>NC_045642.1:27517585-28747273 GCF_009829145.1 Chiroxiphia lanceolata
CTGTGAATACATGTTAAGGTTCAGTTACAGACACTTACTCTGGGAAATAACTTATTATAAGCAAGCAACAGTTCCATGCTTGCCTTTACCAATCCTGACTTCACGATTTCATAAATTTCAATTATGGGATTTTTGCACAACTTATGGCAAAGCTAGCATTCTGTGAGATAGCATCGGAGTCTGACTCCTGGAGAACTACAGTCTTACATGTAACATTTTGTACTGAATGTAATGCACTAGTAGAGATTGAGTTCTTACCAGATAAGGAATAGTCAAGCTTTTAAAATTTTCTATCAAGAAACTGAGCACTTTGTCCCGTGGCAAAGCTTCCACTTCAGGGAGGTCTTCAGTAAATATCTGTTAAACAAAATTTTATTCACAGAAAGGTGTGGAGGTTTTTTAAGTGCCACAGTGTATTTCTCTGAGGCACTGAAGCCCAGCATATCATCACACATGCCAAAGGTAAGCACAAGAAGTATATAAAAAAAAAAATCTGAGCAGTTTATTCAGGCACTGAGAAGTTATTTCACATCTGAAGAGATTAACACACATCTCCACTTCTGCCTTAGCGAACACTCTTCTCTTACAGAGCCCAACATCTTCCAAATACAGGGAGTCAATTTTATATCAAAGAGAAAAAAGAAAATACGGAAGGCAAATCAACATTTGACATTTAAATACTCAATCAGGCTCTTGTGCAAGAAGTGTGACATCAATAACATTAAATGTTGTAAAGTATTCCAAGAATGGACAAGAGTAAGAACAAGTGAAAGACTGTCCTGCTCTATCTACTGCTAACATTACCACAGTACTGAACACAGAAAACACAAATTATATCTTTAATTGGATTAAGCATTAATACACAGCTTCTTACGTTAAGTTATCCCAATTCCATATACTGCATTAAGAATCTCAACGACAAGGTGCCTCCTTCAACCACACTTACCTTCAGTCCATCTTCAGGAAAATCTCTTAGCACCCAGACTGAGTAGGAAAATACCAAGTGCAAATTTTCTGTGCCTGGAATATAAAAAGCAGTAGGGCTCAGTGTTAAAATCCTAAGCATCTACCTACTCACAACACAATCAGATGCCTTCAGAGCCAGTCAAGCTTAATTTACATGAAGAATCCAATTTGTTTTTCTCCCTGCTCAAGTCAAGCAAATTGTTCATTCCAATTCAGCCCAAAACTAAGATTGGTTGTCTTAATCACATTCCAAGTCTCCCTTTAAGACTTGTTTTTAGTAGGGTAGAGAAAGCACTGTACTTTTCACTTATATAACTTCCTTCAGTCATTTTCCAGCCTGTCAGTCTAATGACTTCTATAGCAAATGGTCACATACTTCAAAACAAGTAGTAAAGCCTCATAGTACTGAAGTAACTAGCATAGAAACTACATGACATCTAATAGCTTCTCAGCTTTTAAGAAAATGTAGGACCTGCCCTTTTAGAAAGAATACTTTTGTTTGGACAATTCGGTTCACAAAACTAATAAAACACGCTAGGAAAACATGACTGTGTGTCTCTGTTGACACAAGGTAAGTATCAAATACACATCAGTAATACATACTTGATGACTTAAAAGACCACAGCTACAAGCCTGGAGGAATTTTCTGTAATTACTTAAAAACTATTTCGGAGTATTTCATTAAATCCACAAAAATCTATAGAAAAGAGTCAACTGAGGAAGAGTTTTTATTTCACTCAGAATGTAAGTGAAAGCAAGTAGAAATAGATCCTATACAACTAAAATAATAATAACAACAACAACAAAACCCACAATTATTGCTTAGTTTAGGAGATCATAACTACAGAAGTCTCACCAAAGGGGTGGGTAAAGGGAAAAATGTAGAGAAATCCCATAGTCTGAAATGCTTTTATCATCTTAGTTTAGGGACTCCCAGAAGTAACACTCATCAATTAACCAAGAATGGGCAGTGCAGCTAAAACAACCACACATATAGTGTTATGTTTCTATTATTTACTTGGGGGGAAATTCTGCAAGTGACACCAGTGTAAAACATTCCATTTTTCAGGAAGAGTCAACTTTCTATGTTGTTTCCACTATATTTCACTATTCTGAAGTAAACAAACATCCTTTATCAGTTTTAAAGAGCTGACCAAGAAGAATACAGAAAAAAACAATTTTCAGGGGGTCCTGAAACAGAAGTTCCAAAAGTCTAAAAAAATTTAGCAAGCTGCCAAGATTTTAAAAAAGTATTACAGATCACTTGGGTAATTATAGGTCTTAACCTTCAGCAATCTCAGGTAAAACAAATGAACAGCTGACATAAGTCAATTGAGATGAATTTATCAAGATGACAGAATTACTATTTAAGTAAGATTAGAAGTTTCTTTTGTAAAGCTGTGCTGAACACAACATACTTACATTTCTCTAAGGTGAGTGACATTACCAAATGACACCAATGAGTAAGAAGTGTTAGAGAGACATGGCACACATGGGAAAGGTCTCAATATCATTGTTATGTTTGCATTATCGCTGAATAAATATGTTGCTAATTGAAGCCAGTAGTTTTTAAAATAAGTAATTATGGAAAAAAAAATACCAAATTTGGGCAACAGTATAAGACTAAGAGATGAACAAAGGTATTTCCCTCATAAACTACGCACTACCAAACCAGCAGTGTGATACTTTTGAATAGTTTTGCTTTTAGAAATAATATTGGATGGAAGTGAACTATTCTCAGAATTAGCAAATAAAAAAATGACTCAAGAGTTCACAACAAATAGTCAACCAGACAAGTTTTTACCATGATGCTTGAACAGCAACTACAGTTGTTAAGTCATTATCTAGATCTACTTAAACACAGGAAACAACAACTTAATATAGGATTTTCATCTCATAAAAGACAATACAAAGACCAGCAACTAGAAGTTAAGACTTTCATCTGGAAAGCCTAACCAGAAGTTAAAATTTTCCTTTTGTCAGTGATGATAAATCATTACTGGAAGAAAATTCAAAATACTATGGCCCATTTTCTACCAATGGAAATTTTAATCAGAAATAAGGAATGTTTTCCAATAAGATACTCGAGTTTCAACAAAACGCCCTGAACTAATATTGAAGTTTGCATTATGCAAGAAACCAAACCAGATGACAAGGATATCTTTCAGTTTGATAGCCTCTAAAAGTTGCCAAACAGAAGAATAACCACTAAGCCAAATAGGAGTAACAGTTTCACAAAAATACTCCTCTCCCTGACACTCACCCAAATGCTGTAGATATTGCACTGTCCTCTCATGACCCTTCAAAGGTGAGTTGGCTTTCTTTGACTGATCCACCAGTACCTGTAGTGCTTTCAGAACAAAAAAAATTCATTGCTTTGTAACACAAGTATAGTCTCAACTTGAAGTACAAAAAAGTGCATTTTTCCTGTTCTGCTACTGAAGACAAAACAAAGTTTTGTTCTAAACATACAGTCCAAACTGTAACAGGAACAAAGACTGATCTGATCACCAGATGGTGATTAAACAGCCTCTTCTGAATACTGCCTGCTCACCGAAGACAAGTAAAAACTCAGTACAAGGAATACATGCTTCTATTTCTTCCTCTCCAATCATGTACTTACCTTTCTCGTGCAGACCTTTTTTCTCATACAGTATTATCAGCTCACTATATTTGTGTGCCTTCTTTAGTACATGCTCACTCTCCTCAATATGGCAGTGATTGTTCTCCAGGCGTAGCAGTGGTGCCACCAATGCTACATTTGTCTGCAAGCAAAAAGGGAACACTTAAAGGTACTTCACTGGAAGTGCAACTTCAAAGCATATAGTACAAAACATGAGTTGGAAGCAGGGGCTGGGGGGCAAGGAAGCCTTACAGCATAAGAAATACAAGAAATGACAGTTTAACATCTTAGAGTAAGGCCCATGTTCATTTCCAGCATTTCTGGGACAGAAAGAAAACTGTATCAGAGCTACTCCCCTTCAAGAACAGAGGTCAGCTCTGGAAAGCATTGAAACAGCAAAGATCATACTCTTCTGCATTTAAACACTACAAGGCAAGGTAAGCATTCGTTAGAACTTCAAAATACACAAGCATGCCCATGATCTTTCAACAGACACAGCAGCCAGAAACAGACACATCTGCTTATTCCATGAAACTGCTTCCTGATCAGTGATGAAACTAGCTAACCAAGTCTTACACATCATTTTTAGACCAAAGACAGACAGCTGTGTGAGAATTTCTAAGTAGCTCCTTATCCTCCTTCTTAAATATTCCTGAAATTCCAACAGAGTTCACGTGGCAAAGGAAAAGCCTCTAGATCAGATAGACACTCACATGCAGGTAACACTTTAACAGGGTGGTATCAATGATTTGTAGCAGCTTCTTTTTGGATTTGATCGTGGGTGTTCCTTCCATGAGTGGCGAGGGTACTGGACTGATGGTCAGAATCATTTAGCTTCTTCACTAGTTGACTTCTTTTCTGCAGGACATCAAATGAAATTTTTAACTGGAAAAGGCCATGAATTTCTACACCTCATCTCAGAAAACATAATCCACCAGTAAAAAGACTAAATTAAGCCAATTTAATAACTTGATTTAATAAATTGTTTCCAAAAGAATTTTTATTGTTACTAACTATTCAGCAGATGAACTTTACAACTACATTCAGGTGTATACATTTGTTTTGCAAATTTATAGTTCTGCAAAATGTTCAGAGTCTTGAGAAAATAGTCAGAAGGAAATTCTGTTAACCTGAGTAGAGACATTTCAGAGAAGTCAGGCAACATTTAAAACACTCGGAAAATTATTTAGGTTTTGAACTACTAGGCATAAAAACTATCCCCCTTTGGACACAAGCTTCCTTTTAGTCTAGTAAGGATGGTAACCAAACAATTCAGGTTCCAGTTACGACAAAATAAAGAGGGCAGGAAGTTACAGTGCCCATTATTTCCTGTTCCACATTTTAATGCATGCTCTTGACCTGTCTCCTGGACAGAGTGCCCTCCACAGTAGTCACAAACAAAAACAAAAGATCAAGTGCTCAGTCTTCTTCAGGATACCAGAAATAAAATACTGGACTCGTATTCAGATCCAATCCATAAGTAAATTTGGTCCAGTCACACATGATGTTTCCTACATAACTGTGGGGTATCTCACATGTTCTATTTCCCCTGCTTACTCAGGAGCTGCTGCCATAGTTTCCAACCATGAAGACAGCCCACTAAGGCTAGCATGACAGAGCTGGAGTAGGTGTACTGCTTCCTACACAACAAAGTAAACCAACAAAGCATGCTAAAACTGAATAACCCTGCTCTAAAAACAGGTAGAGGAGCACTCACTTGAGTTAGGTAGTCTATCAGAGCTAAATGTGCCTTCTCCAGCTCTGCCCCAGAGAGCCCTGGCAGGGGGTTGGGATACTGTAGCTGTTTCCTGTAATCTGTGGGCAGGAGGTCAGGATACAGACCCATCACATGAGTGGGATCTAAGCAAAAAATAACTAGGATTAGTAACCATTCATAATATTTTTGTAAACTCTTAGCATCAGCTTAGCTTTCTAACAGAGCAGTCTGTAGTCAAGTGGTATACCCACGAGATTCCAGATAACAAAATCCACTCGTTATAGAAGAGAAGTTAAAACAAGGCAAAAGAAGCAAGAGAAAAACTGTTTCAAATCCAAGCACAAGAAGTTCCAACATCTGCACTTGGCACACCTCGAGGACAAGCCATTATTATAACTGTCTTGCTGCTCTTCCTACAGAATCCCAGCATTAATGACTCTGACAGTAAGAGAGGACTTCTAGGAAGAAGCACTGTTTCAAGAGAAGATTTATTGTGCTTTTGACACAAGAACTGAATAGCACAATCTGTAACTAATGAATACCCACGTTCACAGAGTTGAAGCAAATTCAAAATTACTGTCCTCTAATTTAAGTTTAAAGTATTTTGAGTTCTCAGTCCTTTTCTTTCACTGTAGTTTTCCAAAGCAAATATGATGTGTCATCAAAACAAGTTCTACGTTTAAATGTACAGGAATCTTAGTCTTAAGCACAATTCTATGGTACAGTTGAGTCTTAAGTGTTCTTCCAATAGCCCTAGTACAAATCAGACATGTAGTATCAGAGACTATTTTGACTTCCAAAAGCACAGAAAACTTTGCTCGTTTCAGCAGCTTGGTTAAACCAAGGGTTAAGGGTCCTTTGGTCTGAGTAAAATGACACTGCAAATCTACAGATGTTCCTTACTTTTCATTCTAAGCTACGAGTAGGCTTTTAGCAGCTGCTGAAGCACTCAGCTTCAAGGGTCTGTGCACATGCTATGCATGCTGTAAAATAGCCTAGAATACAAATATATTCTGCACAAAGGGCAAACTCTTGATTTAACTTAATTTACTAGGTGTAGTTGATTAAGTACTATTACCAGTTTCACCAAAAACCAACTAAACAGCTGTCTAGGTTATTTGCCATTCACAGGGGATTGGTCTGCATAAGACACCACTGTTTTAAATTAAACAAAGCATTAAAACAAAAAGCCCCAAGCAACAGCCCATAAGTTTCATTTCATTCCTTCTAACCTAGGTACCTCAAAGCTGACCTAAGCATTTACCTGTA
This sequence comes from Chiroxiphia lanceolata, assembly GCF_009829145.1. Lineage (NCBI taxonomy): Eukaryota > Metazoa > Chordata > Aves > Passeriformes > Pipridae > Chiroxiphia > Chiroxiphia lanceolata. The sequence continues at coordinate 27,524,161 of NC_045642.1, forward strand.
CCAAGCTTGGCAAAAACTTGCATAGATTCATCAAAGCGCTTCTGGCAGAAAAGGTTGAAGGCAAAGAGGTTCTTTATGTGGTGAATTTGTTGTCGCTTCTCACTATCTGAATCATCTTTTCATTTCCTACAAACATACAAATTAACAAACACTAAAACTCTCAGGCCTCATATACAAGAAGGAAACACTCTAAGAAATAACAGGAGCATTATATATTGGACAGATTAAAAAGAAAAAAGATAATCTTTCAAAGTGAACATCTCTCATGGTGCCTGTCAGGTGCTATGCTTATTGTGTCATGGAGATAACCTGGAAGGTTTGAAAGCTACTTTTTATTTATCTACATAACAGTTCTGTCACAGCAACTGTCTCTTCATTCATTCACCTTTTCAAAATTTTTTTTCAAGTCAGCAATTCAAAATGCCATTAATTCATTTTTATGTAATTCCAGAGAAGTTTCCAGAAACCAAAAAAACCTAAAACAGTAAGAGCAGTACAATTAAACATACTGCATCAGCATCTATAAAATGTTATTGTTTCAGGAGTAGTACTAAAAAAAACCAAAAGCCATGTGACAAAACACATAAGTTCAAACAACACTGTTTGCAAGCTGCCTGAAGACTTTGAAGTCTAACTGACTTCAAAATCTAAAAGAAGGCAACCAATTAAACAGCTAAGAGGTAAGCTTTTACACACAGATGATATCTCAAAATCTAAACTAATCCACAGATTAATATGGAATAATGGTAGCCCAAAACTAAAGTTTAAGTCAAAAAGGCTAGAGTGTACCAGTTTGTGCAAAGTGGACAGCTGAGAGGTTACACTATGACTGACTGATTAGTGGACTGTAGGCAAGCAGATGGCAAATATCCTTTCATTTACTTTTGCACAATCACATCCACTGCAAACTCAGTTTTTGAGTACTTACTGCCAACTGCAAAGCCAACTCAAACTGTTTGTCCTGCAGAAGCTGCTGGATCTGTGTTGCTATGGACACCGGAATGAGCCGCCAAACAAAATGATTACTTGCCACGTATATAATATTTGTTCTGAAAACAAGATAAAAGTACTCAGTTACTAAGTTCCAGTGCTGAGAAAGAAGCAATACCCTATCTAAAAAATACAATCCTGGTTAATACACACATGGATCAATCTGATACAAGAGCAACTTGAGCATTATTGCAAAGCAGAAAGGACAAGAACGTATGTCCAGTGATCACAAATTCCCAAAGACACTCAACTCTGTAATTTCCTCCTCAAGATATGGCCTTCAACAATCTGTTCATAAAAAACCCAACAGACTGCTTTAATGCTACTTCATACACTGAGAGACCTAGAAAAGCTGCTCCCAGTTTTTCAGAGTGCTACCATATACCCAGAGAGCCTGACAACAGTAATAATCAGTTCTATCCAATACCCTCCAGAGGTGATGAAGCGTGGTCTCTGCAGCTCAATGCTCTGTACCAGCAGCCGGGGTTCAAAAGTGCGGATCTCCACATACCTTGGCAGAACAGCAATGATGTAGGGAGGCTGGTGTTCTATTAACAAAACAAGAAAAATTTAAATTGATTGCTCTCAAGTATTCCTTCAAATAAACCAGAACTTAAAGGCTTCTTTTCAAATTTTTTTCCCTTGAAACGTGCCCTTCTTTTCCCAGAAGAACTACAGTGCTTTAAAACTTTCATTTCAGACCTTGTCCCTTCATAAAGATAAGCATATGCCTATTTTATGAGGAGAAAGGCATACAGACTACAAGCAAAGAAGGTTAAGAAGCAAAAATAAACATACAAAACCTTTCCAATAGTACAACTTAAAATACTGTAGAAACTATCACACTCCAAATCCAGCTAATTTCAAAATACTGGAAACATAACGATCTTATCACATACAAAAGAGTAAAGAAGCAAATTTAAAAAAAAAACACCTGCTACTTCTCACCCATGGCTATAGGAATATCTGTCCAATTCAAGGCACATTTCTGAGTACAGACCCCTTCTTCATTAAGCACAACTGTTAGATCATCTTGGCCAACCGCAACTTTTCCATCTGCTACAGGAGCTACCAATGGTTCCAGCTGCTTCCCTGTGGGAAACAGTTCTTTGATGGATCCTTTTCCATCCACCTAGGATAATAAAGAAGATAAAAAACCTGGTTTTTAAAATAACCTTTATTTCACAGCCGCACAAGACTAAAGCCAAAAAGCCCTAGAGGGATTTACATCCCAGACTAATCACTAACAGGACAAGTGCAGTTTTAAAGAGAAGCAATAACATTTTCTGCATATCCTAACTTATCTTGTTTATACGTCATTGTGGAATACAGAATTAATACTTTGGTGTCTGAGATGATGTATTCCTGTTACTTTAACAGTAGCTGAGCACATCACTCATACAGGTTCATAAAACACATAGCACAGTAGCAATATCAGTTGAAGTGTCCAAACACTTAATTCAGGCCAAAACTTTAACACTGTTTTGTTATGGCATGAGTGAGTGCTGCCACAACAGCAAGAAAAACAAACTAAAAGCCTAGTAACTTGTCTAGTCTTTTTCCCCTGTCCTAGCCAGTCATTTTGTAGCCACATGCTGTCCTGGGAACTGAACCCACACAAAAAATTGCTGTTTCATGAGCTGATAAAACAACTCACTGCCACCAAAACAGAGAATCTTTCTCCTTTAACTCCAGCTACACATTCTTGCTGCTTCCCTTGCATTTACAGCTCAAGCATTTTATAAATCAACAGCTAGCTAGCAGAAAGCAACACCATAAATACATGTATATTTTTTCTGCCCATTTAGTGAAATGGAGCCATTCAAGGATAGGTCTGTCAAGCATCAGAACTAATCCAAAGTAGATATTTGGACAGGTAGTTTCCACCCTGGTTGCTTGAGCAGCTGCACAACTACTCATATAACTAGACTGGAAGGAATAAAATCTAGGAGAGCACTAGAGAAAGGCATCCCTTCTTTTGTGAGCAGCATCAGTTTCAAGTGATCGCAAAAATTATGTGCAGTTTTCCTGTTGCCTACAGATCAGTATTGCCAACCATGCAAGAACACGTGTGGTGCACTTCATCTAATTTTCCTATCCTATCTGCAGAAACCCATTATAAAGGCAGAAAAGAGAATCAACTATAGATGTAAATGAAGCGTAACTGGAAACTGTAATATAATGACAGTAAGTTTAGAGACTATCAAACTGAAACTACTACTGTTCAGCAAGAGAATCAAAAACAAAAAAATAGTTAAGCTTCACTGTATGTCAGATAAGATATTCTTGGTCTTTTTTCCCCTCTTTGAGCTATCTCCTTTCTCAATACATTAAACAAAAAGCAAGCTGAGCTTACACAGACTGCTGCCAAATCAAAATGTATCTTCTCCAATGCCCTTTTTCTGCAAGAGCTGCAAACACTGTTTTCAACAGTAACAAACAAAAGATCACTTCCCAACAACATCAGTTTAAAAGGACAGACTTAGACTGCCCTTCCCATACCAGAGTACCACATGCTGGTTTTCATAAATCTGTTAGCTAAGTCCCTGAGCACAGAAGCAGCCCCCATAGTGTTTAATGCAATCCAAATCTTCTTAAAACACTATTACACACCCCAGTCTTACCCGTATCAGGTAATAGTCCCTCTTGAAGCCTACACAGATGGAGTTTTCACACCAGGCCATAGACTTGGGTACGTCAGGCACACTGAAGTCCCCCTGAGGAAAACAGGGAAAATAGGTTAAACTGGCTATTACAGGAGAAAAGCAGAAGTCAAATCTGACAGCGCAGAGCGTAAAAGGCACCATATTCCCCACCACATGTGCCCGACATCTACTGGTCAAGGAATGGCAATATTCAACCAAAAGGCTAGATTCATGCACAGTAAACAGGTGTGCTCTGAGCTAACTGGTAATTTTCTAGAAGGGCATTGTAGGTGAAAATGCCTCTACCCGTTTCAATTAGTTATTTTTATCATTTCAGTATTCACAACTGCAGCTCTCTACACTTGTTGTCAGTAACCACCTTCTGACTTAATGACATATCTGGAAAATTTCAAGTAGAAGTGCACCCACTCTCATAATGTTGTCGTTAGGTATACATTCACAGATGCTGTATGCTAATATGCTCCACTGACCTACAGTGTACTACAACCAGAATTGGCAAAATATAGGACACAGCCCTTAATTTAATTTATTAACTGTATTAATGACATTAACTGTGATTCAAACCATCTATTTTCACTTTTATTTTCTGCTTTGTTGTTACAACTCTGCAGAACCAACCAGAATCAATGCTCCGGAAGTCAGCAGTGTCTCTGGGCAACGGGGACTGCACAGCAAGTAGTGAAGAGCAACTGCACCCCCTGCTGAGGCATATTAGATTACAGAAACAACACAACTCACCTGTAGTTCATGGAACTCTCTGTCCTTCCAAAAATAAAGCTGTAGCTTCTTACGCACTGCCACACACATTCGCAGCACCTCTTCCCCTGTACCTGATTGCTGTGAAAACAGACAGGCCTAACTCACAGGCACTCACAAAATAGGAGGCAAGTAAGATAACACAAGGCCAAAGAATCCCCAGCCTGAAGCAAAGCTGTTAACTGAAGAGCAGCTTTGTTTAAACCTGCCAGAAGGTCACTGCCTAAAAAAGGAAGGGGGGGGAAGGCGGTGTCAGAATACTTAAAAACAAACTTTGGCAGGGATTGTGATGCCAAGGAAAAGCAACAAATAAAGAGCACCAAAGGCATAAACACCACACAAACAGAAAATAAGTAGAGAGCAACAGTCCAGCCCTGAAACTAGGATAAATAGCTGGAACTCTGTGCAGTATAGGAGAGGTAAGGAAATGGAACAATGCAAATAATGTGTTATACTACAGATGAAAATATTAATAACTTCTAATATTCTAACCTATTGAAAAAGCTTCTTGGACAAGAAATACTAGGAAAGTTAAGTGCCTGTACACACAAACAACAAGCCACTTTGCAATGAACCAGATGTAAGGTGCTTTGAAACACATACTTTTCACCATCTAGAAAAACCCAAGTACTTTCTAGGAAACTATTTACACTTGAGCTTCCATGGGGCAAAAGAAAGAAAACATGATGAAGAGCACTTCTGGTTGTGAAGGCTTCTGAATTATATGGTAGGATGAGAAACTCACTTGGATAAAAATGAGTCACCTAATAAACCACAGCACAATGAACAGGGGACTGCTATACCTTATGGAACCATTTTATGGCTTGAATCTATCACAACTACCCTGGGACTCTGCAGGCCAATAAACAGAAACAAAAACATAACAAAAACAGTGATGGAGTTGCTTAAACAAGGGAACCACTATGAGCTAGTACGCTGGCAATTCTAGGAAAAGGGAATGGCTTTTATAATGAAGAGGACCTTTCAAAAAACAGACAGACAAAGTTAAGTATTTTATCAAAGCTTGCAATCATATTACGAACAGTAAGGACACCTGTGCCACTGTATTCCTCTCCTTACCTGGAGGTCACAAGTGAAGAGAGATGCACCTTTTGCCTTGGAAACCGTGGTGATTTGTTGAAATGTCAACAGGTCATGAACATAAATGTTATTTTCTGTTTAAACAAAATTCCAATTATTATTCAATATTTAATACATGTAGAGGTCATTGCTAATTCAAGTAAGTTATCACATTTTCGTTTATATACAAAGAAGAACTTCTGAAACTAGAGCTGTAAGAAAGGAAAGGACATGTTTTCACAAAGCTGAGAAGTGTTAAGGTACATATAAATACAAAAAAATGCAGAAAAGAAGACTAACACCAACGTTGGTAAATTACATGCAGAACTGAGAACAAGTGCTAACCAAGCAGGAGTGGGAGTGGAAGGGCCAGCAAGCAGGCCAGAGCAGAGCAAGTTCAAGATGGAAGATTGTCTGAATAGAGAGCATTTTGAACGGCTCCTGAAATTAGTGTAAAGTGAACAGTTGCAAACGGAGGGTACTGTGGTCAGGTTTTTATACGCACGAGGACACAAGCAGCAGAAATCTACACATGCTGGAGTTGGAAGAGCCGGAACTTGGAGATTATAAAGAAAGGAAGTAGCAACATAAGCAAAAAAACCCCATAGGAATATCATAAGGTCAAAGAAAGATAGTCAGAGCAAGCAAACTTAGACCTTCCACAGGATGGTAAAAGATTGCCATCTGCATATAAACCATATTGGTCTAACATATTAACAGTAAGTTTGTTATATCAAACAAGTTTGGACAGAAGTTTTAGCCCCTATCGTACGGTGCACACATACATGTGCATACTCAAATGCCGATACAAACTATATGTATATTACACACTCCAGTGTACAAATGTACTTCATTTCTAATCACAAAACAGCATTAATGCTCTGTTCTCCAAGCTGGCTTACGACAAGCAAAGCTGCTTCTCAATCCATGCCACTTAACGCTTCCTCTGCAAAATGGAAAGCTCAAATTCCACACAACTTCTCAACGAGACTGCTATGCAGGTGTGTGGAAGGAGTGCCACATTCAGACAAGTAACTGCATTGAGCTCATTAAATATTAAAAGGTTTTTCTTCACTTACCTAATAGACTGACCAAATTTTAAATTGAGAAACAACATGAATCTGAAAGGGAGAATGCTGTTAATGACTCCATTCACAAAATAAACCTCTGAACAAGGGTTGATTATAGATAGTCTAAGAAAATGCATCTTATATGATCTCAAAATAATGAAAATAGCAAGACAGTTATCTGTGCCCCACCTTCCTTCAGTCACTGCAATCCTTTTAACTAACACTCACTTTTTAAAAGCTAGAATGTAGCACTTGCAACCTAAGCAGGTAAAAAAAAGCTATAATAATTGGCATGTTACTAGTACAAAAACACTTCTAAAGGATATGCAAAGTGCTGCTGAAAGAGGCTGCATAATCATTGAGGTGTTTTCCCAAGAATCAATATAATCAATGAGCACGAGTTCTCCAAAAAAAAAAGAAAATGGTAGCAAGACTGGCAGTTACTTTAGTTCTACATTTCAAGTAAGGGGAATTACATTCACATTCCTATAGGATTGCAATCAGAATTAAATAATATATTACAGTCTGTTCGTGTATTACCATCATATTTACAAATATTCTCAGTCAGAGCAGCTGAAGGTTTACTGCTAACCAAAGCCCAAAATAAATCTGCAAGTTGCAATTCTTTGTTTTCTGCTTTAGCAATCAAACGAAGCTTATTCTGTTATGGGAAGAGGGGCAGAAACACCTGTCTGTTTCACCACTAGAGGAATCTATAGTCTTGGGAAATTTTTTTGTTAAGCTTAGCAGAGACTGAAGATGTACATTACTTCATTTATTGGCTGAAAACAGCAGAAAACTGTCCTCACATCAAGGAGATGGTATTCCTACCTGCTGAATCTTCTTTGAGAAATTCTTGTTGGATTTCTCTAGTGTCACTTCAACCTATTGCAACCTATCAAAGATTTGAGAGAGTATGTAAACTGAGTTGCCCTCACTCATGACTGCACACATCTCACACTAGTAGATTACAAATAATATGAAAGCAAACATAACACTGGAAGAATGACACTTCTAACATATCTGTGCTACCTTTGATTAATAGCTAAATGCATCAGAAGGTCCTCTACATAGTTAGGTGAAAATACAAACTACACTTCTTGTACCCCTCCGAGGGTCTCATCAATAGTTATATTTTTGCCTTGCCAGAATTTTAGGTTACAAGACTTATTTCTAAATAATTTGAAACCCAGAAATACAAAGATACCCATAAAGTCTTTATCCACACTTTATCCATCAAATATCAGCAATTTAAATTGCTAGGGAGCACATCACTGCAAAATAGACATGGAATAAACACTACACACAAGGGTTTAAAAGGAGTTTTAGGGAGAAAGACTTACAGACACTTTCTGATGACATAACCTCTCCTGGCATTGATGCAAAAAAGGGGAAGAAATTTACCACATGAGATAAGACACTAGCAACTCAAAACTAGCATGTTCTGACTGGAATAGATAGCCTACAACTTTCAGAAAAAGCAAGCTGAACTCATTCTGTAGAATCCAAGTAGCTACAAATGAACACTCTTCCAAGAGCTGAGAACTTGGAAACACACATTTGATTTTTACTTTCCTGTCCCATGCTACACAATATTACTGTGTTCAGTAACGTCAGTTTCTACATAATGGCAGATAATGTGAAATACAAATCTGTTATTGAAAATAAATTTTAACTAAACTGTAAATAGAATAGTTCTATTTGTGGCATCTCTAGAATAGGCTATGAACACTTATGACTGTCAAAGAGACAAGAAGAAGAGTATATACATGATAAAACTAGTTAGGAGGGATCCCTCTCCCCCATCTATGATGCTCATGGACTCACTGAATATATATGATCTTTCACTAATCCAGTCATTAAAAGATAACATCAAACCCCTCATAACTGGGCGCTGCTTTGCATATATTTGCGCATTGTATTCATAAAAATTACAGTAGCTTACTATAAATTCAAACAAATAGAAACCAGACATAAAACATAGTTTTAAAACAAAGGCTCACGTTACTTGCTGTCTTTCTTGCACATCTGAAAAATGGTATGAACACTTTCACCAAAGATCATACACAAATATTCATTAAACTTTATGTAGGGAAAAATCAACAATTAAACACACTTGTGTTAAAATCACTACAGCCTCCTAAAGTGCAGGAAATAAAAATAACATAATCAACTTTTTGTGCCATTCTTAAAATAAACTTACCTACGTCTTCTTGATCCTGTAAAGCAGAAGATGCCCTTGTTTGGTACCAACAAGGAGCCATTCTTCTATAAAGACACAGGAGAAAGAGAATCTAATTAGTTCAAAAGTACTGCCCTTCCCAGCTGTGCTGGGTTTGGCCAGAGTAGTTAATTTTCTTCACAGTGCCTAGTATGGGGCTACCTTACATTATCAGAGTACTTGGGAACTTTTTTTCAAATGCCAAGAGGACATTCTCTAGCGACTACTCGTCTCCTATCACCTCTCCAGTGGAAGTGCTCAGAAGTAGCTTTCATTGTCAGGAGAGGATAGCCTAAGATCAAGCAGTAACAGAACAAACAGACTAGGCATCACATTCCACTTGTTTATACAAAGGTAAATAAGCAAATCACTGCCTCTTCTGTGCAGTCAAAAGAGGCAATAAAGTATTCTTCAGATGTTATTATCTCTGAGAGGAACAGTGCTGCACAGTGGGAAGTACTGTCAGAAAGTAAAACAAGGAGTTCTACCTGGATTTGACTGTTGATTTTTTTTAACAGTCAGGTTTTATGAGAACTCTCTGAAAGAGTCAGCTATGTTTGGAAGGATAGTGGTAGCTTTGCTTAGGTGACATTTGGATTGATTGGACAACCAAGAGCCATTTAAGATTTATAAAAGAGAACCTTTTAATCTACGAACTCTATGGCAGGCTTTCAAACTCTTCCTCTTTACAGCATCTACACCATACAAAAGGCACAGAATCTTTATAGGTTGATTAAATAAGAATGAATTTCTTCCTCGCTGAATATCATATAGGAAAGCAGCATACATTAATATTTCTTTCTACATTTAGTACTGTCTCATTACCAAATATACTTGCATTTTAATAGTCTTGTTTCCTGCAAGACCTTTCTTCCACTAGTTGGTACAAAAGTTGTAGGGACAGAATTACACCTCTTTTTACACAACTCTACTGCCAGAAGGTTGTAGGTTTAGGCTTTTTCTCTACTTCAGCAAACTCAGTGCTTTCAAAGAGATAAAAGATAAAAGCTGCAATGCAGGAATAAACTATCTTCACATCCTCTCCAATACATAACTCCAGCATAAACAATCCATGTATAAATGGGGCACTACAATTCAGGATATAATTTCGGTCTTAAAACAGATTAGTGGGGGTCACAATTCCATCGTGTTTGGAATTCTTTTAATTATCATTTTGTGTGATGGTAGTACATCTGATGGTAACTGCCCAAGGCTCCAATAAGCCTCATCAAATCCTATCAATATACAGCTGGTGCTGTCACCTGACCAAAACCTTGACAGTCAAGTATGCCCAAAAATATAACCTAAAGTGATATACCATTAACACACGCAAATAGATTCTAAATCTAAGACCTCAACGTACCACCAGCATTCCAAGATAAACTTAAGTCAGAATACAGGGGATGCTCTTTTAGCAAGAAACTAGCTAGTCCCCTGTTACAGCCCTGGGAATCCTGGCAGCCTCCTGCACAGCCAGGCGGGCAGGATAGCGGGGCCCGGGCCGCGGGCACGGCCGGGAGCCGGGACAGGGGACTCGCTCCCGCCAGCCCGGGGGGCGGCAGGGCCCCGCCCGCACAGGGTGTAGCCGGCCAGGGCCGGGCGGCGCTGCCTCCCCCGGCCCGCTGCAGGGCAGGGCGCGGCACCCCCCGCACGGCTGACCGGGACGGGACAGCGGAGCGGCTCGGACGGCGGCGCGACCCCTCCGGCTCACCCCAGGCCGCCAGGCAGTCGATCTGCAGCGGCAGCTTCTCCAGGATCGGCACATGCTCGAAGGCGTCGTGCATGGCGGCGACTCCCGCGGCCCCGGCTGCCACAACACCCGGCGCAGGTAGAGCACCGGCGGGGCTGGGCGGGGCGGGGGAAAGCCCCAACGGGAAGGACCCCGACGGAAGCGCCCGCGCCGCCCGAAGGCTCCCCGCCTTTTCCGGTCCCGCCCGCCCCACCGCCCCTTCCGCCGCAGGCCCCGCCCGCCGCGCTGCTCCCGCCCCCGCTGGCAAACGCCGCGCTCGTCCCTCCACCACCCCGCGGAGGTCTGGGCACAGCCCGGGGCGCTCCGCCAGGGACAGAACGCCAGGAGCTGTCCCTCAGCGCCGTCCCCGCGCCGGCAGCCCGACAAACAGGAGCGGCCTGCCCCGGAGCTCGGGCGCGAGCGGGAAACGCACGTCGGCATGGCCAGGATGCTGTCCCCAGGGGGACTCTCCTCACCCTGTCGTAATCCGTGTGCAGCTTCATATAGCCCAAAAAAGGGACTGGCTGTAGCAAACACTCGTCTTCCCACAGCGTCAGTCTGAGAGGTGTTTGGTTTCCTTTGACTTACATAAACCAGAGCAGGTAGAAAGTCACATAGTATACAAGGACCTGCATAACCTAAGGCAATCACATGAGAATAGCAAGGCGTATCTTGCAAGTAAATGTCTATTTTTGGAGGTCATAAGTTCTACTTTAGTGAACTTACCCTATGAACTTGGCCGGAAAAGGGATAGAGTACTGATTTAGTGCAAGGAAACAAAAGTTTCAATAACACTGGGTAATAACGACTTCACATGCAAATAGTTGTAATCCAGAGAGCAAATTATTTGTGAGGCATTGGCCTCTTCAGGTTTTAAGAAGTACCACACTTTAGCATACAACATAAAATGCTGTGGATAAACAAAGCCCACAAACACCCACTGCTATATATGCAGAATAAGACAAACATACCCTTCCCTACACCAGGTCTTATGATCCTGACTCACTGCCTATCAAGCCTGTGATTCTTTAATTTCTTTACCATGCTGTGACCTCTTACTCAGTCCCTCCTTCAGAGTTCTCAGCAGGAACATTTTGTCACCCTAATGAAAAGCTGGTCAACAATATCAGCTGCTTCAGTATGTTTTCAGTTTTCTGCATGGTGTGCACATGCTGCAATCGCAACAGCAGTATCACAGCTACTTCTCACAAATCTATACAGAACTAATCAGGCACAAGAACTCTTAAAAAACTTCTGTCAGACATTTTTTCTGTAAGCAGAAAATTATTAGGAACAGGTTGTTGAAGATATAAATTTCCTAAAGAAAATTCAGCTTTTCCACATCATTTTAATTAATAAAAACACTTGTAGATTTCAGACCTAAGAGTAGATCTTTTCTCTCTCCAGCTCACCAACCAAGTCTTTCAGAGTAGTTTGCATGGTTTGTTTTAAAATTCCAATACCCTTTTGAAAGAATAGGTATAAATTTTAATTGTCTTCCCTGTCTACATAATTAAAGTAACAACCTGCAGGATTTCTGGTCAGGCATTTTAGCAAGCTAGCTTGCTGATTAAGCTTTCCTGAGCTTTTCCAAGTCATGGAGCCAACACATCTTTAGGGGCAAAACCAGGTTTCAGAAGAAGCAAAGATCCCCTCAGTAGAACCAACATACTTAACCAAACATGCTGCTGCAGGAGAGGCCACATTGCTGCAACTCCCTTGCACACGCCCTCTTTGCTCCTCACCCACATCTCATCCACTGCTTTTAGCCATCTCTCCTGGAATCATAATTGCAGGAGCAGCTGTGCACATGCCATAGCCCACACTATACTGTGGGAGCTGGGCACTCACACAATTTTTCCACAGGACTACAAAAAAGTCACAGCAGACACTTGCTGTAGGCTAGGAAGCAGATGCTACCTTCCAATGATACAGAAACTCTGCTAAAATAAGTAGAAAACCAAAAATGGCTAACCAAGGGATCAACAAGCCCCTTGTGGAATTCAGGACAACTTCAAATACTGCTTCAGGTAAGTACAAGAATGCAAGGGCAGAAGGCAGCAAGGATTGCCTAAGAACTGCCACTGTAGTCATAGGTTGCATGCACCACACTGCTACTACATTTATTTCAGTTTTTAAATTATTAATTCAATTAAACTATGAATACAATTAGTGAAACTGTTTAGATCTTTTACTTTTGTTCAGAAATTTATTATTTGCTCTACCTTTATTAACTTTCCAAATGACAGACTTCCACTCTATTGTCAAGCTCAACAAGAAAAAAAAGAACTGTTGGGAATAACTGCATTATAAATACTACGCAATAAAGAGCTAAAATCAGGGAGCTTTGTGAAGACGTTAACACTTCCTCCTGTGAGACAAGAGGTAGTAAGAAAGTGGAAGGACACAATATAAGCCTTTCTCCTCTTTGCCTAGCCTTTATTAAATAGTACATACAAACTGTTGTGCTTCCAGTAGAGAACATTTTTACCTATTTGTTTCAAAAAACCCAAACAACCCAGAACAATAGGACTTAAAAAAAAAAATCAAAACAGACCCCCCCCCCCCCATTAATAGCGAGCTTTGTGTAGCTTTATTTCACAAAATTTCCTCTCCTCAAAAGGACATGGAGGTAACATTTTTTTCATCTATATCAATTAAGCATAGCAAATTAGAAGTATTTTTTAATTAAAGATTCTACCTGTAATCTAAAGAAGAGCTATAGCACTCCTGCAGAAGCAGTGAGGTGCTATAGCCACAGCTTTTTTTTCCTCTGCCCATCTGCTGAGAGTTCACTGCCCCACAGCACACCTAGCAGAAGACACTATGTCCTTGTGCCTCAGCTACTCTACTGTAAAGTGCCACATTTCAGCTTGAATTGCTGATAAAGATGAACTACAGCTAAGCTACGAGACCTTACAGTGGAATGAATGAAGTACAGGCACATGTTATTTCTGCTGTCATAGCTATGAGTGAAGAACCAGAAAAGCTTACTCCCTATGCCGTTCCAGCAGCAGCCACATCTGCTCCTGAGCTGTCCAGCTACTGCATACCTGGTAATCATCAGCTGTAAAGGTTATGAACCTGAATTAGACCTTTTGCATACAGTCTACAGTGGGTTTCCATGAGGAAGTTATTGCAAGTGTAGCTGTTACAGCCAAGCAAAAAATAAAAACAGAACACCAAATGCTCTTTTTAATCTCAAAAGGAGAAACAAAATGCAATTATATAGGAGTCTGAAACTTTGACTGAAACACAGTGATCTCAAAGTACCTCTTGGCCACAGGACCAATTGGGACAGGAAAGCTCATCATCAGATCACTTACATGGGAAGCAATTCTAAACAGACACTGGGAATTTAACTATCCCAGCACTGTGGACTCCCCATAAAGCCTCTTTCAAGTAAGGCAGGCAGTGCTTGCACCCTCTAGAAAGCAATGCCATGTTCTCGTAGAAGAGCGCCAACTTCTTGGTGGGAGATGTTACATGTAAAGGGAGAAGAGCTGTGCTGAGTCATCTAGTTAATATCTGCTTAAGGTGTGGTCAAGCACTTTTGGAGCGCTGCAGGAATGGGTTTGGTGATGTTTGGTGGTGTTGTTTTGTTTGTTGTTTTAAATTAAATCATGCAACACGTGAGAGGTAGGGGCAAATAATTTTTCCAGGCATCCACCACATTGCCGGCAATGAGATGTGCCACAACAGCAAGTGTTAGCTCTAGACAGCTGTTACCTATAGGTCAATGGCATTTAAAATAGAAAATCTTTCATACACAGTGTTATGAATAAAATTGCACTTGATTTTGTTAAAAACTCATATCATTGTAACTTTTCCAAATATTTCCATTCTGGCATCTTAATTTTCTTCATCAACAGGAGCTTCCCTCTAAAACCCTCTCATGCATATTGGGCACATGACATACAACAGCAGTTGTATATACCAGTAAATGGGTCTGTTGTTTCTTCAGTGCTTACTTCTAGATGTCCCCACCCTCCCCCCAAAAAGGTACAGGCAGTTCACCTCTAGGTGTCAATTGTAACACTGAAATATAAACTCCTCAAACAGACATTAGGAATTTTAGTTTCACAGATTAAATATTTGAAAAGTTACAGAAGGTGCTGGAATAGGACATATGTAAATTGCTTAAAAATCCAAACTTGCAGCAACTTTGTAAATTCAAATTTCCAAAAGGTTTATAATGTCCTTGTGAACTTCTTCCACAGCAAGACACCCTCCACGACAGTAAAGCATCAAACTTTCAAGGCTGAGATCAACAAACAAATCAGCAGGATGCACTTGCTCCACCAAGCAACTTTAAAAGAGGCGTCTCCACTTCCAGTAGCAAAAAGCTACTCCTTCATTCCATTTTGGACCTTTCAAAGTGTGTAATCATTCTTTCCTGGAAAATAAAATACCCAATGGTGTCATTTCCCCCAGTAGGTTTACCTTATTCAGAATGTGCACATTCACAACAAATGTAAACTCACATGCATTTTAAGTCAGGAGTCCAACTTACGCAGCAGATATAGCACTTTTTTTAGAATACATATTTGGAATACATGTTTGTATTCTAAGAAGTTGTCCCCACTATCCTTCCCCCCTTGTAGCATTTTATTGCTGCACTGACAAGATCAGAGTCCAGTTCTGATAAGCCAAGTCTTTACCAGCTGACTCATGACTCCTTTGGCATGTGAGAAGACTAATTTGAACTGAAGACTTCTTTACTGACCTCATCTGAATCCAGAAGAGCTGGAAGAGCACTGCGGGGGGGGGGGGGGAGAAAAAAAAGTTAAAATGAATACATACTAAGAGCTTACGACTGACAACCATTTTTAACCTTATGTTGCTTTTAGGACACAGAAGAGCAACAAAGACAAACCTTTCAATTTAACAGAAATTAGAGAAAGACACACAAAAAAGGAAGTATCCCAAGGAGTATCCTCAACCACCTTTGCAGTTTCAAGTTCTTTTTTTCTATGCTTCTCATTATCAACTGAACAATTTCCAAGTTTCCAAATAAGCCGCTTCATTCATGCGGGAACACCTGAACTACACTGAAGAAATTTACAATATGGGACCATGTTGTAAAAACACGGCCCAGGAATCAAACAAGTTCCACTGGTACCCCAGCCTATAATAGATATCCCATCTGTTGAGATATTGTCTCTTCACAACCCTGATCAGACTCTCAGGAACAGAAAACCCTGCAGCAGAGGAGCTCAAAGTGTCCTTTCATACCTTACACCAGTCTAGTTGTCTAGTTCTTTTTTTCTTAAGGAATCCTATCAGTCTTCAAAAAATCAGTATTAGAACTGGGAAAACCAAATTCAACTCAGAAAATGCACTTTTTCATCCTCTAGAAACTTAACCTAATTTCTTGTCTTTACCTAACTTCAAGCAAAATTTTGTACTTCAATCCATAGCCTCTGCCAAAAATACCTGTTCAAATTTGTGAACATAATTAATCTGTGAACATCAGTTTTGCTACAAAAAAGGTAGCACTTTTCGGATGTAAAAGTTATTAAAAGCAGAACAGATGCAGACATCATACACAGCTGACTATACTGCCAGAAACATAAAAATTTCAACTTTATTTGGCATGTCAGTTGTAAACTAAACTAAATTATTCCATGGTTTACATTCAGCAAGATACTCAAGGGTCTTTTCAGAGCACTTAACAGAAAGAGGGTTTGTTTGTTCTGTCTTCTAGATTTAACTTTAGTGAAGTGCAAAATAGTCTGTGGTTTCACAGTCCAAGGCAGTATTCTTTAAGTCAGTATGTTCAAATCTGACAGACTGCATACAGCCAAGTGTCATCACACTAAGAAGTCAGAGGCCAGTTCCAGGCTCTGCTCAGCGTACAAGTTAGAAAGCATTCTAATGTATTTGTGTTCCTGTGGGCAAGGAACCTGCTTTTATTGTGACTATAAAAATACTCACACATCTGTCACTGATGAAGGAACATTCTCCTCTACCCACTTCAGGTCATCTTCTTGCTACAAATACAGAAATTAAACAGAAAACAAAGTCAGTTTCCCCAAAATGCTGTCACATGCAAACCTTTTTCTTCTCAACCTACTTGACAAAAAGTAATGTATTTAAAATGTCAGTTAAAAATTTAAACAAAAACCAAAACAAACAACAGGAAAAAACATCTTCAATTTGATTTCTGGATTACAGAAAACACATTCCAGGAAGAAATAAAAAAAGAGGACTAAAGAAAAACTAGCTGTGAACTCTTTAACAGTCTAATGGTGACTAGGAAAAGGAGGATCTCAGGACACTTTGGTTATTTACATAATCTAGTTTAGTCTCCCAACAAAGAACACTATCTTTTGAAGATGTATTAGATGAAACAATATAAAAAGCACAAGTTAGATTTATCAAAGGTATTGTCCATATTGTCAGGATTTCTCATTTCTATCTGGTGAACAGTCTCTTAATTCACAACACAAGCACATTTGTTCTGAAGTTGTGGAAATTACCCTCTCAACCCCCTGGGTCCCAAAACAGAAAAGTTTGATTTTTGTGTTATCCTCAGGTAAGTAGCAATCAACAGTTGCAATCAACCTTTGAGAAAAACAATGTCAATGACAAAAATATGACTGCTATTACAATGAATTCCTACATGTTCTTTCCACTTTTAAGTTTATGCACAAATTCCATGAAAATTCCAAGACATATTTTCTACCTCCTAGATGAATGTGGCTTGTAAGCCACATGGAAAAAAAAATGCACATTATTCTGAAGTATTTAGGCAGGTACATAACAATATCCATATCACCCCATTCAACTAATAAATCACAAATCTCAAAACTAAAAGGCAATTTATTTAAAATATGGCTGAGCCTCCCTCTGAGACTAACAAACTTGTTAAAATAATGTATTACTCATTATCAGAATATGGTATTATACAGTTCTATCTATACTGGATGGCACAAACAGTCCTAAAGAACAGACTGAATTCTAAAGTTTCCATTGCACATACAGGAAACCTGATGGAAAACCTGTATTTGCTTTCTTTTTAGAAGTAATGTAAACTTAAAATGCTTTGACTTACTGACACTGAAGCAAACCAAAAACCTCATATTTATTGGCTCAAAACTTTGCAAAACTACTCATAACTACTGTGAGCAAACAAAGAAGAGATGAATCTATATTCTTTGAGGTAGAGAGAGTGTACTCACAGCTTTGTTTGCTTTTACATTCCCATTTGGTTCTTGCTTTGTACTTCTCATTTTCATTCCCTCTGAAAACAAAAGGAAAAAAGACTGGGATAACTGAACTATAATTGTTCATAGACTGTAAGTGAAAGTGTTGAATCTTCATTTAGGATATTTCATCAGATTCAAGAGGCAGAATTAGACAAGTTAATAATTAGAGACAGCCTTCCCTTTGGAAGGCTTGTAGTATTTTTTCCTGACAGGTGGAATACCTGTTTTTTTCTGAATTTTGCGATTTTACCTACGAAATATAAATTTTCTAATCATTTTATTTAAGCCAGACATCAGCAGCATAGAACTCTGACACAGTTACCCAGAGAGGCTGTGAAATCTCCATCCTTGCAGATACTCAAAAGCCATCTGGACATGGTCTGGGGCAACCTGTTCTAGGTAAACCCTGCTTGAGCAGGGGGTTTGGACAGGATGACCTCCAGAGGTCCCTTCCAGCTTTAACCATTCTGAGACACAGGCAACTCCCAAAGTTTATTTTACCTACTGGCTGCTGACTGGCCACTTGGTTGACTTACCAGATGAACAGCAACATGCATCTCCCAGCCTCACAGATAGCCAGATAGAGCTGATTTGCCAAATGCACCTAATGGATTACACACTTCTCCTCAGCTGCTAACAAGGCAAACAGCACCAATATATCCCAACATAATGAATTGTGGACAGACAGCAGCAAAAGGTATGTGGCCCTACCTTTTACACAGCTTATAAACAGAGGTGTTACAACAGACAATTTCATGAATAAACATATTCATCCCTATGTTTACACTGGCCATTCCTATGCTAGGCCTTAACATGGAAAATGAAGATTGCAGAGTTCAGAGCACAGATAATAAATGAAAATTCTTAAATGGGATTTTAAAAGAGAACTGCACACTAAACCGCTGCCTAGCAACAATATCCAAGAGATCCTTGTCATCATGACTGGATTCAAACCTAAGACTTGACATATTCAATAAAACAAAGTCCACTAGACCTGGCAAAGCAACATCAGCAGTAGCAGTGTTTCCACTGTCAACCCCAGAATTAAACATTGGCAACGTAAACACTAAACATAAAGCCAGTATTTCCTCTACAACTACATGTATCGATGGCAATTGATTCTACTTTTCCAGCAGTAACGAATTTTTTTGCCAGAGAGCAAGACACCTTCGTCCACAAAAGTGTCTTTTTAACACTGAAATTAGGTGGAAAAATTTTTTTTCTTACCAAAGCTTTCCTTTAACATTGGCTCTTTCTGCTCATCATCATCCTCCTCTTCTGACAGTGGTGAGAAAGCAAACCTTCAGGAGTGAAAGAATGAAAGCTATCTTAGAATTGTATCTCTTGCCTCCCAAGAGATCCATTACCCCAGCATTCACATGACTTGATTATTCTGTGTAGTTCACTATTTTTAAGACCGATGCTCAACTACATAATCAAAAGTTTAAGTCACTTCTTTTTAAATAAATTCAGCACCAGGAACAGACTGGATTTTATGTATGTGACTTCTCTATGCTTACTTTTCCTCAAGCCCCTACACAGACTGCTTAGTATCCTTATGGATCGGTATAGAGTAACTAAAAATCACCCTCCAGTACTTCTTTGAATAAACAAGCATTCCCAAAACCCAGTATTTTTAGGAAGAGATAAGACAAGCTGAACCTTTGGTTGTTAGCAGATGGTCTCCACAGAATCATGATGACAAAAAGGATCATTGAAAACAATAAACGCCAGATGGCATCATCCACCCATAGCTCCTGCCAGTCCTGCCAAGAAATACAGCAGCACAAATGGAAAGTATTGAGAAGCAAGAAATTCCATGTCCTCATCTCTTTCCAAGGGTGAATTATAGGCATCTGTCAAACAGGCTCATTACTCACAACAGTGAGAATTTTAGCATGTGGTACTATGTGGCAATTTCACTGCCAAATGTAAACTTATTAAGAGGCAGCAATTGGAGAAAGCATTCAATATAAACTCACCGACTGACAGTCCACCAGCCTGAACTTCATGGTAGTCCAGATGATAAATACAATAGACGCTGCAATATTCAAACAAACAAGTTGCTTATTACTACAAAATATGCCAACTCAAATATCCCACCAACAGGACTCTTTCCAAAACAAAGACCAAAAACCTAAATAGTGAAGTCTTGAAATCCAATTTAATAGTTTTGAAAAACAAGAGATGGATTTATTGTACTGACCTTATATAATAATTTAGGCACAGACACATAGAGACACAAGGCATAAATCAAATATTAAGTATTTAGCCAACTCCTCACTCCTATTTTTCTTACATTACTTTTATCTAGCCACCAAACCATGGTTTCATTATCAGCTGACAAACAAAGCTTTCCTTGAAGCAACCCAGCAATCTGATCTGCTTGAATGCCTTAAGCATTCAGATCTTGACCCGCAACACTTCCAACGCTCAAAGTATGCCCTTACCATAATTTTACAATAGATTTCCTTCCACTAAGGTGTTCTAAGTTGACTAAGAACCATGTGCTGAATGGAATTTCAATCAGAGCTTTAAAAGGAATGTGCTTTTTTGCCTGATTGTTTAAATAAAGGCACAGTCTTTAGAAGTTTTCTGCCCATTGTATTGATAGCAGAGCACCTGGAAGCATCAACAGATTTGTTCTTGAAGTTCAGTTCATCACTATTATAAATGGAAAAAGAAACTGAACCTGTATGCTTCCAGGCATTATGTTACAATACTAAGAATACATTTTTCAAGAATCACTCTGGTCCTTCAGCTATCTGGTCTTCAGACATCTTAAAAATGAGAAAGTATACAGTGATACTGTGATTTTGGCAAAAAGTATCTCTGTGAAGTTAACAGCATAGGATAATAATCTTTTGCCCCCTAGCAGCTTATAGTGGGATTTAAGTGTTCCCTTAGAGGAGCTGCATTACTACTGATTTTATTAACATCAGGACTAATAATCCACTGTCTCTGAAATATCAACCTAACACTTGGCAAAGACCCACTGTTAGAAACAGGTCAAGAGTTAGAAATACCAAGAACTTTGACTGTATTTACAGAAAGGTCACCAAACTTAAAGATTTGCTTTAGTGACCAAATCAAGCCATATATGGAAATGGAAAGTGGTCTTATTATTTGATAGACGTAATTTTCTGCTTACCTGCTACTGCCAAGATGAGCGTGTTCGTGAAGTGCCGATACAAAGAGAGTTTCACAACATTCCTTCGAAGTTTTAGCAGCTTCATTGTTTGAGTTAAGCTGATGAATATGTATGAAAAGTCAAGGAAAAGGCTCTGAAGGGACAATCTGGTCACAGACTTAGCATGAGGAGACGCAGATCTTATGATCAACAGCTCTCCCACCCCCAGAGCCCTCCAAAAAGATAGTTCTCAGTAGAAGAAAAGGTTGATCCTATAGCAAAGGTACCAAAGAGCAGAATCAGTCCCTTATGACTGTTATTTAGTTCATCTACACCTATAACTCTCATCACATAAAGATGGTATCCAGGCATCTATTTTGGGCTATGGTCCATTCCTCCAGAAAAGTGTCACTTGTACTTCTGATAAAATAAAAGTCAAATTTGAACTAAAAATGAGTTAAAATCCAAGTAATCTATACGGGTGCCATCACACTTTCTTTTTTGTTTTATTCCCAGTGACAAAACAAGTGCTTAGAAGAGATATCATGATAGGGGAGAATTGTGGTTTTCATGGTTTGGTAGCAAGCTATTCACATTTTAAATAGAGCTTTTGCTAAGAAATAGAGTGTTCACGAAGAACACTTTATAGGGATTTTGCTATACACGAGTTCAGTATTTAATGTCAGTTGCTAAAGTCACAAAAGATTATGGTTGCTTGTCAAGACACCAAAAAGTGAACTGCCTCGTTTTGTCACCTACTTCAAGGTTATTTCAGATTTTACAAGAAAGACTTTTAGATCTGATGTTGCTAAGCAACCTTCTCCCCAAAACATAAACTGAGTCAGTTCTCCAAAGGTTCCTTCTCTGATGCCATGACACACTACACTAGAACAAACTGCTTTCACACTCAACAATCAGAGACTGATAACAGACAGACTATATTCAGGAGCAGCTTTAACACAGATTCATTCAGTGCAAGAAAAACTAGGTAAGCAGTAGGTAGCAGCTTACCTGAATACTCAATTACAGAAGTTCTATAACCTCTGCCAGAAGTAGAAAAAAATATATACTTGAAGATTATTTAAAAAAAAATTCAGCCCAAAAGACTTCCCAAAAAAAACAAATTTAAAAGAAAACACACCCCATCAAATAAAACAGTGAAGGATATCCACCAGCACAGGGCAGTATCTAGGAAAGCCAGGGGAATAAAAGCCAAGGAGGCAAGATCATTCTGGGCCTGGAGACAAAGAGAGAGCCAATAAGAACAAAACAGAAAACAAGGTACAGAAGTGAGGAGGGTGAGGCTATTTTACGTGAAACTACAAATACACCACCACAATGCTTCTGAGTTTTGCTACAGAAACAGAGGGCTTGAACCAAGAGTTTAGCCCAATGCACAGAGAGGAAGTGACAATACCACACTGTCAGTTCCCAGTTCTCCACCAGCAAGGCAAGAAGCAGTTTTCCAGATTAAGTCAATCTAGCACTGTTAAAAGGAGTCTCTGCTGAGGCAGTTGCTGTGATTAATTGCTCTGGACACTTCCATTACGGAAATCTAGCAATCAGCTTGTTAGAGATGTAGTAATTAAATCTTTTACCCTACCCATGGACAAACTGAAAGCTTCACTGGCAACCCCAAGTTTGACTAAAGAGGCAAAACTTGCCTTTGTGTTTACATCAAAAACTATCAAAGCCCTAACAGAAACAAGCAAACCACATTCTTTTTAAGTGTAAGACAGAAATAATAAGCTGTGAATAAGCTTGTAGCATTCTGAAGTTTATAAAAGGATATCCACAAAATAATACAGGCATCAATCATGGACAGGGCCAAGTTTGCTATCAGAGCCACAGTGTCATAGAAAAACTGGAAAAGTACCAAATATGTGACAGGTTAAAAACCTTATCCCAAAATACCAAAAACAGAACAACAGAAATCTACATCCCAAGATGCACTTCCTAATGAATCCAGGAGCAGCAGCACTTACACACAGTCACAGCCTCCAAACTGGAGTGGTGGGGATTGGGTTGTTTGTTGTTTTGGGTTTTGTTGTTGTTGTTTGTTTTTATTTTTTTATTCTTGGGTAGGGTCTTTTTGACTCATGACCAGGTGACCCAAGCTGTACGTTTGTGTCTGCAACTAGCCCTACCTAATCCAAAGTATTAGACACAAGGGTCCAGGCTGAAACCTGGCTAATCAGAAAACTAGTAGAATTATTTCAAACTATACAGAATTATATCCTACTAAATAGACAAGACACTGAACTTAAAATAATTGTCAATAATCCATATCCACAGTCTCAGAATTTAACCACTTCACTCTCTCTTTCAGCATAGCTCTAGATTCTTCCTTGGCATACAAGTAAATAAAGCTGCTAATGTCTGTGGCATATGGGAAAATTCAAGCAGTTGTTACTGACCCCTGTGACTCTAAGAACACCTTCCATGCCAGAAAATAATAGATAAAGAGCTCCAGCCATAACAACTTTGTGAAGAGTAACTCCAAGGCGAGGCCTGTAGGAAAAAAAAGTGAAATTCAGATTAAGTGGGGAACTAACAGTGAAGTCATGTCAACTTGAGTCTCACACAAGGTATGAAGCACATGAATAAAAGGTCCTTGTGACAAGCCACTTCTGGATCCAGAAATAATTTTATCATGGTGCTCAAAGCATATAATTAATTTTATCTTATGGTATAATGTGACCAAGGGAGAGATTGGTAACAGTCCTGTTTCCTAGTCAACCTGCTTAGTATCTTACAACCGTCACATCCCACTTCTACACCAGTTCCCCCAGTACACTCACACTTGCCAAAAGCTTCCACTACCACACAGTGTGTTGTTTTACCACTGAATATAGTTAGGGATGGACAGATAAGCAGCACTCCTAGCAACAGAAGCCTCCTAAAGCAGATACCCTCCTCTATCAGTGATTAATGACCTTCTCTAATTTCTGTAAGATGCCCTCACCCAGAAGGCAGGCACATAAAGCTCCCATTCCACTCAGGGGAGTATCTCAACAGTGACTCAGACACTCACCCTACAGCAGTATACAGAAAAGGATGGAAGGAAGAGTGATAGCAATACAGAACTGTATGTCTCTGTTTACTAGTGAAGAAGTCTAGATCTTCACAGCACTCAATTAAAGCACCTACCTTTTAACAAGCAAAGTACAGGGAGATGAATATTGCCCTAAGTTATTAAAAAACAATAGCGAAAACCCTTTAAATAGAACACAACAAACCTGTAACAAATTACTTACTTGACTATCCCATATCCCAAGCTGACTATGATGACCAGAGTTCGAGCCAATGATCGCTTCACAGCAGAGAGAAGTTCTGCCAGTATTACTGCTCCTTGAACTACCAAAAGCAAAGAGGAGGAAGTTAGGTTATTAAAATATAATTTCTGTTCTATTAACTATTGCATATGCAATTGTAGCACAAGAGCAGATATAGAAGGTAGGCTACTGAAGTGTATAATCTTTTTATTACCTACATCTGGAGTAAGCTTTCAAAAAAGACAGGTCACTTGGCATAAGAAAAAACCTACTGAAAAAGTTTACATCCACAGAAAGTGGAGAGTAAATGATCCATAAAACATTTATTCATAGGGTCAGCCTGGATACTCTTCCAAACAAGTCAGCCAATAAAACCTTGTGTACCATGGGTGTGGCCAATTAGCAAAGTCATAATGACATTTTACTTGCAGTTTCATTTGTATGCATCCAGCTTCAAAATTCAAAACTAGAGTACCGCAGTTTTATGTGAAGGAAATCTCTTTAAAATGGATTATCAGGTTGGGCTAAATACCAAGAGTTATCTACAATGCTGTCCCGTTGAACAATGAGTTTCACAGTATCTTTCCAAGGCCAACACCAACTGTCAGAAATTAATTACAAACTACACTTAGGAAGTCCTATTTTAAACTTCCAGCCAGCACTAAAATGTATACTCTCCAGAATCTAGCATTCTACATGCCTAAAACACTACACTAAGGAGTCAGACTAAGCAACAGCACTTTAGCTTTAGAAGAACACATAGCATCATGTTTTCAACATATAAAAAAATATAGAGATTCTGGTTCCTTGTTCTTCATTTTGAAACAATCCTCAAGTAATCATATGCTTAATATGCATCTGTCACCCCAATTTAGCATAAGCCATTAGAGCTATGCCCCGTCAATTAAACTGGGAGATGCAGCTGTCACCTACCAGATTCTCCCGTGTAGCGAATATTCTGGAACTCTGCATAGAAAACTGCTTTCTCAAGCATTCCCAGGAAGATAACGGCACCAATCCAGAACTGGATCCTCAGGAGATCCCGCCAGTAACAGGCTGACCATGCAAGCCATAGAACTCCGAAGAATACATACACAATACACATCACCATGAAAAACTATTACACAAAAAGAAATAAGAAATAGGAACTTTAGACCCAGAAAAATAATTTCCTTGTTTCCATTCCACAGCCGTAAGATAACTCTATTTTCTCCCCCAGTATAAGCAACTTTGGAAGTTTTTAAATAGACTGTTTCATTTGTCTTCTCTGCATTCTTTAACAGTGACAGTGTGATTTCTCACTGCCAATCAGAGTAACTGACTTTCTGAGCAACTGCTCTATTGAACAGTAGTCTGCCAATTTATTGACAGGCAGCTTTTCTAAGGAAGATATCATGAGCTACTAGATTTCAAAAACCCAGATAATAATTCAAGCAAATGATCAACTAGTAGGAACTCTACTCCTTTTCCCATATTGTTTTATTAATAACTTCATAGTACATTTACAGTATTCTGCAAATAAACTTACAGGTCACCTTTACACACCATTCCATAGAACAGAGATAAGCAACTAATGCTTGTAAGCCCTCTGTTCAAATAATTCAACAGCTTTTCTCAAAAGTTAATTTCCAGTAAACTGAGTTTTTAACCAAGCTTTAGGTCAGCCAAAAACCTGGAATTGAAAAAGAAATCCAGCTTTCATTTAAACATTAACATTGTGCATTTTTGGGTTTTTTTATGGTCCAATGTTACTTGTTTGAGAAGAACTTTCATGGTACATCTCCTACAGCAAACAATAAGCTTGACAATGTTACTCAATAGCAGATTTTCTAAAGGACAGCATCATATCAGAGCAAGTTAAATTTTCAAAAAGCACACTAAGAGGGATTAGAAGGAGAGTAAGACATTAAATGAATAGCAGGAAGTACTAAGCCAAAGTAATCAAGCAGTCTCCTCTTCCAGAAGGAAGATTTTTTTTTTAAAGCAAGCAAACTGAAATTAGCTGCACAATCCATTGAAACTTTCACAAACTGAAAACACTTTCCTTAGGAGAACAGCTTACTGATCCTTACAGATTTTCACATCTGACTAACCCATGCAGTTAAAATGCTAAAATCCTAGGCATGATAGTTCATGAACAGATGCTCCATTATGGAAACATTTAGAGAGAAAGACCTTTTTCTGGACCTGTCACATGGAATATTCACACTGGTGAATTACATTTCAATAGAGCTGCTGGTGGTTTTTTATTTCTGCGGGAAGTAAAATGTGTTTCAGAAATGCTGTTGGGCTCAGCTGTTTACAGGTCATTCTTGCCAATAAAGTCAGGCTAGAGACTTTGCTTGTTGTTGATCCCCAGCTAGTTTGCCTTCACTACATAAACATTAAAGATTTTTTATTTTTTAGCCTTCTCAACAGAGGAAACTAGCTACCAAGTCAATAACTCCTTTGAATAAAAAGGGGATTAGCTCTTTGTAGCTCAATTATGCTTTCACTGTTAGGTAGTATTAAAGACCTCCTCATGGGGTGTGAGACAGCTGGTGGAAGAAGGAAGATTAAGCTCTAAAAGAACAAAGAAAGCAGTGACAAATGAAAGGGTAGCTGCAAACAAAAACATGGAATAGCAAATTTTGTAAGATGTGAGCTAAGGCGAATAACAGCATCAGTAAAACTCAGTTTAGAGCTAACAATACTGATAACTTCAGGAACTACAATCTAACATCCGTTAATTCAAACAATCCAGAGAAGGACAACATTAGTGTCATGTGCAAGCATTTGAAATCTATATCTGTTTTCCCTATCCTGTACTCAGTAAAAAAGAAAAAGCAAACAAAAAAAAGCCAAAAAACCCTCAAAACAAATAAACTAAAAACCCCACCAAACCCAAAAACACCCTCTGCTAAGTAACTTTTTCTCCTGAGACACTGGTTCTGTGTTTCCTGAAATATGAAAGCAGAGTATTTAATTGACATTCCAATCAACTGACAATTTTACAGATCAAAGAAAAGCTGGTTTACTTACAATCATCAGAGGATAGTCTGCAAGTGAGAGATACTCATACGGCCCCTTCAGTTCAACTGTCACTGTCAAAAGACAATCCAATAACCAAATTGAACAAGAAGGAAGTCAGGACTTAAATGATTTTCACTCAAACATAAATTACATGTCTTCACATAGCTTTTAAATCTAACTTGCACTTTAATAAAGAAAGTTAAGACTTATAACACACTCAGCTAAAAGCATGCAATTAAAATTACATGGTCCATTACCAAGTAACTCATGGCAGTACTTAAAAGTAATTTTTGCTGGAGATTCACGTGTAACAAGAAAAATTCAGAAACACACCTACGTTAACTGCTTAAGGGGATTTTCAAACTTCTCTGAAGTTTGAATAGGTTATCAATGGATGGTTAGGTATCTTATAATATATCAAGGCAACAACTATGATCTTAGTACTCTACATGTTTTGAGCTTATTAATATAAATCACTGTATTGGTCTGCACATTTTTTAGAGAAAACACCAAGCCTCAAAATTGAAATGCTTTGGATTCCTCTTTATTTCCATCAGTAAACAGAAAGAACAACAGTCTTAGGATCTTCAAGACACTAGCAAGCACCTCTTTTCTTATGATAAGAAGGAGCTGTAGTAATACCTATGTGAAGTGATAGTGTCTGATGAAATTGAACCATACAGTATATATTAAAAGTACCTTAGGATACACTTAGACTGGTAATACATAAAAATGGTGCTGTATATTCATATTTCTATATAGACAGCTATCTTACTTGTAAAGAGCCTATTTTGATATGAGGAAGGTGTTGTCCTCTCCATTCTTTTAACTCTGGTAATAGAATCCTTTGCAGTTGTACTTCCAATTTGCACAATAAATATATATGGCCCATCTCGCCAAGTTTTGATAACAGCATTCATTGCCTGAAAATAAAACATCTAAATGTTAACAGTGCACAGCGTGAAGACAAAGACAGAAGTAGACTAGCCATACATGGGTGTTATCTTACATGTAAAGTTCACCTCTTCTGAGACCTAAAACTTGTTAATAAATATTTGATATGTAAATTTTAAATGTATTTATTAGACATAATACTTAAAATTTAGTTGTTTGAATGCAGAAGAATCCTCAAAGACTTGGGAGGTGACCACAGCTTTTTTTTTGCAAATTTAATACTGGCTTACTGCAAGAGTACTCAAAGGTTCTGTAAAAGAACTCAGGAGAGCATCCTAATTCTTCTTTTCAGACTGGAAGCATTAGGACCATCACAGAGATAAGTATTTCCTGCTGCAATCAACTGCTTGGGAACTGTACAGCTACATAAAGCTCAGCTCCCTGGTGAAGGCTGAATTTTACAGTGTAAGACAGAAGAGGTAGCTGAGAGATTTCCATAGTAGTCATTTCCTATGGACACTACTACTGCAGTCCCTGCAGCAGCTCCTACACCTGTAAGACTCAAATCCTGCCAATAAACTAACGGAGTAAGCTTGTCCAGATAAATATTTGCACCGCAAAACAAATCAGAGTTTTCTTTGATTTCCACAACTGAAGAACTTCTAGCTACCTCAGAAACTGCAATATTTACCAGGAGCTTTAAAGTTAAAACTATCTACATGTATGCCACTCGCATGACTACTGCAGAACTGCCACAAAGACTTTTTTTTATAATGCCCTCTCCAAGAGAATTTCAGTATTAAGAGCATGCATTTCTTTTAAGAAACCTCCTGACTGCAAGACCTAAAGCCAACAGCACATTATGTATAAAAAAAAATAAATCTGCTAATATTGACTGAAAATAAAACTTATTTAGAAACACAGTAAACTCAAAAGAAAATGGGTATATTTATATACACCAGTTTTGCCTTTAAACTATCTCTGTCTCTTGCTGCATTGATTCCTTATTTCACAACTGCACACACAGCTATTTATGTTTTAGCTTTAAAGTGAATGGCCTTTAAGTACACAAGGAGTTAAATACATTTTCTTTCTTGGCATCCAGGATGATCAACTTGAAGCTATTTTGACAATTGTTCCTCCTTGAGTCTTGAACATAATATATAATAAAAATACTAACAGGTTTGAAAATCAAGAGTAATCAGTCAACTTGCTAGGTACAATGTTTTAAAAAAATTGACTAAAAACAAAACCAAATGTATTCTGTAAGAATTAGTCACCATTTAAAACAGGTATTTTCAATTATTATTTTAAATTATAATGGAAAAAGAAAATTATTTGTTAATTTATACCATTGGTTTGAATGGTATGAGTTCTATATTTCACATACAGAAGAAGCAGTTACTCTCTTTCTGTTATTCTGCTTTCTGATTTTCAATACAACACTACCCAGTTTCAAGCTGAAAAATTCCAGATGTCAAAAAAACCCATAGAATATCCTACCAATAACTTCTTTGTATACAAATAAATATAAATTTAAAACCCAAACCAAAACAAAAAAAGACTGCTGGATTACAAGCCCTGTTTAAATTCAGTATACATACAGTTTTATCTGTCACCATGGTGTGATTTCCTGTGCTCTCCTTCTTATCTTTTAAGCCCTTAGGGAAACAAAAAACACATCACAGAAAAATGGATAAATCAATATGTCAAAATTATCTCTTCCATGACTATACTCACTCATTAGAAGGGAAGAAAAATTACCTCTTGTTTCTCAGGTGAGAGAGGTTCTGGATGAACAAATTCTTTATAGAAAATCTGCAGGATACAAGAAAGGTATAGCATTTATAGACACTTTAACGTTTATAGGCACTTTACACATCAACATGACCTTACCAGAACAGCTTCCAGTAAACTTGATTATTCTCTCAACAGCTGTATTAGAGAGCTTTCATTTTGATAAATCAACTGTCCATTTGTGGAGGGAGTCTGGTTTTCATCCCCTCAGATAACAGGTATCTATTTTTAGAACCCACAGACATGACAGTAGTGAAGTTAATTTTATTTTCCAAATATTAATCTGTTGGGTATCCCCATTACTAGATAAAGTCTGTGCAGACAGAAACAGGATTTTGAGATTTCTGCCTTAATCCATGAAGTAAAAAGTTCCTAGATGAGTGAGTGCCTATTAGAGATCCAGATTTTGCCAACTCTTTTAAACTACGGTGACTCAAAATCTAGTCAAACTGCTATACCACGAGAAAAAGCCTGAACAATCAGAAGAAATTTCTGTGAAACTTCAGAAATTAGTATCTGAGAGGAATATATTTTGTTAGAAATTCAGTAGACTTTTCAAAGGAATTGGATAATAATTCACTTAAAGACTTTTAAAACCCCAGTTTCACAAACCTGAACTTTCAGTTAAGTTGCCCGAATTCATATTACACAGCTAAACCCACAAGATCTCTTTTATAAAACCCAGTAAAAATAGACTGACACTTGTCATATTATTAAATATAAAAAGCAGGTAGCGTGTAGTTTTTTCTTTCTTTTTAAAAACCTTTCAAGCCATCTTCACACATCAGAGGAATTAGAGGCATTGCAAACAGATTATTAAAAACACTTTTCAAGTCATCTTTAGACACGTCCTTTTTCTTAAAAAAACCCCAAAACAACAGAACAACCAAAACCATCAAAAAACAACCCACAACACTAAGTTCAATAGTTATGAGATGTTTCCCAGTATTGTCTATCCATGAACTTGTTCAAACTACGAATGGCTGAACACAGATGCAACACTCCACAATTTGCCTGGAGTTCTTACGTACACCATTAAAGAAAGAAACCAAGTTCCACTGCCATTGCCATCAGCAGGATTGCACAGCTTTGCCTGCTGATGTACAGCCAGCACAGGGCTGACATCTGCACTTTGCTCCCACGCTAATTTTGCATCGTCTTCTTGCTTCCACTTGATTTGTTTCAAACAAGCACTACTATTTTTCAGTTTTAACCTGCTATCAGTGCTTAAATAATTAACTTCTCAACACTCATTTCCATTATTCTAAATTAACGTCATCTGAGCAATAAATGACAATCCTTTATTGACCCAAATTTAGTGGGATCTTTACTCTGCTGCCACTTCTACACAACTAGCAGTAGCCTCCCATAAATGAAACAAATTTGGAACACAAAACCACAAACAAAAAGAAGCACTGAACTTTACAGTGGTTTGGTTGGGATCTTTTTTCCACCATAGTGAGCCAGATGTTCAATAGCAAGCCAGAAGTAAAGCGAAACTAAGAAATCATCATCACAGCTTGGTTGTCATAAACAGATCTCCCAACCTATAGTGACACTTACACAGGACGCTAACACATCTAACAAGAATTACCACCTTCTCTATATATTGTATGAGACAGAGCAAACTGTGAAATTTCTACCCATACCTGAGGCCTAAAGAGCTCAGAGCAGTTTGGAAAGAGAAGAGAAGCAGTGGCATAGTATCCTGACCAACCCGGATGCTCTTCAGCTGTGGTCCCAAAATAGTTATCTGCTTGTTCATCCTGCCAAACATAGAGAAGAACTTAGATTAGCATCCAATATTTCAAATGGTTTATCTAAGTAGACAGGTGCAAGACCTGGAGAGCTTCACTCTGCACACACTCTTGAACCAAATTTAATAGAATAAAGGCCATCGAGACCACGCAAGATTATAAAAATGATGGCATACAGGCTCTGAGTAAGAACTAATACAGTGCAGGTGCAGTAGCCAGCATAAACTTCTGCCTACACAAACAAACTCTACATTATTATATTAAAGATTTAAGACTCAGTCTTGTGCTAGATTAGTAGTTACAACTGTCATAATTAATATTTAAAGCAAACATGGAAAAGTATAAGCCATATGAAGCACAATTGTATTCTACCACATTTGATAGAAACACTATACATTCATACAAATTGCTAATACTTACAATGTGCATACATAAAGAACAGAATTCAGACTAAACATGAAAAAATTCATTTTTTTCTATTCACTGTCATTAAGCACTGTTGTAAGTATTTTCAACTAGCATAAACTCACACGCTTTAGTTTAGTCAATGTACTTATTTAAGCTCCTGGGTTTAGAACAATTCTGACAAACACTTCGACCTTACCCAAAACCCAAAAAAGTCAGCAATTGCAGCAAGCTGTTGATCAATTCCATTCCATTCCAGAAATTTGTTATCTTCCAATGGAAGAATGTGTCTTTTATGCTCAAATCGGAATGTGGATGCAAGAGCAACATCTCCAATTGCCTCCCCACTAGATTTGCTTACCCAGAAAAAAAAAAATCTAACCTATGTTTTTCCATGCAATTCTTACCCCAAAGTTGAAGACTTCATTGTAGCAGTCAGAATATCTTAAGTACCAAGTAACATTGAAACCTAAGGAAGGATCACAAGCTTTTTCATCGCCTTCAACTATAAAAAACCAAAAAAAAACACCAGATAAGAACACTGTCTACCTTCCATGCTTTTCCTTCCAATCTGTGCAAAACTACCATAATTACATTTTAAACATGAAACTGAAAACAACAGGAAAACATTTTCTTCAAGTAACCCATTACTGTTCAGTGAAAGAAAGCAAGCACAGAATTCCACTATAACATCATACAATTCTATTAAAGAGCTGAAGATCATTTGGAAACCTTTTGTTCTGAAGACAATCAGGGATGTTTCTGCAACTGCAAATACCAAACAAGAGAACAGCAGTGACTCTCAGTGATTACAAAATAAAAAAACAGCCTCCCTTCCAGAGACAGGGGGGACACACACCAAGCGAAGAGAGCTAGGAACAGGATAATACTAAGAGCAATTTGCACATAAAATTTAAATATATCAATAGCATCACCAAGAAAATAAATAAAAAGGTAAGATTTTGCAAGTCAACATCCATCCCTCCCAAAAGACAAATCAGCCATCTATACGTTCACTCTTGCTGCCGATGCTGCAATGCTACCTAAAACAGCAATAAGACAACTTTCCACTTTGACTTATTAGAGAACAACATGCACGAAAGTGAAACCCAAGATCTTCCCCCGTCAGGAAGATGTTTTTTTGTGTTTCAAATATTAAACTAGAACCTCGTGAAAACAATTTGACATTAAGAAGGCAAGCTTCACCCTTAAACAAAATGAGCAGCAATTATTCTGGAAGAGCCATTTAGATGATTATGTTTGCATTTTCCCAGTCAACAGATGGCAAAACTCTTTTGAGTTAACAGCATGTTTGCAGTAGCTAAGAAGTTCCCACAACTTCACAGGCACATTCATCTCAGACTTTGTTACATGTACACTTTTAATGAATGTTTCCATACTGATCACTGCAGGTAAAAAATGCAATTAGAAGAAAGACCCTGCCATGGAATCTTAATTGACTAATCCCACTTTAAACCTCATGACTACTAAAGCATGTATATGTAGAGCTAAGAATTCAACAACAGTTCCTAATACCAAAGGTTTAAGGAAAATTACTGAAAAATAAGTGTTCTTATGACATCTCCTAGTAAGCATGAAAACAAGGCAAACATGTTCCTCGTTGCCCTAGATGTTGCAGAGGGCACCACAAAGAAACTAAAGGACAACACAAGCATTGCAGTGACATGGGTAGATGGCAAATTCTTTGATGACAAAGGCTCTTCTGATAAAATTGATCAAATGAGGAACATCTCAAAAAAAAGCTAGCAAAAGATTCAAAAATACCTTTTAAATACCTTTTTATCTATTAAAAGTAAAAAAGCAACTACATATTCAGCAGCAGTACCCACTAAAGGTAAAACAGGTCATGACTAGAAAAATGCGTGATATCTGCAGACATCAAAATTACAGAAACCTTGAAAAGGAAGTACTCTAAAACAGAAAAAGCATCCATGGCATTTACTGAATTCAGCAGTGTGGAAACCTAAGTTCCTCAGCCTTCAGAAAAAAGCCAGCAACATTCAACTTGAATGCAATCTTTGTACTCATTTACAGAGAGCAGGGTTTCTACCATGATCCTAAACAAGAAACCAAATGCCTTCTAGAATAGCACTTCAGAAAAGTAGTAGATAAAAATAAATTCATTATTGACAATACTAAATGCCAGCAGCAGTCTTCCCAGTCAGAACCAGAAAGCATCAGACACTAATATAGCACAAACATACCAAAAAAAGTCAAGAAGAGGAGAAAAAGAGACAGTGGAAAAGGAGATGCAGGGGCTCACCAAAACCATGGATGACACATGAGCAATCATGTTTGACAAAAAGGGTCATACTGTCCACACAAACATCACACGGCAGATGGAAGAGGCAACAGACACCAAACAAAAGGAGATCAGTTTCCACAGAGACATGGGCAGAAAAGAAAAAATATGCAAAGTTGAAGTTTCTCAGTATCACATGCAGTTTAAATATCATCTAGGCTGAGAAACTGAGTAAGTTCACAGCCTTTGTTCCTTCCTCTTCCCATGATTCATTACCTAAATTCATGTAAATCTTTTAATCACACTGGTATGTAAAACAGGTGTCTTCACTAAAGAATTTTAAGACTTAATGCCTGTTTAAAGGTTGCAAGCACAGTGTAGTTCAAGTCCACATCAGGAGCCAAGAGATCGAATTCTAACACCAGATTTGCCTTTTAACAAACAAATGTTATGCCTTAGTTCCTTCTCGCAGTTATTTCAGCATTAGACTTACCACATACTTCACTGCAAGGACCCACATCTCAGATGCCATGTTACTACAAGTACATTATTTCTATTAAACTTTGGGAAAGAACCTAAAACCTACCAAAGCTCCAAATGCCCTTTCAAACCCTCCTCCTTCTCCCCAAGGAGAAGATTCCTACCTTTTGATCCTGCAGCTGTAAACTAACAATTGTCTCACTGCAAGAAGCAAACCTTAGCATTTGAGCTACACTTGACAAGTGGGAAAGCCTTAACCCTGACATGATGAGTGTTCACTAACAACCACTCAAATACTAGCCTCCTTTTTCAGATTAATGCGGGATCAATGAAGGCACTTAAACTTCATTTGAAATACTGTCCCAAGAAGAGCAGGTATTGGAAATTAAACCTGAAAAACAGTAAGGTAAAACATAACAAAACATAACAGAGCACAGCAACAGGCAATTTCACCAAGAAGTATTAGCCAAACCCCACAATACCTTAATTTTCTCAGTTAAAAAGAATACAATCACTGCAGCAACTAAGTCTTGACATGACACAGGCACAGATTCCACTCATTGTCTCTTATGAGACTTTCACTTCCTCACTTGACACAAGTGCAGAAGGGCATTCACAGGCATTGTACCTGTGTAAGCACCCAATTAGCAGACAGAAACCAAACAGCTTCCTCCCCCCACCTCAATGGTAAGAACTGGTGCAGACCAGCTTCCCCCTCCATGGTGCAAACAACCTCTCAAAGCGTTCAAAGCACATGGCAAAGATTTCAAGCCTTTCAAAGTCAGCTAGTCACTTCTACCACTCACCTACATCATCTTACTGCCATCTAAATGCTGTGCTCATGTTCACAGGTAAGAGGGTATTTCACAGAAACTCTCCTTTGAGCAGTAACCTACATAACCCATCGACCTGGCCAGATCAGCAAAGAGTAATATGCAGAAAAAACTGAAAGGCTGCAAACACGTTTGCTCTTTAGCATATTTGCACACTGGGATCAGGAGAAGAAAACATCTCTCAGGAGATCTCTGCCATAGTGTGCAACATTCCCTTATCACTCCCAGAAACATTCAACTACAAAGGAACAAGTCCTCAAAAAGCATTGCCTCCTGTACAGTGGCATCAGTCACTGCAATACAAACAGCCCCTGTCCCAGTCAGAACCAGATCTCCCAGTCAGAGGAATTCAGCAAATCTTCAACAGGAAAAGCACACCTTACAGTACAGCTCAGCACGTCCCACACCTGATTACCCCCTATCTGAAATGAAGTGGTGCTCCCATTACCCATCTTGCCCTCTCTACAGGGGGCCTGAAGAGCCATTCATTTCTGCTCCAGCCTAAACAGATCACAACTGAGAAGCTTCAAGGCTGTTAACAGACCCAATCATATCAGAGCTATGGCTTTCATACAGTGCTAGATGAGCTGTCATGGCAGCCAGTGCAGTTAAACACTTCACAGTGTTTCAAGTCCCAAATGTTAATAGTAGGAGGGGTGTCCAAAAGAAGAAAAAGCAGGTTAATCCCTTATAACCACTTACATCTCAGGAAAATGGTGGTGTTGCTGAAGAGAATTTTCCCAAAGTTAAACTTCTTCCCCTGTAAAGGTGCAAAAACAGAAGAGACATTAGTGAGCTTAATGTCATTGAGCTTAAGTAAACATAATCTTCCATTCTGTTTTAAGTCAATACAGTAATGAAAGCAAATGCCAAATCTGGAGCCAGACTTACTGGACTTTCCAGTCATGCTTCACCACCCCTTCAACATACTCTTAAAGATGGTTTGAGAGGCTTGGGGCTTTTTGTTCTGCAAACGGAATTAATTTCACATTGACATTTGTTGAAACCATTACCATTTTCTTGTTGATGAGACAGTCTGGACTACTCAACAAAAAATTTTTTTGTTCTAAGAACCAAAAGAAGCATTTGCCATGATCCTTCAGTTTTGTTCCCGAAGCTCAAGGGTCTCAGAGAAAGCACACATTACTCCCACCGCCACGTAAAGGTAGATCTAAAGTGAGGCAAAACAGCTTTCCCTCGCACAACTGCAAGCACACATGCTTTGTCAGAAGTGCTGGAATTCCCTTCACCTTCCCTAAGGCCCGCACCTCTCTCGGTCCAGCGTTCCCGAAGCCAGGCCCCGGCGGTGCGTGCCGCCCGCCCGGCCGCAGGAGGGGCCGCAGGGCGCCTTCTCCCCGCACAGGCCCTCCCAAGGCCGGGCACCAGTCGGGGAGACCCTCCCGCTTTCCTTCCTCCCTTCCTTCCTTCCCTCCCTTCCACATCACGGCTTTCACAGGGGCCGCGCTCCCTCCGCTGCCCATCGAACTATTTCCCGCACAAGCCTTCTCTCCCCGCCGCCACGACCGACCCGCCACAGAGGGCTCCAGCCTGGTAGCGGGGAAGGGGGCAGCCACGGCCCCGAGCCCGAGCACCAGCCCCGGGTGCGGTCAGGCTTCAAAGAGGAGCGGCCCGGGCAGGGACGCCCCCGGCCGCAGCCCGAGGACGACGCGCGGAGCAGCCACGGCCTCTTTCCCCTGTTCCCGCACACGTTCGCCCCGACCGCCGCCACACCGCCCGGCCCGGAGGCTGCAGGGCCCGGCCGCGCTCCCCGCACTCACCAGAAGCACTGGCAGCCGCCATTTGGAGCGCTGCCCGGCGCCCACCGAGCCCGCCAGCAGCAGCACCGCCAGCAGCCGCAGCAGGACGGCTCCAGGCCGCCGCCGCCGCCCCCCGCAACGCGGCGCCGCCGCCATCCCGCCGTACGGAGGCCGCCGCGCTGGCCGCGCCTCTTCCGCTCCTCGCGGGGGGACGCGGCGGCCGTGGGCCGGCGGGAGCGGCGCTGGGCGGAGCCGCTCCCCGCCTCGGCCCGGGCTGTCACCGCCTCCGGGTGTCACTCGCTGACTCGGTCGCGTTCGGGTCTCGCAGTGTTCCCGGACTGACGTCCCTGCCGCCGGGCAGCCCCCCGCGCCCTGCCGCCGCCAGTGGGCTGTCACCCCTTCTCTCCGCGGGGGTCGCTCGGAGCAGCCCCGCCATGGAGGCGGCCACGGCAGGGGAAGTCAGGTAACGCTGCCCGGTGGGGACTCCTTGGCCGATCCTCTCCTCGCTCCTCCGATGTTGCCAGACTGGCTCCCCGGTTTCTGCGGAGAGCGGGCCCGGCTCCCGCAAGTGTGCCGGGGGCGAGGGGCGGGCGAGCGGGGCCGTGGCGGTGCCGTGGCGGTGCTGTCCCCGGCGCCCTGCCCGGGCAAAGCCTCCCCGCGCCCCGGGCCTCAGAGCGGGACAGCTGCACCGCTGGAAGGCAGGCGAGCTGCAGGGTTTTAAATGCAGCAACAAAGTCCCACGCACCTGGAGCAAAACATGAAAGGACGTATGTGTCTTCAGGCAAAAATGGGAATGGCTAAATTGTCTAAATATATGGGTTCTGTGAGATCTCCAATAATAATCTGTAAGGATCTGTAATTGTGACTGAGTTTCAATGGCTGCCGCCTGAATTTTCTATGTTGCATATATGTAATTAGTAAGTATTCTATAAGCATCAGTGCTTTGTCTACCAAACTAATACCTTATTCACTTCCATCTGTGTCTGAATTTAGCATGATCTAGAAAGTATTTTGATGATAGACACTACTGGCAGCCCATTTTTTTCAGGCAATCCAAAAAATTAGTGTTATCTAATAGATCTAAAAGTTACCCCAAGCCTAGAGATAACATAGTGCTGTCAGTAGGGCCATCAGAAGCCCTCCTTCCTTGTCGGTCCCACTAAAGGTAGGAGTGTGCAGGATTTCTTCCTTTCTGCCAGTCCTGCCTATTTCTCCATTCTTTTTACTGTAACGTAATAATTAACTGTAATGACTGCAGAGAGAGGTCTGGCTTCAAAATGCAAACCCCCAAGAATTCAGTCATGCTGAAATTCAGCTCCATTAGTCATGGATTCAATCATTTCTTGAACTTTCAAAGTTTAAAAGGAAATGGTTCAGCAGGGAACTAAATGTGTAAGAAGTTCTTCCCATATCTCAACACAGTAGTTCAAATTTCAACACATTTTATGTTGGATCAGAGTTCTCTGCATTGTCTTTAATCCTGACCTGTCTTGAAGAGGAACCCTGATATCTCATCATTCAGCAGGTGTTCGGTGGACACAAGTAAACTCTTTATCTGCTCTTTCTAGTGTACAAGATGAGGCTGTGGACAAAAGCGCCTTTAAGAAATGCAACCAGATTGCTTTTTACAGGTAAGGAGAATTGTAGTATAGACTGGTGGTTGTTTTTAAACTAGTAATATTAAAAGATACAGGAAGTTACACATTGATTCTTAATCGCAAGTCTGCTGTTTTCAGGATTTATCTTTCAAAGTCAGCATTCCACTCATCTATCAGCAAACAGTAATCACCATATTTAAAAGGTGTAATCTTACATCCAAAATGTCTTCTTTTAATATACAAAAGAATCAGTCCTCTCATCTGACTAAGATCCAGCAATATTTTAACTATAGTTCCACTCAGATGCAGGTTGTTTTCTTGACGTGGATGTTTTTTGACTATCTGTAGTTCAAAACAGCAAAACACTCAATAGAAACCATTAGTCTGTGACAATAGCATACATGATTACAGTCCTGTTGAACAAGTACATTGGCCAGAATTGAGTGTCAAATCTAAATTCTAGTTCACTAGTCTCTTAAAGCTAACCTTATGTTAAGTTATCTTTCTCATCCTATTTCTAACAGTGATACCTCTCCTCAACCTTTTTTACCTCCCATCCTCCATTGTCTTCTGTCCTGTGCTGCCTGACTGAAAGGAATGATTTCCCAGTGTTACACCAATTAGTCACTGATGTACTGGGTTACAGTCTCAGATATTCATATCTGTTCTGCAGGAAATTATGTTCAGAAAACAAACAACAAAAAAAATTTCAGTGCGAGCACAGCTCCTTTCACACCAAAACTTTCTAGAATATCACCATTTAACATAAGACCTCTAATTTCTCAGGAGGAGTTTGCTACACACTGGTAAGTATCAGATCCTGCCTTTACTCTGCTTTTAAAAGAAATCCTTTAACTGATTGCTCACATTTGTGTTCCTGTTTGCAAGGAAATTAAATCAGTTTACTACTGAAGAAGCTTCTTTTTAAGGTAGCCTCTAAGACACTTACCTTCAAATAGTTCATAAAACCTGGGCTTGGCAAGGAGCATTCTACAAACAGCTGAAAGAGCCTCTGTTTCAGGGTTTCTGTCCTAAAAACATTATTGGGGCCAAAAGCCACAGTTAAATCTCTGTAGTCAGCACACATGTTGAGAAACAATTTCCTCAGTATGTATTCAGGAGGTTACAAATTACAAACATACACTGCTGCATCACCACAGAATGTAAAAGCTGTTCACCAGGGTTGCCGAGATATATGACAGAAAATGAAAAACAGATTATTGAGCTGAAATTTCTGGGATCAATGAAAGAACAGTAACTGTAGAGCTAAGAATTTAATTGGACACTTGAATTAAGACTACTATTGTTTAAAAAAAACCTATAGAGTGGTGATGGGTGACCAATCCCCTCTAACATCTCATTCATAAAAATTTATGTGTGCTCAGAACTATATTCCTTTTTTTCCAAGTTGACTTGAAGTGTTGATAACTGTATTTGAAAAAATTCAAGACAAAATTATTAAGTAAACATTTCTACCAGTACTATGTCCCTCTATGTGATATAAACTACAAGAATTAGAGAGACCAAAAATAATTTTCTGTCTTGACAGGCGTCAGAAACTGTTATGTCCTGGAAAATCCTCGTATCAAGCATTGTTGGATTCAGTCACATTAAGTGATGAGAATGTCAAATTCCAAATTATTCATGTGGAGACTAAGGTGAGATCCCACCTTGCATAAGAGGGTGCTTACAGAAAGAGCAGTAAATATTATCAACAAGACTGAAAATATTTGCAGATTTTAAGATTCTTCAGTGATAGATATTTAAGATATAATGCAAACTATAAGCCTAAATATGTCCTTACTGGTCAGTATTTATTTGACAGCTTGAGGCTGTGCAAGAGAAAGAGGTATTTTAAGGAACTTAAAAAAAAATTAATAGCTTTATGAAAAATGTCAATAGAACTCTTTTTAGCTGAAAAATGGTTTCAGTTATTTTGAAATAATAAATTCTTTTTCTGTAATGGAATAAGAGGACATATATTCCAGAACCTCCTAACCATGCCTTTGTATTCCTGTGTTTGCTCAAAGGCAGTTTTTTGGAAAAAAGAAGTCATCTTTGCATTTAAGATGACAAACAGGAAGATGAGGGTCTTTTATTTCTCTAATTTAATGGCATAGCAGCTGGCACATTTACCCAGGCAACAGACAACCTAACCCATGCTCAGATTATGAGAGTTTGAAACTACAAGTCACTTCTATGCTCTAACCATCACACTATGTAGATACTTTTCATAGAGGTATTTTCTGTCTCTCTTGTTAATCCTAACCTTCTTTGCAGTCAACACAGAAAAAGGAGCCTATTTTTTGTCTAGATTTTAAGGAATATGAAAGACTGAAGATTCTGTGGCTTCCTAGACTATCTGGGGGTTTATACAAAGGTAGCATAATGTAAAATATTTCCTAGAAGCAGTGCCTGGAACTCCAAATGAATCTTTTCTGTCTTGCCTACTTTTCTTCTGGTTTTGTGGCTCTTGCATGCTTTCATGCCTTTGAAGAGAGCAGGATTGATTGGCTTCCACATAGTGGGAAAAGGTATCAGGCTAAAGTTCTTCAGCCAGTCTTGTGTCTCAAAGGAGGAGACATTAAGGATAAAAAAAAAAAACAGAAAAAAATCAGACTTGTGGTGTCAGGGTCCTCTATGGAAGAAAAGTAAGTAATTTTTCTAGAATAGGGTGACTTCCCAGATCCCTGAACTAAAAAATAGCAAATTACAGTGAGTAGGGCAGTATTAGCACATTTTCTTTAGGTGTCTTTCTGACACAGTTGATCAGTGTCAGCGCTGTGCATACTAGTGAAGACAGAGCACTGATGTTTTTGCAAAAAGTCCACATCTCAGGATTTTACCACTCTTACATTGACAGCACAGTAGTGAAATTGTACTAACCTTGAGATTAGTGTACACTGTTGCTGTTTTCCATGTTGCTGTGGGGAGAGAGCTGCAAACTGCAGCTATGTGCACTTTGTAAGTTGAGGATAAAGCGTTTGCTTAAAAAATATTGCTTCTTCGAAGGGGTGAAGTAGATTTAGCTGGTGTAAATTCATATGGATGATGATTTTTACTCAACAGTGCTAAAGAACATTAAATCAGAAAGCAGGCATGTTCATTTTTTTCCAGACAGTACGTGTTTGGTGATATTGTGTTAAAAAATAAGTTGATACTTTTTATCACTGACAGTTTATTTGTTTGTTTGCTCCCAGGTTCTTCTACAAGTAGAAATTTATGAAATAGAAGGCAATATTTTCAGGCTTAAAATTGATGAGGCTTCACCTCTCAGAGCAAGATACAAAGTTCCTGATGTTCTTATAAAGGAACCTACCACCCAGAGGTAAGTGATGGGAAGATGATTTAGCACCTTAGTAACTTACACAGCTTCATTTGCAAGTGTTTTTCTTTGTCCCTCATTTGCACAACAGTACAGTTGTCTCTCTACAATACGAAGTTGTTACAAGAATTAAATATAAAAATGCATATGGTTAATTTACATAGGAGGAAAAAGAAACTTGAGGCTATTTGACCCAATCAGAAAATAGCCTACCTGTTATAATGGGTAGTTTTCACAGCAGTTCTGTAGCCACTTGTTGCACTATGCAGTGAACCCCGAGCACAGCATGTATTTCAGGCATTCTTTGCCTCAGCATTACCCTTGAGGTTTGTGTAATGCATGTGGATATTCTTAGTCCATCTTTTGTTTCAAATTGTTATGTAGTTACAGTGGATTCACATGTTGCTGTTGTTGCTTTTCATTTGCCAGACTCTTCATATCCCACAAGGAGGCAGGTATTCTGGCACTGTCAAGTGTTAATGGGGACTACAAACTTCAAGTCACAGCAGACCCCTTCCAAGTTGAGCTGCAGTCCAAGGGTGAGACTGTTATGAGCATGAATTCCAATGGGTTGTTATATTTTGAGCACCTACAACCACCTCCCAGTGATAGGTACAGTATCTGTCTATTGCATCATCATATGTGCTGCTTGTGCTGTAGCTGAAAATAAACAATTCTATGGAATTGCAGTTTCTGAAAGCTCTTGCACGTTAAATTCTGTGTCCTCTTTTACTTTGTAAGTTTAGTAAGTATATGGTGAAGTTTTAACAAACAAATTCCAGATTGACTAGCTGCAGACTTAATCCCTTGCAGCAGCCATGTGCAAAATACTAACCTCATTTAATAGCCAATTCTGTAAAACACTAAAGTATCCTGGTACCCCTTGTATTTCTTGAGAATGAGCAATAGTAGTATGATGAAGTTATTAGTTTCATCTTTTTTATCACAAACTTACTCTTTAGGTAAGTTTTATTCACTTTATAAGCTCTTGAAGTCAAGTTTTGTTCAACTTACAATGTGCCATGTAGCTGCAAGATTTGACAGGTCAATCACACTGCAAAGTGCTGGAAGGATGAGAATCCACAATGCACGACATGTCATGACTAGAAAAAGAGCATAGCAAGTGTATCTCCTGTAGAGCATTATTTCAAAACCAGAATGATAAAGAAGTGAGGATCTTCTGAATCGGTAAAGTGCTTACACAGATGGAAATAAACATGAAAGGCCAAGAAGTCAACCTAACTTGAATATTGAGTGAAGGTTATTTTAAGGCATTGAATATTAAAATTGTTTGCAAGTTAAAGTTCTCAGCTATGAAATCAATTTTCGGAATAGTCAAGCACCAAAACTCTTAGATAATGTATAAAGCAATGCATAGTACTATTCGAGTTTTCTGTTTGAAATCCTTGCTTATATTAACAATAAATTGATTATTTCTGTGTATTTGTGTTCACTAGAAAACCTACAGCTCAAAGTGAGGAGGCAGCAAGTGATTACTTTAAGGTAACTCATACTTACTGCAATCGCAGCATGAATGTATTGTAAAAAAAGGAATTAAAATCACATTTTCCTTCCACCTGGTACTACATTTACAAATATAGTCTAACCACTTTCCAGTGAAATCCAAAAAGGACCTGGTATACCTATTGAGATATTTTGCAAATTCTTAGTTCAATGAAGATTTATGTGTTTTACCAAGTCTGTAGAAGACATCACTCAGGTAGATCTAGCACAAAAATGATTTTTTCCATGGCCTTTTTATTAATAATTTCTTTTTCTTATGTTCTCTTATTTGATCTGGAGTAGATATGTAAAAGGGAGTTTTGTAGTGATATTCGCTCATTTTCAAATTCCCTGTTCCTTGCAAAGACAGTTTCAAAATAACAGTCAAAAACTACACCTCCACATATGTTCAGGCTTAATACAGAAGTAAGATTCTCTCTGAAAAAATATCAGGTCCTGGCAGTGCATAGAGGCACATTGCACTTTTCTGAAGAGGTTGAGTTATGTCTGGGATATAATTTTAGCCTTCCATAGAGCAGATGGCTGCTTATTCTGCTGTCCTGTTGTAAATGGCAAGAGCTATGTGCCTTCAGCTTATTTATGTCTAAGCTCTGAGTTCTGCCAGGGCAGTCACACAGCTGCAAGAGGCCACACTTATTCTGAGATGAATGTAGAAAAGAAAACTAGGAAACACGCTACAAAAAGTGGAAGTTCTAGGACAATGAATGACAGGACACAAGGAGGCTAAAACTATCAGTTACACACACAGGACTCCTGAGTCTCTGGAGAGTTTTTTTGGTTGTCTGACCTTAACTGTTTGGGGGAGTAGGTTGGTTTCTGTTTGTATGGATTTTCCTGTTTGGTTCTATCCATGCAGTTTTGCATTTCAAAAACGTATTCAGCATCCAGCAGAAACCCATTTGTACAGT
The DNA here is from genome assembly GCF_009829145.1 of Chiroxiphia lanceolata. NCBI lineage: Eukaryota > Metazoa > Chordata > Aves > Passeriformes > Pipridae > Chiroxiphia > Chiroxiphia lanceolata. The sequence goes on from NC_045642.1 coordinate 27,568,842, forward strand.
GAGAATAATTACTCACTGGAAAAACCTACCCGGGGAAATGGTAAAGTCCCCATCACTTCTGGTTTTCAAGATTTATTTCGCCAGGGTGCTAGATAATCTCATCTAGGCTCTCTTTCCCATTAAATGGTGGACCAGATGATCTTTTGAGGCTCCTTCCAAAATGGCCTATTTTATCGTTCTATGATTCTATCCAAGACCTCGAGTATTACTTTTATGCTGTAGCAGATGCCATATGTGCAATATGTGCATGTCAGTTTGGCAGTGTAAATTGCTGCAGCAGAATCTAAATGTGGTTTGGATTTATTTGTATTAACCATAATTGGCAAAAAAGCAGTTAACAATGGTGAAAAAACATACTTTTCTTAGAAATACACGATGTGAGCAGATGCATTTGCTAGGCTTAGCTGTTTCTGTTTGTGCAGGAAAAACAAGAGGATCTAGGTCTCTGGCGAGAGAAATTTGGCAGTTTCTTAGACATCAAAGCTCATGGTAAGCCTCAGTGTAGTTCTGAAAACAGCTTTGCTGCTTTGTATAAACCTGTGTTCATTCGTCTGTCTGCTTTCTGTTTATCTGCTTAAAATTTATCAATGTCTCACTCGCTCCTGCTTTTCAGTTGTCTTAACTTTGTTTTAATCAGAAATCAGTGATGGGTAACAAATTTGACAAAAGTACTGCATATATTCATTAGATTTCTGTTCAAGAGGGAACACAGCCAATGTGGTCTGTTTCGTCAACTCGCTGTGCCATTTCTGGCACAGTATAACACTATGTGTTGTCTGAATGTACATGTACATAATACATTATTTTCTTTGTATGTTCTTTTCTTAGTATTAGTACATAAGATTGATTTCACCTGTAGTTTATTCTCATGACATATCAGAAACCATGATATCTAAGCATTAATAATTGACACAAAGAAACTCTTTTTAAGTGAGGACTACAAAAGGGAATACTGAGCAATCCTAAGAGATAAGGAGGTTACATACACATGAGAGCAGTAGCTCAAATACAATTTAAATTATCAATTACCAAAATGTATGACCATCTGCTGTCTGTCTCATTGTATTCTGTATTAATTAAGTTAGTTAGCTTTGTTCATTACCACTGTCATTCAGAGTTCTATAGCAACCAGCACTACCCAGCAGCTGCAGTAGAGAGAGGGGGGTCTGAAAGCGATTCCTTTTGGTGACAGAAACTTCTTCAGTTCACAGTCAAGACAGAGAGGGCAGGAAGCTGTTGTCTCTTGTTCATGCTGTATCTGATGTATTAGGCCAGCATCAGGGTTTTTTCTGTGTTGGAGGAATAAAGTCCATGTGGTCAGGTTCTGATCCTGAAGCCACTGCTTGTCAGTCTACAGGATCTCTGGTCACCTGCCAAAAGTTGCCCTGGATTTAGTATTGTGACAAGATGATATCACTGGTAGGGACTCTTGTGCATGCTACTCCGCTGGCTGAGGCTGAAGAGAAGAGCGGTGGGAAAGAGGCAGCTCAGACTCTGAAGTCCACTGTGCTGCAAAGTTTGGCTTTTATGTACTGGGATAGAAACAGGAGATAATTTTAAGCCTTTCACTGCAGAATAAAGAAGTGGTCCATGATTATGTGGATTTGTTTGGGGGGGAGGTTCTGTTAAAGTGATTAATTTTATCTTCTTAAGAAGTTCAAAACCAGAATAAATACAATAAAGTCTATTTAAAGCATTACCTCTGTGAAACAAAAGTAATAATGGAAGTGAAGTTGAAAAGAAGTATGAAAGAGTTAATTATTGAAACTTTCAGTTGTTTTATCCAGTTAGGTTGCTCTGCTCTGTTGCTTTCAGATAAGCCTGAGCATGGCACTCTATGTTCTTCTTTTTAATGTTATTTCCACAGGTCCCAGTTCTGTAGGCATGGACTTCTCTTTACATGGATATGATCACGTTTATGGAATACCACAACACACAGAAACACTTCTTCTCAAAAACACCAGGTAAAGGTGCCAGATTGCTAATGAGTGCAGTTGGGGTTTTTTTTGTAGAGGAGAGCTATAACATTGTCTTAATACTTTAATGCAGACAACAGCTTGAGACATGTATATCATATAGTGTATATTTTAGATTAATTATACAGCAAACCACTATCCATGTAGAGTAAGTTGTTCAGCTTTCTCTTTCCGCTCTGCAATTTCATAAATGGCTTCTTCTGTTGTCCCTCAGTTTTCCATTCAGTTTTTTCTGGACTTTAGGATCAGTCATGTTTTAGCAGAACTTCTAAAAGAGCAACTCGATGAGAAAGTTCAGAAATCATATTTTAGGATTTAGAGCAAACAGTCTCACTGGCAGCAAAAATCTTGTTTGATTCAGATAGCGAGGACCAAAGCAAAGAAGCAGTAATCTAGGCTGCCCATATTTCAGCTCTGGATGCCAAACAAAAGGCCACAATACAGAGTGTTTACCGAGTATTCACCAAGTTTAGCGGAATGGCAGTAGAGTTAAAATTGGCCTGGTGCAGGATGCTTACACGTAATAAATACATCTGTTTGTTTGTCCTAGTGATGGTGATGCCTACCGGCTTTATAATTTGGATATCTTCGGCCACAAGATACATGATAAAATAGGCATTTATGGTTCAGTGCCCCTTCTCTTAGCACACAAGCCTAACAGAACTTCAGGAGTCTTCTGGCTGAACTCTTCAGAAACACTGGTGGATATTAGTACAAAGGCAGTAGCTGAGGTGAGAATTATTCACTTTCCTCAGAATTTAATAACAAAAGAAAACACTTCAGGGCAGGGCCAACAGGAATGTAACAACATTATTGGAGATTTATCTTTTGCTCCCTAATGAAGAATTGTCAGTCTCTTCCTCCTGTTCTCCTTAGTACTAAATTTGTTGTATTAAGCCACTGAAAAGAACAAAGAGATGAGTTATAGATCTTGTATCTTAACAGGTCTGCAGGAGGAGGCAAAGAGGTAATATGCAGAAAAGATCTACACAGGTGTACGTAGCAGGCAGAAGAAAGGGTGGACAAAAATCTTGACAATCTCTTGTATCTAAGGAATTTCTCAAAGTTTTTAAATTCTTGGTATTGGCACACATTTCTGCTAAGCAGTCTCATTCTGTGGAATGTAATTGACCTTCAAGAAACATGGAATGTTTGGCAAAGAAATTCACTCAAACTCTTGAAACACAAACATGAATTCTGTTAAAATTGAAACAATGAGGAAAAGGAAAATCTTGCTTTGTTCCAGCACTGCATTATGTGGTTAAAATTATTAATTTTCTTTTTTACTTATGATATAGATATTACTGAAAGATCCAACAGAAAATGCATAGTCTGTAATTACAGAAAAGTTTTAATTATTTTGCCCCTCATTACCCATTTTTCTTCATTAACTATTGCTCTACTTTGTATAAGCAGTATGCAAGGTAAAGGATTTGTGAAGGATATATAAGAAACATTCAGTGTGTATTTCTAATACCTGCCAGGTATGTGTTAGTGAATTTCGTGTGTTTCCGTCTTTGCTCCTTCATTGAATAAAAGTTTGGCAGAGAGAGATTCAGTTTTACCTTGGTTTCCTTCAAAGCACATGTCATCTAGATCTGCTGCAGAGACTGCTAAGCAGAGAGCAGTGCCTGTAACTGATGTACGCTGGATGTCAGAAAGCGGAATCATTGATGTTTTCCTGCTGATGGGACCCACTGCCTTTGATATCTTCAAGCAGTTTGCACAACTGACAGGTACTAACTCACATAACTGGAGTCAGTCTGGCGCGTTTACCTGGGAGATTCTCTGAGGAACACGCTGTACCCAAGAGCAGGTTAATATTTACCTAGCCCATTGTGAGCAGTTGTTCCCAAGCTGCAGTGTGTAGAGCAAAGGCTGGTACTTTGTGAAGACTGGCTTCCGTCCTTGTTTTCCCTAGCACTTGCAGCTGGTCAAACTTGGCCCTAACTGAGAAGCCAGCATAATTACTGCTATCTGAAACTGCACCCTTAGAAGAAGAGGGGAGATACAAGGGGCTAAAACTGCCAGTCACCATTAAGACAGGCCACCTTATAATGTGAAAAGACTGAAGTTATGAAGTAATGTGTCCTGGACACTAGAGAAATAAGATAGGTAAGTGTCCAGTGTGCCCCTTAGGGAAGGGAATACATCCCCATGCATATATGGGAAAGGAAAGAAACAAGAGCCTCAGGAAGAAAGTAAAAAAAATGGAGAAAAGGGGACTAACATTTTATGAAAGCAACATTCTTTGTGTACTAAAGAGAATTAAAGTACCTAAATATTCCTGGTAGTTCCTTAGTCTGTTAGCAATGTTTCTTTGCTGCACAGACGTTATGAAGAGAACGCGGCTCAGCTGAATGGAAATAGAAAAGTAGCCAGGTTCCAAGAAGATCTCGCCAAGCAGAAGTGTATGCTCAGGAAAGTTTCCTAGCTCCCTTTTCCTGTATGCATACATACAAGCATGTTTGCTAATTTTAAAAATTCCTAACAAGTTCAGTTCCAGTGGTTCTCCTTGTACTGTAACACCTGTGGACCTGTTTACACTACTCAAGTAGTCACAGAAATTGCATTGTACTGATTAAAATTTGTGTAATTGTTTGCATTAATGACAGATAAACTAATCTGGAATATTATTTATTAGAAAAAGATAAGGAATAAAATTATATTGGTTACTGGAATAACAGTTCAGCATCATGGAACAGCAAATTCCTTCTCACTCTCATTTTATCATTACAACCCTTTGCTCTTTCTGACTGCTGAGCTCATTGTAATGCTCATTATTTCAAGAGTTAGTCACTTTGGTATGAAGAACTTAGGCCAGCATTCCCTAGCTCCAGAGAGACACATATTAATCATGTTAACTTTTTCTAGAGTCTCTAGATAAATTCTTGAAGGACATTAAGTTTTATCTTCATTCATTTACTCTTCCTAGGCACTCAAGCCCTGCCCCCCCTTTTTTCTCTGGGCTACCATCAGTGCAGGTGGAATTATGAGGATGAGCAAGATGTCAAGGCAGTAGATGCTGGCTTTGATGCACATGACATTCCTTATGATGTTATATGGCTGGACATAGAGCACACAGATGGCAAGAGGTATTTTACTTGGGACAAAAAGAAATTCCAGAACCCCAGAAAGATGCAAGAACATCTGAAGAAGAAAAAACGCAAGGTAAAAACACTGGAAGAAAGAAAATATTTCTCTGTAGTGTGAGTCTACCCGATCTAGCTTTAACCTAAGTACTTCAGATATTGAAAACAGCTTAACTACAACAGAGTAAATTAGACTCTGTTGCTGTCCGGTGATGCTTACAGCATACAAGCTATCATGTTTGATTCAGTTCTTCATGCCATTTTATTATGTAGTTTGTTGTGTATCCTGACTATCAGGCTAAGTGTGACTCATGTGAAGCTCTGTCTTACAGAAGCAGTTCAGTGCTGTGATGGACACAGCAGAAAATTTTTCTTCCTAACATGAGCTTTCACTGTTGGTAGTTGCTGTGCTAGCTTCAGCTCTGCTTTGTGTTTCTGCTTTTACAGCTAAAATATTTTCCTTATAATTATAGAGGTATTAAAATGTAGACAATATCTTAAAGTTGTAGAATTGCTTAATTATTGATCTTCGCCAAAAGTCAATGAATGGAGAAGTGTTGAAATAGCATTCAAGTTTTATAATCTCTTGGTTGGAGCTATAGTACTTTGTCAGCTATACAGCAAATCAGTTAAAGGCAGCAGAAAATAACTACAAAATACAGTATCTGTTGCTGTTGTATCCTACACAAACTAAAATATATTTAAACGTCTTAAGGCATATGATTTTAAGCAGGCACGTGTAAGGCAGATATTTTCCCATTCACAGAATACAGCAGTGAAAAAAACTCACTGTTTTTAGGGGTTGGGATACTTGCTTTTACCTGAAACAATGGGGTTTGTCCTTTGTTTCAGAGAGGTAAGCCTGAGTTTATGCCCTCCTTATAAAGTCAGCTCCTACATGTAAGTCTAGCACAGTATATACAAGAACTGGTAACCGCTTTTTAAAATTAGTGACACAGCTGTCGTTTTTACCTGAGGTGAAATCATTCTCTGCCTTTTATCAGAAGGGAACTCTTACTGTTTTATTAAGCACAATTGATGCTAATCATGATTTTATTTTCTTATCCTGTCAGCTTGTCGTCATTGTAGATCCACACATTAAGGTTGATCCCACATATACCCTGTATTCACAGGCAAAAGACAAGGGATATTTTGTGAAAGACAGAAATGGGCAAGATTTTGAGGGCATCTGTTGGTCAGGTAAAAAACCACTCTGTCTCCATATTTTAGCTGTTTATTTTAAAAATTTTGCAGAATACTGTAATTGGTATCCATGGAAGCGAAATTAAAGTCTTACATTCCTTGCATTTTTTGTAAATATTAATAATTTCAAATACTTTGTGGTTTCTTTGATATAGTCATATTCTAATTGCCTCAGCTGTGTAACGTCCTCTGTTACATCTATTGAATTTGCAGATAGAACCAGTGCCTAGAACTAAAAAAATTGGATTTGTTTATGAGAGCAGCCATTCCTCTTCCAAACTTGTCTTGGATATAGAAATGCAGTCTGATCTGTTGCAGTGAGCACAGCTTATGTAGGCTGGATGAAATTAAGTGAACCCCTGGTACTGAACCTTTGATTCAATCATAATATAGAGATTTGACATGTTATTTTTCATAAGGAGATCTCACTGGGTAGAGGCAAAGCAGGTTGTCCCACTTCTTTACAGACAGGAAGCTCACAGTCCTGGCAAAGGAGCGATTATGGGAAAATTCAAGGACATGTTACAACTTCTGGTAGCATGGCACGATGTAGTTATTCAGCTTCTCAGTGACGCTTTCCTGTTTGAGTTCAAAATACCAGGGATGTTGTATTTCCCTGGCTTCCTGTTCACATCTGAACATGTTTCAGACTGTTAGCAGTCATCCTTAAAGGGTGCTGAACTTCAGACCTCAAGAATCTACATAGGGCAAGGGGTGTATTGAGTTCCAAGTCAGCCTGGAATTTGCTCTTGAGCTTTTATTTCAGAAACAATAGTGACTACATTATTGCTGCTGGTGAAAAGCATTGTAGCTTTAGGCCACTGTATTTAGGTGCAAAGACAATGCTCTTAAAATCAGGTAAATAATTGGGATCTCCCATATCCACAGGTTCCTCTTGCTACCTGGATTTCACCAATCCTGAAGTGCGAAAATGGTATGCAGATCAATTTGCCTTCAAAACATACAAGGTTTGTATTTATTTGCTCTGATCTACATATCCCAGAAAGCCTGAAAATGGAGAAGAAAAAGAAGATACTGGCTAAGCAAATTGTTGGCTTTTGTAGCTGTATGATTGTAATGTAGAGGAAAATATCTTGATAAGCTGAAGCACCATAGAAGGATTTTCTCCATGGACTTGTCTCAACTAAGATAGTTGAAATCCGTATGCCACCAGTGGACGTGCTCACTTAGTTGCAGCAGTAGAAGGGAGAAATTCAGGCACTTTAAGAATCACCTGCTGCATAATCTAATCCAGCTGCTGCTATTTCAGCTTTTACTACTGTGATAGCACACAAAGAGCAATGTGGAAGTCCTCTCTCATAGCTCATAGTCACTTTATTCTGACCGTCCTGCCTAGTGCTGAAAGTGTCTGATCAACCACTGCTGGACACCTCCAGTTCCCCCACCCTGCCCCAAAGTTCTAGTTTGCAGTAGAGTTGTTGAAACCACTCTCCTAGTAGATATGCATGGTACATATTTCCTAGACTGCTTTTCCTCTCCAGTTTTTCACCTCCAGCCTTCTCTGATTTTTCCTCATATCTGTTTAATACTTCTCTTTTCCCTGCCTCTTTTCCCTCACCAGAAGGCAGAAATAGCAAGTGCCTACTGAGTTTGTAAGAATTGCAAAAGGCAAGTGGGCTTGCAGGCTGCTACCCTGACCAGAAGGGCCTCCAAGAGAGATGAGATGAACAACTGGCAGCTTTCAAGTGACCTCAGAAGTGTAATTACCATGCCTTGCTTTACTGCTGCTGTTTCTAGTCACACCCCAGACTGGTCTGACACCCACTAGAGATAAACACACTAAGTCACAGCAATGGCTCTGTCATGGCCTAATTGCAACCCTGTGTTACAGGGATCCACTAATATCCTCTTTGTATGGAATGACATGAATGAGCCTTCAGTCTTCAAAGGGGCAGAACTAACAATGCAGAAAGATGCTGTGCACTACAATAACTGGGAGCATCGGGAAGTACACAACCTCTATGGATTCTACCAGGTAGAGTATCTGGAGACACAAACAGCAGTCACTCCCATGGAGTATGTCTAATGTGGTACTTTACACAGTACTAGGTATTCTGTAGCCTTCATCAAGGATTCTGCTGTGCTGGATATTGCAATATTTGAAATAAACTATGTGATTGGTCACAAGAAAATGTGACATCTGTGCCTTTCTGCCATAACAATGTAAATTACATTGACTGTGACTACACAATATTAATAATTTTTCATTCAATTATATTCTAATAAGAATTTGTTGCTTTAATAATAGGTATTATTTGTGGGTTCTTAATTTTTCTCACTTGGAAGGGCTAAAGAGGCAGTCTAGAAAATACCCTAATTAAAGAGTTCATCTTCCTGGCTTCTATATTCATGATTTTCAGCAAATGGCAACTGCAGAAGGACTCATCAGACGTTCTTCAGGAAAAGAGAGGCCATTTGTCCTCACACGATCTTTCTTTGCTGGATCACAGAAGTATGGTAAGGTCTAGCTGAATGCTTTCATTGCTACTTTGTTCTATTAAGTTTGATGGATAAGAGTCTAGAGAGGAGAGAAATTGTCTTAGAAATACTGACATGGTGAGCTCATAAGAGTGCAAGTGATTAAAAAAATCAGGAAAGCCTAGCAAAGCATGTACAAGTTAAAGGCAGAATAACAACCTGCGTCCTGTGGCAAACCACTGCCTACTTTTTCCTGCATATTTCAGGAACATGTATGTATAAAGAAAAAAAAAGTTCCAATGTACAGCAGTTCACGAGTGGTTCATGTCTATTCTTGTCTTCTTTCCTTAACTGCAAGCATAAATTGAAGTATACGCTTGGTTTTCCTGCATAATGCTGAAACTGGGTATTTCCAGGGGCAGTGTGGACTGGAGACAACACAGCAGAGTGGAGCTACTTGAAAATATCCATTCCAATGCTTCTTACCATCAGCTTGGCAGGGATTTCCTTCTGTGGAGGTAATGTGTTTCTCACTAAGCATAAATGGTGTCACCAAGCTTGTATTCCCAACACAGACTTCAACACAGATGGTGGAAAGCTCAACAGTCCAGTGCATTTCCAGACAGTTTCACAGATCAGTCTGGTTTCAGAAGCTTGAAACCTGGCTGTCATCATCATTTCTCCGCTAGCTCTTACGTGATGTCCATCCGGAGCAGCAGTCCTCAGGTGGTGTTCTGTAGCATCATTGTGACAGTCCTCTGTCACTGAGAAAGGTACTCAGCCTTCAAAAGCTCTCTTGAGATTTTTTTTGAAGGATAACTTGTTACACCGAGCAGAACAGCGAGCACACTGTGAAATGCATGGATTTATACACTTGGAATGTTTGTTAGAGGAGAGTTTCACATTTTTCAGAATAATTTCCAAAAATGTGTATTTTTATTTGTCTGCGCAATATCTAGCTGATGTGGGAGGGTTTATTGGAGATCCAGAACCAGAATTACTTGTTCGCTGGTATCAGGCTGGAGCCTACCAGCCCTTCTTCAGAGGTCATTCTAACATGGAGAGCAAACGGCGAGAACCGTGGCTCTTTGGGGAGAAGAACACCCAGATCATCAGGAAAGCCATTAGAGAGCGCTACGTCCTCCTGCCTTACTTATACACACTGTTCTATCGGGCACACACAGCGGCTGAACCAGTTATGAGGTAAGAACATAAGTCAGGAGATTTAGTGATTATCTTCAGGAAGTTACTTGGAGAAGGGAAGTTAAATTAGCCTCTCTTACTTTTGTGATTGCTTATTTGAATATTAAAAAATTACAAAAACACACACAAAAATTATAATAATAGTGAATTCTATTTTCATGCATTCTGCAAGCTTTGCTAGGGTTCTCAGAGGAAAATTATATGTTTTGGGTTTTTTTCCAAATGACACCTGGAACACACTAATTCAATAAACACTTCACAGTCTTTAAACATGTTTTTAAAATACTGTGGACTTCAAACTTCCTGTCATGATAAAGAACATTATGTAGTAGTCCAACCAGTACATAAAACAGTGCTTAATGGACTCTGAACTTGCTGATCTAAATATGTAAATACCATTTTGCCCCTCATGAAAATACTTGTTACTGCTTAATCGTTATTGTTCTAAAAGCTTACATCACATTAATAAGTTTATAATTTATGTCTGCAGTATCCCTTCTAATGTTTCTCTTAGCAGAGTATCTAATAATATAGAACAGAAATAAAATTAGAAAATAAATTTTTGTTCTGCTGCTCTCTAACCTCTAAGAGTGTGCTTCAATGGAACTGAATCCAGCAATTCTTTCAACAAGAGATGAATGTCATTAACCTCCCTGGTATTGATTTCTGTGTCTTCGAGGTTGCCCTAGAACTGTTCTTTCACACCACGTTTACCTTTATGTATTGTTACGCAGATACATTTCCTAAGTTTTAAAAACATAAAGGTGTTTTTGGGAATGGTTGAGTGATTTGGGTTTTGAAGATGATTTGCACATATATAGGCCAAGATGCACCTGTTGTATGCGCTGACATAGACAGTGGGTTTCTGTCTTTCTTGAAGTGAAGCTTATGTTCACGTGTGAATTGCCCACAATATTAAATAACACTTCTATTGTGTTAAATTTGGTGCAGTAGGTACAGAAGTAGAGAGGAAACATGATATTTTTCTCACTAAGACAAGCAGAGTGGAAAATGTGTCTCATTAGCAGGCACAGGAGGAACAGGGCTGCATAGAACAAGTGGATGCCTTTGAGTAAGAAGGTGAGCCAGGCTTTTTGTGTAAGGAAACCCAGACCCTGTCTCTCAATGAGGTATCATTGTCATAATCTCTCAAACTTTAAATATACAACTCCTGTTTTTGAGAAAGACTGAAAATTAACTTCTGGTGCAGGTTTTTCAGGTGTGACCAGGAGGAGACTTGCTATAGAAGCAGCAGTGAGCTGTTGAGAACAGGAAGAACTATGCTGCAGGGACTAGCTCATCAGCTGCCAGCATTGCTGGTACACTGTATCAGAAAGGCTCATTCATCTCTCCTTTGCTAGAAGGAAGGTAGAATTAGTGCAAGTTTGTAAGGAAGAAGGCAGGAGGGAAGAAAATGAGGCTGCAGGAGATGAAGTCATAGGTATATTGGAGTGTCATACGCCATGTTGTACTGGGGACTCTTTTATCAGTGACTCAAAGGGGAGCTTCGAGTCACCTGGCACAGAAGAGAACCTTGCCCTATCTTCAGTTCTTGGTAGCTGTACCTTGGAAAGAGAGGGAGAAAATGGAGCCTGAAAATGCCAGAAGGACTTGAACGGGCTGACTGGAGAGGAAAAAGTAACTGAATTCCACTATCTTTCTTTCTACAGGCCTCTCTGGGTAGAGTTTCCAGGAAAAACAGAAACTTTTGACGTGGAGTATGAGTACATGCTGGGTAAGCAGGTGTCTTATTCTCTGGAATTTGACTTAAATACTTTTGAGGTGGTAAAGTATGCATAACAGAAAGAAAACACAAAAATTCTGCCCAAGACTTTAAAAAATTATATTGTAATTGAATATAGAACTTGAGACCTCTTGAAGGGACTTGGTTTCAACAGCACTTTGAAAGTAGGGGGTCATATGAGGTGCAAAAATTGAGTTTTATCTCACTAGTCACTTTGAAAAAACATGGTTGGGTTTGACCTGAAACATGAAAGTTCACTGTAGCAGCTAAGACCATAGTCTGTTCAAAAATGGCAGTAGCAAACAACTACCACCCAAACACAATTGTTTTTCACTCCGGTATGGCTGGTTGCTGAAGTCAGGTAGCCATCAGCTCCTTACACATGCCATTTTTTCCAGTAGAAAGTGAACCTAAGCATATGGCATGCCCAAGCAAGTTCCTAAAATGGTTATGGGAGGCTGAAAACCCCAGAGCACACAGTTTCTGCTCTGGTGAGATGCAGCCTTGAGGACCACAGCCATGTTCATGGGTTTTTTCCAGGAAATGCTTTGTTGGTGCATCCAGTCACAGAGAAAGAGGCCAAGACAGTGAGTGTTCTGCTTCCAGGGTCAGAGGAGGTAAGGATGAATATGAACTGCTTAGCTGTTCTGCCCAAAGAAGTATTTTATGCAGGAACCTTCCAGCTCCCCATCTTGTAACTGCTGAGCACTGCTGCCATGTCAAGTGCTGGCCAGCCATCCTGAGCCATTCTGAACCCTTCCTTCCACCTCGATACCTTGCATGCTTGGCTCACAGGAAATTTACTTTCTTGCTTGTCCAAGAGCTGCTGCAGAAATCTCAGATTCCCTATAATTTAAATGTTCCCTCAAGGCTTGCTGCTTCTCACTGAACACCATAAAACAGCTTCACTAAATTGTCAATTTCCTTTTTTCATGTATTTCTCTTTGGGTTAAACTTCACTTTTTATGTGGAAAAAAGGGAACTTTGGAGAAAGGTCATAATGAAATCAGAGGGAAGCTGTGGGGAGGGAAAATTTTAACAAGGAAATACAAGTCTCAGTAGCCTGGGACATGTGTAACAAAGACTGACATATACAGAGATCAGTTCCTCTCTGAAGTAAAAGTATTTATCCACAGGATGGCACAGTCGTCCACTCCTACAAAGAGTGTTAACACTACAGCAGCTGGGAGGTGGAGGAAGGGAAATAATTTGGGGAAAATAGTTCCTAAGGGAAAGCCTGAGACTCTAGAGGGTAAACAACAAAGGGGAGTGTGTGACACCATACAGCCTTGTGACTCCACTAGGGCACCTGAGGACATGTAGAATTCTTCTCAGTGTAGGGAGAAAAACAGACTAGGCTCTCCAAACAAGAAAAATATTTTTATCAAGATCTCTGTGGGAATTGACTGCTTGCACACTAAAAGCAGTTAAACCTGCTGGCAAGCGTGTGTGGGAAGTTCGGGTGCAGCTCTTTTTTGTCACTTGTTATTAGCAACTTTGTTGTTAATTTTCACTTCAATATAAATATACTTTTTCAGGAACTAGATTAAAAAAAAAAAATGTTTCACTGTTTTGCAGTTCCAGATGCTTTAAGACATACAAGATATTATGCAAACTGTAGAAAAGATCAGATTATCTTTGTGCTTCAGGAATGAGAATTGATTCTTTCCATCCAAAAGGTCATTTAATTGAAAAGTGAATGTTTCCTCTTGCACATCAAATAGGTTGTTAGGAATAGTGACAGGCTAAGCAGGAGAGTAACTGCATCTGCAGAGGGAACAAATCTTGCCGCAGATGTCATGCTCATTATTTTTTCATTTTTTCTAGATTTGGTATGATTTCAGAAAATTTAAACGAATGGAAGATGCAGGCACTCTGAAGATCCCAGTAACACTAGAGAATGTATGTTTTTGTTTTAAAATGCTACTTCCTTTGAGCAGAAAAAATACTTTAGCTTTTGTTTTGTCAATAATCATAATCAGAAAAGTGACATTTCAATTTCTTTGTCGAAATGTAACCTAAAATAGCTGTTTTCAAAAAGTCTCATCTCCTTTATTGCTAGATAGAACACTACTGTGTCCTGGTAGTAAAGTGAGGTGATGTGAGTGTGACTCTTCCAAGCAAAATTATTTTGCTTATACACATACAGAAAGTTACTACTATTCCCATTGTTAATTGAACCATTGTCTTTATATATTTGTGGTAGAAGTTCACTTCTAAATTTTGATAAGAGAAAACTTCAGCTATTCCTGATCCATGTTAAAATTATATGATCAGAGTATATGAACCTTTCTACCCTGGCTTTGTTTTTCTCAGCTTCCTGTGTTCCAGCGGGGGGGCACTGTGATACCTCTGAAGACCGCAGCTGGGAAATCCACTGAATGGATGATAGATATTTCTTATGAACTCCGTGTGGCCTTGGACACAGAGGTACTTTGAGATAGTGTTCCCTTTTTACAAAGATGTCTTCTACTCCATCTGACCTTTGTAGGCCCTTACTGCCTATTTGATCAGCACAAGGGTATCTACATCTGTATGCCAGTGGCTCTTCTCCACTTCTGCAATTTGAGGGGACTTCCACCTCTCCTGCACTCTTCCTTCAAAGTGAGGCTGTCTGAGTATAGCAGAGGCAGAACATTTTTCTAACCTTTCTCAGCCCTCATCTAGTCCCTTGGAGGAAGAAGGAGAGAATGAGCAGGCCACAAGCTTCCTCTTGGACATAGAGAGAGAGTTTCCTGCAACTGTCTTTTCTAATAAATGAGGTGACACCTGACACTGGCATCCATTTACAAAACCAAGATGTCCAGCACTTTCAGAGGTGGACTACCTGAGCCTTCCAGGGATACAAGTTGCTAAAGAAAAATAAACACACATCTTCAATATGAAGCGTAACATATAGTGAGACATTTTTAGTTTCATTGTTCAGCACTAGAAACTGCTGTTAATTTGTGCTCCATCTGGTGTGTTTCACAGGCCTGTGCCACCGGTGAGCTCTATGTAGATGATGGACATTCATTTCAGTACCTCCACAAGAAGCAGTTCCTATATCGGAAATTCACTTTCCACAAGAACATTCTCACTTCCAGGTAACAGCAGTTGTGGACAAAAGCCACCCATACATTGTCACTGGAAATGTCTTTTCTAGTTCATGAGGCCTTCTTGCAAATGTAGCAGTATTAGTGTCATCTACTTCTTAGTGAAGTCCCAGAGTGTGCAGAATCTGTCATAAAACTGCAGAGATAAACAATGTTCTGCATAAGTCTAAGGGCAGCAACACATGAAATACTGAGTTGTCTCATTTTGTTTCAGTCTAGTCATATTGTTTCAGTCTAGTCAAATTAGAGATTCTGCAGATTTACTCAAGTACAAAGAAAGTCATTAGAAAGGGTAAAGCCCATCAGAGAGACAAAAGAAGGTAAACCAGGAGATTTGCAAGTAGGCAACACCTGGAGTGTTTTTTGTTCTAAAGTGTATTTTTCTAACATAATCTGCACTGAGAGAGTGGTTGGTTACTGGAACATATTTCCTAGGGAAGTGGTCAAGGCATTAAGCCTATCACAGTTCAAGACACATCTGGATGATGCTCTTATTCATATGATTTAATTTTAGGTAGTCCCGGAAGGAGCAGGGAGTTGGGCTTGAATCTCATATATCACTTCCAACTTAAGATATTCAATGCTTCTGTCTAGGCACCACAAACACATGCCATTGTATTCTCCAAAAGTAATACACAAATTTCACCATGTATATTGGCATGAAGAAAAGCACTTAAAAGGAGGCACAAGCAGATACAACCTGTAAAGGCTGGGTGGCAAAACCTAAAAGCCAAAAGGATCCTTAGCTGCTTGTAAGGAACAAGATGCTAGATACATCACTATAACACTTTTGGTATTGAAGTATGGTGCCAATGGGGCTGTGCAGTGCATAAGTGGTGATTCTGCAGACATTCTTTAGTCCTTCGGGGTTTAAATGTATGCAGGCAGTGGTCCTAAAGCTAAAAATATAACACAGAGCAAAACTGTAGTCTAGTTTGGATAATTTTAAAGTATAATTCAAATCTCTTGATCTGGAATATTCAATCTGAAGATCTTAAAAAATACAGCATGGGAAAGAAAAATTTTGCTAAATTGCTAGCAAATGTAGAAGTTGGAAAAAAGTAATTTTCAGATGAATGATACAACATTTGTTCACTGCGAAAAGTTTCATTTTGATTTGAGTTTTTTTGAGCTTTTTAATAAAAATTAAATTAGTTACAAAATGAAAGATAATTTTGCCTCGGATTGAAACATTTTACTTGAAAAAGTGTTAAAAATTAGCTTTACATTTTTTCCCCAGGAGTTTTAACTACTGTTTTGTGAAAATCCAGAACTTTCCTAGTAGTCAAAGCCATACTTTTTGCCATAAAATACCTTCTCAAACTTTTTCTTCTATATTTGTTAAATCTGATATGTGGTGAAAAATTAGGTGACAGTGGGAGAAAGTTTTACTTGTTTTTAGGAGAAAGGTAAATAGAGGAAAGGAAACCAGTATAGGAAACTTTCAGGATGAGACCAAAGTAGTACTTTCTCTGTATGATACTGAACCTCTACTGTTGGCCAAAAACTAATGTATATAAAATAATTTTCTTTTTTCAGCTGCGCCGATGAAAGCGGACAATACCAAACCTCATGTGTGGTTGAGCAGGTGATAGTTCTGGGATTTGGAAAGCAACCTACTTTTGTGACAGCCAGTTCCAAGGGTAATGAACTGACTTCTATTTTACTACAGTTCTTTGAAATCCTGTTGCTCTGCAGCCATTCACTAGAGATGTCAAACTGACAGCTCTATAATGGAAGCATACAAAGCCTCTTTGTTTAGTTTTCTTTGCTACTTTTTTGGTATCAAGGACAGAATTTAGTGAAAGGAGCCAGCAGCTATTATTACGTGCAGAACTGAAGCACACTGGCTTTGGAAGGCAATAGATACATCAGTAAAACTGGTTTGGAATTAACAAGTTCAGACAATGTTGCCCTGCACAGAACATGACCAGAGAGAGCATTTCAAATGAAGGCCCGTTTGCTCAGATCTGTAAACCTGCCTAGTCTAGAACAGGAAACTTGCAGACAAAACCAGATTTCTTGCTTATTCAAAAGCTCTGGAGTTCTTACTTATGTGGGGCTCTCTAGAAGTTGTGAGGGATCTTATATGGATAGGCAGTGGCATCTACAAGAAAGGGCTTCTAATTTCTGGTTGATTTTGAGGCATGTTCCTTCACTTTGGGAGTCATGGAGAAATGGACTTTCTGCCTCTACCTGTCAGGGGTGTTTGGAGGAAAACCTATGCAGAAACAAGGGTTATTTTTTTCTGAAAAATCCTTTAATAGTACCACAGTTTGACGTACCATAGTTTGAAAGATCAGAGAAAGAGAAATAATTATTTTCCAGCTCTGCTGCATTCTTATGTGTATTCTGGGCAGATTTGCCTTCTCTTTCTTTTTTAATCAATTCTTTCCACCAGTGGCAGGGTCAGTCAGAATTAAAAACTGAAGAGAGTCATATGTAACTGCGTTTCAGAAGAGTTCTTCGTAAATCAAACTCTCTTGTCCTGTCCAGGTGGGAAAGAAAAGGAAGTGGTTTTCACATATGATACGAAGACCTCTGCGCTGACACTGGGAAACTTAGCCCTGAGTGTTGATGCTGACTGGGAGATTTGTATCAACTGAGACACAAGTTCTTCAAAGAAGCAATTCATTGAGAGGTTGAGGAGAAATAAACTGGGAGGACTTAAAACATTCACTTGAATCCAATCAAGTCAACAAATATTTTTTCCACTGACACTCCCCAAACTAACATTTCCTACAATTTTTCTTTTAAAGCACTAATTTAAACTTGGATAGCTCTTCTATTCAGCAAAAGCAATATCACTAGGATTGTATCTTTGGGGAAATAAGCTAAATACCATTTGCTCCAGGCTAGCTTTAGTTAGGCAGTAAGCTTCAGTTCTGCCTTCACTTGCACTAAAAAATCATGAATTGATGGGGTGAAATTGGGGCTCATTGGCACAGGGCTTAATGTAAGTATTTGGAAATCCTATTATTCAGAGACTGAAGCACTTGAGAAGAGATCTGGGCCAGTTTGACAAGCAGCATCAGTAGATATGCCAGATGCAGAGGTTATCACCAGAGTTCTGCCTGCAAGCTGCCTTGTGTAAACAAACACAGAAGGAGCCACCCTGTGTGATTACAGACACTTCCCTTTTCCAGTCCTTATGACAACACAAAATGAGCTGGTCTGTACAGGAAAGTGAACAACAGGCTCACTAAACAGTTCAGTCACTGGAGGTAAGGTTTGAGTAGGTTGTGCCAGTCAGTTGTGCAATAGAAGACAGTGACATGGCAGTGCAGAAGGCTGTCCCACAGCTGCCTTTGAAACTTGGCTTTCAAAAAGGCAGAGGTCCACATTAACTGCAGTACTGGCTTAGGATAGCAGCTATACTCACACGGAAACATTTTCCATATTATTGCTCCCCTCTATCTGCAAGTACTACTTAAAAAAAAAAAAAAGTCTTTTATTAGGAAAGAATTGGCATTGATGATTGAGTGTCATTGATCAAAGCCAGCCCAGGGAAGCAGCTATACTCCTCCATATCTTCCAGCTCCTGCCAAGGTTTAGCTTCCATTACACATGTTTTAGTACTGTCTTGATCAGTTTTTAGTATCTGGCTGAGATTTGAGCTTGGCATTTATGGAGCAGTTTAATAATAATGGGATTAATTCTACATTTAGCCATCCCACTTCATGCTTTTCTCCCATTCTGTTACAATGCCAGCCTAATGTTCCCTTGCTTCCTTTTCACACCATCTCTGCAAACAGGACTGGTTTGTCCTGATGCTTGCTTCCCTTGCAAAACTAGGAGACATCCTGAGTCCCACATCCACTACATCCTGCCCGTTCCCTCAGGCCTTTCCATACTAGGCATCCCTTTTCACGGGCTGCCATTGCTCTACAGTTTGTTTGCCCTTTCCATTTGCTACATTTGTAAACTACGTTATTTTAAAACCAGTTTGCTTTGAGTCAAAACTGAACATGCCATCAGTTGGGTTTCTGAATATAAAAGGACATAGTTTACTTAATTTCTTTTAGTAAGATAAAGGACTATTTTCTAAAAACACTGGTAAATTAACTCATAGGAAACAGAAAGGGATAGTCACGATTTTTGCCAACATAACATTACTAAGTTCCCTGTGCTTAGTCAGTCATTCACACCTGCTGCTGTTTGTCCTCTGCAGGACAGATTTCTGGGAATAGCAACTGTGAGAGCAAACTGAGTGTTCCGCTCTTGATGACTCAAGTGTAGCTTGCTCCCCACCAGACCCTTAAGTTCTTTCTTTTTCATTCTGCAGAGCTGCTTGTCAGCACCTCCTAGGAGACCATGTGAGCCTCTGCTCCAGGAACTGGCAACATAAATACTGTTGTGCTTAATGCAGCTGAGTTAATCCAGGTAGAACAGTAGCAAATACATCTTTTGTGTCTGTGAAAAGAGAGACAGACACTATTTTTCTATCAGTTTCTAAGCTTTAATTGATGATTTCTGAATATGTTTAAGCATAGCAGTGCTTCTGACAGGATATAATTATTGTCTGGTGCATTTTAATGAAATATTTTAACTGCTCTTTCTCAAGTTGGAAAGTGAAATAAAGTAAAAACGAAGCGAGTTACATGCCTTATTCCTTCCAACTTTCTTTCTACCTTTGAGAATCACTACCGAGTATTCTTCCAGGGGTGTCTGGTTAAAGTGAATGCTAAAATGACTAGCTTTTATACTCTGGCCCTCAGTATGATATCTGCACCATGGTAAGTAGTCATGGGTCAAATTTTCAGTGGTATGAAGTGCATAACTTCTATGGATTTGATTAGGAATGAGTTGCTCAAAATCATAGCAGTCATGTCTTTAGATCTGAGGAAATAAATGTCAAAGAATATGATTTACATTGCTATTCGTAGTAACTCACGTACTTATCCATGTATTTATGCCATAATTGAAGAAATAAATTTTTAGTATATCTTTACAAAAGAAATAATTGAAATAAATTAGTGAAAACAACTGGAGAGAAAACTTCATTAAAATAAACTAGCAATATTAACATCGTAGATTAGTTCACTAAAGATTAGTTCATTTTTGCTCTTTTGTAAGAAACTACTGTTTCTTACAAAAAAAAGGACTCCATAACAAAACCACCTGTCCAGTAACAAATAAGAAAAGGAGAAATTGTATTTTGAACATGTGTAATTCCTGAACATACCTAAAGAGCAACATTGGCTTAGAATTGAGAAGTGCATGTCCACCTGCCATTCCACATGCAGTCGCTGTCTGAACTTTTAGCTATAGCAGTAGCAGCAGGTCATACCCTGACACTTGCTGACAATCCCAACAGAAAAAAAAACAAAACAAAACCCACTGCTAATCATTCACTTTATCCTCCCCAGCAGCCCACAAGGAGTTTGTCAAATGTCAGACCTCTCCCACTGACAATTCTTCTGGAAACAGAGCTCTGTATATGAGAATAAACAGATGTACTGTTATATTGGTCAGAAAGGGAGAATATGAAAGAAAGAACATATGCACAGGCTGCAAAATGAGCATCTTTGCTGAAGCTGTGCAGTGAAAGGCCCTTGCATCATACCACTTGCGTTGCAGAGTCAGATGGCTCCTGTAACTTTGGTATATCGTAACACAGAGAGAGCAGCCCAGTTTCCACACTAGGCCCTTTATAAACTTTTCTGCCCTTACACAAAAAGATGCCTTTTATATGGGAGGTAGCTATTATCAGGTGAGTTTTAGTGCTGCCAAGCTGCTCTCTAGAGGAACCAAACCCAGTGGGCAGGTATTGACCTGACCTCAGTAGCATCAAATTACCACCTTTTTCACCATTAGGAGTGTGTCTTTAGATAATCCTCTCTAATAGTAAATTTTTGTCTATATCTTTTCCACAGCAAAGGGTAGAAACAAGTAGAGTACAACAATTCCTCTACGAGTGGCAGGACGAGATTATTGCCTGGCAGTACCTCATAAATAACGTTCCAAAGCCAGCAGGTGTGTAGCTTCCAGTTTCACTGTTATCTAGTTAAGAAAAATATGAACTGCTTCCACCAGGAGTCGGCCCACACACAAAACCTGTCCCAGGAACTCACTTGGCCTCAGCACAAGCTGCACAGAAGTTTGACACCATCTCACTAACCCCCTCCCTCTCATTTTCCCTCTCTCTTCGCCTGTAGCTATTTTTAGATTTCACGGGTTAAAGTTTGTCCCTTCTGGACGCTTACACGCACAGGGCAGGCACACAGGCATGCTGTAGATACTACAAGTCAGACACAGGACTTAGCCAACAGATCATCTTGTCCCACCATCAAGGAATAAATCCCACTTTCTTATGACAAACTACTATCCATTAAGAGGATGAAAAGCCATGTGGAATTTTCTGGCTTGCAAATTTGACTAGAAGACTTTCAACAGATTGAAAAGACGGTTTACATAGCAACTTCCTCTTTTCTGAAATTTCCTTCCAGTTTGCAAGATCCTGCTTTCTTTCAGCATTTGCTTTATGCCTGATTCCCATGCCGTCCGCCATAAATGCAGCGGTGGCTCAGCAAACAGCTGCTGGGTCACTTCCCAGCCCTACTATTAGCACTACAACTGAAGGGGCAGGTGGGGGCACAGGGGGGATTTATTCTGCCATTATAAGTCGCAACCAGCCCATTATCAGCGTAAAGGAGAAGACCTATGAAGAGCTTCACAAGAAGTGCCTGGAGAAGAACATTCTCTATGAAGATCCTGATTTCCCACCAAATGAGTCCTCCCTCTTCTATAGCCAGAAAAGCCCTGTCAAGTTCGAATGGAAAAGACCACATGTAAGTAACATGTTTGCCGAGTGCCTTTTTCTATACATTGAAGTAACCACCCTGAGCTTACATTTTTGCAAGCTCAAAAATGTGTGTTGGGGAAGGCAGGCAGAATAAACTGGAGATATATTTCCTTAGAGCTCTCCTGGAAGATAACTAGCTAGGGCTGTGAAAGCTCAGAGAATGTGAATATAATGACTAAAATACAATAAACTGGAATGAAACAACAACAAAAAAAAAGAGATGGAATGAAATAGGTAGAAAGAGACATAGGGAATTTAATTTTCTTCTTGCATGGTTTGCCGGGATTTTCTCATGTGAAGCTTCCAAAGAAACACTCTCCTCATTCTGCAAGAAGTTACTGGGTTTACTGAGGCTTAATTTTTTTTAATACTACCTTGTTTCACTTACAACTTTATTTTAGCATTCTGCTGTTTTCCTAATGTGTGAAAGGACAAGTTATGATCTAAACCATACTTTTATTTAGTTGTTCCCAGCATTGCTTATCCAACTTGTATTGTTGGTTAGCATTTTACCCACTTAACATGAATGTGGGTGTCCTAATCACTATGAAGACTCACTTTTGGCTACTAATCCCATTCATTTTTCTTATCCTGTGGGTATTCCCCAGGCAGCCTTCCTTTTCTTTTTCTTCTTTTTTTTTTGGCTTGTCTCTCTCACAGACAGAGGACTGATTCTTCAATTCCCAGTTGATTCCTTGTCCTACCACAGGAGGAGTTATACTCTCTTCCTGTCATATCTGCTGGGCAGCTGCTTCCCTCCAGCCAGGCAGCCCCTGGGACACTGCCTTGGCCCCTGCCAGCTCCTGTCTTATAGTGAGGGTCCTGAGGAGCTTCCACAGCTCCATCTCCCTGGCAGTTTTTGGCCACATCTTCTGGATTTGCCATTCTTCCCCTGCACCCAAATCTGTGCCTCAATGGCAAAGTCAGTGGTAATAGATAAAACTGATTAGGAAAATAGATGAAACTGATTAGAACTGTAACTAAATAGCAAAAGACCAGGAACACTTGTGGGTGGTTGTTACAGCTGTGGAGGAAGGCTGCATGCTGCCATCACAGCAACAAGATGAGCAATGTGCAGGGATCAAAATGAGTCCCCTATCTGCTATGCCCTGTGCATGTGTGCCCTGTTATTTCTTTATCATCGCAATGGCTGCATCAGCCCCTGGAAATGTGTGTGAATGAGTTAAATGCAGCCACAAGTCACTCATCTTAAAGGGATGTGATTTTCCCTATTTCTAGAGAGGGAAGTGATACAGTAGTACAGTGCATGACTGCCAGCACTCTGGAGCAGACAGACTGCAAGTGTGCATATCAGAAAGCATCAAAACAAAACAAAAAAAAAATGCACAATGTAACTTCAGACTTGTCTAATATTAACTGTGCATGCATAGATCAAGCCTTTGTCACTGGGAAGGTTCAGACATGGGGGTCTTTATCCCAAAGATATTTCTTTAAGTCACTCATCAACAAGTAAGCTTGGAAGCTCTGTACTTACTATTCATGAAGAAGAAACAAGCTGGGGACTGTTTAAGACTTAAAACACAACCTAAACATCAAAAACAAAGCTATCGATGTTCTTTTGACACAAGTGTTCAGGCACCTGACATATCTGTGGTGCCAGCTGCAAGTAGAGCAGAGGCAGGAAATCCAGAAAGCTGTAGTCTGTGCCTGTTGAGTACTGTCATGCTGTGAGATTATGCCTCCAGTCAGTCCTGACCCTGACAGAGACAGCTGTCCCTGCTGGGGACACACCAGGCCTGATTTGTAGAGATGCCTGTACCTTCTGTAGCAAGTGTGGTTGTTTTGAAACAAACTCTATAATTCATGTCACTGCTGTACCCAGCAGGTGCCCAAAGAGGAGAGACTCACTCATCTGTAACGTTTTCTCCTTTTATCACATGTCCCCATCTTGTCGTTCATACCACAAACACAAAGTGAGACTGCTCCTGGGCGCTGATGCAAAAGACCTGTATCTATTGGCGCTGATCTCTGACTGACCCCAGGCTTTGAAACTGTAGGTTACATAGCACTGGTAGGAGGACTTGTCTGATAATATGTACACAAGTAGCCACGATAGACACGTTAACAGAACTTCATAAAGACAAATGAATATAAAGTACTAATAGCGGGCTAAAGAGTATTTTGCTAAGAGATGAAAGCAATCAGTGAAGCACCACATGTAAAGTCTCAACTGCACAGGCCATGTTTTGTAATAGTCTGTAAAGATATGGACAACTTCTATTCTTACTAAATTGTAATGGCTTTTTTTTTTTTTTTTTTTTGCAAAGGAAGAAACTAGCTTATAAAGTGGTAATTTCAATAACTTTGAAATTTGGATCAATAGTTGAATAAAAATGAGCTGAGATGCCCACTGAGCCCGATGTAAGCAACTCCCTCTCCCATTCGTGGGCTGTGGGGACCGGGGCCCTCTCTGCTTTCCCTGGCAATGTCTGTGCTGTGACTTGACCTTTTCCTTGGTGCTTCTGCAATTCATTAGTAGAGTGGTGAGAGGTGTCCAGCATCCCAGCCCCAGAGCTACCCCTTGATCTCATGCATCTGGCCTTACAGACTGTCCTCTTTGCAGTCAGTGCTACCCAGAGGTCAGGTATTCCTCTCCCACCTCCCAAAACGATTGGCCTCTGCTGCTGCAAGGGCAACAAGTGCATGAGGGCTGGTCTTGTCTGTCACTGACAGAAGGGCAGCTGCCATGCAGAGCAGCTGTGAGCCTTGGCATGAGGGTGGCGAGAAGGCCTCTGTAATTCTACACGGCTAGTGACTGCCATGCCACAACATGAATGCACGGAGAAGACCTCCTAATACTCAATCCAGGAAAAGGCCAAGTGACAGCCCTGAAAGTTTCCCTGAGTAAAGACTGGAAGATCCATCTCTGCAGTATTTCTGATCAGAGTATGCCTGAGCATGGTTTAGAGGGGAAATAGAACCATTCTCACCTGCACCAGGTTATATCCAGCTCAGTAACAGGCTGTGCTCAGTTTTCTTAAGGGCCACAGCCTCCCACAACTACGCTGCCTGTGGGAATTTCTCACAGCTGAGAGCAGGGAGGAAGTTACCGATCTTTGAGAGCTGAGAAAAAGTCTGTATTATAACATAATGCAGAGTATTGAGAAGGCATGCTGCAGTCCTGTTTGGATCTAATGACACTAGGTGTTGATAGGAAGGCTCTGCCATGACACTGTGCTTTCAAATGCACTGTCATTCTCATTGCTCACAGCTAGGTCACAGCATTAACCGCCACATTCAATGACTTCCTAATGGTGATCCTCTCTGCAGCCAAGAAAATCACCAGGAGGAGCTTTCTTTTCATAATGAATACAAATAAAATTAAGTCAACAAACTACTGGATTTTGCTTAGAATGAAAATTAATCAGTCAAATCTGCTGACTGATTCACTGCACACATGTGAAGCTGTTTGCATTTACTAATCACAAAATGGGGCCTGTACAGGTAGCACTACGAGCAAAGATGGCATTTAGTGCCACCAAGGCAGGACTTTCAGAGAAGGGTAATCTGACTCAGAAGCTCTAAAACCAGATTGGTGTCTGACAACATTGAGTTCTGCCTTGAACTGTGTAGCACAGCCCTTTAATAGCATAGTCTAGACCACAAGAGATCAAGGGAGAAGAATGAGGCTACAAATTGTCTTAGGCGGGCTTCCTCTATTTGGTAGGATCAGTTCAGGGAATTTACTTAAAATACCAGAGTTTATTAACAGCATATTTTGAAGGAATGAATGCCTTTTGCTGCAACAGTATGCCTGGCAGATTTTTTCCTGACACAGAAGAAAATCTAATGAAAATATAACAAAGGTCAAATGCCATTCTTAGTTGCATGCTGCCTTTGCATTTTCCAGTGCTCCCTTCCAACTGCCCAGAAAGCAGCATGCACCACTAATTGGTTTTTCCTGAGATTCTTTGTTTTCCTTGCTGTAACTTTGACTCTTTGTAATGAAATTTCAGTCTGAACTGAACCAACCCAGTGCAACACAAAGATCCTTTGGATAATACTAAGGCAGTCTGAGGCACTCAGATCAGAGGGGACTCTTTTAAATGAATCATTGCATCAATGAAGTGCAGCCTGTTGGGATTCTCTGTGATACCTTGACCTAAATGATGAAGAGCAATCCCTTGCTCAGCCAGGAAGACTGGAAGGACAGACCTGCCACCTGCATCTTAGACACCAGTTTGTCCTGCTCTGCTGACTGAGTACTTCAGCCCTGAAAGACCTTGGAACCCTTCTCTGCAGCTTCAACTATACTCAGCACAACTAGCACAGCTGGACATCAACTAGAGAAATACGATATTAAAATCATACTCACAGTGTACTAAACACATCTGGCCGCCATAAAGAAATGAAACAAAAGCATTTCTATCATAACTAAACCAGTCCAAATGACAGATGCATGATTCCCTCCTTTGCATTCCTTTACCAACCATCCTACAAAACAAATAACCCCAAGATGCAACAAATGGCCCTGAGTAACAATCATCACTGTACATTTAATATTTGGAAACACATAGGCACCATCTTACTACTTTCATCTAAAACACAGCATGCCGTATTTCAGAACAAAAGGAGCAGGATCAAGCCGAAATACAACAGAGTTGGAAAAAATACAAACCAAAAACCTGGCATCTCACAGTTGGTTTTCAGCAGAGCACCACAGCAATGTGAGGAAGAATATTTTCAACAAAGCAAGTGAGTGGAGAAAAGCATGAAGGCATCTCAAACAGCTGCCTTGACAGAACTGGAGCCCAGGACAGCTGACCAAGGCCCAAAATAATGGGACAATCCCTACATTCTCTCCCTTGAGGAGAATAAAGTGACGTGGAAGTTGGTCTCTCTATCTGGCTATATGACTAATCCAAATATTTACATCAAAGCTGATTACTCTGAAGGAGAAAAAAAGTGGGCTTAAGCCAAGGGAAATTACTAAACCTGAAACACGAGTCTGGGAAAAGCCGGGGCTACCCTGATAACATGAGTAAAAAGCTTTAGACTGCAGAAGTAGCATCAGCTGCCTGTGCTGCCACACAAGCAATTGTCAGTTGTTTCTTCTTTCTCCTTCCCACTCTAGTCCCAACATCTTTCAGCAGATTCAGTTCTTGGACTTTACTTTGTCTTCTTCCCCATTTGCAGCTGCTCAGGGCAGTGGTCCTCAGCTTGCAATATCTTTCTTTCCTTACCCTCATAAGAGATGGGGCCAAAAGTTATGTCTTTTTATTCTTCCCCATACCAGGTATTTGAATGAGAAATGGGACAAAGCAGGGGCTTTTTTTTCTCTGTAGGACAGGTTTCCCTTGGTTTTCCTACACTCCACAGTTCTTTGTCCTATATAGGAAAGGGCTTTGTAACCTTGCAATAGTCCCACCTCATTTGCTCATAGTTCCTACAGAGTCCTTCCCTCCCTACAGAAATTTCATAATTATTTATGCCTGTACAGCATCTTGTACCCATTCTGTACTAGTATACAGTATATATTTGTCAGTATAAATACTGACAAATCCAATACGTTTTGCTATGTGCAGGACAAAAAAAAAGACTTACTTGTCCTCAGAGACACATGATATTTTTGGCCTTCTTTAATGCAGCATTGTCAATTAAATACTTCAACATAAGAAAAAGAATAAAATCTCTTAACTAGTTATTTCTGGTAATTACATTTGATCCTGGGAAAATTTTGAGGAGTACTACCAGGGTTCATTCCTGATGAAATGCATTTTTCAACCCTTTTAATGCCCCAGCATATTAGTTACTGCAAATTGGACACCATAAACCTGCAGTTATTTTAAAAGTATTTATTCTAGTCCCCTGATATTTTTTTCAGCTACCCGCTCTCCTGTCTCCTCCAGTGTTTTGGTTTTTTTCATTACTGCGAAGAAAATATATTTTTCCCTATTCTAATTTTAATGTGTTTGCACCCTGTACAGAGGGAGCCCCCCAGGGTAGTTAATAGACCCTGTAGGTACATGAAGAAAACTCTGACTGAAGCTTGGAACATCCAGATTCCAAAACATTTTCATAGTGAAACTCTGCAGATGAAAACTGTGTGAGAGGTTTTGATATCCACAAGCTATCCTACAGGAAAATGTTCTAAAACTGCCTTTATTTCTGTCCTAAAGAGGCATCATAATGCATGCTTTTCCTGCTCATCCATCTGTTTCTATTTTGCAGGAAATCTGTGAGAACCCACGGTTTATTATCGGTGGAGCCAACAGAACAGATATCTGCCAAGGAGAATTAGGTATGAAATTCTTACATCAGCTCTGTACTTCTAAAAGTCTGCGACATGGTTTAGCTCTCAGTAAATTTTCTTTTTCTTCCACAATGATATTTGAAATCCCCTGTCTCAGTGTACCACTACACATCTACGGATTCCTTCTCTCTATAGAAAATCTTTGATATCTGCTTAGTAGCAATCTAGGCAAGAACTTTCAGTGAAAGATGCTTTGCAGGGTATTTTGCTTTTCATTAACTAATGTCATGAGTGTGTTTCAAAACACTATTTGGCCTTTCTTTTGGACTTTGAGGAGGGACAAAAACAGTTAAGATAAGAATAAAACATAAAGAGGAGTTATTTGACTGAGAGAAAAATCTAATCAGTTACTATTGTATCTTTTCAGGTGTTTAGTCCTGTCATTTTTGTATAGGAGTTTCTAAAGGCCATTAGCTAAATGTGCATTGTACTCAAGAACAACCACTATATTGAATACTTTAAGCTCAGATGCTCAAAGATACTTTGTTATATAGAGGCACCTCTGCAGCAGTCATCCATGCAGTGCTCACCTGCACTACTTTGTAAAGTCCTTCCCCACTCAGCTTTCTCGTGTCTTTCATGGTTTTATAACTCCTCCTGTGATCTTTTTCCTAAGCTAACACACCCGAATGTGTCTTCATCACCTTCCTAGTACTTTTTCTTTTTTAAATTTAATTAAAACTGCCTTTCTTTTTGAGGTGACCAGAACTTCACAGATACCAAGGGGTGGATGCAAATGAACTTACATGCATAATATGTTCTCTTTTTTGTCTTCCATTCCTTCCCTAACTACTCATAGCATTGTTTACTTTTTTGACATCTGCAGAATATTGGATGGTTTAGAAAACTCCTGGTCAAAGAGGACCCCCATCCTTCATAAGGGGAAATAGGTAACTTAGAAGAGTTACCACATAGTACTGCTATATGTATAGAGTTGGCTTTCCAAAATATATGCACCTTATGTATTTCTGTATGTCTTATCACTCTACCAGATTCATAGATTTCTTTTACAGCTCCCTGCAATCAGGTTAAGTTTTCACTATCTCATATAATTATCTCACTCCTCTATTGCACACTGCTCAGGCAAGCTTACCCTAGAGCCTCTCTTACAATAGCAGCTAGGTTTTAGTTTAGGGTAGAGTCTCCCTCTGCTGAACACAGAAGTAGTATGGGAGAAAACCACTTTCCCAGAGCTCCCACAGAGGCAGCCAACTGTACAAGATTCTGAAGGGGGAACTGAAAAGCATTAAAGGGAACAGTGTTTACAACAGGGCAGACACTTCAAATAGAAGAAAATAGCAGGAAAAAGCTCCCATAGAATGATGACTGGGACAATCATCTTTAGAGCAGAAAATGAGAGTCTGAACCTCAGCGGTAGGGAGCTCTACCTGCAAGAGAGTTATCTCTCAGCCAGTCTCTGTCCTAAGCTTGAAAGGAAAAATTAATGCAGGAAGTCAGACAGGCATCCACATGAGACGGGGAAATCTTAACACAGATAACAGTGCTCATCAGATTTTAGGCTTTTTCTAAATTACAGGGAACATCATCTGTGTAACGTGTGTACCCAGCCATGAACAATTTCTAGAGCGCAAATAGGTAAAATGCTGCAGAACACATGGAGAATCATGCTCTACTGAGAATTAACAAGTCATTTTTCAGTTTCTCAGTTTTTCCCTTTGATTCTAGTTGCTCTGTCCCTTCATTTTTTCTGCTGCTTCTGCTCATTTACAGGTAACTGCTGGTTTCTGGCTGCCATTGCTTGCCTGACACTGAATAAAAAACTACTCTGTAGAGTCATACCTCATGACCAGTCCTTTATACAAAACTATGCTGGCATCTTTCACTTCCAGGTGAGTCCCTCTGCCTAGTGGTAAGCAGATGTATTTACCCAAAATAGAGCTCAGCTCCTCTTGGCACGCTCTTTCCTCTAGCTTCTCCTCTCTTTGGAAGCGTGAGTGATAGCAGGGAGGAAAAGGGATTGAATTGCCTCACGCCAAATACTTCCATTAGGGCAGTCACAGAAGGGCCAGCCCATACAAGTAATTAGGGAGCATTAACCCACCAAGGAAGCATTTCCAGATTGCTGTGTCCTGTGCATAAGGAATAGGAACAGGTGTCCAGTCTTGCTTCACTGCTCAGATGCAGCACTAGAGCCAGCACAGACACATGGGTAGTTGGCAAAAGCATCTATTTTTAGGCCCACAAACAGCTAGTCTGTCAAAACAAGTTATCAAAGAACTTCTTATTCAGAAAAGGTTGACTGCTTTCCACATTTCCCTTGATTCTTTTAAGGGACCTCTCACTGTCCTGTACACATTGCCCAGGAGAATTCAGTGCAGCTGCCTCCCTCCCATTAGTTTTGGCCACATTACAGAGCAGTTGAGCTCCACATTTCCCTTCTCTCAGCCCGACTTTTCAGCCGGGCTCCCCCTCCCTGCACCAAGTCAATCCAGAGTGTTTTTCTGTTTGCCTTTATTCAGTTCTGGCGCTATGGAGACTGGGTGGACGTTGTCATCGATGACTGCTTACCCACGTACAACAACCAGCTGGTCTTTACCAAATCCTCCCAGCGCAATGAATTCTGGAGTGCCCTCCTGGAAAAGGCCTATGCAAAGTAAAACAAAATGCGGGACTGTGATGGGCTCCCCCTCAAGGCTCGGGCTGGGGAGGTGGTTAAACCTCTGCACACAATATTTACAACAAGCACATAGAGAGGCTCTGAACGTACCAGTGCCTTTTCCCATAGCTTCTCATGCCTCAGAATTGGGGATGGGCTAAAGCATAATTTCTAGGAAGTTTTGCTACTCATTCAAAAATCTACATTTGATTTTCAGCATACCTTTTTTTTTACCTATCTGTGCAGGGCGCATGTTTTAAAACTTTTAACTTGTGAGTTACCAAGCAGATGGTTTGGAGGTTTTTATATGATGTGTGTTCACATAGCTGTAGTTATACACACACAAGATAAATATAAAAATATAGGGAGGTATCTCTGTGTAAAAGAAAATCTTTTTCTTTTCTCTTTCTAAGACTCCACGGGTCATATGAAGCTTTGAAGGGAGGCAACACCACTGAAGCCATGGAGGACTTCACTGGAGGAGTC
The DNA here is from genome assembly GCF_009829145.1 of Chiroxiphia lanceolata. NCBI lineage: Eukaryota > Metazoa > Chordata > Aves > Passeriformes > Pipridae > Chiroxiphia > Chiroxiphia lanceolata. The sequence goes on from NC_045642.1 coordinate 27,599,776, forward strand.
ACTGAGTTCTACGAGATAAAGGATGCCCCTAAAGATATTTATAAAATCATGAAACATGCCATTGACAGAGGATCCCTCATGGCCAGCTCCATTGATGTGAGTCCATATGAATTTTGCAGATAAGCCATAAGAAATGGCAGAGGAAAGGGACCTCTCCATCCATAACCAAATATATGCAACCTTTGGAACTGCTTGGTTTAGGCAACATAGAAAACATCCTTTTCTAGGAGATGGAGTAATCTCCATTAAAGACCACTAGCAAATAGTGAGTGCCAAAAGGGAAATAAACAGAAGTAGAACATGGAAGTGGAGAGAAGGGGTACCAGCAAAACCAGCACCCCTTGCCCCCTCAGTACCCTCACTGAGGGAAATGAGATTAGTATGGGAGTGCTGCAACTCTGTTAAGACACAAATCCTCATGTTAAAGATGCTAAGTGTGCAAATACCTAGGAAATTAACCTTTTATTGCCAACGTGGCCTCAGATTGTCTTGATTTATTGTGGTAAATTTAAAAGTTAAAAAATTAATACTTTATAGAATGTGATGTTGCAGTGAAGGTGGGAGAACAAATGCTGCTATTGACCACTCTAGATAACTATGGACATAATGAAGAAGAAGAGAAGTAATCTAGGCTATCTTTTACAACTTATCTTTCTTCTACCCTTTCTCTTCTCTTCTCTTCTCTTCTCTCTCCCTGCCTCATCATACTGCATGATACTTTTCTCTCATTCTCTGTGCCAGGATAACCTGGGCTTTTCCTATGGATCAGCTCCTAGGAGCGACATTGGAGAACTCATTGCTCGCATGGTGAAGAATCTAGAAAATGCACAGATGACTCAATCTACTGCAAACTACCAGGGGATGGATGAGAGACCAGCCTGGGTTCGTATGTCTCCTAAGCAGTTGACTTCACAGTGCTTTTATTTACAAACTGTTAGAGAAACTTATAACCTATGCTTTTAAAACCTTATTTGGCTTCACAGAATTGTCCCAACACTAAAGAAATGTGTTTGACAGACGTGTTAAAAGACTTTAGTGCTTTCAAACACAGTGACTGATAGTAAAGGGCTTCATTGATACTGAGGCAAAGGGCTGTTGGGTCATGGCTTATAATTTCCAGAAAAAGAAAATTATTAGTGGATTTTATCAAGTCCCTCTCTTGCACAGGTGCTAGAGAACAAAAATGTTGAAGTACTAGAACAGAGCAAGATCCCTGAGTGTGTGTAGAATGTGAAAGAAAGAACAAGATCCCCAAGTGTGCATGGAATGTGAAAGAGACCAAAAGCAAGCTCTGCACAGCTCTCACTCCAGGCACAAAAGCCCTTGGTGAACTTATTTTGAGTGTTCTCCCACAAATGCAGGAGAATGCTCTAGGGATGCTCCTTTTAGATTACTGCCATTAAAGTCCTCATTTAAAATGCCCAACAAGGAAGAGGAAAAACATGTTCAGTTTTATATGTGCAATGGAATACAAAGTAACTCCAGCATACCTAAGTATCTTGCAAAATAAAGAGGGGGATGTTAAAACCATTTAAGAAAAATCCCATATCAGGCAACTTAAAAGATTTCAAATCTGTAGAGGGACATGATGCCTTCTCCTTCTCTGTCATACCTTGCCCTTTAGGGAGCTTCATTTCCATGACAATGAAATTACATCTCTTGCTTGGAAGGGGAGGGGTGGAAATCAAACAAAAATCCTCCACAATTACATCACCTAAAATTTTTGGTTGTGCAAACTTTCTTCTGCATTTACAGCTGAAATAGCTGATTTTTCCTCTTTTCACATCCATATTTAGTTCTTCCTAAAAAACTGAAATGCTACAATTCTTCAGGAAAGCCCAGTGCGACTGTCTTGTTTTGCAAGCATGGCTGTCCAAACCACCCACGTTTGGGGGGAGAACTTCCTCCCCAGTGACTGCCTACTGAAAGAAGATTGCAAAACTCTTTCTATATTTGCCGCCCCAGAAGCTGTTGTGCTGCTGGTTATTACATATTCCCAAACTACCACCAGAAAAAAAGTCATGATTATTGATGGAAAAAGGCAGATAAAGCCTGCTCTTTGAGAAGTGATCCAGGACATCAGAAGTTAATGTTCTCAAACAGAAAGAAGAGAAGGGGGTTCTGACAAGTAATGATGGCAAAAACATGAGTAGAAATTAAGAAAAAAGGAAATAGAATTGAGGCTATAGGCATAAAAAGTATGAAAATAGGATCAAGGGAAAGCAAAAACCAGGAGCAGAAGTGAAATAATGGAAAATAATTGCAACAGCCAGGAAATATTTGGATGAGATCCTCCCTGTGCAAGCTGAGAACGTATCTGCGTGACCTTACTAATTCTTCCTCTGTTTCCAGCCCTGCCTTTCTCACGCCATCAGATATGTAAAGAAGAGGTGGTAGAGTTACTGGCAGGGCCTTGCAATCACGTCCCAGCAACAGACATAACAGAGGAGGGGATGTTTTGCATATGGTCCACGTTTGTGTAGTAGGGCCTTCCCCTCCAACTGATACCAGTGATCTCTCCTACAAGTACAGCAACCTGTGTGCATCTGCCATCTTGCTCTCAATTCTTTATCTCCCAGATAACCAGCATTCTAAGATTTGCAAGTAAAAATCTATCAGACACACTAAAAGTTGATTACTAAGACAACAAATGTATTTACACCTGAGCAACACATTGCTATGCCCTTCCTGAATGTCAGATAGAAAAAAATTCAATCATGAGGATTTTAAAAATTATGGAATAAAATGTCCACTTCCACAGGAAATTAAGTAAAAACATAGTGTCAGTTAGTAGCAACAGTGTATTAAATAGGGTGTTTAAATGCCATTGTGATAAGATAGCCATGTGTAAAGATGAAAGTATTCTAGATGTTGATTTGCTCTGATGTTTCCAGTTCATATGTAATAACCTTATTGAGCTATATAAGAACATACTATCCTAGAAAAGGCTGAATAGTCCTACTAATAGGAAAATCTAATTACTTTGATTAAGCATGCTATATACTACCATGTTCTGAGTGCAAAAAGCAATAGTCTACAGAAAAGGGAAATAAGCCATAGAATGTCCTTTCCAATCAATATTAACTTCTTCCATTTTTAGTTCATGCTTCATTCCTTTCTAACCAACAACATGAATTCTATGGGCACTAAGCTTGACCACCTTGACAAACACAGAGAGGAGAACAAGGCAAAAAGTCCTGTCACCTGAACAGTGTCATCCTCCCTCCAAAAGCCCTGGGTGGCAATATCTGCCTGAGAGCAGCCAACTGAGCTTTGCATGACTCCCACAAGTCTTTATCTTGTGTCTAACAGACCATAGTGCCAATGCAGTATGAAACCCGGATGTCTTGTGGGCTCGTCAAAGGTCATGCCTACTCTGTGACAGCTGTGGAAGAGGTATGTACAGTCCCTTTCCTCCAGCTGTGGGGAGCTGTAATCTACACTGGCATGTGTATCTACATGTGACATGTAATCTACATGTCAGCTAAGCTATGAGAGCGGTAAAAAGCAAAACAAATTATGAGAGAAGGAAACAAAATTTATATTCAAATAAGTGAATGCCTTGTGGAGAAACAAACCTATCTAAGTTTTTGCTTTCTGGGGAAATGGATATTCCACCGCTTGGGCAAAGGTGGTCACAGCCAGCCACCTCCTGATCTTACAGTCTTCCTGCACTCACCCCAAGCAGGTCAGGCTGGGCTATGGCCCTGGAAAGCTCCATCACTGGAGAAGCTGGTGTAAGCAATTTGAAAGGCAGAATATTTCTTTTGAACCTCTCAGTCCATTCTTGTTGCATTCTTTAAATAGACAGTATTTAAAGGGGAAAAATTACGTCTGGTACGGCTGAGAAACCCCTGGGGACAGGTGGAATGGAACGGACCTTGGAGTGACAAGTGAGTAAAAAGGAGCTTCATGTGGTTTGAAAAAAACATTGCAGCTTTATATGCCCTTATGCAGCTTGTGCATGACCCTAACATTCAATGATGAATTTTTTTTGTTGTCATTTTGACACATGCACTTGGAAGTCAATTTTAGTTGAGTGTTTAGCTGAAGCTGAAAAAAAAAAGGGTACCTAAACAAGGTGTTAAGAGGGGCTTTAAGAAATGGAAATGAAGAGAGAGCCCAGTATAATGACACATTAAATCTGATTTTACTGTCTATCAAGTTCAGTAATGTCCATTTTCAAAACAAGATGTGACAGTAGAAAAATCTTTTAAGTTATGAAAGAACTGAAGGAAGCAAGGTGTCAGTGTGTTTTACTAAAGGAATTTCAATAGCTACCTCAGTCTGGAAACACCTTTTCCTACAAGCTATACAAGCTAAATAAAATTAACACAGTTCAGCAGATATTTTAGAACTGTTAAGGGGAAGTCTGAAGAGAAGGCAGAGAGAAATAGGACAATTGTTCTTTTTATTTGGGCATGTGAAGAGGAGGGTTGCATTGAGAACAAATGATTGCAAAGCTCACAAATTAAAAGTCTATATAGATGTAGCAAGGTGACTCTTGCCGTTCCCCTCTATGATATTTACAGTAAAGTGTAGAAATTTTAATGAAAGCTGTATTGCAAATCACAACTTAACTTGTTTACTCCTTTGAAGGTCAGAGGAGTGGAACTCTGTTAACGAAGCAGAGAAGATCCGCCTGCAGCACAAGGTCATGGAAGATGGGGAGTTCTGGTGAGAATATCAGTCAAAAACCTGTGCTTCTCTAGGAGAAATGAATCACATTGCAGTACTACAAATCTGCTAAAACCATTGCAGTGATCCCTTTCATATTTCCAATAAGCCCTGCTCTGTGCTTCCCTCATTTTCTCACCAGAGATTATTCAATGCAACCAACACAGTGTAATTATGCTACACTTCCACAAACCCTCTATCACCCTTCCTACATACCATCCTCTCAGCTCAGTTTCCCTGAGTTTGGAGCTATACCTGTGTTAACTGACCTACCAGCAGACCAAAACCATTTGGAAAACATGGCACTCCCACTGCAAACTTGTTTGAATACTGACAGTACTGCTGGTCACTCTCCTCCAGGTGGGTCTTTCAGACAACTGCCCACCATGTAAATCCATTTGGGTTCAATTTCCCCTCAATTCCTACAGGATGCCATTTCAAGATTTCATGAGGCACTTCACAAAGCTTGAGATCTGTAACCTCACACCAGACACCCTGGAAGTGGATAAATTCCAAACCTGGACTGTATCTGTCAATGAAGGGCGCTGGGTGAGAGGCTGCTCAGCTGGAGGTTGCCGCAATTATCCAGGTGAGAAAAGGGTTTTGAGAGATATGGCCTCTTTGATGAGGACTATGTTAGATCCTAAAGTCTAAGTCATATCACAGCCTGATCAGTGCTCAGCCACAGTAAAAGCCTTGCTTCCTCAGAGGACAAGGCATGCAACTGTTAGCTGGAAATCTTCAGTCACTGTGTTGCGACAGAACATCATAAGAGCCCAAAAGGCAGCCCTGACGAAGACAAATCATTGTTCCAACACTTCACAGTGCCCCAAGTGAAAGAGATAAATTTCACTCTAACAGATTTCACTTGGGAAATCCACTATAGTAGATTAGTGATAACTTTAGGGGCTTTGGAAGTTTATCAGATGACAGTTCTTCATATATCCTCCTTTGTTTTGCAGTTTTGTTAGAATTAAGTAAAAGCCATAACATGTAAAAAAACCCATCCATGTTTTAGCCCATTTTTAACCTTTCCCTCAGGAGCCACAGGCAGGAAACTTTAAAGTTCTATTTGATTGTGAGTATCATTAGAAAACTGAAGCTTTACTTATTTTCTTTGGGTTGTTGGTGGGATTTCACAGATACATTTTGGACCAATCCCCAGTATCGCTTGAAGCTCCTGGAGGAAGATGATGATCCTGAGGATGAAGAGGTTATCTGCAGCTTCCTTGTCGCACTGATGCAGAAAAATAGGAGGAAAGAGCGCAAGCTGGGAGCCAGCCTGTATACCATTGGCTTTGCCATCTATGAGGTACCAGCTCTGTTGGTTGCACTGTGGTCACAAATTCTGAGAGTATGCATTTACCAACAGAGTCACTGAATCATTCGGGCTGATTACAAGAATTGCAATTTTTGCTTTGCAAGGAAGTCAGGGAAAACCTGAAAGTAAGGAAGGAAATTCAAATCTTTGTAACTGTTTGTACCATAGTAACCTCAAGGTTTACCCCATCTATTAAGTAACATACTTTATAGGCTCTTACAGTGACCTAATGCCAGATTTTAACATATCCTTTCCCATATTTTCTTCAATCTTCCTTTTGTCCTTTCTGAAACTAAACTTTTTTTTGGCAGAAGAGTGTAAAAAAGGAAACATATCCAAGATGCATACATAGCAATTAACCTGTCCGTACTATTGACCTGACGAAAAAGTTGGTTTGTCCCTTGCACAAACATATTTAGTTCAGATCTTAACTGATCTCATGTAGACTCCAAGAAACCAAAAATGGAAGTGGGAAATTGCTTATCTAACTAGGGGCATTTTGATTACTGTCTATGTCCCCAGAAATCTATCTGAATGCCCTTCTGTATGATCTATAAACAAGAGTACTCACCCAGCAGCTCTGACTGTTTCTTTTCTTTGTTTCTCCCTAAGGTACCCAAAGAGGTATGTGCAGAACGGAGACAGATTGACACCTTGGTGTATATTCACAGCTAGTGTTACTCTAGTGCCTATCTGTAAGTCACTAGGAGACTGCCCAGTCAAGTTCGTTTTCAGGGATATAACAGCAGTGAAACTGCTAACCTTTCTGCTTTGAGTGTTTATCAGTAACATTTTGTGAGTAATTTTTAGTTCTTTTTCACTTGCACCCCATTTTCACTTGCACCTCTTCCTCAGTCCTTCTTTTCTACTCTGTAGAGACCTGGCCATTGCTTGCACAGTCAGTCAGTGAGCCCAGCCTGCAGGAAGCAGTGCCAGCGAGCACTTTGCCTCTGCACTCCATGCAGAACCACCCTAAACCATTTCCATTTCCTCTTAAAAATAAAGCCAATATCCTATATTCTGCAGTCACAATGCAGAATAAGACTCTATAGTCTTAGAACTTCTTTAGAAAAGTAATGGTATTTTCAGCCATTGAAGAAAGCTTATTAAAAGTACACAGACTACATTTTTTATGAGCCTGACAGTAGCTGAATAACTGGCATTACAAGTTTTGCTAACAAGCTCAACTGAAGGCTCTGTTACCTGGAAAACATGAAAATGACAGTCTGAATGTTTTCTTTACTGACTATCTTACAGATGATTATATCTGCAGAAAATATCCTGTAAGTGTTCTTAGCCCACAATTCTTGAACTTAATTTTCATATTTGGACCAATGCCATGTTTGATTGTCATGTTCGTTTAGCAAATACAGAATTCACGTTTTGTCCAGACAAGGACATGCTTCTAGTAGAAAGCACCTTCACTTCACCACTCTGCATATAAAAGTCTGCATACACCATTCCTTGCCATACCACCCTCCAAGGAAAGTAGCTGAACTTTAGTTACACACAACTCAGCATCCAACAAAACAGTCAAATAAAAATGCCCACACAGCAGAAGTCAGCCACACACTCTGCAGGTGGGCCGTGGAGCAGCCCTCAGAAGCCAACTTGACTCAGTCAGTAGCAAATTTTAGGTGATAGACTTGGTATCTGCCTCCAGGTATCACCACTCATCAGCTCCCTGCTTGCTAAGCTGCTGCTTCCTTTGTTTCCTGTTGAAGCCATGTACTGCCCACATGGCAAGCCATCTGGGGAATGGGCAAGGCTCCCTTGAAGACAAATTGACTCATTTGTTCTGCAGATGCATGGTACTAAGCACCACCTGCAGAAGGATTTTTTCCTCTACAATGCCTCCAAAGCAAGAAGTAAGACCTACATAAATATGCGAGAAATCTCTGAGCGCTTCCGGTTACCTCCCAGTGAGTACGTCATCATCCCATCTACATATGAACCCCACCAGGAGGGAGAATTCATCCTGAGGGTTTTCTCAGAGAAAAGAAGCCTTTCAGAGTAAGTTGCAGATCCATTTATCTGGTCATGTAGGCGGAGGTCAGCTCTCTAGTTTGCTAAAGTCATGTTACCAGTTTGCTGCACCCTGCTTTTTATATTCTTAACCTCATTAGAAACTCCAAGCTGCAAACTCATTTCCCCAAGCTTCCCCTATAGTCTAACAAGAACCAGCTTTGAATTGTCTTTTGAGAAGCTTACTACTTGCAGGATGTCCTTTGTAAACAAACCATTAGCCATTTACTAAGACCAAAAAACTTCTGTTTTACTTCCAGTTCACTGTAATCAAGGCTCTTTACAGGAGTAAATCAGGCAGCAGCCCTCCTGGAAATGGTTCTTGGGATGTTCAGCTTAAACTGGGAAAAAGCTACACCTAGAGCCTGGAGCTGTAATGCTTGAAGCCAGCCCACACCACTGGCTGTTCAAAAAGTTCAAGTGGCTGCTTACAAACCACCTACAAAAACCAGCAACATTGGGAACAGTCACTTTCCTGATTTATTTACTTTCTGCTTTCTACTAGGGAGGTTGAAAACATGATTGAGGCGGAGCGTCCATTGGTAAGTACTGTCCTGGTCCTCTTTTGTGTATGAGTAGGGGCAGGGAAAGGAGGAGCATCACATCTGGGGAAACCTACAGCAGGAAACCATTTGCAGCCACATGACAGCTCCTTTATCACAAATTCCCATGTTTTTTCACATCAAGATACTTTTATTGACACTTGCTTTGTATACACTATTTTCTGATTTGGTCAGACCAAAATTTAATTGCCACTTCAGATATCATTGATCTACGGGCACAGAAGTTCAATCTCCACTGCACTGACAGGTTCAAGGTAGAGTAGAGATTTTATTCAAGTGGACAAAGCCCCAGATGAGATGGGACATGGTTTTGCTATGGTTTTTGCAATGTCTGTCCTTCAGTATGCCATTCCTTGGTGGGTGCCTGTTCCCTCATTTTTGGTGATTTGAAAGCTGTGTGAACATAGGAAATGGTAAAATTTGTATGAATATAGGAATGGGAAAGATTAACATGAGAAAGGGAAAGATAAAAAAAATACAACTTTACCATCAGCTCTGCATAATCTGATCATACCCTTTTTAATTTTATCTCTTTTCATACAGAAGAAAAAGGGCAAGGTAAGTACTTGTACAATGTGCTAAGTGCCAGCAAGGCAAAGAGCACACTCAATGCATGCAGCAGGAGCAGAGTTCCTTGGTATAATCATTTCTCTGCATCTGGAACCTGATCTAGTTAATGAAGGGCACTGGATATGAGGCCATTTGCATGCAGCAAAGATTTTGTCTTTCTACATTGGATTCTAATGAAATAGCATTAGCATCATATACCCCTCTCATTCAAAGAGGTGGTAAAAGGGTAACAGAAACTTTTCAGCTTTATCAGGCTGATCCTCTGAGTTGCTCAAACTGCTTTTCCTTCCCCTTCACAGGCACCCTGAAACCCCTTGCTAGTGAAAAGCACCCCTTCTTCAGACATGTGCCCTCACATTTGCTTTCTATTGCCTAATGCAGCTACTCCCTTTTCCTGAAGTTTCTGCTCACCAAAGCCCAGGATTCTATTCTTGATTCTACACAACACATTTAGGACCTTGAAAATGTAATCTGACATTTTAATCTCAAGACAGGTTGATTGTAATTAACACTCTAGAGTACTCTACATTCACATCTTTTAGCAGTTTTCCTTGTTTCAAGTGCACTAAACCAGGACAACTGTACATGGCTGCTTACAGCTGAGTGCTTCAAGAATCAATACATGCAAAAGAAAAAACATGCTTCACATAACTAACAAGCTCCTACACAAATACTCCTTTTCTGTGTAAGATTCACATTGTGTTTGTTTTCAGTATTACTGTCCTTCAAAGAGATGGGCAAGCTCATCAATTTAACTGATGAGAATCTGGGAAGCTTATTTTGCTTAAAAACAGAAAAAAACCCCGAAACCCCCATCAACTGAAAAACAAACAAACAAACAAAACCCACAAAACCCAAATACATTCAAACGGTTACTGGCTTTCTGAAAAGAAAAGCTAGAAGCCAGAAATTGCACTATTTGGCAAAAAGACTTTTGCAGCTATTTTTAGCACAAGGAGAGCAGTAACTTCAGAAATTCCTCCACCTTTCTTTCTTTCTTTCTTTTCTTTCATTCTGAGACCTGGCTTCTCTACCATGCTCTCAGGAGTGGGCACTGTTGCTGCATGCACTTTATCACAGAGTGGTTGTCACCAAATATTTTCCCTTCCACTACTTCTTGTGTAATTTCTATTTCTCTTTTGCTTTCTTTCTTCTTCTAGCCTATCATCTTTGTTTCTGACAGAGCGAACAGCAATAAAGAGCTGACAGCAGATGAAGATGCTGGCAAAGACAGTGAAAAAAACCAAATAGATGAGAAAAAGGTTTCTGCAGCATAAAGCAAAGGGGAAAATAGGGCTTAGTCTGGCTAGCATGAAAGAGTGGCTGGGGAGAGCACAGGAATGGGTCAAAGAGGTGTCCTAAGATACCGAACAGCTTTTCATCAAATCTTATGATAACTTGTATCTGGTTTATGTGGATCTAATCAGAATCAAAAGACAGAGACTACCTCCTCAGTTATTTAACACCTCTGCAGGAGGATTCAGTTGCTTAAAAACATCTGGTTTCTCTCATGATTGCATCATAAAAGGATCCCAGCTGTGAGAGATCCCTCCCGATGAGCAGTGAAGTTCACTCCTGCTCAGCCCCCTGTTGCAGTACCGCTTCACACAGGATATACGCATAAATGCACCCGAAGGGCTTCAGAAGATCCTGGCAATGATCACAGCCTCTCCCCATTACAAACTACACCCCCCTACACTAGTCCCCGTTGGCCAGAGGATAAAGGACAAGTAAACCCAGGAGCTCCTGCATGCCTCCTCTTTTCCCTCTCTACCAGAGAGGAGGAAAGCAGAGTAGCAAATTCAGAGTTTCTGCCTGCAGGTGGGTGAGTGACAAGAAATGTGACAGCCAGATCCCACATTCAGGCTTGTGGCGTCTGGAGGCAGGGCTGGAGCATCTGCTTACAGGAAGGGTGCTGTTCTGCTGCATGACTGCCAGAGCACACAGGTGGCAAAGTGGGAACCAATCTAAATTTCCCTCTGCATTTAGACAAACAAAAACAAGAACTAAGCCAAGAAATTAACTTTGTTACATATAATTTCCTAGTTTCCTTTTTCAGTATCAGCTTCAGAGTTCTGGCTTGCCCTTTGCATGTGTCTGAGAAAGCTTCATGTTCATTGTTTTCTTCTGCCTCACATGCTATATGCTTCCAGCAACGGGCCCCCCACACTATGGAGAGCTCTCATCTGGTTGTTTATAGCCTACTGGTTGGCTGTGAGGCAGATATTGTGTCCCTGCCCATGGCAGAGGGGTTTGAACTAGATAACCTTTAAGGTCCCTTCCAACCCAAACCATTCTGTGATTCTATGATATGCCTCTTCAGCTCCAAACTTCTCATTTGCAATGTTTTGAAACAAAAAATTAGAGGATAACTGCCAGTGAAAGTAAGCATTTAGGCTCCTTCAAATAGAAAAGAGAACAATGGGATGAAGTTAAGTACTTGACAGTACTTAACAGATGGGAAAAGGAACAGGAGGACAACCCATTCCTCCAAAGGGCTCCAGATTCACTAAGATGATGCTCCATGTGAGGGCAAGTGAGCCATCCAGGCCCTTTCTCTTCCCCACTGGGCTAAGGATGTATCTCTTCTTTGCTTTTTTCAGCGTTCTTCAGCAAAAGGTCATGAGGAGAGTGAAGAGCAAAAACAGTTCAGGAATATTTTCCGACAGATTGCAGGGGATGTGAGTATGTAATTGATCCCTGTCTGCCATCAAAGCAGCCTAGCCACAACAGCACCTAAATCAACTGTTTCATGGATTCAAAACACTGAATATTAAAAGTTGCTTTGAATTTCCTTCCACGAAATTCTCTTTGAGATTTGAGGATAAGTAAAATCAAATTAAAAACCCCTTAAGCATACAGCTATCCTCATAGGTAGGTATAAGCTATTCCCATTGTGTATGAGGGAGCCTCATTTAAATTCAGCCTTTTTCTTCTATCCCTACTACAAGATGCTATTTTGCACAGCAAATATAAACAAGTCAGAAATGCAATGCCCTCCAGTATCCGCTTAACAAGGAAAGTTAAAGGTAAAAACAGATGAAAGAACAGCATAAACAATAGGCTGCAAATGAGATACAAAGATTTTTGGATTTTGCTATTTGTCTTATACACTGAAATTACTGGTCATTCTTCTAGTTGTAGTTTAATAAGCATTATATGGTAACTTCAGACCTACCTTATACTGCAGCCTCAAGAAAGATTCAGACTAATGTTTATATGAACTAGAACGCTCTCTAGTTTGAAACATGTATGTGCCATACTGAAAAGTGACCAAAGACTTTATACTTAAAGTCTTATCCATAAAATTATCTGATAAGTAAAGAACATTGTAATCAATTATATTCTCACCACATTTCCATCAGGACATGGAGATCAATGCTGAAGAACTTAGGAATGTTCTCAATAACGTCGTAAAAAAACGTGAGTTTGAACATATTTTTTACTAACCCTCAACAAAAAAAAAATCTGTGGTATAGCATAACCCCCCGCCTCTGAGTTTCACTCTAAAAATTATTTATGTTTTCAAACTCAGAAATTTCCTAGTTACATTTCCACGGGCATTGCATCCAAGACTTTAGCAAGCTGAACTTTTCACAGAGGTGATCTCTACAGATGATCAAGTACTGATAATTCAGAAATGAGCAAATGTTCATTGGAAGTACCATACAGAACAATACAGCATTTCTAGCAGTCTGCAAATTCCCTTTAAAAAAATTTCTAATAGAGAGACAGACCTTTCTCCCTGCTTAGCAAACTTTAGCTTACAGACCCTGAACTTGCTTAGTAACCTGGAAGTGAGTTTAGAGTTTTCCAGAGATTTTTACTGTATATAATAAGTCAAGAAATGTATCTCTAATTCACAGGCAGTAACATTACTTAGAGTCTTTTCACAGTTCTCTACACTCATTTCTTACTGGATGAAGGAAGTAGGTTTGGCTTTTGCTTTGATTAGAGTTGCACCTGAGAGGAAAAATCACTTGCTGATTTGCATTATCTGTATTCATCTGGGATCGTTTATTTCAGATAAGGACCTAAGGTCAGAAGGATTTGAATTGGAATCCTGCCGCAGCATGATTGCTTTAATGGATGTATCCTTTTCTGGTGAAAAAGGAGTGCTTGAAACCAGACTAGTCCACTATTTCTCACCAACACACACACACACACACACACAACTTAGTAAGCCAGGGAAGCAAAACAGCACATTGTAGACTCTAGTCAGATAACACAGCATTCTTGGTTTGGTTACATTCTAATTCCAGTCATCTCAACATTAATGTAGTTGCCAGACAAAATATATCCCAAAACAGAAAACTACAGAATAAATCAGTCGGTATGATACTCTTCCTTAGGTATCAGGGACTGGCCAGCTTACGTACTAAAGCATTATTTATTTTTTTTTTAAACAAACCCAACATAACTATAGTTCTTGCCAACAAACTTACTATATTTCTCTCCTTGAGTTTATAATGTATTACATATTGTACTGTATGCTCAGCATGCATTGCCTACAGAAATTGTCTTGGAACGAGCATAATAAAACACACTACAACGTGCCACATGGGGTTACCTCTGCTATAACATCACTCTGTTTCCCAGTTTGACATAACAGATGATTTTGAGAAGACATAGGTGCATTCAAACATAACCAGAACAAAATTGTAACTGCAAGCCAGAGCCATAATGACTGGAGCCTAAACACATTTTTGTAAATAGCTTTAGTCAACATTTTGCTTAGTCCTCAATTAATTTGAAAGCAAGGCAAAAAGAGCTTCACTTCAGGGTAAAGATCAGTTGTCTTAAAAGATATTGGGTGAGCTTCACATTTGGAGGCATTTCAGAAGAGCCCACTAAAACATCCTACTCATGCACTTTTATAACAGCTTCAGGAGCAAGGCTGTCTCCTGTGCCAGAAGTTTGCTTCTACACAAAGTACAAGCAGTACTTCACACTCCTGAAACAATATGCTATACACAGTAACCAAAATGTTTAAAAATATTTTACTGCACAGCTCAGCCAGCTCTTAATGCTGAGGAGATACTAAACTCAGTTTCACATTCATCCCTTCACCTGTAGTTGCAGACTTAATTAATTTTATCTTAAAAATGTTGTGGGTTTTTTACCTGAATATTTGCATCACAGACAGATGGCTCAGGGAAGATAAACTTTGATGAATTTCGACATCTCTGGGACAAGATTAAAAGCTGGCAGGTATTGCTGGTATTCACATCACTCTTCTTCACAGTTTCTGCAGTGTAAAAGTCGTGTAGGAAAACCAGAACTTTGTACATACACTACAGCAAAAAGAAAGGTTAAAAAAATATTGTGAATTAGCTTCTAAAATGAAAAGTAATGTCTCTCTTCATCCTACTTCACAACCTAAGCAAATAGCCTGAATTTCTGAAGCTCCTGCACTCGAGGAGAGACTTTCCCCATAGGAATAGCACAGGGGCTTACCAACTGAAGAAGGAGAATGATGGGAACTAGAATCAGGCCTCAAAAATAGCTTAATTAGGACAATCAAGAGAAAGGATTAACAGCATAAACTCAAGTCAAACAAGGAGAGTCTCCAGGGGAGGGCTTTTTGCTTCCCAAAAATTGGATCTAAATTATTTTACTTTGTGACTGAGAGGAGCTCTGTGCTAACAATCCAGACTGCCCAGCAGCAGGAATATAAGGCATATGGCAAAGCCTCCAAGTGCCTGAGGCACACATCCTATATCCACTCAGTGGCTACATGCAAGAGAAGTAGAAGTTCTTATTACTACTATGTATTTATTTTTTTTCTTTTTCCAGAAAATTTTCAAGCATTATGACACAGATCATTCAGGAACCATTAACAGCTACGAGATGCGCAATGCAGTCAATGATGCAGGTATTTCTCAATGCACAGTGTCCAAAACCTTATTTTGTTTGATGTATCACAGGGTGAGATCAGAAACACAGTGCTGCCTTGCAAAGACAGACCCTAGAGAAATGATAAAATATTTTTTTGCACCAGCAGAGCTTTTCAAATTTCCAAATGGCAAGCCTTGTATGTCTTGACAGCCAAATAGGTCTCTTCAGCTTCTCTTTAAATTTCTCATGAGTGATGCTCTGCTGCTTTAAGGATCTCCTACTCGGGGTCCTGCTGTTCAGGGAGATGAGGGAGTGCTGAAGACATTTGCTCTTATTTAAGCTGTGGATTCTTTATATTGTGTAAGTAACAGAGAACAGTGGAAAACCTTCAACCCAAGCGTACAGGCACTGAAACCCAGATGGAGCAGATCAGTGCCCAAGTTTGCATCAGAGGCAATCAATGAATGTTTCTTGAGTCATGTTAATGTTTCTTAGGTACTGAGCCACTGTGGGTTCAGTCTCTTCTACCTGCACAATGAGAAGAAAGTATTTTTGCAAAACTTGCAGTTAGTGAAATTCATCCTGTAAAGAGAGACTTGACTTTTCTTGCTTGTCTCAGACACACTGGTGTGCTTCTTTCCCCTGGAGAGCTCGCCTCCCTCTCCAGATGTCTTTAACTAGCTCTCTAAGGGAGCAAGATGACCTCTTTAATCCGAAAATCTGTAGTATCATTATAAACCTAGATGGGATGATGTCAGTGACACTTTGTCTTCAGTAGTATTTTGGCACATCAAGGAAGAGAAACAAATGGCTACCTTGTACTTTACAAAATATCAGTGATTGATCCTGTGCTAAAGACAAAACTATATCTGGATTTGGATTCCTACAGTAGAAATATGGGTAATTTTTATTTTCCAGGTTTCCGTTCTCACCAGGAATGTTGTCAATGTAAAAAGAGAAAATATTTAAATACCTCACACCCTGACTTTAGAACTAAGATGACATTTTACCGTAACCATTTCGGATCTTACAGCACGTAGGCTGTGCATGACCTTGCATTTAGCCAACAAACAGCTGTACCCAAATTGTGACAGACCCTTCTGAGGCATGGTCGCATGCTGCAGCATTCAGTGCCACAATTCAGTCACACCACACCAAGGGATTGCCTCCTTGTCTATTTTTTTACCACTGTGTAATTGTGTTTTCATAGAAACTTCCTCCTGTGCTTCTGTCGCCCAGTTTTTGTTGATTTGTTCTCACCAGGCCCAGCTGAGCAGCACACTCTTCGGTGTCTGCTGCTCTCCTTTTCACACTTACAGCCTGAGGTAACTCACACGCTACTGGCCCTCCCAAATCATAATTTCAAAATGTTACTCTTGTTTTAAGAAAGCAGCTGGACACAGTGAAGCTCCTTTTAGCTTTACTTCATTTTGTTTAGCAGCTGCAGCAGGACCATCCAGCCTGAGCCTCAGCTGGGCCTGGGAAGCACCTATGGCCAAACCACTCCCGGACCAGCGCTTCCCCCAGCCATGGCCCAGCTGTGCCCTGTTCTTGCTCCTCTGCAGGGTTTCGGCTGAACAACCAGCTCTACGACATCATCACCATGCGTTATGCAGACAAGAACATGAACATTGACTTTGACAGCTTCATCTGCTGCTTCGTGCGCCTGGACGCCATGTTCAGTGAGTGGCTGCCCCTGTTCTACTGCACCACCTCCCCTCTTCCCCCCAGACACAGTCACAGAATCATGGGTTCATACAATGGCTTGGGTTGAAAAGGACCTTAAAGACGATCTTGTCCCAACACCCCTGCTGTGGGCAGGGACACCTTGCACTAGACGAGGCTGCTCAGGGCCCCATCATACTCTCAGCAAAGCTTTTCAAAGCACTACTGCCTGTGCAGGGTATTATTAAAGATATGTGCTTAGGGAGTCGAAAATATTACAGCTGTCTCATACAAGCATAAAAGAAACACTGCGTTTCTCCTTTAATGAGCTAAGGAAAAACACAGCAGGAACACTTGCTGACTATGTAAGTAAATACCTGTGCAAGTTCGCATATCACAGCAGGAGCACCATTTGGTTTGCTATCTGGGAATCATCTTTGCACGCACAGTAATTTAATTTATTCCATATATTTTTGTTTCCTTGTTTTAGGGGCATTCCACGCCTTTGATAAAGATGGAGACGGCATCATTAAGCTCAATGTCCTGGAGGTAAACTGCTTTATGCCAGTATTTTTAACACTATGTCACAATACTGAATTTTAATTTTATTATTCATTGTACACGCTCTCAAGAGAGTTTGTCTGAATGGTCATCCAATTGATAAGAGGCCGCAAAACCTCCTAAAAATTTTGCTACCAATTTTACACAGAAAACATCCATGATCTGCCAGCAACAGCTGCCATGTAAGACCCCAGTTGGTGCTGAAAGTTACAGCTGCAGATCCTTCATATCATCTTTAAAGCCCTTCAAAAAATTTTTCAGATTTTTTTTATGAGGCAATTTAGATCAAATGGTGTTAAATGATAATGGAGTTTAACATAGTTCTTTACCTTTCAAAAATCTCATTAAGAGGAATTAGAAAGTTTCAAAATAAAAGCATGTTCTCTGCTACAGAGACCTTAAAAAACCCTTCACTTTTTGCAAAAGGAGAAATATGAGCAAGAGACTCAAGAAAAAATTCTCCACTGTCACTAAGTGACAGCAAGCGGCCGCCTTCCAGCTAGAAGAGGGTGGTGTCTCAATACAATTTTTTGAACGATACCAACAACTCTTTCATCCTTTAACTCTTCTTTCAGTGGCTGCAGCTCACGATGTATGCATAACACTGGAGCCAGTGGCCACCTTCTCAAGAACAAGCTCAACACTTCTGAGTAATGAGCACCATTCATCCCGAGGGCAAACAAGAGCACTTCCTAATTATGTGATTCACTTGCCAAGATAAACAGCGCATGGGAATAAGCCCCTGGAAAAAGAGACAACCATACTCTCGCAGGCACAACAGTGTGCATATTCTGTAACTACTTTTATAGCATCCTGACATTTTTTCTTTTGGGCAACATGGATTAATTTATTGATGACTTAATTAAGCTTTCTCTGCATGGTAAAGACATGGAACATATATTGTTATTCTGCTTGTGCTGACAACTAGAAAGGTTTTCCCTCAAGTCAGGTGAAACTGGAGTTGTATCTAACAGTGAAAGTCAGAGGTGTTTACTGCCACCTTGTAATTAGTAATTCTCAGTGCCCTGCTTTTGGTATTATCCTTTCAGACTCTTTGTAACATTTACTGAATATTTCACATGAGACTGTGCTAATTACATTAGTATTATGCATCCCAATCACACTGTTATAGATTAGGCTGTGCCAGCTGGATCTCTGCTATGCTAAAAATGTGACGGTAAGACATGACAGACTGCAATACCAAAGTACAGCTCAATCTAGTGCCTCAGCAAAACTATCAGAACTGAGAAATTTGCTCTCATTTTTAGTACCCTCATGAGATATTAATTACACATTTGGACATTCTAAGTGTTTTTCATTGTAATTGCATTCTCCATAACTTTGAGAAACTTGTTTACCATTTGAGGTAGAAAACCTCTTATACATACAAATCTATTTATCTACACACACACACCCACACACACACATTTCCCCCACCCCCCAGGGTCCTATTTCTCAACAGTACTCTGTATTTCTTTATTGCAAGAGGTGATTTGTTGCAGAATCAGACACAATGTCAGCATGACCACTTCGAAAATATTATTACAATGTGCAAGTGAAATTACTTTAATTGAACTAAAAATAAAAACAACTGGATTTTGGCCTAAGCTTTTTTTGGTTTTATTTTGAAAGAACAGATGAAGATGAAACATTGAGCACTCTTCCATCATTCCCCTGAATATACAGCAGCTTTTTGAGTTTTATGGCAAGCGTGAAATCAGCTTAATATCTCAAACACTTGCCAGTTTACTCCTTGAAAGCATTGGAAAAAAAAAAAAAAGAAAGCATTTGAGAAGTTCAGAGGTTCCCTTGTTATCAGCTTAAAGGATGACAGGCTTTCAGAAGTGGCCAACCCTTTTTCTATATAAAAAATGGAAGAAAAACCAAAACATGCAAAAGGGACCACATTTTGTCAGAAGAACCTTCTACTTAGTTCTCTAGTGGTGAAAAGTAGCAAAGCAATCAACTACTGTAAAGCAAAATTTTAAAAACAAATCACAGCATCCACTTTAAGTTATTCTGGTGAGTAGCACATTAACTGAAAGGTCACTGAAACAGAAATGTTTTGACTAAAGTTCTTAATGTAGTCTTGCACTGTAACTTACTCTGAAAGAGTAAGAAAATCCTATAGTTTTCTAAAGAAAAGTTTTATTCTCCTTTAAATTCTACTTTTGTTTTAACACAAATAATTTTTAAGATGACTGGAACACTTGGAGCCCCAGCTTCCAGCCACGCATTATCTCCATTAAGCTACTATTACAAAAAGTATGGCAGAGATGCTCTGAGTTGGGATGGTCAGAGAAGAACCAAAATCTATCAGTCAAAAGATCAAAATCAGAATTTTTAATTGGCAATTCAAAACTGGTCCTTAAAGTCCTGGTGAGTGAACCACCAACTTCCCTTGCATCTGGCCATGAAGCAAGGCAGTCAGTACGTCATCTTGGAGGCACCAGCTGGGTGGACAGTTTCCATTTCCCTGCCAAATGAGTAGGTCTGAGACTCCTGCACGCTCATAACATTCTGGCCAGTGCTGGAGCTTCTAAGTGGCTTGTCAGATTTTATCCAGACCTCTTAAAATAGGAAAAAAATTCAGAACAAAGTCAAGTTCTACCAAATCCTATGAAAGAATCATTCTATTTAAAATAAAGGAGAATCAGACTGACAAACCACAACAATATAAAGAACTTTATTTTTTCTCTTCTTTTTTCTTCTTTTGCCATGTAAAGTTTCATTATTACACTCACAGCTTTGTACCAAAGTGAGAGAAGAAAACCAGGGTCAATCTGTGCACACGTTCTACACAGTTTAAATTACTACATATTTAATCAAGTTGTTTTATTCCACTTTCATTCTTCAAAAAGACTGTTTAACATTACAGGAAAATTAAATTTGAGAAGCTGACAGGTGCATACAACAGAATTTATACCTACACAATTCACTCTTTGAAGACTAATTATTTTACAAACAGTAGCTGAAACCGTTTCCTTATCCTCCCTCACTGCAACTCTGGACAACTTAGGCTGTTTAAATTATAGTACCATACAAGCCTGAAAACAAAGAGTCACCTGTACCTGTGTTTTAATTCAACAGAAGGGAAAAAAATATATTTTCCCAACAAAAACATTTTCCCTGGCATTCATTGCGAGTTTGCAGTTATCATTTACCTTGATCTGGCATGATTGTACAGTTTGAAAATGTGCATTAAGAACTGCACTACTTCAAACACACCACACAGCCAAGCTCCTGCTATTTTGCAGAAGTCAACTTATGTGCTGACAATATGTTTAAAGTCTGTAATCCACACATAAGTGACACAAGGCAAACAGAAGCTGGGATATTTAATGCATCTGTGTACCAATGGATACAGCACTTTTCCCTCCATCTCCCTCCATGTACAGAAGCAGCAGCATTAGGCCATAGAGTATTCTGCACTGCCAGATAGCTGTATTTTTCCCTGTATTTGAAAGAGAAAGGAGAAACAAATATGGACCAATCCCAAATGGCCCCACCATATGTAGTCAACCATACAGCAAATCCAGAACTCATTATTTAATATTTGACTAATAAAAACCCCCCCACAGCTAACCACAAAATAAACCTTCACTCTACTCACTCTTTTACCCACAGCTTCTTACTTGCATAAAAAAACAAACCAAAATAAAAAATAAATAGTCCTGAAACTGGCTTCAGACATGCAATGCTGCTTTTCATGCAAATGTTACTCTGTTAAATTTCACAAATAGTTCCTTCCCAAAGTCATTACACTCTTAGACTGGAGGTATATCAGGAGTCAAAACTCTAAGTTTCAAGACCAGAGAGAATCTCATTAATAAAAACCGTGCCAATACATTAGTTTGGCATCTCTCTTCTGCAATTGCCTACAGAAGAAGTGAATGGCCAACAGTGAAATCTGCACTGAATTCCACCTGAACAAATAGGAAACCTCTCCATAGAATTCCAGAGAAGCCTGAAGATTTTCACAGCTGCATAGTTGCATAGCAAATACTTTCAAGACGTCCTCATGACAAAGCAGTGCAGCATTTTCCTCTGAATACCTAAGAACTTTTAAAAATTGTTTATAATAAATGAAGCAAAATTTTTCACTCATGCAGCTCTGCTATTTTCCCACCTCTTATCCATTTTAAGATTCTTACAATATAGCTGAAATGACCTGCAAAGTAGCAAAAAACACCACTACTAAAGCTGGACTTCAGAGGCTCAGACTTCTCAGGAGGACTGTTTTTGATGACAGATTAGAAAATATAATGGACTACAAGCAAAGGAAGACTTCTTCCACCAACCAGAAAAGATAAACCCAGCAAGCAATCAGGAATGCAAATAAAGTGTAATAACTGTGTTTGTTGCAACAGCAAGTGAGAAAGATCTTTACGCATTGCTGAAAACAGCTAAAAGAATGTGAAGAATCACAGTGAAGAAGTAACAAAATCTACTCTCACACACCATTTTTCAGAATGCTACTATTGCCCCACATGCTTGTCCCTGGGACACACCTCCGCATCTTCACTTCAAGCACAGTCCAGGAAGGACAGCTTGAGACATCCACACTGTTTATGCCATGCTTACATGCTCCCTCATTGTTGTTCAAAAAACTCCCAGAAGAACTCTTGAATATCAACACTTCTGGAAATGGTTTAAGTATTATGCAGTCTTCTGCTTTTAGGTCATTAAAAAAACGAAACACTCTCAGAGACTTTAGAGCATTACAGCCTCCATCAGAAAACGTTTACACTGCCTAAGATTTCCCTCAACCTGATTCTCTATTGAATTGCTTCATCCACAAACCACAAAAAGAAAGAAAGATAAAAAAAAAACCAACACCACCAACACACATCCCCAAAAACCAAACCAAGAACACTCTCAAAACAGCCTGAAGTCCGAGCCACATATTGCGGTTTTTTTCTATCCACAAACATAATAAAAAAAACCAACCAAAAAACCGGAAACAAAATCACCACAAAAGCACTGGAACCTCAGAGATCGAAGTAGGATGCTACTGCATCTCCTTCATATTTTATTCCCATCTCACAAAAAACATCATCAATATCAAGCAATTACAAAGAAAAGCCTGTCCACTAAGATAATACAAAACCAGTGTACTTCAGAGAAGGCCCTGAAGTTCCTCCATTTGATGGCAGTGGAACATCCATGGGCTTCCCTCACTTTCTTCGCCTAAAAAGGCTTCTTTATAGTCAAAGAATGAGGCTATAAATCTTATTTGGTCTATGGCTGGCAAGTCTCAAAGTAGTGGTGAAAGAGATGCCTCATAAAAATAGTACATTAAATTTTTTTGCAAAGCCCTGGATTCATTTATAAGCAGCTCAGTTTGACACTGGTCTGTCTTCACGTGTTACAGTTTAAGGAAACTCTGCTTATTTTACCCAGAGCAACAAGTTAGGCAAAAGTGAACACAAAGCTCCTTGCTGGATTAATCTCAATGTTACAAGGGTTCTTTGCTAAACTGGTGTCATTATGGGAGAGAGGATCTCAAGTGCAAGAAGTACCTTTTACTGAACTTCACAGGTGAAGTGTTCCCCATCAAGGGACACCTGCAGAGGAATTCCGACAAGTAGAAACAGCCTTCCCTTCTGCACTGGCCTCTCTGTGGTATTTTCCGTGCATTAGTAGAAACAAGACTTTCACATGTGATATGCATTTCGTATCCTCAGCTTCTGCTTGAGTACTTTAGATGTTAAAATTCTGCTCAATTCTTTCCAGTTGAGATTTTGTGAACTTGACATAGCCCAAGCTAATTAAGACAGTTAACAACAGAAACAAAAAACTGCCTGAGTGGATGCACGTAGACAGGCAGTGCCTTTGCATTTCTCTTAGTTTGCTATGCCATGAAGATATGGGACTGCAAAGCTCAGTCACTAAGATTCCAAATAAAATCAGGAATCCAACTGTGGTGTTGTACCAAGATAGTAGTGGTTATGCTGGTCTTTAATTAAAACAAACCAGACACCACTTATTTCTTTCCTGTACATAAAGACCTATATTTAAAAAGACTAAGATTGCAAAGCACATGAGTAGAGCCACTGTTCTGGCTGTTTTGCTGCTACTGACATAATTCTCAAGAAATAACTGCTGTCCCACAAATAAACAAAATACATCAGGAAGTATGGTATCTATCACTGCATATATTGTGCCAGTTATAGCAATTTTTACACAAGGAATAAAAAATAAGTTACAATTAACATTAAAAAAATTAATTTATTCCAGTCTCCATAAAATACCTTTTCTTTCTATGAAGAAAGTAAAAATGTACAGCAGAAATGCAGGTTACATTTAGAATTTGTGATATTCTGGTTTGAAGAATTTTATCAAAATCGGCTAAAAAATTGGATACAACATAAAAACAGACATGTCTTAGACGTTTAACAGGCTTCAAGCTGAGTTTGCAAACAACAGCACCCATTGGAATCTAAGCTCTCAACACCCCTCTGGATCTCCCAAAGACTATACATCTTAAAACAAACAAACAAACAAAAAACCATCAGAAAAAACCCCCAAACAATAAAAACCGAGGCAGACAAGAGGAGGGAATATTCTCGTCTGTCAATGAATTAAAAAGTTGCAAGAATTTGGGCTAAATCTTAATTGACCAGCCTTGCTTCTACAGAGTGCAACACAACCTGCAGTCTCCATAGCAATGCATTTCAGCCCCACTCAGTTTTTACATTCCAAGTGGGAAAAGAAAGACGGAAGACTGGAGAAAGAAACAGATGTTATTTGGAATAATTCTGACATATAAAATTACTTCCCAATGTGGGAGGTGAAAAGCTTCATGAGTCAATCCTGCTGTCATCCTCAGCATGTCTTTCAATGTGTCCTACAGCATCCTAGAAAAGAACCAGAGAAGTCAATTAAAAACAACCACCATCATCACAAAAAACCCACAGAAAACTTTGCAAAAGATTCTTGAAGCCTCAGTGAAAGTGGAATTCTAAATAATATACATTTCTTTGGCTTAAAACTTCTAAAAAGATAAATATCAATGTCAAGCTATTAAATCACATATATAAAGTATTTCACATACCACAATTTAAGGCAAATAAAACCCATTTTTTTTCTGACTAGAACAGCAAATCAGATAAAAACATCATATCCAAAGCCAGTGCTTAAAGAGAAATTAAGGATTCTACTTCGATTTCTTAGTTCTCAAAGAAACTGCTTCCTTCATATTTTGGAAAGCATTCAAAGGAAGGTAGTTTATATTGCCAAGGAGTAAAATGTGTATTTTACCAATCAGCCTATAAGTAACAGTCCTCCTTACACCCACCACCTAACCCTTTCCACATCGCTCAGCCCAACCCATGCATTCTTAATTTTTTCCCAATCTGAGCTAACTTTGGCTCAGAAATTTATCCACTATTTATTTAAAAATTGGTTTTGCTAACAATCTCACGTGAAAAATATACAGCATCATCATCTGGAACAATGAAAGGGGTAGTGATGGATAAGAATTAAAGGGATAAAAACCTGTTCTCAAGGCTGATGTTTGTTCATTTTAAAAATATCTTTTTCCTACAGAAACTTACTAATATCTTGAGTAGAATTTCTTTAATATTTTAAGAATCTTACCATTTCCACATATTTTACAATCAAACTGTTTTAAACTGATGAAACTGTTTTAAATGGACCATATCTTGTAGCTGCACTTTTCATCTGTCACAGGCTGAAGTGAATCCTGCAAGCCCTGTATGACTGTAACTGTACACAGTTAAGTCTGCCAAGACTAGAAAAATTTAACCCTTTTTAAGAGAAATAGGATCAAGTTCCACAACTGTGGTGATATAAAGTATTTTGTATTATCAAATACAACCACGTTTTTTCAACCACGTACCTGCTTGGAACCTTTCCTGGAAGTAAAGAAAGCGTCACAGTTCTTCCAACGACATTTCAGGGTCTGAAAATTTGGATTGGTGTGGTCAGTTAGCAGGTGTTGTTTCAGATGATCCACAACTCCAAAGATCAGTGAACATCCATGCCACTGGTAGAAAAAACATACCAGAATAAGCCAGGGAAATAGAATTTTAGCTAATCCTTTTATTCTTGCAACTTCATAATATTCTTCCAAAACTGCTAACACACATGCCAACTCCTCTAAGTTTTTTATCTTATTATTGCATTTCCATTTTCAATGGTCTATTCCTTTAATTACAGTTTACAGAAATTCTTCCTGCCTCTGTCCAAGCCTAGACCATCAGCAGGAACGACAGGAGGAAGACAGGAACTAAGTCTTTACAAGATTTAAGCTTACCTGTGACAGAGTCATTTGGAATTTAATTAAACTTATTTAGCAGAGCAAATCAGCTTGTCTGTGTCACTCAGGTGAAGTTTTTGGTTTTAAACAGTTACATGTCACTATTGAAAAACTGCCAGGAAGAAAAATAACTTGAACTATCAACTTGTTCCACAGCATATATATATACACACCAAAGATAATGTAAAATTGAACTCATGATATATACCTACATTTAAAAAGTACATCCACATTTTTAAAAAAATAATGAATTATAATAAATTAAATGTCAAGCTATCCAAGACTAAAGGAGTATAGAGAACACCCCCAGGAAATTCTATAACAAAGGAAGGTTAAACATTTTGCTTCTTACCCAGCAACGATAATTTTGCATCAGATTAAGCCTCACAGCTCTGACACTGCCATCATAGCATCCAGTGTAGATCTGTAAAAGAAACATTTGTGGATAAGCAAGCTGAGAATAGAAGAAAAAAAAAAAAAGAAGTAAAACTTTGAAGGAGGCTTCAGTGTAGAGGGTATTAGGCAAAAAACAATAAACATCAACAGGCAAGGCTTCTTTATTTAAAAAATGATAATAGCCTAATTCTTTTAAGATTTGCATTCATAGTTTACAAAAACCTACTAGTGAATAAGAAATGTTTCCATAATCTCTATTGTTGATAGTGTCATGTGTATAACAGTTTAGAAAACTTTAAAATATGTTTTATGTTACTATTCAGTAAAATTAAAAAAAAAGCAGGTGTAAATGTCAAGTTTAATATACTTCCAGGGCTTAACCAGTTATATGTATATCAAAAAAGGATGGAGAGGAAGGTTGAAGAAGAACATCAGAAATTCAAAAAGACTGATGCAGATTCTGAAAAGGAAGGCAAAATGACATCTTAAATACCATTTTTGTTTGGCAGATGCTCCACATGAAATTATCCTTTTGAAAGAACAGGATGCTAGACATTTATAATCCCATAACAATGATTCATTGTTAAAAAAACTCCTTGCATAATACAGAAAACTCTGCAAGCTAAAGAATCCATTTGTTATTTTTATTCATTTCAGCTCTCGGAAATTTGCCACTAGGATGCAACAGCCAATCTGTTGTGTGTAAGAGATTACACTTTAATCCTAAAACTACTACAGAAAATTATAATCTTTTGCTTGTCACTAAGCTTCTTACCTGAACACTTCTTTGATTTGAGAATGCCCACAACAGACTACTGGTGGGGGACAGTTCAAGCCTCAGATTCTAGTCACGTGAGATGTGATGCTTGGGTAGTATATATTCCAATTAGTAGGAAATCAGTTCTGTTGGACTTCATTGTTCTGTTATTAGAGATCACTAATTTACCTTTTATTTTATAATCTCAAAGAAACTTTGCAAGCAAATTCCTACATATGCAGACAAATAAGTGCTTTAATGACTACTTTAAGAAATGTGTATCCAGAAGTGCTTCTGAAACTTATCTTGCAGGGCAGATGCATGAAGAAGCCTGTGCACCTAAATCAACTGCGTATCTTTGTTTACATTCTATCAAAGGTTACTAGAGGTTTGACTCTAGCATCTGTGTGATTCCCTTGAGTAACAGTCAAACAGGATTGACACTTCAAAAAGAGGAAGTATTTTACTATTTCTGGACACTTCATTGTAGTCATTACAGTAAAAAGAGCTATTGTTTTAAGACTATAGTAAGCTAGAAGGTAATTTTTCTCCAGACAATAATATTACATAAATATAAAGCTGTTATAGCAACTTGACTTTTTGGCTGCATTTCCAAATTGTTCTTAGTCAAATAATAGGTTGATTTCTTTATCCGAAAAAATTAAACTGTCTTGTATATGCCTGGGGCACTTACAACCTTCTCTTTAAGACCAGTAAAAAGAAGGAAGTTACCATGCTTTTATGGATGGTCATACACATGATCATATCTGTGTGGCCTCCATAGACTTGCAAGCGGTCGTGCGACTTGAAAGAAACAGAAACAGACATTTAAAGCAGGACATTCAATAGCCATTTTTCACAGACATGCAAAGGATAATGCTTACGACAGCAGTTTGCTTGGTAGCAACTGAACTCCTCTGGTGGATTCCAAAATTAATAGCCACCTTGAAAGCTCATTGTTGCTTACGTTGCTTCTGTGAGTCTTTTTGTCCAACTAAGCACTTGGTCTTTCAGCAGACAAAACTAACATTTCCACCTTTTTCAGAGCTGTCATTGTCTTAGGTTCTAAAGAAATGGTTTAGGTTATATTCTTTAAAACCCATGTATTTTGGCTGGTGAGACAACTATATTTTCTGAGTGACAGCAAAGAGAGGGATAGGCCAGAGACCAGTAAGCACAAAGATGACTTCTATTTGACTTCAAAATAATTAATTAATGCATCTTAGGTAAGCGTCATTAGTACCCATCTATTTTCTTACCTGTAGTTCATAAACACGAACAAATTTATCCAGACATGCTGTCACCATCACTTTCCCAAGAATGTTCACAACCGTCACTGCATGGTTATGGCCCTTATAGATTCGTACGAGCTCTCCAGTCTGCATCAAGAAAAAGCAAAGGTAATCAGGTGTTTGGTTTTTCTTAAACAACAAAACAGCTTTACTTAACCCAGATAGGGTAGCTAGCTTCAATGCTCAATACTCAAAAATGGAAAACCCCTTTATTACACTTCCACTTCCTATGAAGGCACTTCTAGATTATGATCAAATATCATTTTGTTTGCCCGTCTTAACACAGAGCCATTCCAGTACAACAGAAAAGCATGAGTCTATGAAAAGTTTTCTCTCATCTTCCTCTACTTCTCTTTCCATCTTTAGTTACATATTCCCATCCACCTTGCAACTAGTACCATGCTATTTGTACCAGCAGTATTTAGTTAGCCACAAGGATCAGTGAGTAAATCTAGCTAAATACACAGAAATATATTTTTTTGTCAATTAAAATTTACCTCTGATAAATTTCTTAATCTAACTTATTGCATAGCTACATGAATGCTTCTCCTAGGACTGTGGAAAGATGGTGTAAAAGAGGGAAAGAGTGGCAGGCTAGAGATAGCTTTTGAACCATCTAGTTTGGAACACCATTCCTCATGTTTTTCCTGTAATAAAGAAACTCTTCCCCCACCACAGTATCTCACATGGGTTTGCTTTCAACCCTTTCCATATTATCAGCACATTTTTTAGTAATATTTGCAAAAGCAAGAAGCCCATTAAAAAGGCATTGCATATCATGTGACAAGAGTAGGCATGTTTATGTACTCTTAACATATCTTTATTTAGCTACAGTGCATAGTCACATTAACAAAATCATGAGACTTCCTTTTCTGGAAATTATTTGCTCCACCAGTGAAAAATGTGGAAAATACTGACTTTACAGCATAGGAATTCACTGCCTTAATAGCAAAAGTCATTCCATCCTTATATATGAGACTTACATGAATGTTGTGGGCATGGACAGACTGATCACTGGAGCCACTGAATACCAGATCATTCACAACCTTACAAAAAAAAAACCACAAGTTTTATTTTTTGTAACAGATATTGAAATGGGCAAGTGAAATATTAAGATGCTGTTCAGCTCAGAGTTGTACTGTAGTACTTCCTAAATTTGGCAGACTTCAAATCAATAAAGAATATGAAGAAAAAGCATGCACTGAGTTCTTTACCTAAGAGCTAGCAAATATATTATAATATCCTAACTATGACTTTTGACACTTTGCAACTGACATAAGAAGCTGTTTGACTTGCAGTCCACCAGGCTAATTCATTCTACCTGTGGACAATTCTCAGGCACAGGTCAGCAGCAAATCAGGGATCAAGCAAACTGAATGCAGAATGCTGCTCTGCACGTGCACACTAAAGCCCACTGTTTCCTGAAATTTTGGATATGCTGTGTACTTATATTCTGCTCATGTAAGAAGAACAATGCTCCTAACTAGTACTACTCTAGGAAGAAAGCTCACCAGATCCATCATGGATCAAGAAGGGACCACGGTATGCTGTCATTGAAGAAGAATTAGGACACTCTGCAGGGCAAAAAGGGCTGTGCCACAGCACTACAATAAATAAAGTGACAAACAATTTATGGAAGTCATCGCCTATCTGTTACATGATAGTGGTCACAGCAAAACAGTCAGACAAGCACATGTTCCATCTCATAATTTCAGGAGCCAGAAACCTGTAAATAAGTTAGTGATTCTGCTATTAAAAAAGAATACTTCTTGAGTTCATTTTTTCCAGTTTCCTCTGAGGTTTGTACTATCAGGTTACATGAAGACTAGCTTCACCTTTTCCCCAACTTTCCTTCTGTTGGCAAACTCACATTTAAAAATCCCCTAAATCTTCTAATAACATGAAATAAACGTGCTTTCTACATAGGTCTTGCCCTTGGATCACAACAACCCCATGCAACACTAGGCTTCAGGAAGAGTGGATGGAAAGCTGCCTGGACGAAAAGGATCTGAGGATGCTGGTTGATAGTGGCTGAACATAAGCCAGCAGTGTGACCAGGTGGCCAAGAAGGCCAATGGCATCCTGGCCTGTATCAGAAATAGTGTGGCCAGCACGACCAGGGCAGTGACTGTATTCCAGTACTCAGCACTGGTGAGGCCACACCTTGAGTGTTGTGTTCAGTTTTGGAAAGACATTGAAGTGCTGGAATGTGTCTAAAGGTAGGCAACAAAGCTGGTGAAGGGTTTAGAGCACAAATTGTATGAGGAGTGGCTGAGAGAGCTGGGGTTGTTTAGCCTGGAGAAAAGAAGGCTCAGGGGAGACCTTATTGCTCTCTGTAACTACCTGAAAAGAGGTTGTAGTGAGGTGGGGGTCAGCCCCTTCTCCTAGGTAACAAGTGACGGGACAAGAGGAAAAAGCCTTAAATTGCACCAGAGGAGGTTTAGAATAAATATTAGGAAAAATTTCTTCACTGAAAGGATGGTCAGGCATTAGAACAGGCTGCTCAAGGAAGTGGTGAAACCACCATCCCTGAGTGTTCAAAAAACATACGTAGATGTGGCAACGGGGGACATGTGATATGGCAGCCACACAGAGACAATTCTCCTACCAGATTACTCGGGTTTTATAATTTAAAACAGAGAAATCCTCTATTTCCTATCGCAACCTGTTCACTAGTAGATGAAGAAGAAAATACACATAATTTTAAGCATTCTTTGTCAAAAATGTTGTTTTCAGAGACACTTGCCTTCATGCAGAGTATAGTCTTGCTGTGACCTTCCAGGGTTCTGAGAAGCAGTCCATTCCGTGCATCTCGCACGCTGATGGTGCAGTCATAGGAACCCACTACCAACAACTTGCGTGCTCCTTCCTGAGCTGTGGCTAGACAGCTCACTGCTCTAGGGCCATGGCATTCAAAGGTATCAACCTGTTTATTATTCTGTTGGGGGAAGAAAAAAATGGTATTTAGGAATTAAAACTTTGCTATGACACTGACTAGACCATTGAGTCCTTTTTGTGTTGTACTTGTTAAAGCATCTGATTTCAGTTTAGTAACCCAATTTCAGCATTAGTAAGAGTTGCATCTTAACAACTAAGTTTCCAAATCAAGGAAATAACTCTTTATGTTAGGCTTCAATTTTCTGTCTTTGAAAAAAAATATTTAATTGTTTAGCAAAGGTCCTCTTGCAGAGTCAGAAAAGTGAAAGGAAACAGTGTTATGAGAAAAATGCAAAATAAGATAAATTTGTAAGGATAAATTTGAGAAATTAAGTCTAGAATACATGAAAAGAATAATCGGAAAAAAATAGTTCATTTAAATAATAATTTTTATTCATTTTTAAACATCATGGGGACTGCTGATAAAACCTCTTTGCCAGAAAAACATGTGACTCTCTTTTATAACTGCAAAAGGAGTAGGCAAAACCAGCAATACATAAAATTCTCTCACACTACTTTGAAGGGCAAGAAAGGAGGACTCACAAATAATCAGCTGTGTCAGAAATGACACAGGGCTGGTAGACCAGGAGGAACCTTAAGGAAAAACATAACAATACCGCAGCTAAAAGAAAGGTAACCAAAGGGACAGGGGATGGGATAGCTTCATGCACAGACAAAATAAAGGACCAAAAGGGGCCAACAGTGACCAATTATACCAAAATACTTCCATTACAAATACATTTACTAT
The DNA here is from genome assembly GCF_009829145.1 of Chiroxiphia lanceolata. Taxonomy (NCBI): domain Eukaryota; kingdom Metazoa; phylum Chordata; class Aves; order Passeriformes; family Pipridae; genus Chiroxiphia; species Chiroxiphia lanceolata. The sequence continues at coordinate 27,631,410 of NC_045642.1, forward strand.
TCTAGAGAAAGAATGGAAAGAAACACAAAGTGGAGAGAAACAGCATCACAACAGGCTTTTAGGTGCCAATATTTAAACTAACCTTTATGCTGAAAGTAACCACAGTGCCATTTGCAAGGCCTGCATAAAGGATCCGCCATCTACTGTGTAAACAGAGCACTCGATCTTCCAATTTAAATTGTTCCATACACTCTTTGGTCTGGCAATAGAAAGAAGTGTTTAAAACTTTTTAATTAACTGAAAACAATTCAGAGAAAAAAAGCCTGAAGTGAATGATGGTTTTCACCTATAAGCTGCATTTTTTAAACCAAAAGTGCTGGAAAAAAAATCTGACAATCTGGTGTCACATGGCAGTTTGATCCTGGTTTTAATCAGGAACATTTCTCAGACTTGACTGTACTTCAGAAACTAGTTATAATCCTAAACACTTTATTCTATTCACGACCTTTAACGTACACAGAAATTTAGACTACGGACTATATATGTATATATGGAAACCACCCTGTACATGGCTGAGGTTGAGGACTCCCCATAGGGAACTTAAGAGTTTAAAACCTCTGGCAATTTGCTCCCTGAAGCAGATATTTGCTTTCTAGTCCTTCAAGTCACAGGTTGGACAAGCCTTCTTATCATTTACCCTCAAACATCCAGCTTCAGGAAGTCTCAGTCTGCTATTTCATCTGCCCTTGGAATAACAGACACCTGCTGTCTCTATAGCTGCTCTACAGCTAGAGAGAGAACAGAGAGCAGTGCCTTCCACAAACAATGAAATTAGACATATTCCATAAGCAATAAAGTTAGAAATGCAGCAAGAGAAATATGATATTCATGGCCAAACAACCATCCTACACTTTGTTGTTGCCAACATTTGGGATCATGTCATGCTGTTTCGGCAAAAACTCTACTGACAAGCTAGCCAAAGGATCTGGGCAGTTAATCAGTTAATACTTTGCTGTTTTGTTTGTGTGGGGAGGGGTTTCTGCTCTACTCTATGGTGGTATGAAGTAGGGCTTATGTCCAGCTTATATGGGTTTAAAAGGCTTTTTTAATTTATATTTGTAAAGAAACACTTGCATAAAAATGAGATATATGTTAACCAACACAGAGTTTGAGTACCTTGATATTGTAACAGTTGATAGTGTGGTCACTTGAGCCAGTGTAGAGTGCAGCATTCTTCCCATTTGTCTGAGTAACCAGAAGGCAGTTCACTTTTGAAGTATGTCCTTCAAAGATGGCCACACACTTCCTGCTCTAAGAAGGAAAGCACAGTGTCAGTGTAAACACCCATAATACCTCTCAGGATATGTGTATAACAGAATAAGGAAGGACAGCTAAAAAAAAGCAGGACACATACAGCAATCTATCTCTCCTTGCCTCTCCCATAGGCAGAAGGGGTTGGGGAGGGAGGGAAGAGAGTTTTGAAGAAAAGTATAGTATAAAATAAATTACGTGCTTGAAAAAGCAGCTGCTTCCTTAGCTACATAGTGAGGCTTTACAAAAAAACAACCTTTTGATTGCAATTCATTTAACACCATTCCCACAACCTTACTTACAACGAGATTGTAGGCACAAACAGTTTTGTCTGCTGAGCAGGTATACAACAAATTCCCAAAAATCTGAATAGCATTCACTGCAGCCAGGTGTCCCTCAAAGGTTCCCTCTGTAGGTTCTTCGTCCTCACCTGGCTCCGAAGACACTTCTGTAGGACAGAGATAAATGTATTTTGATTATGGGAACACTTTTAAGCAAACACACTACTGTTGTTTGTATTGTCAATCAGCAGAACTATTTAGTGGGCTCAGTACCTTGAAGTCAAATTTAATTGTGGGTCCCAGCTGGAGTGTGGAAGTGACAGAAGGCAATATAAAATGCCAGAAAGACCTTATATGACATTAAGTCCAGAAATATCTTTAAAATAGAAAAATTACTGTATTATTGTTTTTCCTACAGCTCTACAGAGACTGTGGAACAGAAGTGTTTGAGTGGGAGGGGGCAGAGGGCTGTGGAGGAGCCAAGGCACAAAGCATTCAGTGAGAGATGATGTGAGTAGATGTCACTTCCACTTCAGTTTTGAGTGCAGGCTTTTATCTTCAAGGCAAAATTCCCCTCTGGAAGCAGTCTGATTAAGACTTAACTCAAAGTCCTGCAAGATACCACATACTAAGTATCAGCAGGAAAGCATAAAAGATATACCTGAGGAGTTCTTTGATCCTCTCAGTGATGATATGGAAGTCTGCGTCTCAGCCACACTGCAACAAAAATAAAAATTAGCAAGATTGGACTTTGCATGTTCATTTTCAGACAAAATACTGGTGTAAGTAATATTCCAAAACACAAGACTCTGCACTTAGTACAAAATGTGTTGTGACAGATAAGCTCAAACACAAACTTTCCATGAAGGGCAGCCTTGTTCTCGTATTAAGAAAAATTAGTAGGTAACAAAACGCATTCATTTGTTGACCAAAAAAGCCAAGTCAGTTTTTGTTTTCCCTCTTAAGTCACTCCTAAATGAAATAAAAAGTCACTGATTTTGTAAGACTTTCTAAGTAAAAACAAAAAAGAAAAAAGAGAAGCCTCATCAATATTGTAGAAAAATACTTTTGAGAGGTCCACAATAATCTCACCTTCTTTTCCCATCATTCCTATAATTTGTGCCAATTTCACTGGTGGAGCTCACTTCATCATAACCAGAGCAAGATGCCTCTAGGAGTGCTTGATCCACAGAGCTGCGTGAATCCCTCTTTGATGGACTGTCTGGTTTCTCATCTCCTGACTCTGATGAACCAACATCAACCACCTCACACTGAGGTGCTGAAACTTCCACTAGTTCCAGAGAAGCATCACTGTCATTCTTATCTTTGTTTCTTGCTCTTTGAGCAGTAGCTCCATCCTCCTCTCTTGGAGAAGTAGATGTAGTAACTTTTTCTCCTTTAGGAACCTTTCCAGCCTTGACTTTCCGGACAGGCTTGGAGTCAATCATATCCTGCTCTGTATCGCTGTTCTCTGGCACATGGGCTGCCCTCAGAGTTTTCTTCTTCCTTAACCTTCTCCTCCTCCTGCTCCCTTTTTCTGCTGGGACTACAGTGGTTGCCAAGTGTTGCTCAGATGGTTCTGCTGACAATTTGGGGGTTTTATCCATTGGCATTCCTAGGAGGACTGAATGCTTTGAAAGAGAAGTGCTACACTGATGCAATAAAAATTCTTCAGCTACTGTATCATTTGCCTCGCTCTTGCTGAAAACAGACAGTGATTGAGGAGAAGGGTTCTCAGGGAGTCCAGACTTTACTCTGTCTGCAGCAGGTTTGTGGACATCTTGATTACTGTGTTGGAAACAAGATATCAACTCTGATAGGGACATGGTTGCAGAGATAACTGGATACACTGAAGTTTTCTGGTTGGTCTCTTCTGAAGAAAACAGAGGAGCGTTACATTCAATCTGTACAGCAATAAATATTTATGCAAAATGGCTCTCCCTGCATTTTTCCATTTACACTTAATTGTGCATGTAAAGTACATATTCCTGGGGGACCCCTGGTGGTCAGTGGTTAGGATGCAACACGCTCACCGCTGCGGCCTGGGTTCAATTCCCAGTCAGGGAAACTCCCCCGGGCAGATGGAGCTCGTCAGCCCTGTAAGGCCATCCATCTAAGAGAAGGTCACTCTAAACAAACCTACGTCCTGAGGACCTCACTGCCACTGTCCAAGCTTGCTCGGCCCCGGCAGATGAACCTTAGGATTAAAGGGTGGGCTCAGCTCAGCGCACACTGTGTCTCACCGAAAAAATCCACTGCGCAGGCTCGAAGGGTAAAGACCTTTCCCAAATCTTCGTTCGCGAAGATTGGCCATACACACAAAGTACATATTCCTACATGTTGAAAACTATGTGCACATGCAGATCTTCTATTTCAGTCAGCTATCCAGCCTTTAAAAAACATAGCTGGGGAATAAAATGTTTATCCGTGTAGCCAGAAGCAAAGGAATGGCGCACATCATTCAAGCTGCTGGCCGACTATATGCTTTTAAAGTTCTGACAATCTTTGGTGAATCCTACATTGTTGGCTTAAAATGCTACCGCTCCTCTCTGTGTGCTCCCTTACCAGCTGTCACAACTGCTGTAGTAATGATGCATGCCAAGCACAACTCAGCTGTTCAGTGACACAGTATGAAGACCTTGTGCCGAACCCATCTGAATTAGTTATTTCTACCAAGTTACTTGGACATAATTCTAGGTTGATGAGTCATGCACAACCCACTCTGCAGCATTGTACCACATCCAGGGAATGGCAGCACTGTAAGCCATGAGGGTAGGCTTTAGTTAGTTGGTTTACTTAACTTAGTTAGTTCATCTGTGGTGGACTATGCAATGGGGCAAACATACTCTCCCTGTCATTTATTTTAATTAATATGAACCAAAGAATGCAATCCCTCAACTCTCCTTAGTAAGGGCAGCATCTAACAGCTGTTTCCTGCACTCTAAAATTCCCTGGTTGCATTTGCAATAACTACAATCCAGAACAGGATGTTTCAAGTTGACTGCATTTATTGGGTGGGATCACACAATGCGAATGGGAAGCTGGTAGTATTTGAAACATTCCCGTTTCACTCTCAGAAACCACCAAACTAATCCTATAGTAATGTTTAGCCAAAAGCACATTACACGTCACAGTATAAATGAGACACTTTGGAATTACACATCCAACTAGAAACAGCCAAAATGAGAATATCTCACCCACGCCTTCCTCAGATGGGAAATTCCAAGATAAAACTAGAACTTGTTGACAACCCGTAGGGTATGTTGCATTTAAAATAAATCAATGGAAAGATGTTTTCCTCTGGACACATAACTGTTATACACAGCTGTAAAATCTGATATTCTCTATACGGAATAAATGAATGCTTAGATGAAGTCTGAACAGTTACTGTGTTGAATTATTCTCGTAAGAAGGCACACAAACCCTGAAATTGTGAATATGACTCTAATATCACGTGTCACTCATTTCCCACTGGGAGGGGCAAGGAAGGAACCTGGCTGCTTTAGAACAGGAAAATAATAGTAACCAGCAACTTAAACTGAAATTTCTAAACCCAAAAGTTATTCTCAGCACTTGGAGTACTGCAAGTGTTAAGAAAAAAAGTAGAAAATCACCATGATAGTGTAAAAAAACAGAATCACTCAGTTTTGCAGGTGGGAGAGATTCCTGACAATTAGGGGAAACCAAATGCAATCAGCTTCTTCAAAGCAAGGCTGAGCTAACCTCCTAGGGAAGCTAACAAGCCAAATGTTAAACCCCAAAGAAGTAAACAGACTGCCCCAGAGAAAACTCCACTTCCCGAGATTACAGATTTTACCTGATGGTAAATGCTTATTTCCCCTCCAAATTACTAAATTCATCTGATGGCAGACCCATTTTAAATGTAGCACATACAGAAGTTCATCAATACCAAAACTATGTTTGCTTGACAAACAAACACCAAAGAATATTCTTGCTTTTAACATGTCAAAAATAAGTTTGTAGAAAACTGAAAAATACACTAATGTGATTAAGAGATTTCTAATAATTATTGAAGTAATAAATATAGCTACACAGTGAAGATTCATCTTCATAAGAAAAAAATAAAAAACCTTTTCAGCTTCTCTGTTGTGAAGTCTGAAGATTCTGCAAGCAAGGCACTGCGTGCCACTGCAGAGAGTGATCAGTAAATCTTTATTCTCAGTTTTCCAACTCTAACATGAAAGAAAAACGACACTTCTTTTCACTGATGTTTACGCATAACAGTATGGCATATACCAATAAAAACAGGGAAGTGAGGAAAAGGTAGTGGCTTCTCAAAAGCTGAGCTTTACCAGTGGAAACAAAACACAAAAGCTGATTCTCCCCCTGTCCCGAGTTTACTTAAGTGTACACCCCCAAAGCTTCACAGTCCCTGTCAAATCCTCCAAAAAGAGATGAAGCAAAATTCACAATACTACATTAATATAATGTAATGGAGTGGTAGACAGGAAATGCAATGGGGACTAAAAAACCACAAAGAACACTATTTATAAAAAATTCCACATCCAAAGCAAACTGAAATAAGCTAAAAAAAAAAATCAAATTCTTGTATTTAAAGAAGTCTAAGCTTCAATTCAGCCAACATTTATCTTGTGCTTGAGAAAAAAATGTGTTTATAAAAGTAGAATGTGTTTTTTTCCAATAGTATTTTCCACTTCAGTTGAAGGGAAAAAAAATTGTGTTGGCTATCTTCAACAATGATTGATCTTATGAATCTTTATCTCAAATTGTCTGAGTTAAGGGTTTGGGCAAGTGACATTGTTATGGCAGACAAACAACTGTCATTAGAGTCACCTTGCTTGACTTCACAGGCTTTTAGGAAAGTAAGGGATAATTAAGCTTTTAATCTCTTTCTACCTTCAGTCACAGTAGCAAGTTGCAGTGGAAACTACCAATAGCATTTAAGCCTTTAACCACAGACTACAGTACACAGGTTTTATGGGTTTTAAACTGTCTAAATAAAGAATTAGCTATTTCATCTATAGCCATTAAGATATCATTTTCCTGAGGCAGTAGCTCTCCCATTAGTGGTTAATTCACCTGTTTCTCCTCCAGACAAAAGTAAACCCCTATCTTCATTGCTAGCCCTCCCCTACTCACTCCCACTCCCCTCACGTGAGTGAACAGTGCCTAACATCTAGTTAGGAGAAGATGGAGTGTTATTTTCTTAATACTACAAATGATACTCTTTGTGCTTATTCAACAGAGCCCAATTAAAACACAGAATACTCTCAATGTAGTAGGTCATAACTTTTTTTTTTAAATATTTTTTTATATTTTCAGGTACACGTTTTTCCTTTGTAAGCAGACTTTTTAGCTACCAACACTCATTAAATAATGCCGAGTAGAAGACAAAAATTATAGAGGAGATGTTACGGTTTGTTGGGGTTTTTTTCTTGTTTTGGCTGTTTTTTTTAATTTTAGTTAACTAAATTATTCCAAGAGGATATAACCTTCAAATTCATGTTTGTTCTATTTTTAAAGCAAAACTAGTTAGTCCTACACAAGTTAATGGGAGTTTACCCCTGCATGACAGACACAACTTATATTCCTTTGGGGAAAAAATTAATTTCCTTATTTTCTTAAAGCTAATTTTCTTATAACACAGCAAATCTACACATACCATCCTTCTGCTCTACTTCTTCTGCTCGTGAAGCACATGGAGAACTCTGGAGTACAGAATTCACATTTTCCTTTATGCCTTTTGGAGACATAGGTTCTCGTTTAACTTGTACTGAGGAGTCAGGAGCATCGGCAGGTGTGCTGCCAGAAGACTGGAATGGTGATGGCGTGTTTACATGAACAGAAGATCCTAGTGGAGGTACAGAAGAATACAAAGGGTCCAAAAGGGGCTGGAGAGGGCCTGCAGGAATTAAGTCAGCTGCCATCTGAGATTTGCTGTTTCTTCTCTCACTTAAGACACTGCAGGGAAGTTGCTCTGAGAGTTCAGAAGGTTCATAGGTTTCTAATGTCAAGAGACAAAATAAATAAATAAAAAACCCAGACAGAACAAAAATGTTCATATTTTACAATAAAATTTACTTGTGTCAAGAGCTCATTTCTTGCAGACAGTCAAGGAAGAGAAAAGTTTGACAAAAAGCCACTAGATGGCACTACCAAAATCGACAGATCACACTTGAAATGAAGACCTCATTTTGAAAGTCTACAATTTTATTGCACAGTTAAAAGAAGCAGATTCAAGAATATGAAAGTCAGCATTCTGTTGTAGTTTTATGGTATCTTGTACCTTGTAGCCCCTGTAAGATCTCAATTCTCTGACTTCTCAGTGTGCTCATTTCCATTGTTATCTGCAAAACAATTGTGGTTTGTATCAGTTCTACTGATTTAACAGGCAGTTTTTCAGGCTGCTAACTTGTAGTTCAGACAGTTTCAAAAGCCCACTGTTACCTGTTGCTTTAATACAAGGAACCGTTGAACCTCGACATATGCAGCCTGCAGGGCAGCCCTAGCCTGCAAGAGACTGGTGTCCACATTTTGCAGGGACTTGCTTAATTCTTCTTCTCTCAGCGAAATAGCCAACAACTGGTCTACCTGAGAACGTTCTGAAAAAGAAACACAATGTAGAGTGATTGTACTGAACAGTACATTAAGATACATTACACATGACACCACAATAAATACTAACACCTCAGAATGTAAAAATCACATAAATTAGGTCAAGCATTAATAATCACACAAGAAGCTGAAACAGAGTATTTATGCACAGGAATAAGCCATGTCTACATGGAAGAAGAGCACAGTCGAGTATTCCTCTTTACAGGATCTCCACTTTGACTCTAGTAACTATTTCAAAGTCTTGCCAGCAATGATTCAGTTTAGCTAAACAAAGTAAATCTCTTCCACAAAGATCTTTTCTTGAAGTACATGTGTACATGAAATACAAATATACACCTGCCATTAACATAATCAAAAGGTGAAGGCAAATTCAAGCTAAACACGATAAATTATTCAGTTAATTCAGAAGTCAAGGAAGGCTGCTTAAGAGAAAAAAAACCCAACAATAAAAAAATAGCTTACTATTCAGGATCATTTTGGGCCATAAGACTCATGTTTGCAATCTCTTCAGAAAGAGCCTCTGAGCACTGTACTCAGTAAAAGCTCCTTCTATGCAACTTCCTAAAGACCTCAGGCATTACAGATATTCTCTAAACAAATTGAATTTCAGTTTGGTCACTGTCTAGTTGTAGACTTAAAGCAAACTACACATGATGTTAAAGCAAACTAACGGGAAATAGAGATTTTACTAAGTACAATGTGTTATTAGTCTCTATAATGGACGCTAGTCATTGAACACAGAGGCCTATAAACAACCCCACCTTTTCAAGTAGTGAAATATTAGTTCCCACAAAAAAATCCACATTAATTGCTCTGCATTCCAAACAACTGTTAATATCAATAAATAAATAACAAAAGGAAGATAAATGGAACATTTGAAAGCCATCCTCTGGACCCCAAAGCTCCCAGATGGTGTTGCAATGATTTAGTTCCCAAAGAAATATTCGGCCTAAAACACAGATGGTTCATTTTGATATATGGTGATGCAGATGTGTTAGGCATCATTGAGAAAGATCTGTCTAATGCCAGAATAAGAGTTTTCTTCGGTCAGGAGCAGGAAGGAGCTAGGCATTCTACATTCATTTCCATTAAGAACAGGGAAGGAGGAGTAAAATTAGAAAGTGTTGCCAGAAATGTCAAAAACAGAACACAGAGAAAATTATACAGAGTACAAATTTTCTGGTATTACCACCCAGAATTGGAAAGGGAAACGTGCACGGCAAATTAGAAGGGAGCAATGGGCGCTTCTCCCTTCAGAACTTCCATCTAAAGAGGCAACAAACCTCACTTCTCTGAGCAGGGTAAAGCAAAGGTCCCATCTGCACAACAAGGAACATGAACTGCAGGCAGAAACGACGCACATAGCCTTTTCTTAGAAACAACTTCTGACAAATAAAGATACAAGTCCACAAAGAAGAACGTGTTGCAGACTTGTGAGCAGTTTACCCTACGACCTTCATTAAGTGCCCAAGAAGCATCAAAGTAACATTAAGGAACTAGTACTTTAGCCAAGCCAAAATACTGCTGGGTGTTTTAACCTCTACACCAGATGCATACATATATGAGATATTCACTCACCTTTTTTACCTTTGATTTTTCTTCTCTTATTCTTTCTTTCTAGACTGGGGATTTCAGGAGATGATCCCTCCTGCAAGTAAAATCATATATTAACAAGTTACAAGAACAATTTTGTCTAAATCAAAAAGTCAAATATCCATTGTCTTTTCAACCATTACTTGTACCCACAGAGAAGAACACACAATTTATTTTGCACATTCTTGTATAACTCATCCTTTGCTCTGCTTGTAAAAGAGGGAGGACAACAAAATGAGTGCCACATTTTCAACTCAAGTAGGAAGAAATATTAAAGAAGACGATAGCCTTCTCACTCAAATGTTTAAGACCACACCTGAGTCACATTTTTTGTTCTACAGTTTAAGTTGAGGATTACACAGCGAGGAATTAAAATTATTGTTTTCTGCATATAGCAAAGCCATTTTGAGAATTTGATTAGAAACATTTTTTTTTACCCTTGGATAAGTCCAAGACAGGACTGTGAAATAAATTTAGATTTAAGAATACTATTTTAAGCATATAATTTCATAAAAAGCTTTGTCTTTCCTTGCTTAACCACAAAATCAGGAACACCTAAGGAAAGCAAATTTCTACTACAACCTATCTTCCATTTAAATTGGGAAACATGGAGATTATTGCTACAAAATCAAGTAGTTCCACAGAAATATTTTAACAGCTCATATTGTTTACCAACATAGAGTGCCAGGTACCAAATCAAATAAAGCGCATTTGTCATTTCTACTAATTAAAAAATATTATCAGAAGTCCTGCACTAGGAAGCAGAATGGAACAAATTCTTAAAGAAAATTAAGTCAAACAAGCAAATCAGGCAATGAAATGGAGAAAGTCCTCCTTGCAAAGACCATTCCAAGGCTGAAGGACCATTAAAAGGGAAAATAAATCTTTAGGGCACCAAAGCTGGACAGAATTGCACACTTACTCCAGTTGCTCTCCGCTTCTTTCCAAGTCCTTGGCTGTCATTCTGTTCAGTTCCAGATGTGCAGCTACTATCCGTAGCTGCATCTATGTTATTAGACACTGCAAGAAGTGAAGTACTATTTGAAGCTGGACGATTCTCTTCTGAGATCTCTAGCACATTTTGTTTTTCAAGAAGAGTTGTTCTCTTCTCTGGGCTCTCCTGGTCTTGTTTTGTGAGGCCTGTGATCTCAGAGGCAGCCTCTAGGCTGTGACTTCTTCCAGTAGTCTCAGTTCTTTCAGACATAAAAGGTGACAAATTAAGAGATGATGCCTCTGTCTCCTGTTTCTGGTCAGCCTCAATGTCAGTGCTTGCCTCATATCCAGATGTTATGTGATGTGAGTGGCTGGCTTCAATTATTTGCCTTTGCCCACTTTCTTTTATTTTGGCTTGTTCACTGAAAAAGCTATAAGCAGAAGGATTTCTGTCTGCTATGACACTGCTTTCAGAAAAGCTACGTTTTCTGGCTGAGCCAGACACTGCTAAGGAAATGCCTTCCCACTGGAATCCTTCCAGAGTAGACAGATCAGAATCTTCACTGAGTTCTAGACCCTCTTGCTCATTTTGAACAAGAGGCACCATTTCTATGCCAAACCTTTAACGAGATAAAAAGAAAAATAAATACACACGTTACAAGCCAGCTAAATATAGAGAGAAGCCTTTCCCTCCCCCAAATGCACAGTAGTGCATTAAGAGATCTGACAAGTCATTACACTGGTATTCTGTGCTTTCTACCTCATCTGGCAATGGAATATCTTTTGCATATCACATAACCAGATTTAGTGGCTAAGAACTGACAGCATGATTTTCAAGTCAGAAATCATGTTGTTACAATTATTCCAAACCAGTTTTGTGCCTGTTCAAGGTGCTTCAAAAAACCAGGTTTAAAGAAACTTTCAAAAATGTAGTATTATGTAAGTGCTTCCTCTAAATACAAAAGCAAACTGTGTATCAAAACAAAAGATTAACAAATGAAAAGGGAGCATTTATACTGCCTGCAGCAATGCAAGCATTTCTTGTAGTCCTGAATAAAAAAGGAAATAAGCAGCATTGTTCCCATCCTGATGGCATTTTTACATTCTTCCAATTACCAGAACTGGAAAAACAGACATATTGTTACCATCCATATTCAGATATTAAAGTAACCATTATGAACTGATCAGAATGTATTAATCAGATTACTATTACTTACCTATGGATAGACGTTCACAGCAGCAATGATGAAAACGCTATATTATTCGTATATGCAAAAGATCAGGGTATAGCAAGCTTCATTATGAAGTCTTAGTTTTAAGATTTTGGAGTTCATTTCAGATACGGAGAAAAATAACCCTCCCCCCTCAACATGGCCAGAGAGGAATGGTAGAGGAAAGCTACCAACCTTGGTAAACCTTTGCCAAGTTCCTGTTTCTTCTTGGTTACCTGCTGGATGACCTGATCCCAGTTTACATTTCGCCGGGAAGCACTAAGAATCTGCCTGAGGGTGGGTTTAAGCCCCGACTCCTTCTCTGCCTCACTTCTCCGATGGCCACTCACATTCCGAATGCGCCGTGCGTTATTGAGATTGGGCTCTGGGAGATGTGCCCCGACTTTGCTCTTCAGACTAATATGCCGTGTCAGATCTCTTTGCAGAGAAGCAGGGAGGCCAAGTTTGCTTAAATCAGGAAGAAGGCCTCCTGACTGGCTTCCTCCTTTCTGAAGCTCGTTATCTGAAGGATTTTCAAAACCTTCCATTTCAAATTGATCATGTGACTTGACACACTCTTCATTCCCTTCTCCATCCTGCGAGGTTTTCAAATTCACATGCAAACCATCCTGACTGCTTGATGGAGAAACTGTGGATTCCATCCGAAATGTAAAATTTTTTAGTTCAGTGGAAGTAATACTTGAAGCAGCTAGCTTTTCATCATCTTTCTTTTCAGAGGTGGCAAGTCTACCTTCAGGAGTATCACAGGGTAAACAAGACCTAACAGAAGAACCCAACTTGTCAACACTTGCTTCTGACTTCTCACTTCCCATTAAATCATCACCGCTCACATCTTGTAATGAATCTAGTCTGAACTCCTTCTTTGGCAATGCTTTCCCAGTTTCTTCCCTATTCTGGTCACTTGTATCCTTGCAAGAGCTTAAGGGAGCATTTTGCAAGGAATGGTTGGACTGAACATCTTCAGGATTTTGTTCTGCTTCACTTAAGTAATTAACAGGCTCTCCAAGATTGCTACCAAGTACATCTTTGTTGTCATATAAGTTACCAGCACAAGCACCATGCAGCTTTGATGAATAAGAGGAGAAACCATTTGTTTCCAAGTTCACCGCATTCAAATGATTCTGCTCTTCACTACCAGTTGAGGATAAAAGAAGCTTGACATTTTTTAAGAGACTGTTTGTGTCTTGCTTTGTCAAGGATAACTTCGTATCTGCGATATTCAGAAGAGGGGATTTCAGTGATGGCATCTTATTACTTCCACTATCATCTTTGTTAGGCTTTTCACCACTGGAACAGTCTTTCATTACCTGGCAAGAATCAAGGTGATCTGAGGTTACATTAGAAGAGGAAGATTCTTCCTGGTTTTTAAGTTTTGAAAGGCTAACACTGACTTCACAAGTTTTTCCTTTCATTGATGAATCAGTAGAAGCCATAAGTACAGAATCCATTTTATCCGGAGTTTTAGAAACATTATCTTCAGACCATGGTTGCTGCTCTGCAGCTTTCTGTGACGGGTAGGGAGTCCAGCGATATGTTTTATCTCTGGAAGGACTGACGCTTTTTCCACTGGCTCTCGAAGTTTTGCTTTCTGGTTGCTTTGATGTACCAAAATCCAATGCCCCCTCAGAAGGAAGCTTATCGCTAGTAAAATCGAGCAAGTCACTCCTATTTCTTCGATTCCTGTATGGTAGAACATCCTCTTTCTCTGGTCGCTGCCATGGATACCTTTCCTTATTGTATTTAATTGGCTCTGACAAATAGGACTCTCCTGAGCTTCCAAAATTCCAGCCATTTGCACCATGAGGACTCGGTTTCCAGTTTCCTCCATAACTCTTGGAATTCCAGCTAGAAAAATGACCTGTTTCCTCTGAGTGCCACGCAGAACTTCTTTCTCTGGCACCGTGATGCCAATTTGATGTTCCTCCTCCTCGCCCACTTGGATGCCGAACACTTCCAGAATTCCCATAGTTATGCCAATTTGAAGAGCTTCCTGAAACATTCTGGTGCCATCCAGAGCGCCCCCTTGGGCCACCTGAATGTCTGTTTATATTGAGGTTCCTCTGAGAGTGTGAAAATTTGCCTTGCCTAGGACTAATATAATCATCCTTTTCCCACTTCCAGTCCCTTTGCGATGCATTATGATGATGCCATGACGACTGATCATAAGCTTCTCTTTCTTTGTAAGTAGCTCTTTCTTCTCTCCTTCTCTGTGATCTCCTGTCATCACATTCTAATTCTTGGTTTGCACAGCTTGGTTCAGCTTGCCTGCAAAACAATTGAGAAAAACCTAAACTGATGCTATTCTAGTGAAATCCAGCAGGCCACAAGCCTTATGCATTTTATTTGCACTGGGAAGAAAATATTTTTTTATTATTAATTATAAAAAGAGAGATGACTTATTGAGCTGCTTTGCTGTTCAGGCCTCTGTGGTGTTTGACTTTCCAAACTAATGTTGTACCTTTACTTAAATACGGCAATTTAAAAATTGCTCTTATAAGACCAACTGATTTAGCACAGGGACAGTTCAATAGACTAATTCTTAAATACTTCTCTTTACCTTGAAAGATAATAGTCCTTTCTATTTAATAGTTATCGGACTAATAAGAAAATAATAAAAAAAAAAGCTTCTTCATGTTGTATAATTTTGCAAGTTGAACAATCTTGATAGATGAAAAATTCATTAGCAGTGAGATAATTATTTTTTCTGAAGACTATTATGCTTGTGTTAGATGGTGTAACTAGAGTGAACTGAACAGAAAAAAAGCTAGGCTGGAAAATCAGTTATTCTACCTATTGGAGAGAACAACTGAGATGATGGCTCAGTGTATAAAGTTTAAGTTAAAGCACAAATATAAAACATCCACAAAAGTTGCTCCCAAGATATAAAAATATTTTGTCCTGTTTTAACCAACAGTCTGTATGAGCAATGAGTCTGTATGAGCCTTGCAGCAGCACTGTCTCCTGCCACTTGGATAGTACTTGTGCTTGGCAACTTACCATGAACACATGGCAAACTATCACATGTGCCTTTAAAGACAAATGCTACCTTCATAGCGACAGCTATTCCCAGTATCAGCAGTCTAAATGTTCAAAGTATTTATTCTACCAAATGAGGAGTTTTTAATCAAAAGTTTTTTTCAGAAACTGATTACAGAAATGTTTCATTCTGACATTACAGGAATACTTCCATTCTAGATCCCTGGACAAGAAAGAAAACTTTCACACCACTGCCCAAAAACTATTGATTTGAGTAAATTCAAAATTCATATTGCATCACCCTTTAAGTTTTCAATACATTCTGGTTCTGCTAAAAGATTACTAAATAATTACTCTCTAATGGGAATTGGTCTACTGTGTAAAATAATCTGAGCTCTAAGACAAAAAATGATGTTTAAGTGACACAGTAAATTTTAAGAGTTGACTCAACTAGATTATGATCTAATGGAAACAATTTTGCTGAATTAGTAACTTAATCCCTGTACTTTCTGGTTTTCCCCCTTCTCCAAAGAGCACCCAGCAGACAGATTTTCTAAGATTTTAGCTGCCTCAGAACAACACTGTACTGACAGCATTGCTCCTTTACCACAAAACCAGGAAAAGTGACATTTTTGCTATCTACATTGACCAATATGAAAACATTACCATTGTGCAGCACAGAGACACACTAGAATGATAGAGTGGTGTCAAAACCAAATAATCTCAACAGATTTCAACACTTGGAAACACTAATTCAAATTTCTAGCCACAGCAAGCAAGAGCTTCTTTCAAAAATCATACACCCCTTTAATACCATTGCCATGCCATAAACCTACTCAAATAATAAATTCCCAACTGGAACATCATACAAGCAATGCACATGTGCAGAGCCACGTGGAAAATAAAAGGCAACACTTATTAGTCTCTGCAGCCTTCTATTTCATAGTGAGCCAATAGACTATGTTTAACTCGTGGTAAGCAGCAAGGTAAAAACAGGTAAGAAACTTCATGCAAGGATTATGGGAACTCACTGTGACATTGACAGAACAATCCAATTAATTTTAAAAATAGACAGATTAATGTTTTATAACAAAACATGTTCAGCAACAGTTTCTAAAAGGCCAGGTTCCTACAGACATCCTCCACCCTAAAAAATATTAGCATTACTGTCACATTTATTAAACCTTTCAGTCAAAAGGGTGTAAAATATTAAAATAAAAACATTAGGGCTCTCAAAACACAAGATACAACACTGGGGACTCTTTTTACCCATAATGGAAAATACTGGTACTTCTTTACTAGTAGTAGCTCAACAGAACAAGAACATTCAGCAGAAGCACATTTACACATTTAAACTATGATATCCACACAGGTCTCTCGGATTGTTCTCACAACAAGTACACTGGCTACAGGCAGTTTACACTTCATGAACACCTGAGCCTTAGAGTGTATCTTCACTGTGTTAAAAGCAATTCTGTACCTAAGAGGAGAAAGGAAAACTCACCGTTCCTTCTTTTGCTTGATTAGTTGAATGAGTTCTTTGTCAAGGTATTCTTCTTCTGCCTCTTCTTTCTCTTCCTCTTTTCTGTCATGGGCATTAACATTGTCTTTGTGCAACTGGCTGGAGATGTGCTTGGCATATGATGACAAACCCACCAATGTCACTCTGCACACCCGGCATTCATGGTTGCTTTCCCTAGGAAGAGAGGCAGAGGGTGGACTTTCAACTCTGCCAACAGGCATGGCAGGCACCTCTGGTCTTACTTTGTTTCCTCTGAATGTCCTTGAGTTCACGGCAACTAGGTTTTGTTCAGTGTATTTAAGTTACTTGAATTCTCTAGCTTTTTCTTTCAAGGTTTAGTTTTTTGATGGTCAATTTTTAAAAGATTTTTTTTCCAACAATCAAGAGGTAAGAGACTTGGTAATAAAGCTGCGTTAACTGGTAGGAGGAATTCTTCTTGAATTGTTGTACTCAAAATCTTTTCAGAGGAAACATAGTGAGCGAGGAGGCAGAGTGGAAGGCTTACAGAGCTAGCAGGAGCTCTGAAGCCCTTCCATGGTGCCAGCTGCACTGGGGAAGCCTGGTGACAGCTTCTACATTTAATCCTTGCCCTGAGCCTTCCCCCAGTGAAATTTAGAAAAGGGAGGAGGCAGTACATGGATACAGCCAATCCTGATACAACATAACCTAAACTGGGACAGCTGAGACTGCTGCCTGGAATCCAAAGACTCCACAGCACACTGAGTGATAGGAGGGTGTCTTCAGTTCACTGTACTTTATTTGGTTCAAGTGTGCATGAAGTCTACTTTCTACTTTAGAGGACTTATCTTAAAAAATACAGAAATTATTTCAGCTGGAGAAAGTTGACAGCTGTGTCAGACAAATGGCTTTACTCATATTTCAGTGAATACTGGATTAAGGTTACAAGATTTTTTTACCTTTTTTCTTTTTAAGAAATTCATATTTCTAAAAATACCATATTTGTTCTTCAGACAAATGCTTTCAATACTCCAGTCTTAAGGAAATACGTTGTTAATAAGAAACCTAAACAAGGAAAATATGTTCACCAGGTAAAAAAAAAAAAATCAGAAAAAAATTAACCAGAGCATAGTCCACTGCAAATAACTCAGCAGGACCAAGTTAGGACTCACTGAGTGCATCCACAATACTTTTTTCAATTCTGCCAGCTAATAAAAGCAGATCTGCATGTCCCCATGACACACTTGAGACCAAATTCTTAGAATGGAAGTTTAATACCAACACACAGTTCATGACTGAGGTCAAGAAAGTAGGATCCATAAAGGAAAAAGACAAACATCTTTTTGAATCCTCATTTTTTCTAGGTAACAGTTAAAAATAAAATGAGAAAAAGACGAAAAGATGCACCTTCACTCAAGATATTAAGGCAACATCCTTATCAGAGTAGTTAATGAAGTGTCAGCAGCTATGTTTTATTTATCAAGGATATCAGTAGTTTTCCTACTAAAGTAGTTGAGATATTTAACCAATGCAGTCATTCACAGCTAGAAAGGATTTAATTTTAAACAGACTAAGTATTAAAAATTAGAATTTTTATATTTAATTATTTTGTATATTGCAGCCTAACTAATTTCAGATTAAACATCTGGATAAATTTTTTTTACAAGGTCAGTAGCTTCCAAATTTAGTCTGTATTTTCCAGAGTTGGGTGTACTTCAATTTGCACACTTCACACTCACTAATAAATATTCAAAGCCCAAATACTATATATTGTACTTTGGGCTATCTCATTAATCCAACAGAGATAACCAAATCACTAAATTTACTAATGCTGTTGGAAGAACCCTCTCCACACTCATAAATAGCACAGTTATGCATAGCTAGTAAGTCTTATTTTTAACTTATGTCAGCACACAAAGCTGAAAAATACATTCTTTTTACATAATTTCAAACAGGACACTTCAACAAGAAACATACCCCAGTGGTACTAATTAGGTTTTAGAGAACAATCCACATCCTTCATAAGATCAATGGTTCAATTCTTCCATAAATTTTTTATCATCCTCATTTATAGACTAACTAAATAAATGCAAAAAGTTGTATTTACTTTGGACAAAGCCAGTGATTTAGCAGCTGGCCTGAGGACAAAGAACTTGTGTCTATCACTTCTAACTTGAGAGTTACTAATTACAAAGCTGTAGTTTTTGTACCAACTGACAGTCTGAAGACTCAGGTGGCTAGTGACTAGACTTCTCTGATTGCTGTTAATCTACATGAGCCCAAAGAAAAACCACTATTTTTTTCTATATGAACAACTGCTTTAATTGAAAATTAATTAGCTAGGAGATCACTTAAGGAAATTTAGATTTCCTTCAGGTCTTTTCTTTCCTTATCCCCATTAATACCAGTCAGAATTAGCACACTCCATGACACACACTGATCATGTCTACACATTCCCCTACCATACGGGAACACCACATAATCTTAGTTGTTCAACAAGGCAGCCAAAAGAAGTTTGAGGTAAACGTGACAGAAGTATTCTCAATATAAAAGCAGCCAAGAGCTTTATTTACTAGATGTGTACTTGAGACTGTAGACTCAATGTTCCTCATACAGCTACTTAGTTGAAAAGAATATACAACAAAACCAGAAAAAACCCAGATAATTTTGTTTCCTTCTCTGCAGTGCCCCACACAATGGGGTCTTGGGAGCTAGACATGTTCTGCAGATGTGGCTGCGATCAAGTGCATCATGCCAGTTGAGATCTGTTCTGTTGAGTATGAAAAGGATTTCTTCTGTTAATGAACAGCTGGGGTAGGGCTGCTCTGAAACCAGAATGCTCTCTGCACTAGAAGCTTTTTGGCTTCTGGTTAGCTAACTTGTAGAGCATTTCTGTTCTTCTAACAATTATTTTGAGATCAGCTGAAAATTTCACTTATTTGGCATCTTATCTCTGGTGAACAGAAGGAGTCCACCTTCCCAGGGTATAAGACACGTCATGACACGATGAATCTTCCACACCTCTAAGAGTTGAAAAGAGGATTACTTCTTAGTCCTTTAAAAGACATTTAAAAGAGATTTGCCATTTCCATATAAAATTTGTGCTGCAAGATGATTAAATACTTAGGTATTTGATAGTATTTAATTCTCTCTGGCTATGTCAAAATCCACATACCTGAAAATGCCTTTTAAGTATACTCTGCTTGCAACTTGATTCCATATTATTAGGATGATATTTGAATATCCTTTAACTCCTTCTTTCTACTTTCCAAAAGTTGCAAATAAAATCAAGGAAACCAGAAAGAAAACACCATCCACCATGGTAAAATCCCTTAACCACACAACTGGACCAGGACAGCAAGCGACAAGGCAGTCACTCAAGCAGATATCAGTCTTCTCACAGTGTTTTAAAAGATTAACATCTGTTTCTACATCATTGAAAACTTAAAAAATCCCAAAACATTTTAAAAAGGAAAACATCAGTGTTGATGATTCTGCCAAAGGCAGAATTCTAGTGCTTCCAAGAAACCAAGCATGAAACCGCCTAGAATAAAGTAATTTTATTTCACTGCAGTCCAAGAAATGCAGATGAGCTTTTCTGTTTGCCTCCTGAGTTCCTGGCATTAAGAGAACATGTTCATTGCCAGCTTTATGACAAGGCATCCTATCAAGTGATACATAAAAATAAATTGTGCAATTCTGCTTGTATGGGAAATACGTCACGAGCTCTTCCAGAGAGTGACATACTAAATGCACAGAGAGGAAGGATGCAAGATTGTTCTCATACCTTCCCTTCAAGTTTTCAAGTTCTCTGTGGTGAAGCATGCTTCTCATGTGTTCTTCCATCTCCTTCAACATGGGAAAAAAAATAAAATTGGTCAAAACAAAACGGTAATATTATATGTGAAAAGCTCACTTTTGAGAACTCTCCTGCTTTGCACAAAGGTGTACTCTACTCCTATAGGGCTGTAGCAGTTGCCATTCCTGTTTCTGTGACTGTGAAAGCACCAGTAGGCGTGCTTTCAGGAAGTTATACGTCACCCTTCCTGAGGAAGGACACACAGAAATCCTTAACATTCAACACACGGAAAGCAGAATTCCAGAAGAAAGATGAATAACAGTGCATGTAGTAAAGCTTATTGGATTAATTTTTTACAAATTACTGTTGATAGTCATTTTAATTAAAAGTCTTATTGATACCACTCTTCAGAATCACAACACTTAAAACAGTTTTCCTGGGCAATCTGAGCAATTTCTCTGTATTTGTGTAATAATATAGCTGCAATTTCATCATCACATACTATTTTGCTCTGCTAGATGCACTTCAGAAACTGAGATGTCAGTTTGTTGTTTACAGCAACCTCGATCCATGAATTGCAGTGCTGCTATAATTAATTCCTGAAAGGGAGCTGCTGGAAGAGCAAGAACATTCATCATTCAGCAAAAACAAGCAGTTCAGAACATTTAACTTTCTTTTGGTGTTTGAGTCAAAGTGTTTGGAAATCTTCAAAGAACAGATACTAATCACTGTTCTCCTTAGCCCTTGAAATCTCATGTTCAAAGGGAAAGGAACATCAACCTTGAAGACTTGTGTGAATTATCACACTGGCATTTGTAACATCTCCACACGCCATGTGGCTAAGCAATACATGAAGGTCCGCTAAGAGACACCCAGTTTCAACACAGACTTTGCATAATATGCAGTACACAGAAGATGCACACCAAACTGATCCATTAATGAAAATACATGTTGTGCTATACAATTCCACTTTGTCCTTTCGTATGGAAACATAGACTTCTCAAAGGGAATTAAAATAAACTGTGTATTACAGTATTCTTAACACATCACAATTTACAGCAAAATGACTGTGTTTTTCACTTTAGTATCTTTATAAAATAATATAAAAAACTCAAAGACCTCATCATTTCTAGCATTCAGAATCAAGCATATTGCACAGTTTATTTCAAGAAAGATACTCCAAAGCACATGCAAAAATATTCTTCACGATAGACCTAGAGTAATATATATGTAGTAGACGGAAACTGCACTTCACACAATTTTACAATAGAAGCATTTCTCATACACGTTTCACATTGGTATTTACCGATACACGTAAACCATTGATTATTTACCTTTTTTGAGTTGTACACAATGTGACATAATACACATTTTCGTTGCCGAACCATGCTTATTACTCTGGAAAGATCTTATCCCATACCTGCAAATAAAAATAATACAAAAATAACCAACGTTCAGGATGACTTTTTCATTAATCCATTTTACTGAGGAAAGTAAAAAAAGTTACTATTCATCAAAACACCTGTGCTGAGCTTAAGAAAATACATGCCTCTCATGCATAGTCAATATTCTTCAAAAAAGATAAGGTAGTTTTGAATAGTCATCTAAAACATCTATAACAAAAAGTAGCTTTCCATTTCTTTCACTTTGTTCCTTGTCCTCCAAGACATAGCTCTCATTCTACAAGTAGAGATCCGTAGGAATCCTCTCAGCTACTCAAATCAGATTAACAAAGCACTCTTCAACTAGGACGATGACAAGGAGAGAGGAATTGGGGAAACCAAGCAGGGCAAACTCAGATCTTTATTTTAGTACAGAGGAGGGCTCAAGGAAGATATTTAAGGAAAATGAAACTAAGGCCATTCATGATATCAAAGACCACCAGCCTTGAAGGCTTATCAATCCATTTATTCATAAAACCTAACATTAGGTTTAATTTCGTATTTTTCTCATTAGCCTCTGTAAGAACTATGCATTATCATGTACTGAAATACTGATTTAGACAGCATTTTAAGATACATTCTCTAACACCATGCTCTGCTTGGGTACCATATGTGTTTGAATCATTAATAAAACCTATTAATTTTCCCAAGAGTACAAGATTATTCAAAACTTTGCACCAGAATATTAAACATTTTAACACTGATCTACTTAAGACTTGCATATATGCAAAAGAAAGCAGTAGCAGGTCAAATTAAATGCTGTATGTATTTTATCATAATGTTTAACTCAACAGGAGAGTAACTAAATTAGAGAGGTACATAACTGTCTAAGTTATAATACGAAGCCAGGTATGCCTGTTTAAGTAACAGGGTATAATCTTTTCCCTTTTCTTTCTCTTAAAATATACTAAAATGCAGAATGATTGAGCATTACTGTCAATTTTTATTGACATGGCAGAGGCAGTTTCTCACCCTAAACTGGAAACAAATGTACCTTCTTCCTACTACACAAAAATACAAATCCTCTTAAGTTTTGCTATCTCATAGTAGGCAACTTCAGAGCTAACTTAGCTAATACTATCAAACTTAAACTGCAAGAGCCTTTGTCAATAACTCTTCTCCACAGCTGACCCTACAAAGTTAGTTCTTATTTAACACTGACCTTCTGTATCAGGGGCATCAAAACCTCCAGATCACTAGAAGTTGTGAGCAAAGGGCAAGAACTGGATTTTTACCAAATCCAGACTACCTAGAGTTAAAGCAGCTCTGACATTCAGTGGTACCATCTGACTGTAAACAAACAAAAATTAGCAAGTAAAACCACACCCCTCTAAGTCCAAATTGTAATTCTTTGACAAGTAACTTTTTACCTCCAGATGTGCATGGCCATTTACAGTTAAGGTTTGCACCAGCATCTGTCCAGCTTAAAGGGGAAGGATCTGAGAGGTGCAATAGCCCTTGCACCTTTAGACAACATAGAGTTTCCTCCCTAAAAAAAATCCACATCATCATACCAAAACAAACACACTTAAAACACAACAGGAGATTCAATCACCTCATGTTCCCTAACCACCATTCTTGACCTCAGTGAAATACATGATAGTGTTTAAATATGCACCTTTTAGCTTCATCACATTGGCACCTGATGTATTTGAATCATTAGTAACAGCCATTTATTTTGACAAATCACCCCCAAAAATGTATAAGATTATTCAGAAGTTTGCATCAGCCTAGACCATACAGAACATTAGTATAAATTCATTTGGTATCAGTGATATGCATGCAAAAGCACCTGCCTTCATGGAAAGTCAGGATACGGAAGTACCTTGTTTTGGAACAAATTATTTTAAAAGCACATATAAAGAGCATAACTTGGTTTTAAACGTGTCAGTTGAGACAGCAGTTAAGGAAAGTTAAAGCTAATAAGTAAGAGAAAATGAGATATTGAGGCCTCATGATTTTCCATTAAGTTATTAGGCAAGTATAGCAGCACATCATCAACATACTGTTTACACACAGATCTGCGCAGCTGCAACAGATCTAAGGGAATTATTACTGATCATGCAGAAGTGACAAAGGTTTAGATGCCTATCCAACATAGGAAAGCTGTTTTAATGCAATTAATAAGGATGTACTCATGAAAAGCAAAGCTGCTAATCCTTGCACCAATTTCAGACACTTCCTTTTGTATTAAAATACTCTCTACTCCCCCAACATCCTTCACTAGCACTACTTTGTAGTTTAGTGGAATAATGCCCTACATGTGCTCAGGATCTTGTTCAAGATCACCCAAGTATTTACAGAATTCATTCTGCACAAGAGCGAAAGCAGCCTGGGACTTAAATCAGGAAAAGCAGGCCAGTTAGCACGTAACATTTAATAGCTCCCACCAGCAGAGCTAACGTTACACCTGTTTTGGCTAATTAAAATATATAGTAACTATACACGATTACAGGAAGAGTTTTCGGCTAACCGCCCAATCAACTGGGCATTACTTATGACAGAGTACTAAAAATACTAATGGAATTCAAATGCTATTGGATGTCACTATGAAAAGGGAACTTTCATCTCTAAAGAGAGAAGCCTCAGAGGCATGGACTCAGCAGCAGAGGTTCAGTAGATGCTACAGGGACTGGGAGAACATAGACAAAGATCCTATTTCCAGATCAACTCTTGATTTACTGTCTTACATAGGTATAAACCACCTCACATCATCCTTAGCTTTCTCCCAAATCCTTCTATGAAACCCATGGCTCACTTTAATTAAAGTACTTCAATTTAACTGTAAAAGAACTTCCAATCACATAATAAATCCATGGTATTTCCTCAGTCACTATGCAAAATCAACAAGAACCAGACAGCTTTTAAGCCCTGTAGGCACTGACAGCATTTCATCTCCTCATATACTGCTGTCCAATCACAAACCTTTCATACCAAGAAACTTGAGAAACAAAGCTTTCTCTAGATAATGCAGACACTTGAATTCTTAGCAGCACCAACAAATCACAAACTTTAAATATAAACAACCTTCCAGCTTTTATCAGATTTAACACTTCATGCTTTTGAAATCACCAACTTGCTGTATAACATAGGAAACTACTTTTAAGCAACTCGAGCAGGAATACGAGCTACTCTAAAAAAATGAGAAAACTGCAAGCAAAGATAAGGTTTTGCCAAAAAAGACCCCCACCACAACGTAAGAGAGAAACACATGTCAACAGCAAAATGTAGAGCATTGAAAACAAATGAGATGTTACAACAACTTTCTATTTTGAGGGAATGTAATTGTTCAGTGAGTGATTTTTTTTTTGTTTGTTTTCAAGGGAAGAGATGCATTTTACAACGTCATATAAATGCAACTTGCCCAAAGCCTGCACTTGCACAGAGCTTTGGAAACGCCACACAGTTTTAATTAAATTAAGCAAGTCTGCTACAGAGATTTTGGAGAACAATTCTCACAAGTAAAAATAGTCTACAAAGAAAATAAGGCATTAGACCACTTCCTGCTACAGCATCCATTTGTCCACAGTTATTCAACCTTACCGGATAACATACATTAAAAATGTACGTCAAGATTAAATCCACTACAGATTAGTGGCTGAACAGTCTGACTATATAAAGCCACAAGTGCCATGGAGTGGGGCAGGCAGCCTGGCATTCCAGCTGCCTAGAAATTCTCAAGAGGCTTCAAAGAGATCAGCAGTGCTGGCCTGTCTAAAGGCCTGCCTAAATGCTGCATGTCCCTACAGACAGCAGTGGAAATGCAATACTTGAGAAGAACAAGAGTCTACAAATTCACCGTGCAGAATGTTCTGCAGCATCATATTCCTCAGCACCTCAAAGAGGTGTCATTCCTATTGCCTTAGTGACTTCTCTCCTGCAGCAACCAATTGTACACCTAACAGTTGAGTTGTAGAATAGTAATACCAATAATACAGAGGCCTATGTTCAAATTTCATCACCTCAAGCAGAATTCACACAGAATAAAGCAGCAACATTCACTGACTATCTTTTCTTCCCAGATTTCTTGCCCCTGAGGCATTTGAATTTACTATGTTAGTATTACTAATTTCACTAATTACTTCAACCCTACTTCTGGGCACATGTGGGAGGTGGTTTAACCTTCCTTCCAAGATGCTGATCTGTTCAACCTAACCTAATCAACAGACAGAAACTTAAGGACTATAGTCAAGTCATGACTAACAGCATTATTCTTCTCCAGCATGCTATCATGCAGTGTACAAACTACTCTGTAATCACAGGTTTGGGGTTTTTTTAAATGTGGCAAAGGAGAAAACTAAATTACACACCGGTAGTTAAAATATTGTAGCAGAAGCCAAACTTTTAAGGTAAATTTCTCCCTGTTTTCCAAGACTTAATTTCACCCACATGACATACTGAGGGTACACTAGACCCCTCAGCACTGAAGCAGCACATCAAATGTTATAACTGGGAAGACAAGTGCTCAACTGTGTTGACACTGAGCCAGAAGAGAAGACTTAGCTCATAGGTCGAAGTTCTTTAGGTTCCTGTTAAGAGCAATAAAATTTACTCCACTAACTGGCCTAGAAAACATCTAGCAGAAACTGTTTGAACACCATCCCAGGAGTATGGCTGGTTTTTTTCACAATGCACAAGGAAAGTATGCTGGAGATAAGGACACTGTAGAGAAATACCTTAAAAAGATCAGCGCAGGCACAGGAACACCTGGCATGAACACAGAGTTTTCATTGACTTCTATTTTTATTTAATGTAAATCGAAGAACAGGACACAGACCAGAAGTATATATACACTTTAAGACACAGTCAAATTGCAATCTTTCTATACATAGCAATGCTAATAATTTCTTAATATCTGAACTAAGTTTTCCTTGCTGTAAATCGAGATCATTTCTCCCTAGTGAAAGTAAATGCTTTCTTGCTATTACAACAGCTTTTTACTCATCAGAATATTCAGGAATATACTCTGTCCCAATCGGAATTGAGTGTTGTTCAGCATTACTGCTGTATGCTGTTACTTAGAACACTAAACTGCATATGCCTGGAAAGCTTCTGTTTTCCCCTATACTCCCAGTTTGTTTTAAGGTATATGCAAACTCGTTTTCTTCAGATGTTTTCCGCAAACATCACATTTCTTGAGTCTATTAAAATTGTTGTTCCTCTTTCCAGATTGCCCAAAGCACTTCAAAAGAATTCTTAAAAGCTGGACATAGTACTCCATCTAAGACCCCTACAACCACCTTTTGGAGTGGTGAATTTTCCTATCCCTACTACTGTTACAGCCTCAAACATAATTGAAAATTACTGAGACAAAGTCTTACTAAGAAGCAACATAGTGATCCACAAGATTTAGGAAAAATAACCCAACCGATTTAAATATTTCTGTGACTTACAGGAGAATTCACATTACCAGCTTATTCTGGTAACCTTGAGTCACTTTATAAAGGGTCTTCAACATACAGACCTCCTTAAGAATTACAGAAATATCAGACACTTAATTTGACACTTATTTGTGTAACATTTAGTTGTATTCTTTTGTTTCCTTCCTAAGGACAGAAATGTCTCTTTCACCGATTAGAAGTTAAGAACAGGGACTCAGAAGCCACATCGAAGCAGACTACTCTATACATCCCATCTATTGCAGTTCCACAGAAGCAGGTACCTGGCCTTGTCAAAATAACTCAGGCTCCCTAAGAAAGATCTATATAGACACAAAAGAACAAGTAAGGAGAGTATCAGTCTGTAATTGGGCTTCCTCTATTTATACTGTCATTACAGAGTATGAAAAACCACTGGAGGGTGATTTGAGGCACTTGAACCAAGGTAGTCAGGTCACTCTTTAGTATGAGGAGCTTTCATGCCAAGAAAATTCAAGTTAAGGATCCCAAACATTAAGACAGCAGTCATGAATTGCCCAGTAATAGAAAGGGATCTGTCTAAATTATTCCATCTCTGTAATGCAGTTTGTCCCAGAGCTGAACAATAGCAGCTCCATCATCTTAGGACCAAAACGTAAAATAGTCTAGGACTTGATGAAAAAAACCCAAAACCTTACACTACAAATATGAAAAACACTTTTATAAAAACGAAGAAGTTACTTGCAATGCACAGTATCCTCTTACTTTGTTAGAATGAGTTCGAGTCAGACAACACCTCACATCTTATGACACCATCTGGTGGTAGAGTTCACAGAAGACAATGACCAGATGTTAAGAAGAGCTTTAACAATTCAAATGTGATTCTGAACAAATTTAAATTTGATGCTTGATATGTTATGAATTTTGTCTTTACAAGATAAAGTGGAAAGAAAAATGATGGAAAAATACCTCCATTTTACCTAGATAAAGTTATCTACAAGTCGTAGTACCTCTGTACACAATTTGGGTACGTATTTGTTGGATCATGATTGTTGTCATTCTTTTCACTGGATTTACAGTCCTGCATACAGTAAGATGCCTTTACCGGCATCCCTACAAATGCGTGGCATTTTTGGACATATGGACTAGAAGGTACCCAAAAATTAGTCAGAGCAACCAAACTGACTCAAGTAACAGACAAATACAGTTCAGCTAAAACAGAGGACTTGTTCCAAATTGAAAATGCCAGAATATAGCATGTATTTAATACCTTCACATTCAAAAATCAGTCATTAGTGGAAGATACACAGTGGTGCAAATGTAGCTGCCTTGAATTGCCAGTTCAGCTGAAGTCAAGCAAGGACTTAAAAAAAAAGCTAATACAGTTGCCTTTAATGAAAGAGACGTCAGGATAGGAATCTATTTTCCAAGGTAAGAAGTTACAGAGCCACATCCCACATCATATTGGCCCTTAGAGCCATCAGTAGTAATGCCAAATATTGTAGTGCTAATGAAGATATACTTTCAAACTTCAGCAAAGCTATTAACCAAATTTTTGGAAGGTTTAAATGGTCTTTTTTTAAGGCTAGGATCTATGAGTTCAGCAAAACAGTCAATTAGCTTAATGTAGTAATTGAGGCTTAACTAAAAAAGTAGCAAATAACAAAAGAACAGCAATAACCAGCAAACACATAGGAAATGCAGACCCAGGAACTCCTGTTGAAAACAAAGTCCAGGAAACCTCAATCCTCTTCTTTCTCAGGTCATGCCTCAGAACCCATTTGTTCATTAAACCTGGACTTCAGCAAGGAGGGAAGGTGAAAAGGAACATTTTTACTTGCGTGAGGACATTTTGATCAAATCATTATCAATGAGGATACTACTGTTTATACTGAGGTATAAACTTGAATCATCAATGCCAGCACTATCCCATGTTTCATAAACTTCTACGAACTAAAGTTCATAAGCACCCCTGAACAGCTCTTAATATAATTTAAGTTTGCATGTGAATTACCCTGCTTGCAACGATGAATGATCACATGGTACCTCATGTTTCATCGTACAACTAAGGCCGGTTTCACACTCTAAGTCCTACTTCTTTTAGGCTACTAGATACTTATCACCACATTCATACATGATTTTACTTCGACACATTTTTTTAGCTGTATGCTATGAGGAAGGTAACTAAGCCATTCTACTCAAAGCCAAAGTTCATCCCTGGAAACGCTGCTGGCAGGTATGAAGAGACCGCACGCCAGCTCCACATCTGTAACAGAGATCCTGCTCTAACAAAGCTCGGGTTTAGCAGGATAACAAAGTTCAGGGATCATTGCAGCACTACAGGCAAAACAAGGAGCATGCCCGCCTCAAGGCAGATCCCCGCTGTCGCAGCCTCTCCGGGCCGCGTTGACCACGTTGCCCCCCCCAGACCATCCCCTCCGCTAGAACCGGAGCGAACCCCACCACCCCCGGCCGCCGCCGCCGCCACAGCGCTCCCCGAGCGCTCTGCTCCGCGCAGCCCCGGTACTCACAGCTCGCACCCCTGGCCAGGGGAGCGGCCCGGCAGCCCATCGCCCTGCGGCACCGCGGAGGCCCGGCCCGACTGCCCCGGACCCGCCGCCTGCTCGGACCCACGCCGGGCCCGCCCCGCACAGACCCGCGCGCGCGGCGGGGCGGGCACGCGGCCCGCACAGCCAATGGGCCGGCGGCCTCGCTGCACGCCGGGAGGCACGTCTGCGTGCCCGCGAGGGCTGCCGGGAAGTGCAGTCCTGGCAGCGCGGGAGCTTCGCGGCGAAGGCGGCGGCACCGCGGCCAGCTGCGGGCATTTCGCAACCCATAATGATGTTACTGCTGTTGTATGTAAATACAGCGCTGAAAACACGCATAGTGCCACGTGCTGCCGCTCTAAAAAGCAGGCGCCGAAGCCCGCGGTTACCTCAGCAACGAGAAGCCACGAACATCGTGCTGGACCGGCCCTGTCGGGGCGTCTGCGTCCGGGAAATCTGCTCCAGGGGTGGTTTGGAATACAGGAGGGCAAAGGGGCTCGTGCCTGCGTTTTGCAGCGTACAATAACCTTACTCCATTGGGACTTTTTGTGAAGCCAAAGTCCGCAGGAGCTCAGAACATCCCGAGATGCTCCGAGAGGGAGAGGAGGGAAACCAAGGGCCTGAGATCGCAGCAGTTTCACTGGCAGAGGGACCTTGTATAGGCTCAACGAGCCGCGTAAGCTGCTGCGGCCCCGGTGCTGTGAGAGCTCTCGGCAGTACTGGCAGTGCTTGCAACCTTACAGCAGGTACGGGATCCGACAACAACCTGAGCATCCACACCCGAGAAGGAATACATCTTGGGAAAGGCTGCCCAGTCCAGCTGGAAAAGATGAGGTCTGTGACTGCCAACAGCAGCTTTCCCTTTCTGCCCTCGTTCTCTCCGCTGGTGACAGAAGAGAGTTGACACGCATCGTCCTAATAGAGAGAAACTTAACTGGAGGAAAAGCCTCGCTGATACAAACAGGGCTATTTCTGTGCCGCGCTGTTTGCTAACGCGGCTCCGCTCAGCGCGGTCGGACCGCGGGGCACCGCACGGACGGCGCACGCTCCACACACTCTGCATGGACACCGCGCACATCCCGCACGGCCCGGGGCGGCGCTCATGTGCCCCAACCCCGCGCGGCGCCATGAGAGGTGTATCAAGGCCTCTGCGGGAGCGGCTGGTTCCCACCGCCATGTTGGGAGTGGCGGATGGGCGGTGCCCGCCCTCACTTCCGGGGGCGGTGGCGGCGCGCGCGGGCCGGCGCTCGGCAGCGGGGGCGGGCGGGACATGGGACCTTAAAGGGGCGGCTGAGCACGGCCCAGCCCGGCTCGGCGGGAGGGAGCGGCGGCGGCGGTGCCGGTAGGTGTGCGGCGGGGCGGGCTGTGCTAGCTCGCAGCGCCCCGGGCAAGGCGGTAGCCGGGCGGATTCGGTCCTTGGCCGGTTTCCTGCCGCGTAGCGCCCTGAGCAGGGCGGGCGGGAGCTTCTGTGGGCCGAGGCGGCCTTGGCCCGGCCGCGGTTGCCGGCCGGTCTTGCCTGCACGGAGTAAGGGGGCGGTCGGGACGCGGCGAGGCCGGGGGCGGACCCGGGCCCTCCAAGCCCCTGCCTCAGCCTTGGGCTGCGCCCGTCCCCTCGTGTATGGGGAGGCCTTGCGGGCGCCCCCCTGCCGGTGGTTTTTATTTGCTTGGCGAGAGCCCGTGAATAGGATACAGGAGAAAATCCACTTATTGCTGCGTCTTCTTAAACCTACATTGTGCCCGGCTGCCTTTGAACTCAGCCGTAACATGTTGTAGTGGTAATCAAAATCATCGAACGTAACCTGTGTTTTGGTGCTTCCCTCAGCTGTCCGTCTCGATGCTCTTGGCTCTTCTGGGAAGCTAATAAGAGTCAGCTTTATTTTTCACTTTTTTTCCCCTCTTTTCACTTTCTGTTTCACACAAGAAGGTTATCAAATCAATACACGTGATTTGACAACCTAAGTAAACGAGCTTAAGAAACTTTGGAAATTTCTTGATGCAATTTCTGTAGCTATTTACCTTCCTCTTTTTTTGCTCCCTCAAAAAGGGCAGTATATGCTCAGTGTTCAGAACTAAGGATGTTGTTTTACTTCCCCTTCATAAACAAACCTGATCCTGTGCTGTAGAGAGAACAGCTATGTAGGGAGGTGTATAGGGACAAAGGGAAAGCCTCCTATGGTATTGATTGACTGATGGAATTGAGCAGTTAATTGCTTACTGACATTCTAGTAACAAATGCCTGACCTCAGCTCTGCAGTTTTTGAACTAGGTTATTATACAGCACAGTTTGTGTCATTAGAAGAAATGGAATCTGTTATTGTCTGTATGTGAATCAAAGTTTGATTATAAAATTCTGTTGGCCAGTAACTGATTTGAAGGAGGTTTCACGAGGCCTTTCCAGGGACAAAAATGAATTGTTGAGATGAGTACAGAACTGAATAAGCTGCACAGAGGAGGTGGCATTGCTCACGCCCGTTCTTTGTGCTATCGCCTCTGTGCAGTGTGTTCAGGAAGCTGATAAGAAAGCAGGAAGCATGCGGAGTTGTGTCCTGTTCTTGGGCCCTGGCCTCTTCCCCCAGGGTCACAGATGCTTTATTCATTTATCTTGTAGGCATAATCGTGTGGAGGAGTACATTCTGGTGCTGATACCTTGTGCTACCCTGCATTATCTGGGCTGAATTTCTAACAAATAGGATAATTGCTTGTGTTAAGGAAGGGTTTTTAAGAAAACAATAACTACGTTAGCGATGATGAATTTGAAAGAACAAAAGCCTCCAACCCTTAACACAAAGGTACCTAGCTTGTAAACTGCTTAATTTTTGATCTTTGCAAGCATGTACATACATTTCATAATTAACATTCATGTTTCTAAGAATATTGTTTCATGAATTTTTCTGTCTTCTGGTGAAGCCAACAGTTTGCTTTATAAGTGAAAGAACTGAGAGCATCCACAATCACCTGAGTCTGTACCAATTCACTGATGGCTAAAAATACAACTCATGGGATTATGTCTTTCAGTCAATTGCTGCAACAGTAGGGTTATGTCATCACCTAGCTCTTCCTCTTGTGATAAAATGGCATAGGCTGCGTTTCTCAATCTTACTTTTAGATGTACTGGAAAGTAGCTCTTCTTTTTTTCCCTGGTATTTATATGAAACATCCCATGAAAGAATTAGTGAATTGGGAGTTGTATGGGTTTTAGTATTCTTACTAAATGTTAAAAGGGTAGAGTGCAAGTATTACTTTCTCTTTCTTCTGAAATGAAGAGATAGTCAAATACTGTTATTTGGAAGTAGAAAGGGTAGGATTCTTTAATATCATGAATTTATAAAAATGAGTAACCTTAATAAGCCTTATGGTTTTGATATTAAAGAGATAATCTTATACCAACTTTCAGTTCTCGCAGCCATTGTCTTCCATGGCCAAAAGTATTATGTTGATTTCTTCTTCTCTCACTTTACTTCCTACTCACAAGAAAATTGTGGATGCCTTACTTGTTCTTCCTTTATGGAACCAAAGCACAGTCTACTGTGTGTTATCGATGTTACCAAAACATCTTCAGCAGAAAAAAACCTGAAATGCCCAACAATTGGTAAACATTTGTGTTTAGCTTTTAGTTTAGAGTTATTGGTAAAGAAGGAAGAAAATTTTGCGATATTGATTAGAAGCGTATCTTCATAGCAAAAGGGCTGGGTTCGAATAGAGGACCCTCAGATGGTGAGTAAGGGATCAATTTATGATATGTAGCAAATGTGGTGGATATATGACAAATTTCTGAAAGGTATTCTGCCTGTCAGAGGCACAAAACTGTTGCAGATCTCCAGCCAGAGATGCAGGACAAAAGTCTTGTCACTCAAGGTGGTTTTGTGAAAGTGCAATCAGTCAAAACAATTTATTGGTCTGATGCAAGTCGACTTGTCACTTTTGACAGCCTGCTCCTGTCTATAGTCTTTTACAGACATGGACTGTGTAACTGAAGTTGAACAAGCACTTTATTAGGTCTTGTAGTGCCCTGCAGTTAATTTAAATTCATAAAGACCAGTAAGGGTTTCAAGTGCTTTGGATAGCACAGCCTGAATGCGTCATGACTATCATAAAGAAAGGAAGTAAGTTGTCTTTTTTCCTAGAGCTAATGAGCATCAGAATTTCTTCTCAACTAGTGCTGAAGAAAAACGTGTTCAAGCAGCGTGTAAATTGCCTACTATAGCTTATAATAACTTGGAAGTGTATCATAAGCCTAAGAAGATTATTGGTATTGAAAAACCCTTGAAAACACTGTGCAGCCTCACTGTTGTACTGGCTTTTGGAACTTGTTTACGTTGGAAACTGAGTGTGTTGGCACAGAAAGCTGGCTTCCGGTTTGCAAGTAATTCTGAATGAAAATGAAAACCCTTAGTGGTAGAGAGGAGTATCTTAGACCGGTGAGAGGGACAACAAAAAAAATTTCATGTTAATTTTTACTGTGTGATCTGGGAAGGTGAGTGGCCAGGATGAATTATGTTGTTGCTGGCTGCATAAAACAGTACTTGGACCTTGAGAGTCTGTCAATTCAAATGCTTTTTTCCCCTCCAGAGGTTTTAATTTGCCTATTTTCAGGAAACCCAGCCAGTGAGCTGCTGTTGGATGAAGTAATACTGCCTTGGCTTTCTGATCACAAGCAGATATTTAGAATTGAAGATGTGTACATGCAGACAGTAGGTCACTGTGTGTATTGCTAACACTGAATTTGCTGCTATTCCACTACGAAAGTTATGGCTTGGCAGATGTTAGCTCTCAGTTCAATAGTTGGGGTTGGGACAGAACTCTGATTTAACACTTGTGACTGATCCACCTGAAACGTGGCCATGTGAGCAGTGCTTTTCCCAAGCAAAAATTTGCCCTGTCTTCTCCCAAGACCACCCTACTGCTAATACAGATATAACCATAGCTGACATCACTCTGTGTCACTCTCCAGTTTTTTCAAATTAGACAAAGAACCTACTAAAATGCTTCAGCTGCTATGGGTGTGTTGATAAACCAAATCAAGATCTCTAAGCCGGAGATGCTTTAAATGGATCTGGCACCATACCAAAATCAGCCCAAAAGTGCTTGTAATGTCCTTCATTCTTTTGCAGGAAACATCTTAATGTTTTAAACAGTTCGGTAAAATCACCCTTGCGTTCTTTTCCTCGGTCATCTCCAACCTAAGAACTTAACATAGGAGGATGAATTGAAACTTTTTCACAGTTTTTAGAGGCATGACTAAATGCAGAGTAAGTGGAAAAAAATGTATGTGCAGACATAAATCTATTTTCTTTTACCTCACTGTTCCTCTTGTCCAAGAGAAAGAAGTAACTTCAGCCTAAACCATCCTCAGCTGTCTTGGGCAGTAATACCATAACTTTAAAATGCATTATAGTGGCGAGCTTATGGGGTGGCTTAGCCTAACAGGACTTATGAACAGATAACATTGTGGTTGGAATTGGGATTTCAAGGAACTTTTTCTGCCCTCATGATCTCCAAAATAAAATCAGATTATTATGATTTGCAGGCCATGGATTTATTTCCTTGTTGCTCTTGTTTCACTATGAATCTTCCTTTTTTTATATGAATGTGTTGTAGTCTTAAATTTCCTGGTAGAAAAGTTTCATGAGGCCCATTACTTCATGAAGATGTATTTTTGTAGCAAGCTTAGTTTTGCATAGTCTGTAGGTGCCTTCCTATGTAAGGGGCAGAGGGAGACTTGTACTGAAATGCGTTTAACTTTAATCCTTGCAGGTTGGTAACTGAGTAAATACTGCAGAATACTTTTTGATAATGAAAAGTAAATACAGCTGACATCACATCCTTCTTCAAAGGAGTTTTACTTGTATTTAGGCACATTAGTTACTTGTTTAAAACTTGCCGGTCTAGAGAGAAAATAAGCTAAAATGGCAGACTGTTGTTCCATTATAGTTATGAAGTCTCATTTTGGGCTGTCCTCTTTTTTCACGTTGGTTACTTTGTGGTTAGGATTTTTAAAATGGAAGGAGAGGGAAAGCAAAACAAATAGGCATTGAACATGGATATTAAAATAAATGCTTGCCTTGGCAATTATCATAATAAAAATACATGTTAGGTACACTTTAGCCGTATCAAGTTTTTCTGTCTGTATATTTTGTCTTTATTGAGTAATCTTAATGCCTTGGATACAGAACCATTTTGTCATATACCATTAACTTAAGAGCTGGATACCTCAACGGGTGCTCCAATTCCTCAGCAGAAAGATGGGCGAATGAGTATCCTTTATGTATGTATACTGTGTTCTGTTGGAATAGCTGAGTTGTTATTTCAATACAAATGATGTCATCTTGGGTGTTGTAACTTCTTTAGAGATATCTTGCAGTAAAGGCACATACTATGTTCAGCTATTCCAATTAGGCATGCAAATATCAAGTGTGTATTTACGTCTCTGGAAACAGGCTTTTTTGGAAATATTTGGTTTCTTTTAAATTACTGTTGTGTGCTTTTTTGACTGTTTTAAACTGCTGTATGGTGAAAAGTCTTTTTACTGCCTAGGGAATGTCGTTTTCTATTCTGCTTTATGGCACTAATTGCCTCTGCGGAGCTACTGTGCAGGTTATGTGTGGGCTTACAAAAGCAGTGCTGCAAACTAATGGGAATAAAACTGGCTTTTTGGAATCTAACACATTGGGTTTGAATGTTCAGTTTTAAACAGAAATTATAATAAAACAAATTCAAAGAGAATGCTTTCTTGAGCCTGTTTTAAGAAGAAAATGCCATCTTGTTTTGCATAGCTCTAAAGACAATGGCTGAAAAGTGAAGGTGAGTAAGCTTGCTGGGAAGTATAGAGAAAGAAGAGTTCTCTCATTGTTCTCAGTGTCATAAGACCTTAAGAAATTATCAGAAAAGACTAGAAAATAACTGTACCCTATTATCCACGATAAAAGATCGTCAGAACATTTATCTCTTAACCAAGTGTTCTGAGTGGTTTTACTTAGCTTCCTCGCACATAGGTCATTTGTCTTTGCAGTTATGTGAAATATTGTTTTAGAGTATGGTTTCATTTCACAAGAGGCAAAACACTGTGTCCAAATATGAGCATCAGAAGATAAACACATGCTTACCTCAGCTTTGAGGAATCTTGGATTTTCTCTGTCTGCTATGTGGAAGGGTTTTTCCCTCTACATCTTGCAGCTGTATTTCTTCAGTGTTAGATCAATTTAAAACAGTTTCAAGACCAAATACCATTGATTTAAGGGGAAAGTGGAGGAATGCTGTGGGTTTCTATAGAACTTCTTGCTGACTGGCAGTGGAACTATTCAGGAAGATGTGAGCAAGCTAGGGGAACACAAAGCTTGTCTGTCAGCTGTTAGAACTGGTTTGCTGATGACACAAAGCTGGGTGGAGCGACTGAGGCTTCAGAATGCTGTGTAGCCCTTCAGAAGGACCTGGGCAGAGGTGAGCTGTCTGAAATTCAACAAAGGCAAATGCAGGGTCCTGTGCCCAGGGAAGAATAACCCTCTGCACCAGTGCAGGGTGGGATCTGACCTTCTGGAAAGCAGCTCTGCAGCGAAGGACCTGGGGGTCCTGGTGGACAACAAGCTGTCCATGAGCCAGCAGTGTGTCCTTGTGGCCAAGAAGGCCAATGGTATCCTGGGATGCATTAGAAGAGCATTGCCAACAGATCGAGGGAGGTGATTTTGCCACTCTACTCAGCCCTGATGAGGTCACATCTGGAGTCCTGTGTCCAGTTCTGGGTTCCTCAGAACAAGAGAGATATGGAGCTCCTGGAGCAAGTCTGGTGGGGGGCAACAAAGATAATTGAGGGACTGGAGCATCTCTCATACAAGGAAAGGCTGAGGGAGCTGGGCATGTTCAACCTTGAGAAGAGATGACTGAGAGGGGACCTCATCAATGTCTGTAAGTGTCTGAAATGCGGGTGTAAAGAGGAAGGATCCAGGCTCTTCTCTCGGTAGTGCCAAACAATAGGATGAGAGGCAATGGGCAGAGACTGATGCACAGGAAGTTCCATCTGAATATGAGGAAGAACTTCTTTACTGTGTGGGTGACTGTGCGCTGGAACAGACTGCCCAGAGAGGTTGTGGAGTCTCCCTCACTGCAGATATTCAGAACCCTCTGAATGCAATCCTGTGCTGTGTGTTTTTAGGATGACCCTGCTTGAGCAGGGAGACTGGATCAGATGACCCACTGTGGTTCCTTCCAACGTTACCCTTACTTCTGAACTTCTGTGATTTGGTGGCAAATACTTGTGTTTTCAAGCAATTATCTAATGTCAGATACAACTTCAGACACTTTCTGGTTTAGTGTGTTACTTTATCTTATTTGTGTCAAAAATGGATTGGTAGTTCCTCTGTCAGCTAACATAAATAGGACAAAGTTGAGCGGGAATGGTTTGATAGCTAACAGTACATGAAGTAGCTCTTCATGTGATTTGAGGAATTCACCATACCATAACAACAACTACTTCTGGAGTGTGACTGGAATCATTTTAGGTGGTGTTTTATCTATGAAAATGTTTCCCCTTCTTATGACTCTTGAAATCCCTCAATGGGAATGAAAAGAACACTTAAAACTTATGCTAGTAACTTAAAGATCTTAATGAATTTGTTTCTGGATTACTGGGCAAACCCATGTGCTTTTCCAACATGGGGAAACTTGTTATTTTAAGACCTAATTTCCTTATTTTTTTTTTTACCTTAAAATAACAATAGAGTTTTCAAAAACTGTTTAGGAACCCAAGTCTTGGAAAGGAAATTATTGGATATACCAGTTGTTCCTGTATTTCTCTTAGCTCCTAAGTTAGGTCATATCAGCTGAATAATTATTTTAGTGTCTTCTAGTCCTAGGTGTTGTACTAAGCAGAATGAAGTGTATAGGCTTTCATTCTTTGAACTACCTTCTAGTTTCAACTCTAAATACTGATGAAAGGATAAATATGATGCTTAACTGGTATCTCTTATTACAGGGGGAAGATTCTCTTTAGCGTGATTACATACAAGTAATATTACCTCATCATGGAAGAACTATCACCAGAAGAAATTCAGTTGAGGGCCAACCAGGTCACTGATGAGGTAAATATTGTAGGAAGATATCTAGGATTACAATACTTGCCTGATGAAATTAGAATGTCCTTTTAAAAATAGACAGACCGGAGTACTGATTCTGCAAGGGTGTAGCTGAATGTTTTAAATTTTCACTTTACTTGGCTAATACTGGAGTGAAGACTACTCCTAAAAATAAGAATGAATTTAAACATCTGAACTGTAAAGTCACCTGCTTGACTGAGCACTGATCACCCACCCACTCCTGACTGCAGAGACACAATGTGGGTTGAGTACCTACAGTCTTGTTAGTCATATTGATACTTCATGACTTTCTTATTTAACTAAAATCGATTTGAATATATCTCCTTTTATAATGACTTTCCAATGGGATAAGCAAAGTACTAGCAAGGACCAAAAACCAAGAAAAAAAAGTAATGTGCTGCTACTATGACTGTATTGTAGCATGTATTAGATATAAACAGGTTGATGGACCTTGGTATACTCATTGCCTTGCTACAATGAACTGGTAAAGAAGACTTTCATACACTGAGATAGATATATAGATAGATATAAATATACACAGAAAATTAATACACTCATTTTAAAATTCTCTTTGTAGTCTTTGGAAAGCACAAGGAGGATTCTTGGTTTGGCCATTGAGGTAAGGAAAAGCTTTAGAATTCCCTCTGGATTTAAGTATAAGAAGCAACATGTTAACTGTCACAGTTAGCTTAATCAGCTTTTTGTCTTTCTCAAGACACGCGTCAGTAGAAGTTACTGCTTTAATTCAGTAGTAGAGTTGGAATGACTTAAACTTCATGAATTTCACATTATGTCAGAAGGGTTTTACCTGTTTTTACCTGTTTTTCTCTTAAACAAAATTACTTAATCTCCAAATGCTACAGATCAGTTATAAAAAGTCTATGATGGTCAGTTATGACTTTGTCCCTTACTTCTTTCATTTGTCTTTTAGCTCACTTTACCTGTGAACAGTGTGAAAATGTCTCACTTTGAGGACAGTAGGGCTTTATTGGGTGGAGTAATAGAGAGCAGGGCTGCTTTTGGTTCTAAACAGAAGTAATTCTACATACACCTTACAATCTGTTCATCAGTTTTAACTTTAAAGATAAGACTGATGAAACTCTCAACACCCCTGTACATGACTTGAACCAAATCTGTATTTTGGGTTTATCTGAGTGAAGTTGTATGAGGGATCTATTTCCTTGTGCTGTTATGGCTTGCTGAAGATGCTGCTTTTACCAGTGAGGCATTGGAATCAGCATAGCCTAATGAATAACTCTCTAACACAAATGTGAAGTACATGTAGTGAGCCAACAAAAATTTCTGTTGATATCATAGTTTGGTGATTGATTCTGTGCTGCCAGTTTAATTTAAAGCATGGGTGCAACTTGCATGCTAGGTTCAAGACTTTGAGCCAGCAAAGAGCTGTATTGTAGTACATTCCTCAGTACTGATTTCTTTTGCTTCATGTTCTAAAACTAGTGATGGTCTATTCTCTTCATGATCTCTTGTGCTGAATTCTCAAGAATGGTTATGCAGGTTTCATTTTGTTTTCTTCTCTTCTGGCTTCCAAGACTCAAGGCCTTGTCAGCCCTATTGAAGGGTGTAGGGATAAAGAACAGACTCAATGCTGCTTCTCAAAATGAGGCACAGCTAGGTCTACCTTTTTAGCTTGGTGTTGTCATAGTTCAATATGATTATTACAATAAATTTTATCATCTTGTTGTAATGTAAAAAAACAAAGCCAAACCCTCACAAAAGCACCACTAACTGAGATAGGTGAGATGCTTATCAGCCTGTTTCACTAACATAGGATCTAATTTGAAACTTTAAATAGCTTTACTACAGAAGTTATTTCTAGCACAGTGTTTTATTATAAACTTGGCTGGATTATCCGATTTACTATGAAGACCTTCAGATTTTGCACTACTGTGTTGAAATCTGGTTTTATATCTTCAACTAAATTTCTTTCTGCAGTCCCAGGATGTTGGCATCAAAACTATTACCATGCTAGATGAACAAGGAGGTAAGTTCTTCCTTCTTGCTCCCTAACACTAAAAGTCATTATTATGACTGTAAGAAAAAAATCATCATTCAAGAGCTGTTGCTGAAACTAAAGGTTTCTTAAAGACTACTTATGTGAAAATGAGATTTGCTAGTTGGTTTTTCACAAGTGTTTGTAGTATTTAAAAGAGGTTTTAAAGTAGTTCAGAGATAATGTTAGTTACAATGTAATACAGAAGCTGCTTCTTTCCACCATCCCATGAATGTAACTGTGTGCATTTATTTTAAAAGCAGCAAAAAAAGTGCTGGTCTAAGGATAAGGAATATATTTTTCATGTAGTAAACAAAACTTATCACTTAATATTTATCTTAAAAAAAAATCCCAGAAGGCAGGAAAGAAAATAGGCTTTAGTCTTGGTATAAAGATAGAACTGAAACTTGTTAAGTTCCTACTTTAAAGAAATCTTAATATTCCCCACCCTCATCTTCCCCCAATCCATGTTTATTCAGGTTACTTGTTTCTTTCCTAGAACAACTAAATCGCATAGAAGAAGGCATGGACCAGATAAATAAGGACATGAGAGAAGCTGAAAAGACACTGACAGAGCTCAACAAATGTTGTGGGCTCTGTGTCTGCCCTTGTAACAGGTCAGTTATATTGGTACTTGGGTCTGAAGTTGTAGAATATTCCCAGTAGCTGCTGTACTGGGAGATGATCACTAATAAAAGAGCTAATTAAAAAATGCTAGCAAAGTTGATTCTTTTGGTTTGTAGAGCTGCACCCTTATAAAATTGTATAAGAGTAGCTAAAGCTTACTTGCATCTAACCATATGTTGTGCCCCTTCCACTGTAAATATAGCTGCTGTGTAACAATCTCCCCAATTGTGCCTTAACCTCCTTAAAGCTGATATTTAGTGGAATACTATCAATGTCCATGCAAATGAGACCAAATAGGACTGCAAATAAATATGTAAGTGCCTGCCTCTGAGAAATTTGACTCCAAAAATCTTTTTTTCACAAAAACGCTTTTGTACTAACTTAAAAGCAAGAAAACTTATTTTTTGGGGAAGGAAAGTAATATTGGTTCCCTAGGCATTTAGAAAACATTCATGCTTTAGGGAGGGTGAGAGTAGGAGAATAGGAGAACAGAACAGACATTGGTGTTAAAGCTTTAATCTTTTCAATAATGGCTATATAAACTCTTGCAGACCTGCTTCGCACTACCTTTATAACATCACTGTTATGGCTACCATATCCAAGTCAGTTGAGTAATCTTGTATGGCACTTGATTTGTACTTTTAAACACCTAAACAGCCTGAACAATGAGCAGAATTATTTTTTGAGGGTGTACTAGCTTAACCTTTAAGCAGCGTGTCGAATTGTTTTGAGTGAATTGGATGTGATCATATTTCTTCCAAATGAAGGAGAAATAAATTGAGTGTGGTAACTGAAACGAATAGTGTGTGTATTTGTTGTTTTTTGCTCTTTAGCATGAGCAAAAAAATCTTATTCAACTGGGAGGCAGCAGAAGTTTAGATAGAGATTCCTTGGAGTGGCTGAGTCTGGTTATCCAGGAGAATACTTTGAGGATCATTTAGGATAGATATGAATGTGGCTTTTAAGACTGAAAGTCCTAGAGCTTGAGGCCCTGGAAAAGACAGATAGTTCTGTCCTGACCTCTGGATAGGTATGCTTCCTGCTTTATATCAGTTGGATCAAGCTGGTGGACTTTGAGTATTTTGATACACTCAGTCTTTGTTTTCTATAGTTGATAGTCTTATTTCACTGAAGCTAAGCAGCTTATTGACACTGAGCAAGCTTAGAATTTGTGAACTCTTGTGGCACTCCCAAGTACACAGATAACAAGAAAAGAAATAAGAGTTGTGTACCAAATGGACTGTAATGTGCAGGAAAAAAAAAATCTACCAGATAAGTAGAGGGCAGTGCAGAAGAAGAAACAGTGAGTGTCTTTAATATATCTACTGGTACATCAATCTGTCAGTGCCAGAATTATTTGTCAAGCAGTTATCTCCAAAACTTTTCATTTTTTTCATGAGCATAAAGCTAAATTGGAACACTTGTTGAATTAAATATTGCTTTTCTAATTTCTCCTAGGCTTAGATTATGTATAAAAGCTTTCTAAAAACACAATACTGGCAGTACTGTTTTACAATCTATGTACTAATAACAAGTTGCCTGTTTGTTGGTCTTTACTATTCTTTCTTCTCCATTCTTTCCTCCATTCTCTTCTAACACTGACGCTTGCTTTCTAAAAATGAAGACTAGGATAAGAAGCTGTATTCACTTAAACTGGTGAAAGTGGATTTTAGGACAAGGTCAGTCTTAGTAGTGCAGATGCATATTTAACCAGCTGTCTGAAGTGATGCTTCTGTTGTCTTTGTGCTTGCATGTGCATGATGTCTGTCTGCATGCAGGTCTCCTTATGACTGATGTATTGTAATACTGATGTGAATAGCAAATACCCATTACTACAGAGGGGTAGTAGTTACAGAAATGGAGAACAACTGTTTGAGCTCTTGCTGGTATGGCAAGTTGTATAAATAGCTTTAGTTTTACAGAAATGAAACATGAGAGAAGTGAACATTTGAAATATTCAGTTGAATTTGAAAAACAGCTCTTAAAAACAGGTGGTGAGAAATTTTGTTCTTAACTGTGTTTAGGTCAAACAATGCTGTTTCTAGCTGTCTCCTTCAGATGTGATACTAATTTTCAGGCCGCTTGTTTTTTGGTAATAAAGTCCTTACAGTTGCCT
Source organism: Chiroxiphia lanceolata (assembly GCF_009829145.1). Lineage (NCBI taxonomy): Eukaryota > Metazoa > Chordata > Aves > Passeriformes > Pipridae > Chiroxiphia > Chiroxiphia lanceolata. The sequence continues at coordinate 27,674,740 of NC_045642.1, forward strand.
CTGAGACCTAAGACTTTGCTTATCCAGAAGCAAATCACGCAAAGTTCTCCTGCTGTTGTGGCTTTACTATGAAAGAGATTAAAATATAATGCTCAATCTAGTTGCTGTAAACCTAAAGAGATCTGTAAGCTTGTGTATGTACAAAGAGCTAGAATTGACTAGTTTAGGTTTCTTTAGGGTTTTGCAAGGTCAACACTTCAATTGTGAACTGACAAGTGATTCCATTTCTTCCCCTTCGTGTATTCATTCTAGATTACTTTTTGTAGGATCTGACAGGGAAAAACCATTTCCCATTTCAAATACATAAATGCCAGTAGAATTAGGGGAATATTTCTTCATTGCAGTGAATTTCACACTTCAAATGTATAACATCTGGGCTACTGAAAGGCACTGTATCTATAGAAATTGATTACAGGTAACTGTAAAGTTAGATGTACTGAAAGACACTACAGATTCCCTTCAAAGGCTTTTAAAGAAGCAGAAAAGTGGCAGTGGAATCTGGATTGTCTAGCTTAAACCTGAAAATGCCAGAAAACAAGGTGAACATGAGAATACTCTTCTCAAAATGAGAACTGACCCCAATTTAGATCAGTTATTTTTGTGTTATATTTTCTTTCCTTCTTGCTTTTGTGGCTCTGTGATTCCTGAGACTGCTTTGTGTCAGTGTGCTTCTAAATTTTTTTTTTCTTATGAATTATGTGATAGAAGTATAATGGTAAGTTGTTTTGATTTAATGGAGTCAGTACAATTGAATTGCATAATGCATTAGCTATTTAAATATGATTACTGTTATTTTATAATCAAAATTACCCTGAGAAACATTAAAAAGAAAGACTTGGCAACAGAAAGTGTTTTATAAAAACCTATAGTGATTTATGGTTTTCTTGCATAGTATAGCTATTTGTGTTTTGAGGAAGTTTTTTCACTCATCCCCATTTCTTCCTGAAAAGTAATCAATCATGATTGATTATACTAATGCCTGTTGTAAGTGCAACTTCATCTTGTGACATGTAAGCCTTCCTGCTACTGTCATAAGCTTCTGTCTCCTGGTGAAGTATATTACTTTAATTCTTGTGTTAAAGCTTAAGATCACATTAATCACTGTCCTTAGTTGTGTTTGTACTATCAAGATATGAGAAATTGTATTATATAGATGAGGCTTTATCCATACAAAACTAAATCTCTTTAAGGCACAAGACAAATGTTTCTGAAAACCCTAGATTGATACTGAATTTCAGTCAGGAAGCCATATTTCTGAGGTAGTCGTTCAGATTTCTTATCTTTCTGGAGTAGGACAAAGAACTTTGAGGCCAGCAAGGCATATAGAGCAACCTGGGGAGATGGAACGGAGAACTCAGCAGATCATGTGATATCCATGCAACCAAGACGTATAAACCAGCAGCAGCCTCAGACTTCTGGAGGACCAAGTGGTGGATATATTACAAGGTTTGCTTGTTCATATTTCTTAGCAGTTATCAGCTTCTTTCAGATGCATTTTAGGTGAAGTTGTTAAATAGTAAGTTGAAGGAGTTGTTATAGCTTGGAAAGGAGATGGCAGACACCTATGCTGTGCTCATCTTACACTTTCTTTTTTTTTTTTTGTTTAATAGTGGTGATATTATCAGTCTATTTCTGGATGTGAGGACTATAGAGCTTAGTGCTCAGTTATTGAGGGGACTCTTAAAAAAAAAAAGGAGACTCTCTTAGTCATAAAGTGTATTTGAGATAAACTCATGTCTTAAAATTCCTCTGTTAGCTAGTATTATAATTTTTAAGGCTATTTTTGTAATAATGGCTAGCTTAGCACCTTTTTTTTGGTAGATGCTTGCTTGGAATGCAGGGGGCTTTGAAAGGGGAAAAACATACCTTGGCTTGAATACATTGTGCAGCAAAGTCCTATTAGACTAGATCTAGAGTAAAGCAAGTTCTTGATTCTTGAAACTTTACCTTAATTACTTGAACAGAATAACAAATGATGCCAGAGAAGATGAAATGGATGAAAATCTTGCTCAAGTGGGAAACATTCTTGGGAATTTGAAAAACATGGCTTTGGATATGGGCAATGAAATTGATGCCCAGAATAAACAAATAGACCGGATAAATGTAAAGGTAAGTGTCAAAGGTGTTCTCTGCTTTCAGCTTAGAGGTTGGAACTGAGAAGTTACTAGGAATGTGCTACTGTCCTATCTATCTGTATTTGCAGTAAATATGCATTAAGGTTATACCATCCTCTAGGTTGCAGTGATTTCAATGGGAAATATACCTTGATGTTTGGGTAAGTAGTGGAAGATTCAAATGCTTCAGAGTGTCAGGAAACCTAAATATACAGCATATATACAGGTTACTACTTACTCTGGTAACAAATAAACTTGATGGAATCAAAAGGAAAAACATTTACTGGAGGTATAACTGGGGGATTGTTGCTTGCAGGAAATCTTTTATGTGGTAGGGAATAGGTATTTTTAAAAATAGGAAGGTTCTTCTGGAATTTCTAAAAAGTCACTAGAATAATTAAATATAAAATAAAACAGGTAATTCATTGCCCTAATTCTTGGGGACAAATTAATATTGGGGCTGAGAAGACTTTGGAATAATGAGGTTTGTAGGTGCCCAGGGACATGGTCTGCCTTCATCTGCACATGAAGTTAGTCACAGTAAATTTCTTTTTTTATTACTTTATATTGCTTAAATATTAGATTCCCCAAACAGATTAAGCATATATAAATATGTTTGGCAGAAGGGGGTGTCTTTCAAAGGGAAACTTAATGAGTATTTTAGGCCTATTTTAGAAATGCCTATATTAAAAATTCTCTTACAAACATCCTGGTTTAGAAAGGAAATGAAAGCTTCAATGATTAGTGTATATTAAAGACTTCAAAAAGCAGCAGTGAATACAAATTCCTGTAAAATTTTAGTATTAAGACAAAATGGGAAGTTTAAAAATCTCAAAGTTAAAAATCTCACCGAAATGTGTAGTAGAGTTAAAAGCAAGATAAATTATGTTTTCTCAAATATACAGAGCTAGTTTGACAAAAATGCTGGTTGTACTTGTGTCAACATTTCAATTTTGTCTAGTAATTAAGGGGTTGTTGTATTAATAAGGCAAATCAACATGATTCTATGGAGGATGCTTTAACTGTCTTTTGCTGTTCTTGAAATTGTAGATCTGATTATCAGGTAAAAAAGTCAAACACTTTAAAGTACGCTAGAATATTCCTTGGAGTTTAAAATTAGGTGGGAAATTCTTACAACTTATAAAGCAGACTAAAAATTGCCTGGTCAAATGAACTGCAAGTAGGAATTACTGTTTTTAGCAATAGTGTTTCTAGTAGATTAAAGCATCTGGTTTTGGCCTGATGCTTTTTTGCTGTAGTGGTCTGAAAAAATCTTGCTGATCAAGTCTTACTAATTCTTAAAATATGATTGTATACAAGTTAGAATTGCTTTACAGAACACAGTGAAAATGAAAGTGCAATTCCTGGCTTTGTGACTAGCAACCTGTGTCAGGATAATTAAATTAATCCTCTTCTGTTGATAACTTTTTTAATCTAGTGAACAGTATGAAAACCAAATCAAAATGCTCAGTGTAAATCTCCAAAGGACAGTATCATATAAAGAAACAAAAAGCAATATTAAGCTTAACTTCAGAATAGAGTTGATGCTTCGTTTTTTTTTTTTTTTTCTTTTTTTAATTCTAACTCATCTGGAAAATATATGGACTTGACTAGGTGACTTTTGGTAGTCTGCAGTGGTGTGCAGGACTCCTAATCTGAATAAACCTGTAATGAAACTTATGTTATTGGCTTTTTCTTAGAAGCAGATCTAGTAGTTAGATGGATGTGTTTCTGAAATGTTGTTAGTCTCACTTCTGTATAGTAGATTCTTGCCCCTCCCTCTACCCTTGACCTGAAAGGCAGGAAGGAGAGAAAAGGAGGGAAGGACTTGAACTGCAGATGTCCTTTTGCCAGCCATTTGCAGTGTGAAGTTGTGAAATAGCTAATACTTGGCACAGGTAGAACTTCTTAGGAGTTCCTCTAATGATGAGGACATTCCCCACTGCAGGCTGGATAACTGAGGAATTATTTCAAAGCTCCTTATCATACCTTTCAATAAAACTGTATTTTGACACTTTTTCAACCTAGATGTTGTGAGCTGATTTTTTGATGCTTTATGGTAGTAAAACAATAATAAAGAGCTTTTTTGTACAAATACCATATTCTTATGACACTAGGACACTGGAGGGTGCGTGAATGAAAACCAGGGATTTGTGCTAAGCAAAATAATTCTGACTTTATGCCAGGTCTACTTTTGACTATCACTTCTAGTTCAGAACAACTTTGTTGCTCTGTAGAGGTCCTTAAGATGTCCAAAGACTTGGAGAGAGGGAATTTTCATCTCCTTATTGTGTTAATATTGTTCCTGACCAGCTGAGGCAAGCTGCTGTTTTGAAAGTCTACAGCTAAAGAGTAAAAACTATTTCTCCTGATTTTGTTTCTGCCAAAATTGACAGCATATACTGGCTTCCCTTCTGTCTACCGCAGTGATAATACCTTGGAATTCAGAAGTTCATGTCAGTTTGAATTTTTAAACTGTTTTGCATGGAGTCTGCAAATGATGTATGAATTTCTCTCTTTCAGGCTGATACAAACAGGGACCGCATTGAGCAAGCCAACATCAGAGCCAAGAAATTAATTGAGAATTAAAGCCTGCTGTCATTGTTCAATGACACTGTCTCTCCAGCTGCAAACCACCATATTCATGGATCTGTGAAACTTCTATTCTTTAATAAGAGGGGCTGGGAAAAATGAAGCAGTAACTTTCTATAGTAATTAATTTTCTCTTATTGCTTCATGTAAACATGGCTTTGACTCAAAGAAAGCAGCCAACTTCCTTCTACTCATCTGCCTTCACTTCCTCTGTACTGCTCAGGGCTAAAAGTATTAGGGCTTTGAGAATCTTCTTGCATGTTTTATTCCTCCTCCCAGTTTTTTCTTTTTTTTTTCTTTTTTTTTTTTTTTTTAATTTCTTGCACCGAAAATACAGTCCTTTTATTGAAGTTGAACAAGCAGGGGTAACCTGAATTCACAGTTGTGGAAAGTTGGAGAGGGCACTTTGCACTGTTTGAAATACCTCATAAGTTGAGTGTCTTCACTAAAATAGGGACTTGGTGAACATTGTCTAACTTGTATCTCTAGCATGCTAACCATAGCTTTACAATCCAAACCACATGACTGGTTTGGGGTTGAGTTTGTGGATCTCAAAATTGAAGAGGCCCATTACTTACAGCTTGTGGGCTGAGGGCTTTAAAACACTTCCTAACCACATGAACTTTAAGGTAATGGTAACTGGAGGGATATAGAGGTTTCCATTTCTTTTCTGTAAATTGGCATCACTTTGGAGGCCATGACTAGGAAATCATGCTGCGTTGTTCTGGTATTTGTTGTGCGTGTATATATATGCCTGATCTAAACCCTGTGCACACGTGAGTAGAAGAAAATAAAACTGTCTCCCTAAAATATTTATTTGATGGAAATTTTTACACCCCTCATCTGAAAGTTAACTTCTAAGTGTTTGAATGATGCATCTAAACTGGAAGAAATTGAGTAGAAAAGCATGCAGATCTCTTGCATCCCATATCTTATTCTCTTTTGGCCAGTTTTCACTGGAGTTCAGTTTATGCCTTTCTCCAGTACAAAATAGTGACTGAAATCTGGTGCAGAGTTTGCTGTCAGCAGTGACTTTGAGAGTACTTTTTAAACTTATCAAAACTTCTTTGTCACAGGTCTGGAGGAAGAAGTAGCCATTTATGAGCTGTATGCTAGTTCTAAATAAACTAGTTCTAAATAGATTCCTGACTGGTTTATTATTGCAGATATTGGGACTGGCAATTGGAAATATTACATGTCTGAGTTACTTGCAACTAAAAGTTCTTGTTCTATTGCAGAATAGAGGAGTTTCTGACCAGGTGAGGTGAAGCTCTTTCCTATGAAGAAAATCATTGTGGTTTTACTGTAATATAATTAGATTTATTTCCAGAATTTTTCTTTAAATCTTTATAGTAATTAAATTGCAAGTGGCTTATATAATTTTAACTCCACCCAGCTATATACTATGCCTGTTTTACAGTTGAAAGTGATGCTTTGGAGTAACCCATGATACTCAGTGTAGGATGGCAAAAATCTTCAAACCAAATTGATTGGAGGAATAATTAAAACTAATAGGATTATGGGGGTTTTTTTGGGAGGACAGTCTACAGGTATCCTGTAGCCACTAATATTGAATCCCAGGGCTAGAGATGACACTAATCCATTGAAATGTTTAGACAGTGTTAGGTATTTTGTTTTCTTTTTAGCATAAATACAGTCAGTATTAGGGGTATATTTTCAGTTCACTCCCAGCACAACTTGATATTTAAAGAAAAAAACCAAAATCAGCAACCACACACACACAAAACTCAACAAAAACCTAACCAAACAAAACAGAAAAACCCAAACAACTGACCAAAGGATGAAACAGCTGCATGTAATAAATAGGCCAGTGGCAGTTTGCCTTATGTGAGGAAGGTGAAGTCATTTTTAGGGCATTAGATGCTTCAGTACTGTGGATTGGCTCCTGTCTAGCTTCCAGTAATTGTTGGAAAGCCAATGAATTTCAAAAGCTTACTAGTTGCCCAATCAGTAAATGAAGATTATATGCTTAAAAACCCAAGTAGCAAAGAAGTACTTTTTAAGAACATGGCATAGTAAACTTCAAAGAACCACCTACATAAGACAGTGTAGGGAATTTTGGATGAGGGGTTTTTTTTTTTCCTTCTTACAAACTTCATGTTAACTGAAGGATTATTTGCTGCTAGTTTTGAAAGCAAAGTATACGTTATTTGTCTTCCTGGAACAGAAGACTGAAGTGGTTACCTTTATTCTGCTTACACAATGCAAACCTGCTCTGTAGCATTTGAACATTCCAAACATTGGAATGTTTTTCTCCGTTGCCACTACAAGTCCATATTCTTGACTCGCCTGAGCTCTAACAACAAATTAACACATTGGCTGACAGAACACTGTGATGGGTATATCAGAATTGTAATATTGCAATGAATACCACACAAGGAAATAATTTCTGAGACTCTGAGCTTGAGTATTAGCGGAGCATCGATACTATTTTCTGATCTGCAAGAGCCAAATCTGTGAGGGAGTTGGTGCCTTTATGTTAGTGAACAACACAGTCTGCTACTTGGATTGTCTTACTGTTGTCTATAGAATAGATGCCTAATTTTTGTATCTATGGTATGAAATCAACCCTTGTACATCTTTGTATGTCTGAATGCTATTAAGAATGAAGGCTTACAGTTTCTGCTTTTGATTGTTAAATTATATATTGTGCACAAAAATACATACTTTTATAACTGAATGTGTTCTAAAATTATTTTCTCTTAAAAATGTCGTTGTTTAGTTTCCTGTCCTTGAAAAACTTGGCAGAAGTAGTTGGTACTATGCAACTAGGAAGTTTCTCTTCTATTTTTATTTCACAGAATAGTACTAACAAAGTATGAGGTGTGGTTGGGAAGAGAGGACTATTGTGAACTTTAAGAGTCTACTTTGGATCCCTGTATAATCAACATCTCCAAGCTTCAAACTATGAAACGTGTCTATCTCTTTGAAAGACTGCAATTTGACATGGGTGTATACTTCAGGATGATAAAGAAACAAAAAATACCTTTAAAACTTTCCAGTCAAGTATCAGTAACAGATGCCTAGAATATACATAGTCCAGTAGGTAAAATCTAGTGATTTAACCTCCTGCCAATGCAATTTCACTTGTGAGGCAATTTAGTTTGTATTTTCTCTAATATGTAGAGCTTGAGATTCCCAGAATGCTCTTAAAGGGGAGTAGGTGTGGGGGAAAACACAGACTTTTGACTAGCAACAGTTCTGAGCCGCAAGAGAGAATAGCCTACCTGGGAAGGGCTTGGAAAAAGTACTTCTAATATAGTATATTACTAATATAGTAACTAGAAAAAAAAAGATTAGGAACAGCCTGCTTTCATAACTAGTCTGAGCAGGCAGCACATGTCCCAGGGGTGCACTTAAATGGCAATAATTGGTAAATTCAAGCTCGTCTATGCCTTGACAAAAGACCAATCTTCTTAACACAGCAATAGCTACAGTATGAATTGCAGCACGTGCTGCTTGTGCAGCTACCTGCAGAACTTACCTCTGTGAAGGCTATATGGTGAAACAATTCACTGTTTACACGATGCAGTGACTAAGTTGCTAATTCACCTTTGCTGCACTTGAAGCAATGCTGTGTCTAAATGCTGTTTGAATAGATGGATGATGTGTATCTTACTGAAATGGAAAATTGGAGAGCAAAAGGTCTGAAATAAAATACATTAATGGTTTACTTTGTTAACTAGGGTAGCATCTTCTACTTCAGTAATTCCAAGGCTATGAAACTGCAAGTGTAATTGTGCATGGAAATAAAATCATTTTATAACTTCAGTTGTAGAGTAGGGGTGAGGAGAAGGGAAAACAAACTCTCACTATAAAACTACAAGTAGATGATACAGAGCACTGAAATGTATAGAACAGCATTCTACTATGTGACTTGGTCACAGTATTCACTGCTGTGAGTTAAACATGTAAGGGTATCAGCCAGTTCTTTTTTCCTTGAAACAGTCATCTTCTGTTCTGGAACAACTTTTGTTAATCCAGAACTAACTCTGCTCCAATCAGTATTTTCCATGGTGCTTTCTCCATTTTGCTCTACAAAAGCTCTGATAGTTGTCATAACTCCAAAGTAGCAAAGGAGCCTAACAATGAGTAACTGAAAGGTTTCTAAATGTATTAGTGATCACATAAAAGAAATGTTATTTTCTCAAATGCTTCCAAAAGCAGTAAGACTTTTTTATAGCATTGCTAACTCCATAATTTTCAACTGTTCTACCATCTCTTCTTATACCTCTTTGTTGAATAGAAAAAAAAAAAAAGATAAATGAGAGAAGCAGCATCTCTGTGCACACATATTTCCTGTTAAAAAATAATAAAACCAAAATGCCACCACAGCAGAGTGGCACCACATTGCCAAGTCTATACATATTGATGATAGACCACTGTGGAGTTGTCAGAGCTGGTGAATGCAAAGGGAAATCTGGTAACTGAAGGGCTTTGTTCTGTTCATATCTTGTGCATAACAACTCTCTAGGAAAAACTAGTACTTCACATGGGATTTAGATATCAAGTAGAAGGAGGTAAACTTTAGAACAAGCCCACAGGCTTAATTTGCTACTGGCTTTGCCTGTCATAGTCTGTGGAATCTATTATTATGAAGCTGAATAGATTTCTGACTCTACAGGGCCTTGCATTATATGTTCTTAAAGCACTTCCCTAGTTATGTCTTGCAAAACAAAGTAGCCTCAGAAATGTTGTCTGCCATCAGCTACTTCTTATGAAAAGCTAGTAGGTTGTTTTTTTCATAAAGTGGTGGAAAAGCTAGTAGGTTGTTTTTTTCATAAAGTGGTGGAATTGGATTCTTAAAGAAAACTGTGTGGTGGTTTGAGCCACCACAAAAATCCAAAATCCAATTTCCAGGCTTCCCCCACCCCTTCCCACAATTTTATCTCAACACCAAAGAGAAACTTTCAGGCAAGAGGCTTCTATAGGGGAAAAGGGGAAGTATATATACATTTATTTCACACAAATAAATATACTGTACAAGCTAAAAGCAACTATATATATAATATTACACACTTCTATCAGCCCCTTTAAGCTTCTCCCTTAATTCAGTCCAGGAAAAGCCCTTCAGGCTGATAGGTAACCAGTCTTTCTCTCGTGGGAGTGTTCAGGGAACCTGATTCATTCCCCCCACCAACCTCCAGCTGTTTGCTGAAGTCTTTTCTTCCTCATGAAGTCCAAGAAGATAGCTCTGAGTGCTTTCTCCTTGGTTCTGTGCCATCTCTGCTGTGTGATTCTCTCTCTCATACCTCGGTTCTGTACTGTATCACAGTACGCATCCTGGAACGTTCATTCCTTCTCCGAGTTTTCGGCTGTCCTCCATTTTAAATCACTGCAAGGACATCCTCTGGGCCTTTCTCTGGTCCCTCTCCGATTTCACCTGGGGTTATCTCCCTGGCACCGGGCTGCATTCTGCCCGTCCACTTTGGCTCTGCTCCAATGCTGAGCCTCCCCTCTACAGTGAGAGGGAAAAGAAGAAGCCCCCTCCACAGTCTAGCTGCAAAGGTGGGGGGAAGAGGGCTTGGCTCCTCTCTCCCGCTTACCTTTAGGTGCTGTGAGTCCTTCCCTCATAACACACACTCACTCCAGTGTTGCCTTCAACCCTGGCTTAGGCCAGAGTTGTGGGCCACAGGGCCCCCCCCTTCCCCCCAGAGGGGAAAAAAGGGGGCCCTGCCACCCGTGGGCCTTTCTTACACCCACACCCCCACACAGCAGCAGACAGACAGACCGATTGCCAACAACTTCCGCCAGTTGTGTATATATGATTTTTCACAGGAGCGAACAAAACAAGCAGTGATTGGCCCTCCAGGGGAAACTGCCCTGGCACCCAATCACCTCTAGGCCCCCTGGCTCCCGGGGGGGGGGGGGGGGGGGGGCAATTTTCAAACCATGACAAACTGGTTGCCTGTTAAGTGATGGATCACATCCATCCTTTGAATAGCTACAAATAGGGAACTAGATACCTCTCTTAGTATCTTATAAAAGAACCACTTACTGCTAATCTTAATTTTGGCTGTTACGTTGAAGTGTAGCTGTTACCAACAGCTGACAGACCCAAGTACCTAAGTGAGGGCTTTCAGCTTAATACTACTTATTAAAGTGAAAACAGCAGGAGTTACACCAAATGAACTGATTTTTTGAAAATAATTTACTAAAATATACAAGTACATTTTCCTTTTCAGTATAAGTTACATAATTGTACACATTTTTACCTCTTTCTAGGTGCTTTTGGTAGTAAGGCAGCAGCAGTGAGCTGATGACTAAAACCTTCAGCATTGCTCTGTACAGAAGGAGTCAGTGCAAGGATATTATATTTTCTAGCAATATACATTTTTAGTAAATACATTGAAGTTGAACCTAGTTTTTATTCAATAAAGCTCAAGCAGAAGTGGGCTGTAGTGCAATTTTCGCTTATGGGAAAAGAAAGCCTATACAATAAAATATGAATGAAGGATGCTCAAATCACAATTTGTTTACTGGAAGCTGTTAATAAAACATTTAACCACAACTACTTGTGCTTCATAAAAAAAATTCATACAGGTTATAAATTAAAACCTTGCCTATAGAAGTTCTTCTCTGTAGAATAGTGCTTACTGCAAGACATACAATGCTTTGGTGGTAGAACTTCCATGTGCTATCATGGAAAAATGTTTCCAGAAGAAATAATCCTCTTACAAATCAACAGCCATGACAAAAGGGAACTGGCAACTTTGAAATGCTCATTCCCTTTCTCTGTGAAAGAACAAGCCGTGACAAAGGAGAACACATACTGTGTTAAAAGCTATTGTGGCACAAAAATCAAAACTGGCCCCTGGGTAGGTTCATCAGTTCAATACCTATGTTCTCTAGTTCAAGTTTATTCAATGCAGCCTTAACAGGCTCTATCAGTCTACTAGAGGAGGAGTACTCTGATCATTTCCTTCATCCGTCTTGGTTTAAGTCAGTGGAGCAGGTCCTTCTAGTCTCTCTTCTTATTAAGTAACATACCGGGTCAGAATAATGATCATGCAAACTTCTTCTTTGTAGCTGTAAATCGTTCCATGTACTACAAAGAAAACAAAAACCATCTAAGATTCATAAATTAATAGAGGATTTGTTACTGCTAAAAGCAGCTAAGCTTCTGCACTCAGACTCAAAAACATTCTGCATCTAAAGCATATTTTTATATCCCAGATGTAACCATTAGAGCTTTAATTTCAAACAAACAAAAAACTCCCCAAAAATTTATGCCATTTCCTGCAATTCAAGTCTCAAGTGTTAAAGATGAACTAATGTTAAATATGAAGCATCCATTATATTTTGTCCCATCAGAAGACACACACCTGTCATCATTAGCTGCCCTTTAAGAGATGCTGATGAAAATCATTAATCCTGAATCCTATGAGAAAGCTAATATTTGAAGAACTCTTGATATTCTTTTTAGAGATAAGCTGTGAATCCAATACCAGTGACAATACCAATATACTATTTTGTGCTTTTATTCACCAGCATAAATGCTTAGTATTCTGAGGAGGTAGGGGGTAAGGACTTCACTTGATAAAAAAACACAAAACAAAAAAACCCCAACCAACCAAAAAAACCCCAAACCAAACCAAAAAAAAAAAACACACAAAACCCCCCCAAAACCAAAACCAAAACCAACAAACAAAACAAACAAACAAAAACAAACACACAACCCACAAACCTTGTCATAACCTTCCAGTTCTCTGAGTTTCTTGATTTCAAAAAGGTTGCCTTCTACTGCAAGCAGTGAGATCTGGGAATCACTAAGGATACTTTGAGGAAGCATGCTGAGTTCTAGACAGTTTTCTTCTAAACGCAAGACTTTGAGGCGTGGACAGTGGGATATCTGCACTGAGATCTGGGAAATCTTGTAGAAATAAACAGAAAAGAGAAATCAGATTAAAATGGTAGTGATCCATGATCATTAAAGTGACTTGTTTCAGACTTATACAGAACAATTACCATGTTGTAAATATAAACTACATTAACTAGTTAGAATGTGTAAGCAACAAATTATCAAAAATCCAAGTAATTTTTTTTCTTCCATGATTACAGGCAACCTACACATATATTTACCACATTCCTACTCAAGAACTGTTCAAATAATTTTCTGCCTGACTAAATTCAGGATTTGTTAATCAAAGCAGGCACTTGGGTGTACTGGTACGTAAATTCTAGTTATGATCCCTCATTTGTGTTGTGTCCAGATGTCTTTTAGCTATAAAGTTTTGATACTCTCATCTTATGTTCCATGGATGTACTAAGTCCAAGATAAACCATGTTCTAAACTAGGTAATATCTCAGTTACCAGACCTGATTCTGATTCAAATTGAGTTCGATAGCCTGCAATTCTCCCACACTGTCGGGCACATTTTGGATCTGGTTTTTCGAAAGATCTACCACATCCAAGTGGCGAAGACCACAGAGTTGTGTAGGCACAGTCCGAAGCTGGTTTCCAGAAAGGCTCAGGGTTTTGAGAGCTGAAAGTTGTCCAAATGCAGCCGGTAACTGCCTCAGGTGATTGCCATTCAAGTGTAGTGTTTCCAGTTTTTTCAGTTTACACAACTCCTCAGGTAAAGCATCTAGAAATAAATGACAGAACAAACATATGACCTGAACTAAGAGCAGTAAACATTAATACCTCTTTAATTCAAATAAGCTTCTGCGTGGAGAGCAGTACTCTATTAAAGTAATTTCTCACAGACTTCCTCCCCATTTTCCATTCATCCCTCATTCTGCCTACACAGGTGTATATATAACCTTTAGCACTCCTGAGTTGCACTACAGTCAGTTGCACTATGGAGTCAAAGGTTTGTAAATTATGTTTGTTTCAAAAAGGCAGATAATACCTAATTAATGCATTAAAACCTAGTTTCTTTACCTCATTCTAATTTTTCCATAAAGTTGGATGTTTGTCAAACAGAAGCAGTAACAACCTCTGAATGGCCAGCAACATTGTCTACATCATCATCATCTTCATTACCTGTTCTCTATGCAAGTACTAAACCATATGACACTGTTAAACCCTCAGATCAGACAAGTCATAGAACAAAAACCTTATGATTTTAAGTGCTCGTGTGTCATTGTAAAACATAAGACAACTAAGTTGGCAATTAGTTTTGTAGAGTTTCTGGTTTTGGGGTTTTTATGCTGTACACGAATTCCAAAAATTTCAGTTTAAGTGACTAACCTCCCCATTTACATCCTGTGAGAGTTAAATTTAATAAATTTAGTTTCTGATCAGAAAACACAGGTTTATTATTTTAAAAATCTGTGCAGATATTAATTAGCAGGCATACTCAGTTTGTTGTTGTTTAGAGCAAGGCTCTTCAAAAAGGAAAATTTTCCAATGAGAGGTGGCAAGAGTTCTATTTTGTTGTTCGACAAATCTATTGTCCTTAAGTTGCTTGTTAGCTTCTGCAGATCTTCAGGAAACTATGGGGGAGAAAAAAGATACAGCATTTAAATAGTTGATACAATTTTGAATGTTCAAGTTATATAAAATTTTAACTGGAATTTGGATCACTATTACATACTGTCATATGCATTGCAATGTCCAATCACCATGGTGTGATTGGCAAATTTGCTTAATGCATATTTTTAAAAATATTTTTTCATCTGGGGAAGTAAAAAAGGATATAAAGAAACCACTAATACCGACGAGCAGTAGTTTTTCATCCAAAGTATTAAAATTAAAAAGGGAGAAGGAAGCTTGTTTACACTTGAGTCCTCTTGTGTGCTTCTCTTAAACATGTCTGTCATTTAAAATATCGTACAGCCAGTTAACAATGACATATTTTAGCAGAGTAAGATTGGGAAATTTTTCACTTGCTTTCCTTTTTCAATAATTATGTATAGCATCTTCCTTACTCTTATTTACACCCTGTATCACTTTGGTACTGAGCCTTGAAACTAAGCTAAAAAAAGAAAAACCTGACAATCACCATCAAGGAGTCCTGGTGAATAAGCAAGTGGGTTTGATTCTCCTTTGGTTTGACAGAGAAAAAGAGAGAAGGTAGCACAGTGGAAGAAGACACTTTAGAGAAGTCATGGAAAATTACGGCAATATAGTTATTTTGGCTATCCTGCGACCTGCTGCTTGACTAATGCTTCCAGAACATGGTGTGTTTTTCTGCAGTTGAGTCTAAGTCAAGACAATTTCCAATATAATAAACTCTCAGGATGCTTACAGCCCAATGAACAGACTATTGGTATGACTACAATTAAATACAATCTAAGTATCTAAATGTAACAAATTGTGGAGTATCTTTTTAAGTAACAATATGCTTACAAAATGTATATTTTCCCCTTCAAGCTTATAGCCATTTTTTAAAAAAAAGCATGTCATAACTAACACTTCTTGAACGTATACGCACTCTAAAACACAAGGTCATAAGCATACAAGTGCCCTGACAGATAAATACTCAGTCAGAAGACAATGCAGGCAAAAAGGAAAAAAGAAAATAAATCTTGAAATATTTTCCATTACCATTTGCGAGAAATACATGTATGCAGTGTGTTATGACAATGAGGTGGGAATTTCTCTCCAAAAGTGTCAGTCATGCACACAAACAGCCATGTTTCCCCTACTGTTACATTACCTCAGTAAGTCCCTTTCCAGTCAGCTGAAACACACCAGTTTTCTGTGCTGTCTCCAGGTGGGCTTTTAATGCACTGTTGCCCATCCTAGCAATTCTCTGTCAAGCACACGGCATTCGAGTGACAGTCTCAGCCAGTTTCTCTGTTACTCTGTGCTAGAGAACTGCAATCCAAAGTCTCTGTGATAAAGCAAATGTAAGAAGTCATTTTATGTGCACTCTCTCCAACACTACAAGCATTTCAGCACACTGAAACATTTCACTGCTGCGTTTTCATCTCCTTCATAACTAAAACCTACTCAAAGATCTGCCTAGCTTAAGGTGCCTTCATTCATAGCAGTTTTACTATGGAAACGATGTAACAAGCACAGTTAAAACTAAGTGGAAAAGCTCCACATTTCGCCTTTCAGCGCCCTGTAGCGTAAGGAGATTCTCCACGAAAACTGGCCGTGATTACTGCGGCACCTACCAGCCCTGGCCTGCCGACAATACTACGGTTTTATCTGCGTTTTTGGAAACATTTATTCTATTTAATAGAGAACTGACTCCTCTGCCGTGGCCCTGTTTGCAGACACACGACATCCATCTTCGTTACCCCAGCAGGGTTTAATCCCAGGACGCGAGAGTCACAGGCCGGAGGATTAGTGCCGTGTTCGCAATGGGAAATAAAGCCTGGGACACTTCTTAAGCAGCCGGCACGGGGAGCACGATAGGAGAGAAGCGCTCCCGGCGCCACGGCAGCAGCCCCCGCCCCAACCCCTTCGCGGCTGCTCGGGCCCCGACCCCAGCCCCGTCGGGGGCAGCCGGGGACAGCTGGCGGCAGCCAAGTCGGGCCAGGCCCGGCCCGGCCCAACCCACCTGTCCGGGCTCCGCACGCAGACGTTCCGCAGCGGCGGAGCCCCCGCACGGCCCCCTCGCTCCGCCCTTCCAGAACCTCCGCTTCAGCGGCGCCCACCGGCTGCCCGGAACCGGACGCGCGTTCAATTTCCTGCCACGCCCAGCATGGCGGCGGGCGGGCTCTCCCTGTCGGAGGCGTCCCACCGGGAGACTGGAAAGCCCGGCGGGCTAGAGAGGTGCTGCCGCGCACTCGCAGCCGTGGAGGCCGCCAGGCCCTGCCCCCACAGGGTGGACGAGCCCAGGCTGGAGCTGAGCTCGGGGCTGGACGTGGGTAGCCATGAGGAGCGGAGCGGCTCCCGCCCGCTCTGGAAGCCCGGGCAGCCCTCGGCGGCGGCCGCGCTGCTGGAGCGGTGCCTGGCGGCGGGCGCCGTGACTCAGGTACCACCCGGGGCCGGGGGACTGCGCAAGCTGTCGGCAGCGGGCAAAAGCGACGCGAAATAATGCTTGCGTCCTATGGGTTGTTCGGGCGAAACGTACTGTATCGCGTAGCGCAGGAGCATCAATAACTTTAAACCATTAAAAGCCATTATTGAGAATGTGCCTGGTACGTTCTTGCTGCCGACTGTGTGTTTTCCCACTGTTTTCTTTTTACAGGAGACATTGGATTTAACTCGCAGAGAAACGCCATGCTTTGTGAAATTCTCAGAGATGGAAAAAATGGCAAACATGCAAGCTGAAATCAATGAGGTACAGCCTTTACTGTTGTCAGTGTACACTCAACACTTTAGTACTTGGAAGTAGTACAGAGTTCCCAATGAAGTATCAGGCTGCCATGTGCCATGTTTCGTGTTTTGAGGGTTTTTTAACAGTTCAGCTCTTTAACAGTTGGTTCTTTTTTTCCTTAGTGGACTGAGTTGTCATAATGGTAAGAACAAAACTATGAAACAAAAGTTTTTACTGTAAGTAGAAAGACTCAGAAAGCTGCACCTTTAACTGAAGTGTTACCTGAAGTGTTCTGAAGAAACTGAAAAGTAAATAAAAATTTGTAGCTGACTTCAATTCACAGAAATGTATTTCTTTATAGGCAACTAGACCATTTTGTTGGTTACCAGGAGGTAACCTCAGTCATTTCCTACTGCCTGAATTGACTGTTGGCTTGTATTTTATAATGTTGTTTTAGACACTATATAGATTATGAAACTTGCTTTGTAGGAGAGACATGGATTTGAAGGGTGATTAAGGAATTGGCTGGATGAAAACAGCCAGCAAGTTGTGGTCAATGGCTCTATGTGCAGGTGAAGGCTGGTGACAAGTAGTGTCCCTCAAGGCTCTGTCTTGGGACTGGTGCTTTTTAATATCTTTATCAATGGCATAGACAGCGAAATCAAGTGCACCCTCAGCAAGTTTGCAGGTGACACAAAGCTGAGCAGTACAGTTGGACAGGAGGACAGGATATTATCCAGAGGGGCCTGGACAGGCTTTAGAAGTGGGCCCATGGGAAGTCATCAAGTTCACCAGGTCCAGGTGTAAGGTCCTGCACCTGGGTTGGGGCAGTCTCAGACCTGAGTACAGACTGGGAGATGAGCTCATCACGAGCAGCCCTGTGGTGAAGGACTTAGAGGTTCTCGTGGATGAAGAGCTGGACGTGAGCCAACAGTGTGGGCTCACAGCCCAGAAAGGCAACCTCATCCTGGGCTGCATCAAAAGCACCCAGGAGACTGAGGGAGATGATTCTCCTTTTCTACTCTGTCCTTGTGTCCTTGTTTCCTTTTCTACTATGTCTCTGCATATAGGTCTGGGGTTATCAGCATAAGAAAGACAGTCCAGGGAAGGGCCATGAAGATGATCAGAGGGCTGGAGCACCTCTCTTGTGAAGACAGGCTGAGAGAGCTGGAGTTGTTTGGCAGCCTTCCAGTACTTAAAGGGGGCTTAAAAAAGAGGGAGAGTGATTTTTTACATGAGTAGATAGTGCTAGGACAAGGCAGAATGGCTTTAAACTAAGAGGAGAGATTTAGATTTAAATATTAGGAAGAAATTCTTTACTGTGATGATAGTGAGGCATTGGAACAGGTTGCCAAGAGAAGTTGTGAATGCCCCATCCCTGGAAGTGTTTAAGGCCAGGTTGGATGGGGCTCTGAACAACTTGGTCTAGTGGGTGATATCCCTGCCCTTGGCAGGCATTTGGAACTAGATGATCTTCAAGGTGCCTTCCAACCCAAACTATTCTATGAGTCTATCATAAGTTTCTGTGTTTTAGGAATGAATTACAAGATCTGTCTTTTCCAGCACAAATCACCAATAAGTTGCAAAATTATTTGAGTTGTTTTTTTTAAACAGTTGTTTCCTATTGACTAACTACTACCACCCAGTAGTAGAAACACTTCAGAGGGCATGGGAACATGCTCTCACACAAATGCTCTCTTTCACATGTATGCTCTCATTTTCTCTCTTTCTACTTCCTCCTCCACCCCAAGAGAGTCAACAATATCTGGATAAGTATGTTTAAAATGAATTTTCATTTGATGTTATTATTGTTGTAGATAAAACTGAAAACTGAAATGATGCAGTTGGAGAATGAGACAGCAGACATTACTCACCTTTTTTACTTAGGTAAGTGCAGTTATACCAGAGAAAAACTAAGAGTCTTAAATTACTTAATCAGCAGATTAATATTTCCTCTGAGTATATCACATTTCTAGAAGTTACTGCAGCAGTCATCTCTGGATAGCTTGTTAGAGGTGGTACAGGTTTTATTAGCACCTAAAGAATGTTTCCATACTATTTGAACTTGCACTTTCTGCTGTCTCAGTAGAAGCTCTGTGTGCAACTCATTCTCCATAAAAGTGTGAGAGGGTGCTCAGCTCCCCAGTGTCAGTGGAGCATGAGTTCTGAGATCATCAGTAACCCTTGGCCTGCATGTGCTGCTCTACTTCTTTTCCAGAAACTCAGTGTATTTCTGTTGCATCTGTATGCCCCTAAAATTACTTGCATTTTTAATTTAGCACTTCGGAAGCATTTGTATTCATTTCTTTATTATTTCACACTTTTTACACTATAATTTTATGGATGCTTAAAAACATTTTATCTTGCTACTATTGTGCTAGGCTAATGAAATTTATTGTATTACTTCAGTGCTATGGTATAGTTCAAGAAATTGACTTCATCTCAAATAGAATTTATTTAAAACTATAGATAATGTAAAACAATTAACGTATCTGTATCTCTTTAAAGTAGGTGTTGTGACTTTGAGGTGCATGCTGATACTAAATCACACACACTCCAACAAACACCATTCTGACTAATGTCTCTCTTGCGTGTAAATTGTCCAGTGCAATACATCAGTGTTTTTTCTCTCTCTGTCTTTCTCCAGAAGAAATGTTGCTCTTGTTTTAGCAGGACAGTAGGTTCAACTTTGCAATTTTATTTTATAGGGAAAAAATATGAGATTTTGCAAGATATGAACAGTCACTTGGAAGCTGTACTGAAAGAGAAGAGGGCTCTCAGAAAGAGGTTGATAAAACCCAGATATCAGGAGAGCCTGCCTATTGAAGCTACTTTCCACAAGTAGGCACACAGAAAATAATTGTTCTTTGTTTACGTGAGTCCAAATTAATTTGAACTAGTAGGCAGTAAAAATCACGTGCTTTCATTCATCTTTCCATTGCTAAGAATAGAAATAAAAAATGGTAGCAGAACCTCAGCTAAAAGCTAGTAGTTTAGTCATTGATAAATTCACAGGAAGGTAGTGATACATATTTTTCTGAATATTTACTTAGGTTATTGATGTTGTCTTCAGAAGACTACAGAACAAGTTGCAATGTGTTGTTTTAAACAAATGTGCTAAATGCTTGATTCATTAAGCTTCTCCAGAGCAGGAATTGTTACTTTAGTGTTGAGTATCTTCCTTCCACTGTCACTTGCTCAGAATAAGTGTGAATGATTGCCAGACATGCATAGTGCATGTTTTAAAAATATAGTCCTTCTTCTTATAGTCTAAAAATCTAACCCAGTTACTGAAGAAGTGGATATTACTTCTGTAATTCCTGCCCTAATTGTTGCTGAGAGTCATAAAATAAGTGTGATTGCAGAAAAATTAATTAGATGGTTGGGAACGTGCATAAAACTGGAGAAGAGGACTAAGAAAATCAGGGCAAAGAAATAAGAACTTGTAAGTATTAAATTCTCATTGTTTAGCACAACTTTTGAGTAGGGGGCTCATTCTTGGTTACAGGTGTATAGTAGAGTTGTTGACTGATGCTGTGACTTTCACTGGGAAGCTTGAAAGCCATTTGCAGTCTGTAAGAAGCATCCCTCAGGTACCGAATATGATGAAGAATATGGTGAGTAGCAAAAGAACTGAGCCTGCTGTCTTGTCCAGCATTAAGAATGGAATGCTGTTTAATTGTTTGGGTCACTTTTATGTCCTGCTAGATTGACGGGATATATAGAGATTAAATCCAACCCTTTTCTGCTTTAGGACACCGCTTTGACAAAAACAGAGGTGTTCGTGATGGAATTGGAGGAGCTGACAGAGCAAATACTGAAATGGAGAGAACTGCAAAAAGAAGTGTATTCTGACAGCATACGCAATCGTGCTGAATTGGACTTTGGCTTATATTTAACCTAACAAATCATTTTCCTCAAATAGGATTTCCTCCTTCAAAAAACTACCTTCTTATGGTCTTCTGTGAAAACTGCAACATAGCTGTGTTGTAATCCAGCAGAGACTTTGCAGGTAGTTGTATTTCTGTTATTAAGTAACAGTTCTCCAACTATTTACTGGAAAAGAAGGATAGTGAGCAGTAGCTCACAGGAAGACAGGCTATTGAGAAGCCTGTTAAGGAATTACTTTTTGGAGTAGCTGGATAGGATTCCCTTGGAGGCTGTATCTTCAACGGAAATTTGTTTTGATAATTTCTTATGCATTTGCTCTAGTGTCTTTATTAATTTTTTTAAGAATCTTGATAAGACATTGTATTTTTTATGCCACTTTAATAAAAGCACTAGATTTCAAGAACTCAGTTTCTTGCTTTTTATTTTGTTGCAAAATCCCTTAAATTAAAATTACAGATGAAAGCTTATGCTTCCACAGGAGTTCCAACCACGAAATTAAATTAGTTTCAAGTTACAGTTTATTTTTACTATTATGTGGTTTTGTGGGAAAGCGGGGAATGGACTTGATGATACAAGATCGACCGATTTGCAAACCATACTTCAATGGTAGTGATAAATATATTCTTCAGATCCTCTTTTTCTGTTGCCTGCCTTAATGTCAGTGTCCCCCTTAGAATAAAACTTTTATTCCATGGCTAAGGCCAACAGTTTATCAAAAGCATTGATTGTTCCAGTTTGTAACCTGACTTCTAGATCAGGAAAAGACTGGTTGGTAAAATGTCACTGGCAGGACATATAATATATATATATATATATAAATAAAATATATATATATAAAGCAGGATAGTTGGTTGTCTGTGGAGGATGTCCAGTTTTGTATTCGGGATACGGAGCAGACTGGAAGTGGTGCGGATGTATTCCATTGTACTGTTGTGTCATTTATCTGAATTCTTCATACATCCAGTCTGTTGATCTCTGTTGCTGAAATAGGAGCCCTTTGCTTTTTGAAAGTAACCACTAGGTGGCTCAGTACCACAAGTTTCACAAGTGTATCTGATTATTGCGTTTAAAAGTAGAATTAAGAAAGAAATCTTTGGCTCCTTGTTGAGCACACTCTATTATGACTTACTTGCAATTGGTCTATTTAATATTTGAAATTTTCTGAGAATCCCATTTTGATCTTTTGGACTATATCATTCTGCTGGGTGTGATGACAAGGCATCCAACTTAACAATTCTCTAGCATACTATATAAGTATAACTGACATTCCTCTCTGCTGCTGTTGAGAAAAGTTAAGAGGATAGAAACAATTTTGATTAGGTCAAGCAGAATGTCACTAGATAGAATCTGAGAATATAAACTGGTATTTGAGTCTCCACAGACTTTAGTGGGGTCTTTGTGTGAACACTTGCTATACATCATTGCAGAATTTGTGTACAAAGTCCCATGTCAATGTTGTTTCAGATGTGGAAACAAAAATCTTCCACACAATTGCAGAGGAGCTGACATTTTTACTGAAAATGCTTTGCATATTCTGTGAAGTGGGAAGAAACAGAATCCAGACTTGTGGACTTCTTCAGGATGGGAGGTGGTCATAGGTTGGACTCGATGATCTCAGAGGTCTTTTCTGTGTTTGTGTAAATCAGTGTCCTGTACCTCTATCACAGGCTTAGCCTCTCTCATTGTCTTACAGTGATGATTTGGGTCAGGCAAATTAAAGCTGTTGTAATTTAATAATTTTAGAGTACAGTGAAAACACTTTTAGTTAGTTTGTTCATTATAATTCCTTGAAATACATGTTTTTGCCATATCCCAAAGAGTTAAGCATATTTTTGTTTTTTACTATGTCTGTTACTGAAGAGTTGATTGTGGAGTTGGTAGAGTTTAGCTAATTGCCATTTGCCATTGATGTACCAATTAATTCTTCAGTATGATTTAAAGGGATAAATCTATTGAAGTATACAGTGATTCACAGCTTGTAGATATTCATTTTAGCATCTCTGGGGTGAGTCATGAATGAAGTGCCAGGTCCAAAGGACCCATACTCACTCTGGAAGGTTTCTGAATTGTGGTACCTTTTTCATTTAGATTTAACGTTTCTGGAGCTTAAGGCAAATTGTCTCATGAAAAGAACTATACTTAAAGTCCAAAAAAAATAGTTCAGTTGAAAGGCAATTCAAACAGAAGTTGTTTAAATGTAAAAACAGTAGAGGACTGTAAACCACTCCTATATGATATTCAGATACAGCTCAGTTTATCATAATTTGAAATGCAAAACCAGAAAAAATGCATTTAAAACTGAGTAACAGAACTGGCAAGTGGAATTGTCAAAATAAACAGGAATTGCCTATCAAGCCTGGCATCTTCTTTATGCCAACGCTACTTGCTCTCGCATCTTCACAATAACATCAGTAGCTGATAGGGACAATGTTCTAACAAGAATGTTTTAAAAATCTTTCCGTGGTTCTTATGTTAGTCTAAACACAAACCTTTATCAATGCAACAGTTTGACATTGATTTCAATTATAGTTCTTTGGAAGTTTGAAAATTTTCTTTTAGATCATAAGTACGACCCACACGAATACTGGAGGTTCTCAAAGGAGAAGCAAAAGAAATCTAAAGCACTTGAGGTCTTTCCTTTAGCGCTTATATGGAAGGGATACTTCTCTTGCCTAAATTCCTGTCGAATTAATGTGGAGTGCTTACAGTGCTGGTCCCTAGTGAGCGCCTTCATGGCGGTGCCCGTCTAATCGGACTGTCGGTGCTGAACTCTGAGGTAAGGCCCGCGTTGTTTTGCTGCTGCAAATGAGAATTTCGGGGGGGTGGGGGGAGGAAGCAGTGGTATCCCCGGGGATATAAAATGTGAAATCAACGTCTCTTACTCTGGGGGTCCCACTCTCCCGGGCAGACCTGTTTCAGGCAAAAAACGGGGTTCGGGTGATGGAGAGGCTGCCGTGCGGCTGCTCCGGGCAAACTTTTCCCGAAACGCCCCCTCTCCACTCGCGGAAGTTTCCCTTCCACCCGCTCCGCGGGGGCTGCCTGGGCCGGGCTCTCCCCTCCGGGGCGGGACGGGCGGCTCCACTCCTCCCCGCTCCTCCCCATCCCGGGCGGAGGGCGGGATGAGGGGCCAGGGCGCGGGTGGCCGCGACTGCGGGGCGTGAGCGGAGCCATGGCCAACGTCAAGGTGGCCGTGCGGGTCCGGCCTCTGAGCAAAAGGTGCGGCGGGGCGCAGCCGGGGGCGCGGGGAGGTCGGAGGGGAAGTACCGGGGCGGCTGCGAGGGGCGGCCGCTGCTGCCGGTCCCGTCAGCCGGGACGGGATCGCCGCCGTGAAGCGGCTTAGCTGGGGCTGAGGGAGGGACCGCAGGCGCTGGGGAGCTTGGCGGTACGGCAGGATGACTGGCAGGACGTCTCTCGCCAGCTCGCTAAATAGCTTGGGAAGTTTTCTTGGAAAAGTCACCCAGTGGAGCTGTTAGGGTGACTTCCCACTTCCTGAGCTCCCCAAAATAGGACAATTGTCATCCAGTGTCAGGGAATCTTCCCTTCCCCTTCTGTTGTTGCTGTTTTTTCCAGCGGGAGGCAGAGCCGGATATTCCCATTGTCGCTCAGCTCCGCTCCCTCCCCGGCTTGCTTGGCTCCAATAGAAATCCCAAAAGATGCATGATACGGCTTGAAGGCAACTCCCACAAACAACAAGATGCCGTAGCATCTGTTGTTGTTTGTATATAATACATACTTAAAACTGTGCAGACTTTGAAAATTTGGGGAGGAAAAGAAAGAGAAAAAGCAAGCAACCCAAATTCCAGCGGCTGGTAATTTACTCCTCCTGTTAGAGAAATGCTATAGCACTCCAGATAGGAATGGTTTGAGAAGTGGTACAAGCTCAGTAGTTTAGAGAGGAGGGTAGGATCAGAAAGGTGGGCAGCCTCCTTCACGTGGCAGAAACTAATCTAATGCTGAAACAGAAATGCTTGTATGAAGGTGAGAGTGGAAACTCAGGGAGTAGTACAGGGAGAGGCTGTTAAGTAATTCCATTGACTCAACTTGTGATGGTGTGACAAATGGGATATGGAGGGAGGCAGAGATGAGTCTTGTGGTATTTGACCCCAAAGGCAATAGGCCATTTGTTCCTTCTACTGTGCTTCCACAACTGAGATCAGCAAAAGCATTTCAAGATGGATTTTAATATTTTATAAATGGAAAGGGGCAAGTGGCTGGATATTCTCTGTGAAAGGTCTGACATGACAACTTGCTTTTTAGCCTTGAACAAAATTTTCCAAATGTAATGACTTTGAGGCAAATACCAAATATGTGAAGGCTTAAAGTAACGTTGATAGACATGGAAGGGACTAAAGTTCTCAGTGGGGTTAAAGGCCTGCTCTTTTCCAGCTTCTTATACTGCTTCCATACTGTCATCACACAAACCTCTCACCGTCACTGTACACACACTCTGCAATTGACTCTGACAGGTACCCATGTTGCCACAGCTCCTAGGATCTCTTAGAGGTTTTAAGAAGGAAGACTTCCTGCAGAAAAGAATTCAGTTCAACTAGATTGAAGTACTGTAATATGTACAATCTCAATTCTAGCCAAAAATATTAAACTTGGCTTTTTAAGAGTGCCAAAAATTAAAATGCTGCAGGCTAAAGCTAGAACTCAAGATTGGTTGTTTCTAGACTATCATGCAAACTTCCTCATTGCTTCTTTTCATTTAATTTACAACAGCACATGAACATTCATTTTGCGTCTTAAAATGTACTGAATATTCAGATATTAAAAGATGTTAATGCAGGAGTTCTCAAAATCCTGCTTTCTGTTTAAAGTTTCTATCTTTTATAAACTGTGTTAATTACATCTGCAACTTGTTATTTGCATAAGGCAAAGAGTGGTCGTTTTGTTCTGTGTCTATATGACACCCATCACAATGACAGAGAGGTCCTATGCACAAATAATCCCTAATACTTATAAAGCCAGTACAGTTACAGAAAATGAAGTTTTTCCTTTGCCTAAGCTTTAAATAGCTTTGCAGTCACTGTTCTTCATAATGCTATCAGTCATTCTGTAACAGACTAAATGATTTTTTTTATCACCAAAATGTAGTTCTGGGAGTACATTCACTCAAATATGTTCACTGGAGTAACATTGCTTTAAAAGTCTTTATTACACATTTACTATTCTACATACTAAAAAAGATTTGTTACTTTGTGTTACATGGATACTTGTTCTGTTTAAATACATTTCCCTCTCACAATGAAATATGGAAGCCTGAATGGGTGCTATAAATTGACTATAGCAATATGTAATAATCAAGTATTAAATAGGATCTGGAAACTGATGAATCCGTTAATGGTTTGTTTCCAGACATCTTAATGCTTGGTCTATTGGATGTGAGACTTTTGTAAGGAAAGTGTAATGTTATTTTTGGCTGTCAGTCAGAAGCTGTTGATGGAAACACTTTCAATGCTAGCATGTAACTATGTGAACTATGAATGTTGTTGCCTTTTCTTTCTTGACTTCTTTGTGGAGTATGCCAACACCGCAGTCTGTAGTGGGGTGCTGCGATAGCAGACCTCACCCTCAACACCTGGTAGTAATGTGACTGGCTGAGAAAGTATTCCAATCTGTGTCTACAGCTCTCCTTGTTCCTGGGTAGCTCTCTTAACACTGTGTTGGGTATTTGTATGCTACAGAAATACCTGCAGTGTTGGACATGTCCTCTTACTATTTATGGCCAGCAGAAACCAATACTAGTTTTTATGTGCTGCTAATTTCAAACATGTTTGTCCCTTTGTTGTGGTAACTCATCGCAATTCTAGTACTTTGTTGTGACTGCTGATTGCTATTGTAGTGTATCTCAGCGCTGTGTTATGTGAGAGGAGGGAGGGAGGGCTGTTTGTGCATGGGAGGCCCTCTGGCAGGGGAACGATCCATGTGTCTAAGGCAGTATCGTGTTGGGACCAGGATGGAGCACAGCTACCTCATGCCTTTCCCTCCATGATCCACGTCTTCTGTTCTCTATCCAGCTGGTCTCAATTCATTTGTTTGTACCCAGGATTCAGTCCCTTATCACAGTGTAGTTTGAGAGCTGCTACATAAACAGTCTTAGAGTGCTCTGTACCACAATGAAGAGCCTCATACATTTCTATAGGATTCTCTTTCTGGCTGCACTAGAGAGTACAAGACCTTGCATTCCTTCACAGATTGTGGATTGAGTAAAATCATTCACAGCAAGTTTGTTTAGTTCAATTGTAAAGTTATAGTGGTGTTAGTTAAAAATTTGACACTAGGGCATTCAAATTGCCTTGTGATGCTTTATGAAGGCTTTAAAGTACTTTGCTGGGCCCGCCCTGAAGTTTGGGAGTTACTTGTGCAGGACCCAGCCAAACAGAAGACATATTCTGCTGTTGAAATATCGTCTCCACTTTTCGGCTGCCTCTGTGGCCTGGAAAAGGAGAGAGTGGCAAAGAGCTCTGATTTGGCAGTCTTTCCTGGTGTCTTTGATAACTCACAAATGAACTTTCCTATCCTCTATGAATCTCACAGACCTGTCACCTGAAAGAGATGATAAACAGATTAAGTAACGCGAAAGCTGCCTTTTGCCTTTTTCTGCTTTGTTTCTGAGCTGTAACTTGAAGTCTTCTGGCCAGCTCTTTATTCCCCAGTCCCTTCCAGAGTTCCTGACCTTGTCATCCACACTCTGGCAAATGAGAGCATCAAAGAAATGTCTGGGTAGTCCCAGGTTTCAAAACTGAACCACACTTCCAGCTGTGCAGGTATTTAGTATGACAGTCTGAGCTGCAGCAATTGTTTTCCTCATTACTGCTGCTCTGTATGACATAGTCCTCTAATTGTCTTCCTGGCATGCAGCAGTTAATGAGGCTTGAGGATGGGATGTGGGGAAGGAGTTAAGTTTGGGTTCCTAAGAACTCAGGTGAGTAAGCCTGTGTCTGAGAGGGAATTGTAGGGGAAGTTTGTCACTTTAAGTTCCCAGAAATTTGCTTGGTGTGCCAGACTTGAACAGTGTTCTGAGCGTAGCTGCACTGAATAGATGAGAAAGGACCTCAACTGATGGGTGCATTATGATGTGAATATTTAAAATCCATTTCTATTCAGAAGGAAATCTCTGTGCAAAAATAAAATTACTTTCAGATAATTTTGGAAATGATGCAAAGTAAATCACTTTTGGTTTTTGCTGGGTATGTCTTCATTAATCTGCTGCAGGATCAGCTTCATTAACTAATCTCTCTGCTGTGCTCCACCTTCTTTGTTCATTGTAATCACATTATGGTAAGCAGAAGGAAGAATTATTTTGTAAGGAACATTTGTTGCTGTTGCTGTTTTATAGACTGTGCTATTAGCTATTTTACATGTTCACATGTAACCACAAGACTTAGAGCAAGGTGGCCTACTGCTAACGAGAGTGATAACTTTTAATAAATTTTGTAGAAAACATTCCTTGAATCTTATGCATAACAGATGTTAAATGCTTTATCAAAATAAAATTAACATCAGATTGGAAATTGTTGTTGTTCTCCTTATACCCACCAAAACAAATTTTAAAATCCTTTTAAAATCTTTGTTCTTCACTAGTTGCTCACTGCTGCTCTTTTTAAGCAGTTTTTGAACCAATCTCCTTCAGGTTGTTGTATTTCAAATGTATTTGATGCAAGTGTATAATGACAGAAGATACTGGCATCATTAGTATTCATATAATTTTTTTTTTTACAACTTCAATCTCTGCTTATGTTAGCTTTTCTGTGCTGTTTGAGTAGTCTTTAAAAATATATATAAATTTAGGAAAAAACAGGTAACAGGTAAGAGCAGAAAACACCTTTTAGCTTGCTTAGGACTGCTACGCACTTCTCATGCTATTTCAAGGTTTAGACTAAGGCAGGCTATTGAACGCAGTATAGTGAAGTGTCTTTCTTATCCCTGACCTGGTTTCCTTACCCTTTTCAACTGTATATTTTCATAGATATATACCATGTGACCTTGGTGCTGTCACCCTCTCACACCTAGAGAAATGGCAGGCTTTTATTTACTTTCATCTGCTGTGATAGTTGAGTGAGTGTTTGTTCCTCTGTGTCCCTCTGTTACACAACAGTCCCTTTCTTCAAGTAGTGGTAGTTGAACTCTGTCTCAAAAGCCATGGGTTTTGGGATTGGTACCTAATGGTGTGAAAGAACTATCTCAGGCCTTCAAGGGTCTTTTGCTGTCTGAAAATCTGTACAAACTGCATTGTTTATGCATTGCTCATGATTTCAAGCTGTTTTTCCACAGCAGAGCTGGGATTTTTAAAAGAAAAGTTGAGATTTTAATTTTGCTTTTATAAAGAAAGTCCCTCCCCCAAACAAATGTATTTTAACATTTGTGTATCCTGTTAAGGCTATCTTGACACCTTCCCCCCCCCCCTCAAATGAGTTATTTCTTTTACTTAGTCTATTATTTGAAGTTTCGTGTAAACTGTCATTGAGGTGGCTGATCTTTTCTCTTAGCATCTGCACTTGGCATTAGCAGGTGGTTTTCATAAGCCGCATCTGTGTTTTGATAAGTGTACTGCATCAGCAGCTTTTACCAGATGTATTCTTCCTGCAGTTGCGTGAACCAAGTTTTCTAACTTTGGTAAAGGGCAGACATTCTAGCTTCTTAAAAGACCAGGACTCTGCATGTCCTAAGTGGCCACCACTGCCTGTTCCGTGAAGATGCTACTTCTGCTCAAGCTGTGTGACAATACTGTGCCTGTACTCATTTAAGCCAGGAGCATCAGGTGCTAGCTACTGATGGTTTACTTCCCAGAGTAAAAGGCTGTCTCTTATCTTGTTGCCCAGGTGAAACCAGTTACAACAAGGTCCTCAAATACCAACAGCAAAACCAGCTTTTGGAAGCCTTCTATTTTCTTCTAGATTTTTACATTTTCATAGAACACATTTCCTCACAAGTCCTAAGAATACTTTATGAGTGTAAAGTGTTTTGGAGCAGGGATCAGACTTTTGTATATGCAGTAAAGAAAAAGGGGGCACAATGGCATTAAAGAACCTGGCCAGAGCCATGTCTTTGCTGGGTGGTTTTGTTCTCTAAGATCACAAAGTGTAATATGACATGACTTCATGTGTAGAGATTGCATCTCCCCTGGGGAATGGTGCAGTGGTTGGCTGCTAGTCTTTGTGCAGTACATGGTGAGACATCACCACTGTGCACAGAGAATGTATGTGAGTTTTGGGCAGGGTTTCCACAGTTTCCCTTTCTTTAGTCCAATGCTTTATGTGAACTTTAAAAAGCAGTGCACTTCACAAATTTTATTACCACCTTCCTATTTGTAGCATAGATTTAAAAGAAAATAAAAGTTTTGTAGAATTGAAGGGTTTACTGTAGTAGCTGCTTTTAATAAAATGAAAGAGGTACCAAAGCAAGAGGGATGAGACAGTGCCTCACAGCATTCAGTGTCACAGTCATTTATTTAACTATGATTGCAGATTGAAGTTCTGTCCAGGTGGAATGAGAACTTGTATCCAAATTCTGGTTTGCATGGAAAATATGGCATTTGCACAGAATTCCGTTGATGCGAAAGTGTGAATGATACTATGTCATTGTTCAGTATACAGCTGGGAAATCAAGGCTGGATGAAAGTGGACTGACTGGACTGTAGCTTTGTTTTAAATCCTCCTTATTTCATGCTTCTTTAAATGCTGGTGGTATGATAGATTAAAAGACTTCCTCTCCTCTTCCCTCCTCCCCTCAATGCCTCTGCATGAAAGGAAAGCATCATTATTCCACAGCGATTCAAAGCACCACTCTATCATCAGGAGTATTTCTGACTCGTATTTATCAAGGAAGATGCCTGATGCTCCCGTTCCAGCAGTTAAAGAGTTTAGGGGTGGTGCAAACAGGAACACTCTTCTTGTACTGTGCCATTGCATGGACAGGATTACAGAGCTTACTGTGACCGAAGGGCCCATCCTGTGCTTTGTCTCCTAGCTCATGAATGTATATCAGAAGTCTGGTAAGATGAAGTAAAGACTTTAATGGTTTTAATAGGGCTGTATCTGAAAAGAGTACTGACAATGCCTCATGTTTGTCTGCACCAAATATTCGTATTTTTATAGTTACATATAATTTTCAAAGAAGACTAGGGGGAAACCATGCAAGGATGATGGTAATCACAAGGAATGGTGATTTTTGACTCTCAGATTGTGTTACATTGTTAGAGCCAATGCAGCTGGGAGTAGTTTCAAAAAATTACTTGAGCAGTATGTCTAGTATAGCAGCATGCTGTCTTGGTGAACTCTGTGTACTTGGCTTCGATATAGATTTTAGAATTATTTATAAACATCTGTTCTGAATTTGGTAGGAGGATTGTTGACTGGGTGTGCACTCCTGTTTGCAAGACACAGCAAAACAGTTTTGACTTTTGGATACAAAATGGTATTGAGTAATAAGAATAATGAGAAACACTGAAAACAAATTTTAGGTAAATTTACTTGATTGTTGATAGTTTTATTTTTTTTTTTATAAAAAATCCTGCATTACCCAAAGTGAGGTTTTTCATACTAATAGCACCTCAACTTTCACAGGTTACAGCAGCAGGTATAAGGATATATATTATGCTGATGTTGCAGAGGGATGCTGTGTTTGGGAAAGTTCTTGTTGTAGGTACCTTAACTTGTCAGTAGAGTGCAGAAGCTCTAATGGCTGAAAGCTTTGGCATTCCTGTCTACAATTTTTGATGGAGCAGCATGGACTCTTAATGCTCTTCTCATTGCACCTTTTTTCTCTCAACACCTGCCTCCTCACCCCATTTTGTCTGGGATAGTGTTCTCTGAAGCAAAATTTAGAATGAGCCCTGCATTGTCTGTTTCTTTGTTCCCATGGCCAAGGCCAGTCCCTCAGGAGGTGCAAAGATGGCAGCTTGTCAAAGATACTTCTGTCAAGGCCACCAATAAATAAGGGGCAGAGACATTGTACAGTATACTGTAAATGGAAAGGAAAAGAAAAATCTAACTCAGGTTTTCCCCGCAAAATCTTTAGACCTCATGACCAAGAAAATACTTGGGTTAGATTTGCTTCAGGATTATATATAAGCTGCTTACATGGTGATTGCATAGGTATGCCGTTAGAAGGCACAAAGTATCCTAGGTACAAGTGAAGGTAGTTTGGTAAATGTGTACCCTACCTGTAGGCTATCATAGGTATCGATCACATCCTGGCAAGTGATGGAATCCACGAGACAACAGCAGTAACTACTGGCATATAGTCTGCCATACTCACTGCAGGTCTGCTGTAGCTGTATTTTGTGGTTTTGGTTGTGTTTGTAAGCAGGATGTGGAGATGCACTCCATGAGAGTAAGCCACAGAAGGGTAGAAAAACCCCCAAAACCCTGAAGTCAATTGTTCAAAAAACCCCAGAACCTACATGATTGCCCAGATCAGCATGAAAAATCTCTCGATGCGGGGAGCGATTGATAATATTGCTGTACTGCTTTTGAGGTACTGTCTCGGCACAGATTGAGTTTGGAGTTAACTTGGGTGATGGGAATCGGCAGGAAAACACAAGTATTTGCAGTGATTACATTGCAGGGTTATTTTCAAAGTTTGTATGAGTAGACACAAACTTAATTCTTAAAAAATTTATTTAAGATTTTCCTTGCACTTGAATTGTATGTATTGGCTTTGGTATGTTTGATTACTTTGGTGAGTAATTTGCTGATCTGTATTTGTAGAAGCAGTTTTGTTACATGACTACTGCCAGTGACTCCAGTATTTTTGCTTTATTGCCTGTACGTGTTTCTAAAATAAACAGGCGACTTAAAAAGTCAGCTCCTTTGTTCTCCAAGTGCCTGACTTATTTGAGAGGGTGGAGAAGAAGTGGGGCAAATTTTGGAAAGTATAAAATAAACAACTGCCCCCTTTCCTTCCACCCACTGCTTCCTCCAGCTCTGTATACCTCCTTGCACTTCTGTACTCTGTGTCTGAACTCATCTCAGGAGATCAAGCAAGTTGTGTAAAAGTCCCTCTCAGGGGTCTTGATTCTCCCATGATTCTTTTCCAGTGGCTCATTCTTCTACATCTTGCAGAGTGTCTTTGTCCCTCTAGGGTTGGATTAGCTTTACATGTTGGCTGCAGAAATGATTTGTCATAGGAGCAGCAAATGGGGTAGGATTTCCTTTGGGCTGCCTGTGTTTTCTGGACTGCTGCAGCAGTCTGTCAGGTCTCTCATGTAGCTCCCTATTAGAGCCCTGCCACTGCATTCTGTACTTGTGTCACTGTTCTGTTGCTGGGTCTGCATTTTTTTAAAGCTTTCTGTGATTGAAAAGGTCCAGATCTTTCCTGGGATGTGCACCATTAAATGGTCTTTCTACAGCTTTATCTTTGTACAGATAGCGCGTTTTCTTGCAAAGCAATTTAGGAGAGATATTTCCCAAACATAGCATGCATTTTTCAAGAATGGAGGATGAGGAAACTAAATGTTAGGGCCACAGTGACTCCTGGGCAGTAGAAGTCAAATGTCTTACTGGAGAAGTGTACTTTGGAGTTGATTTTATTGGTGCAAAGAATACAACTTTCATACCTGTGGAGCAGAGCACCCATTCCTAAGGATGATGGCTTGTTTTGTCATTCAAATGCAAACTGTTGCACATATGTGTAAGACTGTGCTGATGAACACAGGTTTTGCTGAGAGAGCTTTTTAGTGTTTGCAATCTGGAGTTAAGGTCAGAACATCCAGAACAGCTGCAAGTCTGCTTTGCATCCTGGCCTTTAGGTATTAAACTGTGCTTTCTTTCCCAAAGTTCTCTGGTTTGTACCTAAATGAAGCACGATATAAACACATGTTTATGGGAGATCGAATGTATAGTTTGTAGAGCTGGTGGCAGCCATATGTTGTTTTGTTTATGCTCCCTGGTCTCTGGCTTTAAGCTGCAGGAGAACGGAGGGATCTCCATTCTCGCCACCCCTGTTCCTGCCCTTTCTCTTGCTTTGGCTTAGCAACTGTGCAACAGGTGTGCTCAGTGCTCTGGAAGGGCTGGCTGGTCCTGTGACAGCTTGATTATTTATTTTGGTGTGGTTCTTTTTCTGGTCACAGCTGATCTGAGTCATTGCATGAGTGTGTGATTGCTAGAAAGTAGGAACACGTGGGAGGTTGGAGCAGTAAAGAGTAATTACCTCTTGTAGCAACAGTCTACAGTTAAGATAAAAGTTTAGGTGCTGTGAATCTGCACTCAGAGTAAGGGGAGATATTATTTCTATCCTTGTTTGCTAGTGGCTTTTTTTGTTTCATGAGACTCAAACAAAGGTGCTTGGTTGCTGCATAGAACTTTATGGCTGCATAGTGTGGAATCCTTGAACCCTGTGGTAAAAGGTGATGTGGTGATTTTATCTTGTGTTGTTTGTGTCTTGCTGGGATTATGTTTATTTTAGTATAAGTATATATGTATATATGAGTATAAAAATTTTTATATTCAGAAAATTTTTGTATCTCAAAGATTTTATATTTGGAATTTCTTCTTTCTGTAATGTTCGGGTAGTGACTGTGGCCTGGGAGAACATCAGTTAATGAGAACCCACAATGTAAAGTCATTTTTTCATAGGGTTATGTATAATACATGTGGACTGAAGGCAGTGAGTTTCATGTAATTATTATAGCTGGGGTTGAGAATGCTGCTTGTTGTTGAGGTTGCTTTATATCTGCAATTAGAATACCCTGGCATTTAAAACTATTAAAAGCTTTTCCAGATTTCAGACATTTGAGCACAAATGCTCTATTCATGAATGCCTGCCTCAGGCTAGATTTTCTTAAAATTATTTTTAAGCTTCACCCAGAATAGTTCAGCTCCTGCAGGAGATATGGTTACAGGGAAATTATGTTTTATAATATATAAGAGCAACTTACGGTGACCTTTTATTTGAATTTCCCCATTGATTTAAAATTTGAAATCTGATGTGTATTTTTTAATTATCCATCTGAATCCTCACATTTTTGCCCAAGTTCTAAATAACTAAAACTATTTAACATGCTCAGTGAAGACTTATAATAACATATCAGACAAAAGGTTTAAGGGATCTGCTTTCTCTGAGGTTGTACTCTCAAGTATTGACCAATTGTGCTTGCATTGTCCCCTTAAGGGAAAAACCTCATTGAGCGCTGCTTTAATAAATTGAGCTCAGTGTTGTCCAAATAACAATTGAAGCCCAGGAATGGGACCTGAGAAACAAGGTCTTCTGTCTGATTTATTCTCAATAATCTGTTTACTGACCTCAGCTGGCATCCTAGAAGAAACACTGATTCAGTTATGGAGTGTACAAGTAAATTTGGGTTAGACAGTGACAAAAGAGTAGGATTTGGTACCTTTGGAGCAGAGAGATCAGTTTACAATCAGCTATAATACACCAGAAGAGGAGACACAAAACCTGCAGAGCAGTTGAAGACACTAGAAGTGAACGTGGACCCATGGACAAGACGTCAGAGAGAACAGCCATTACCCATAAGAGATGATGTGTGTGCATAGGAGGAGAAGGATATGAACTCAGTGAACTATGTGAGATGATGAGACTGGAGGATTAACAGTAGGACTGAAAATTAAGGATGCTCATGGGATTGGGAAGCAAGATAGGGCTGAGATCATACTAGGGCAGTGAAGGAAAGAGTATATGTAACTGAAGTAACTCCTTCCTAAAGGCTTTCTCTGTTTTTTTCTGTCTTCTGCTGTTTTCAGATTATTGTGACAAAATGTCCCATTTCCTCTTAAATCAGGCCTGCTGTACAGAGCAACTGTCAGTTTTGTCCATTAGCTCACCTGGCAGAGGTTTGTACATGGATATAAAAGTCCCTAAACTAAATTATGTTGGAAAGCATTTGCTGGTCAAAACACCTACAAAGTTACACATGTACCCGTTAAATGCATCATTTGCATGTTTCTACCTTAGATACAGTCTGTATCTTTAGGCACTTGTCCTTGTTCATTTGTTCTTTAGGGAGCCTTATGAGGTCTCTGTTCAGTACTCAATTATATGTAGTGCAACATTTGGTATCTAGCTGTACATAATGTGTTTCCCTTTCTCTTCTGATCTGACTTGGGGCAATGGTGATGAATATGTTGAACAGCTGAACACTCAGCTTAACTAAAATCTCTGGGAGCTGTCCTTGTATTTTCTATGTCAAGTGCCACGTATGTGTTACAGCAAGTACCAAGTTCAGCCTGTCTCAGGGCAGGTACCTCAAAATCAGTAATGTGAAGTACAGAGACTTCAAGGTGAAGCATTATTTCTGTCTGCAAAATGGGATCAGCCTGTGCTCAGAAATGTGTTTAAAACTTCTTTATGCTTCTTTATGGAAATCTTAAGTGTCCTAAGGCATTGTTTTGAATGCTGTTTTGGTACAGAAAGCATGGGGTAAAAACTGAGAACCGGAGAGGAGAGACCCCAGGCAGGGCATATTGTGCTTTGTGCCACCTGAAAGTTAAAGCTTTCAGTGAAAGCAGATTTTAATCAGTGAGGGACTAAATGTTTCTGCACACATGTAAGGAAATTTGTTAACAGGAAGATCTAGGGCCATGAATGAGTGGATGTCAACTGGATTTGAATTTTTTAAGTCTTGTTTTAGCTTATCTAGTTTCCAACTGACCTGATGATACTGATCCCGCTGATTATCAGGGGGATGTGTATACATCTGTGCTGGTTTAAAAGTAAACTGACAGGAGAAATGAACCCAATTCAAGATATTACAAGTCAGACTTATAATTTACTAAGAAGATACAGAGCAACAGTTGTTCTGTACAATGATACAGAGAAAAGTGGTTTTAACCCCCAAAGACAGATGTACACCCCAGCACCCTGGGACAAGAACAGAACAGTGTTCATTAGCCCCTGTCCTGAGCACCACGTGGCCCCCCAGTGCAAAGTAAAAGGAAAGGAACACCTGTTGGTCCAGATGACAGTGCACCTTCAGCTTAATTTTAAACAAAGTGTGGCTAAACTGCATTAAGAACAAAATCATTTTTATTTCTAAATCAATTTCTTACATCTTTAGAAAGTCATTAAGCTTCATCCAAAAAAAACTTTACCAGAAAGTTGCAGCTTACAAGATTTGTCAGTATCCGAGCACACAGCAAAATATAGAAGAAATATAAAGGATCTTTTTCTTGTTCTTGGCTTCTCAGTACTGAAGTCAGATAAATAGGGCACTGACCTCTTCTTCCTCATTTCTATCCTACTATGTATAAAAAAATCCAAGATAATTATTGAGAGAGATTAAGAATGTCCTCAAATAGCTATTATGCTTTCAGCCCAGAAATAAGGTGGCGTTTGCTGTTGGTTTGGTTGCTTGCTTGGGTTTTTTTGTTTGCTTTTGTTTTGGTTTTTTGGGGGGAGGGAGTTGTTTTTTGGGTTTTTTCCCTTTGACCATGTCCTTTTTTCATTTTTTTCTCATATGACTCATTTTGCATGTGGAAATTGTCTGTAGTAGCCAGTCATAGCTGCTTTCAGTGGGAATTTTAGT
Organism: Chiroxiphia lanceolata; assembly: GCF_009829145.1. Lineage (NCBI taxonomy): Eukaryota > Metazoa > Chordata > Aves > Passeriformes > Pipridae > Chiroxiphia > Chiroxiphia lanceolata. The sequence continues at coordinate 27,712,008 of NC_045642.1, forward strand.
ATTTATGAGTGCATGGTCCCTTGCACTTGAGAAACAATCCTGTCCGTTTACATTTCAAGATAGTTTTTTGGGTTCGTTGTTTGTTTTTTTTCTAAAGAGTACTTTTTGAGGACTACAACAAACACTCTGGATTAAGTGGTAAAAAATCAGTGTGACCTGACAACTCTTGTGGCTCACAAGTGTATGATGTGGATCCATACTCCACAAAGCACAGCCAGTCTACCAGTGCTCCACTCTACTTCCTTGTGAATGTTATTCCTGGAGTTTAGAAAACTGACATGCACCTTTCTGTTCCTTCATATTTTAAATGGATTTTTTTTTAATGTGTTCTGTTTCCAGAGAGACTGCAGAAGGAGGAAGAGTGATTGTAGAAATTGATGACAAAGTGGCAAAAGTCAGAAATGTAAAGGTATGCTGCTTGTCTTCTCTTTCTTATAGAAGGATCCTGATATCCTGATGCTTTTCTGTGTTTGCTTGGCTATTGGATGATTCTAACAGAAATATTAAGGGAGAATTTTAAGCTGGCAGAACTCTAGAACAATTGCAGCAGAAGTATGTGGGAGGATTGTTTTGGTTTTGAGGTTGATGTACATCATTCAAAGCTGTTAGTAAATAGTTTATGATTTTGTGCTTATCTTACTAACATCTGGAAAATTTCTTTCCCTATGTCCCTCCTCCTCTCATATTTACACTCAGAGTGCAAATGATTTGGTAAAAGACCAAGAGCTGTAAGAATAAACTGAATGCAGCCATCATCATTCGTGAGAGTTCTGGAGCCAGCATGCTTGGGAACTAGGCTTCTGCTTTAGACTCTTGAACTGCTTAAAACTGCCACAGTCCTTCAGTAAATTAATAGAACAGGAGCAAAGCAATTCTGTGCTGTCAAAAATGTTTCTGCTTGAAACTCAAATAAACGAACTGTGAGATTACTGTGAGGATCCCAGAAGATGGATGATTTTTGTATGTCGTCTCCTTTTTTCTTTATATCTGCAAGCAACCCACTTATTCCAGATTACTGATTCCAGAGAAATAATACACTAGGTTTAAAAGACAAACCTTGGCAGAAATTAAATGAAAAGATTTGAAATATTTACTTTTTTCCATTATAATTATTATTGTATTGATTACAAGTGTTTCTTATTAAATAAATAAGAGGGAAAAATATTAGGGGTATGAGAGATCTCGTGGATGTAAAGTGTTGTTTATTTTCTGTATCTTCTCTTTTCAAAGGCTGTATTTGCAGAGCCTGAGACTCACTACTTTCTGAAATATTTTTCCCCAGTTCCTTTTACATGTGACAGAGCTCTCAAAGAGACACATATCCTCTGGGACTGATGCTGTCTCTTCTGGTGCTTAGTCAGGGAAGGCTTTGGTCTCCACTACAGGGCTGTGAGGTCTGGGGCCTGGGAGGCTGCCTGTCCCCCTGGGTGAGCCCACCCTGGCAGGTTGTGGCCCTGGTCCTGCAGCTGCCTGACTGACTCCAGATGGGCCTTGTTAGACCTAGAGCTTTCTGTGGTTTATTTGTTTAAAGAGGAGCTGTGGCCTGCCCTGGCATACAGGGGAAACCTTAGCAGCAGTAACATTTATATGTTAGATGTGAATGGTGTTAATTTCGTGTAATGTTTTGACTCATTGGTGAGTAGATTGACAATGTATAGTTCCTTTTTCGTAAGCTTATCTGTTTTATTACGGATCACTTGGCCAAGATTATACAGAAAACCTTACGTGATTCCCTTAATTTCAGACATAATTTCTGACTACTGTGCTAGAAAGGCTTCACTGTCACTGTTACGAACTCATAAAGGTTAGGCTTGGACTGCGCAGTCCCAGTGGCAGAAGTATTAGCTTGCTACCATGACAAAGCAAAGGGGAAATGGGGGAAGACACTTGCATTTCCAACTATGCAGTGAGAAAATTGTTTTTGTCTTCTCAGTTGGTGCCTCATTTCTGCGATGCAGTTCTCAGTGAAACCGGAGAATGACAAAGAAATACCCAAAGGGTTAAAGCTCTCTTGGCAATACGTAGAATTTGAGGACTAGCTGAATTATGTTTATTGTATACATCTTGGAGAACCTTAGCTGCAGCAAAAATGCTTCAGCAGGTCTGTCATGGATGTCTCTGCTCACTCTAAGCATCAAAGAAAGTTGAATGAAGATGTTAAACTATTTGCCATTCCTTTTCCACAATATGGATCCTAGATTAGCTTCTTGTTAATTTGAAATATGCTTCCTTTTTGATCAGCATGTTCAGGGTGAATTGGTCTTTCTGTCTTTTTCCTTTTGTTGTCAGGTTGACAGTAGGCTTGATAGCAGCTGGGACTCAAGAGAAAAAACTGTGGCCTTCAGCTTTGATTACTGCTACTGGTCAGTTGATCCTGAAGATCCAAAGTATGCATCTCAGGAAATGGTGAGTGGTGCTGTTTCTCACACTGGGTTCCCATCCCACTTTGTCCTTCATAATCACATCTACAAGAAGAGATTGAGGTGTAGGATACATGAAATTTCATGTTCTACTCCTTAAGTAGGTGCAGTAGGAATGCAATACCCTTGTTTGTCAACTAACACACTTTCATTAGATATGTTAAATTTGGTAGTGATCATTAATGGTGATGATCTGAGGACTCTAGCTTAGAAATGAGAATTTTTTCAGGGATGGGAATCAGGACCTGGGGAAAAAGCTCTGAAGGAAAGCAAGAGTGTTGAGGTAATTGTTTTGAGAGGATTAACAGTGAAGTAATCACATCTTTAATGGTTGTAAATTTTACTTATAGTATATTGTTCAGAGCTCTTTTCCTTGACAAAGCATCAGAAATTTTATAGTTAGTGGAGATTTATCCTAGCGAGAAGATCCAGTGTTTGATTGATTGAAAAGAGGATTGAAGGATTTGGTATTAAAATAGGATGAGATTACAACTCTTTGTTAATAAACAAGGAATTATTAAATCTATAAATAAATACACTGTACAGCAAAGCTATCCAAATCTTTCATTATACATGCATATGATCACATATTTCAGCATTAAAATCAGGTTTTAGTGCTGTTTTGTCTTCAGAATCGTATAATTTCATTTTCATCAGTTGTCAGTACAACTGCTCCTGAAATTTTGACCTGTATAACTGTGTTGCTTTTCGCAGAAATGATCATTTAAGACTGAGTTAATTCTGTAAAATTTATGTTTCTCGTAGTGATGAGCACAGGATTGTTTTACTTCTGGGAGTCAATATGTGAAAAAAATGTCAAATTTGGCAATTACCAGAGCTGTAGATAAAATTCTTGACTGTGCTTCATTTTCTTTTCAGTACAGTAGTGTGGAAGATATTTTGGGAACTTGGGAAGTGTATTTAGCATTTAGAAAAGAAAATTGTCTTTCTAAAGTATTCAGCACTAGCTAAACTTCCATTTTAAGGATTACAAATAACAAATCTTTAAATTTTGAACTGCTGGTTCTCCCCCCAACTCCCTTATATCATCTTACTTGTTTATTTTGATTTTGTGTTCTTTGTGAGTTTCTCTCATAATACACTTAGAAGCTTCTTAAAAATGTTGAAAATACAGTTGGCTTTCTAGTTGAAATGGTTTAGTATGAAACACTGATAAATACAGTCTGCCAAGTCAGTTTTATCTTTACTCGGTATGAAAATTTATCAGAACTGCCAAGTGGAAAGTATAAATATTGGCTACAAACCATAAATTTTTGTTCTTGTTGTTGTTAAATACAAGTGTGACTGAAAAAGAACATAAAGTGCAATATAAACACTGCAGCTTCATTGCTGGGATTGAGTAGATATTTCAGATGCTGTGGAGAACCTCGTTTTATCATGCAATCCATTTTTATCCAATAAAGACTCTGAGGGGGAAATATGAACTCCTGGGCCATAGAAGATTAAGAAGTGGGAAGTAGTTTCCTTACTTATGCCTGGTGCCAACTGAAAGGACAACCAGGGCTGCTCCATGTAACTGTTGGAGCTTAGACAGACATTTTTCATGAGAAGTTAAAAGATGGACTGGTGCTTTGAAAGGCCTGGAGTCATGAGCTGATATCTTGGGCTTTTTGCAGTCTTCTACAATCTTTGTGATTGAAGAACCAGTAAAACATACCTTATATGCTCTTGAGAAGAGGCTGCTGGGATACTGCAGTCTTACCACGCTTTTATGCATTTCTCTGTCCTCTTACACTGTATGAACAAAGTTTATTGTGCTAATTCCATGTTTTGAATCATTAATTCAGTGATGAGCTTGAAGTTTCTAAGCTTCCCTAAAAACTTCAACAACGATGTTATCAATAGCCAAAGGAGGTTCAGTACCACTGTCATCCAGTAAAAACTTTCTTTCGTGAGCTGACCTTGGATCACTTTTCCCTTGAAGATGTCCTGCCAACTGCTATCATATGTGATTGGTATATTGGTTGAGGATGAAAAGTAGATAAAAGTATCTGTCTTCAGGTTCACTTTTGTAGAATGCTGTCTTTTAGTAAACTGTCTCTTTTTTGTCCTCTAGATGGTTGTATAAAAATGAAGTCCTAACAGTTTCTTCAGTTGTTAAGGATTCTGTGACAATGTAACAATAGTGGGGCTGGAAATGGTAGTGTTTAAGTAAAATTAGGATTTTAAAGATACAGATCTACTTCTCTGAATACTTCTTATAGTTCCTTCCAGATGTTAACATTGTATGCTTCAGGTTCCTGTCTCCTGTATTTCAGAGATGACTACACACAGTACGTTTTATTCCCTATATATTTTAATCATATACTTCAAAGATACTTGTAATAGACTTGGGTCACACATTTGTAAGTACTTTCAAATGTTTGGATTTATTGTTCTGTTTATGAAGACAGTGCTTTCTCTGCCACCTGTACTTTCCATGTATTTTCCAAAATGAGAATACATTTAGCCCACCTTTTGTGTTTTTCCTAATACATTCACATTAGTATTTTTAATTAAAAAAAAAAAGTGCAGAAGGTATTTTTTCACTTTAATTTGGGGAGAGCAAATCTTGCAAAACAGTAAACTGAAGAGGAATTGAACCAATTCAGTAAAATCTGCAATGTCCATGTGACAGATAATATGCCTTTACTTTTATTTTTTTAATAGCACTGAAATCAGAAGTACTTTTCTCCTTCAAAAAGCTGGGGCAAACAATCAGAAATATGAGTTATTTTTAAGTGTTATTGTCTACATATTTTAGGGGACTGAATTTAAAAAGTAATTCTTGTATCATGATGTATACAAGCTTTCTTGATTGGCATTACAGAAATAATGTAAGCAGCCTTGTGTCTCTGAATAGAGGAAAGTTTGCTAAATTAAAAACAAAGCTTTGACTACTGGCAGAAGAACACATCACTGTTGATGTGTGGGAAACAGGCTTCTTAGCAGATATAACCTGCTGGATAGTGGTTGGTTTTGGAAGATGGCTTCAGGTGTAAGTGGATAGTCTACTGTTATTTATGATTATTCTCTCATTTGAGGAATTAGATATGAGCCAGAGTTTCATTTTCTTTATTTCTTGCCTAACTGTGGTGAAATATGAAGATATACAGTGTTTCTAATGATCATCCAGTGATTGTAACCTTCATTTAGAAGTCAAGTATAAGTGAACTGAATTCTTAGTTTTCCTTTAGAAGTTGCATAAATTCTTTACAAAATATAAGATTTTTGAAATAGGTTAGCTATGCAAGCATCGTGTTCATTTTCCAAATAAGCCAAATTTTACAATGTGACCTCTGTTTTTTAGGTGGCCAGTTTGAGATCCTTGGGCCTGTTGCTTTTGTTTTCTCACTGGGCAGTTGAATACTTTGTGTTGATACTGAGCTGAGATTTTCATCTGCTTTCATAGGTGTGCAATTCTTTCCAAAGGAGAGTCTACCTTCTCCTTTTAAAGAAAAGTAGACAATTCTTTTTTCCCTAAGTGGATTTGTTGATGCATAAACAGAATAGAGAAATCAAGAAATACCATAAGAGAAGAGTAATTGGCTAAATCAACTGGACCTTCCAGCTACTGCAGGAAGGAAGAAAGGGAACAGATCTGCTAAATCCTTCAAAGTAGGGAGATATGAGCCAGGCACCAGAGTTACATGGCAGAGAGAAAGAAGCTGAGTATCAAAAAATTGTATAGGACCAGAGAAAGAACAGGTAATAAATAAATATTAATTAAGGACAGAAACAGAACATTGGATGGGCAAAGTATGAAATTAGAAATAAAAGGAAATTCTAAAATATTATAGACATTTAAGAGAAAAAGGTCATACATGGTTTTCTGATCTTAACTCTGCAATTTGTTACATGAATTTTTGATGGTTATAAAAGAGTGAATGGTTTTCCAAACCATCACTGTCAAGGTACAGTTATGCTCCTAAAAAGCCCAAAATAACTAACCCCCATCCTGCAAAAAGCCAAATTCAAAAAGAGAAAACCAAAACCAACCAACCAAAAGAAACAAAAGAAAAAAAAAAAACCCATACACCAAAAACCCCAAACAAAAAAACCCCACCCCTCAAAAAAACCACCCCCAAACCACAGGAAAGGGTAATGCTGCAGGTGATGTTCCTTTTCCTGCATTTTTGAGACAAACTTGATTTTCTGTGTGCCAGGTTGCTGCACAATTAATTCAGTCTCACAGAGGGAAAATTCTGGTTGTCTGCACCTGGGATTTACCACTTGCAAACAATGAAATAGTTTCCTCATGTCTTCCTGAATTCTAAAAATCCAAGGGTTTTTTGGGGGGAGGTGAATTTGATATGATACAAAGCCTTCTTTAGTAAAGGGGAGCATTTTATGTAAAAGCAATTATTGCTTCCTTCTCCCCCGCCCCCTTTCTCCACAGATGTCTTCAGGAAGCTGTGTGTAATTCTAGATTGTTTTTCAAAGACAATGTTGGAAATCTGACACTCTTTGGCCGTTATATAACTATGGGACTATCCTTTACTAGAGGTTCAGGACATTTCCAATTTACAGTAAAAACACTTTGTGATAATGTTATAATCATATTTAGGGTTGTGATTTCTATTCTTACAGGAAAATTCAGTCCTTCTGATTTATTCTGCTGGTTGAATGTGGAACTTAATATGTAGGTGTTGTGAGACATTTATAATTGTCTCAGGAAAAAACATGTAAAGTTAAACTTAAATAAGTTTTTGTCTGGTGTAGAACAGTTTGTTTCAATCTTTTGAGTTTCCTTTGTAAAACCTAAAATAGCTCTTAATGGATCTTTCCCTGGGTCTGGTTTAGCTCCACCAAGCAAAAGAGAATGTTTAAAACAGTTGCAAAACTTATGCAAATGCTCCCTTAAATCCAACTGACAAAAAAAATGTTTCAGCTTGATCTAATGCAACCACAGTTAAACAAATTATTAAGGGTATTTTGCACAAGAATATTCTTAGGGCTACAGGAACAAATGCAAGCATTAAGTATTCTTGTAGCTGGTTGCTATAGCTTCAGTCCTCAGCTTCCCTCCAGCCATCCTTCCCATCCGGTTATTGTGCACGCACAGTAACTGCGGTGGGCAGACTGACCCACAGGATGTACAAGCAGGTATTTACACACAGCAGTTGCCATAGATAGCTGATGTGTAGCAATCTGTTCCTTTTGATAAGAGCAATACATTCCATGACTAATAGGCTTTGAATGGCAGAGATAGAGAAATCCAGAATAGTGTTTAAGTTCCCAACCTGCACTGATTTCAATGGGAAACAAATCTCCAACTGTTTTTTCTTGAAACACTTTTTCTACATCTCAGGCTTAGCTTTTTGTACCCCAGTGCATCAGTTAAATGGAGATGATAATGTTTATAAGAGAAAACACAATTTAGACTTTAAAATTTTTACCTCAGGCCTTCTAAAGAATTAAATAAATAGTATTCATTTTGATCTAGGAAAGTCACACTTCTGGGCTTGATAACTATTTTATTTTCCTTTGACATTGTATATTAAGTTTATGCAGATGTGAATATTCCTTCAGCATTTCTCTGAATATGACCATTTTCAGTAATACTGTGACCCTCATTGGCCCTCCTACAATGCATTCATAAAGGCCCTTGACCATAAAGGCCATGACCAAACAAAAAGATAACTGTCTTTGTAAATCTAAGAAATATGAGAGTGCACAGAGGTAGTTGTAAACAGCTGAGTGATGATATACTCTTGAACCTTTTTCTCTGAATGCTTACATTGTCTTTTTGATGAGAAGTGTCTGCCTATCAGAGAAAAAAAAAGTTTTGGGTTCAGTATTTCATGTGGATTTCCCTGTATGTGGAAGTTGCACCGTGATGTGTCACATGAGAAAACTATTATCTTAATAAATCAGGATGGTTTTACAGTGAGAAACCAGTAAGGGTATGAAAGCAAGTCTTATTGCAAATGCCAGTAACTGCTCCTAATTTCTTGACCTTCTTACCTTCCAGCCCCACTTCCATTCTTCAGCACTGGCTTACTAATGTAAGCAGGAGAATAACAGTGATTTTTTTTTTTTTTTTTTTTTTTGGTGCACTTCCATTAAGCATTTGGACCATTGAGGGTTTTACAAGCCTCTTCAAAAGCAAGACAGTGTGCTCAATTAAAGGTTGTTTATATCTTAACTTTATATAATAAGTGACACAGGCTCTCTTTGCCTGTCTGTCCATTCTGTATATGTGTCTAGAAGGAACTCCTTTCTCTTCTAACACATTATCTAATTGTTTCTGTCTTTGTTTATAAATATACTCATTTGGAAAATATTCTGTGCTCTGAAGGCAGAAATGGGATTTACTAATGGCTCATGCAAGTGAACACACATGAGCCCTGTAAACAGTTTTTTTCATTTCTTATTTGTTTAAAAAGTATACTAAGTGCTTTCCATCACATCTGACTTCCTAGCATAGTTGGTTTTATAATGCTTCCAGCTAATAAAAGTAGCTGAGGAAAAGGGCAGACAGACAGATGATTTTCTTACCTGATTATCAGAGTGTAACTGAAAAGCAAATAGAGAAAGATGTTAGTTTTAATATGCAAGATTTTCAATATAGCAATAGATTTTTTTGTTTTGTTTTTCAATGGTTTTGTTTATTTGTTTTACATGTTAACTGAAAAAGTTTACACAAGTTACACAACAGCATTGTTTGGAAGGAAAACATTGCAACACATTTTCCAACCCTTCATCAAACTAAGTCACTGTACTCATTCCTCTTTTTTAAAAAAGTGCAAACATATTCATGCTTCTAAAGAACTTTACCTGAGAGACCTTTCCTCTTTGAGTTCGTGACATTTTCATGCTTCTGTGCATTCCCTGTGGCATTCACCTTTTTAATAGTTTTGTGAATTATCGAGACAAAAATCAAAACCTGTTGTCTGGCATATGCACCTAATTGTAAAAATGTATAAAACAATAAAGCTCTAATTTACGTATCTTGAAAAATTCTTCAGTTTTGTTTTTTCTCTCTCCTCCCCCCCCCTTGTCTTGGTGTAAAAGATGGGAGAAAGAGAAGGCAGCAGTGGCTGTGGGTGTAAATGGCATTTTTGCACGACATATTTGAAAAGCAGAAAGCATTCCATGCACAAGAGTTTTTTTCTCCAATACAGAGTGAGACAGAAGTCAAAAGGAGAGTGTGCTATAAGAAAAAGGCTTTTTGTGCAATAACTGGATCAGTATATAATGGATTATGTTGGAGGCAGGGAAACCACCATGAGTGCATTCTATATATCTTCTGCCAGCAATGCAGCTGCTGTGTTCAGTTCATGATCGAATAAGGTCGTTCTTTCTGACTCTACCAAGATTCCTTTGCAGAAAGCTTCTCTGGGAATTACTGTGAATAATTGCAAACTTCAAAGCAGGCTTTATTGGAAGACAAAAAAAAAATCAAGTTGATTTTCAATTTACTATGCACAATATTAAAAACATTTTAATTTGGGGAGACAAAAATAGTTTTCAGTAACTGAGGCATTGAGTTAATTAATAGGAATTTATATAGATAAGCTGTATGCAGTTGTCGATCTTTCTTACTTGCAGATGGATGTTCACAGTTTAAATTCCTCTGTGTAATCACATCACAGTTTTTCCTCCATACTCATAAAGTAGTGATATTTTTTCCTTCTTTTAATCTAATCTAAGGACTATTCTGTATTCTTTCTGTTTTGCAAATGGGTGCCATGGTCCAAGGGGGGATGAGGCCGTGACACAGCACAGACGGGTCCAGAGTCAAGGTAGAGGTGCAAATGGAATGCTTTATTGAGGTGTGTGGAGGTTTTATGAGTTCAGGGGGGGAAAGGGCTAGAACATGGGGTGGAGCATGAGACAGACAATCAGGGGAACAAATAGGGTTAGGGATGCAGGCAAAGGGGGAGGAATGTGGGAGGAACCAGGGAAGGAAAGGGCGAATGGTCTCCTCTCTGCAGTTTCTTCAGCCCATCAGAAAGGGAGGCAGGGAAGTGGGCATGCCTGGGTATGCCTGGGAAATACAAATCCTGGGGAAACATACAATGTGTATATTTATGAACACATAAAAACTGTAAAGTCTGTGTCATAAAGTCCTTTCAATCACTCTACATCTCTTTCCATTCCTGAAATCATTCCTATTCTGATTCCTGATCCTAAACAAATGGGTTCCCTTGTTCATTGGCAAGTATTTCCATGGCATGGCTGGTAACAGAATGGAAGGCCATATCCATGGTACTTCCAAAGTAGCAGATTGATCCAAGATTATTTTTTAACCTGGAGTGAGTTTTCTGCAATCTTAGGGATGCTGTCTGAATAACTTCAGTTAGGCTAGTCTTTTGGGAGCTGAATTGACTGAAAAATTAGTCTGAACTTCACCTAAGTCTCTAAGATCGTGTTGGTCCGTGAGTTCTATAGTTATTGAACGGAAGGATGCTGATAGACTTTTGGTTGGAGACTGGGCCAGGTTTGGAGATTTTATTTTCTGACATTGGGGTTTTATTTGGTTTTAGCAGGCAGCTTGCTTATGAAAGATTTTGTTGGGCAGGACTGTGCTAGCACTGAATAGTGAGATATGTTTGTTGCAACAGCTGTGATCAAGTTCAACACAGCCATTTTGTTTATTTCTGAAAATGTGCCGTGTTTCTGACATGTTGGAGGCATAAAATTGGAACTTGCCTTCATAAGCAGCTAAAGTCTGAGAAACCTAAATAATATGTCCTGTATCACTGTTTATTAAAATGTTTATGACCAGCAATTGTTCCTTTACATTATAGCAAAAAAAGACCCTTCCCTTTTTTGTAAATTTGTCCTCCTTAATTTATTTATTTTCAATAGTAGCTAAATTTCATATTTTTCCATTAACTAAGATGGTATGCCTCAGAGAGATGTGTGTGGCCTTAAACACAAACTGAATGAATCATTGTTTTGGCTGTATCTGAGCACCTGCATGCTGACTCCCAATTCAGTTTTGGTTTTAATCAACAAAAAAGCCTACCCTTGAGAGCTCTTATGTGAAAAGCAAAATTAACATCTCTATTCAGTTGTGGCTTTTCTGGCAAAGTGGTTTCTGATAGCAGCGCCTCTAAACTGTGTAAGATAGAGTGAAGGTGAATAAAATTAATTCAGTCTAGAAATGTTTGCAGTAGCCTCAGCACATCAAAAGCAAAATAGTTTGTCAGTTTAGGGTTCCTTACCTTCAGATGTACACACTAATATGGATAGGTTCTCACTCTTAACATCTTCAGTGTTAAAATGTCAGAACATTCTCATCTGAAGCAGGAGTGGTGATGTTCTGTGTCTTAGATTGGCAAATGTATTTTGAAGTATGTCTTACCAGACTACATCACATGTAATAGTTGATTAAGAAATTTTGGAGTGGACCATTGAAATCAATCCTTGCTGGATAAGTAAAATTCCTAAGATGCTGAATGGCAATAAATGTTTTCCTGGATTTTTTTTTGTGTGCCTGTAAGGATTGACTGCTTTCAAATTACATCTATTAACTTTAAGATGGGTCTCAGTTTCTGCTCCACTGTTATTACAAGTGTTTTCCATTCTGAATTTTCAGCCATCCCTTTCCTGCATGCACATATGTCTTTAGGAGTGTGTACATGGATTGTATCATCGATACCACGTGCTTTTATGGCATTGTTGGCAGGTTTTCTTACGAAGAAAAGAGTTGAGTCTCTAAAGAGTATGTGCCTCATCCCATGTGACAGACCTATATATAAAACGTCAGGTCTGAAAAATTAATCTAAGGAACTGTGAGGAACCAGACCCAAATTAATTAATTTGACCTACCTATTTTTTTATATTTATGGATTTTTATTTTATTATGGTTTCATAGACAAAGGTGGGTAAGGAAACCCTTCTCTAGTTAGCATTGCAGAAATGGAGACAGGAAATTGTAGGGGATTATTTAGTCAATGTAAAGTAGACATACTTTCAGGGAAGTTTATATATGTACTTCATATGTGGTTTTGAAGAAGAACTGTCTACATCTCTAGGATTTTGATCCATTTGGAATGTGACTAAAAAGAAGAGCCCAAATTACTGGTGCAAGTCTGCTTTATGCATTTTGTTTTGGCAGCTTAAATTTTCTGAGTTCGTAAATGTTTTGCGAGTTTTGTCCAGATTTTGGTTTTAGTAAAACATCTATCACTGTATATTGAAACTGGGCTTCAGTAATGCAACATTCATGAAAGAACCAATTGCTCTGAAGAGAAACAAAACAGAGAGACGTCTTGTGTTATGTTTTGCTGAGTGTGTTTTGCTATGATAGCAGAAAAGTGGATTTGAGCAACTGCTCGTAGACTTAGGAATAAATCACCTTTTTTTGTCTAGAACAACAATATTGAAAGCTTCATAGGTAATACATATTGTAATCCTCATTGTGGAAAAATGAGATTTCCTGATGAATTTTAAAAGTCGAAAATGTCTGAGGAATGATTCACAGGCTTTTGAAGCAAACTCTATTGGGACAGTCTATGAACACAATAATAATTTGGCCACATGACCAATAAATGTAACCTGAGTCCTTGAAAGAATGATCAAAAAGCTTCATTACATAGAGTCCCTGAAAGCACATATCTGTTTTGGGACAGGAGAGGTACATCTACAAATTCTATGAGCAGAATAGAAAGGTGCTACTTTAGCTCTTGGTATGGTGACACACATGCTTGGCTTGCCTCACTTGGGCTTTGGAATTCTGCCTCTGTGTCACACATAATCTCCAGGACCTTCCTGTACGGAGGTACAGGAGTATGTGTGACCTCATGCATCACACATGTCATGCATGAGGTCATCATGCTGCTTTAATAAGTGACAGTGCTCTAAGGCCCTTTTGTTTTCGAGTCTATCTTATTTTGATGCTCTTAGCTGCATTCTGTTTCTTAATGACTGAAAGTAAAGGCCAGAGTAGTTCATGAGTGACTAGTATATTTTTTTATTGCTATATGTTGTAACCTGTTTCCAAACAGAACATAAATTCTACTTTGAAATGTATGACTGTCTGAATTCACTGACCTTTTCATTACCTAAGCAAGATATGAAACTTACTTACTTTTGTCTTTTTTTTGGTGATTTTTCTTTTGATTTTTATTAGAAGGAAGAGCATTTCTCATAGCTGTCTTGAAATAGGAAAAAAAGATGGATTTGTGTTAAAAATCTAGAGAGAGTTGATAGGAATTTATTGTTGAAGCAGCAAGTTTTTCTTATATTCCATCATTTTTGAGTTCCAATCAAGTAAAGGGTTTGGTGGAGCTAGTTAATGTTTTAAAGCCAAATGTAATGATTGAGAAATGTTTTAGTCCACAATTTGATGCTGTTATTTGTTCCTTATTAATTTTTGACAGCTAACATTGTTATATCTCTTAGTTATTTTTAATGTGTCTTATAGCTCTAAACCAAGAAATTGAAACTGAATTTTCAGTTTACATTCAGAAAATTAGCAAGCTTCTTAAATTTTATGTGTGGAGAATGAGATAATTTAAAGCCTCAGCTCAAGTAGCTTTTGATATTTTTAATTTAAAATCAACAGAAACTCAAAAGAATTGTCAATGCCTTAAAGATACATTGAGTCTGAAAACACAAAGATTTCAGAGGACTGTAGAAACTTACTTCCAGCTCTTCGTGTACTCCTTTATATCACTACTGTGTGTCTGACTCTGTTTGGTACAGTACAATGCTTTTATTGTCTCCCATCCTACTGCATGTCATTTGCATAAATTTATTGCTTATTACAGTGTATGGAATGTAATCTTTTTATTTTCCATTTGCTATGAATCTAAGTGGTTTTCTACAACTGAATTTCACTGCCACGTTGAGTTCAAAGAGGGAACAAAATAGATTAGAAAGTCATCATTTACTTCTGATTTGATTAACCAGGAGTTGATGTTTTTTAACTCATAACAAACTGAAGCTGTATCTGTACAAGCCCCACTTAATGCCAGAGAATATTCCCTAAGCACTGCAGCTTGGTCATCCATGTTGCTAAATTGTTTGAATATTCTTGGTGCTGTTTGGCCTGGGACAACTGGTATTTCTCATAATGGTTTGAAGGCACAGCCTTGGCAAGGACCATGACCATTCCTGACTGACAGTTTTTATGTGGCTACTCTGCTTTGGAGGCTGAGGGTGCTTGATAGGCTGAACATAGGCTGGTCTGTGCCATGTGAGCTGGGCAATTTTAAATTGCTGGTGATGGGAGCTGACTGAAGAGCTGAGTTACCGGTAGAGGGATTATGGGTGGAGAGTTAATTTTGGAGTCTAAATTTTGTTGCATGCAGTTTAGCACCTTTGTTTTAATAGCTATGCTTCACACTAAGTATCAAAAAAACCAGAACTAATTTTTTTTTAAATGTGCTGTCCATGAGACATCTAGCAGCATGAACATTGTAATGTTCTTCTGTGGGAAAGAATCTGCAGACTGTCTTGCAGCCAGACTCTGCCTAACAGAAGGTTAATTTCTAAAGATGAGGAAAGGAACCCAGGGAGAAAAATTATTTGATACTGGGACTCTAAAGGACACAATGATACACATAGAATAATATTTAAAGAGGATGCTTTTAAAAATCCTTTTCGGGTCAGGCTCTTATTTTTATTAGTCCCTCAATCACTTTTTTAAAAGAAGTGTTAAAAGTGAAATACTTTAAATTATACAGAGCACTGTACTACTTTGACCTGCACTTTGTCCAGCTTTGATCAAAGCTGGCAGCCATTTTTAAAACTAAGAATTTGCAGATGCTATGACCTTTTTTTAATTTGAGGAGAGCAGACTATACAGATCTTGAATGTAAGAAGCACCCAATGTTTCTGCTGTAAGTCATTACGCTGAAGAGAGAAGTCTGAGCTGAATTTCCTGGGAGATAGATGGTCATCTTAAACAGCACAGCTGTCCGAAAATCGCCCAGCAACTTCACCATGTGGTCATTATATTCAATACTCTTTTGAAACAGAAACAGTATTCTCTAGTAACTGGATTTCTAGTTAGGTGAGTGATGAAACTGTTCTCAATCTAAAAGGGAAAATAATGGAACTACAAATATAAATTATTAGGTTGTCATATTTCAGTACATCCCGAGGCTTTGTGTGAACCTGTCTTTTTCTGAATCAGTTTATCATAATAAGACACTTGTATTAACGAGCTAAGGGACATGTATTTAAAATGTATTGATTTAACATACGCTCAATACAATACATTTCTTTCGCGATAGAACTGGCCATTGAGTTGCAAACTATAAGTGACAAAATTTATACCTCATCTTAAAGAGTATTGTACCAATACTTTGTAGAAGGGTAACTAGTTAATTAAATCTGGCATAAATGCATTAATGTCTCGTATTTCAACCCTTTTTAAATCACTTTTCTTGAGCCTCCGGTTCTCTGCCCATTGCTTGCTCATTTCTTGCCCATTTTAGTGTACCATAGGCACAAAATCCTTATTTGTAAAGGGATAAAATTTAATGCATCTTCAGCTTGGAAAAACTTTAAATGCTGATGAAACTTCTTCCTTCTGTCTCATTTTGAAAGGGAAAAAAAAAAAACAAAACCTCTGCATGTGTTTTATTAGTCCATGGAAAAAATTGTTGTTTTACTTAAACCAGCAGATGTGTTTTTCTAGATATTCTAAAGGCTTTTTTTTTATTATTTGTCACAGAAAACATCATGTCCAAGAGGGAAGCTCCAGTATGTTCTTCACAGGCAATGTCTTGCCATAATATTATTAAGATTTTCCTTTTTTTGAAAGCTTGCCAAAGGGTCTTTGTTCCTTTTGATAGTACCAACAATGTGGTTTATTACTGCGCTTGTAATGACTTGGAAATATGTGACCTTAATTGGGACATGTAGATTCTCTAGTTTTGATGCCTGGGGTTTTTTACCATTTTTAGCAGATCTGCACATTTTAATTTTTGAAAATATATGGTATTATCTTTTGCTTTATGGAAGTATTGGGCTGGTTGAGTTCTTATATGTTCTACAACTACTTTTTAGATACAGATGATGTGAACCATCTTGCTTTTTGCTTTCTACATAGTTAAGCAAAGTATGGTATGAACCCCTGAACTATCTTCATAGTGTGCCTTGCCCAGTTTTGAGGTTGGTGTGGTATGAAGTGAGTGGGGAAGACAAGGACAGTAAAAAGAAGTAGTTCTGTCCAGCCTAAGTAATTTTTGTCACTAGGACAAAATAGAAGAAACTGATAGTGTCTGCTGCTTTTTGTAATGTAACATTTCTAATTAGGTGAGCTGTGACTGTTCATTGCACCTTTGGCTGTTAATATGCAGCCCCCAGTCCTTGTAAGATGGAAATGAACAGAGGCCACTGGCAAAAGAGCAGAATTAACAATTTACTGAATCACTAGTCCTGGCAAACTTTGTTGTTAATATATTTTTGAGAATAAGATGCCAAGAGCTCTCTCTGTGAACTCATAAGTGACCTTAAATTACCTCCTGTTGTTTGGATTCTCCAGGAAACTGCTAAAACCGTACAAATTTAGAAACTACTTTTTTCCTGATAGTCTTGTATAGCTTCAAACCTTTTGGTATTTTTTTTTTTTTTAAGTTTTAGGAGGTACAGTAGACAGCATTATTTTTTTTCACAATTAAAAAATGCCATGTAACTTTAATATTGCAAGAATTTTTGAAGAGTTGAACCACAGCCAAGAAACTTACTTGGAGATTTGACTGCTGATTTTTGATCTTCTCAACAAACATTGAAATCATGTCTGAATTTGTATGTGTGTAGATTTTTCCTTCACATCCTTTTTGTGGAAGTCAGCTACACATGTAGTCCAGACTAGTTAGGTAGGTGTTTCAAGAGACAGGTGTAAAAATAGTCCCATTGCTGTAAAGGGCTTTACTCAGTGGAAACATCACTGTTCCCTGCTTATTGGAGAGTGAGTGGACTAAATGACCTTTAAAAGTCCCTTTCACCCAAGCTATTCTGTGGAATCATAGATCACTAAGGTTGGATAAGACCTCCAGGATCATCACATCCAACCATTAACCTAGCATGACCATGTCCCCAGGTAAACCGTGTCCCCAGCTACCACACCCACGCATCATTTGGACACCTCCAGGAATGGTAACTATCACTACCTGGGGCAACCTATTCCAATGCCTCACTACCCTTTCAGTGAACAAATTTTTCCTGATATCCAATCTAAACCTCCCCTGGCACATCTTGGGGCCATTTCCTCTGACCTTGTAACTTGTTACCTGGGAGAAGAGACTGACACCCTCTTCACTACAGCCTCCTTTCAAGTTGTTGTAAAGAGCAATGAGGTCCTCCCTGAGCCTTCTTTTCAAGAGGCTAAACAACCTCAGTTCCCTGAGGTTGCCTGTTCTTGTAAGACACATACTCCAGACTCTTCACCAGCTTCATTGCTCTTCTCTGGACATGTTCTAGCACCTCAATGTCTTCTTGTAGTGAGGGACCCAAAACTATACACAGTATTTGAGGTATGACCTCACAAGTGCTGAATACAGGGAGAAAATCACTGCCTCAGTCCTGCTGTCTGCACTGTTTCTGGTACAGGCCAGGATGCCATTGGCCTTCTTGGCCACCAGGGCACATGCTGGCTTGTGTTCAGCCAACTGTCAACAGGTACCCTCCAGGCAGCCTTCCAACCACTTTTTCCCCCAGCCTATAGCCATGCCTGGGGATGTTGTGGCCCAGGTGCAAGACCAGAGGCTTCACCTTGTTGAACCTCATAAAACTGGCTTTGGTCCATCAATCCAGTCTGTCAAGATCCCTCTGCAGAGCCTTTCTGCCCTCTAGCAGATCAACTCTCCCACCCAGCTTATTGTCACCTGCAAACTGACTGAGAGTGCACCCAATCCCCTTGTCCTGGTCACTGAAGATATTAAGCAGGACTGGAAAACACCACTTGTGACCAGCCACTACCTGGATGTAACTGCACTCACCACTCTCTGGGCCCAGCCATTCAGCCAGTTTTCTGCCCAATGAACAGTGCACCCATCCAAGTCATGAGCAGCCATGATTCTATGTGTGCCTCTCTGCCTTTGGGAATAGTGGTATCTGATTCCTCCCTTGTGAACTGTGCTTAGTGAAGATAGCTGGTGGTACTTAATAAGTGTGGGATGAAACCTACATGTGTGCAGGTAGGGTTGATGGAGTATCTGTTTCCCGACCTATGATTTTGGCAAGAAGCCCTGCAAGTATTCTAAAAGCTGGCCAGGCTTTCCTATTAGAAAGCATGTACTTTTATGTCTTTATTCTAAGCAAGCAAGCAACTGAAAAAAAAAATCCCTCTGATGATTAAAACAGATACAGTCCAAAGTCTGTTACCTGAAACTAGCAGGAATACATAAATCTACTCTTTTTTTAATTCCTGTGAAATGCAAAAGTAGAAGCAACTGCTGTATATCACTAGTAAGTGTCCTTTAAACCTTCTCATTTCTCCAATTATGGAGGCATAATTTCTTTAAAATACGAAATTTTTGTAATAAAGTTGCAATACTTCTGGTTTGTGTAGTAACATCATAAATATAATTGTTTGGTTGTATGGAATAAATTACCAGATTTGTTTTATTAACAAGAAATACTGATACAGCTTGTTTAATATTCCAATGTATAAAGAAAATATATATATATATTGTAGTATAGAATCAGGTTACATTTTGGTTCTTTCTTTAATACGTCTGTAACAACTTGAGTAAAAGGATTTGTTTTTTACTGGATTAATTTGATGAGATTAACAGTGCACCAGAATAAGAGAACATGGTAAGCTGCTCCTTTCTTGGCTTAATTGCTGCTGATAGCTTCATGCAAAAGACAGATTCTTCAATCCCAACCTTGGCAGATAAGACTCATAAAGGGAAACAAATTATTGCAAGAAATCTGAAGCCTTTTTGCTTATACTGTTAACAGTAAATTTGAGTATAAAGTGGAAAATTTTATAGTAGTTTCTTTTTTTTGTTTTTTAGTTCTGAGCTTGGATAGTGAAAAATCAGTTTTAAAATAAAACTTTCATTGCTTTATTTTTATGCCTTTTAAAGTCTTTTAAAATCTGAAGTGACTGGTTTTTTGTGTGTCAGTTTTCAGTGGAACTCTTAAAATCAGAACTCTTAGGTTTTCAGTTTTTCAGGAAGATGTGACCTTTTATTTATTGTTTATATTTTATTATTTATATTTTATTTATCCCTAGAGGTATTTAAAAGATGCACAGACATGGCACTTAGGGAGATGGTTTAGCATGGACCTGGCAGTGTTACATTTCTGATTGGACTCGATGGTCTTAAAGATCTTTTCCAACTTAAATTATTCTGGAACTCAAGACATTTTATTGAAACTGTTACTGTATACAAATAGTTGTAGTTGTAAAAAACTGATATTTGAGAGTTCCATGAGCACTTGCAAGGTTCACCCAGATTAAATAATGCCAAATAGAGGAAATTTACTTTTAGAAGTATGAAGTGGAGCATATCAGTTTTGAGTACAATTGAAATTCAGTTGTTACTGATAGTTTTACAAAAAGAATCTGCCTTGTAGAATTTATATTGGTATTTTAAAAAAATTGTTGATATAAGTTAGTATTTTCAATGTCTTGTCATCTCTTTTGCTTCATTTTGCTTAATTTTTACTTTCTTTTGGTCTCTTGTATAAAGGTGAAGAAATTAGCTTATTGCTAGAAAAGTATATTTTATAGGCTTAATAATTGTTTTGCGGTGTTGTAATTTTAAGAACTGGTGATCTAATAGCAAAAATATCAACTTGAGCTAGCAGATACGTGAGAAGAAAATACCCATTTCCAGCTGAAGGGAAAAAAGGCAGAAATCCAATCTCGATAGTTGTTCTGTTGTCTGAATATTAGAAACAATTGTTAGCCCTACTCAAACACTGAAAAATTTGGATCACTACTTTTTCGTCCCACCTCCTTGTAATAAAGTCAAGGAAAAATCTTTTTTCTGTCTCCATCCTCTGTCTTCTCACAAAATTAATGGCCAACTGAGAATTTATATTTGTCCCCACTGTCTAAAATGAGAAAAAAATTAGTAATTTAATGTTGCTTTTCTTTCCTTTCACATGGAATCACAGACATCCACTAATGACCTGGGATCCTAGCCAAGAGCTAGCAGCAGTGGGAGAAAATGCAGGATATTTATAACTTCATTATAATCCATTATTTATTCCTTACTCTCTTCATTGTAAGAGAGATATCATTCAGTACAAAAAAATCATCCAACTAACAAATCTCACAGTATTTATTTTGCTCATTTTAAGACATTATCAGTAAAACTACTCTGCTTTTTTTTTTTTTTTTTGGTAGATATTCAGACACAGATAATGATGGTATCACAACATTTACAGTGACAAATTACATTATTTTTCTGGCATGAAATTATATCTGGACCAGAGGAACAGGATGTCTAAAACATCTTCTGACCCTGGTGGAGTAAAACAGTGTGGCTGTAGAGAGCATTGTGTTGCTTCTTCCAGCTGTGACATTAGCCTTTCTAGACTTTTAGAAAAGCTGAAGTTTTTAGTTTCCCCTGTGGTTCCATTATTGAGTGATCTGGCCTAGAATTCACTCAGGAAAATTTTTCCTACATGGTGTATTGCTGGCCCTAGTGTAAGTCACTGTGTTATTGTTCTGCTGGTGAAGATGCACTGCACAGAAAAGAAATCTTCACTTCTGACATCCAACCCAGCAAACAGACACCCATGTGTATAGAGCAGCACTCAAACCTGCAGTCACAGGTTTCTAGGACACAGAAACAAACCACTTAGTTGCTCATCTGCTCATTAAGTGGTTTGTAGGCACAGTGTGGCAGGTTGTGTGTAGCTATTTACTTGTAATTTTCTCTTTCCTTTCCCTAAGGATGCTTACTGCAGTTTTATCTAAAGAGCTAGATAATACAATGATACTACAGAGTCATCTGTCTTTGCCTTTGGGAAAAGAGTAATTCACTCCTTTGCAGAAGGTGGGCATAATCAAAAAAACCTCGGTGTTTTTTGGGCATATCTGATCTTTAAATACGTTGGTTTCTTATAGCATTTGATAAGTTTGACATGTACCTGCCCACCCACATCCTTTATTGCAACTGTGTCATGACAGGCTTATCATATCAAGGGAAGAAGTGCTCAAAATCAGACAAGGAGTGTTCCTTAGCTGGGAAGTTTTGTCAGAATGTGTTCCTTAAGTCTTGATTGGGAATCCCAGAATTATACAACTGCTCTGAATTTTCTTTTGACGTACATGAGAAGTTATATATATCCAAGTAACTGTGTCTGTAGGAACTATTTTACATAAATTGAATGGAGCTCTTGGAAAAACAGTACACCTGTGATGATTCTGTTTCACAGAATATCTTTACAGAATGAGGATTCAAGTCTGAAGCTGGACTTCTGCCAGGTGATCTGCCTGTATAGATCAGAAAAAGAAACAGTTCCCTAAGACAAACAGTCCTTTTCCTATAGAACTAGACTATAGTTCCCATAGTCACTTTTAAATAGTGACAGTTTGTAACAATTAGCTTTTGAGGAAAGATGGAGAATGTTTTCACTGCATCTCCCTAACAAATATTGCTGTTCTCCTGGAGAGAATTACTAAGCCTAACATCTAATTCACAATTTACTGAAGGGAAGTGATTTTATGCATTCCTTAATGGATAGGATTTGCCTCTGTTGGTTTAATGGGCAGATGAAATACCAGAATAAAACTTACACAGAACATAACATGTTATGTGTGAATCCTAAAGCAGTCATTAATAAAGTAAAAGATTGACAAGTGTTTTTCAGCGTTGAAAGCTTTATGACAAGTAAGGCTGAACTGAGCTAAATCAGATATTGATAGAGTATCAAATGTTCTGGGGTTTAGATTGTATGGCTGTTACATACAAATTGCTCTTCTACAGGTGAGTGATAACAAAAGAGGAATCCCAGTTGGGCGGGAAAAGAGAGATCAGAGAGAAATGTGATTTTGTACAGGGAGATGACAATACCAGCAATAGAATACTGCCAATTCAGTAAAAAGAGAAGGAGAAAAAAAAGAAAACAGAGGGTGGAGTTGTGCCATTGGTGATGAAGCACTTCAGAAGTTTTAAAAGTTCAGGTTCTATCAGAACATTTATAAATTAGATTGATGTGGTAAGCACAGATTGTTTCTTTCTCTTTCAAAAGGAGACAGGTTTTTTTATGAGTGAATAAGATGTATTTTCATGATTTTATAATTCAGTGATAAAATGGCAGGAATATAAAGCTACCACTCATCCTGTTCGGTGTTGCTTATTTTCTTCCTCTCTCCTCCTAGAGGAACAGTATATATTTCTCAAACATTATTTGGAATTTTTTCTAATAGTTTTGTTTTACAATTCCACTTAAATACCTTCATCAAGGTTGAACTTTCATGCTGTTAAATTTAGTGTCTGTATGTACATCACCACACAGAGCAGACAGTTTTTCCACAGGAAAAAAAATCACAGCTGATAAGATGAACAAAGCAATCATTGTGTCCTCTCACAGGGAAAATTAAAGCACAAAGGATTTAAGGACATGCAGGAAGTCTGTTGGCAGAGCCAAGAACAGAACTGTCTCTTAAGTTCTGGTGCAAATGCCTCTGCCATGGGCCAAGCTTCTTGAGCTGGAGAGAAGCTGTTCCTTTCACTGCCCTGCTTCCGGTTTGACTGGGAAAAAGAAACTGAAAAGGCAGGATAGAGAGAGGGAAGAGAAATAACCCTGGTTGTGAAGCTGTGGTCTCTTAACAAGAGAGAAGAAATGTTCCCAAACTAACCAACCGATGCCTTCCTCCCCCCTTCTCTGTATCCCATTCAAGCCAAAAAGTAATGTTGTTTAAGTAATCCTAATGTCACAGTAGACGGTTCTGTGCAACTGATCAGCATAATGTGCTTCCCTGCTTTTTCTGGCCATGTACAGAAAGCCCTTCAGCTGACATTTGTTTAATATTCTTTAAAAGAAAACACACGCAGAAAAAGCCTTGCATTATTGAAACTACTTCGTAGATTCGTTTTCACATATTCCTTCCTTGCATCCTCTTTCTACTTTTTTATTTGAATTCATCTAGGGGAGTTTATGAAAGTTCGGGGACTAAGGCTTTCATTATTTTGGCAGAAATTGTTTAGTTCTGCATAACTCTATTTCATGAAATATTTTTTCACCTTAAATCTAAGTCTTGGATGCTACATCTGAGATGTAGCAGCAATTTAATTTAAAAAAATTTAGTCATAATCCAAACAGTAACAGCTTGAGGGGGGCAAGATTCTGGGAGGAAAACACACCAAATAATGAGATAGAGCATATCTGTAGTTCATAGCACATACTGCAGGACTGAGGCTTTTAGGTTTTATGCAGTTGCTTAAACTGTCCTGACCTATTAGTTGAGAGTGATTTTGTTTGTATAATAAATAATATCCCCTTTTTTATACTAAGATCATTTTGTAGCTGGATCTACTGCAATTGTCTCGACACTCTGAAGCTTTTTATCTGATGAGGAAGTTTTCTGTTTTCTTGTGTGCATGGCAAATCTTAATTGAAATTCAGCCATTGAGTTTTTTCAGCATTTATAAAGTCATTTGTTGGTTCTATGGTGAAAAGTAGCTGTTGACTGTGGTAGCTGTATGTCTTATTTGAGTTTAGACTTTTCCTCTTTCATTAAATTGTGGTATTTTAAAGGCTGTTTTTAGAATG
Source organism: Chiroxiphia lanceolata (assembly GCF_009829145.1). NCBI lineage: Eukaryota > Metazoa > Chordata > Aves > Passeriformes > Pipridae > Chiroxiphia > Chiroxiphia lanceolata. The sequence continues at coordinate 27,736,079 of NC_045642.1, forward strand.
TACTGCACAAGAAGATAATTTTCTTTTGTTTTTTTTTCTTCCCAGTTACATACCTGTGGGAATTTATCTTAGTATTCTAACTTTAACCTAATGTTTTATAGTAAAAGTGGTTTTGTTTTCGTGAGTTGTTTGTCGATATTGATGCTTGTGGACGATGCCTATAACAAGTAGCAATTTTAGTTATTCGAAAACCCTTTTTTTAATTCCTGCCTTTTTGCCTTGACCAAATAAACTCCCTTGAAATTTTGAAGATTAGTTTATTTTCCTAATTTTAATATTAAATATTGACCATTTTGCACACTGGCAAATAAGAAAACAGTTACTGTACAAATAAGATTTGATAAACTACTATTAGCTTGTTGCTCCTAAAAGGTTTCTCTCCTCTACTCCTTCTGCTTTCTCCTCCGTTGTCCTCCACTTCAATCAAAGTTGGTCTCTGCCTCTTCCTTGTTCTTTAAAAAAAATGCAAATATTATTTACCAGAAGTTATTTAGGGGAAAAAAACCCAAATGCCATAAAACCCTTATTTATCAATATTTTTCCCTTAAATTTGCAAATGTGGCATTACATCCTGTACCTGGAAGTTTATTGGATTTTTTTTTCATGTTACTCTGAGACTTCATTTGAGTGACTTGGGAAAACTTTCAGTTTCCTGACTTATTAAACCTCAAAGTACAACAGACAATTTACTGTCATATAAAATAACTGCTTTTTGTTTCCTTTTGCAATTCAGGTTCTGATTGGATTAAGAAAGGGAAGTTTTATGCTTGGTAAATTCATATTGCCAAACCTTCATTTCTGATAGAATGCTTCCATTATCTTCAAAAGTAAAGCATTTTTTGCTGTAAGAGGGACGCTATCACAGAATAAAGGCAACCCATTCCACTTACAGTGTAAAACACATATTTGCTGTTAATTATCCTGGTTGTATATCTGTTAAATGCGCAGTAATTCAAAGCAAGGTCAAAGACACCCATATTAACTGAACCTCATGTTACAATTGTCTATAGCATTAGTTTAAATCACATGCATGAAAGAAGAGTTTGATTATCTCCAACCTGTTGGAGGAACAAAAAAAAAACCTGCCAGGCAACACACTTGTGTCTTGTCTTTGTGTGTGTCACATAGAAGGGAGCTAGATTACAAGTGTTATCCACAGACCATTGGTTTGATAGTAACTAGGAGATCAAGAAACATAAAAAAAAAAGTCTTCATAGTATACACTATTTCTGGTATCTTCTAATGGAGTATTGAAATAGAGTTTGAAATGTTCAAGTGACCTGTTGTTAGACTTGACATAAATGATTATTATCTAATATAAAACAGTCTCACCCCCAAATATGTTCATATTACAGCAACTTGGGCAGCATTTTGGTATGCCTAAGATGCATGATTAGGATATTTTAACTACATTTTAGACCAAATCTTTCCCTTTATCCCACCTGTACTGCAATGAGGACTGAGTTGTATGATCAGGATTTGTTAGATTTGAATTGGAATCTGGCCACGTTCACAGAATCACAGAATATGCCGAGTTGGAAGCAATCCATAAGGAATACTGGCGAAGTACCTTGAATGATAACAGTTGTCTTAATGCCCTCTCATAACTTCTTCAGAAAGGCATGGTTTTTTTCCACTATTAGGACTGTTGACACATAATAACTTGTAGAATGTTTCGCAGATCACCATGGGGTGTGGGCCACGTACAGCTGGGCAAGTGCAGGGAAAAGACTTTGCAAAGCCAGTTAGGGCCTTGTTGAAAGAAGCACTCTTGCATGGAACAAACTGAACAGTGCCAATCACGCAGAGCAGCTGTGCAGGGAAGACATAATCTTCCCAGCCAAATGGCAAGTTCTCTGCAGGAAGCCATATCCAACTCATGTTCTTTGGAAAGCCTCATCTTACTGAAGTTTCATTTAAAAAGTGAGACTTGGAAGAGTCCCAGAAGAGTCTTTTTTTTTTTTTTTTCCTCCCCTCCTCGTGATGAACAAAACCCATGATTCAATCTATTACATCATGAAATATGCTAGTACATATGTCCTGAATGATTAATTGTAGTATTTTTTCTATAATCTGCAGCTGTTATTGCTGATGGGTATTTGGATTAATGCCTCTGATATTAGCACAGAAAAAGCTTTGGTTTCAATTACTCTCCTTCATTTTTAAACAAGTAATAAATTAATTGCTATGCTTTACTTTTCCATTTTTTTCTGCAGTACACTAAAACAAAGAGGCTTTTCTGACTAAATTGAGACTATATTCAGTTAAATGAATTGTAATTTATCCTCACAAAAGGAGAGAGTAATTTACCAGAAAGAACAAACACAAAACGGTACAAATCAGCTTTTAATAGAAGTTCAGTAAGTAATTTTTGAAATCCTCATACTTCATCATCCTAGGGTTGCGTCACTGTTTTCATAGTTATCCAGCTTTGCTTGTATTATACATCTTTTCTCAAGGCCTAATTCAAAAAGGTCTGATTTAAACCATATTTGTATTAAAGTGTCTGAGTAGCCATGTGTATTTAATAGAGAGTAAATGTAAGTTTGCTTTGTTTTACTGAGACTTTGGAGTTAGAGGCTCTTCCTTCAGGGAGTCCAATGTATGTGGAGAGAGTGCCCAATAATTTCCACAGTTGGCTTTAATTGCTTTAGTTATTATAAGATTGCAAGGAACTTTGTGAATATTAGTAAGAACATCTCACAATTTTCTAGTAATGGATAGTATGATTCCTGCTTTATCTGCAGGAAAATCAAACTGTGACAATGTTAAATGAGTTGCACAATGTCATACAAAAGTTTCAACAACAGAGCTAGAAGTAAAATGCTGTTGTTATAAATAACCAACTTCAATGTCCAGATGACATTGTTAGCATTGCTATCCCAAAGGCTTACCACCTTGGGAAGATTTCATTTTATTATGCTTAGCTCTGTTATTAACTCTCAAAGATCCATGGTGGACCTTCAGAAAGGAGGACAGCCCTTAATGAGGAAACTATCAGAGAATCAAGATACTTCTCTAGGGTGCATTTATCCCTGTTGTAAGAGGTTCTACCATATGAACTATAGGTTTTGAAGTTGATATGGAGTACTCAAGCTGTTTTAGGCCACTTCTGTGTACAATGAGCCATGCAAAATTCCTGAATTCATTCAGTGGTGATACTCTGAAGTGGACACAGTATTGCCTTGCTCCCATTACTTCAAGATAATGCATCCTGTAATTTCTTAGTCCTTTGTCCTGCTTGACTCCAGTCCCATTCAGTTTGCCCCCAAATCCTACCCTCTGGACTACAGATCTACAAACATCTGTCTTTCACACTTTTGTCACTGTTCTTCATCCTCCATATCAACAACCCAATGTTTTCCTGCACTTCAGGTTCCAAACCACTGTGCTTGACATACTAGTATTGTAAGAAAGATCTAACAAGTGAATGCAGGGCACTTAACATTGAGTCTGATAAATTTGAAAGACAAATACTGTGAAGATCCCTGTTCCTATGGAATTATTAAAGGGGCAAGATCTGCAAGTAATGGAGAGTGTTTATAATGAGACATATTATTCATGGACTGTTTTTTTTCTTTTGGTCTTTTCAGGTGTTCCAGGACCTTGGCACTTCTGTGTTGTCAGGTGCATTTAGAGGATACAACATCTGCCTTTTTGCGTATGGACAGACAGGTTCAGGAAAAACTTACACAATGATGGGAACACCTGTGAGTTACACCATTCATTTTAAACTTAGGTTTGAGGGCAAGATATCTAGCAGGAACATCTCTTTATTTTTAAACTGTTATTGTAGTGCTTGTTGAGCAGAATGCTTATACATGTTTCATTTGGTATTTAAGTGGATAAAATGAGAGCCTTTGCGTTTAGGTAAACCATATAGTACAGGTAAAATACTAGAAAATACAGTATAGTTTAAATATTTATTATTAGATAATCTTCATCTTACTATGCATGAATCTTACCATCAAGTTAGAGGACAAAGAAAAACTATACACCTGAATGTATAACCCTGAGTTTCAGAAACTGTAGCCCAAAGTAATACAAAGTATTAATTCTCATGGAATATTTTGGCAGTCTGAACTGTGCTGAAATTAAATTACTTTCACAAATAAAACTGAATAAAATTCTCAGTAATATTTTTGTAACAGGCTTAATTATTTACTTGAGATCTTTATTTCTTGCAGAAGTTATTCTTTGGCTTGTGGAAACTAATACTCACTTCACTTCTAGTTTTGAAATGTATTTGAATAGAATTTACAGAAGCTGTTACATTTTAAGATTGTCTACCAGGAATCACTTAAAAAGTGCATTTTAATGTCAGTAGTCAGATTAATAGAGTCAGTTGATGACTTCCTGTGTTCTGCTGTAACACAATGCAATTTGATTTTTATCCAGGAATATTCTTAGCTGTCGGTGAAACATGCCCCTAAAAAAGAAAAAAAATTTGATAGTTTGTGTAAGTGTACCAGGATTTCCTACATCCATGGGATTCAATTTTCAAGGGGAAATAAGGGCAAAATGAGTTCAAACCCTAAAGATAAGAAAAAGTCTGTTCTACTGTGGTTTGTGCTTTTGACAAGAATTTTAAAATTTTATTTTCTCAACAGACATCAACAATAGGATTTTGTTAAATGATTGCCCGTTTCTCCATTAATTTTATGCAAAATCAAATTTTACGCCATGAAAGCCTGAAGAACTGTTAAAATTGGAGTTAATAAGTGATAAACTAGGATATTTGTATTAGACTATTTTGAAAATATCTTAGCAATTCAAAATGGCCACCTCTTGAAATTATCATTATTTCCAAGGAAATTTCTGAATATAGTCTTTCTAAGAGATTTCTTGCTTAGATAATGATTTCTTTCTCCACTGGAATATTGCTTTGATCTGATCTTTAATAACATGTGTCCGCTGTGAAACAGTGTTCAGAACTAAGAAGAAACAAGTGTTTGGTATAAACTGAACTTTTGTACATGGTGGTCTACTTGATGAACCTGGACTTTCTCTCGTCAACACCATTTCAGGTGTGCCTTCTAAAAGCCTTTTGTGGTATTCAGCAGGCAGATTCCACCTAAGCCTTGGAGTCTTTCCCAGAGTGTGTTGGCGCTGCAATCACTGAAGTGTGAGCAATCGTGTCATAAGAACAGTTCATCAAACAAATTGACACCATTTCTTCAGTGCTGTGTAGACTGTTTGGGCAAAATTTAAATCAGCTAGTTTGGGTACTGTCAGCAACCCCATATCCTGTTCTCTCTGAGAGACAAAATTTATAAGTCTAGCTGTTTGAAGACTGCTCTGTGATGCCACAGCACGAAGAAATAAAGGTAGAATAAGGAAAAAAACCGAAATATTCATGACCAAGCAAATTAGTTTCAGTGTTGGCCTGGCTTCATCTAGACTGCAACACCTCTGACATAGATGTGTCCAGTATCTTTACATTAAACAGCTCTTGGATTTAACCCATGCCTCTAAACTTCTCGTTGATGCTGTGTAAGTTGCTCTAAAATTACTTTTGCTATAGATAGCCATACTGTTTTGAGCTACACTTCAGAGCTGTTTGTGCTGTAATCCACCATAAAGTCATTACTGCACTATGATTCTGTCCTTTTCTTATAACTTGGCTTTTATTTTAATAATAAGTTTTGCATGAGTGGTAGCAAGTATGTTGTTTAATTTTTTTTTTCTGTTTATTATTTGAAGGCGTCCATTGGGCTGACACCTCGTATATGTGAGGTATTTTTTTTTCCTTCACCTGCATTTGTTTAAGCAGTTACATTTTCTTAATGCATTTAAAATTTACATAAACTTCTGGTTTGTGCAGGGCCTCTTTTCAAGGAAGGAGGATTTCTCAGACCAGACAGCATCTTGCAGGGTAAAGGTCAGGTAAGTTTGTCACTGGTTTGGACAGTGATATGAAAGCTTTCAACAACATATTCCTGTGATCAAAATAAGTAAAAACTAGGTTATTTTGTTTCTGTTTTCTTAGATGATAGTAATTTTGGAGCACGGGGAAGAACACAGAGGAAGGATGAGAAAGTGCTGGTTTTAGGTTTCCATCCCAGTATAGTTTTTGGATGCTGTATGTTCGCTTTTGTATAGACAGCTGAAATAGGAGTGTAGTGAAAAATTACTTCCTGTTTGTTTAACTCCTAAATTTGAGCCATAATCCTACATTCCTTTCTTATTTATCATTTCCATGGACTTAATAAGCCATATGTTTGGAAATCTGGGGCTTTGAACCCGCTAGTGTAAAACATGTATGTAAGATTCAGTTAGTTACATTGTCTAAATATACAATTTATCCTTTTGCTTTCATTTTGAGTGCATATAGCTTTTTTTTTCCTATTCAGTTTTCTTGAAATCTATAACGAGCGTGTCCGAGACCTGTTAAAACAGTCAGACCGAAAGAAACCTTATACACTTCGAGTTCGAGAACACCCAGAAACAGGACCATATGTACAAGGTGAGAGTGGGCTTCACAATTAGCATCATCAAAATTGCAAGTAAATGTATATCAGGTCTTTATATATCTTTGCATATATTCCTGGCATGTTTCTAATTTCTTCTACTCTTCAAGAGTTACTTTCCTCGAGTGTTTTTTCATGTTAATATGATCATGTATAATACACTGAAAGCTTTGCCTCTGTTATCCTACTGGCTGTATGTCCTGCACCCTTTTGGTTGCTTTTCCAGGTATAGGTCATATGCAAACCATGGTATTTTACTTTCTTTTCTTCTGAAAAAATGTTAACTTTATCAAGAAATTCACCAACATCAACTCTAAATGCATTCTCCAGACCAGTCTAAGGTCCCTCCATAACTATTTTGGTCTCTGGCAGCAGAATGTACATTTAAAAAAAGAAAATGTAGATAAATTCAACTGTTGGATGTTGCAGGGCAGGCCATGATTAAATTCTGTATTATCCAAGCAAGAACCCCAAAAGCTTCATTTTTCTTCATTAAACTGATAAAGCTCAGGATGGGTAATGTAGGTGCATTATATGATTAAAACCATCATGACTTTTTATTTCATAGAATCATAGAATTATAGAGTCATAGAACATCCTGAGTTGGAAGGGACCCACGAGGGTCTTCAAAGTCCAGCTCCCAGCCCTGCACAGGACAGCCACAAAAATCTCACCATATACCTGACAGCATTTCCAAATACTTCTTGAATTCTGTCAGGCTTGGTGCAGTGACCACTTCCCAGGGGAGCTTGTTCTTGTGCCTGACCACCCTGTGGGTGAAGCACCCTTTCTGAATATCCAACCTAAACCTCCCCGAACACAACTTCATGGCATTTTGTCCTGGATCCTGTCACTGGTCACCAGAGAGAACAGATCAGTGCCTGTCCCTCTGCTTCCTCACCATGAGGAAGTTGTACACTGCAATGAGGTGTCCCCTCAATCTCCTCTTCTGCAGGCTGAACAGATCAAGTGACCTCAGCCACTCCTTTTATGGCTTCCCCTCAAGGCCCTTTCACCCCTCTCACAGCCCTCCTTTGGACGCTCTCTAACAGCTTTGTATCCTTCTTACTTTGTGGTGCCCAAAATTGCACACAGGACTCAAGGTGAGACTGTCTCAGTGCAGAGCAGAGCAGGACAATCCCCTCCCTCAACCGGCTGGTGATGCTTTACCTGATGCCCTCCAGGACAGGATTGGCCCTCCTGGCTACCAGGGCACTGCTGACTCATATTCAACTTGCCATTGACCAGGACCCCCAGGTCCCTTTCTGTGGTGCTGCTCTCCAGCCTCTTGTTCCCCAGCCTATACATTCATCGACGGTTGCCCCATCCCAGATGCAGAATCTGGCCCTTGTCTTTATTAAATGTTCGGTGATTGCCCAGCCCTTTGATTTGTTAAGGTCTTTCTGCAGGGCCTCTCTGCCTTCATGGCTGTTAAGGTATTTAAAAAAACTGCTTTTATTGTCCCCACAGTACAGTTCAACTTCAGTTCCAGTTGAGCTTTGGTGACACAAAGTTTCTCCTACATTTCACCCCTTCGTGCTTGTAATAGCAGCCCCTTAGACAGTTCATGTTTTTTAGTGAATTGTAGCTTTCAAATCACGTGACAGAGAACAGATGAAAAATGAAAAGGTGGTTTTTTCCCATTTCAGTTGTCTTTCTTACTTTAGTTCTTCTCTCTCATTTTTCTACTTCCAGTTCATTTTCAGTTTTGATTGATGCCTTCACCTCAGGGTCTCACAGAGCTTTCACTTGCAATTAGGCCTTCGGTACTTCGTAAATCAATTGGCTCCTGGTGTAAAGTTTGCCTGCTACATTGTGTGTCTGACCAAAAACGGACAAAAGGCACATGTCAAAATCAGTGCAGCAGTGCAAAATCATACACTGTAACTTTACACTGGAGATCAGAAGGAAGAGCCTTTTCCAAACTGATGCAAGTTTCTTAAATTAGTGAGGTTTTTTAGGAAGTAAATGCATACATTTCCTTTTCAGTTTGCCTTATTTAGTGGTCAGAATTCCAAAGTTGCGTCTGGTATCACTGACTCTGCAACTGCTTGGCTGGCCACTAAGTGGGTAGTAACACCTTGGGGGTATGCATTTAGTACACAAAATGCATATCACACAGAATTTTGTGGGTCCTGTCACATCAGATCAAATACTGATTTTTTTCTGGATTTTAAATAGAATTCTTGTGTCAGTTTGTTTTGTGAATTTCTTTTGTTCTCCCTGGTTCACTTTTCTCCCTCTCCTTTTCTTTACTCTACGGCATTACACATCGGATTGTTATCCTCACTTTAGAGATTAAGGCAAAATGTGACAACAGATAGGGTGACTTGACTGTGTGATTGAATAGAGCCTAGAATTCCCATCTCTGATTCCCTGGACATCTGTTGTATTGGTCACAGTACATCTAACAACCAGTGGTTGTTACCAATTCCTCTTCTCAACATTTGAAATCAGTGCTTGCAAAGTGTTGAACTTGCATAGTCTTATACACAAGGGTCTATCTTGCATTCTGGTTATTTCAGCTGTGCTTTCCCAGCACATCAGCATCCTGTTTAAGGAGAGCTAGAAAATAGCTGAATTGATGGTCTCATTAGTATGGCAAACTTATCATTCTTTGAAAAGCAGATTCATAGACATTTTGCCTTTATTGAGGTCTTTCCAAGATTCTTTCTACCTGCTTATCGTAGAACTTCATTGTTGGTGGAGTACAGATACTAATTATTTTCTTTTAGCAGCTGCTCATTCACCACACAAGAAAAGGTCTTTAAAATGCTTCCTTCCTTGGTAATTTCCATCTCTTTTCTCAGGCCTTATATCTCCAGTGATTCCTTGGCTGCATATAATGGTGCTTCCCTGTTTTAAAAGAAAATACAGTTATAGCTTCTGCCAATGGGCTGGCTTGTCCTTTGTCAGTATTCTTCTGGAACCTTCCAGGCCCATTCTGTCACTTCTTTTTCAATTCTGCAGTGACTTTTTTTGTTGTGGGGTTTTTTGGTTGTTGTTGTGGTTTGTTGGTTTGGTTTGTTTTTTGTTTTAATTTACCCCCTTTGAAAAAGGATTTTATACTTAGACACAGCTGAAGACTTTGAGTGGAACAGTTTTATGCTAGAGTTCTGAAATATGCTGTGAAGGTTCCCAGTTGATTAGATTTTGTAAACTGAGAGGAAAAGATATTGGCAAAGGATTAACCTCAGTAATATTTACCACTTTTGGCCACAGTTCTAAGTTCAGTTTTAATAATTTATTTTACAAGATTCTCTCTCTCTGAATATTATGACAACCTGCAAAAACCATTGTGTTAATGCCAGTAAGAAAAATTTTAATGGCGTGATTCACATTTTTCAAAAAACTGAACACATGCATGAAAAATGAAATAATTTCTCTACTGAAGGCATCATGGGATGTAATTAGATGCTGTTGTGAGACCATGTGAACAGAAGTGATTTCAGGCTCTGTGAGTCAGTGGCTTAGGGCAACAGATGACACAGTTGGATTTTTTTAGATGTGTATATCAATATATATTAATGAATAAATTTACCTATGTACAGTTTATGCAATTAAGAATTGTGACAGTTTGCTTTACTTTAGGCAGCTCTGGTGTCTGTTGGGGAGAGTGACTAATAAAGAAGGTGTGATAGCTCATTTTGGAACTGCATTCAGTAGCTCACATCGAAAACAAGCAGCAGTGACAAAGTCCAAAGGTCTTTTGAGTGCAGGCAAAGAGTACAGTCAGCTAGATTTTAATATGATCATATTTAAGAAAATGAAGAGGTTCACAGCACTGGTACAAAGTGTGCTTCTCAACTGCAGTAGTATATTGCTTCAATTAACAATTGCTGAGCTCTGTAATGAGGACCTTGTACATGTTGAAGTAGTCTTTGGCAATTTTATATGTAGTGTCTCTGTGCAGGATCAGAGTATTATATTCATCAAGAATATTATTTCCAATAGCTAGGTGGCTGAGATCAAAATGATCAGCAAGTTTATTAGAAGGGCAGCTTGTTTTGTGTTTCTCTCCCAGGCAATTTGCTGTATGGGAGAAATAAAAATGGTGAACATCAACAAGGCTCAGAAATTTTCCATTATTTTTCATAGATCAAACAAGATAAGGACTAGCATCTGTATTTGCATCATACTTCTTGCAAGCAATCAGCAATTTTAAGGTGTACTGACTTTGATCAGGAGCTCCCCAGTGTACCATTAGTTTCAGTTGTGTGTTCGGTGTCAGTGATATCCAGAGTACAGTTAGCAGTGGATGAAGAACAGAGAGAGACTAAAATCAGAAAACTTAACCCCTTTAAGGGTGCTTAGATGCTCTGGGAAATGCAATTTTAATTTGCAAGTCCACTGAGGAAGTCCCAGCTCTGAACACTAAGTATTTTGAATAGTTTCCAGCCCATCGTTTTTACATGTAAAAGCTGAGAGATTGTAGCCTTTAAAATGCTGAAAGTGTTTCAGTGCTTTGGATTGGAATCATTTCAAACTTCTCTCTCACAGATGGTTGCACTGTTAAGGAATCAGCCTCTCTTAAATCAGGAAATGATGCAATCTATTTTATTACTCTGAGACAGATTTCTGGGGGAGATCCTTTCTTACTCCAAGGCAGATTTCCAGACAAACAAGCGCTTTTGATCTTTCTATGGAATTTGAAAATGACCTTTCTTTTTCTAACAGCCAACAAAACACTTTGTCTTTTTTTTTCAAGCAACATTTGCAATATTTCGTTAGTCTTATCAAAAAACTAAATGCTTTGAACTCTGTACTAGATTCACTATTCCAGTGCTTATGGAAATGTAGGCAGGTAAGAATTTCTTCCTCTATTTTTTATGGTTGAGTTTTCATGTAGTTAAATAAGACCCTGAAAAAGGATCCAGGGAAACAATGTAGATAGTTTCCACATTCTGAGCTCTGAAGATCCCAGTGCTGCTGGAAAAATAATGGGCCTCTTTCTCAAATGGAAAATGTGATGACTTCTGGAATTAATGTGTTGTAAAGGGACACTAGAGAGCAGAAGAAATACTTTTGTTTGAAAATCATTCTATACTTTGTGTATGTGCAAGTGTGCATGCATGCACGCTGCAGTGAGGGGGTGTCTTAAAGTGTGGGTGATCCAAAAATCTTTTTTTTTTAATGTGTATCAGTTGTTAAAGGCCTAAAGTAAATTCCCATCTTTGACTTAGATTTTGTCTTCATTTAAAGTTATGCAAGCTGTTATCCTGTGAGAATAGACTCTGACAATGTCAGAAGTACTTATTTCAGTCCTGTTGAATTTTTCATTAATCTTGACTTGCATTCTAGCAGTAGATAAATTTTTTGATCCAAATAAATCAAATTTTTTCAGTACTTTGTCTTCACCCACACTTTTGTGGTCTGTAGTAAAACTGTCCAAACCTAAATCTGTGATGGGGGGAGAAAGTTACCCTGGATTCCAGCTGTGAGATAAAACATTTTGCACAGGAGTGTTTTACTGGGTATTGTATGATGAAGATTTGCTTCATAGCTCAGGTGTTTTTTAAGGAGTCACTGCAGTACAAATGATAAATAATCATCACCATAAAATGGAAATGAGGCATATTAAACTGGATTTATGGGAAACACAAGCCTGTTGAGGATAAGTTTGTGTGTCTGCTGGAATTTGCATTTTGCAAGGAGCTGGCAGGGCTGGTACAGCACAGCAGCACACTGCCCTCCACTGGGACCTGCTTAGTCACGACCACCCCTATAACACAGCAGGCTCTGAATGCAGTATTTCTTTCATTTGTATGACTGATTTCCCCCCCTTATAAATAAAATCAAATAGAAAAACCCCAAAACAAACAAACACACTGAAGCCTAAACTGAAAGCAGAAGACAAGAAAAGGCCAGATGTTTCATACAATTATTTGGGAGATCCCTCAAAAACCCTCTGAGGAGAAAAGTATATGAAGACTTCTAACTGTAGGCTGAAGCCTAACTAAGTAAGTGGTGAATATTCACAGGGGTTAGTTGGTTCTGAATTCTGTTAGTTGTGTGAGCAGAACCATTATCCAGAGGCAATGGCAAAAAGCTTTTTTACAGGATCTGTACCCAATTATTAGGAGTGACATAGCTGAACATTTATTATGGAATTAGGGTTATACTGGCTTTTAAATAATATTGTTCTGCAGACAAGCTGGAAAAAGATCTGCACTTTGAAGGCACAGTGCATCACTGAAGGATGGACTGCAATTTTTAACTTTATTTTTTAAAAATAAAATATTTGGGATTTTCTAAAAGAAAAGTTACTCTAGTTAAGAGACTAATTCTAGAATAGACTGTCATCTCAGCAGAACATCCTTATGCTTCTGATGTTGAGTAAATTGTTGGATTAACTGACTGAAACTTCCTGAGAAAGCTATATATTTAACTCTTCTTGAATCTTTGGCAGGATTGACTCATCATTTAGTTACAGACTACAAGCAAGTTGTAAAACTTCTAGAAGAAGGAATAGCTAAAAGGTATTTTATATAACAAAACAGCTCCATCTGTATTTAACACTTCTTCCACCGTGTGTTAATTTCATTGATGTTTATTTTACTGACCGTGTTGCCAATGCTTTGTCATGACAGGGTGTCAGATTTGCTGATCCTGCATAGAACATACACATAAGATGTTATGCATCCTCATATTATCTACAGCAAGAGCTATAATCACTCATGAAGTTGTTTCTTCAAAACTGATCCCATACTGACTTACCCACAAAATTCAACCATCTGTCCGTGATAAAAGATGCAAGCCAAGAAAACATTTTACTGTAAACAGACATCTGTTTTTCCCCTTCACTTGCTCATGACACTTTAGACTGCATAGCTTTCAACTCTCTTGTTAGTTTAATTTAGTTATCTAAAACTGCTGAAAATATAGTGTATATTTATTTATTTTCCAGAAGTATTTGGTTTATAATTATTTGGTTTAATTTCTATTAATATTTTTAAAAGTTCTTAGCCCGAAATCATGTGTGTTTGCTATGAGAGAACTGTGGGATTTGGTGCACTGGTGAAGTCAATGATTTTGGCTTTCTTTAGTCAAGACAGTTCTGTATCTTCTCAATAAGAAGCCTTGACTATTTTTACAACTGCCATTACAGCAATGGAAAAAGTAATATTTGAATGCAAATCACAGTTCTAAAATTGATATTAACTCTTGTCATAAAATAGTCAAGATTTTAGAATAACAGTGATGCTGGGAAGTAAATAAAAACTAAGCTGCATTATCACAAAAAACATAGAATATACATCAGGATTAAGTTTTGCTGCTTCTGCTTGTAGCAATTAGTAGATGCAGCTCTATGGTAAGAATAGATTATTTCAGAACAACAAGTGGGTAGAGCTGTTTTCTGTCATCTGCCCTTTACCTACTTGTCTTCCTCCTCCAACATCTGGAGACTAGTTTATGTTCTCCTGCTACCTCAGCTTAGGCTCACTTACAACCATGATGCAATAGGCCGCCTGTAGCTTCTGGCAAAACCTGCTCACGTGGCTGTGGAGGAGGTGTAGGAAGCAGAGAACAACAGGGAGGAGAGTCCTGGCTTTACCCACATGCTCTGGATGCTCAGCAGTGTACGCACAACTGCAGCTTTCTGCTCTCTAGTGCAACTGGTCTCTGCAGTACTCTGACAGCTGGGCTCGTAAAAAAAGCATGGTACCACAGTCCTTTTCTATACTGCTAAAAGTTACCTGCTGTTGTTGAGCGTAGGGCAAAAGTGATGCTAAAGGCTGTACGTGTAACTGATACTCAAGGCAAGCTACAAGAGTGACAAAAGAAAAAGATCTGTGACCTGGCTTCTGCCCTAGGCAAAATCCTGCTTTCTTTAGGTTTGTCTAATTAAAACAACAATAGAGAAAGTAGAATTTCCAAAAGTTTGCATTACAGAGACAGTGGGACGGTGCTGCTTCTCCTGCTCCTGTGCCTGGTACCCACTTGCCAGAGTGCAGTAGGTCAGAGCACTAGAGCTGTGTGACCGATCTGTCCATGTCATAAAATCAAGCAAGTGCCACACAGTGAATTACAGTATTCATTTAGTACTCACATGGGTAGACTGGTTAATCTCACTGGACTCCTCTAACAGTGTAAAAGAACTGTATCAGCCCTTTGACATAAAAGAGCCCCAAAAGTGGGGTATGAAGCTTTTTGGACCCTTAGGAAGTTCCAAGGAATAAAAATGGGGACAATATGGAGAAAATGTGCTGGGCTGGTACATTCAGTGATGTTAGGGTGAACTGTTTGATGCTGTTGCTGGCTGTACTTCTCTGCTGCATTCTATGCTTATGCAACACCTTACAGCTGTGCTGTAAAGCTGCTTTAAGGTATTTCTTCAGAGTGCTGCTGGTAGACAGAAACAGCTCTAATCAATCCTCGGTTTCTGCCCTTCCAGGTTCTCTGCCAAATGCTCTGTGATCAGATCCAAGAATGCAGCCTACCATGTTCTCTGAGTTTCACATTCCTTCATCTTCACTTATCTGCTGTATTTGTTGGTTTTTTATTTCCCTGAGTACTGGGAAGTAACCCGTTGTAATTGAATGGTTTGTTCTTCTTTTTAGAATCACAGCAGCTACACATATTCACAGTGCCAGCAGCAGATCCCATGCTATCTTCACCATCCACTACACTCAGGTTAGCTAAAAATAATTCAACTTCCTTTTCACACTCAAAAGCATTGTTCACTGTGTTGTGAATTGTTTACTTGTCATTGTTTTGTGCTGTTTGTATTAATCTCAGTGGAAACTGTTACTTATTTCCTTTGGATCACGCTGCAGATGTGTTACACTTCCTACACAGCCTGATGTGCTGAGTGTTTACTGAAGTATTCTGTTCCTTTGTGCAAGCTTATAGTCAGAAGTGATGCCAAAGACTCACTTAAAAAAGAAACGTTTTCAGTTTTAGTCAGCTCTTTGAAATGCAATACCCCTTCTAGAACACTGTGGAAATTGCATGTGAATATGTTTGAAGTTATGTTTTGTCACGCTTGTTTCAGATGCTTAATTGAAGTATAGCATTAGTTTAACACCAAAATTTTGTATCTGTCCAGCTTTTTAGATGTCCTTGTATTTTAGCATTTGGCATCCAGTACTCTCTCAGAGACAATGCAGCCTTTCTCCGGAGGAGTTATATCCTTCCCTGGCAGGGAACTCATTTAGTGATCCAATAGACCTTTTCTATCTCACACTTCTAACATCCTGTAATCACAGAACATTTTGGGATATTTTTCTGTAGTTTCACAAAAGACCTTTGGAATACATTAATGGAAAATAACTCTACAAGATCTACAAGAAAGCCTTTCACAGCCACTAGGCAGTAAAGTTTTTTTTCAAGAGGAAATTGGCATAAGAGGGTAGTTTCTCTGTCCGGTGAGAAAGCTGTTGAGTTAATAGTTTGAACACAGTCAGAGGTTCAAGGTCACAAAGAAAGGCAGTGAGACAGTCATATGTACAACTCAGTTTCAAATGAAAGAGCACATCAATTTTATTTTCATTCATTAATTAAGAGGAATAATCTTCCTTATTTGTGTTTTTCTCTCCAGGCTATATTGGAGAACAATCTCCCCTCTGAAATTGCAAGCAAGATCAACTTAGTGGACCTGGCAGGCAGGTAATAATATATTGAGGGGTAAAGAGGTAATTTTATTCATGTTCCAAAAGTTCCTAAGTCTCTAATCTTAGCTATGCATTTCAGTGAGGAACATATGGTTGTACTAGATGTGACAGAGAACAGAAAAATGGAAGTCGTGCTGAAGAGTTTTAGAACAGAACTTTTTTTCCCTCAAGAATGTGAAGGCATGTATGAACACAGAAAGTAGAATTGAGGGGACTTTTGTACTGAGCCAATCTACCCTTGCAGAGTTGTGAGATGTATGGTTTTTTTGTTACAGTCAGAACCACTATGATTGGGTTACCCAGTTCAGACTTGAGTTTATGTTTTTGGTGGGTCTTTAACAGAATCTTGCACCCATAACCTTTGCTCGTGGTTGTTTGGACTTTTTGAAATAGAGGGCAATATGAAGTATTCAAAGAATTTAGTTTTTTAATTGCAAAGCTCAAAATTTAAATTTTCTTTTATTTCTTGAAAATACATGATGTTTTCATATTGACTGTACATTCACAATTAATAATTTTTGTTTATTTTGCATTGTCTTTTTCATGTTTGCATGCTACAGTGAAAGAGCTGATCCCAGTTACTGTAAAGATAGAATTACCGAAGGTGCCAATATTAACAAGTCATTAGTGACACTTGGAATTGTCATATCCACTTTAGGTAAGCCCATCAGTTCTTTATACTGAAGGGTAGTGATAAAAGCACATGACTCATTTACCATGTGTCGTGTCTTAATGTTATTTGCATTTACAATAAAAAGCTGCACAGAGCAGCTGTGATGTCTTCAAAAGCTGTCATGACATCTAAGAAAATTAAATAGCCATGACAGGAAAAAAAATAACCCCTTTCCTGAGTTCTGTGGTATTTCTCCTTCAGCACAAAATTCACAGATGTTCAGCAGCTGCCAGAGCATTAACAGCATAGCAAGCGAAGGGGAGAGCAGTCATGCAGACAGTCCTTCCACAGGCAGCGTCAGTGGGACCAGGCGGCCGGCTTACATCCCATACCGTGACTCCATCCTCACCTGGCTTCTGAAGGATAGTCTGGGGGGCAACTCCAAAACCATTATGATTGCCAGTGAGTTTGGTTTCTGTTAATTGTTAACATCACTACCTTGCATCTTTAATATACATCTCTACTGCAGTGAGAAGACAGCTATACCACTTAGAATCTGTCCTTGTAAACATTTTCATAAATACTTCATAGAATAGTCCAGGAAATGAAAAGGCAGCTGGTTGTGCATGAAGTTAAGTTTAAGAGTTTCCAAGGTCATAGCTTTGATTTTAAGTGTTCATTCAGTTATAAATACAACCTTTAGAAGACATTCTCTGTGAGTTTAGTGAAATAACCCTAATAATATTTTCTGATTTGTTTTTAAAGAAGCAAGACTAAAAAAAAAATACACTTTTTTGAAAAATGATGGGTTAAACTGATTACTTTTTAAAATTGTGTTTCTTTTCTGATTGTCTTCTGTCTGTAGCTATCTCCCCTGCCAGCTCCAGCTACAATGAGACCATGAGTACTTTGAGATATGCTTCAAATGCCAAAAATATTATTAACAAGCCCAGAGTGAATGAGGTGAGGCCTTGAGTCCTGCTTTTCATTTTTATCCCATTTGTTACATGTGTTGTTTAAGGTTTATTCAGAATATCTGCTCTGTGAATAAAATTCTTGCTTCTTTTTTTTCCATGTTAATGACAGCTAAATAAGAGCCTGGATATTACAGAAATAATTTCTTTGATTCCCTGCAGTTTAAACCATTTAGAATTTCACACCTATTTTACATTCTTCATCTCTGTCCATTGAGTTTCAATCATCTTTCTCTTTGAATTGGTATGACATGTATGTTTAATCTGTGTCTTTATCATAAATATTGGTAGAGCTACAGATCTGTTATGACTATTTGTTACCATTTAACCTGTTACTGTAAGTGCATAACCCTTGCAAACCCTTCCTTTGGCAAGTTAAATGAACACTGTTAAGGTTGCCATCAAGAATTCAAAAGTTAGTATACCAGGCCTAAGGTAGCCTATGTAGTCTCCATTTGTCTTCTTTTTAGTACACAAAAATAATTAAGCCTTTAAATACATGGGAACAATAGTGACCACAGAGCCCCAGCTTCGTTCATTGCACAAAACAGGCCTGTTCCAGGAATGAACTCTGACTTTATGGCAGATCCATCTGTTCAATTGTACAGAGGTCTTTCACAGGCTGCACAAGTTAAAAGATGTCAGACTATTGAGGGGAGAGTCAGGTGCTGCATTCGAGGGCTGTATTCTGTTGCTGCCCCTGCTATACTATTCTTGTTCAATGCTAGTCCAGATGCTTAAAGCAAACCTTCAATGTGTGCTTTTTTCTCATTTTCCACCCTTACCCCTGTACACATTTATTAAATGTGAAAACTTAAACTCTCCCAATCAAAGGCATGATATTTAAACAGATTGATTAGTAGTTGTGGAGGTTTTAGACACTTATAGTGATAAGAACCAGCATTAAAAGTAATCCATGGGGAAATGCATAATTCTGTATGTTTTCGTAGCAAAATTCAAATAACACATAGTAATCAAGATCTACAATCACATATGCTAGAAATATAAAACTCTTGAATTGCTGCTCTCTAACTGAGTGTGCTTTACCTGGCCTTCTGCATGAGGCTGACTTTACATGTGATCAAATAACTTAAGAACTGAATCACAGTGTATCCATCTAAGGCATATCTGTTGAGTTTAAGTTTCAAAAATCTGATTCCAGCATTTCTTAATCTTTATGTCATTGACTTTACAGCTTTAGTAGTATTCTTTTGTGCTTTGGCCTGAGTGTATCAAGATTTTTTCTGTAGATAAAAGCATAGAATTTTAGAGATGTACTTCACTTATTTACTTTCCTAACAATACTCTGTTAAATATGGGCAGAATTAAACCCTTCTAATCCAAGGTTTCCCAAATTTAATTTGCATCTGTATTACCAGTGCCTTCTGACATCACTAGTGGTAGAAATAGTGTACTTAATTTTGTCAGCAGCAGTTCTCAACTCTTTGACAGGCTAAAGGCAAGTAAACACTCCTGGGTAAGCCTCTTGTCACATACAAGCCTCCCAGCTCGTGTTCCCATCACTCTCTTCAGCTCTTCGGTCTTACAAATTGACGTGAGCCAAAGTGTCACTGGCAGCCCAGAAAAAAATTGATTCTTTACCCAAGAGTTTCCCTGAACTGTCTAAAAAACTGGTTTCCAGAAAGTGCCAGTGCAGAGGTGCTTACTCTGAGAGTGAGATAAATGCCTCCACACAAGCAGGCAGGAAATTCTTTGTGTATCAGCTGCAAGAGCTTTTAATACCATGCTTGGTGACATCCTATCGTAGTCCTCATTAGTCTGATTTTATATATCAGCTTTAAAAAACAGCAATTTTCTGACTTACTGTAACAATTTTGAAGGTAGATCCTTAAAAGTAGTGATGTATCCAGCTAGTCATGATGGGAACAAATGCTATGGTAGGTCTGTGTTCAGAAGAGAGATGGAGCAAAGTTTATGGGAAAAGAGAACCTATTGAAGCTGGGAACCACCTGCCCTTAGGCAGTACATCCAAGGGGCCTGGCGAGTGAAGCAAGGAGTATTGCTGTGAGAGTGCCTGTTCTCCTCTCCTCCTGGCTGTTTGAATATCTCTGCATTGACTTCTTTAGCAAGAATTTTTTTAAGAATTTTTTTTTGAATGGTCTGTGCCTCAATGTTTCAGGATGCAAATGTGAAACTGATCAGAGAACTGAGAGAGGAAATTGACAGGTTGAAAACCATGTTGCTGAGCTTTGAACTGGTATGTAGCAATGCGGCCCCACTGGAGCTTTTATGTTACTTTAGGTAGCTACAGTTGCTTACTTTAATCTGATCTGTGTATCGTTCCATGTTTATTGTAACTGGAGGGAAATTAAACTGTTGTCTGGGTGATTTTGCAGTTATAATAAGGTCAACTGCATTTCTGTAATTTCCCCGTTTTCTGTCATTATATTGATGAACCTGAAGTATAAGCAGCATTCAAAAGGATTTCTTTGTCTTTCATGGAGTTGAATGGTTTTCCTGTCCACAAATACCATGAAATAGAAGTATTTTATTTTTAAGGATATGGAAACACAAAACCAGTACAAAATATTAATCACTGATGTAATTTTCCTGTCAGACTTGTGAAGTAGTGACCTCAAAAGTATCTTGGAGCTTCTACCCTACCTGAACGCTCTGTCCCCCAAAAGAACTTGTGAACATCTGTGAGCCCTCACAATGCAGATTACATCCCTGGTGTTTTTCTCCTTTTGAATAATAATAGTGTCTTGGTTTTCCAAGCCATGGAGAGATTGTTTTGCTGGGAGAGACAGGAACTACACTCCATAATTTATTTGCACAGAAGTATCTCTCTGTTATGTCTTTTTTACCAGTTCTTTACCCAAAAAATTGCATGCAATAGCTAGAGATGTAGGCTAGGTGCTAGAAGGGAGCATGTGTATTTTGTCTTTCCTTCTCCTGAGTTCGTCACTTTGGAATGCTGGAGAGTGAACTAATATGCCTGCCAGTTGAGAATAAGGAAAGTAACATGTAGATCTTGGTGGCTGTTGTTTATATAGAGAAATTCCAGTCCATCTTGGAGTGATGACAGGGATGGAAATCTGACTGAGCTGGTCCTTCAGAATGAAATGAAGGTGTGTATGATTTACTTGATGCTGTAACTATCCACTGTTTCACTAGGCCAGGAGAATAACACTGCTGTAGTTCTGAAACCGCAGTGAAAATGTTATTGGCTTAATCCTTTCCTTTTTACTCTGAAAATTCAGGAAACTGACACCCTAATCCATGTTAAGTGCACTCTACCAATTTATAATGAAAGTCTTGTGTCTTTAATGGGACTTAGTGCATTGTGTATCACTAAGTCTGCACACTCTACTCCTTGTTTGAAAGCTGTCTCAATACACCACAGTAATTAATTATACGGAGTCTGTCCCTTCTAAGATTAAACTCCTCCAATTTATTCAAATGAAATTATTGTGCACTCACTAAAACTACTAAAAAGATTTGGTCACTGGTGACCAGGAAAGGTTTGCGAGACCTTAAGTGTAAGTTTTGCTCAAAACCAGGCAAAATAACTTGTTAGCATGATCATGCCTCTTTCTGACGTTCTGGAAATGAGACTCCAGCAGATTAAACTGGCTTCACTTGGTGGTAGTACAGGTTTTTTCCCAATTTTTTTGTTGCCACAGAAATGTGCTGCAATTAGAAATACACCTGGTTTATTTCTAGTTGTAACTGGTGAGAGAATGTTACATCCAGTAACTGGAAAAAATGCTGATCTTTCTGAAGAAATTTATGAATGAGAAAAATTATTCTGCTAGTAAGTGAAACAGTTTCCTCTCCTATTCTTTAAGATTGAGCAATTGACCAAAGACTGGACAAGTAAGTGGACAGACAGGAAAGCCATCATGGAAGAATACAGTGTGGACATCAACAAAGAAAAAGCTGGAGTAACAATAGATTCTAGTCTACCTCATCTAATGGCCATGGATGATGATATCCTCAGCACAGGAGTAGTGCTGTATCATCTCAGGGTGAGATATTGTCACTCATCTTATTTTACTCTTTAATTTGAAAACATTTGTTTTCTTTGGAAATGGAGAGTGGTTAGGATGGCATTACAACAACAGCTATCAAAAAGTGAAGGTCTCAGATCACAAGACATATAATGGGGGAAAAAAGCAGAAAATACATGGAAATGGAGAAGGAAAAGAATTCATATATGAGCTGACCCTATATTCATATACGAATATAAATTGACCTCTTATGAATGCATGTGCAAAAAATTTGATAATGTATCACAAGCAAAGCAAAATACTCAAATTAGGCATTAGTAGTTTGTCCACAAAGCATGTATGTGTAAACATAAAGGATGGTGCTTAAAGTATACCAGACATACTGGTCCACATTTTATGAAATATTTGTATACTTAAGACTGGAATAGTCTTTATGTGTATAGATAAAAGTAAGCTTTAAAAAACACAAGCTCACTTTGCCAGTGACTTTGACATATTGCTTTTAGCTCTACCAAGTCTGCCAAGTAGATTCCAGGTGTGTAACATGAAGGGTAATTACTTGTGATCCTACTTGAGTAGCTATTTTTGAAGATCAGGTAGAAATCCTGGCCTCATAGATACTATTTTACTTTGTAGCTGCTCATTTAAGGCAAGGTTTTCACCAAGAAACTTTCATAACATTGTGTCTATATTACTGCACATTGTGGCATATGATGTGCATGGTTAGGTCAAATAGTTTTAGGGGATTTTTTTTTTGTTTTAGTAAGTCAGTACTAAACTGGAGTTTAAATTTTTTATGTTGTTTAAATGAATGGAAATTACTGAAATATTTGTGCCATTTCATGTGAAAGGAATGATGGATGGGCACCTCTACAGAGGTGCACTCATTGCCAAAACATGTGTTAAACATGTTTGAAAATCATGTATCTGTCTACTAATAAAAAATCTTTATCCAAACTAGGTTTTGTGGTGATTGATATAGTTTAGGACAGAGGATTTTTTTTATTCCTCTTAAAAATTACAACAAATATTTCAAACAGAAATCATACTATTCTTTTACCATGTTGGAAGAGAAACTTGACTAATTTTTCTCATTCCAGCACAAAGAAATTGTACCAGGTAATAATTAGGGACCAAGTAATGCTATCCAGTGCTGATCAACATGCAACTTCAACTACTCAACCCTACATTAACATTAAATGTTTATTAGAAGCAATTGCTACTACTTAAATGTTTTAGTGTTATGTGCCATTTTGGAAACAGCAAATGTTTTCCCATACTAATTTTGACAACAACTAAAGTAATTAAAATATATTCATTGTAACGGAGGAACCTGGTTTGAAGGGTCACCTTCTGAAGTCATTCGTGTCTCTGTCACACTAACATCTTTGTCCCTTCTTTCTTTGCTCCTAGATGCTGCCTTTTCTTTTCTTTGTGCTTTACATCTTTTAGTCTCTGGTGTCTGTTACCTTCATCTGAACAGCAAGAAGGTAAAACGTTAGCAGTTCCTTACATAACAGGGCTTAAACATGTAATAGCACTTTACATTGTACTTCTAGAGACAGGTCATGGCAGCAGTTTTCAGATCATGTAGAATAAATATTGTGTTACTCCGTTAGTCTCTTGATATTCCATAATATTAATTACACTAATCAATGCTGTGCCTACACTTAATTTTCTGGCTTTCATTAATAGAAGATGTATGTTTTCCTATAAATTAATTGACCTTATTTGCAAAGCTTAAAAATATGCGATTTCTTTACATTGTTTTAGTAAAAGATGTACTTCATAAACTTTTTTCAAAGTTGTAGTACTCCCAAAATTGAAGGGGGAAAGCAATCTCAGACTTTATGATTCTGCAATATATACCTTGGGAATTCTATCCTTAGTCATGAGATACAGCCAAAAGAGGGTAACAATATAAAAGCACTTCAATATATGTAAAGATGTACGATGACATGTTAAGGTCACGTTGTGCAGTCATTTAATCTGAAACATCTTTCACTTTTTCAGGTAGAATACTCAATATTCAATCACAAAAGAGTATAAATATTGAAATTATTAGCTCAGTAATGACATTTTAAAAAATGAAATCAACGTGGGCCTAGTTTATGGCTATTTTTGTTTTGTTTTCTCAAGTTAGGTTAGTTTGCTTGTATTGTATCTGTACCCTTGCTCTCACCTGCAATTTATGGTTGGTTTTAAACTCACCCAGGATCACTCCAACCAACTGAGATACTATTATGAATTTCATGAGCCAGTACTGCTGTAATACACTTTTTAAAATTAAATTGTATTACCAGAGAGTTATTTCAGCAAGTTCGAAAAAGTTTCTTTTGGAATTGCAATAACTATTTCCCTGCTTAGTGAAGAAGATAACTGATAAAGAGATCTTTTAGGAGTTGGTTTACTTCTCTTTGTGTAAAATACACATTGCAACTCACTTGATTGAGTGAGGTGAGTCAAAGGCCATATACGGATCATAAGTTTTCTGGAAGTTGTGGCCAACCCAGGTGGACATTTTGCAGTTGAGTCCACTGAACATTAAACTGACATGTATCTTGGTAACTACTCCAAAGCAGGGGCACTGGGCACAGTCCAGCTTTCAGCCTTTCCAGCAAGGGAAGTCTCAGCAGGGCTTGTGCCAGAGGAGTCTGTTAGTTGGTTCAGATAGCTGAGCACTGTGAGGAGCTGAATGATAACCATTCCCTTTCCCTCCAGTGCAGAAATCCTCTGTGATTTATCCATAATTACCCATAACTGCGTCATCTTAAACAAATTCTGTTTTCCCAGCATTCAGGCTTCTGATTACTGCTTCTTGCTTCATCTTTAAATCCAGGTTACAATATGCTCGGAGAAGAGAGCATATTCAATTTATTCTAATATAAATACAAAAATCACGTAGTTTATTGTCCATACTTAATTTTAATATGACCTTTAGAGGTCATATTAATTAACTTTAAGAGTTAATTAACTTTAGAGTTGCCACTAAAGTAATTTTAGAGTGTGTTTACTAATCACTTTACCATAACCAAGTATAGTCTCTCTTCAGAATTCAGAAATTATTTTGCTTTGATTTCCTAAGAAAAAGTGTAGAACTGATAACAGAAGGTAATAGACAGATGGTAAATTGATTGGCTCCTTTTGGTAGGTTTTTTTTTTCCTTATGGTATTGTTTAAATTACTGGTATTTGCATAGAAATACTGTATTCTGTTACTTTTGTTCCTTTCATTGAAGTTATTGAATCTTCAAGTTTGAGAACTTGCCCATATACCATGATCACTAAGACTTTTCATAGATGTAATTTAATTTTCAGAAATAAGTTCTTCCTTAGTAGTTAGATTGAAGAATTCATAAACTATGACAAAGTGCCCTTACAAATTAGGAATTTTATGACTTTTGTATCTGAAAAGCCTAGTTAAGTGAATAATCATTTTGCAACTTCTTTCTTTCTGCATGGATATTTATTAAAAGCATACTCGCTTTTCTACAAACAGTAAGTCTCACTATAAAAGTTCAATGCATCAGGATGCATGTTCATATTTAAAATATTTGTCTCAAGCACAGTCCAAAAGTTCATCTGTTAGGGGTTACTTCATCTACTGGAGTCATAGAAGCCGACATAGCTGCGTGATGAGAAGTAATTACAACACTAGGGGGAACAGCAGACTGAAGTATTACCAATTACATGGTGTTTGCTTCAAACAATGCAGTCATTGAGAGGCAAATTTTTTTTCAGGTGTTTGCTAAGATATTGTTCCAAAGCTTTTTTCATTACTATATGTAATCCACTTTCCTCAACCAACTTTTAAATTAGTTCTTTTCTTGTTTTAGGAAGGAACAACCAAAATTGGAAGAAGTGATTCAGACCAAGATCAAGACATTGGTAAGAGAATGATATTACAAATTATTTTATGATACAGTCAGGTCAAACCAAGAGGTTTACATTTGTCATGTGTAATAGCTAGGTAATGTTTGTTTGTCAGCTTTCTTTGTAGAAGAAGGTAAGTAGAAGAGACTAATTATTTAAGTTGGCTAAAATATGTTGATTATTTTTTGTTTAAGAGTCTGAAAAGTCAGTGGTCTTCACATCATTGAGATCTCCTCAGAATTTTCTTCCCACTTGTGAAATACTACACTAGAGTTTAAACATATCTTCATTTAACATCCAAGTCCTCGTATATTCTATCCTAAACTAGTGGCACAAGTGATCATGAGACATTGAAAATGCTTTTCAACTCTACTTGGACAGAGTGTTTTAGTATAAAATCCAAATTATTCAGAATATCTTTTATTTAATTTAATTTCTATTTTTAATTTTAGCAGTCAATCTCAAGAACTAGAAAATATGATAGAGAACTAAAACTTTATACTGAAATTGGAAACCTTGTAAAATCTCAGCTTTGGTTAGGTTCAGCTAAGCTTGGTTAAGTTTGTTTATTTTCTACCAGTAGATCAGTAAAATATAAACAATAAATTCCATAATGGCATTAAGAAAATTCAGCACAATAGAAAAATTTGCACATCAGCTCACAAATTAGAAAGTGATGTATAGTTTTCCAGAACCGGAAATAAAGAAACAATCTCACTATTTTCAATAATGAGTTTCGATAATAAGTTTTTCTGTGACCAAGTACTTGACTAGCAGTCAAAGACAGCAATTTAATCTCCTTGTTCTGCACATGATGTAGTTCTCTGTGAAGTGTGCATAGTGTCAAACAGTGTGTGGTACTCTATCCTGAGGAAAATAACCTCTTCAACAGGTGAGATAAATCTATACACTGTAGTTTTGCAGGGACAGTGGATTGAAAGGAATCATTGTATGATAGACAACAACTGTGGGGTCGTGACCCTGCGACCAGTTCCAGGCGCACACTGCTCTGTGAATGGATGTGAAGTCACTGGATCATGTCGTCTGTCACAAGGTAAGATTTGGTTTTTTTCTGTGAATGCTATGTTATAATTAACTTACCACTGGATTTCACAGACAAGGATTTATGGAGTTTGAGCAGATCTAAAAAAGTTATCTCTCAGTCAGCTACTGCTGCCCAGGTTTGATCCATGGCTAGAGCTTCCAGATTGGAACAAATTAATGGCCCCACAGAAATAAAATGAAGACATTGGTGACAATATTCTGACTCCTTTTGGCAGTAGTAGTCTGTAGCCTGCTGAAAAGGGAACACCTGTATTCAGAGGCACTATAGTGTAAAATAGTGGAGACTGGCTCTAAGCCAGCTGACCACTGAAGGGGTTTTTTGACAATTATATAACATGGTTGAAATGACCTTCAGCTTTTTCACAGTGTATTTAGGTAGAGGCTACAAGCCACTAAGTCATAGGCGATGATGAATGAATTCAGGTTAAATGGATCAGGCAGCCATATTTTTAGGTTGTTTAAAGTAACAATTCAGCTTCTGTGAACTTGCAGTTATCTAGATTCTTAAGAAGACAGTGTAAAAACAAGTCTTCAGCAGTGGGTTGGTTAAGTTTTTGGTATGAAGTCATGCTGTCCTTTAATGTGAACAGGGAATTTACGGTTTGCAGAGATCTACAAGATTAGTTTGCTTGGATGCTGTTATTATAGAATGATAATTCTGCCATTCCATTGTGGCAAATTTTAAAAGAGTTTTCTGTTCTGTGATGGTCAGAAAGCTGTTGGTCAGAATTCATTTTTTTAACAAACTATTCTGTAGTAGTTTGATGAATTGTCTCTGTAAATGTCTAATTTATTTTTTTTTCACAGGGGCCCTTGTTGTCCTAGGCAAGTCTCATAAGTTTAGATTCAATCACCCAGCAGAAGCTGCTATCTTAAGACAAAGGAGATCGGTAAGTTCTAAAACTGTATTTTTCTCGCCTAATTTTTCATTTATTTTCCTGGGTTTTTTCTTCTTAAAGCCAGCCTGATAAAGATAATATTTCTTCTTGTCATCATATTCACTTGCTTCATTTCCTCCATCTAATGGTCTGTAATGACACGAAACCTTTTGTGGGAGGACACTAGCACTTCTTTCAGATGTGCTTAGCAAAAGATGATGCAGATCCCTTGAGTAATTTAGTGTTTCCTATTTCTAGTCATGACTACAGTAGGATTGAAACAAAAAGGCTGAATGCTGCAGTGAAAAGACCAGTTAAGAATCTTTCCACATCTGATAATTTTCTGAATTTTCTTTCTCTGTCATTTCACTGTCTTGAACAAGGTATACTAAAAGAAATGAAGATTTATGGGATTACGTACTTAAGTATTACTGATTTTGGAAGCACTTAACTTTTACATACATCAGAAATAGATAAAATATTTCTTGGTATGTTAAGCTCAGGAACTAACTACTATAAGATATTATTTGGTTAGCTAGTTCAATAATATTTAAAAAATGAGATAATTCTTAAAATTACTAGCAGATGTAACTATGAAACCAAATTTAAGGAATATAAATTTTCTGGTTTAGGGGTTAACCATATTAGCAACTGATATTGGCAAGAATCCACCTTCTAGAATGGATTTTCATGTAGTAACATTTTATACCTTCCACTCAACTGTCCTTTTGTACTCACTTCTGTAGTTGAGATAAGGGGCTTAACTTTTTTTTGTTTTCCTTCTTAATTTCTTGATTAATGAAACATGCAGTACATTAAAATAGAACTGCAAAAAGAGATGTACTCAGTAACAAATACTTAGCAACTTTGCTCATTATCAAAGACTAAGCAGAAGTGTGAGATTATAAACTCACATGGGAGCTATTATGCAGCATTGCACATTGTAGTTAACAACAGTGGTATTAATGATAACTTGAAAGTTCCTGGGTTGCTGTGATTTATTTTTCTTCCTGTCTCATGTGTTTTGTAGATTAATGAAACCCCACCCACTCAGAGTTGTGGAGCTTTAGACTGGCTCAACTTAGATGGAAATTGCACCAATTCTCCACATTATGTCCTTTCTTCTCTTTACAAGTAAGTTTAAAACTGAAAAAACCAGTCAAACAGACAATTTCTCTTGCAGGATTATGTCTGAAACCAGGGACTTGGTTAGGCAACAAGAAAGCTATATATAGAATAAGTCCCATCACGTTGTTAAGTTATCAAATAAAAATGTCCAAGAAAGTCCACTGGCCAACTGATTAAAATAGAGCATTAAGATCCCCAAGCAACAAACCTGAAAAATCATTTAGGGATGCATAATTAAGAAAATGCCTCAGATGAGACTGTCAGACAACCTTAATTCAGTGCACTTGCACATCTCCATTACAGCTGTTTTGATTTACAACTAATCTAGAATTTTTACAATATTCTTACTTCAGTGCACAGAATGGACTTTTCAGGATATGATTTATCCAAGTTAATTTTTACCAATTCACTTTCCCTGCTAATTTGTTGTGGACATCAGGTTCATTTGTTCATAAATTCCCTTAAGTTCAAGTCCTCATTGAGCCCTTCATCTCAGAAAGCCAGTGTCATTCTCTCTTTTTTTTTTTTTTTTAAACTGAAGAGTAAATCAGGCATATATTTCGTTGAAAATGTTGAAGGGCTGCTCATACTCAGTGTTTAGTGTATGCTTTTATGACAGAGCCTTTCTGAAATGGAAAGGATTGGTATGATGAAGACTGATTAATATGTATCATAAAAATTAATTGAGATATATTCTGGTTTAGTTCAAAATAGAATATCACAGAATTAAATGTAATTAGATTCTTTCTCTTTTTTAATTCCTCTCAGCCTGGCACATTCAATTGACCTGTTAAAGGCAAGAAACAGCCATCTTTTCATTCATATCTGTTGATAGTTCTGCTTCTTGCTAGAGTGGTTTTGGTGTGGTAGCATACTGGGAGTCTTTTATCTTTTTCTAGAGGAAGTATCTCATTTTTATAAGCATAAAATATTATCTCTATTTAGAACATCTCTTCATAGTTCTAGTCAAATGGCTTCTTTCCACCTTTGATGGTGTGTTTTTATGTGTTCTCTTTAATGTATCTAATCTCTGCATTTGCTTTTCATTTGCCGCAGTGATACCTATCTATGAAAAATGTTATTTCATTTTGCTTCTTTACTGATTAACATTTTATGCATCATTGCTATTATTCTCTTTGGAAAAATTACAAGGAATTTTAAAAACAAGAATTTGTCTAATAACCTTCAAAAGTAGATACTAAGGTGCTCTTTACATGGGTGTAAACATCAGATGTGGAGCTTTTTCACAGAAGTTTTTTGATGATCTTAGAAAAACCTGCAGAAATCCAGAAGCATTGTGAACAGTTTATCACAAATTTGCACTTGTTTCCTCCCTTTTTAACCTGACAAAACTGCAGAACATTTCTGATTGATTTTTTTCCAGACCATGTTGAGATAGCAGATTTGTTTGTGTTGATCAATTTTTTTAATCACTTGGACAGGATATTACAAGCATATTACACTGTTTAACATTACCCTCATACTTAACTAGAGTGTTTCAAATGGTTACTTCAGTGAAAATGAAAAACATTATGGCATTGCATTTGCTTGATTTTTTTGAATGTCCATTTCTTACAGGAATAAGCTGTCAGCTATGTCTAATAATAGTAGTTTCTCACCTTACATAATACAGTGGTCTTTTTTTAACTCTTGAATAGTTATTTGGCATAGGTAAACTGAATTGATCTACTGAGTCTTCCTTTACAGTACCAAGTGAGTCTGTGTTTCTGTACAGACAAGTAGTTTTGCTCATGGAGGGCATTGTGATTGAGACATTTAGCGTAAGATCTATATTATAAGAATAAAACTACATATGTGGTCTCTCAAATGTCCCACTTCCATGAAGAAAAGTCAATGTCAAGTACTAAAAAGTGTTGTTATGGTTTAATCCCAGACAGCAGCCAAGCCCCACATAGCTACTTGTCACCCCCCACCACTGGGATCGGGGAGAGAATTGGAAGGGTAAGAGCCAGAAAACTCATGGGTTGAGATAAAGACAGTTTAATAGGGAAAGCAAAAGCCACACATGCAAGCAAAGCAAAACAAGGAATGAATCCACTGCTTCCCATGGGCAGTCAGGTGTTCAGCCATCTCCAGGAGAGCAGGACCCCATCACATGTGATGGTTACTTGTGTGGTGGGTTCACCTTGGCTGAACGCCAGGTGCCCACTCAGCCACTCTATCCCTTCCCTTCCCAGCTGGACAGGGGAGAGAGTAAGGTGGAAAAAGAAAACAACACAAATAGTGGGTTGTGATAAGGCAGTTTATACTGATGCAAAAAAAAGAAAGCAAAAGCAGCGTGCGCACACACAAAGCAGGAGCCAGCAGTTAATCTCTACTTCCCATAAGCAGCGATGGCCACTTCTCTGAGGAGCAGGGCTCCAGTACATGTAACGGTTGTCAGCAGGCAGCCATCAGAGACAATGAGTGCCTCTGGTCCTGCTCCTTGCCTCAGCTTTTATATCTGGGTTGACGTCGTATGCTATGGAATATCCCCTTGGTCAGTGTGGGTCAGCTGGCCTACTTGTGTCCCCTCCCAGGATCTCGCCCTCGATTGAAGAAGGAATGTTACAGTGCTGTGCTCAGCAGTAGCCAAAACATGGGTGTGTTATCAACACTCCTCTAGCTACCAATGCAGACCACAGCACTGTGAGGACTACTATGGGGAAATAAATTCCAGCTCAGCCAGACCCACCACACTTGGGAAGACAAACACTGTCACTCTGAACATCCTCTCCTTCTTCCCTCAACTTTATATACTGAGCATTATGTCATATGGTATAGAATATCCCTTTGGTCAGTTTAGGTCACCTGCCCCAGTTGTGTCTCTTCCCAACCTCCCTTGCATCCCCAACTTCCTTGCCCAAGTGGCAGTACAAAAAGCAGAAAAGGCCTTGGCTCTGGGAAAGTCCTGCTCAGCAATAACAACAACACCTCTATATTATCAAACCTGCATTCAGCACAAATCCAAAACACAACCCCCTACTAGCCACTATGAAGAGACTTTATGTCAGCCAAAACCAGTCACAAATTTGTCTGAGGTATTTTGCAAACTGTAATACAGGACTAAGGGGACTACGAGAGTGCTTATTTGCTCAGCAGTAAAAAGTTCACCCTAATGCAGGGTCTTGTCTCTGTCAGAAAGAGATGCTTAAAGGAAAATGTAAAAATGGGGAAAGCTCTCTGTGTGTGTGTGTGTGTGTGAGTGAGTGTCTTTCTCTTTTTCTCTGTCTCCCCTCTCACTTAATAGTTCTTGGTGTTCTCCCAGCTGCTAGCAACCTGCATCTTGGCATCTTCCTCTACTGAAAATAACAATAACATCTTTGTGTATAGCAGGCTTCAGTGAAATTTTTTTGACTTTTTTGGAAAATATTTATGATTTCCTGCTTTTATTTTTACAGTCAAAAATGTAGAAACTGTAAAGAAAACAAATGTTCTCCTGGACTAAGGTAAGAATATTAATGTGTCTAAATCATGCTGAAATTTTTGAACCCATTAGTTTTACATTCTCCTGCGCTACACTGATTTCCTCCAGAAGAGCTGGAAACTACACTTCAAACTTTAATTCAAAATATTTTATTGTATTGTGACACACTAAACTTCAAGCTTTAATTCAAGTTATTTCATCGTATTGAAACAAGAATCTGTATGTGCAGCTGTGTTATAGGCAAGTCTCTATAACCATGTTCTTTCTTAATTCTAGATTTTGTGCAAATGGTTTGTATCTTTGTTGCATGTGTAACCTGCATTTAAAAGTGTGACTACAGTGGGGTTTACTCTCAACCTGCTACTAATTTGCAGCATATTAGACCCCTAAATGTATTAAATTTTATGTCAATACTGTGAATACTCATTACTATATTGAAAATTCCTTGGACAAATTGGATTATCTTCTGCTGAGAATAAAATGGCTTAAGGGAAGAGTCAAAAAAAATAATTCCGAGCATCGAATATGGTTCGTTCATGCACAGAAGCACAGCAGCTGTGCATAGAAATAATTTAGAAATTGTTTGGTTTCCATGGGTTAAAGTACTTTTTCACCAAGAACTGATAGTACTTTGCTTCCTTCTGGATTTTTACTTCAGAATATATCAACATATATATTACAATAATGGTTACTTAATGGTATGAGTCTTATCTCCCATGCTGTCAGTATGACAATATTTTTCTCATCTGCTTTTCATGAATTGAATTACCAGTTCAACCTTTAATTGTACATTAGAATATTTTGAGAAATGAGAGAGAAAAAAATTTCTACCATTGCACACAAATATTAAAACTTTATACATGAAAATTTCCTTGAAAAGGGATATGATTAATTTTACTCTTGGTTGCTTCCTCATACACCTTACTCAGAAGAGCCCCAACACTTGAAATTTCTGGTGTTTGCTGTCAGCCAGCAAACACACAGAAGACTTGTGAATGGCATCAGTCATTAGATTATAATGTCACCACAAATGAGTCAGTAATAAAGTCTTGCTCCTGTCATTGCCTTAACACTATACAGCATATAAATATAAACTCTGATTTTATTGTCTTGCTGGTTTGAAAAAAAAAAAAAAAAAAAAAAACCACAACAGTGGAGTTGCTCCATTAGAGTCAAGTGGTATGGCAGCACACTGATTTAATTTTATCTGCTTGGAACATGTTTAAACTCCCTTTCCTTGAAAATACCAACATTGTTAAACTGGGGAGAAAATAAATCTGATACAGAATAACGCAACACAGTTATTATTCTAATGTGGTATAGTTAACATGTTCAACTGATATTTTTAAAATACTCTGAGTTTTCACTAACAGCGTTCATCTGAGAATTTCAAATGTAAGAAATCTTTTGCATCTCTTAAAAGATCCCTCAAATATTCCATTTCACAGAGAAGTGCACTGTGTCAATTACAGAAACTCTGCAACTTGCAGCAGAATCACGTATAGTGGGTTAGCAGGGGAACTAATTCTATATATAACTGAAATTGTGATGGGAAAACCTGTGTTAACTGAACTGAAATTGAGCAAGAAAGGAGTAACCTTTACTGGAGTGTGTGGCTGTGTCTTGTACCTGTGACTCTTTGCCAGAAAGAGGTCCAATTTTGGAGATGTATTTTAAGGGATGCCTTAAATAAGTCATTGCCTTACTGTTATTTTGGGGCCTTAGGCAAAGAAAAAGAGGTTTTGTATGGAAAGGCTAAAAAAAAACACATAAAAGAAGCACAGGTGTGCTTTTTCTGTAAGCAAGCCAGTTAATCAGAAATCCAAATAATACTTCACATGATGGTAATTTCTGTGGAGGGAATTAATCTACATGTACATTTCCAAAGATCCCTTATTTCTAAAGGTCTCTGACTCTGCTGGCCTTTCTGACCGATTTCTGATTCCTACCTCCTGCCCACCAATACCCAACTTTTGCTTTGAATTCTGTGAGTGGCATTCCTTCAGAATACAAGATATTCATATCTTCTTCATTCCTCTTCCCTTTGCTTTAGGGAGAAGGAGGGAGAGATTTGGGCCTCTGTGCTAGGCAGAAGCAGATGTATGATCCTGTGCAGCTGCGTGCTGCCTGCTGCTGTGTGATGCTCTGAGGCCCTGTGGGAAGTGCCCCGGACTGGACACGTGTGGAGCTGGAGGATAGAGCAGGAGGGGGTGTGGGGAGTTGTGTGGATGTATATTAGTAGATAGGCTTTTAACTCTGACTTGTGATTGCTCTCAGTGTGGGATTCGCAAGGATGCAAAATGCCTTGCCAGTATCTTTTTTTCTGCTTTATTTTTGACTCTCCTTCTCTTGGAAAAAAGCATTTGTAAAAAAAATGGGATTTGAACACCAGGCAGCCAGAAAGATGGGGATGCTAACTTGACTGATGTTTTCTTTTGAAAAACTGGCACATTTCAGCTTTTACCAACAGTGATTATTTTCACTGGAGTTTCTCTATTTGAGCCTTAAGATTTTGTTGCAGCAGATATTCAACCTCACCACAGAGCTATTGCTGCCATAGTTACTGGAAACTGCATTATGCTGTAGCAGCCGCCAGCCTCTGCATCAGCAGAAGTGTTTGGGGAAGAGGGGAGGAGAATTGCACAATAGCATCCCAGAGAGCTGACAACAAAACCGGCTGGAAAAAAATGTGGATTTACAGATGGTTCATTTAGCATGCAACGTGCAAACTTTGTGGAGAGGAAAATGAGATGGAAAAACACGCCGGCAGAATCGGTATAATATGAAAATTTTCTCAGTAATTTATGATTATCTTTAGTTTAAGGTTGGTGTCTTTTTGTTGTAATTTTACTTGCTGTTTTCAAAGGTTTACTTGGAGAAGGGGTAACTGTTGACACTTCTTGCTGCATTTGGTACATCTAGAAATCTGCATGCTTTTATGAAATTCTCTGCAGGGCTGCTTTTCTTTATATGCTGTATGCCAGAGTATGCTGGTCCTGTGAAACCAAGATTTTGTGTATGTCTTGATACCTACAGAAATGAAGCTGTTTCTCTTATGTTTGTCCTGAGGTTATATTAATTCCTGCTAGAACTATACGGAGTGTAGATTGCTTATGAGGAAAAGCAGGAATATGAGCAATAGCAGTCTGAACTTGATTCCTGTATCTCATAGTATTCCAGTAGTTCAAGCCTAAATTTAACAGTATATCTGATTTAACATTAAAGAAACAAGTAATCTCATCTACCTATTACAAAATTGGGCTAAATTCTTATGTTAACTGTATTGATATTCGTTTTTAGTTTAATCATTCAAACATATATTATAAAAACTGATTGTTCTTTGGATTGTATATTAGGTGATTTAGTTATGAAGTGTGTGTGAATCTGTTATTTTCTTTCTGAGCCATTGTCATCTCATTTCTTAGTTTAGTCTGTCATGTTATTTCCAAACCCAGCAAGAGTGTGTTGACATGACATAGCACGTTCAAAGGTAGAAAAGGAGCATTCTGACTTTATGCTCTTGGTTTCAGCAGTTTCTGTGAGAGATGGATCTGTATCCCAAACCAGACAGTCATTTTGCTCTCACAGTCAGTAGTCTCACAGCCAGAGGGAAAACATCTTCTGGCAAAAATGTATTATGTAAGTGGCTCTGCGTGAATTTTTGTTCTCTTTTTTTTCCACTCGAGAAAACTGTCTTTAAGAAGCAGCTTCAAAAAAAGAGTATTTAATGTGCAGTCTGTGTATTCACATCTGTCTTTACTGCCCTGCCTGGAGTTTTTTTTGTACTATTGAAAATTAGGAGATGAAGGAAAGAGACACCGAAAGAACACCAAAACCTGCAATTTGTATATATACATTCAGCAACAGTATTTTATTACAGAAACTAACCTTACAGAGAGAGAATTGTACCAACTAGCTACATCACCTGAACAAAAGCAGAAATAATACTGCAGTGGTTGCTGTGCTGTGTTTGTTTTTCCAAGGTTTAAAGTGAAGTATGGATATGCCTCTGTACTCTGCCTTTCTGGGGTGTAGTCACAGTATGGAACTATGATTAGTAACATCAGTTTGGCCTGCATCATGTTCTGCTCTGTGTGCTAACATACATGCCTGTTGGAAAGGATCTCACAGTTTCATATTAGTTCAGCAAAAAGCCATTAGCACACACATGAGGGAATATGCTAGTGCTGCCGAGAACAGCAAACAGCACGCTTCCACGTGCATTGTCTGCATTGCTTATCTCTGATACTTTATAATGTGGGGGTGGAGTGTGGTTTCAGCAATGTTGAAAAGTATGGGAAAAGCTTGTGACCCTCTCCCAGCTGTAAACGGATGTTACCTAACCACCTCTGCAAGCATTGTTAGGTCTTTGGATTTAAATGAAACACTGAGTTGATTCATATACTTAAATGGTTTGGGTTTCAGTTTGTAAATGGTTTGAACTCTGATAAGTCAATTTTATGGAAAGACTGGCTGAGAGCTAAAAGTGGTTAGGAAGAATGAGGGACATTTTATAAGAGGAATTTTACTTTCTCTAGTTTTAGTAAACAGTTGCAGAACAAGAATTTTTCTCTACTGTTTTACTAGCATTCTTCGCTTTTCACCCTGCTGGCAATGATTTACTCATTTCCCTAATCTCATACAGAATGGTCCTAATAATGATAAATCAATAGAAATCAACTCTTCTGATACTTGACTTCCTGATGTTTGATAATGCTAATGGTTCCTCATCACTTCTCTTGTATGAATGTACTTTGCATCTTTCACACGTGTCTCACACGAAGTGACTTGCCCAAGGTCATGTGAGACCAGTAACAGACTCATATTTTTCAACTTTTATACCATCCTAGGAATCAGAGCCTGTTAGTCAGTTATGTCTGTTAGTAGAACAGATTAAAGACTATCCCATTATCAGAGTATGCACAGAGACTCTGCTAGGTTTAGTGCATAGGCATCCAGAGGCAGTCCTCGCCCTGAAGACCTTGCAGCCCAAGTAGGTGAAAGCACAAAGGTGATGTAACTGCTTCAAAATCAAAGATCTTTTGTCTCAGATCAGTACTTTAACATCCAGAGTATATGGCTGCTCCCTTGGAACATATGGAAAATTACCTCAAGGCTGCATTGAGGAAAAGCCTCCCTCAGAGTTACTATTGAAATCATGGGAACTTTTCCTAAATGGGAACTTTCAAATTTAATACTGTGTTTGCAAAGTGGTTCTGCTTCAGCTAACCAGTCTAGCTTTAACCTCTGAGTTTGCCCCCAGTGGTTGGTGGCATTACAAATACCTGAACAGCTGGAGATTTGTAATCGCCATACGAGCATTTCAGTGCTGCAGTGAAGTGTCAGTTCAAACCTACTTGAGCTGAATGAGAAATGAGGCATCCCATTTCTATTTCCTGGAGATCAATTAAAGTTTATCTAAGAGGAAAAAAATTACAAATCACAGGGTGCTGGCATCTTTGTAGTCAAGCCAAGGACAAACAGATCTTGGAGCTGCCTTTTCTTATAATTTGTTCATATGAGTCACAAATAGGCACAAACCATTTAGCAGATTGCAGTAGCAAAGTTTGTACTCTGTTTTCA
This sequence comes from Chiroxiphia lanceolata, assembly GCF_009829145.1. Lineage (NCBI taxonomy): Eukaryota > Metazoa > Chordata > Aves > Passeriformes > Pipridae > Chiroxiphia > Chiroxiphia lanceolata. Next base: position 27,773,677 of record NC_045642.1, read on the forward strand.
CTGTGCCAGACAATTGAACAGAAGATGTTCTCCTTCAGTTACTCTCACCAGCATTACATTTAGATAAACATTACAGCAAAACTGAGTTCTGTTTTTCTCGTGAGTGAGAGTCACAGTAATATTGTAAATTATCGAGAATCTTAAAGGTTTTTTGCACTGAGGCTTTCCCCCTGCTTCTTAAGAAAGTGAAATGTATGTTCCATGTAAAGGTACTCCAGAAGATTTGTAGACTTTGGCTGCTTAATTGTTTCTGTATCTGTTTTGTCTACTAAATTAGCAGACAATCAAGTTTTTGCTGTAGAAATGATTGCTTTGAACACATGCTCACAGCTCTAAATAGAGATTTTAAATTATTCCTATGTAACAAAGGTCAAATACTCTTTTCACACAGGTGACCTTGTATTGGTAATGATTTTGCAAACTACATGATGTTTCCAAAGGTTCCCTTTGAAATTTTATTTTGGGGTTTTTTTGACCTTAGGGACTCTTTAGTTTTGGTACCTTTACTCCCTTTAGAAGTATAATAAATACATTGTTTACTTTATTAGTAAAATATATTCAGAACATTTTTTCAAGAGTCAAAGGTTTAATTTTCTGAGATTATATATAATAATGCAGTGTTTAGAAAAAAAACAACAGGCAAAGATCATATATCACCTTTATATATAATCAAACTGTAATGTTAGGAATTTCTTGATGATAGCATGTGGAGAGGTAAAATATATATTTTCAGAGAGTTATTTTAAATATTAAAATATTATGCTAATATTTTAGCATGGATTCTAATATTCTTAGCATGGATTATGCTAAGAATAGATACTACTTTGATCGTTACTCTGTGTGTGTGTATAAAATTTTGGCACACAGTAAGGAGACAAACATCTTGGAGGAGATTGAAAAGCAATTTTTCACAGGTTAGTCACTTTTCTGATCACAATTCTGCTCCAAATATAGAAGCAATAACCCAATATAGTCATTGCATCCAACAGAGAATTTGGTGGTCAAGGTCTTCCCTTGGTGCTGCCAGACACTATCGGTGTAATCTCAACAACGCCTGTAAATATTTCTAGGCTGGAGCTTTCTTGGTCTGAAAACAGGGCAGAATGTTTCTCATTTCTGTAAAGTGCTTTGAAGTACTTGGACGACAAATATTTTATATAGTGGTTATTAAATTTTGTAACTTATAAACACCCCTCCCCAATTTCATTTTTGTAAGACTTATAGCAAAATGAAAAGTGACAATATTTTTAAAATTCTTTTTGCTTTTATCTTTCTGGCAGTGGAATTACCTGCTTCACCACTAGGGCTTTCATGTTCGCTGGTATTTATGACACTTACATGATTGCAGCCTGCTGTGACATGCACATACACAGCTACTTTACCATAATGAGTTTTTGTCATAATACATCCTTATTAGACAAAACAATATCTTCAGTGTTGTCTGTCTTTCTTTAGTAAGATGACTTGTTTTACTACAAATAATATTTGTTTCTGGTTTTAATTCACTGTCAACATTTATAACAGCAGAGAAATAAATGCTGTGCGTGAAGAGTACAAGCAGAAACTGAGAGACCAGGAAGCTTTCCACAGAACACAGATTCAACGACAGCAGCTGTATGTTGAGGATTTAAAACAACAGATTCTGAGAGGACAGATCAAAGCAGAGCGGGAACTAGAAAATGACCAAGCACTAATCAACCAGCAAATCCAAGAAAGTGGGTACCTGCCTCTTCCCCTCCCTCAGTGCCCTTCCATTACTGCATACTTTTATCCTCTCAATGTTTTTGTCCTAGTGCTGCTTTATTTTATGGTGGAACTTTTATTACAGCTTATTACTAGTTTTCTCTTACAGTTGCCTTTCCCTTGAGAACAGTTACTAAGCTCTGATTACCAGGACTAAAGGGCCTCCTTCACAGTGCTCCAGCAGCACTGTTTAATTAGCTCTGCAGGTCACTGCTGGGAGAGAGCACCAGCTACTCCCCTGTGGCATTGAGCCTCTTCTCTTCTGGGCTGATCCCCATCCTGCCTCCCTACAGTTTTGCTCTGCTCACATCTGTAGTGCAACTCTGCCATGTTTATTCCAAAACTGGATCAAAAAAAGAGACTCATGCTTTGGTTCAGATAGGAGTTGTTTCTAGGAAGTTCTACGGTGTGCACAACAGTGATCAGATTTTAAATGGCAAATAGCTATGTCAGAAGGTGAAGCCACAGCATGTTTTGAGAGGTATTTTTTAGTGTCAGTGGCTTCTGGCCCCCAGAGGTGCTACTTTGTATGCAGGCAGCCATATTCAGCAAGATGCTTTGGGAGAGGTTGGGCTTCTCCTTAATGAGTTTATAGACTGATTTGGGAACATTTTCAACCTTGAGATGTTTTTGATCACTGAAATTGAGTGGTTAGTGTTCCCTAGTTTGTCTTCTAGTGAATGATTTGATCCAAGTTTCTTGATAAGCCAAGGGTACCTATATAAAGGCATCATTCCTACCTGGCAAAATCTGCTATTTGCTCCTGGAAGAAGAAAACTTTTGTGAATTTTTGGCAATGTCTCAGACCAAAACTTATGCAGTCAGCTGTCTTTTAATTATGCCAACCACAATGAAGAAGGAAAATTGTTTTGATGGGATACAGCAGCATATGCACAGAGAACAGGAGAGTTCCCCCAAAATACCTTTATTTTGTGGCTCTGCAGACTTGTTCTCTGCTTCCCTTTAGTTCTTCTGTTTTCGTTGTGTTCGTACAAAGCATAGCCAGGCAGGTAGTTTTTGCCAGCCAAATACAATTCTTCACTTGGCAACCCACCAAAGTTCTTCACCTTTTCTGTGCCTTCTGTGGCTCAGCTCCTGACAGAGGCAAGTTTGTGAGCAGAGATTAATTAGCGTCTTAGAACTTGCAGGTCTTTTGCAGGGAAACTGATCTGCCAAATATTCTGCTTGCTAAAACATGCTAAGGAGGACACATCTGGAAATAGAAAGTTGAGAAAAAAGGCTTTGTATGTGAAAGTTAAAAGTGTTATTAAGAAAAATTAACTAACATAATGACTAAAATACTTCCTTTTTATCCATAGATTAACCATTGAGCTAGAATTCCTACTTCTGTGCATGTGCTCTGTGTAGAGTGACCAACGTAAACAGAACAGGAGACTTACTGTGGTAGGGATCACTAATGAATCACGTTTAATAAGATGAGTAGTCACCAAGGAAGTGATGATGACAATGTCTATGCACTAGTGATTTCTTATATTAGGGAAACTTCTAGACCCCCAAATTCTCTCTTGCAGCTTAACTGTGCAGAGCTGCAGGTAGCCCTCATTCATCACATCAGACTTAAATACCTCTTCATTCCTACACCCCTGCATAAGCAACAAAAAGTTGCAGTAAAGGACTGCACATTGAAAAGTGCACAGAATTGAACGCAGGTCTTTTCATGCTTCCGCTGTATTTTAACAACAAAATTGAGGAGATGTTTGAGTGTAATCGTTGAGAAATTGAATGTGTTCTACTTTTTACTCACAAACAATGTCTTATCCACCAGTCTCCTTATCTGTACTGCCAAACCCCTGCTCATACCCTGCAGTTGCTACCCAAGTCCTTAACCCAATGGAGAGGCTTTCAGTTATCAATTAAGTAGAGCAATGATACATTTTCCTTTAAATGGTTTGCCAAGTTTCCACTCTACATGCATAGAAATTCTGTTCTCAAATGATCTCTTGAGGCTGATTAAATAAAGAAACAAGGTAGTAACAAATAAAGTTTTTCCTATGATTTTTACTTTCTTGTAATCTTTGTTTTGTTTACAGACCAGCAGTGGCTTATAAATGAGAATAAACGTCTGGCTGCCCTTCAGCAGCAGCAGAGGGAGTTTGCAGTGCAAACAGAGCCTACGCTGTATGCAGAGGCTGAGGTGCAGAGTAACACTGGGGTGGAAATCTGCCTTTCCCTGTTACAACAGAACAAGAAGAGACTGGTGCAGCTGGAGCTTTTGCGAAGACACTCCTTAAAAAAGGCTGAAAGAAACATAAGGCGGAAAAAGGTCAAATTCCAGCTGGAAAGAATAGTCAAGAAGCAGAAGTTACTGGAAGCCAAGCAAAACCTAGAGCAGCTGGAAGCTAGCTGCTGGCTCAGTGAAGAGTGTGTGAAACAATCCCAAGTCCTAAATGAAAATATTGCTGTATGGTCCTCTTTGGATCACCAATTGCAAAAGAGATGGAAGTCATTGGGTTCAAGTTCCTTGCAGCACAGGCAGCATTTGTTCTGTAACACACATCTGCCCCAGGTACCCAGGTAAGTTAACATCTGCCAATTCCTCTGAGCTTTCAAAAGTAATGTAAATTCAAGGTATTTTCAGTGGCCACCTATAATCCCAAATACCTTTCAATGTATTGAAACAATCCCAAAACCTGCAATATCAGTGAACCTACTATACTGTACATCCCACTGGAGCAGTTTGTCCTTTTCCATTGGGTTTGTACTGTGCATTCCCTATTTATGCCTTTGACATATCTTTCTCAATGTTTTTTACATTCCTCTCTCAAGCCTTTCTGCACTTTTTACCTCTTTGGGAATGCTTTCCAAACTGGCTTAACTCTTGTTATTGAGCTTTGCTCAGGCTGTTGGAAAATACTAATCTCTGCATCATTTTATCTTGATTCAGATCAAACTCTTCCTTCAGAATATTGGTATCTTTGGGGTGATTATGGATTGGGCTTTTACACTGGCCAGCCTTTCTCAAGCTAACTAAAGATCTCTATGCAATGCTAAAAAGTTGTGGTGCTAGGGTGTTTATCACAGCATGGTCCTTTGCTGTTTCTACAGCAGGAAATACTAAACTCTGCTAGGTGGATTTCTGTGACTTAGAACTATCCTTTATGTTTAATTAATGTTTACAGCTACTTGAGCCTACAGAGACTCAATACCAAGCTATACATAGCATCGAGCTATTCCTTTGCATGCAGAGCATATTCAGGATAGCAAGGAGATTGTGTAGCTACTGACAGAATTTAATTTTTTTTTATCCCCTGCTAGAATTTGCTTTTGAAAGGCATTAAGATTGTTGCTTCGTGAATTGTTACTCTTAACTGCAAGACATTACTGAGGTGGAAATGTTGTTAAATACATTATTCAAGCATGGATTGGATTTTATTTCTTCTTTATTTCCACAGCTGTTTGCTGAAGAGGGAGTCTCTCTCAAAGTTATCTACCTCACCAAATATTGATCAATACTGTGAAGGCAGTACAACGGGGAGGTTGTCACCTGTAGAATACCTTTACAGAAGTCGTGAAGACATTTCTGAGAGTGACGACCTTAATGATGACAAGGGGATCTCCTTTTCGGTCCAGAGGCAGCTAACTGAAAAACCATCTTCAACTGGAAATAAAAAAGTAGCAGAAAAAGACTCTAATGATTCAGCTATCATGGCTTGTATCAATAAAAATTATCAAAAAATTGCAAAATTGGATGACAATCCAGGGCAAGCTGGATCTCAAAACCAGACCTCTGAAGACTCCTCTCCTGATCTTTTTAAGGAGAAAGATGAGCCTAAAACCTTTATTACAGGGACAAGAATGACAAAATCAAAGTTGCTAGGAGATTTAAGTCAGCCTGCAAGTAGCAATCTAGCACAAAATGGAGCTCAGGTATCCAATAAAAAGATTAGAATGGATATCAATGGAAAAGGCCACAGGTCTTCTCCAGAAAACTTTCCTAAACAAGTGAAGAAAACTGTGTATGGAAACCCATCGGTGCACCTAAACCAAACTTTCATGAGCTGGAGGACAGAGCCAAATTCAGCCTTGCCAAGTCATGAGAAATCACCAGTGGAACAGAAAGAATTTCTGATGGCAGCCACATCAGTAGGAAATCTGACTAAGGTGAACTCACAGGCACCACTTTCTTTTGTTGAAAAAAAGTGGCACAGTGCTGAGAAGCTAAGTGCTGGAGTGTCCAAAACAGCCACAGATGTGCTGGGGAACTGGCAAGAGGATGACGAAAATGAGATTTCTGATACTGACAGTTCCTATTCTGTAGATTCTCTCTCCTGCACTTATGCAAAAGCTTTCCCAGAGAAACTGAAACAAGAAGATTTTGACAGAAATAAATGTCCTGCCAACCCAGAAGATTCTGAGAGTGATGACAGTCAAATGTCACAAGACTCTCTGGTAGAAAAGGAAAATAAAGCAAAAAAGCAAAATGCAAGCCAATTTCACAAGTTAAAGATCCATCATGAGCCAGCTAAGCTTTACAAAAGCAGAACTGAACACCATATTTCATCTTTTGTGACATCATATGCATCTCGTAGGAACCTGGTAAAGGCTGAAAGAAGCTTTTCTCTGGATAGTTTAGCTGATGGAGAAGAGATGCCAGCAGAAGATCTGGTAGAAGAATCCAAATCTGATTCATCTGATGAAGTGCCAACAGAGATTTTCTGGAAGTTACAAACTCCTAGATTACCAGCTATACAGATTGAAGAAGACCACGAGTCCAAGACCTGCAATAGAGATACAGAAGGAACAAGTTACGATCTGAAGCTGAGCAGTTCCTTTTATTTGGACACTAAGCCACAGCCTGCTTTGAGTAATGCTTGCAAGCAGTTGCTGAAGGGGACAAAAGTCTCCTTTGTAGAACAAGAAAGGTGTCCTAATAAAAGACTGTATTATGAAAGTGAAAATCCTTTGCTTACTAATGATGCTTGGCTTTCCTGTGACACAAAGGTTGACATCAGCAGCCCCAGAATAACAGCACCTTCTTCCCATGAAAATTTGGAATTTCAGAAAGCTCATCTGTGTTCTTTGAGCAAACCAGACCTTTGGCTGAAGAAAGATGATCTAAAGCAGTCAGCTGCTGAAGTTTCTTTTGTTTCTGGCTCTAAGCAGATTCACAGCATTACTCACTTATCACATCGTGTAAATGAAATAAACTCAGTTTTCTCCTCTGACAAATCGGAAGTACCTTTACCTGAAACAACAACTGCAAGGAGAGTTTCTGAGAGTGGATCATTAAATAAGATTCTTAAAGAATGGACAAACTCTAACGAAAATTCATCCTTGGAATCTCAAAATGTTATGTCCTCATTTGTTAGCTCAGTAGGACCAGGTTCTTCTTTTGTTCCTACTTCAGCAAAACATGATTATTTTAAACATTCAAGGTCATGTCATCCTGAACAAGAACAACTGGATGAATTAACTACTTACAGGTCTACCACTGAATGTACACAAACATTCAGCTGTTTGGAAAGCAAATCCACTGCAGACTGCTTGTCACTGGTATCTAGGAAAGAGGAGGATTCTCTCCCCACAACTCATCCAGAGCTGCCAAAAGATCACACTCTGCAAAAAACACCTTTTGTCTCCGTGTTGCCTGTGCAAACTGTGGAGCAGAGGAATGTCTGTTTAGATGCAGATTTAGAAGATGATTTCTTGAGAACTTTTTCAAAAGATGAGCTTGACAATGACTATAATAACTTGATGGCAAAATCAAGTGTGACAGATTCAGGCAGGGGAAGTGCATCTGTCAGTGCATCTGCTGCTGAATCTTCTATGGGACTTGCTCATAATATGACCTCAACACAGACATCTGCAGTAAAACACATCCAATTTGGAAACCATGGGCAGCTTTTACCACTACAAAAAATACCAACATGTTGTGATGAAGGTTTCTTTCTCAGTGACTTAGCAAATAAGAACTGCTCTCTAGTAAGCAACTATGAGTTTCAGACACTGGTTGGACATGGAGCAGAATCAACTGCTAGAGAATGTCTCCTCAGCTCTGGGGAGAGTAATTTGGAAACAATGCAAGAAACAGATTATGAACAAATATCTGCAGAAGACATAACAACAGAGACAGATTTTTCCTCACAGGAGACAACATATCAATGTCACCCTTTAGCTGTTGCTGCCAGTGCAAGTTACGGCCAATCTGCAACACCAGTAGAGATGTCTGAAAAAGAGATAATCTGTATGGAAACAAGCACAGATAGTTTGGCAGAGATTGTGCCAGAGGTGCCTTCATTCATAGGTCACAAAGAATACGAATCCAAGGATGAAGACTTGTCTTCACTGAATCATTATGAATTCAAACACAAACCTGTTTCAAAGGATTACTCCCACGAGTGTGCTCTAGCAGACAGTCAGGCAAGTTGCTTATCCCAGCAAACTTTAGAAAAGTCTACATTATGCACTGATAATATAAGAGAAGAAAGCAGTGAAAGCAAAAAACACAATGCCTTGAATTCTCAGGCTGTAGTTCAGAAAGAATTTTCATCCAAATACGAAAACTTAGTGGTAAATGAAGTAAGTTATTTCATAGTGAATGTAAATGGGAAAGACACTAAGTCCTTTCCTGCTGCTATTTGTGAGACTACAAATGATTTTCTCCCAGAATCTAATTCAAGCACATTTTACAAAACTTCAATGAAAGCTAGTCTTTTTCAAAGTGCATCTGAGACTGAAAATTATGATAAACTGTTGGAGCAGGTCACAATGGTGAAAGGAGATTGTAATGCTACATCTAGTCTTACTGTGGAAGTCAATGCCACAGAAAGTTGTTCTGATGTATGTTCTGGCTGCCTTTGCACAACATGCTCTTCAAAATCAACCGAGCAGAAAAACAGTACACATAAGACAACTGACATTTCTGTGGAATTTGATGCCACCATTCTCTTGGAAACAGAAACACAGAACAAATCTTTACTGGAATCAAGAAAAGAGAAAGAAGCCTTTTTTGAAAATGATTGCCCAGAGGACATCTTTCTTGTTGAAGATGATGTAAATTCAGAGTTGGGAAGGGTATTTGAATGCAACACAAAAGCATCGGCTACCATTTCTCAAGAGGAGAGTTCATATATAAATAAAGAATCCAAATTTTTAAGAAACTTAGAAACTGATCCAGAAGAAACCATAGCTCCTTATCAGAATACAGAGGCAAACAGTGATGCAGAAATAATTAACCAGTTAACCAGTAGTGCAATCAACTTAGAAAAAAATATATTGGAAATTAAACCCAGACAGATTGAAAGTTTACCTGACAATCCAGAAGCCAAAGTCCAAAGTGTAACTGAAGACAGCAGTGGAAAGGATTTTAAAGACATTAGTGTATCTCAGAATCCAAAGAAACCTACTGATATTGTAGCTTGTGAAGTTCAATGTGAGTTTAATACAAATCTGTGCCTGATGCATGAAGAAGTGGACAAAGACGAACTGCAGGAAGCCAGCACTGAGGTAGAACATACTGAGGAATCAAAAGCACTCCTGCATTCTGGCAGCCAACTTGAAACAAACAGCTTTTGCCAAAGAGAAAAAAGTGAGAAAACAGAAATAGGTATTTATTCACCAGAGTTTTCTGTTGCTCCCAAAACCACTCCTTCAGCTGCGTGTTCCCACACAACAGATATTGCTCAGAATATTTCAGGGTTCCTTGATACTTGCGAAGGGCTTGTACAGACAAATAGAACAACAGAAAATGTAGCTGCAGCTGTACTAATCACAAGGAGGCAAGCAAATATTTTAGAAAAACTTGAAAATGAAGAACAAATAAGTTCTAACAATTCAACTGAGTATTGTGTACCAAACTGTTTGCCCCAGGAAGACAAAGTTAATGAATGTGAAATGACTGGGAGTGAAAAAGAAATTACTGTGACACACACCAAGGAGCTGGTTATTACAAGGCAAGAAGACATATGCACAGATGAAAATGTTTTATTTACTGAACAGTTTCCAGCTTTGCATCAGATATATTGTGACAGAGATGTCAAAGAGGAAAGTTTAAATCAGTTTAAGATCCCTGAAAGATACCTGACAGCTTCGGAACTAGAACAGAATATACTGTTAGAGAATGATTCAAGATACCATGATCCTACTGAAATGAGTGAAGATGGTGACTCAGCAGACTCTGTTACAGGAATAACATGTCCTGAGACAGGAAATGTAGTTGACTCATGTGAATATTCAGTTGATGATAGTGCTGGTAACAACCAATACAGAATTGAACAAAAATCTGCAAGTCTCGACAGACATACATATACGAGTTGTGTTATGCAATCTCCTGAGCACAGCATTTTGGAAAACCTGAATGCAGGTATTGTTAGAAAAAGACCTGATATTTGTGAGCTGGATCCAGTAGGCTCTAGAGTTGAGGAGGAGAAAGTGCTTTTGGTGAAGCTAGTACAAATGGCCAAATCAGACAAACAAAAGCAGATGTTTACAGAAAACACAGAGGAGGTAGAACTGATCTTTTTACAAAACCCAGATGAACTATTCCCTGAAAACAAAGATAGCTACCAAAAGACACATGATGACAGCAGATTAAATGAAATCTTAAGAGAAAACCAGTGGGTGTCTACCAGCTTTTCTAGAAAGAACGAAGACATCAGCAAGCAACAAAATCCATCAACAACACTGATGTCTACAGAAAAAAACCAAGAACTTCAAGACTCCCCATGCCTGTCTGTAAATCACGTTTTATATCTTGGAGGAAGTGATGATTCCCATCTTGTTCAAGATGTTCCCACTGCATCGAAAGGACATACAAAATCATCTAACAGCAGTCTTGGAACTGGAGCTGTTCTGCCTTACTATGAAACATTAATGGAGAGTGAAGTTGGTGTCCATACGTCTGTTACAGGCAACAAAATGGGAGAAGACAAACATCTTCCAGATAAAATGCAAAGTAAGAGTGTAGCTTTTTCACAAATCATGACCACACAGGAGAGGCAGGAGGAAGAATTGTTTGTAGTTAAAAATGCACCTGATTATGCCATATCTGCACAACATGTCAATGAGAGCAGCTCTTTCACTCCCTACGGTGCAGGTGGTCCTGAGCCTGAAACTGTTGTACTTCAGCAAACAGCCAAAGGAAACTCATTTTCCTTGGAAATATTAGATTCTTCTGAAGATATTTTTCGGGATGTTAACAGTGCTCATGAAGAACACAGTATGGATTTAATGGTTAATAAACTATTAAATGACTGTCTTAATTCCAGGGAAGATACAGCTCAGGAGGAAAAGGATACCAGTGTGCCTGATTCACTGCTCTTGGATAAATCAAACCTGCTTTCTTCTTCAGAGAAAGAAGTGATGGAAGACATAGGGATGGGGAAAATGCATTCTTTACTAGAAATCTCTACACCAAAAATCTTTCACAATATTAATACAACTCAGGTAGTAGTTCAGTCAGGGAGTTCATCACTGCATGATGAGGAGAAAATTTTAAACACAAGCTGTCCTACAGCAAACAGTAAAACTGAAAATGCCAAGTTTCCTGCTGTAGCTGGATATCAGCATGAGCCTGGAAAAAGTCAGGAGCATGAGACTTCTGAAGAGTGCTGCATAGACCAATCAGGCCATGCTGTTTCTGAGAATGCTTCAGCCCTTTCAGAGGGCCTGAACAAGTCTCCAAGGGAAAATTCACATTATAGTAAAGAGTTTCTAAATTATAATAGGAGCTTGGGTGCTTCTGAACATTCTCCTGGTCTTCTGAATTGTGCAGCATCATCTGCAGGTAGTTTGATTGCCAGCAATGGAGACAAAACCGAAAATGATGCTATTCTCTCTGAAGAAACAAAATACTTTGAAAGTGAATCAACTGATTTAAATGTTTTTGTAACTTCTCCTGGTGTTTCTCAAAAAGGAGATGAAAAGGAAAATAATTCTGCAGTGGCAGAGGTCACATATGCTCAGAATAATAAACTCCCTGCAAAAGTGGGAACAAATCAAACAGAGAAAATTATTCAAGGTTATTTCCAGAATTGCAGTGACATAAAAGAAAATAAAGTTCATGAGTACTCAGAACACAGCAGTAACACTAATGGTGTGACTGTACCAGAATCAGGCTTGCTTGCTTCCCAGAGCCAAGGGCAGACTGGCAGTAATGAATCAAAGTCTCTTTCTTCCTACTCAACAGAAGAAACTCCAAATGATACACCATTTCAAAGCTCCAAGAACTTCAGTGCTTTTAACACATCTTGTTTACTTGAGGACTCAAAATCTCTAATATTTAGTCAGCTTGAGGACTCGCTCCAGGATACTTTTTTGACTGAGAAAGTGACCTCCAGTTCTGCAGACATGTGCTCTGTGAAAGAAGATCTTTCCCGAGCATTTGCAAGTGTCAATTACCCATCCTCAGCAGCATTTTCAGAATCTTCTTTAACTGCAGATATAGGCCATGGTGAAACTGGCACATATGATATTCCACATTTAAACATATTGAAACATTCTCCATTTGCTGTTTTTCAAATACAAGACACTCAGTCTGATAAGGCGGTTGTATTTGATGAGCCAGTATGTGCTTCAAGAAGTATTTTACTTTCTCTTGCAAAAGAAAATAGGCATTGTCCAGTGTCAGACACAGAGTGTAGTTCATGTAAAAATTCCGCTGGGGATGTGGAACCTGTATATGGAAGTAATCGTAAAAAAATCGACAATGATACAAAAGTTGATCAGCATCACTGGGATAAGGTTCTACCACAAGAAGCTTGCACAGAACACACTGAAAAAATATTAAGGGATAATCCTCTTTTATTACCATCGTTACCTTTTTGGGATACTGAAAGGGCAATTCTTGTTAAGGAGGGACAAATGAGAAATATCCTTAACAGAAATGAGGAAGAATTGCATTCAAATACTGAGGCTGAACATCTTGCAGTAAAGACAGAGCAAACAAAAACATTAAGTAGAGAACCTGCTGAAAAGCAAACTAATGTATCCTCAAATTCTTCAAATGAATTAATAGGCTCAAAAGTTACAGCGTTTGAAAATCTGTATCCAGGAGATGTTGCAGTGGCTCCTGAATACGCCTGCAGTTCAGTTAGTCCAGCATATCCCATACACAGCAGAAGCGCTGATCCCAGGCACCTGTGTGACACTGTCTTGGGATTTGAAAGAAACCCTGCAGATCTGCAAGATAATTGTCAGTATGTGCCTACAGGTGAACAGACAGAACACATACCAAATAGAACAAATCCAGGGAGTAGAAAAGAGATTTTACTTTGCAGAAGTAAGACAGGTTCAAGTGTTGATAGCCCTGCTGATGATGCTGATGTAGACAATTGTTCAACAACTGGAGACACTATAACGAGGAATAAAACTGCAAAATCAGAAAGACCAAAGTTTTCTGTAATAAGTAATGAAACTACCTCCATAAAGTTTTTGCCAGAAAACCATGATTTGCCTCCTCAAGAATCTAAAGTGGTGCAACTTAGGAGCAAAAGATCATATTCTACTACACGGAATACAAAGAGCTGTAAACAAAGTGAACACAGACCTTATTTACAAAGTCACAGAGTATCAGCCCCAGCTATTGCTGTTTTCTCTGATACAGAATATACTTTGGAAGCTTCATCTAAGGCAGATCCTTTGTTGTATTCTGCATCTAAATCACTACAAGATTTAAATATGAGTGTAGAGCCTCCATCACCAACTGAAGATGATCTTTATGGAATTGAAAGATTTTCAAAGCAGGAATCAAAGAACTTTCTAAAGGTTAAATTTAAACCCAGATTTCAGCAAAGAATGGCACAAACTAAGAAGTTTGCAAACTGTGATCCCAAAAATATACAAAATTTTGCAGGAAGAAGCCAAAGCAGCCAGTCTTTAAAAGACTGCACTACTCAATCTCCATCATGCTTACTGCCCACAGCTCACAGTTCTGTGGGTGCAGAAGTAAATGTCCATTCAAAGAGTAGTTCTGTAGTTCAGTGTAGTGAAGGTAAAGGTGAAGAAGGTGGATACCAGCCAGATTTAATTTTGCAAGACAATAAAGATGTAATCCACTTTAGTTCAAGTGATATCAACCCATATATTCACTCATGGCAACAAGATGGATCATGCAAGATTGGCTGGAAACAGTATGTTTTTGGAAGTGCAAGTGATGTCTCTTGCAATCAAATTCCTTTAAATATGGAAAATCATAAAGTTATGAGATGTTCCAGTGCAGACAATGGATTGAATTCTCAAAATTCTCCTTTTCATTCTCATCTAAGTTCATATGCTACAGCAAAAGTTTTATCAAGCACTTTAAGTAGCATTGAAGGTCTTCAAGGATGGGACAGTGTCAGACAAGACTTTCAGTCTGCATATTCGAGTGACAGTACCAAGCAGTATAGCAACATATCCAGTGAAACACTGGAAAGTAATTCAGAAAATAACACTGCTGGATTTGAGAATCCTTCTGCACAACCTGGTAACTCTTCAATGCAGGTTGATGAAATTGTACTCTTATATCCTTCTGAGACTGAAAGGTCTTCTAAAAAAATACCAGGGATTACATGTGAGCAGGGAACACAAACAGCAACTACAGGAAGGTATAAAAGGCAGAGAAGACATCAGAGAAGCTATACAGATGTTTCTGCAAAAAAGGAGGAAAGAAACAGAGATTTATTTCTTCAACCTTCTTGGACAAGCATGCAGAACCTGTCCATGCATCTATCACAGCTTCTGCAGAACACTTCTGAGTTGTTGGGAAACCTCTCCCAACAGAGTATTATAGATAATGAGCAGAATGCCACAATCAACCAAAGAGGAACTGAAGATGCTGTAAAGGCTACTAGATCAGATAGCTGCACTCAGACTACAGCAGATATAGGCACTCAAACTGAGACTTTGGAAGAACCTCAAAGCAAACATGAAGAAAAACAAGTGGAGGCAAAAATGGAAAATGAATTGAGAGCAGCTCAGGCAGTAAACAACTGTAAAGAAATTGGTGCAGATACAGTAGGAAAGATTCCCGAAAGGAAAGAGGAAGTGCTCTCTCTTGAAGAAAGAACAAAAGAACAAACAGGGATGAAAAGTCTGGGCAATCCTGACTTCCATGACAGTCTTGACAGCATTTTGGAAGACTCCTTTATGCATCTGCCTCTTTTATCCAGAACCTCCGCTCCTATCTTACATTTTCAAAAACCATTGTTTAATGCAAAGCAGAAGGATACTTTCACTAGTGCCAGAGTTTCATCTCTCACATCATCTTTGCCAAGCTCAGGGCAAGATGATTCTTCGTGCACTGTAGTTAGCAGCCCTACTAATAGCACCTCTTACTCTCCAACATCTTACACTCAAGATAAAAGAAGTGTCAATGAAACAGAGGCTCCAGCAGAAAGAAAATTTTGTTACAAAAATACCCTGCTAGTAGATAGGGCCTCTTCCCCTATTCTTACTCTTAGTGCTAGTCCCAACAGCCAGACTGCTTTTAGCAAGTCTGTCTGCACTATTAAGGAACGTCTTGGATATTCCAGTGTTGCTTCAAGTCCCCTTCACAACCAGAGAAAGCAGAGGGCAGTTCCACAGTCCAGCATGCACCCTCATGTAGACAATTTTTCACAGACAGAAACAGAGAGTGATTCAAGCGCTTCTAGAGAACATAAGGGCATAAGAAAGAAATCCGGTAGTTTCTCAGGTAAGAAAGCAGCCAATGAGCTTTTAGGACAGGATGATTCAAAAGACTTGGAGCAACAGCACAGACTGATGGTTGACACCCACACTACCATTTGTGCAAAGCGGCTGTATCACTCTAGCAGTACGTTGGAGGTGTCGGGCCACAGTGAAGTTGTAACAGGTGATGTCAGAGACCACGGTTCACTGGCACATTCGCTTCGTTGTATGTATGTTACAAGGGGAGGAAGAGGTTCTTCAGCAGGAATCGGACATGAAAAGTATATTGAGAATTCTGATACTGCTTTGATTCATAACTACTCATCTCCAAATGCTGATTTATTTTTTAATCAAAAAATTAGTGCCACTTGTTCAAGTAAGACAAATGCTGGCACATCCTCAGAACCTGTGGTAGAAGCTTCTTCTCTACAATTTCATGATTTCTTCTGGAGGAATGAAAACAGCTGCCCTCCCGCACTCTCTGATGTGAGTGATGTGCAAACTTCCTTCCAAGACGACAATACAGGTTTTGTCACTGAAAGTGAATGTGACACTGAAATTCCTCTCAACAAAAATAGTACTTTTGCAAAGCCATACAGGCCTCGGAGCTACAGTCTTCGTGACTTACCCATACACAATAAATTTAGCAACTGGTGTGGTGTTAAGGGCAGCCCTCCTCCATCGTTACTCAGCTTGAGTGGCAGTGTGACCGATTTACGAAGTCAGGCAGAAAAGATGACTAGAAGCAAACAAGCAACAGAAATGGAAGGGAAATCCCAGCCTTGTGACAGCAGGAGCAGAGAGATTGAGAGACTTCAGAGAGAGCGTGCCCAGATCATGTCTGGCATTCACCTGGATCTGCATCAGCACCCCCTCACAGTGGAACTGACCGAAGCAAAACTCAATTATGGCATTGGGGAAACAGATGCCCTGCTGAGGGTCCTTCAGAGTGGAAATGCAGATGATACAGTGGCAATTCCAGTGAAGCAGCAACTTTATGAAAGGTAAACTGCTTAAAGTAGTGTTGTATTAAGTATTTTGAATCCACTTCATGTAACTTAAATAGCATTTAGTAATGAGCACTTAATCACTTCACTTAATGAGTGAAGTATATGTGAAGAGATATAGTATTAAGCTTATTTTATAAATCTTTAAGTAATGCATTTAAGACAAAATTTTGGGGTTACTTCAAGAAAACAGGGAAAAGCATAAGATTAAGTGTAATTTGAAACTTGTGCCACTCCACTCTTAAAATTTCTAGTAGCTGTAAGCATGTGTACCTGGTGATCATGGGAATATATTTCATTGATTTATTGCAATGTAAAATAATTGATACATCCTATTTATGGGGATATCTCATTCATTCTTCTGTGAATAAATGCTGCAGTATGAATAAACCAAATAAAATTTAACCCCCCATAAATATGCAAAATAAATAATTTAAATCAAGATCCTTGATTCTTGCAATTGATTGTAGAATTCAGGTTAGGAAAAGGTTGAAACAAAAAATTTACCAGCTCCCACATTAATCTCCATCCTCAATTTGTCTCTCAACCATTACCAACAGTAACCAAGACCCTCTCGTGCATTTCCTGCTGTTAGAAAAGCAGTTTTAGAATTTCTGCATCATCTGTCAGCATGTGGACAAAGGAGTATTAGATGGTATTAGATTCTTATAAATTTTTACATTACAAAGCTACCTAATATTTAAGTGCCTTAAAAAATCAGAAAACGTAACTTTGCAGGGTGCATTTTGTCACTGCAATCACGTTTCCCTAACAGACACATGAGAGCTATTGAAACTTTGAGGAAGGAAAGAGAAAAAAGGCTGCAGAGATACCAAAGAAGCCGAAGTCTGAGTCCTCAAAAGCATTTGAGTCTGTTCCAGACTCTGGATCCAAGCCAGAGGGATCTAGATCTCCCTAGCAGACGCCGAGAATATCTGCAACAGCTGAGAAGAGATGTGGTGGAAAATACCAGGTAGGGCATTAGAAACCTCTCTTTTGGCCTAATGTTCATTAGCAGTGTTCACAATGGGTGCACATTGTTACTGACATCCAAGACTTCCGTGGCAGAATTCTCAATATGAACACATTAACCTTTGGGATAGAAAGTGTTTTCAGGAAAAACATGTGCCTGATTAAAAAAAAAAAATTAATTAAAATGTTGTGTCTAGTTTTATTTAAGTAACAAGTGTCCATAACAAGTGTCTAATTTATTATATGTATATGATGCGGATAGCCAAGTATTCAGTCTGGACTGATTGGAGACCAATCTGTCCTCTTAATACTTCACTAACTTAAAAGCCACATAGAATTCAGTTTCATTTCAGTTCAGAAAAGTTCTGCAACACTTCACCATTTAGAATTTCAGTTTCTCATTCCCCACCATATCCCCTAACAACTTTTGCTTCCTTTGTGGTCAAGAGATAGTTATTTTTCCAAAATAACTCACATGTGATATGCCAAAGCCCTGACCTTAGATCATATGAAGAGCTGACTTAGAAACCAGTGAAATCACTGCAATAATCTGAGTGGTAAACTGGACTTGCAGTCTGAGTAGTTTTCCAAGGCTAATGTCCACTCAGCCTTTAGTAAGCAAAGAGAAACTTTTTGGAGGCCCATGTGGTGAGTTTCACTTGTTTTTCTGGCAAACTTTCCTGTTCCATGGTGAAATATGGTTTTCTCACGGTATTTTGTAGGGGTGACAAAATTTCCTGTAATTATGTATGTTTCCCCTTACTTGCCTATTTTTACAGAGTTCAAGAACCAAAAAGAAGAAGCATTCAGCATCCTTCAGACATTGAACTGTTGCTCCGAGACTACCAGAGGGCACGAGAAGAAACTAAAACTGAAATTGCACGAGCAAGGGACAAACTTCGGGAGAGAGCAGAGCAAGAAAAAAGACGTATAAGGGAACAATTATTTTCTCAGTTACAGAAGGTGAACATTATATCAAAAGCATAAATAATCTTGACGTTCTCGGTATTTTCTTTTTATGTCATTTTTATTTGGTCTTCTGGGCTAGCATTGAGTAGTAGCATTGAGTAGTAGCATTGAGTAGTTGCATTGGTAAGGTAAAATCTTCAGTCTTTAACAACTACATTTGACCAGGAAGTTAAGTCAGGGGATTGAGAAGTAAACAAAGAGCAAAAGCTGGGACTGAAAAGAGATCTTTTAAAAAAAAAAAGGTTTTTCCTCTTAGAAACATCCTAGCATTGGTTTAATAGCCTGGACTCTTGTATGTGAAGAATAACAACAGCAAAAGCTGCATCTTCCCAGATTGCCTAGTTTTGCAAGGTGATTCACTCTATGGATTATATAATCCTAGTCTTTCAAACAAGCCTGCTTATATAATACTTTCTGTAGGGCAACTGTTTTTGTCAACACTCCTTGAAAGAAACTGGACTTCTTTAGGTCACTCCTCTTTCATCTTTCAGGCTGTTATCACTGATTTGACTAGCTGCTGTGGACAGAAAGTTTTGTGTGGGTTTGTTTGTAATACTGTGATACCTATTAC
The DNA here is from genome assembly GCF_009829145.1 of Chiroxiphia lanceolata. Classification (NCBI taxonomy): domain Eukaryota; kingdom Metazoa; phylum Chordata; class Aves; order Passeriformes; family Pipridae; genus Chiroxiphia; species Chiroxiphia lanceolata. The sequence continues at coordinate 27,792,547 of NC_045642.1, forward strand.
AGGAAGAAGCGAGGCTGAAGACTCTTGCAAGTACAAGCACTTTATGTACAGACTCCAGCCTCAGCCTCTCCTCTGGCCCAACATCTGGTTACAATAGCAGTAATACTGCTACATATACTGCAAGTAACTTCAGCAGCCGGGAAGGGCAGGTGAGAAACCACGGGTCTGTGAGATAGATGTCTCCAGATGCTTCAACAATAGAGACATAATGCAGGAACAGAGACCTTTTTCGAGATGGTTTGTATTCTGTCACAGCTACTGAGCAGCACAAGTTTGCATCACGAGTACACAGATGAGTGACATGGGGTGCAGGGAGCATTACCATTAATTGCAAAGGACACTCACACTTTTATTTTTCCGTGGGGTTTTTTTGTAACACATAGATAAAAATAAAAAAGTCATTATTGTCAGTAATGCCACCCTCTGTCAAATATTTTAGAAACAACAAGCCTTTTCTTGTGATAAACCTGATAGAATCTGATATTCTCAGTGTGCCTCCCTCAATGATACATGCATTGCCTTAAGAATTTCTGTGTGTTAACATGGACTTTCCTGAAGCTACTTTTGAAGTATGCATCTGTGCTAGCTCCTTACATTTTGATTGCTAAATTTCCTGAGTCAAGGTATCATTTCATAACCAGAGGAAAGGCAAAGGTGTTACCTTGTGATAAAGAGAAGCTTCCCACCTTGTAAGGCAGATTTGCTACTAATATTCCACTGTTTATGTAACACAATTTATTTTTCCCTGTTCACTCCAAAAGCTCCCACTTCTGCACTTTCTTTCTTAAATCAGGTTTCTTCTGGAAATACATTGGTTTCAAGAGACACACGAGGTCGTTCAGCTGTTAGAAACAGTCAGCTTTATATGTTAGAGCAACTTCAGAAGGATTCAACATTTGGTAAGTATATCATACATCTGCTTATGTCTGAGTTGTATCCCAAAGCCTAATGACATTTGTCACTTATGCAAATCAAAATCTGATTTGACCCTAGGTATTTTGAGGATGTCCTTACCATTACATGACTTCAGAAAAATACCATTAACCAGTAGCCAGAGCCTGCTTAGAATTTATTGAAGAAGTAAATAGTGATTTGTTCCCTCTAAAACTGGTCTTTTGATGTTGTTACATCAAAGTACAGCGTTCTGAGACAATGTGAGGATAATGCTGCAAATGAAGGAAGGAAGCACAGGGGGGCTAAAGCTGCAACGACTATAGAATTGTACATACAAGTTCTTATTTTTAGCCTCAAGACTTAAGTTGCCTATTCTTCCTTAGGTTACTTTATTTTCTTATATGTGGTAAAAATTGTTAAAACTTGAGTAATGCAAGATGTAACTTGGTGTAATTGCCAATACACAGATTGTCTAGACAAGGGATGTTACCAGAACCTCATTAAGATCAGAATGACTGGGGGCTCCAATGGAGGACTGAAGTCCCTACAATTCAGAATAGTGGTGGGTTTCCTTTTAATTTTTTTTTTATTCCCCTATGGTTTTTTTGTCTCCTGCAGAAACCACCAGAATTCAGCCACCTCTTCCTTCTAGTAGCACCAGCTGTAGGTTCACTCATGGATTAACTATTTCTGTCAACTCCTCTTCAACAAAAGGATACCAAGATTTATCCAAACATATCTTGGCTAATGCTACCACTGAGGTAAGTATGTAAGCAGAGTTTTCACTTATTTCTGCATCTCCTTGTGGAAGTTGTAGCAAAAATGGGTGGGAAAAGTCTTGTTCTACGTTGCCAGTAGTTATCTATTTGTCAGATACAGAGAGGCACACACTGAACAATTTTAAAGCGTGGGGAAAAGTGAGCCAGGCTGCAGCCATGGGGTGCAGATTGTTGCATGTTAGCTGGAATGTTTGAGTGAAGCTGGTGTCATTTGTCATTGTTTTCTAAGGTAATGGCAGCATGCTCTCATAACCTGAGGAACCTCTACACATGCCAAGCAGCAGCTGGGTGGAAGTAAGTTTATGGCACGTCTTCATAATGGGTAGGCCTTTCTCTATACCTGGCCCTTGTGTGCAAATACTTTTGTCTTTGACAGATACCAATGTACAGAAAAAGAGGTGCAGGTGTACTACAAAGTCTTCCCTTCAGCAACAAGGCATGGGTTTCTGGGAGCAGGAGTGATAGAAAGACCTCTTTCCTATGTGTGGGGACTAGTGAGAGATCCTTGCAAAAGGCATCTGTATGACAGATCTATCAATACAGCTCGAATACACAAGAAGGTAACCAGCCACATTCACCTGGGTGAGTATCCACACAAATGACTGACCACCTTATCATTAAGATGGACTTTCTCAGCTCAGGTTGTCAGCCAGGAAGAAATTTAGAGGCATCTTATTTCATTTATTCATGTCCGAATAAACATTTTAATTAGGAAATATGGGAACTTCAGCTTTGCAACACTTTTCCAAAATAAGGATTAATTAACACATCTTGCTGAGAAGTACAACTAAAGTACTGAAAGTAAAGATAAACCTGAAATGGCTTGGAAAAGCATTTTAATGACATATTACAGCATCTTAACTAGAGCTCTGCTTCCAGGCAACAAGTCAAAATAAAATATGCATCTGCATTTAAGGGGTAGGGGAAAATTGTGACAAGTTAAAGTTGTCAAAGTCTAATTCCCCTTTTTTGTTGTTTTGGGTTTTTTCTTTCCCCAGTATATTTAGTGACCGATACCTCCCTATGTTACCTAAAGCAACCCCGGGATTTCTGCTGCATTACTGTAGAAGCCAAAGAGGTAAAGTGAACATTCTCTCTGAAGCATAGAGGAGTAGTTGTTCTGATATCCTCGTTCGAGGACAAAGGAGAGAAAGAAGTAAAGTTCATTTTCTTATTTCCAGAAGTGCCAGTGTAACAAAAAGAAAAGCCATGCCAATATCACACAAGTGAATTATGTATAAAACAGTCTTGTGAATGACAATTTACAATCAAAGCCCATCAGGCAGTAACATAAGTGTCACACAGTCTATTCTGGTTAGAAACATGCAAGATTTTGACAAAAACACATTTAATATATCACATGCGAAATAGTATTTCTCATTAAAAGAGCTCTTTTTAAGTAAGTAACATGATAAATATGCCTTATGGCAAACAAAGATATTACTATTTGCACAAATATACTGCTATATGCATAAGAAATTTTTCAAGTTGTCACCTTTATATCTTGTCACATGCAGGAGAACTTGTCTGTCCTGGCTATTCAGTCTGTTTATGATGCATCCATGCCTCATCCTTGTAAAGAAGCAGTGAGGGGAGAGATTTTGCCAAGTGCTTGGATACTGGAACCTGACATAGTGAATGGAAGAGATATCACCAGAGTTATTTACATGGCACAGGTAAGATTTTGCTGTATGTCCAACTGTAAATGCAAAAAGCCTGTTACATATCAGAACACTTAAGAGCTGGTAAGTAACAAAAACCACAGTCCTTATGCTATGCTCCATGAACTTTATGAAGTGACCATAAAAATTACCTCTACTTCACACTGTAATCTGGCATGATGCGTAGCAGTGCCTGCTAGACAATCTTACTAGGATTGTAATTAAGCACACATTCCTGAGTTTTTACAGCATCTAAAGCTGCTTGTTTGGATACCCAGCTCTTCTGTAAAGGTTTATTAGCAGTTTTAGTGTATGTTTTGTTCTCACATGGCAAGCCATTGTTTGCGTTTTTGTCTTACTGTGGACACAGGAAGTCTACCTTGGGTTATACTATGTTAAAAAATGTCTGAAAATACTCGTTAAATTTTTCTAGCCTAAGTCATTAATTCTTTACAGTTAATAGACACAAAGAGAAGTAAAGATTAGTATTCCAGTTAAGAATAAAAAATCCCACCATCCATTTCTTACAGACTCATCTGAAAAGTAGGCTCTCTTTGAGACAGTGGAACTTAGTATTTAAAAGTGTCCAGAAGAAAATGCTATAATGTGTAAAATTTATTTAAGTGCTTATGTAGAGATAAATGACATTACTCCTTTAAAATCACCTATTTAAAACTTTTCTAAAATACATTTTAAAAAACATCATTAATTAGTATATGAATTTTACAGTGCATATGTAAAATGTATATATGCATTTTAAAATTTTATATGCATTTTATATTGCCTTTTAGTATATGCATATATGTTTTCAGTAACACTATGTGTCTTAAACTAGTAATATTTAATCCAAGCTCAAATTCAAAAGCAATGTGGGTCATACCTGCTAGAAATAACATCAAATAGCAAAGCTTTGAAAGTCTATGGAGTATTGGGAAGGAAAAGATACAAACCACAGAGTAATGACAGCATTTGGCTGTAAAATACTGTCATGCTTAACGTATACTTGATACATCAGAGCTATTCCAGGCTGGAGAAGTGTTCTGTTAAAAAACAGGTACAAACCTCAACATGCAGCCTCTCTTCTAATTCCTGCAGGTGGATCTTGGTGCCCCAGCTATCCCTGCAAGGCTCCTGAATTCCATTGCAAAGCGGCAGCCCCTGGTGATTGCTCGACTGGCACATCTGCTTGCTAGTTAGTGTTTGGTACAAACACAGACACTTCACAGCTGCTGACATTTCACAAGGAGACATAAATGTCAGTAAAGGTAATGGAAAATGCTGGCTCCTAAGGCAGCCACCACCAAGCCTCACTTCAGGAGCCTTACTGCTAATGCTGGACTATACAGAAATATAGTCAGAGAAAAGGATCATTTGTTTTAACCAACGCTGCTTAGAAGAATGCAGCAAGTTTAGCTGGGAACCTATCCTCCTAGAGACGGCAGTGGGAAACCTCCATGGAACAGCAGAAAGGTGTGCTGTCTTTATAAAGAGCAGAGGAAGAGACTTTGCTTTACAATAGCCAGCATCTTAGAGTGTATTATTTAATTTCTGTTTGCAAGCAGTGATCAACCTTCTTCTTTCAGTAAGATTAGGCTGGAAACAGTACACGAACGGCTTGAGACCTTTTACAAGCTCTTGAGCAGAGCTGCAGAGCTGCAAAGCTACTTTCTAACGTTGAGATAAGTATCAAATGCAGAATTCCTAACTGTGTAGCTAAATCATTTATCTTAGCTAGCTGCCTATCCTGTCTTCCCCTTGAGAAGTTAAAGCAGCACAATATCTACTAGTCATCCAACATCCTGGATAGATTTTTCTCATGTAATTGGCTGTCTGCTTGCAGCCAGTGTAAGGTGTTTCAGATTGCCCACTACACTATGCAGCATCAGTGGAAACCAACACACCTCAGGACAGTTTTACTGCACTGCAGAATCAGGTGCTTTGAAATAAAGAAACCAAACAGACAGTTCCAAACAGTGACACTTTGTAATGACTAGGGTAATACTCAGTAATCAGCTTGTTTCTAGAATTTAAATCCTGCAAGTAAGAGTAGCTCCAACATTTTTCCACAATGGCTTTTTCTATTAGCCCTTCTACACATTCACCCAAATGCATTAAGAGCTGAATATATAGGCTGGTCATAGTCTCTTCACACTTCTTTTGTTCATAGCATGACCAGCTGATCCACTGCAGCAAGTATAGACCCTTCCCATTCAATTACCTCATGGGATTTCTGTTGAACTTAACTTAGTCCAAAAAGCCTGCTGTCAGGCTTTACATGTTTGTTCAACATACTTCTTAGTTGGTTCACATATTCCTTAATTTAAAACCACAACCAGTTCAAATATCCAAATAACTTCATTTCATTCTTCAGCACAACAGTACAGAATCACTTTAGATATACCTAAGCAATAAAAGCTGCTATGTTATGCTTTCATTAGCTCAAAAAAGCCCACATTATTCAAGAAGCTCTAGCACTTTAAATTTGTCAAGTGAGAAATGTGTGTTCAAGCATCCACCTTACTGGAGTCAGTGCCTGCTCCTTTAACAGTTACGTTCAGTAAAAGGTCCGTTTTCCCAGCATATGGTGAAGCTGGCTGCACTTCCTACCTTTGAGTTCAAGAGTCAAGATCTACTTTTACTATATCTTTGCACAGGTGTAATTTTGGCTTGCAGCTTCTATGTTACTTCCTGTTACTAATATATTAAGTTTTAAATGAAAAGACAATAGCTATTTTAAATTGATACTTAAGAGCAATTTTGATACATGCCAGCCTAAGGCTTCCTCCCTAAACTAGACCAGGTATAACAGTATAACAAAACTTTTCATTTAGAAATATGCTTTGTTTTATCTTTGGATGGTTGTGGTTACAATCTTAACACCAATATATTACTGTTCTTTTTTTTTGTGAGGCTTAGCCTCTTCCTAAAAGCCTGCCAGAGTCACAGCATGGCTCACTTGCAGCATCATGCATTTTTTCCATAATCCCCCAAGGAAGAAGTTTTCTGCTGTGAGAGAAATGACAGATTTCCTTTGGGGGAAACCCAGAAGGAAGAGCGAACAAGGTGCTACATTAAAACCCTAATAAAAACGAGGAGAAACAGCAGCACGGTGTATTGGGTCTGTCCCCAGTGCTGCTTTCACAAATTTCCACTAAAGATTTGCTCAGTGCTTTGCTTTTTTTCCCTTTTATTTTGGACACGGCACTAGTGATAAAGCAGTTTTTGTAGGAAAAACATCTAGGGGGACTCCTGTTGTTCAACGATGCCAGTGCCTATGAAGGATAGTGTCTTACTGTACAGTGCATCAGATGTTTATTTTTATATATACTTTTTTCCTACGTTTACAAATTAAGTTATTTATATATGCTTGGTTTGAGCCGGTTTTATATGCTATCAAAGCTAAGTTTTATTTTTATTGGTATTGAATTAATGTAATTTTTTTTTAATACACTCTTCAATTAATACTAAAAAGCCTATTTATATAAATGTTTTCTTTTGCAAATACAATATTTTATGGTACTTGCTAATGTATGGCATTGGTTTGTTTGGAAGGAAGAAACAAAAACCCAGCAGATATTGAATTTGTTAATCCACAACAGGCAAAACCCAACTTCCTGTAAGTTCCTGCTGAGCAGCAGATGATCAAACCAATTGTATTGAGCCACCTAGGGTTGCATCTCTGCTCTTAAATCAAGGTTGCTATTTTCATATCCACAATAAATGGTATTTTCTACACAAGAAAATGTGCCCCACCTTATTTTGCTCCAGCTATTTTTCCATCCAGTATAGTTCCATAGATGGATAACACAAGGGCAAGCTTGTGATAACAGCTGTGTGTCTCCCACTTGCCTGCTAAGGAATGCACATCAAATATGAACTTGTGGCACAAGAGTTAATAAGCCAGTCACTGCTTTAATTTGGGTTCTGTGACATATGTCGTCCCAGCAAAGGGTTGGTTTGTTTTTATTTTTGTATTTAAAAAAATGACATTGGCTGGAGCTTCTTCCTGAGTCCTGTTACACAACTCCCCTGACCTGCACATTCAGAAGAAAGTTAATATAACACTGTTTTTCCTAATTTTCTTTTGAGAATTGTGAGTTTGCAGTAGGGAAGACTGGCCGAAGAAAGGCCACAGACTCAGACCTAGCTTTCTGTGAGCTCTCTTCTCCCTACTGCTCTCCTGCTTGCAGCACCACTGGCCCTACAGTTAGAGCAGAGCACAGGGAAGAGGTGCAATGCCTGAGGCACTGGCACTGAGAGGAGTCCACCAGCCCAGTGGGACTGCAGTGTTGTGCATCCTCATGAGCACAGTCCCACTGCTGAGTGTCCACAGGCAGAAAATCCAGTGCTATACAATTGCTTCTAAGGTTTGGTTACAAAGTCAGGTGTCTGGATTTACAGAGCAAACGTGGCTGGGTACCATGGGGTTCCCAAGAACTGCAATAACTGCACTGTCATAAGAATGCAGAAACAGAGGTGCTTCTTACCTGGGTCCCACTGGAGAACTGACTGTTTCCTGGCCCATAGGGCACAACTGTGTTCTTTGGATGTTGTAAACTGCTTCTGAGGCTTGGCCACCTTTCAAATAAATCTTCCAAACGTTGTATTAGAGAAGGATAATATAGGTATGTTGAGTTCATGAAAATGGCTGTAGCAATGGTATCTACACAAACAGTTTTACAATACCCAAATAAAATCCATGCCAGAGCCAAGAGCTCCTTTTTTTTTTTTTGTCCCAGTGCCCCACCTCCCTCCACTTTTATAACAAAGTTCTATTTCAGTAGAAGCAAAGCAGCAGCAGGTTGGATAGCAGGTGTTACTGTACTTTCTCTGCCCCATTCTTTGTGGCAAGGCACCTGTTTTCTTCTTCACCCTAGTACGAAGAGGTTATATATTGACAGCTTGAACATGAGACAAGACATTTTATAACGTTTATTACGACAAACAGCAATTTCAAATGAGATCTGCAGCAAAACAAAACGTAATAGCCTCAGGATGCAGGTATGGCATGATATGGTGTACTTGCTGCTTCAATTTGTATTCTCATGTCTTGCTATATATGCAGCATGGCCTACTTTTAGGGACTCTCTCCTTCATTCACATCAGAAAACCCCCAAAATGAGCAATGCAGATGGAACATGCCAAATCTTTCAATACAGGGCTTAGTAAACAAGACAAGTCTCAGTACAGTTCAGACATTGATGTGCCTCTATGGTTTCTCTCTCTGCATAACATATATTTTAACAGAAGCTACACTTCTGCCTAATGAATCCCGTGTTTTTTCTTAAATCACGGACTCCAAGATGTTCCCTTTTCTCACCTTATACAAGGAAGAGGTTAGTTAATTAGCAAGCTAAAAAATCCTGGTCTTTACTTTGTCTGGATGTTGTTCTTTAACACAGAACTTGCTTTCTGAAAAAACCTACACTAATAGGACACTCCTAGACAAAAGGAAGTAATGTCCTCACTGCTACCGGGCAGTGGGCAGGAGATCCCATGAGACAGCTAATGAGCATCTAATCATATTCTGCTAGTCAGCAGCAGTCCCTGCCACAAACTCCAGTTTAAGGAAATACTTCGGGAGATCATATCCTTGGTGACAATCTGCCTGTAAGGGCAGAAAAATACCACTGTCCTCCAAGAAAAGGACTCCTTTCAAAATCTGCTCTCCAGGGAGCATGACAGTGCTTTTTCACTACTTTATCTGCTCTTCCAGGCTGTAGTTTTCTTGCTGCAGCACCTCCTGACTGAAAAAACCCAAACTCAAGGCAAGAAGAATTACAAAAACCAGTGGATAGCAGCCAGATGCCATTTATGTTCACATACTATAAAAGTGTCTTAAAAATACCGTCTTCAGTAAAAAATAAAAACAGATATTTTCTCCCTTATTTCTATTAAAACCCCTGGGAAATTACAAGTTCTATTTCCAACAAGAGATGGAAAACCACTTTAGCATCTACATCCTTTAAGAATAATGCCATTGATGGTCTGGTGTATTTAATATGATTTAACTTTTAAAATGAGTCTTAAAAAATTAAAATCAAACCTTCAACATTGAGCTTACAATGAAAAATAAATATAGGCACATCTCTGTATCATATAGGTTCACGTTGTCCTTCCCCTGACAGTAGAGGCTTTCTTACAAGACAGCATGAGAAATCACATTGAGTTGAGAGAAGAGACAGACACCAAGGAACTGTCTCTCTGATCACAAAGACACTTGTCCACTTGAATTGATTCCTGGGTTTGGTCACAGCCTGTTGCTGCACAAATAAAAAAAGTGCCTATAAGTCTAAAGAACAGCTGCTCTGAGCCATAATCAAGGTGCTTAAAGGACTTTTGACTTGGAGATCCATTTGCTGATGTAAATCCTTCAGCATAGTCACCACAGCAAATGTCCACGAACAGTGCAGGTTTTGCACAAAGTGACCCCTTATCTGCAGTATGCTCCCAACAAAGAGCTCCCAATCCATTCAGAAATGCTAAAAATCCCATTTGCGTCTTCCTTAGTAATTTTTGCCCACAGAGTCCACCTCTGCTAACTTTGTGCGGTCACAGTACCCAGAGATCGTCTGGTCAGCTCACAAGGGTTAGTCCTGAGCTCCTTTGTATGATGTTCTGATACAAATACTCTGGACAGCATTTTCAGGTCTTTTAAGAAATCCTGTAACAAACAGACACAAACCAGAGAACCCTTACTAACAAAAGTCAACAAAGAGGTTTACTTAATTTTTCTAGTAAAGAACCTTAGAAGGTTTAACACATTGATGGTTTTCCAGTGATGACCCTAGATGAGCTACAGAACTGACTGCAAAGATGAATGCCTGTAGGTCTGCATGTTCAGTCTCCCACCTAACACCCACACCCTTCTCAGAAAAGATCACTGCCACAGTTTAAATGGTTCAACATCTCCAACATGCAAGTGCTCACCAGCCATGAAATACTGCCATTTTTAGCAAGGCATTCGGGTGGTTCCCTACATTTTGACTGTGGCCAGAACAGTGTGATTCCTCTAGAACAGTCTTACTCCTCTCACACTCCAGTGGTAAGAGTCACAGGGTTTTAAAGTGCACTTTGGGTCAGTTAAAACCCTTCCCAACATGTCATTCTCAACTGGAACGCAGCAAGCGCATTCAGGCTAGAACTGAGAGCTGGAAACTGGGACAGCTGGTTTCAAAACTGGTTTACAGTTTTCTTGGAAACATTTTCGCTGCATGGGCAATACTGGATTCACACAAGTACAGCTTTCAGCCAAACAACAGCAACAGTAACAAGCTTGGGCTGCATTAAGCAGGAATGACAGACAGGAAGGTTAGAGGCCTTACTTATATGAAATAGAAATACAAGAATTGGCTGTTTATATAGCTTTACTTTTTATTTCACTTATTTTTCACACACATCTAATTACTTACTGAGGGCCAAGGGAGCTCTTCAAGGCTATGCAGGCAACTCTCTATTTCACTAGTTCTCATTAGTTCATGTTCTACAAGACCATGAAGCAAGAAAAGGAACAAATCCCACTGCAGAAGAGAAAAAAAATATCAAAAACTCAAAAAGAAATGGATTTTGTGTTTGTTTCTTTATCCATACACAATTCACATTTTTCTTTGGGATCAGAACGTGGCAAAAAGAAGCAAACACATTATTTATCTGGGTGTGACAATGAGGACAAGAGCAACATCCAAACTGAGTGAACAAAATTCTTCTACTTCATACATTGTGCCCTACCATAGAGTCTCATAATTTCCAACTCTCAGTTTACCAACACACCAAGTATTTAATTCCTGCCTGTTCAAGAACAGCTTGAAAAATTATTTCCTCATTCTGAAATAAGTTGGTTTTAGCTTGCAACTAAATAGGGTGATTTTCAGCTTCATAGCTGGGGTGCTTATAGCACCAATATGCATGCAAAAATGAAAAGCTGATACAAAACATAAGAATGCAACCAATTACAGAGTCATGTGTGCCCAGTCCTCACCCCATTCCAGGCCAAATGGAGCATTTTGCCATTTGTTCCTAAATGAAACTGTACCTTCCCGAGAGCCCCCCAGACAGGTATCAAACCCTGACAAGTAGCACATGGTCCTCTCTTCACTATCCCTGCAGAAACAGCACCAGGCAAGAGCAGAACAAGTCCCACTGGCCTGGTTCACAGAGGCCATCAGTGAACGCTGTGGGCAGGCAGAACTCACACAGAGTATCTGACCAGAGCGGACAACTGGCAGCTCCATAGATCAGAACAAGCTTTACCTCTCGCAGTTTAACTTCTGCAAGGTAACTAACATTCTTCTTGCTAAAGATCAGCTGCACAGGAACAGGTGTCCCAAAGTCCTCCTTCCAGACAGAGAGCAGCAGTTTTAGAAGGCCATAGGTGGGATCATTCTTTACACGCAGCCTCTCGGGGCTCTTCTTTGGGGATTTGATTTCAAGACTCAGAGGAACACGATCTGAAACTGCGAGGAAAGGATGAAAAATGAACTTCTACAGCTGCATTGTTTCTTTTTATAGTCATCATCTTGGTACAACAGCACACTTAGTGAGTACAAACCAGTGAATCTAAGAGGACTGGAGTTTAGAAATATGCAAAATTATGAGCTTTGAAACTATACAGACAAGTATTACATAGGAAGAGATTTATACTCCTCAGTCAAAGAATACCATTTGGTTGGCATATAGCCCCCATCTGGTTGGCATATAGCCTCAAGTCTTGAAAGACAACTGACTATATAAAGGTCAGTCTCATTTAATTGAAGAGAACCTAGGTGTTACTCCCAAGGAGAGAAGAGTAATACAGTAAAACAACATTTAATTCTATAAACAGATTGAACAATTGCCCATAGTTTAGACTATAGGCAGAGTTACATAACTTCATACAAGAGAAATTAAAGCTGAACAGTGTTTAACTGCAGCTAAACATAGACAGATGCAAGATATGAGATCTTCCTCGGTACAGCCTAATGGAATGGGGCAGATTTAGACTGCTGCCCTTCAGAATAAATTTCACAACATTAGATGTGAACTGCCTTCTGAAAAAATGAATTATGTATAAAACTTCTTAAGCAGGTTCTAAACCCAGGAAATGAGAAGGTTGCCCATTAAAAAACACCTACATTCAGATCACAAGCTACTGCTGAGAAAAACATATTTACACATTAGAGCAAGAGAAAAAAAAACAAACTGAAAATGCTCACGGAAGTCACAACACATAGGAAACAAGTTATTTCCATTCTTTAAAAAAAAAAAAGAAAAAAGCCATAAAAACATAATTTAATGAAAAAGGTTCTTACTTTACAAAAAAAACCCGAAGTCATCCACAATTTTTCAGAAGCAGAAATACTGGAAAACATATCCCATATTCAAATGAATGTATCAATAAATAAAAAACAATGGAGATGTGAACAAGGTCTGAAGGATGGTTAGTCACTGTACAATGCTGAATGTACATTCCGCAGAATGTAGAAGGGAATAAAAGCAACTACTCAAACATCCACGAGCTCTAAATACTTCAGTCTCTGACCTCAAGGATTTAAGGGAATTTTAATAACAGATTTCAGTCTTAAATAGCTTATCATGACTGACTTACCCAGCAAAGAAGCCAACTCAACAGAGCACTTTGCCAGCTGCTGTTCTGATGTGGGACACATGAACTGGAAAACACACAAAAAAAATTGTATCTTTCTCCCCATACTACAAACTGGATAAAACAGGCTTCACAAGGGATAAAAATAACTAAGCAGAGCAGGCAATTTACAGCAAGAAGCACAGAGCTGTAATCAGGAGACCATTAAAGACTGAAAAACAAGAAAAGATCATATATGAAAAGGGGATCCACAAAGGCAAATTGAAGTAACAAGTAGATCTACACAGTATAAAAAAATGCAGTGCAACATTGCCACATTTGAGCTCAAACAAAAAACACTCAACTGAGCTCAGCTGTGAGGCAAGGCAAACTAACAAGTTTACAGATATTGAGACAGCTCAAAGTCTCAAAGAATTTTTTTGTTGCTTTTTACATTTTTTACCTTTCTGCATTGAAGTGTCTGACTCAATCTTCCTAGCAAGCACTCCAACCAGACATAGTCAATCACTTCACCCTCATCCCGTGGGCCCACAGCAACACAGAGCACATCCTTGATGAAAAAGACAGCAGTAACTCACATATTAGTATCCTTCTCTTCCACAAACAGATCTTTGGACCTATGACAGAGCACTTCATAAGTAGCCCTCGGATTTTCATTAAAATAAAGCTAGTACATACATTTAAAAAGACAGATTAAAGCTGAATTTTTTACAACCTTACCAAGGTATGACTTTCTATGACAGTTCTCACTAATGTTATGAAGTCAAATTCAGCGATGGCAATGAGTTCATCTTCCTTAAAAATACTAGCTCTAAAAACTCTAGATAAATCTGACAGTGCAGCAAGCAAGTTCAGGGTGGAAGTGTTGGGAAATCCAGAGCCCTCTCATATTCTCAGGGAAGCTTCAGTGTCAACACAACTTATCCTTCTGTTTTTATTTTAGCACAAGCAAGAAAGCTTTAAAGGATGTGAACTTGTTCCCACTCAGTTGCTGGGAAAGCAAAGACAGTGATATCCAACATTACTGCTCAAACAGACAAGCGGTTGCAAAAAAAAAAAAAAAAAGAGGCAGAACATGTAAAGGTAAAAAAGTGAAGTGTTCAGAATTCTTCCTTTCCTCATAGTTTACATAGGTTATATGATTGTAAGATTTTAACAAGAACAGTGACTAGTTAAAAGACTGGGAGAAATAACCAAAATGTAATTTAAACCAGCTTGAATATAAAATTGCTTGGATCCAAGGCTAAAATTAAGTCCACATCATCACCCTCTTTCAAAGATATTATGATTCCCCCTAATTATAACTGAATGAAGGTACATTTGCAGACTGGCAAAAACCTTTCAATAGATCTGTACAGATTCATCAGACACTTAATTCAATAAAGAATTCCTGGTGTATAATATGGGATAGTCTACCAAGTTCTACAGACTTGAAAGGACCAGCAGGAAATACTCTAAGCAGGGTCCAGGAGACTATCCATAAAAAGAGTAGGTCCACAAAAAAGTAACTATTTTGATATGCTGACTCTTCAGCATACAACTGTACACAACACTCACCATACTGCAGTTTCCATGCTAAACATATCAAGAAGGCTACACTGCCAATGCCACCAGAAATCCTGTATTTGAGATAGTACTCCTAACAGGGAACTCTGATCAGACAGCAGGCAGGTGGTTAAAAAATACCTGAGAACTTTCCATTGTGCTTCCTAAACACTCCCCACAGTCAGTTCCTTAGAACCAAAACATTCTCTTAAAAAAAACTCCAACGAAACCCCATAAAACAACAACAAAAACAAACCATAAGAATTCCATAACCAACGAACCAAAAAACCACAAATGTGAAAAACAGAAAGGGAGTTAGGGTGAGCCAGGAAGTGAATGCTATATACCTTAATCTCATTGATGACTTGAGAGGGAAATGGAGCACAGTGCTGACAGCCTGGAGGGCAGTCCCTTCTCAACTCCAGAGTATCCTCACTGGGCAAGGGAAATCCTGGGACTTTAAGCATTCTGTTGAAGGTTGCCTTCACTTCTCTTTTGATGAGTGCTACAGAGAACAGGGAACAAGTCCTGCCTACTTCAGTTTTTCTCTCCAATGAAACACAGAATTGTTTCCAAACACTCTTAACCTCTCACACCGAGGGCCATGGTGAATAAGGAAAAAAGGCAGTTTACACTTTCAAACCCCTCTCACTCTGACCTCCCACTATATTTAATGGGCAGAGGCACATGTGGAGAGGGTGTGTTAACCCACAGCTTTAGAAGGCAGCCACACATTACTGCCAGGTACCACAGGCAACTCATCTCATTTTCCATCAAAATATTTCAGTCTGTTTAAAAAACACAGTAGCTAAGCCAGGAGGCGATGCCAAAGTAGAAAGCTGATTCAGCATGACCATACCAGTTCAGCCACTGTGCCCATGAAAGCCATACATCTTCTACCAAAATAAGTTTTGATCAACATCCAAAACACTAAACTCCTGTGGCTGCAAATGGTGCTTGAATATTCCTCACCAGACTCTTGCATAACCTCTTGAAAAAAATCGGTTTTCAGAGATTCTGAAGAGTTGCCAGAGCAGTATTACAGAGTAAAAGCACTTACCTTCAGCCTGCAGAAAAGACACCCAGTCCAAGAAGTATTTGTTTTACAGAAGATTTCAGCTCTCTGTACATATAAACCATAAAGTGGTTTGAGAGAGCAGTTGTCTAGCATACATTGGAAACGCTAAGACAACTTCAAAATAGATGACATTTCCAGAAGGAGCTTTCCTTAGAATTCCTTCTCTCCATCCTACGAGACTCTGTAACTAAAAATCACTTCCATGGGCCAAGACTGAAAGACCCCTGAATAAGATTCTTAGAGCTACAAATCATTCTTCTTATTCCTAAACAAGGAGGGACAGGGTAACTGCACACTTCCCACTAAAAGAAAAATTAGTATGACCAAGTACTTTACAACAGTAACTGTTCCTTGATCTCAGGAAAAAAAAAAAAAAGTACAATGCACAGGTTAGAAGCCCCAGTTCAAAGTAAAAGGACTCACCTGCAATGTTGGCAGAGAGCCAGCCACAGGCTTTTTCAGTAGCCAGTTCCACCGCAATGTTTTCTGCACTACTCAAAACCTTTACAGGGAGGACAACAAGTGACAGGAGATTTACTAACAGCCACAGCACTACAGTCAGTGAAGAGTCAGAATGAAGTCTAGAGGAAGAAAAGCTTAATTTTGGCATGCGACGAATAAACAGAGCACCACCACATCTGTGGGAACTGCTAGTTTGAGCAATACGACTGACCCATTTTGATTTTCCAAACCTCAACTCTTGTAGAAGTTGATGCTAAAACAAAAGCATTATCCTTGCAAGATGAATGCAATTTATATAACATTCTAGTCTCAACAGTTACCTATGAGCTAGAGTATCACTTTACCCAGAATACGCAAGGCAGCCCGGTAGAAGCGACTCTCCTTAGCTATCAGTCCTCCCATGAGGGCATTAATAGGTTCCCTTGACCTGAGCTATTAAGGGATCAGATAAATAGCAATGGAAAAATGGTAACAATCCAGACTTAAAGTCAGGGCCTTTAATAAATTTTAATGAATATACATACTGCTGCAGATGTCTCTTCTGGCAACAACACCCTTACTGCCTCAGGACCTTTCTTTTTGCAAAATCTACAAAAAAAGAAAGAAAGCATGGCACAGGATTAGTCAGAATTCTTGGACAATACTCAGAGGTTCACTACATGGCAATGCAATAAATCAGACCAAAAGAATCAGACAAGGACAGGGTAATTACAAGCCACCAAACTGCAATATCGGTTTTCCAAAGAGGGGAAATACAATAGCTGCAGTGGATGTCTGTGTGGAGCTGGATGCAGAGGGACACACAGCACCTTTTCCTTCCCACAAATACAGTATTAACTGGCTGGAGGCACAGCAGACAGTCACTCTAAGAAGAGCAGAGGTCATAGTTTATAATTACCAGAACCTGAGCATGACAGGCCAAGCTAAATTAGGCTTATAGATTCTTCAGTAAGAAGAGATGGGAAGGCAGAAGTTTAAATAAGTTTTCCTCCTTACTCTCTGCCTTTGATGAGTGCCTCGGCCCCTTCCTCATAGAGATGAGTGCACACCTCTTCAAGAAGTTTGTCATGACTAGCAGCATCCTCCTTCACTTTATCTTGCAACATGGCTTCAGCCCTTTGAACCAACTCTGCTACCAGTGTTGCCCTGTAAAAAAACCAAGAACAATCAGACAGACTGAAATCGGTACAAGAAAAAGCACACACTAAGTGTACCCAGCTGTTCTCCTCAGTTTAAGGGGATACTCATCTCGAGTGCAATAAACAACTCTGCTAAAAAAGAATCAATTGCTGTATTTAGTACTGTACCATCTCCTTGCTCTGTACGCAAGGAAGAAAGCAGCAATGAAGATATCAAAATAGTACTAAGACTCAAGAGTCAAAAGCCTTAAGATTTTAGTAGAAACATATTTGGTTACAGGTATACTTTCTGGTAGCAATGCCCTTGTATGCTCAATGGATAGTGCTCAGAAGTTCAAAGATGCCAACAGCAGCCCAGTACAACCAGCATTCCTTATGGGCTGATATCATTTAATGTCTTCAGCAAGCTGGACAATAGAACAGTGCAAAACCCCGAGCAAGCTCATGAGTGACATGCTGGAGGGCAGGGCTGCCACACAGAAGAACTGTGAAAAGGTGGAGAAATGGGCAGACAATGAGGTGGCGACTGTGCACTGTACGGGCTGGGGTCTGGCTACGGAGCAGCTCTGCAGAAAGGATCTGGGGTTCCCATTAGACAAAGTGAGTTGGCAGCATCCAAAGAAGGCCAACATTATACTGGGCTGACAATTGCAACAGTGCAGCCAGCAAGTCAAGGGAAGTTACTGCTTTCCTCACTGCCATGAGGCTGCATCTGGAGTAGTGTGTCCACCTTTGGGACCCCAGGACAAGAAAGCCATGGATAATTTGAGAAACTGCTGGAGAAAAGAAAAAAACCATTAAGATAATTGGGATGCACGTGGTCCCCAAGGAGACTGGGGTAGTCAGTTTCACTTAGCCCAGAGAAAAGGAAAAGGTGAAGGGAGAAGGAAAGGTTACAGAGAAGACAGAATAAGACTCTTCCAGGAAGAGCACAGCTAAAGGTTGACTGACCATATGCACAAACTGGAACAAGGGTTATTCTAATAGGATATAAGGAAACATTTTTCACAAATCCTGGGAAAATTAAGCACTGGATGGTACTAAGAGGCTGGCTGAATCCCCATCCTTAAAAGGTGGAAACTTTTCCAATTGGAAAAGGTGTCAATAAACCTGATCCAATCGGAAAGCTGGCCCTTCTTTGAGCAGGAGCTTGGATGCAATGACCTCCAGAGGTCACTTCTGATATGAGATTTTCCTATTATTAGCAAGAATGTTCTGAAAGGGATATAAAGTCTCAAAATGCTGCATTATGTTCACAACCAAGTGTTATACCTCCTTACACACCTCCTCTCTGCATCTCTTCAAAAATTCCTCTCTGTGATGGCAATAAGACATTTCTGGTCATAGTTTCATGTAGCCTTGGTGGTCTGCTATGCAGTATACTCTGAGGAAAGCTTTCTTTCCCCCATACACACAAGTTCAAAGGATCAACTCTGTCTCATTATAACGTAAAGTCACTTCTTAAGTCACAGAACAGATTACCAGCACTTACTTAATGTGCTTAACACAGTTGGATCCCACCCTCTCTGCCACAAATTCAACTGTTCTCCGTAGGGAAGAAGGCTGGTTGTGGAAGAAGGCCTGTTCCAACTCCACCTGTTCAAGAGAAAGTGCTACAGTTGATTAGAGCACTCCACCCAGACCCTTCTCTCATCAACACAGAAACAGACAGAACTACCATCTGGAAATGTACTAAAAGGTACGCAATTTGTCTACACTAGAATTTTCTGCTACTGCAGCATTCATCATCCCTGTAAATTAGTTACTCCCTATTCCCTTTTAGCCATTTAATCCAAGTTCATTATCAGGGTTTCTGAAACTACAAAAGCAAATGCTCTGTAAAGGGAAGAATGGGAGAGTTCTGACAGCACCTACTAAAAATGAGTCACCACATAGGGCTTGTTTTGGAAAGAAAGGATCCTGTCTTCTAAATACAGGTTGGTAATCCTGTAGGTTCCTACACAGGTTGTTCTTTAAGCAGAAAGCATGGCTACAATCTAACCAAAACAATGGATGAGAAACATACCAACATTTTATATTAAAGAAGAGGGAGAGAGATAAACAGACTAGTTGTTCCAATTGCAAGAATGTTTACTGAAGTTATCTGGATTTCAACACCCACATGGTATCCCAGCCACATAACTGTAACAGAAGAACAGGGAGAGAGGATACCTGACTGTTAAGCACAATGTTCCCTGCTGCCCAGGCCCATTCTCTTCTTTCCCTGGCATTAGGATAATACTGTGTACAAGCAATTTCTCCTACCTCGTTTCCCCTTCTGACTCCCTAATTTTATTACCTGCAGTTTCTGCTGTGTGACAGAAGCCTTGGGTGCTAAAGACTCTGCAGCTGTGGGAGTGATTTTTCTTATAAAGCCACCATTTTTTGCTCCACTACCAGTCACAAAAGAGGCAAGTAGTTTACGCAGCTCACCTGTACAGGAAAACATGCAAAACCAGTCATCATTGCCAAAAGCAAGGGGAAAAAAAAATTAAATCAAAACTCAAAAGAGAGAGTTTCACTTTGCCAGTTCTGTTCCTAGAGCAGATTCTCTCTACTTCTACAAAAGCGGAAGTTTTAGAAAAGCAGAGGAGTACCCCACACATTTAACTGGCACGGCACAGCAAGGCAGGCAAGGCTCTGAACAGAAAAGAGGCAGCTTCAAAAAAAGGGTCCCTAGCACATTGAACTTGTTCAGAAGGATCACGGAGCAGTCATTTTTATACATTGCTTTTTAGTGTGGCAAACGAGAACTGTAAAGTCTACAAGGACAACAAGGCAAGCAGTTACACAAAATTCCAACAGGGGCAGGAGAAAATACCAGAGGAAAAGCTTGATGACACGTTCAACTCCTAGAAGATTTTGTGATGCAGGTTTAACATAGTTTTCCTACTAAGTCCCAAGAAACAGAGCACCATCTCACCATATGGTGCTCTATTATCTACAGAGAGGAATTTTACCAATGGCAGACAATCCCAGGAAAAAACTCTCTCAAACAACAACCTGACAAAACACAAGGGCACAAAAGGATTCTTCCCCTCTGCCTGGAAGCAGAAATATGCTCAAGGACCAAAACATTCCTTGCAGTACAAACACCTCTCCCTATACCTAGGGTGGAAAAGCTGTATACTTACTCCTTATAATGTTTCTTTTCCAGCTTTTTAAGGATGGCTTCTCTTGTTCCTCTGGATTCAAGCCCTGTACATCACTTAACCTGACTGTGTAGCCTCCCTCCCCCGGCTTCACCAGATAGTATTTACAGCTCCATGAGCTTCTGCAATAGAGCTTTTTATCAAGGTTGACTCATACACAACTGAGACCTGAAGTTATGAGGAGGGGTAAGAAAGATGATCCAAGGACTTACAGTACCAAAGGACAAATACAAACAACTAAATAAATTTTAAAAAAGTACTAATATGTTTTATTTATATAGCAAAAATAAAAAAAATACTCACCAAGATAGGGACAGCAGGTATAAAGTAACTGCTGATCCACCAAGGGTACAGAGTCCTGGTGAGAAAAAGAAGGAAATGCTGAAAGGATACTGCGGGAAAGAAACAGTCTTCAAGTCAGAAATCCCATACATATGGTCACAGGAAGGTTTCAGGGCTGCCTTTCCATGAAAACAATAACTGGATTCCAAACACATAGTAAAATGATGAAGTCTGCAGCCCAAGTGTTCAGACAATCCCTGTAACACAGAATGACCTGCTCTACATTTTATTAGTGTAGCTCAGCCTTTGCTCCTGATCACTGTGGAAGCAGAGTTGAAAGCTGCCGTTTAAAGAAGGGAACCAGGACTGTTGCCACAGCTGCTACTCATAAGGGAGAAACCTATCCACGGAGGAGAATACACGAGGCCCATCTGCTATGCATTACCCTGCACAAATGCCTTCCCCCAGACTCACTGGAACCCCATGCTGTGGAGTCATGTCAGCCCAGTATTACACAGCACAGGCAGGGCCCTGGGAGGAAAAGGAACTTCAGATCCCACCCATAAAGGCAGTGTATCTTAGCAAATATACTCCTCACTTTTCAAGGAATACTATGTATCCCTTCGCATGTCTGGGAGTTATCTGAAACATCACACCTATAAACTCACTTGCTTTTCTGCTTGCTCATACTATTTTCAGTTCATCTACCCTTTATCATGTAACTGGAAAACAAGGGACCCCAAAGACAGCAACCTTGCTCATACAGTCCCATCTTACTACTTCTGTTTACAATTACTATTACTTATTTCTGGGAAGAGCTACAGTTCTATCAGCTCACCTTGTACTGCAATAATCAGTGAGTAGGAAAACAGCATCTGATCCTCCAGCACAACTTGGCACCTGTTCTGCAAACTATTGCAGCAGGTGAGATGGCTCCTGCCTGACAAAAAACCTAGAGCTGTAACACAGAGTTCACAACCCAGGATGAAATGCAATTGAGACACTTGGACAAACTGTGGCATCACATCTATTGTCCTACGTATTCTCAACGCAGCTGCCCTGAAGCCAAGATCTTAAAACTCCTGAGGACCTGGTAGGTCCATCTTCATCCACAGATTCAGAGGACATGGTACTGCACTAACTCACCAAAGCCTGAGCAGATGTCACAGTATCCATCATAAATCTCTCCTGCCTGTCGTCAGTGGTAAAAAACAACTCTTCAGGGACTGATGGAACCTGAAACAGAAAATCCAGCAGTTACAACCCAAACAACAGTCAGTAACTTACATTGTTTCTGATAAGAGGACAATGAAATCTCACCACCCTGCCACCAACAAAAAAAACCCAACTAGTACTAAAGATCCACTCTGCCCTAGGCACCTTTCCATAAAATTAAATATTTGGTTTGATCACAATAACATAAGCCACCTTCCCTATCCTCCCTCTAATACCATGTTTCACATTTCCAATACGTTCCCGCTAGGTAGTTACCTTGCTTCCAACTGGAGGCACAGAAGAGTTTTAGAAGTTCATCACACATCATCCCTTTATCAGACAAAAAATCCCCTAATAATTTAAGGCTGACAGCTAGCTGACAGCTAGCACTCCATCTTTGTGACAAGAGCTTCCAGTTCTAACAGGAAGAAGCTGTCAATGTGCTTACAAGGATGCAGATTAATAAGTACAGAATGTGTTTCAGATGCAATTAGAACTCCTTTTGGAAAAAAAAAATGTTGCTTCACACAATTTCACTAATGGAAAATAATTCTCCCTCAGAATACAATTATTCCTTAAACCCCACAAAACCCCACAACAAAATAACAAACTACTATTTTGAATTGGTTTAATTATTTCAATACTATTTTGGTTCTTGGCGGTTTTTTGCTTTTTCTTCAGGGAAGAGCTGCATGCACGCAGGAGACTACCTGAAAGAGCCAACCCAGAACTGCAAGGATCAGCAGCTTGTTCAGGAAACTCATCTTCTTATCTTCAGAAAGGACCATTAACCTGCCATGCAGCAGAAGCAGCAAGAGAAAGTGTGAGTTTTCAGCACCTCCATTTTCATTAAGGAAAAAATTCTCCAATTGTTCACTTTCTAATTACACCATTACTTGCGTGTCTGCCAAAAGACTGGAGAGCAAGCTCTACTTTTTTGTATGTACCTGAACAACATGCTGTCTTAAGTTTACACTGGAAAAGCCATTCTCTAGAATGTGCTTCAAATTTTCCTCATTTTTATAGGAAAGTAAGCTAGAAGATTATTTAGGCATTGGAAATCTTCTAGGTATAAGGATCAAATTCAAGGTTTAAAATTCACAGCTGCTGATGTAGATGAGCAAGTCGGGATTTAAAGACTTCAATTTACTTAATGAAAAAAACACATAACACATATTTGAATCAAAGATTAATCCCTGATCTTAGGATATGCTCCCTTTGTAGTTTCATGTAAGATAAGAAGTGCTGACAATCTGCACCAAAAAAAAAAGTGGTTTTTTTATAAGAATCTCAAACTAGTGCCAGCATGCATTCTCAGTCATCAAGTACCTCAACTATATAATCACATATTCACAGGAAAGTTCTTAATATATATATTTTCCCAGCCTCCTACCTGTATACCTGCAGCAAGAGACCAAATACTTTCCTGTAGTAATCCAGGAAAGGAGCAATATGATCCACAAGGGAAAGGTACTCCACAATCCAAGGAATAGTAAGGATAGAACGTTGATCTCGAACAG
This sequence comes from Chiroxiphia lanceolata, assembly GCF_009829145.1. Lineage (NCBI taxonomy): Eukaryota > Metazoa > Chordata > Aves > Passeriformes > Pipridae > Chiroxiphia > Chiroxiphia lanceolata. Next base: position 27,815,854 of record NC_045642.1, read on the forward strand.
ATTGTCTCAGAAGCTTCAATATATCCAGTATAGGCAGGGTCTTAAAGGACAATAGAAGTTATTGCAGCAGTTTGAAGTTACTTTTTGATACTTAAAGAAAAACTTTTATCTGTATCTTGACTTTTCTTTCTAGGATTTCATCTTCTATACCAATAAGAGGTGACTTCTAGCTAATGAAAACCCTTCTTTGCACATGAGCAGAGGTAAAAACCACACTACGACTGCAACCAAAGGTCCCACTGGGACTTTCAAAAGCAAGGCTATAAGCCTGACTACGTACAAGTGGAGTCATTGCATTCAGAATGACACACTGGTAGGAGATGGGTGCCAAACTTTCAAAATCATTCCTGCTAGCTGGATTTTACACTATAAATACAGCTAGGTGAAGAGTTCTAGTATGACAGACCCAGATTAGCAGAATTAACAGAAGACTGAGTACCTTACCATCAGTGCATTGCTCCCTCTTTTCTAGGTTATTCAAACTCATTTCCTTTGTTCCCAACCCCAGAACATGCAGAACCATATAACATCATCCAAGGAGCCACTGGCTCACTTCGAAAGGGCATGACAATTCATAATCCCCTCCTTGGATTAGAAAACCTGCCTGTCAAGTGAAGGACAATGTTAGGTTTCTTACTTGGTTTCTTAATGCTAATGCAGAATCTTGCAAGTCTCTAGTTGGCTGCTCCACAGTGCGATATGGCAAGAAAACAAGAAACCCCAGGAACTTGGCAAGGAGTCGCAGACTTAACAGGACCACAGTGAAGCGCTTCTTTTCATCCTGAAATGAAGAAAGGCAAGCTGAGGTAATGCTACCCTAAACTGGCAAAGCAAATACCTATACTAAACTTCTATTTCCTTCATGTAAAAGGACCACACAGCTTCATCACTGCTTTTAATAAATACGTATTTCCAAAATACGTATTTATCAAGCATTTAAAATTGCTTCTGTCTCCATTGCTTCACTTCATCACAAGAAGAAATTATTCAAGAGCTCTCTAAAACAAGTAGCTGCTCAATCTTCATATTAAGAACTTTGGAGTCAATGAGAGGGCAGAGCTGATCTCACATTGCCTCCTTTATACCACTACCACTTTGCAAGTCTTTGTGAACCTTTGGCAGCTACTTTGCTAATGAACTATAAGCTGTGACACCTCTGATAGGTATAGTTGAGTGAAGAAACATCTGAACAGGTATGAACAGGGATGACTACAAATTCAAACTAAAATCCTTCTATGTGGAAGAGTAACAAGGAGCTATTGCAACTGAGTGCAACAACTCAACTTGGTTATTTCCCTGATCTAACACAGGATACTAATAACCTAAAAAGGAGGCTTCCACTTTCCAAACTATTGTGCATTATCTCTTACGACACAGTTCTATGAAGCACCCCGAAGCATGCAAGTAAGTGGCAAGGGGCTCAGACTTCTGTAACTAGAGTTTTGACAAAACCAAACGAAGGTCTTCTCCTGTAATATAGTAGTGGCAGGTCCAAGCAATTCACAGGCAAGCCAGTAATTGTTTGAGTACTGGAACAGCTCAGAGAAATTCCTGCCAGATGTGTTTGCAAAAAACAAGCTTACCTGTTCATCCATATCCGCTTCCCCATCACTGTGCTCATGCTCCACCAGAGTAAGGCCATTCAGTTCAAGTATCTTCAGGCACAGACTATCCATCAGGTGCTGATTGAACTGGTAACTTCAGCAAAAGATCATGATGAGTCAGACTGGGCTGAAAACAGCAGTAAAACCTCAACTAACACACTGCAAAATTTCAAGCTTGTCTCATGAGCATCAGCAGACATCCAGTGGAACAGACTGACAGGCAAGAAAGCAAAAGACAAGACTAGTACTGGCTGACCCCCTTCATTTCCACTTCTTTTGTACTTTTTCAAAGAGATGCTATTTAGCATGTCTTGGCATAAGGATAATAAAACTGATCTGTCAAAGCAGGAAGCTGTGAAACAACTGAATTTAAGATTAAAGTCTCCCAAGATTAAATTCCTCCATGCTGTGAATTGTGAAAAACTCATTAAGCAAAACTATAAACCTGGCTTCATCCTGTACTCCTTGGCTTCATGCAGTATCACGCAAGAAGCACTTGTCCAGTCCACTGTCCTTACTAGGCAGCACTGCATGCCTTGGCACTGGGAAATGCTGAGAGCCTCTGAGAAAATATTATGGCTTTCTAGAAGAAAAATTATTACCATATATTACCATATAGTCTGGTCCCAATCTTTCTGAATAACTCTCTGCTGCAAGAGCAACATGCTGGTGCTCCTGTTACCCACACATTTCAGAAAGGAAACAGCAAGCACAGGCAGCTAACCTTCCTGCACTGAGGATGAAGTCCCTGAAGAATTGCTGACACCCTGGGAATGAAGGGGGTGGACAAGGTCCTCTGATGCTCTGAGGAACAACAAATCTTTCCTGCAGCCTCTTCAGACGGCTCAGATTGTCAGAACCCAGCATATTAAGGACATCCTGGTCTGGTGTGTCTCCCCAGCTTGCTCCACCACCAACAGGACCTTTACACATCTTTAGGAGACAGAAAGAGTAGGGAGGTGGAAATTTTGTAACAAGACATCATTTCACTTATCTCTCATCCAACATATTATCCTTTCCTCACAAGACTGTTTTTGGAGTAGTCCAAGCATGATCTTTTCAGGTATCCACATACAGAACAACTCTTCCTCATTCCAAAACATGCTACCAACCTCGGCCATAAGCAGTCGAGAGATCTTGCAAGATGGAATTCCGATCCTATACATCTAACTAGGTCATACCTAGCAGGCTACGTGTGGATGTGCAGAGAGAACATCTATCACTTGCATGATCTTCATGAACCACTCAGTAGGAGCTTTAGCCCAGTCTCCAAGGCTCATGATGCTGCACTATGCATTCCCAGATCAGGTTTTCCTGGAACTTCCACACAGTTCAATAAAAATAAAAAGTGAATGCCCCACTCCCTCAAACACACAGATACTACTCAAGACTCAAAGAATTACAGAACTGCAGAACTGTTTATGTTGGGTCATCTAATCCAACCCTCTTGTTCAATCAGGGTCAGCTACAGCACATTGTTCAGAGCCATGTCCAATTGGGTTTTGAATGTCTCCACAGACTGGGACTTCATAACCGCTCTGGGCAACCTGCTTCAGTGTTTGATCACCCTCACAGTAAAGAAGTGTCTTCTTGTGTTCAGATGGAATTTCCTTTTCCTCAATATGTGTCCATTGCCTCATGTCCTGTCAGTGAACACTACTGAAAAGAATCTGGCTCCCTCTTCTTCCTTCCCTCCCAGCAGGTATTTGTAATGCAGTGTTAAGATAACATGGAGCTTTCTCTTCTTCAGGCTGAATACTCACAGGTCTCTCAGCTTCTCCTCAAATAAAAAAAATTCTCCAGGTCCCTTAATCAGTTACATAGCCCTGCACTAGACTTGTTCTAGTAAGTCTGTATCTTTCTTTTCTTATGCCAGTGAGGCCAGGACTGGACACAGTCTGGACTGGACATAATGGAGTATATACTCCTAGCCAGTGATGAGTAAAGGGAAAAGATGACTGCACATCCCTGCATCTAAATCACGGTACTTTTAATGAGAGAGATCATACTAAAAAGCAACATTTAACTATGTATGTGAGCACTACTAGGTGAGTAGTAGTAGTGAGCAACTACTAGGTACATTTATTCCAAACAGAGCATCCTTCCCTCCCCAAAAGAATATCTTGTAACGCTTCCCAACCTTTAAATTATAAGGTCTCAACACAAATCCTCAGTCACAGTTCATTTCTGCAAGAGTATCATAATACACACTTTCTAGTCAGACACACCGGATTCATTGAAGATGCCTAGTTACCAGTTTAGATCTTTGGTTACCCTTGTGAAATCCTGAAGTCTTCATTAAGAAGGCACAGATAGAAATACAGCACCTAGGCCTAATTAAATCCTACTGATGCAACAAAGTTCATCTCACCTCTTTCCCACAATTTCCATGAACGCACATATACAATCAGACAGGACACTGACACAAACTCAGACTTGACACTAGAGGAATTTTCAACATTCCAACAGCTTGCAACTTCCTGGCAATGTGTGTGGGCTAACACTCAAGGTGAGGGTTTATGTCTGTTTTGCTATCCAAAAGAAACACAGCAATAAGCCAGGCATTTACAGAGAATAGAATGAATATCTATACTCCAATAAGAAGCATCTTCTCTTTTTTTTATTTCTTTAGTTACAATGAAGGCAAATGATGCTTGAAACTCACAAAAAAAACCCCACTCTAAATTACAACAGCAATACTGTATCAAAAACAGGCTGTTGCAGTGTTATACAGAAGAACAGAGACCTTTTGCAGATAGTAAGCTCATGCTGCTAACGAACATAACTGGAAATCTCTACATTTAATATACATGTCAAAACTTCCAGAAACTATAACTGTATTAAAATTAGAAGAACAAAGTAAATAACCATGAAGAATTAATGTTTATAGACCTTGATGTGCTCAGTGTGCCTTACTTCTGATTTAAACAGAGTTTATCAGTAATTTATCACAGATTATTTCTCAAAAAGGAAAGAAATTCACATCCTGAAAACTTGTGTATCCCAAAAAACAGGTTTCAATAGGAAAATCTCGAAGAAACTTGCAAGACACAGTTTGTTTTCTCAGGCCGAGGAAGGATCAAATCAGTTTTGACATACACCTTCGTTAAAAAAACCCAAGTCGTTTACCTGGATAAGCTGTTTCTGAAAGAGCCGGGCAAAATGGCTGTGGTTGCAGGTTGCAGATAGGTGAGCCATCATGGCCCTGTGAAGGGAAAGATCATGAAATTCTGACAGGAACTCTGTGGTACAAAAAATAGTGTTCTAATTTCAAACCATACCAAGAGCATAAAGTAACTGCTTTTAAGAAAGCAATCTCCAAAGGCCATTGCAAAAAGCAACATCTCTAAAACCAGGTTTCCCAAGCACTGAGCCCCATCTGTTGCTGATATGGAATCAAAAATTCTCCCTGAGCACCTGCAGAGCAAACAACTCTAGAGACAAAAAGAATCTCTTCCTTTCCTGAAATAATGCTGTTACTTGGAAAGAAGAATGAACTCATTCAGCTCCCACTCTTCCCTGTGCAGAAGAGCGAGCCGAGAGTTCACACATACAGAAGTAAGAACACAGCAATAGCGCTACTTCTGATGCCCCAGGAGATGGAAAATTTCTCAGTTTAGGTCTCAGCCTTGTTCTGCTCCTGTAGTGAAAAGCCACCTACATACATGTAACTTGAGTAGGTTGATGGTTGAAACTAACACAGAAACCCACAAGGCAACTGCTATCAAAACCATAGTAGTTTCTTTATGTATAATCTATTTTGATTAAGCAATAAATTAATTTAACAGTCTGCTTTCTGCAGAAAGAGACACAGTTGTCTTGTTTTCAGAGACAATACACTAGAAGCCCCTGAAATAATTAGAAGAGCCAACAGCTTCTGAACATACAACACAGGTCTCCACACTTAAGTGGAGTCAGACATCAGAAACTTGAAATGCACACACAAGTGTGTACAATAACACTGTGTATATAATATATATATTGTATACAATATATATATAGTGTATACAGTAATGATGCTCAGACCACAATACACTGGTAGCTCTTTCTGTGATTATGAATAGGGAAAGAGCTACATCAAGACTGATCAAATTAGGCCCTTGCCACTTACAGTTTGTTTCTTTTAAGATAGCAGCTGATACTTTTAAACATAGAAGCAAGTTTACATGGATAGTATCTTCCAAGCAGCACAGCTCCCTACAGATTAGTGCAGAAGACCAAGGAGATCGTGGAACTTAGGATGCCAAGTCTAGTATGCTGCACCAGCAATTCAGCTACATTAAAGACTCCTACCTGATCTTGTTGCCTAGAACTCTTTCAAAGTCCCAGCCACTTTTCTCATGGTTATCCTCCCATTCACGCAGAAGTTCATAAAATATGTCCCTGAGAATCAAGATATTTAAGGGAATGAATTCCCACTCTTCAAAATTTGTAGCAACAACAACCAAATATCTATCTCAGATTAAATAACTCACGTCTCTAAGCATTCAGATACCTTTGCAAAACTCATTAGTGTTAGCGGGAATTCAATGAGTTTCCATTTTCCATGTCTTTGACAAAAAGTGCTTGAGCTTATGCCCAAGCTTTGATGGAATGACCAAAACACCCATTGCCAGACAGACATACTGAAGATTGAGAGGCAGGAAAGAAAAAGCCAGAGGAAATAATATCTATGAGGAGAGAAGAAAGGACCAAGACAACTTGTCATTCTGCCCTCACCCTGTTGCTGCAAGCATGGAGAGAGGCAGCAGGAAGAATAAAAGCATACCAGATCTATATGCAGAAGCAATCCAGGAGGGTGACGCACTGTACTGGCATTAACAGAAGTCTCAATAACTCCTGAAGAATTGGGCTGTTTTTCCCTAAAGACATTAAGCATTTAGATCCTGCACTCAATATGGACAAAAACTTTTTTTCCCTTTTAACTGAAGTGAAAATTTCAAGATTTTTTTTCTACAGCACGAAGCATACATGAGACATTCTTAATATCCTTTGCTCACAATCATGCAAAGATTATACCCTGTGAGTCATACAGTAATAGTAGAAGAAACTTACCTTTGTTTCTTAAATATGTGAAATGCTCTGTCACTGGGAAAGTTAGAGCGATTATCAGTTTCTGGCTGGAAAGAAACAGACTGTACAGAGCACGGCAACAGGAGAGACACCTGTTCAAAACATAAAGGCAGCCATTAGACTAATGTAAGTCTCTAAAACAATCTGAGACTCAGAAAAGAGCAGGGAAAAGGCATGATGAGGAAACCAAGTTTTACTAGCCAAATTGTCCAGAGATTAGGTACTTCCCAATTGCTAACTACTTACTAATAAACACTAACGGTTTTACAACCTACATTACACTACAGAGGCAGAATCACTCAACATTATGAGAGAAAGCATCTCATCTCTCTAAATCTCTGCTGAACAGGTTGCAACCAGTGTTGATACTGTGTGGAAAGAATGATGCACTGTCAGTGTCCCTTCAATATCAGGCTTCAGAAAATGCAGGATAATGGCTGGCAATTCCTCTACTGTTACTCTTTCTCCAGCTCAAAAAGCCTATGTCTTCAAGTAACAAGAAACCTTTATTTACAACTTTAACAGCTTTAAAGCTCCGTTATTGAAATGTCCTAGTCTAAGAAAGTACACAGTACTTTCTTTGCAAAGAATAATTTCCATTTTTAAAAAATGCATGAAATGAGATAAAAAATGCATTCCTACCATCCAGCTTTACTTCCCTAACCCAGATAATTACATGAAGAAACCAGTTTACACAATCTGTGTTGTCTCCTCTGAAACTTCATTTGCCTAAAAGGAGTCCATATCTATGAAAGAAATCTACTTCTTCAAAACTACCTTCTGATTCTGCATCTAACCAATCATTCTCCTGGGATGCATGTTTATTAGATGAGAATCAAAAGCAAAACCTGACTCTATCAAAGTCTCTGGTTGAGGTCAGGGCCCAGAGCACAATGCAAGGATAGCCAGCAATGATTCAGTGCTATCACTGGACCTAGCAATTCACTCACCCACTGACAAGAAAAAGAAGTAGCTTTTAGACAGTTGCCAGAGACAACATGACAAGATACTTGAAGTAGAAGTAATGAGATTTAACATCAAAGCCATTGCAAATAAAAGAGGAACAATATAAAGGCTTGAAGAAACGTTAGCTGAGGTCTGCCAATTTTTACCTTGGCTGCGCTGCTTTCATAAGCCTGCCTGAGCCTCTTGTGCAAGGTGGGAGAAAAAGATGCAATCCGCTCATTTTCAGCCAAAAGCTTCAGAATCCCCTTTTCTAAATGGGAAATAATTCTGCCAAGAAAACAGGGATAAAAGCCAGATAGACAGACATAAACAACACATGATCAGACCTAAAGAAACGCTTATGCTTATGTTTTATGAGGCTGCCAAGTAAAGAGTTCTAAGCCACAGGTATTCAGCGTGAAATCCTACAGGTAAAGCTCTAAAACCCAAGCACACCTGCTTAATCCCACACACAACTGCAGACATAAAAGCAGAGGAAAACAAAATTCAACTCACTCATATTGATAGTCCAAGACTTGAACAGCAAAATAAACACAGTTGTGCACACTTTGGAAATGCTGTCCCCCTGACACTTCTAAGGGAAAAAAAGAAACATGAGACAACAGCACTTATCAGTATTTATAAACTAAAAGACCAACAAAGTTTTTAAAGAAAGTAGGAACTGCCATATCCAAAAATAGTCTTTCAGATTCCTGTCCAATTTCCAGAAGTTCCCACTCTCAGCCCTAAGAATGAGTAGTAAAACAAAGGTCAGTCAAATTGGGGCATCTGGGGTGGGAGAGCGTGTGGTGTGTATCACTCTTTTGGTTTTAATATCCATTTCAAAGTACTAACTGCATCAAGCTTAAGTCTGAATTTGACAAAAAACAAATGTAAGAATTACACATTTAATGGCTGGATCCTGTTGCACTCATATCCTAATCTTAAGCTAAAGAAACACATAGTAGATCAACAGCACTTTTGAGTTGCAGGGACCAATGCAGAAGCAACTTTAGCAAACCTGTCCTTCTCTTTAAAAGTCAGTGTTAGCAAGCAGCTACAGCAAATATCACACAGTAGCAGAAAACTAGATTCAAACAGGACCTAACAACCCCTCTCTATCATACTGCAGAAGCACTTCCCACACGTGTGATTTTTGTCAGCATCTCGGATGAGTCCCATGGTGGTAATAAGGCATTTTTATGTCATTTAAGACTAACTGTCCAAGCTGCTATATAACACATTATTATTCCATGGAAGTAACATTCTTTCTCCTCAATACTATTGCTTACCTCTACTACTTTCATTGATTTCAAGGTCACTGTCCCCATCTTCTGCAGTAGAAGTGCCTTTAGATGTCAATAGTTGCAGAACAAAGAACAGCTCCAGAAAAATATTTGGTACCAGATTTTCTGGAAGAGAGTAAACAAGATGTTAAAGGTGGATTATTCAATACTGTCCTGCTTTAATTCACAAAGGTAAAAAAATAGATTCCTGTACTCTGGTAGTCACCAAAGAACTCTCTCTCCGCACACAGCCACAGTGTAAATCAATACAGGAAAGATGTGTTAGGGAATAGTCCAGTTTCAGATCATATAATTTCAGTCTACTGCAGCTCGGAGTACTGCATCAGGCTCACCTCCTTCCCTAAACTTTTACCTAGTATTCATTTATTTTAATAATTGAGTTGGCTTAGTTTATTTTTCCAGATGTTATTTTTTGGTACAATGTAACTGTTCCACAACTTCCACTTCTCATCTACCTCCCTCTCACAACACACACGCAAGTTCAAAGCTCAAAGAAAGGTCAGTCTCACATCTTCTGGGTCTTCACCTGCTATACACGATGAATAGAGCTGCGCCAGACACTCCAGCTGCTTCTTGCAGGAAACCTTAGTAGGATTTGCACAGGTGACCAGATGGCTTTCAGCAGGCAGGCTAGCACTGCGAGTGTAGCTAGGCTTAGTCGGAGTACCAGGATCAAAAGACATCCCTGCAGGAGAAGATGCCTGGTGCAGCAATTTGCATCTGAAATTCAAGAGCAGCAACATATCATGTGACTGAAGATGATCCACGGCAGCCATGCAGCCAGAAGAGGTCTTTCTCTGGCACTGTAGCATGAAGGAAATCCTGCAATAACTAGCCATGTCATTTACACTGTCTAATGCAGCTAATAATAATTTAAGTCATCTTTCTCTTTGTGAGAAAAGATCTCAGGGTTAGCAACCAAGACTGAAAAGAATCGCATTCAAATTCCAGCTCTGTTAAAATAGTGTGGTGCTTTCACCAAATTAACCAGCTAACCTATGTTACTGCTTCTCATCTGAAATGATATTTGTTAAGGACAGAGAATCTGTTAGAGATCATGTGCTGAAAATTTTTACAACATCTATGAAAATAAGGTTCACATCCATATATTCAGATATATTTGTAAGTTAACGACACTCTGAGAAGACCCAATACCACTACATGGAAAGGCAATACAACAACTGATGAAAGCCCATACAGAAGGAACAAACTACTTTAATTGCTGGATTCTAAATCAACAATGATCACTCAGTTAAATACATAGACATTGTAAAAAACTATACCTTGAGATGTCATCCAAGGTGTGGCACGTATAAGACACATGAAAAACAGGAAACAAGCCAGTAACAGCAATATCAAATGACTGTTACATTTACACATGGAACATCACACCATGTCTTACCACACTGTCTCAAAAGTAAAATCTTTAAGTCACTTTAAGGGCTGTGGGGAAGACGGAAACATTTTTACCTGCAGCAAAGGCTTTTTTCTATTGGCCTATTTCTAGTGGAACTGTTGAACAAATTGTTCCCAAAATGGAAACAGAAACATTACTAAATAACAGCTCCCTTGCAGCAAACATAAGCACCCAAACTGATCGAACTGAAGAAAATTATTTATGAAGCACTTTGTAAACCCACCAAAGTAAGACTAATAATGCAGTTAGACTCTGTTTCACTTCTGCCTCATTGTTGTCATCTACCTCAACATAAAATTCACCTTTTGCCCTTGCTCAAAGTGACCCAGCCGTCTCGAGGCTGTGTTAGTTTTGTACCTCACTTTACCACCAGTACAGAGGACACAACAGCAGCTCCCAGTTTTCAAGCATGATGGGTCAGACAAGATCACCTCCTGCAAGATCCAGCCCACCGTATCCTGCTATTTCACTCACTTTAGCTTATATAGATTACTGGGACATTTCAGGTAGAATTCAGCGGAATAGGTGCTTCACTTCAGTGCAGAGAGGCAGGTTTGAATCCTGAGCAGTTCTACTACAGGTCCAGTACAAACAGTAATTCATTAGTCTCTACTGGATGTGTTTCAGCCAGTTCTGGACCCACTGAAGTGACCTGCAAGGCTTAGCAGGAAAAGAATTCCACCCATGTGTCCTGAGGAACTTCCCCAAGAACAAAACCTACAAAGAACAGCAACACTTCTGCCAGCAATTACAAACAATAGTTTCTCTATTTCTGTGCTTTGCTTTTTTTCTGAAGTATAAATCTTCACAGACTAACAGTGATATCATTTTACAGATGATGAAAGTCACACGCTAACTGAACAGGAGAGACAAAATAAGAAGCTAGAATTCACCTCATCTCACAGCAATTTTCAATAGTTACTGTTTCAATAGTTTGAAACAGAATCTCAAGCTACCCATGTCCTGTTTTCTCTGACTGCAAGCTTCTGCTAGCCTGCCTACCTTAAAAAATCATTAAATCACACTTTCACTACACTTGCAGCGTTAACTCATTTTCTTCAAACTGATAAGTCTTGGTGCAATTTTCAAACAGAGCCTAATTACACCAGCTCGAACCCACACACTCTGCCTGCACGATCTAAGGACAGCTGCACAGGAGATAGCTACGCATGCAAGCCCATGAAGAAGAAATCTCATGAAAGCAATGAGGACTGACTAAACTTCTGAAGTGAGGGTCATTGTTTCAGAGTCAGCACACCTCTAAAATGACAAACATGAGCTAGCTGCATTAATATGCTAGTCTGATAACAGAGTCACACTTGACATTAGGTAAATTATAGTTTAAGGCCACCTATATATGTCTTGGATATTCTTTTGGTCATTTTCACCTTGATATCAGTACCACCTTAAGACAAGGTGTCATGGTTTAGGAATGGTACTTCCCAATTTAGTGCTCTCGCTCAGACTCTCCAAAACACTTGCTTGCTCCCTTCCCCTCTCCCCCTCCCCCTGAAGTGGGATGAAGAGGAGAACTGGAAGCACAAAAGGTAAAAAAGATGGGTTGAGATAAGAACAATTCAGTGGAAACAGCAATGACATGAGAAAACAAATACTAACAGCAACAACACTAATGGCAGAGGGTACAAGCAAGAGGTGAACGATTCAACCAGAACCCCTCCAATAATAGAGAATACCCAACTGCTCTCTCCACGCTACACCGAACAAGAAGAGAATTCTTTCCCAGCCCCCAGAAAGTGATAGGAGGTGGTACAGAATAACCTCTGAGTCCTAGCCATGCACTCTCCTGGCTACTGTAAAAATTACCCCAGCCTGGCTGGAACCAGGACATTATCCACCCTTTATTCAGTACCATCTACATCATGTCCAAATCCTACACCTTCCAACTATATACATACATGTACATATATACACAAGCATGCGTATCATTTCCATAGTCAATGGCTGTCCCTCCAAGACGTCTGTTGAGTTCATTTTGTCCATGACCGTGGGTTCTATCCATCCAGGGCAAGAGGGGTGGTGTGCTGTCAGGCGATTCCAAGCTGCATCAGGAACTCATGACTGGTGTGTCTGGAGCAGTCCATACTCATTGTCCATGGTAGTTATGACATACAGTGGCAGCGTCATTCAGCAACCAATAATATATAATTCAAAATTACAGACTGTTCGCACCTAAAAGTCAAATCCCCTTAAGGTACATACGTTTCCCCATCCCTTGGCATTACCCACCAAGTGCACCCACATCCTTGAGCAAAAACAATCCCTCAGATACATTTGCCTTTGCTTGAGGTAGGACTAATCCAAACTGTCTTCCCGAACATACTCCTCATATGCACCACAGGGACTGTATCCCCTTCTACAGTACGTGGAGGTTTCGAGTGGGCTGGGCCAGCTCGACTGGTAGAGCCTCTGGAGTTAAATAACCAGGTGGCCTTTGCTCAATGTTTGAAGGTTCCACCACTCATTGCCTGCAATGTGGTTTTTAACAGTCCATGGTACCATTCAACTTTCCCCAGATGCTGGTGCATGATAGGGAATACGATATACCCACTCAATACCATGCTCTCTGGCCCAGGTGTTTATGAGGCTATTTTTAAAATGATTCCCATTGTCTGATTCAATTCTCTCTGGCGTGTCATGTCACCACAGGACTTGCTTTTCAAAGCCCAAGATGATGTTCCAGGTAGTGGCACAGGGTGCATCCCCAGCCATCCAGTGGTTGTTTCCACCATTGTCAGCAGATAGCACTTGCCTTGGCAGGTTTACAGGAGTGTGATGCAATCAATCTGCCAGGACTCCCCATATTCGTATTTCAACCCACCATACCACAAAGGCTTTACCCGCCTGGACTGTTTGACTGCCGTGCATGGTTCACAGTTATGGATAACCTGGGAAATAGTGTCTATGGTTAAATCCACCCTTCAATCATGAGTCCATCTCCATGTTGCACCTCTTCCCTGATGACCTGAGGCATCAAGGGCCCATCAAGCCAGAAATAATTCACCCTTACATTGCCAGTCCAGATCCCGAGACACTTTGATCCTGGCAGCCCAATTCACCTGTCCATTGTTGAGATGTTCTTCAGTAGCCCAACTCTTGGGTACATGTGCATCTACGTGATGAACTTTCACAGTCAGCTTCTCTACCCAGGCAGCAATGTCTTGCCACAGTTCAGCAGCCCAGATGGGATTAACCTCTGTGTCACAAGTCAGTGTAGAGGTAGAGAGCTGGCCATTTCTCTCATTCAGCAATATCTAAAGCCAGCTGGACGGCTTTCAGCTCTGCAACCTGACTTGATCCACCTGGTCCCTCAACAGCTTCTGTGAGTCGCTGTGTAGGACTCCATATGGCAGTTTTCCATTTTCGATGTATCCCTACAATACAGCATGAACAGTCAGTGAAGAGAGAGTGTTGCTTTTCATTTTCTGGTAGCTGAGTATATGGTAGGGCCTCCTCAGCACGTCACCTTCTCCTCTGATGATGAGAGTCCAAAATTCTCACCTTTGGGCCTGTTCATGACGAATTCCAATATCCCTGGGCAACCAGGGTTTTCCATTCAAGCTCACTGTGTGATCAGAGCAATCTCTTACTCCACGTAGCATTGGCATGATGTGTGGAAGGGACTTTCCCTTTGAACATCCAGCCCAGCACTGGTAGTTGAGATGCCAGGAGGAGCTGTGCTTCAGTGCCAATCACTGCTGAAGCTGCTCAAAGCCCTTCATAAGATGTTAGGATCTCTTTTTCAGTTCGGATGTAACAGGCCTCGGATCCTTTGTATCCCCAACTCCATCCTTGAGTCTCCACGGGTACTTTTTGCCAGAGACTCCAGGAAGGACCATTCTCCCTGCCTGAAGTGTAGAGAACATTTTTCACATCTTGTTCTGTCCTGACTCCAGACATGATGTTGACCATATTGACTCTAAACATGGTGTAGATTTTACGGAGGAGACATAGCAGACATATCAACAAGAATATGCTTCCCTTAACATCCAAAGGAAATTCAAAATTCTCAAAAGCTGTTATAACAGGCCTGAAGGAGAAAAAGGGGTGAAAAGCTGGGAGAAATCATCCTCCCCTGTTCTCCTCACAGACTGGGTACCATTATTAATGGACTCCCAGAGGTAGGACGCGAGGAAAGGGTAGGAGAACAACACTGAAGACACATCCCAAATGACCCTCATTGCCCTTAATGTTATCATGTCATAAACTGATATCTCACAGTACATCAACAAAGCAATCCTGATCCCTCTCCCTGCTCTGACAGAGCATGATGATGGGTAGATAGTGTATTTACAGAAACATATACAGGGTTAGGTACCACAAGAACATGAACAGACCAAGCAACATTGGGACCAGTGGCTCTGGACCTAATACAACAAATGGTTAGATCAAACTTGTTTCCAGCCCACTCTGGGCAGATCTATTGTTCTCTCAACCCTTTGCGTCCCACACTGGGCACCAAATAAAGTTGTTGTGGTTTAGGAGTGGTACTCCCCAGCTCAGTGCTCTCACTCAGCCTCTCCAAATCATGCACTGCTCACTTGCTCTCCCCTCCCCCTGTGGCAGGATGGAGAGGAGAACTGGAGACAAAAAAGGTAAAGATCATAGGTTGGGTTAAGAACAATTTATGGGAAACAGCAAAGTCATGAGAAAACGAACAGTAACAGCAACAATACTACTGACAGAGGGTACAAGAAAGAGCTGAATGATTCACACAGACACCTCCCAACAATATTGAATACCCAACTGCTCCCTCTAGTACACTACACTGACCCAAAAGAGAGCCCTTTCCAGTCCCCAGAAAATGACATGAGGTGGTATAGAATAACCCCTGGGTCCCAGCCATGTCCCCTCCTGCCAAACTTAACTCTATCCTGGCCAGAACTAGGACACAAGGGAATTAAGAATCAATACAAGCCTATCACCCCCCTGCTCAGACTGTACCGTTCTTTCTTCAGCATCTCCCTCTCCTCTTGAAGGCTGTTGCTTATCACAGATGTAAGGTTTCCTTCCTGGACAGTGGTAAAGGCCTCAAGGCTTGACCCAGATGACAACCGAGCAGCTGGAGACTGACTAACAGGAGTAGAAGTGAAGCACGTCTTTGGTTTTGAGAGGGGGCGCTCAGCACTTACAGGAGTTGGGTTGATTCGCCTCGATGGTTTGCTTTTGCTGAAAAAATGAGAAGCAATGCCACTAAAAACAAGGTAAACGACAAAAAAATTAGGTCTCAAGAGAGATATGCATGCAACTCTTGCAGAGAAATAATGCTAAAATAAAATGGATATGGAGTCAGGATACTGAATTTCTAAACTGTATATATACTTATTGATTTTATTCTGGTCACTGAATAAAAGTCGTGAAGGTACAGACTGCTAAAAACCACCTGCTGACCCTGCTGAAAAATTTATTAACAGATAACACAGTGCCACACAATCCTTCTAAACAGTTCTAATTTGAGAGGACAGGATATGCCCCATTTTAGTAAGAAACTGACGGTGAATGAGTTTCTAACATGACCAAGAGAAAAAAAACCACCAAAACCAATCAAGGTGCATTGTCCATCGCTGTCTGTGTAAGAGTCCAGGCTCTGAAGTTACAATAGGTCCTTTAAGTTTAAGGAAACTCATCCTTCCTGCATAAACTACTTAAGATTTATCCTTCAAGAAGAGATTCCATAAACTACTAAAAAGCACTAAAAAACTGGAAACGAGACACAGAAACATAAAGCATTACACTTCTCAAGGATTTGCTGGTTGTTACATATTCATTGATACAGTGTTTTCAAAATCCATATAGCATTGACTTCCAAACACTCCGTGACCTCCTTCCTCCTTCTTTTTCCTAGTTGAGCATAATGTAATTGAGGAAGAGATGCTGTCTATGCTGGAAACACACTTTATCTCCCTTGGCCAAAGAGCCTCATCTAGAGCACCGTCTGGACTCAGCATCTGGATCTGCTGTACAGACTCACACATTAATAATTTTCAGTTGGAATTTTGCATGTCCAACTAGAAAGTCCCACTTTCAGAGACCAATGACTGATATATGGAGTAAACAGGCTGACATGAAAGCCTTGTATTTGCTAAAGAGGATTTTAAAGAGTAAAAGAGAAAGATAAAAGGACTGAGGCAACACAAACAGCTGCCCAGAATCTAAACCAAAGTCACCAAGGCGACCAGGGCTTGCTGCAGACCAAGAATACAGCCAGCTATTTTGTCCATGATCACACAGCACAAAGCTGCACACTACATCTGCTGCCAGAAGCCACAGAATGTCAATCCAAAAGCTTCTTTGATAGCATCAGTAGAGCTGAAGAGCCTTCTAAGACTACTCTTCCTTAACAACTGCTGTTATGCTAAATGAGAAATGTGAAGAGCCAAGAAAACGCTGAGTTGTTAGAACATGCAAGGACAAAGATGTTCTTGGCTTAACATGAGCCGGACCGTGCACCGGTAAGCTGCAGGCAGCATCCCAAGCGAGAGGCTAAAGAGGAGTCTTGGGTGAGTTCAGAGAGTGGAAACCTGGCTACCCATTAAAGCAATACTCCCCTCCCTACATGGTGACCACAAGAAAGCAGTTCTGACCAAGGAGCCAGGCATTGTGTATTACAGTATCTTCTGCATCTGGACACGCACAACAGGATGAGTTAGTCAAAAAACAGTAACCTGCAGCACAATCCAAATGAGACAGCGAGGCAGACTTGCTCTTACTTTGTCCAGCCAGAGGCAGCACCCATGGGTGGGAACTCCTCCAAGTTGTTTAGGTTTAGCTGGCTGGGTGGGGATCTGGCAGAATCAAGAGGCACTTCACTCCGCTTCCTTCTCCCTCCACTCCACAATACACTGTCATTCTTTCCATCTTCCTCTTCAGCAAGGGAACGCCCCAGATCCCGAGCTACCTGCCGGCCAGAGGCACCAACTGAGCTGTTTCCTTTCCTTCGGCCTCGTCTCGCTGGCAGGGCTTCCGGCGTGGCTGTAAGGAAGCTCCCCAAGCTGGCCTTCTGAGATGACCGCTTCTCCCCGTGGTGAAGCACAGGGCTGTACCCAAAGCTCGGGCTGCTACTGGACACCGCGCTTGGGAAATCACCACAAGGGCTAGAGAGGTTTGACCCAGAAAAGGAAGAGGAACTGCTGGATGCTGTAGCAGGAGAAAAGCTGGTATCTGTGGTGCAGGTAGTCACTGAAGTCCTTCGGGAAAAGAGTTGCACTCGGCTGCTGGTTGCATGGCCTGCTCTCCTTTCTGATCCTGTCCTTTGGCTCCCATGGGCCTTGGAATTAGGTGTTTTAGCAGGAGTAGAGGGTCCATTAGTCAGAATCTGGCTGGTCTGCTCCCTTAAAAAATTTAGCAGAAAAGGCACAAAATCT
Source organism: Chiroxiphia lanceolata (assembly GCF_009829145.1). Taxonomy (NCBI): domain Eukaryota; kingdom Metazoa; phylum Chordata; class Aves; order Passeriformes; family Pipridae; genus Chiroxiphia; species Chiroxiphia lanceolata. The sequence continues at coordinate 27,833,582 of NC_045642.1, forward strand.
TTCTGAAGCAAACTAAGAGATACCAGCTTGTCATGGATGTGGTTTTCCTACAAGAAAAGAGGACAAAGAATCAATATAAAAGAAGCCACCTTTTTCTTTCTGTCCATGTACTTAGATTCATTTAAGTAGTAACTGTGGGATTGCAATACATAATAAAAAACAACACGACTTGGCAAAATAGGTCACTGAAATTCAAGCAACCTTAGCACTGGTCACAGATCTGAAGATCAGCTTCCACACAAGCAATTTTGGCACGAGTTTTCAGATGGAGTCATTCACTTTGGTCTCTGACTGGGAAACAGTGGAACTGTTCCATGGAAACACCAGTAATACTCCCTGAAGCTATGGCCAGGGAGAACTTGGAGCAACTGGTACCCCTAAATTCAACATTTCAAAGACATCAATACTGAAAGCAGCTAATTCTAATAGAAAAATCTAAAATCTGCAACTTCTCTGTCCCCTCTTTGTCTATAAATGCCACTTGCTCCCACAGAGGGGTGCTATAACAACTGTTTAAGCACTCAGAGTCCTGCAGTGCCAAATACAAGACCAAAGCTGTTCTTCCCTTTCAATTAAATAATTTTCCTCCCTTTAGGTCTCAGAGAGGTCTAAACAGAAATTCTGCAACCTTAAGGCAAATGAAGTTTATACTTAAGAAACTTAACAAAAAACCCACCACTGACTCAACACATTTAAAATCTAAACAGGTAGTGGTGTTCTTACAAGGGTAAATCTAGACAAAAAGAGATTTCATGTTACATGCATAGTTCAAAGCTTTCTAAACTTGATAAAAATTCTTTTGTTCATAACACTGCACCAGGTTTCTGTCTCCTCTCAATGGGATTCAGCAACATTTGCCACAACAGAAGTTCTCATAGGCAGCAACTTATTCCTTACTAATATTAAAGTCATTGTACACGTACTCCAGTTAATTTATATTCACACCTCTACTAGATGAAAAGTCAAAAAAGCAAATGCTATTTCTGAAGGTGGTTTTTTGCATGAAAGAAGGCAGTGAAAGCATGCCTATGACTGGACTCTCACAATCCTCAATACCTATGCTGAAATTCATATTTGAAAGTGTGAGACCAATTCAGCTTCTTGGAAGAACATGAGATTCCAACACAGGTCAGAGCACAATCCCTGTGAGGTGTCAGAAGACCATCTCCAGTCTGAAACTGCCATGAAAGCTAGAGCAAGACGTAGCCTACCATCTTCTTGTGTGCCCCCGAGTTTAGCATAGAGGCACAAGATAATTAGTCTATACCATGCATAAGGTCAGGTACTTTCTGCAGCTTTTCAGAGCACAACCTGCATTCACTCATCTTTCTCTGTCTAAGTTAACTGAGGTTTGGTTCCTCCATGTTTGGGTTACAGCAAACTGCAGCTTCGTACTTGCTGCAAACTTCGTACTTGCTTTCTCGTGGTGAAGTAACTGAGCTTCTCCCAGCAGCAAAAGGCAGTGAGCAATTCCCTTGCAAGGGCAAACTTTTCGGCCTCCTCACCCCTTGCCTACGCAGCGCTAGCTGAGCTGCCAGCATCTCAAACTTCTTAACCTCCACAGACCTGCTTCTGCAAGTCACAGTTGAAGAAATACCACACAGCATAAAGCTGCTAGTCCATTCTTCCCACGCACGTTTAGGATGACAATGATACTCAGCAAACTCATGTGGATGACACCAGTGAGTTTTGATTTTAACACTAGGTAACACGCCATGAGGGGCTCAGGCAGAAAATGCTTTAAAAACAAATTGTATCTCTATGTTATTAGTGAAATATAGGCAGTCCTAGTCCACCTCTGGTTACAATGTTTTTATTTCCACGAGAACCCAAATCGTCCAGGCATATCCCATTACAAAACTCGACCAACAAGCACCCTCATCCAGCCCCAAAAAAGATCCTCCTCAACACCCAGGCGGGCCAGCCGGGAGGCGCGCTAGCGCTTGCATAGAACCACCGCCAAGCCCTGGCAGCCAAGCGCCTCGTCTTTCTCTCACCGCCACCTTCCCCGACAAAGACGCGGAAGCGTCACCCCGTCCTGTCACCCGCGTTTCCTCAGGACACACCAGGGGCGCGGCGCCGCCCCGCCGCCCCTCGCCCCCCCGCGCTGTGCGCCGGCACCCGGCACGATCCCCCGCTGCTCCCGCCCGGCTGGCGGGCTCAGCCCCGCGGATGTTAGCGGGATTCCCCGCCTGGCAGCTCCCAACGTAGATCCCGCCGGCGGCCTCGCCTTCCCGCCGCTCTGCCCGGAGCCCGCCCGCGCCGGGGGCGGTGCCGCCGGTGTCGGACGGGAGCTCGGCCCTAGTGCGCGGCGGCAGAACGGCACCGACCCGGGGCCTGGGCCGACCCGCGCGGCTTCGTCCCTCACAGCAGCGCGGACTGGACGGCCCCACTGCCGAGGAGCACAAACTTTCCCGCTCGGCCCCGGCCCGCGGCGGCGGAGGGCGCTGGGGGAGTGGCGCGGCGGCGGGCCCGGCCCCGCCGGAGCCGGGGCGCTGCGGGAGGGCGAGCCGACGACCCGCCGCGCGTTACCTCAGCCGGGCGGTGGCCGGGACCGTGCTGGAGCCACCGCACCACGGCGCTGACCGGCACCTCCTCCTGCAGCAGCAGCTCCAAAACCGCCGCCATTCCCGGCCGCGCTCCCGCCGAGCACGCGCACAACCCGCGCCGGGGGCGGGCCCGGCGTGTCCCCCCTTCCCGCGGGGGCGGTGCCGAGCGGGGATTCCCGCCGGGGAGGCGGGCAGGGGCCGCGCCCCCTCCCCATGTCAACACGCGGGGCACGGGGCGCCTGCGCCGGTCCGTGCGCGTCTTTTCCTCTCATGCGCGGTATTTGCTTCCCCAGCAGGACTCGGGCCCCGGCCTAGCGGCGGCGGCGCCCGCGAGCCGGGGCGGAGGGAAGGGCAGCGGCGCCCCCCCCGCGGCTCCGCACCCGCCCGCCCGCCCGCCCGCCAGCCCCCGCGGCGGAGGATGGCCGAGGACTCGCCCAAGCGGCGCAAGGCGAATTTCAACGAGGCGGAGACGGAGGTGCTGATCGAACAGGTGCTGAAGCACGAACAGCTGCTGTTCGCGGCGGGACCCGGCCGCGCCTCCCCGGGCCAGAAGAGGAAGGTGTGGGAGCTGATCCGGCACAAGGTGAACCCGGTGGCTGCCTGCCCCCGCGACGTGGAGGACCTGAGAAGCGCTGGCGGGACCTGAAGCGCCGCGACCGCAGCAAGCTGTGCCGCCTCTCGCAGGGCTGCGGGCCGCCGGGCCCCCCCGCCCTCGGCCTCCTTCTGGCCCCCGAGGAGCTGCCGCCTGCGCCGCCCGCCCGCCGCCAGCGCCGCGCCTATGGCTCCCTGCTGCCCGCCGAGGCCGTGCCCATCGTGGCGGCATCGACACGCTGGAGCTGCCCGGCGCCGTCGTGGGGGACATGGGTGAGTGCGGGAGCGACCCCCGCGGCACCGCCCCGGACCCTCCGCCCGGCGTCCCGCGCTCTCTTGCGCGGCGGGTCGGCGCCTGTCCGCCCGCTGCTTGCGCGCAGGCTCCTGACGGGCACCGGCCGCGCTGGAAATGTCTGGTTCGGATAGCCACCTTCTGTCCTTGGAAATGCCAAACGTGTGTGCACGCACGCTGAACTGCGAGCTTTGTGCTGTAGGTCATAAAAGTGCACCAAAACATCACCCAGGAGTAAAACCCTGTCCTGTAGCAGATGCTGCTCATCGTCGAGCCGTTAGAACCTGCCACTGATCTTCACCGTTGCAGTACTTATTCTCGCAAATGCAAAAGCCAAAAAGCCATGGCAGCACACAGTTCTTGCCAGTGCAAAGTGCTGCGAGTACATAAGTTACTGTATGGCAGAGACATTGCGCTAGCACGTTGAAATGATCACCTTCAATACCATGGGATTTCTTGCTATCAGGTGTTTCATCAATGCTCTTACTGGTTACTTGGCGCACAGTAGAGTGTGTAATGAGCTTTCAATGAACTTTGTCTCTTGGAACCTAAAGTTCAGCTTCTATGGTAGGGCTGGTAAAGGATCTGTAATGTGGGTAATTGGTGAATGCATATTTATGGTTTTCTTCCCACCTACCGAGGTGTATTCTAAAAGCATCAAAGATACCATTAGTATGAGAGTCTTGTTCAAGGACTAATGTTAGTGCTTAGTGGATGAAAACACATTTCACTGGACCATCGAGGTTATGAAGTTTCTCACTGGCTCTCCTTTGATTTTCCTCTTCCCCCCTCTCCTCTAGGGTTTAATGGCAATCCTGGCCCATCTCATCAATGCAGTGTTGAGAAGATGAACCTCAAAGAAGAAATAGTAGTGAAGGTGGTAGAGCCAGAAGAAAGCTCTGAGGACTGGTTGTGGTTTCACCTATCAAGAACTGCCTTTTCTAGGGACATCAGGCAGTAGTTCTTCTGGGAAAGTAAAGCCAAAACAAAGGCAGGTCTCAGGCAGACCAAATGAAATAACTGAAGAGGACCTACTGCAGATTCAGCAGACCCAGATGCAGGTGATCAGTCTGGCTTTGACAGCGTCAACCACAATCTTCGGCTGCTGCAGCAAGGCATGCAGGATCTGAGTAACAGCATCAGCATCATGGCGCATACGCTTGTTGCTATCAAAAACGTCTATGTGAAAAACACACTGGCCCAACCACACATGCCACGCCTCTACTCAGACCACAGCTGGGTACCTGAGCCCAGGTTCCCCCCAGATCTCCCCTCCTGAGGACAGAGGTAGAGTGCAGGTGGCTGGAAGCAGCAGCAGAAGCAGCAGCAGCAGCTCCAGCTCCATGGCACAAGAACCAGGTCCCTCCGAGTTTTCTAGGCCCTCTGTGAGAACCATAAGAAAGAACATCCAATGGCTGCTACTACTTCTGCTTTGCAGATGTGTAAAAACTTGAATATATGTAAAGTGACTGTGGTGTTAGGTGCTGTTTGTATGTTCTGCTCCGGCCTGTGACTGAAGGAGCAAAGTGGACTTGCTCCTGTGTTTTTCCCAGTGGGAAACATTTTTGCTATAGGGTGGCATTAAACACTAATTACCAGTCTCCCGTTTGTTAACTCTGTTGCAGTTGGCTAATAATTTTCTTCTGTTTTCTTTATCCTCTTAAAAAATCAAACATTTGAGTAAGACTTTTGTCTGTATCATCCTTTGTTTCATGTCACCTTTTGAAAACTAAAAGGCATGAGAGTGGGGTAGAAAAAGTAACATTATGGTTACTGACCACCAGGAGCTGTCTTAAGGCAAGTTGCTTAGTTCTTTGAGTAAACAAACCTCAGAAGTAGTTGGTTTTTAAGTACTTCCTTTTTCTAATAATTATAAAGTTGTGGGTGTTTGCTTGCTGTTGTTGGGTTTTTTAAGTCTGTGCTGTGCAAGGCATCCCAGTAAGAGTTGAGATACCTGCTTATTCTGTGGAATGGTTTAGGACTGAGCTGCTGATTCATGAATCTAATCCTCAGAATTCATACAGCATTGTTCCCTTGGCTATTGTTCATTCTCAGCTTGTCAAATGCACCTTCTCCTCAGAGACATTTTGTTTACTGCACTAGCAGGGTAGTCTGTTTTTTGTCATATGATTAAAATGGAGAAATACGGCTGCTCTTACTTTGCTCAGTTCAGAAGTAGCTGAGGTGGTGTTCTTACATCTGGTGTCCGTACGGGAGGGGAAACAAAAGCACTCTCACCTGCAATTTTGTCCAGTGACCTGAAAAATCATGCAGGTTGACTTCTTAAGCATTTATCACCAACATTAAAGTCCTACAGATAAATGTGGCCTATAGCAATGACTAGCTGCCTCTAGTTTTACAGTTAGTTTGCCCAAGCGTTCCTGCTGCACGAATTTAGCAAATACAACTGATGCAGAGAATGGCAACCCAATTGTCTCTCTTCTAGAAGCATAAGAATATGTGATCATAGGGTAAAGTATGTAATTTTTGTAGTCAACCGTGACAGAACGCTGTACCATATGAAAACGTACATTTCAGTTTTTCACTTCTGCCCTTATACCATTACAGTGGACTGATTTCACACACCTGCACTTCAGAAACCAACAGCTGCTGCCTGCTAAAACATGAACACAGGGCAGTCAAGGTGTTAGCAAGTGTTTCTCTTCAGTATCATAGATGGCGTAAAAGAAGCAAATATTTCACAAAAGTAAAAAGTATACATGTACAGCACACTCTCAGTTGGTATTAATGCCTTGAAGAAGAGAAGGTTCTCTTTTTTAGGTTTACCTTAAGAAAAGGAGATTGTGTGTGTGACAGACATTAATAAATTGCTGGGTTGAAGAATGAGAAAGACCTAATCCTTCTAAGTCAGATTTCTGAGTCTGTGTTGTTACAAGCTTTCCAAATTAACCTGTTGGAAGCATTATTTCTCCCCCAACAGTACAAATGTACTCTCTGGAGCAGGGTCTTCTGCATTTTGTTTTCATGGACAAAGAAGCAAATTAATGCTACCATGACATTCCAGGCAGATTAACAAAATGTGATCTAAACATTACCTGGTCCTTCTGGGCAGCAGTTTGACTTTGTCCAGGTGACAATTCTTACTTGTCTTTCTGTTGATGTTTCAATTCTTTTTGCAACTGTCAATTCTGAATGTCACAATACTACAGCATTTGTAGGGAGAGTTGAGGTGTGTCTGCTACATGGCTTTCTCATGTTCGAGTACTGATTTAAATGAGCTACAGTGCAAGTACAGAAAAGTTCAGCAAGATCCTAAGAGCAGAATCGGCAGATTGAATCTCCTGTGTATCAAAGACAAGCCAGGCAATGCCAAAAGACACTTCAGTGGGCAGACAATGACCAGACCTCAACATCAATCTGCCACAGCACCTTTGTTCCAATCTTGCTTCTTTCCCAGTCTGTCAGTTGTACCGCTAATGTATACTGGAGCCAGACCAAAATCACTCTTCCATTTCTGGTATGATCCGATTTACATATTTTAAACAAGGAAAATAAACTGAGCTACCTCTTGCCACTACAGAGTGCACAAATTTGTTCTTTTCAGCTTCCAGTTAATACAGCTGGTTTGCTATGTTCTTTACACACCCTTTCTGTGATCAAGTGATGATTCTGTTAGAGGCACCGAAAGCACACAACATCCAAAAGCCATCACATTAAGTTTCTGGCTGCTCTTAACACAAGTGTGAAACATCACTTTCTTGGACTGTTACTGAGTAATGAATTCCCCAATGTATTTCCTCTTGTGTGAAGCTATTTAAGCTATTTGTATAAATGACAAGGGCTAAGACCTGATCATGAACCTTAGTGAAAATACTGCCATTGATGTGAACAAAGGCAGAGATTGCTTTTAATTTGTCTTACATACAAGGCATAGCAGTGGTAATACTGAGAAATCTATCCAGAAAATTTTCTCCAATTCTTCTGGACTTGCCTAAAAAACTTGTTCTGCTGTGCAACAAGCAGGCAATATTTGCCACAGCACAGGACTGAGACCTGCAGGCACACAAACCACAAATATAAATTGTGATGATATTGCACTCTACTTTTACCTAATTTTACTAGAAGAGATAAATAAAAGGTCTTGGAGGAAACTAGAGCAACTGGTAGCTTATCAGTGCATTTCCCCATACCACGAGGTTCTCAGATTCAGTAACAACTTCCACTCACTCATTTCTCTGCTATCTGCCACTTAAGTGTATTGTACAGGTCTCCTCAAGAGGCTGTAAAAGCTTAGTGACTACATCCAGACACCCGATTATCACCAAAAGAAGTCAATTATAGTGGACTCTGACTAAATAAAAAAACTACAATTTTGAAGAAAAAAAAGCCAGCACCAGCTGGCTTTTCAGAACCACCATATTGTTACTGAAATTGACCTGATCTAGATGTGCCAATCATTTATTGTTTAAATGAATACAGACAGAAGGGATAAGAGCAAGAGCAAATAGAAAGAGAAGATTCTGAGGAGGCCACCTGGGTTTTTCTGTTCTTATTGATATGCAACACAGGAACCTACTAAATCAGTTATACTTCCAATCATTGATCCAATCATTCTGATTTGCAATATGAACATCTATTGATGCTGCAGTAGTACCAACACATGCTTGATTTTTGCTTTCTTGTAACAGAGAAAAAAAATAATCATTGCCAAAGTACTTTCTCCATTGAATTACAATAGTAAAAAAAATTGAAAAAAACCTCAACTGAAGCTTTATAAATTAATGAGTCATTATACAACACAATTAGGAATTGAAGTTTTGCATGCTGAATGAATATTTTATTTAGAACCAGTTTATAAAATAAAATACAAATAATTTGAAAACAAAACTTAAACATTGTACAAAGCCTTGATATGGTACAAATGAGAAAATAAATAATTACAACTTTATGTACAAATGACCATTACAAGGGCATTAACCTCTTTATGCTTGGGTGCCTGAGCAAACTTAAATTAAAAGAATGGCTTAGAAGATTTCCAAAGAGGGGAGAGAACTGCAATTACTGAGCAAGAGAATTTGAAGGACTCATCATTTGTCTTCCTCAATGGTAAAAAATTACCTTGGAAACTACTTTCCACTTAATTAATCATGCTGCAGACTTTATTGTTGCATACTTGATTTCTTATGGGGTGACAACATTGTATTTTAATTCATACACAGATTTCATTCTATGTGTATTGCCCAGAGATTTTAGATTAGCAGCCGTTGGTTTGCAGCTTCAAAAAGTCAGCACTTGTCGGAAGGCATTGCTGGTGATTTTCATAATTTACTAGATTGGATATTCATAGGAAAGCATTTGGAAATTGGCATCTGTTAGCACAAGCACTACAACTTCTCTCTGGGCTGACTCTGTAGAAAGAAAGTAAAAAGTTGGGGAAGAATTTCCAATCTTGCTTTCTAGCCAACAAAAGCAAAGAGGATGCAGAGAAGGGTGCTTGGCAACAATCCAGATCTCCAGTCAGAGGAAAAAGATGTGAAATAGCCAAAAAAACCCCCACCCTCACTTTGTGTCAAACCTTTATGACCTTGCCTGCCGTGCAGCAGATATACGTTAAAAGGATTTGGAAGTCAGGCAGACCAAACTAATTACACTGCATCTTTTGGAGCAAGCTATTCTGCTGTTACTATAAGTCCTTTACATAAAAGTTAGGTCAAAGATCAAGTGATCTCAAAACAACATTAATTAATTCCAGCTGAATTCCCACAGACACTTGTTGATGATCAGCACTTCACTTGAGTAGCACACTTGTGGTATTGTTTTCGAAGAAACCACATCATACTCTTGGCCAAAGCAGGCTCTCAGCAGTAATACAGAAAAGGTAGAGATCAAAAGGCATGTCATGTCATAATAATAACAAAAAAAATAAGTGAGTTTATCCTTTCAGCCCCTAATCGGGGAAGAAGCCTCAACAAAACAGGACCCTATACTAATTTTAATGAAATTTCACCTGCACAGAACAGCAAGACTTCCCAAGGATCCAAGCTCTTAATGTAGAGGAGGAACAGAAGCAAAATACATGAATGACATATGCTAACATTTGGGTTTGTCACTGTTACTGTTAAGAAAGAATGTGTTACCATCAATGGAGAGTAAAATCAGCCTACATGTTCAAACCTGGATGGCGAGAGTAATTGCCAAGTTAAATATATTAGTCTTTGAAACAATGGACTCCTGTGAATTATTCTTAAAAAACTACAAAAATTACCAAACAAAAAAAACCCCAAAGATGAATATTTAAACATGATTATTTAAACCACATGAAAATGAGTGATAAAACTTTCTGGCATTTGACTATGTCTTAGGATAATTCCAGACAATTATTACATAATCCAGGCTGACTTCTATATAATTTCTCTTTCACAAATGCTATATGTAGGGAAAAGGAAGACTGGCTTCCAGCAGACACCTGAGGTATTCTTGTGTGAGGTGCATGTTTATGGGATTTGCATGTATTAGCTAAAAAATGTATGACCTGTGCCTGTGTATTACATGTAGTCAAAGCATTGAACCTCACTTCCTTTTGCCGGTGGTCATGGTTATTGAAAATTGTAATAATTACAAGCAATGACATTTGAGCCAAAAGGAAAACAGCAAACAAAGCCTTCCAGTTCACTGCCTACTTGATTAGCTAAAAGAAGTAGAATAAAAATATTATGCCCTGTTCCACAAGTTTCAGAAACAGGAATCATAGAATCCTCAAGCCTGGAAAACACCTCCAAAATCCAAGTTCAACCACTAACCTAGCACTGCCATGTTCACCATCCAATGAGCATCCAAAGCTTTTACCAGTTGAAGAAAGGAATCATGGATAATTGCCAAAGCTTTCATTTATATAGCTGACAGTTCTATGACTGCTCCTAACAGTGGAAAAAGCATACAGAGAACACACCATAGGGAATCATGGTGTTTGTCAACCTAACCAGAGCTTTGCTCACTTAAAATGACAAGACAGACATGGCTCTCATCACCTCACAGGATCAGCCCTGCATAAAAAAATTAATATATTCTAGGCCTATAATTAGAAACCTGTTTGACTTTGTGCTCTCTTTTATTCTCCCATTCCTTTTCAGAAAATTACTCTCTCATTTAACATACAAATAAAAATTGGAGGCACATATCCTTAGTTTGTCACTAGACCCTTTAAAGAAACTGGAATAATCTGTTTCTTCTTACCAGAATTATGTTTCTTAGTGTTCCATAGATATGTCCAATTCTTTACGGAAAAATTCTGTTTACAAGAAAAAGACCTATACTGTAAGTCTGGCTTATCTACATTCTCATGAAAGAAAATGAAAATTTTTTTTAGAAGCATTAGACTCAACTGTTGCAAAATGTTATTGCAATAAGAAGGACTTAAAGGAGTTTTGCCCAAGCAGGACTATAGAATCAGGCCTTGTAATACGAAAAGACACAGAATCAGGAATTAGGGCATCATTAGGAAATTGTAGTAGAGGACGAGGAGACCAGAGTAAATCAAAGCAAAACATGCCTCGTCTCACTCTGGAAATGAATTCAGTAAACAGATGGAATAGCTGACACTGTTTTCTATCTATATGTATATACACACATATGTATGTATGTATATATATAGTTCTATATAATATACAGTATCTATATAAGTGTATATGTAGATACACTTATGTAAAAATGTGTATTTTTATATATATATAAATCAAAATTGTGTTTTCCCAGCTGTAGTTAACGTCTACTACTACAATCATAGATGATAGAGCTCTTGCAAGTCTTTTTCACATGAAAATATTTCAAGCTATCTTTAATATATAGACCAGATTCTCCCCTGTACATCAAGACTGTTTAGTGAGGTATGCAAGAAAGCTTGATCACAAACTGCAGACTTCAAGGTAAGAATATGTCCAGATTTCCCAGACAGGACGTGGCTGGTGGCTATAATGAATGCCTTGTGTCACTCCGCAGGGGTTTGCCTCCTGTATAATTATATATAACTAGCAGTTAAGACTTCATATTGTTCCTGCCTTGAGGCAGTGAAAATTACTATGCTTATCAATCCTGCTCAAGTAGTAGATAGGTGCCTAGCAATCATACAACTTGCCAGCATCGCTTTACTGTATCATACTATCTATTACTTTAGATGGTTTTACCTAAGTAGTAACTGGCATTTGCAATTAATAAGGAGGTTAATTAATATTAATACATATTTTTAAGATTGCAACTTAGATTGATTTTATCACGCAATACTACAGCACAAAGGTCTGTGTGAAATGTCCAGTGATTTCAAGTTCTATTGGTAGTTTTAAAGGCTTCATGCCTCAGTTTCTCTAAAAAATGCCCCAAAGTGCTGGCCACAACACAGGAAACACCATAAAGAGGAAATGTGTGTGCAGCATCTGTATCTGCTACATGTCATGGCTCCACTGCACTGCCCTCCAAAGAAATGGAGGCTTGAAGAGGACAAAGCAACAGCTCCTTGAATTTTCTTGTTTCCCAGACAATATCCCTATGTAAGCTTCTATGCACTACGCAGAGTAACTGTGATCATTTTATACTATGGAGAAAAATCTTCCCCGTCCCTGAAAATGTGCTGTGGAAACTCCTTCATAAACCATTCATACACACGCTGCATAAGGGCCACACACATGTACATTGGTGTTTTTCTGCAGTTGGATATTCAAATATTTAAGCTTACAGAGTCCTTAATGATTACACAGGCTCTCTAGAATATTAAGCTAATATTATGTATGAGTTGATCAGCTGACCATTACCTAACTAGAGTAAGTGATTTCTACCTTAGACTATATAGTAAGCAATTCTGTAAACTTTTGAGGGGAGGGTATCAAGCAGTAAAAAACTCAAGAAGAGCAGGTAGTTCAATATAAGTTATTCAGAATCGCTCCTCCATTCATATCTGCATGATTTTCCTCGTTAAATCCTGTGAATCCACAGCAAAAAAGCAACTGGGGATATACAGTCCTTTTACCTTTTTCTGCACCAAAAGAAGCCTGGGTCATCATTGCGACTGATATCTTTTTCTCTGTTTTGGCATAGTTTACTATTTTTACATTGGCAAGTAGTTTCAAGTACAAGTGAATTCTACAGCATTGATTTATTTTACATAGTCATGTCTAACAATGGACAAGCCTGTACTTTGAAGACAACACAAAAAAAAACCCAAAACTTCGGTGTATATTCTTTCTCAGCCGCAAAGTATTTACCTGTTTCTGGATCCTGCTACACTAGAGAGAAAATATAAACACCTCAACTTCAGCATTTCAGGCAAGGATGCATAAAGTTGGTACTGACTAAAACTGACCATGTTAATGTAGGAATAAGCTTAGAAGACCATAATAAATGCTTTTCAAAAATAGGAAAAATAATCATGGGCTGCCCACACCACCTTAACAAATAATTCCAGCAGTGCCCAGGGCAAACCATCACAATGTGTCCAAATTCCTTCTGACGGTATACCACCGTGGAAAACGGGGAAAAAAAAGATGGAATTTGTTGTCACATTCATCTGTTAGATATTCATTGAGTGTCTGTTCCTATATGACAAGTATTCACATTAAGAACTCACATTATGAAATAAAAATGAGTAACCACAAGACCTACTTGTAATAAAAAATAAAATACCTTTGAGTCTTTGTTCTTGTTCCATAGGCAAATGCACACATAAAATTACAAAAGAATAAAAGCAAGCTGTAAGACAAAATCATCGGCTGGTTGAGAAACTAGCAGTCCCTTCAGTCCTTGTACCAAGGTATAAAGGCTATTAGAATTTGTGCATTCCAGAATTTTTTTGGGGGAAATAGAAGATTTTAAGTACACAGGAACTAACAGAAAGGGAACTGTATGATTTGTGGTCCATAAATTACAAATGAAAATGAGAAAGAATGCATATATATAAGCATATACATATATGTATATATTAAATATTTATATTATATAATTTACCATGAGGACATGCAATTATTGGTATAGCACCTATTATACAATATAATACAAAGGAATATGACTTTCCAATGGTACAGTTTCTTCAGAAAAAGCAGGTATACCCTAACCTATTGCATTCATCTGTAGTGCTTGAAACCTGAATGAAATTAAGGTTCCCCACTGTGCTACATAACGTATGGGAAACAATATTACATACTCATAGTAAGAAAGGAGGAAAAAAACCAACACAGTCTGACAAAGCAAGTGAAATTCAGTGCAGCTTTAGGGCAGCTTTAATGCAGCATTAGAATGTGTTAGCTCAGAGACAAAATATTCCCTTTTAATCCAAAGGTATTCATTTGGCAGAGGTTAAATAAAAAAGCACAGCTGCTGGCTGGAGAGGCATATGACTACAGCAAGCAGATCAGTAACTGACAAGTCTCCTATGCACCCAGTGTCCCCACAACAGGAACAATTAGGGAGAGATGGCTGCAATCTTTCTCAGGCTTGCATTCTTGTGTGTTATTATTCTAACCCATTATTCTTTTCTGAATATAGCAAAAGGTACCATGCCTTTTCATTCTCTACAGAGATCCTGTAGAGTACAAGAGGTCGTCCTCCAATAAAGTTGGAGGAATTACACACTATGGACTTTACTGAGTGTCAACAAAGCTTGATCAAGACAACATTTAGGCAAAAAAAAATTACGAGAATCCAACCATAAAAAATATTTCAGATTTCTTTCTATTTGCTTTGATGACTGATATTCTCTGACTAGATTTTGTAAGGGTGTTAAGTATAGTTCTGTCACCTATAACCTAGTAAGTTCACAAAGTAACATCTCCTTATCTCTGTTTCATCTCTCATGATTTTAGAAAATAAATTATCAAAAAAACCAAATCTTGGTTGGTAGTTGTCTTTGCATGGTAGGATCTGTGGTTTAGGTGACCCATAACTAATGGAAAAAACAAAAGCCAGCAAAAATAAAGGTTCTTTTTTTCAGTTGAATTAAAGGTTGAAAAAATAGGTACTTCAATTTTCTAACTTATTTTCCAACTTACATTGCATTTTCTTGTAAATCTGCAACATCCAGTGAAGTGCATACATCTCTTTTTCTCTCATTTCCTGGACAGGAATGCTTTTCTACCGAATGTAGAACTCCACTATGACTCCAAAGAACTGTATCTGTAGAAATGAGAATTAGCTTCTTGGATCCTGATTACTAATAAGGAAATTTCTAAATAATATAGATACAAAAACATTTTGGCAAATGTTAGTAATTTTTAATGTCATCAGTGCTAAAAGGGACAAGGTATATGATACTTCCTTAAGTAAAAAATCCGTGCCATGATAGATAGTGGATAAGATGAGCACTGAGTGACTCAAGAGATGAGTGCAGCTCAAAATGAAAAAAATTTATAAGGGACAAATACTATAATCTTCTGTGTGCTTTTTTAAAACTGCAAAGCCATGCTTGAGCAGAACTTATCTCCTGAGTGATGACATCGTTTGGGGAATAATCATTTCAGGTTTTCTTACATACTCTTGAGTATGTAAGGCCTTAAATAATTAGGCCAAATCTTCTAACTAGGTAACAAAACACATCAAGGTAAATACCCTTTTTAAACACTCACCCTTGACGATATTTTTTTACTCTAACACATTGCACCTCTTCGACTATCTAGTCATTCTTTTTCTGGCCTCTACTTCCCCCTCTTGTGGATCTGCTTGCTGCCTGCTCTTAGGCAAAGTCCTGGCCACTTATTTACACAGAATGATTTCTTATGAATAGTTTACAATGTTTACTTTCTTTAAAATGTGCAGATTCAACACCTTTTTTTTTTTAATATACTTTTTTGATTAATTTTTTTAATACACAGTACACAGGACACAACATGCATCAGATTTAGGAGGAGACTTTATACCTGTTGAGGCCCAGTTCCTATCTGCTAAGCTTAGTGGTTGATTTGCTCTTTCCTGTGGGAGTCTTAGTATTTGGGGAATGGTGGAAGGAACTGCCAGACCCTTTCAGACCATTCTTGCTTGGTTTGTTGCAGCAGTGCTCTTGTTGGCAAGATCTCCTTGAAGATGAGGAGCCTGAATGGCTAGGAGGTGATTTACTCCTCCCAAGATGTGGGGATGAACTCCTCTGATCATGATGGGATCTCCCAGCCCTGGACGGAGAAGAACTGGCAGTACGGGGTAAAGAAGAGCTCCTAGGGGAGGCACTGGGACTGCGTCGGGGGATGACAGGGCTCTTGGGTGGTGTTTTTGGACTATGTGGAGATCCTGGACTCTTAGACTGGGTAGAACTCCTCGGTCTTTGAGATCCATTCTGTAGGATTTGAGCCAGACGAGAGATAAGATCTGAGTCCGAGCTGCTACTCCCTAGGACTCTGTATCTGCGTAACCTTAAGAAGAAATGAAGAAAGATTATTTCTGTTTCCACCTATTCAAAGTTCAAATAGAAACACAGTATCACTAGAAACAAAGGTGAGCTTGCATTGCAGAAGAGACATGTGAAGCTGAACTTTCCTGTAAGGTAGAGGTGTTTGCATCTAGGCTTTGGTTTCTGTGTTGTTCAGATCAACACACTATTTATATTTACATAAACTCACTCACATAAACAGCCTCTGTGTTTACAGGATAACTGAAATTTCCTGGTGGTGCTGGAAGTAGTGCACTGAAGAGCAGTGCTTACCACCTTTTTTACAGAGGGGTACATCCATGCCTGCACACCATCGGTACACTATTATACACAATTTTAAGGGATGACACGGCACATCACAACTTCCTTCAAAGGATTTTGCACCACTGTGCCAAAATTCTTGTCCTGGGAATGTAGGCACTGAAGAAACTAGATCGTGGTTGTCTGTATATAGAAGTGCCAAAGGCGGTTTCTTCTAGTATTCACTCTGCCCTCCTTTAATTAGTTGTTTTTACTTAGCCATGATCTAAGCATAGCTAATTGACTCAATACTGGTGGCTCCAGACCCAAATACTTAAAATGTCTACATTAAGAAAAGATTAATTTTCAAGGGGGCTGGCTACAACAGATCCTATTAAAATTTCTATGGGTTTGTGAATAATCAGCAGTTCCATAAAAGTGATCCCTCTTAAAGTGTAAAGATTTAGTTATAGATTGTCAGGTTTCAAAATATTGAATACACATCTTGGTGTATAAGGTTTAAGGTGAAGCAGGGTCATTCTTGTGTAATAACTTCTTCTCATTCATTCTTCAACAATGTGAGATTTCTCAGAGAATTGAAACCCAGCATTTTTTAAAAAATTTGTTAAAGGATAGAACTTCTACAGGATTACATACAGCACAGTAACTGCAGTCTAGCTCAAATCCATTTCCAACCTGAAAACCTATTTCTATTTTCTCTGCATTACCTAGCTTCTACCCCAGGTCTAGTAGGCGGTTTTCCTGGTGGTGGCCGAGGAAAGAACTGAGATGAAGTTGAACCAGTGACTTGATCAGTGGTTGCCCAGGACACTGGCCTTGAATCTTGCTTTTCTAGACTGAGGACTGCTTGGAGATAAAGAGCTATCTTCATTCTGCTTGCTGAAATGAGAGTCCAGTGTCAATCTAGAAAATGAAGCTAAGACATCATCCTCAGAAAATGGTACTGGAGCAGCAGCCATTTTTCCTCCAGTGACTTATCAGAGGCACTTGAGAGGTCACCAAGGAAGATTTGAGCTGTCTCTTTTCCATAAGTAATTTCACCAAGTCTGTCTGATGGGCCTTTTTTAGAAGAAGCTTTTCCTTTGCTGAAACAGAAGAGGAATCTGACATTGAGTCTATCTCTTGTGCTAAAACTGGGATTCGGCTCTGCCTGAATACAAAAGGAGACTTAACTGAGTCCTTCTTGGATCGGTAAGAATTCTCATTTTCTGAAATGCAGTGGAATACTCTCCATTTCTGGGAGAATTTTTCTCTTTTTTGTTCTCCTGCTGCAAAAAAGTAGTAAGGCCACTTGGTGGCATTTCAAGTCTTGGCTATGGACTTCTTCTTTATCAGAATGAAAACCATTTTCCTGAACAGTTGCTATTTTGTTTGCCTGTTTATTAACATGTGCGTTAGTAATTCTTGAGGGAGACAATTCTGATGCTTTAGGTGCTATTGACTTCAGACCCTCATCTTGATTTGGCACCAAACAGACGGGCCTTTGTTTTGATTCTTCAGCAGCTTCAGTATTTGTTAGAGGTTCTTCCTCTGCAGATTTTGAGTTTCCTGGCAAAGAAGAATTCTGCTCTTTGCTTAGCATTTCAATGCCATCCTCAGAAATCACTGGAAGCCTTTCTTCCTCAGTCTCCCCTAAAGGAATATTTTCAAGTTCATTCTCTTCCTGTATCCCACTGTGTTGTTCAAGTAGGTCCTTTTGGCCACAGTCCAGGACATTCATACTTTCTTTGACAAGTCCTTCTCTATCAAGCACCTCTTGGCTGATATTAAGTACCAAATCTGGTCTGCTGGCACGAGCTGGAATTGCATCTTCTGTCACAACCAAACCTGGCAAACTTTCCTTTGGAGAGGAAAGTTCCACAGTGTGTTCCACAGACTGACCATCCTGCTCTCTTCTCTCCAGCTGGTGGCCATAGTGAAAGCTCTCCGAAGCAGACTGTGTGGATGCCACTGAAGGTCTGGGTATTGTTATCTGCGTTGGAAAATTAAAGAAAAAGATAAGGAACTTGGCAATGTTATACGGGTAACACTCTTTAAATAAAGAGTGTTGTTTAAATCAAAATGCTTTTGATTCCACATCTTCAAGATACATTACATAATGATTCCTATGAATTGCAATGTTCAAATAATACCTAACTTCATAACATACATGTAGACAATTAGGAAAAAAAAAGTCAATCATCCCATTACAGAAATATGCAACAGGTAAAAACAAGCATAATGTCAGTAAAAAGTGCTGCAATTACCAAGTAAGCCCCCTGGAAATGAGATCCAACCAAATAGTCAGGTTTTTTATTTATTTTACATTAGTTTGAATACTCTTAGAATAAGTTGTATATAAATGTAAGATCTTTAAAAAGTACATAACAATATTTTAGACAAGTACAGAAGACAACACCATGATGTTTAGATTCAGAAATTCCATACCCCTAACACCTACATTTTTGTCCAGAGAAAACTTTCTGAGTACCTCAATTTTAGTTATTACTTTCCCTACTGAAGCTTATGCCTAGTTTTAACTAAGTAACCTAGTAAGAACATTTCCTTACCTAAGGTCATTAAGAGATTTACAAACTAAATATTCACACATCTAAATCCCCTAATGGGTCTAATCCAACAGATATGCATAAAGTGTTCCTAGAACTTCTATACATTACTGAGTCAGAAACCCCTTAAAAAACAGTGGTTACGATGAGTGCTTCTCTAGTACACAGCTTAATTGTTAGAGCATATGTCCAGGAAATGGAAAACCTGCATTCCTGTCTCTCCCCACTTGAGGACATAAGTCCACTTCCCCTAGTGCCATCAAGTAGGAATGGAGTTGCTCTTCACCTTCCCCATTGAAGACAGGCCACTGCACAGACAGAAATGTAAGAGTCATAAGGTCAGAGTGTGAGAGAGCACACACAAAAGGGAAAGGAGTTTTATCTCTATGGACATGGAAGGAATGCACTCTCATGTGAAGAGGAATCCCAGACTCTGGTTATACATATTATATGGGGTCATTTGGTATAAAGAGTATAAAAAAAAAATCAAGAGGCTACCCTTACATCTTTCTCTACATGGACAGAGAGTTCATCTCCTTTTTAATTTCTATTCTTTAGCCTCAAAAATTTGACACATTTTGAGTGTGTATTCAACAGAAAGTTGAGTCTGGAAAAAACTGGAGTCTGGGTTTGGTTAAAAACACTTTCTTGATTCACTACTGGTAGAAGACACAACTAGTGGTAGTCTATTTCTAGCGTTGCTAAGATTCGGCTCTGTTAGAAGACATTCCACTTTGTTGCAGAAATTATACATGGTACTGAACTTAATGGGCTTTTGTTAGAGCTAGTACCTTGCTACTACTGAGTGGCAGAAACCAAGCTCATCTGTCGGACCCATGTATTGGACTTGCATGGCCAGGTTTTAACAGTGGGAAGGCTACAGGGGTGGTTTCTGTGAGAAGCTGCTGGAAGCTTCCCCCATGTCTAACAGAGTCAATGTCAGACAGCTCTGAGACAGACCCACCACTGGCCAAGGCTGGGCCAACAGAAATGATGGTAACACCTCTGTGATAATATATTTAAGAAGAAAAAAAAGTTATTGTGCAGATTTGCAAACAGAGAAGAGCAGAGTGAGAACATGGGAACAACAAAGTATACACCAAGGTCAGCGAAGAAAGAGGGGCAGGAGGTGCTCCAGGCACCAGAGCTGAGGTTCCCCTGCAGCCCATGGTGCAGCCCATGGTGCAGCAGCTGTGTCCCTGCAGCCCATGGGGGATCACAGGGATGCAGAGATCCACCTGCAGCCCCTGGAGGAGACCCGCGCCGAAGAAGGAAACTTCTCATGATGGAGAAGGTTTTCCTGATAGGACTCGTGACCCTGTGGGGGACACACATTAGAGCAGGCTGTGCCTGAAGGACTGCATCCCATGGAAGAGTGATCCACCCTGGAGCAGTCAATGGAGAACTGTTGCCTGTGGGATGGACTCAGGTTAGAGAAGTTCATGAAGGACTGTCTCCCATGGGAGGGACCCCACGCTGGAACAGGAGAAGGACTCTTCTCTCTGAGCAGCAGCAGGAACAACCTGTGATGAACTGACCATAACCCCCATTCCCCACCTCCCTGCACACGGGGGGACAGCAGGCAGAGCCAGGAAGGAAGGAGGGGTGACGGGAAGGTGTTCTTAAGATTTATTTTATTTCTCATTATCCTGCTCTGATTCTGTCAGTAATACATTCAATTAATATCCCCATTTCGAGTCTGTTTTGCCCGTGATGGTATTTGGTGAGTGATCTCTCCTGGACCTTATCTCAAACCATGAACCCTTTGTTATATTTCCTCTCTCCTGTCCAGTTGCAGAGGAAAGCGATAGAGTACAGCTTTGGTGGGTGCATAACAATTCATACTGTGTACTCAACATTTACAAATACAGAACAACTCTCCAAAATAAGAAATGAGAACTGATAGTGAAGGAGATATCCTCAGATCTCCCATGAGTGTATAATAGCTCCATTGACACTTATACTGATTCTGTGGTTTTTTTTGCATTTTCTTTGTATTCCATCATTATAGGTGCATATTTACCACAATCAAACACAAATATTGAATAGATATTATAACAGTGCATTAGAACAAAACATGAAACGCGAATCACAGGCATAAAGCTCAGTTAAAGAGAGGATAATTATTTCTGTTAAAGAAATTACTTCTATACCATATAATGTATTCCAAACCTCTCTAATTCATCTAATGCAGTTTTTGGACCCTAACTGAAAAATGGGGAATCATATTTTTGAGAAATTTGGAATGATTAGCTGTTAGGCTACAGAAAGTCGTATTTTGCACCAGGGAGGGGAAAAAAGAAAAAAAGAGTAGAACTGTAAGATAACTGAATACTTGTTTCCCTAAGGTGTTTGTGGCCCCAAGTTGAGACTGATAGAAATGGAGGCCAGGACCCCAAACCAAACCCAAAAAAACCCCATTGAGAACTGCAGCAAGAGTCTACTTTTTGTCTCTCTGATGATTTCTTTGCAAGTTTGGGCCAATACAGTCATCCATGTTTGCTGAATTAAAATGGTACATTAAGAAACAATCTGCAGTTACTTAGTTTTGGCAAAACAGTCCTTCTCATCTCTTATTCTCAGTCCAGGTTCTTTCCTCTGAAAGAAACACTTTTGAGTTTGAGAAGGCTTTCTTACTTCAAAAGCTTTCTTTTGAAAGAATCCAAGAACATCAGTTCAGCTACAGAAAAAACAGAGGAAGTAGAATTCTTTTTTCAAAGCACCTTTCCATGATTAGGTCATTTAGTACCTAAATCTTGAGCGTGAAACAAAAATAGTTTAGCAAGAACTCTGCAAACAGATAAAACTGAAGAAAAAAAAACAAGAAAAAAGGTCTAGAAACAGGGCAAGTGTTCCATAGGTATCCATACATCTGTAGGTAGTTGCTTTAAGATAACACATCTCCAAGTTGAAGGACTCATCTTACACTGAATGACTTACTTTCATATGGCAGAGGAAGTTATCTTGGCCTGTCAGACAAAAATCATCAGCCCTCTCAGAAATTGTGATCTAAAAGCTGGGTAAAAGTGGGTTCAGGAAATTTTAATGCAATATTGTCCTTGGAATAACAGGTTCAGATTTTGGAGAGATCACTTGGGCCTTTGCTGTCCATTAAGCTCTGTCTTTAGCTTGTTTCAATATCTTGTTCTCCAGGGCTACAGATGCATCTCAAAAGTAAGGAAATGTAAAATATTTCCTTTTCCAAACTTTTCATTCAACAAGCTAGTCTAGCTGTCAATTCAAAGAACTCAGGATTAAAACATCAGAGCTGTCTTCCACATATCTGAAAAAGGATGACTTCTCTTAGAATAGAACAGTTCTGGTGTCCTCTGAACTTACAGAGGTAAGACAACCTTAGGTATTGCTTTCAGGAGGATATTTATCTTCTTGGTACATTTCCAGAAGGGCTGCAATTGCATTTGAATCCTCTTTTGCTCAAATATGTTACATGAAAATTCTCTCTTCCTAGTGATACCTCTCTCATGTCAATTCTTGGTTAGGAAAAACCAGCTCTGATCTGAAATTTATTTACATTTGTCAACACACTTCACATCATTTGCCACATCTGGAGAGAGAATTTTCTGGTCTTTCAGGTGCATCTTGGCCATACAGATTTAACACTTACACCCTAGAAACAGGGGAGTGGGCTTGTTGAACCACCTACAGTCAAACAGGCAGGAACTATTTGTGAACATAAAACACTGAACAAATGGAGAAAAGGATACTGAATGACTATTAAGAAAGATCCAGTACTACTAAGTAATTCATACTTTCAGAAATGGCTTTTTGAATACATGTATCACTTTCTTGATTTGTGTTCAGTAACAAATAAGTTTGTTTTCTCAAATGGCCAATAAACCCCTTATTAACCTTCTCAAAGCCCAAGAATTAGATTATATCCCTGTTAGGCTTGACATTTCAGCCATATGTGCAAGAACTCTAAATTAGTAACCATGCAGAAGTCCCTTTCATGCAGGGGTTGCTAGAACTTCAGGAGCATCTTTAAGAGATAAACAAAAGATCAAGGCCAATTTTTAAAAATCTGTGAATCTGTATGAGAAAACAGAACTTGTACAGAACTGAACCCTGTTAAATCATAGATGAGGTTGGAAGGGATCTTAAAGATCCTCTAGTTCCAACTCCCCTACCACGGGTAGCAATCCAAAGGCTTTTCATTTGGAAGAGTTAGATGTAATAGTCAATTATTGAAGAAATGGAAGAAACTTGTAGATGATCCTCCTAATGTGTCTTTTAAGATTTCTTTGGGTAAAGCATCATTTATTTGCAAGGCTGGCCACTACAGATAACTTCATGATTCACAATACACAGTGAAGAACGTAAAGTAAAGAGACTGGAAGAAGATTTGAATTCCTTAAAACAATTTAAAACTAAAGTAAATAATCCTGTTGCCTTAATTATCCCATAAATAGTCTTATCACTCTCTTGTTTGTGAAACCTTGAATGACAAGGGTCTGAGGAGAGTTAATCCTGACACATGCAAAATCCAACAATTTAAATAATAATTTAGTCCAAGTCAAGAAGACAGAAATCTCAGGGTTGTTCAATACATACCTAACTACAAAACAAATAATACATGGACTAATATGTAAAATTTAAAAACCCATCATGATCATAAATGATCCTCATACTTTCTTTTCTTCTGCCACTAAACACAGTCTTATCCTATGAGATCACTATGGTTAATCATGTCAATTATGTAAAACACTGAACCCGAGGAACAAAAGATTACAATTCATCTAAGAAGAAAGATGTGGGGAAATCAATTTCAAATACTACCTCTCAGCTCACTATGGTAGTTTATAACACCTATTATTGTAATTCTCATATTTCAACAGGAGTTATGTGATACAACAGATGACTGAAAATGGCTGAGACAACATGTGGAACAATGAATTTGAGGTTCTCCTTTCACTTCAGAATATTTGAATGAAACTATTACCACCACACTCTTGAATCTTTTGGTCTTCCTTAAATTGTTTCTTAATTCCTTTCTGTTTTCTCAAATTCGCATTGAATTGAGATGAGAAATTATACTGCATTTTCTTCAAGAAACTTTACAGGACAGCGAGGGGGATGTTAAGATGGAAAAAGAACAAAACAACAAATAACCCTCAGACATCCTTTATGACATCTGATAAACTTGCCTCCTTTTAAAACTTTGACAGGCTGCAAAAGCAAGGGATACACCTGCATGAATACCTCTGTGTACGTATGCAGCGAATTGCAGAGGAACGAAATACTGAGTTTAGGTCTGCAAAGTTGCTAAGTCTGAAAGATTTAAAGGTGTGAATATGGATTATTGTACAATATCAGCAAGTAATCATCCAACCTTTCAGCAATAGTTTCTTCCCTCCACTCATGATGTCTGGGTACTTCTGCAAGCATGTCAAGTGCTGTCAGGACTTCAGGCCTCTTGGAGACATGGTGTGGAGATTCATTGTTCTGCTAATCCTTTCATTATTTGTAATTTCTCACATTAATAAACCATCATATCACTTGGCATTCTGAAGACACTTTTCCTGACCAGTTTACTTTTCAGAACATCTTTCCTACCTTACTAAAGCTTGTGTATCGAGGGGAACAAACCTCACATATCTTTTTTCATTTCCCTGCTTCTTTTTCATCTGTGGTTAAACTCTATTGCCTACCAGGAGTATGACCAAGGTTAGTATGAGTCTGCAACTTTGGCAATACCAAACAAAAATACCTCCCTGAATCTTTCCAGTTCACCAGCTTCCTCCTCATACTTCATGAGTTTTAATTTACTTATGTCACTTAATTTCTATTTCCTTGCACAACTTTACATCTCTACAAAGAAATTTGAACTGCAGTTTGTATGAAAAAATAAAGGGCATATTAGCACACTGTCCTGTAATTTAATGACAGTATCACTCTCACATGAGTGAAACACTACTGTGCTTACATCTTGGAAGACAGCTCACTTAGCTTACTGTTCAGAACAGACCTCCTACTTTTCAATATCTTCCCTACCTACTACTATCATTCCTACTGACTTTTTAGAGTTAATCTTTTGTATCCCTTACAATCCATTTCCAGATTAAATTCACAGCAGGGAAAAAGTAAAATATAATTAATTATATATTTACTGAAGTACATGGGTTATTTCTACAAATAGACTAAAATTAGGATAAACAGGAGAAATATATGGCTGTAAGAGATAGTGTTAAGGAACATCAGACTAGAGATGATTGTAAGCTTTCATACTGAATCCCTTTCAAGAGACCCACATAATGGTACTGCAAGCATTGTAGGCATTTGTAGTAACTGGTAGTCTCCAGTTAAACTTCTTTTGTTAAAATTTTCACACGTGGCAGGCCCTCATCCTAGACTAAAGAGAAGTAATATATGAGATTTTTTATATCTACCACGATGGTAGCAGCCCCTTGGGAAGAACCTAACTTAAACCTCACGCTGACTCAATATAGTTTCTATCAGGATAGGGAACAGGAGGCATAACAATTCTGTAAAACCTGAAATCAGAACCCTTTTGCTACAAACCGTGGCTTTAACCATGGTAGCAGTAAAAACACAGACTCCCTGAACAGAGACAACCTTTTCTCTCATTTCCTTCCAGGGCACATCTATTTGATAATGTGCCATGTCTTAAAAATTAAATTGGACAAGTATATCCATTCCTGATATTTTAAATGCTATACCAGAGTGTTAACGAGCTGAGTTCAAAAGCAATCTTAACATACATGACACCTTCAAGCTAATGCCACTGACAAATTTACAATTATAAAAGAACACTGTAACAAGATAGGAGCACCTTTGAGGTTTTGTTTGTTTATTTGTGGTTCTAAAAGGGATTGTTAAATGTGAAAACCAATGTAAATATTCATTCTTTTGCTATCACAGACTAGTGAAACCTGCTAAAGTTTGTTCATTAAAAAAAAAGGCAAAACTTACAACATTTACTATCAGGCTCATAAACCTGAAACATCCAATATGCTTTCTTTCTCTAAATACCCCTTGAATATGTCAAGAAGCCTTACCTTATTCTTCCACAGGTCCCTGAATTCCAGTGAGATGCTTAAAATCAGGGCAAATTTTTCAACGCAGATTAGTATACTATTTCACATTTTGGATATGAATATGAGTGTGATGGCTTGCATTTCCATAACATCTTGTGTGGGAAGATTTCAGAGCATTTTGTAACCAATAATATAACTAAAATACTTTTTTTTAATGTTTCAACAAGGTACAAATTCGAGAGAAAAGAAAATATTTATATAAGTGCCAACTAGCTCAATCTGAGAGACAGAGATTATGCTCCCCTAACATACTGAATAACTGCAAAATCATTAGATTAAAATTAGCCCCCTTGTACATGTCTCATTAAGCACACTGAAAAAAGAAAACATGTTTGAATGACAGACAAAACTGGAATCCACCTTTGTTAAGGGCTGAATCGTATTACAGGGTAGCTAGTTTAGAAGTATTCTGCATGGCTGCCTTGGCTAGAAGAGGTGTTCTCTATCTTCCTGTAGAACTAGAGCTGTGAAACCATAAATATCAAAATCTGAGGTCACCGATTTTGATGGTTTCTCAAGATCCAGTTACACATTTAGCATTATGTGTACTTAAGCAGCCCTGGCCGGTACTTGCTGTACTTGCATCACCTTTACTGCTGACCTCAAACAACACTCTAAACAGCCCTCTAATGAGCAGAGTTCAGAGACTAACCTGGCTGAAAAATTCACAGAAAGAAAGAAAAAGATTATGTTTCAAGAGAATCTGCTGTACAATTTGACCATGTTATAGATGAAAAGGATGCTAATATCATTCTGGACATAATCTTCGGATTCTAGTCAAATAATTCTCTCTGGTTTTCAGTCAGCTGTAATGCTGCCATACTCCTTTCTTTATGCTG
Source organism: Chiroxiphia lanceolata (assembly GCF_009829145.1). Classification (NCBI taxonomy): domain Eukaryota; kingdom Metazoa; phylum Chordata; class Aves; order Passeriformes; family Pipridae; genus Chiroxiphia; species Chiroxiphia lanceolata. The sequence continues at coordinate 27,860,094 of NC_045642.1, forward strand.
TAAGTTGAATAATTAAGGAGAGCTGAAGCAAAACACTCCGTCTGCCTTCCATAATATCTGTATGGCAAGAGAGGAGTTCTCTATCGAAAAATAAATATACACCTACATCCTAAACCCTCTCTGCACTAGTGAGCAGAGAATATACAGAAATTTCAATACCTCCTCTATCTGATATCAAAGTAGAGGAAGATGGTTTAGAGTTCCTAAGTCCTCATTCTTTAAAAATCTGGAAAGAAAATCACTTTGTTTGATTTTATAAACAAATCTACAATTTCTTATTTTTAATACATGCAATTAAATTCAACAGCACAGATCGCTTACCTCTGTAACTCATTAGTTATAAATGCTGAACAAAAATTGCAGACAGCAGGAAATATATGACAATAAATTCAGTACCAAACACTTATACAGAATGACATTAGAAATCTTTTTAATATTGAATTGGAGAAAAGCTTTGATTATTAACATGCATATTCATCTTTCATGCTGAAGAACTCCTAACTTGCTACTACCTAACATTACTGCATTATCAAAAAGAGAAGGACTTGCAAAAGTTTTTGAGTTCTTCAGTGAGCCATAAAGTATACAAGGCTTTCAATGTTGGAATGAACTATACAATCACATGCTTGTAGTTTCCATAGCAAATGAAAAACCGGAAGTTAAATTCTAAACAGAGTTAGGACTTCCAAAATCACAGCTCATAAAAGAACACAGCAGTTGTGGACTTACCCAGTAAAAAGAAAGAAGATGCTGAATGCTACATATGCTCATTCCACTAAGTAGCAACATTGGTCACATGACAGAAAAGTACATCACTTTGCATCCCCTATTAATATTGCAGCTGTATTCATTTCTTGGGTATTAAGGAAGCCAGGGAAGACCCTCTGCACCAACTTATTTTCTCTGAGCATTGTGCACAGTTTACTACATTTGCTAATTATACCTGCAATGGATTCTCATTGGAAAACTTAAATTGTAGATATACAGGCAAAAAAATGTCATTTGGCATCCTGGGACACAAACTAATCCCAAAAAGTACTGAAGCTTAACTTTTAATGAGTTGATTTCTTCTAAGACCTTTTTCCTACTCAATATGACAGTCATCATAAAGACTGTGGTATTTTGGTATCCCATCAAGTTCACAATAATGAACACTGGGGAGCTACTGTTCATCTGTTTCCATACATCGTGCACAGAACTATTTTCTTTATATTGAACTAAAAAGCAGTCAGGAGTTGCAGCAATAAAACCCACTGCTTTTTGAGTTAAGAGACAAAATGCTGACATCAGTACACTAGCTACTTTGTTTGCCTTGTTATCACTCACCACTGATCCTATGGAATTTTGAAAGTAACTAATGTTGATGGATTACTTTTAATATCAATACTCCTGTGCATTCTTCACTGAAAAAAGAAAAAAAGTCTTTAATATAGAAATATTTATATTGAAAAATACATTGGAAACAAAAGGCAACACAAAATATAATTAAAATGAAATATTAATGGTAAAATGATGATGATATGTTAGTCTTATGCATTAATGCTATGTCATACTGTTTTACCCAACAATGCAAGCTCATGCTCCTTAGCAAATCTCAGTATTTTTGTGACTAATACAAAAATTATGGTTAACTTTAATTATGATTCCAAGCCTCAATCTTTTTCATATAGAAATGAAACTGGAAATACAAAACTATGAAAAGTCCCCTTTCTCTAGTGACATTTTTTCTTATCTATGATCCCTGATAATTGCCATCTTTGTTTTATATACTGCAAGCAGTGGATCGATTCATTATTTGTTAATTTCCAAAGTAACAATCCAACTATCTCCAGATCTTTTTTCTCACATTGAAATCATTTAGAGTAGTCCAAATTTCAGTGTGTGTTCCAATTAAAAAAATCACCTGGTACTGATTATAGGAACACATTAAAAGAAAGACTTTAATCTTAGTTTTGAAAGAAGTAAAAATCTTATTTCCTAGATTTATAATCCTACCTTTTTTTCAGGAGAAAATCCCTCTGAGGAAGTGAATCTATCTTCCAGAACATCCAGAGATGCTTCGTGCTCCAGATCATAACCTGAATAACAGCTCTTTAAATATTGCTCTCTTCTAAGTGGCTCAATATATCTTCCTCACAGAGTATTCCTGACTCTATTCCTGAACAAGATTCACTGTTATTCCTCACTTGATCTTTCAAAATATTTCTAGGATGTTGTGTATAGCAGTATGATTAGCATATGCCTACTATCAGACTGTGCAGAGCAACAAAAAATGTTAAACTTTGCAGATGACTGCTACAGTGCAGTCACTTTTATGAAGATGAGGCTTATTCACCTGCTCAAGTTGTGCTTTTGAGATGCGAATGACAGGGGGGAACTTGTTGCCACAAGGAATGACAGGAAGCTGCCTACGACCAGTTGAGCAGGAGGAAGAGGAGTGGCTCTCAGCTGATTGACTCCTTGGTAAACCAGCCTCTTTCAGAGGGTCCAAGTGGACGGAGAGATAGGCTATAGGGCTCATGGTGCGGAGGATGGGACTTGAAATTCTTGGAGTGGAGAAATGCAGCATATGACATGAGTTGAGCTGTGAGAACAACATGGCGGGGAAGAAAATAAGGTTGAAAATGTTTTAATAAGTCTTGTTTATGCTTGCCTAAATGAAATCTCTTAGACAACTGTATTCACACCTCCCTCAGAGGCTGAAAGCTGATAATTTAAGAGGTGTCTTAAGACTAATCTTCACATTTTCCACCAACCATTTTCAAAAATCCAGTATCAAAATCAAGAGTGAGCATCCTTTCTCCAGCTGGCTTCTTCATTCAGTCAGTCTTAGAATCTTAGAATCATAGAATCCTTAGGTTGGCAAATAAAATCACAGATTCATTGAGTCCAAATGTTGCAACAATTATAAGGAGTCAGTAACAATCTAGGGCAAATTTAATAAACTAACCCAGTCAGTTTCAAGGACACTGTGTACATTAGTTGATAGTTGACTGGTCCTTGCAAATGCTTAACACATCCACACAACAAGACATCTGTGTCTCTGAGATTACTATATTTTTAGCATATACACCCATTGCAGGCTTTACAGCTACAGCACAGCAGCATACATTAAGAACTGGACCTGACAGGACTAATCAGAAAAGTTAATACTAAACGATTTTGATGAAATTTCCCAAATATGGCATCAAACTAGAAGGATACACTGGCCTCAAGAATCCAGGAACAATTCCTTGATCTTGAACTACATTATTCAAGCATTTAGATACAAGGAAAGAAAGAAGAATAGGAACTGTAAAGTCCAAGTGTTCCAAACAAATAATTTTAGACAATCTACATTTTCAAATTGGTTGCTGATGACAACTCTGAAATCAACTGGGTTTTTGCAAGACCTTTTCCAGCACAGAATAAACATCTAATAGTGACATATCTAAATACCTGTAAATGAGAAAATACCTGTAAATGAGATTGCTATACACAGTTTGCAACTCTTTGTTCCCATTACATTTAGAGAAAACCTCGAAGAGTAGAGATACGGAAACTTTCTGCAAGTTTCATGAAGGTGACTTTTTGTTTCCTACCACAGTACTTGCAATTCTAACCTGCATTCTTTGGAAACCAAGAGTACCTATCAAGCATTTCTGTTCCTAAGGAAAAGGTATTTTCAATTGTGTCAACCCTAAGGTTCAGTTCCCATAATGCATATCTGACTTGCAAGTGGGCAAAAAGAAAGTATTTCCAGTGTCTCATAAAAGCAGCAATTGAGGCTAGAAGGCATACGAAAATTAAACTACTTAGAACTCAGAAATAAATAAAAATTTAAGAACAAGCTTTTGATAAAACACAATAGTACCTCAAGATACAAAATTTCCATTTCAGTAATATTTCTAAATAATAAAAATAAATAGATTCACACAGTAAACACTCTTCTATAACACAGACACACACGCATATATATATATATGTGTATATATATATATACATATATATATGATTTTCGGTAGTCAAGTAAGTGTGACCAGAGTAAACTCTTGTTTAATTTAAACTGGAGATGAAAATGGAAATAGCTATTAGATGTTTAATTACTTCAAATCCATTATTATTTATTGACTGAAATATCTACTTAACAAATATACGCTGCAAAGTTTTGTGCATGCATTGTATGGAGTTCTTTGCAATTCAATACAAACACAGTAAATTAATGAAGCCATCATTCAACAACACAAAGTCCAACTCTATGCTCTTAGTACCAGATCAAGGAAAAGAAAACTACAGCTGTAGGATGCCAAGTGCTGCTCCAGTATAAATTTACCATTAGTCTAGATTAGTTCACATTCTTTTGACAAATTAACTTAATACCAGCAGATATTACAGCAAATCACATACTGTCTCTCCTGCAGCCAAAGTCAACACAAAGCCATTATCAAAGCATAAAGTCAGTACATATACCCTTAGCATGCTTCGAGTAGTTCAAGAGATACATGACTGTCTGCCCACGACTAAGCCAGATCAAACTGGTATTTGCTGATAGCACACAGAATCTGTATTGGAACTGGAAAACCATGACTGATAACATGAAAATTACTTCTCTTACTTGCAGGGGTTTTTTTTCCATAACAGCATAATTTGCTATAATTTTTTATGCCTGAAACTTTCTCAACCCTGAGCCAATAACTTACACATTTTTCTCTCTTATTTTTTGAGTTTGGGTTTCCTTTTTTAACTGCTACAACTTTACATTCTTAATAGAATGCTAATGCTGTGTAAAACAGGTAAGAAGTGATATTATCAACAATTACTGGAAGTCCACATACACACACAATTTCAGGAAGAACATTTAGCTACAAATGGAAGGACTACAGACCAGTAATTTCTTTCCTTCAGGAGTAAATAAAATTATGGGTGAGTATATAAAACGTTAGTTTCTCATACAGAAACATCCATGCTATTACTTACTACTTAAACAGTGAGCAATAAAGCCCTGAAAAAAACAAAGAACAAAGAAGAATCATCAAAGTAAAAAGGAAAAAATTAAAAAAATACAACAGTAAAGCTATTTTATTCATTCACCACTGAAATAAATACTTGCATACTTAACAAACCTATCAGAACAAGCTCAAAAACCGTAATTCCTCATGCTTTCTCCTAAGTGATAGTGAAGCAGGTCACTAGAAATCCTTATAGGAGGTATATTCATAAACATGAGGATCATGAATGCTGATATGTTGTAGAATTTTGAGCTGTTTGAAATGAGTGAACTATTTCAAAAATTATATTATTACACTACTATAATTTAAACATCTATTTTTAACCCCTTTTAGTAATACTTAAATCATCTGATTTATGGTTCTGAACTTAACATTCTTGGATCCAAGCCTGTTCTTAGTAACTCATGCAATATAATTAAATCAACAGAAAAATAAAATATGACCTTGCCTATTATTTTTATTGTTGGGAAACAGCTACTTAGAAAAAATTACTAAATAACAAGAACATCTGATGCACAAACAAGGATCATATTTAAAGAACAGTTTCAGGTGGGTAAATATTCTGAGGAAGAAGGAAAAGGACTCTACCAAACAGCTCCCTAAGGTCACTAGGACTCTTGAACAGAGAGAACTACTGTATGAAGAGGCATATATACGCTTTCTCCCAGTGAAGTGATCGGGACACTCACCTGTAAGAACAGCCAGGTTCCAGTACCTATCTCAAGGAATATTTACATATCCTTAATGAAGGGGAATACATCACAGTTGCAATAGATGCATTGCTTAGACACACTCTGTTCCCAGTTTCTAAATCAGCCAAATAATCTCTATTTTCTTTATTCCCAGTTCAGTTTATTTTTTCAACTGCATATGATTCACCTTCGAAACAGTAAGTTCCTTCCTGTCATTCATCCTGCCTTCACAGCACTACTTGCCCTTCCACGATAATATAAATCATATTAATTTCCCCCATTTTTGAGGTCATGACAAATATCCCTTACCTGCTTGCAAAGCCAAACTAAAATATAACATCATCCCAAATTCTACTTCAACCAGTATTGTAATACATCTTGCACTTAATTAACTTAGGTTACAACTGTTTCTGTTCCCACATTCCGAAGCTTCTTCCTTTCCAGATAAAGACAGTGTCCATTCTCTGCAGTGTAGTACGTAATATTTTTACCACATCTACTTTCAGTTTTAAGTAAAACAGCTATTTCCCCAAAAAGAGCCAGGCTTGTTTAAAGTGGAATAGTGCAAGCTGGTTTTTTTAATGGCTTTTGAAAGAAAAACACTTGATAATTAGTATTTTGTACAGGACCAAGTATTGCTCTTTTTTGTCTGTTTTTCTAAAGCTGACATTAAAATAGAAGAACTGAGTAGCTGAAAACTGAAAAATTTAAATTAATTTTTCACTTTTAGAAGTTTCTAACCCATCAAAAACTCTTTCATACAACTAAAATTTCAATTTTAATCTTAGAAATCTTCTGGGTTTTAACACAGTTCTGTATTTTCAATCATACAAAATTAATCTCCTATAAACTACATACTTCAAAATATGATATCTAAATATAGTCTTGCATGAAAGATATGATCTTGCATTTTCCATGAGAACCTAGGTGTAGTTAAAATTTTACTGTGGAGCTGTAGTTTACATTGAGTAGCTCCTTTTCCCTGTAAAGGATATTTCCACACTTATAATAGTAGTTAGTGACAAGTTTCTTTTTCTAATGAGCTGGCTGTAACTTTCACAAAAAGTGGTGATAAGTGAATAAAAAGTATAATGAGGTTTCTTGGCTCAAGGGAGCTTGAAAGACTTCACCTTCAGATCATAGATGGCACAGTATCTACTCAGAAAAGGGAAGAAATTAAACCAAGAGTTGATTTCCAATCACTTAATCATTAATCTCCCTTCCTCCTTAAGTAAAGACAAAGAAATCTTTGTTTAAAAACAATGACAAAGGAGAAAAAAGTAAATGTTCACAAACTGTGCAAATGAGACTGCTTTAGAAAAGATGGAGAAACAGAAAAAGAATAGTATGCAATGGAAGCAAGGCAATCTGTCAGTGAAAACTGGGGAGTAAAGTAGTAGTTGCAAAAGTATCTTACAAGTGAAAAGTAGCAACACTTTATGAAAGGCAACAAGTCATTTCAGAAAAAATGAAGGGAATTCCAAAGGTAAACACTACAGGAATGACAGTGAGAGGAAGTAACTGTTTCTTTCATTTCTACCACTTTGGTTTTTCCTGAAACATATGAAACATTGTAGCACAGTATTTTACATATTCATTGTAATTTTATGTTTATATATTGCAAATATAATAAATATATGTTTGCATGTCTCTCACTGATTAGGAATCACTGCATAAGGAGCTTCTTTAGTTAGACAGACAGACAGATGGACAGACAGATAGACAGCTAGATAGACACACAGGTAGATAACTTCTTTTTAAACAAGGTCATTTCTATGGATCATACCTGCAGAATTAATAGCCACTTCCACAGGTGAATGTAGACACTTGTATAACAGAACATGGAAGATCATTCCTCAAGAATCAAGTCCCATATCTGCTGAAACTAGGAATTTCTGTTACGCTATTGTATTTTAGTCACTGCCTTTACTATTTCCTCACATAATTCTGAATAAAGACAGGTTCAATAAAACAGTGATCGTTTCTCTTACCGGAGTGAGTGCTCCTTCTGCTTGAGCTTCCATAGGACTTGTAGGGGTGGCTGCAAGAAGCTGTCCAGCAGCTCCAGACAGAAGTTCCAACTTATCTGTAAGCTGTTCAGAAGCAGCAGGATGACACTCCATGTCCAGAACAAACTCCACCCCTGAAGTTTGGTTCTTGCCATTGACATTGTTTCCTGCCCAACCACCCTGTCTGGATTGCTCTTCTCGAGGGGACTCTAGAACTTGTAGTACCTCTGGCTCTTCATCTGAGGGACTTCCGGTCATTTTGTGCCCTAAAGCCTCATTTGTCTTGAAGTCTTGCAAGTCCCGTTCCTTATCTATTATCACCCATTCCTTAGAATCAACCTCCTGCCTGCAGGAGCTTAAGTTAACAGCTACAAATCCATTGCTCATAACACCATCAGCATGGTCTGGAGAAATAGCCGACCCAGGCTTTGAAGCATCTGGAAGATATTCTTCATCATAGTGCCAAACATGGTCCATGCGAGCAGTCACAGGAGCTTGAAGGGGTGTTTTCTGAGAAAGAGGAGGAACAGCAGCAGCAGGAGACTCTGTCGCAGCATTCAAGTCTTTCTGCATCTTCTCCAAACTTGAGAAAAGAAGTTAATATCTGAATTAGTTAAGAATTAATTAAATATTGTAAGTTACATTTGAGGTTTTTTGGTAGGAGAAAACTAGATTTATATAAAAATTTGTTGTCATATTTTAGAACAATCTACAGTGGTTCCACAATTTGAGACAAGCAAGTCTGATGTCAAGTAAAAATGGACGGATGGTCTTAGAAATGTACACATATTATAACTTTCACTGTAACACATCGTATTGTATTGTAAATATAATTACCAGAAGGGAGAATAGTGAATGGATAAAAACTCAGTGATGAGGCTACCACCAGATGGTCCACTGTACTTAATTTAAGTTACAAAGCAGAGACTCAAAGCAGAAGAAACAGATGTCTCCAGCAGCACTTATTAGGTGCTTTCAAGAAGAATGTTATTTATTGACTGATTCCTTACTTATGCTTTGCATAATTTGCTTCATCAAACAAATTCAGATTCCTAACTCCGCTATGAAGTACTTAGAAGGAATCACTGTCATCATCTCAGTTTGCTTCTACTGTCCCCACTCAGCCTCTACCTTTCAGTCTGATTTCACTGTGTCCTTCTCCCGTTATTCTTTCTACATAGAGGCCAACCGATTGAATCTGTTTTCGTACATCTGTCTCTTCTCTACCCTCAAATTCCATTTTAAGATCTCTGTCTTCTATCAAGTTTTTTTATGTTGATGCAACACCTTTGAGCGTAACTAAGCCTGCTGCATGCAGGAAAATTTCTAACTTTACTTATTAACTCCACTTTCTGCAAAACTTTCCTTCTCATGTCATATAACCTAATCTCATGTCACCTTTGTTGAGCACCTGATGTCATCATTCTTACTTAGGATGAGTTGTACTGACTGTAAAGAGTATGTCACTGAAGAAAAAGTTAATAAACACCAGAGTTACACCACTTGGCCTTGAAACACAAAATTCTCAAGTGTGGAAGTTTGACTTTAGCTGTATCCTACCACTGATCTTTTTTTAAAGAGGTTGCCAAGTAGTGAAATCCATTAATTGAGCAATATTATGAAAATATTTTGCTGTAGCTTGCATAAACATACTCAGCACCTCCATTTCTTGTCTTCACAGGGTAAAGGAAAGATAATAGTATCCTTACTATACATGCTTGAAAGATGCAATCATAACAATAAAATAATTTCTTTACCAAGTCTCAAGAAACTTATCAGCGTCTGGCTTTGATTCCAACGTCATACGCTTCTCCAGTTCAAAGCTGTGAATTGAACGTAACTTTCGCACCAGTGGAACATCTCTGTCTAACTGGGTGGTCTCTGAGCGAACACGAATTGGAGAACCGAGACTCGGCGCGTTAAGCATTCCATTCACTGGCCCATGGCTGTTTTCTTCCTCTGTGGCAGCCTGTGCAGACCGTAAAGTAAAAATGTAAATCACTAGGAGTAGCAAACCAGAGGAAGACAAGGTACTGTATGATGAATATCATTCAAGTTTTTAGTATGTGAAAAGCCAAGTTGTATTTGGAATGGTCCTTAAGTTCACAACGTACTTAATGTAGTTTAGATATGCTCTTCAGTACACACCTACAACAGACAAAATACCAGTAATATACTAGTTCTGAGTAGGTCTGAAAATGGTAGTCTCAAAAACCAAGTAATTACACTTAAATTGACTCTGATATTTCACACCCATCTCTGAAATTTTCTTTAATAATAGTCTGAAACCCGGCACTTGGTAGCATCTTTGGTCTGCTTTACAGTCAAGTGCTTTTATTACAGAGAAGTTAGCTTCCAAGCTATCTTTTTGATCCTCTGGAGCATGTAACACTGTTACAAACTAAATCTATTAAGTACTTCTGTGACTTCAAAATAGGTTTTAGTCCAACTGCGTTCCACCTTGTATACTAACTGAGCATGATTTAGAGCTGGAAAATCATGATCATCCTTAGTTCCTACAGGTATGGTTAATAGAAATTGCCTTTGTTTAAACCCTTCTCCCCCTTCAGTAAAAAAAAACCAAACAAATAAGTATATTTAAAAATAGGCACCATGCCTTGTTCTTTCCCACAGTGCATTTTTTTCTAGCAAACAAGAAGTGATAGCTTCAAAACTAGACATCTCTCCTAGATAAAGAACATTTCAGTACCAATACTTCACGTTAAAAACATTTTTTAATCAAGAAATAGGGCTATATTTGTTTGAGTATGAAATACTATGATTGTGAGTAAGGGAGACAGCAACCAATTCTCAGAGACTACTTTTGAAAATAAAGTGGCATTCTCTTCCAAAGATTAGCCCAGGAATCTCTGGATCAGTACAAAGGCATAATATCTTATAGAGACAAAACTACCAAGTTAATTAAATGGATACTACCAACCACACTACTAATCTGCCAGTTGAAGAACATTAAACTCTTTTTAGTACATTTAGTATCTGGGTTCTGCACAAGCAAGATGCAGGAAATTTGCTTTGGTTTCATTCAGTGAGCAAGAATCAAGATTGTGTCTGAAGAACACGAACATGAGTAAACTACAAAGCATCTCAAATGATCAGCAAGCTATTTATCAGAGACCTGATAAAGTGGCACAAGGCCCAAAAGTCTGTCTGTTTGTTTCAGTATATAAAATGTGTTAGCTCTACCATAAATCTGGCTAATCAGTATCATTGCTGCATTATTAATTATATCTTATGTGCACTACGAGAACAGGAAACTGTTCAAAGATGTTCTTCACATTGCAGATCTGAAAGTACCTTACAGATCCCCAGTTTTATTTTGTTTCTGTTTGCATCCATTTCTTCCCAAACATCTTTTTCCTGAGGACGCTGATGGCCAGGGGATCCAGGTAGTTTCTCTGGTGAGACACCAACTGGAATACCATTCTCTCCATCACTGAGTTGTTCATCAGGAAATACTTCATCTGTATTTTCCCGCAGCAAATCTCCTGGGATAGGAGTGGCGTTGGCAATTCTACAAAAGCAGTTTAAAAAAAAAAATTAGAAAGGTAAAATTTTTGATACCCTCACATGTTTACAGAAATTATTTTCTATTTAAAAAGCAAACAAACAAAAATTATAAGGAAAAGCATGTTTATGTAGAAAACTAAATCTTGTAAATTATTTAATATAAAACCCCTTACATTCTGGCTTTCACAATTTATGTTTCTTTAATTTAGGCACATAACAAAAGATGTAAGTCAAAAAACCAATCACTTAAAAGGTGTTTTTTAGAAAGTTTTCGAAACCACTTGAGAGAAAATTTGTTAGAGATCATGTCTGGGCTCAGCTTCACTCCTGACTCTTCTGTACATATTCTTCTATTCAAAAAAATTAATGGCAACTTTCATCATACAGTTTCCTTTACCCAAAAATTTGACAGAGGAACAAAACATACTGTGTGAGGAAGAAAAATTACTGAGCAAACTAAATGCAGTTTTAATCACTATTTTTATCAAAGTGCTATTTTTCTCCAATTATTGATAATCAAAATATAAGCATAACACTAACATGACATTATATTTTAATCAAAGTTCTGTAATCCCATTGACTTGAGGCTGAATAGGGCTAAGGTGTAGCTCAACATCTGAAACTGAAGCAATGTTAGTCCTAAAAAGTGAAGGCTCACAAGGTCAATTAAGTCATTCTTTTACAGTCGCCAAAACTGTTAATTGCAGCCAAGACTAACATAACTAGTGTGATGCTTAGTGTGATAGTGGGACTGATCCATGTGCAAAATCCCTGGCAGCCTCAGTGCATTCAACAGTGCACACCATACACCTGTGTAATGCTAACAGATAGTATAGCCAGTTGGTGTCTTGATGGATACTTACTTTAACAATTTTTTTTAAATTACTTCGAAATAGTGAGAATTTAATACATGAAATTCTGGCATTTTTCAGCCTCACTACACTGTCAAAACTCCCACCTTTGTGATTTTTAGCTAAAAGTTGATCTATTCAAGGCCTAGAACAGGCCTAGTCTTCCTCCCCACCCATGAACACCTCTTATATTCTTCAATCCCCTGAGTATAGGTATTATTAAACATCACATCTTATCCAACTTACTTTATTGCAGAATGTCTCAAATACCACATTAAATATTATTTTAAACACAATCAAAATCTATTTCCAAATTTCTTAGAAAGATCCATTCATTTTTCAAAGTTATAAGGAAATGGTAGCTAGAATTTTATTCCAGAAAACAATGGGTTTATTTCCAGGCAGTTAAATTTCCAGGCAGTTAAACTCAGGACACATTATTTAGTTTCACAGAATATGATTTAGCAAAGGATGAATGAGCAAATTTATATGCAATTTCCTGGAGTATAATTTTTTTATTGCTATAATTTTAGGATGCAGTGCTGATCTTTAAGTATAACATAAACTGGAACCCTAAAAAGGGAAATACTTCAAATGCTCCCAAACCTTCACTCCTCTATGTATTCAACATTCTGTAGAAAAAAAACCCTAAATTATGGAGATAATTTCCTTTTGGTAGGAAGCCCCTCTGTGGTTATTTAAGTGACCACGATGTGCCTACATACCCAATTGCAGCCGGTGTAAGACGAGTGTGTAACTGAGGTGTGGTTGAAGTTGTTGTTGTCGTCAGAGAGCCATCCGTTCCACTCTTCTCCCAGTCAAATGGGTCACTTTCAATAACTCCAAATGTCTTCATGCTGTTGTCAAACACAGACATGAGAAGCTGAAAATGAAAAAAAAAGTTAATAAGCTTCATTTTTGTCCAAGAGAACAAGTAATTAAGAAATATCCTCAAGTAATTAAGAAAAATATCCTCCTGTAATATTGACAACAATTAAAAAAAAAAAAAAAACTAGTTCTTTATGTTAATCACTTCTCATTTTTCAAGATTTCAAACTCACGATACGCAAAATTCTATTTTATTTAAAAAAAGAAGAAAAAAAAAATTCACCCACATCTGTCTTTTTATCAGGCATGAGGCAATGATACACCATAGACTTCCACAAAAAGAGAAATACACACACACAGAAGCATGACTACATTGCTGCAGAATAGCATACAATGGCTCTCCAGCAGAGGAAGAGAAAAGAATATATTTGGTAGCATTGAGAAACCAAGGAAATGAATGAGATGTAGGGAAGGATTTGCTAATTCATACATTTCTGTCATTAAGAACCATGGATCATTTACTTCTTCTAATACTGACATTCATCCCACAAAAATGTCTAAGTTTTCCATCCTCATTTTACACTATGAGAAAGCATTTAGAAAAATTTGTGACCATGACAGGAAAGGAAACTGCATCTACTATCCTCTCTTCATGAAAAAAACTGTCTCATTCTAGTCACTGATGGGAAGGCTGTGTCCATATCATTCTCTTACTCTAACATTTCTAAATTTATTTTTTTCCTTAAAAGCTAATACTCTAGCTTTCACCCTTTTTTCCAATCTAGGATGCTGAAAATTTTTCTACAGTATCCTTGGGCATACTCTTTAGCAACTTACTCTCTAGAATCTTCCGTGTGCCAGTCATCCCAGTCCGTTCTGTAACCCTACTGAATTGCAGAAAGCCATAGTTCACACTGTCCCTTAGGTACCCTGTTTTATTCTCCTCTTCTTGTAAAACTTACCCAGTATCTCTGAAGTAATTTTTAAAGTTATTCTCCTTTAAATGTTTTAATGAAATTTTGCTATAATTCAAACTCAAATGCTTAACATCAGGAGGCTGAAGCAATGTGTGCACTAATACCTGAATAAAATAAACATCTGACATTGCCAAACCACATATGGATTCTGGGCCTATGTCATCAACATTTTAGATGGTAGACTCTTCAAAGCAGGGATGTCAACCAGGGACATACATACGTTCTTGCTCAGTGCCTACCCATAAATACAAACAAAGAATGATACATATCGAAGGTAGGAACAGCATCTCTGCAAACACAAGTTAAGACACACCAGAGTTTAAAAGAACATTCTCAGTGCTCTATATAAAATCCTTCTCTGGTCTAAAGCACATGAGCAAGATTGTGTTGTAAGGCTCAGGATGCAGCTATGCAACTGCAAATGTTCCATGACCAACCACAGGACTGTAAATTACTGGGCTGTCTTAATCATGGAAAAACTCTGTCTAGGTATTGCGTTAATCCCTGAATGCATGTACTATGTTAGATAAAAATAGAATACAGAAAAAGGTTTAGCAAAAATATGCCTGTGTATATGCTTTATCATCCAGGATACCATAATGTAAATAAAATATATTTACCAGTCTATAATCAAGGTTTGTCCATACAACATCAAAATTCCTGCAATCAATAATTTTTATCATAGGAAAAAAAAAATCTGATGCATCTTTATAACTAGGCATACAAAACATTGAAATCTTTTTCCTTGATTGTAAACTACAGGACAATTTTCATGGAAATTCGTAATAGAAAAGATAAAAAACCCAAGGTATTTATTTTTCAGGATTGCTGAACATTTTCTGTATTTCTAATAAGGAAGGTTTTTTACATTCAAGTTAGTTCTACTCTCTTATACGGATCTGAATCATGGGTCATCTACCGCCACCACCTGCGTCTCCTAGAACGCTTCCATCAACGCTGCCTCTGTACAATCCTAAACATCCACTGGTCAGATTATGTGACCAATGCATCTGTTCTAGAACAAGCAGCAGTCACAAGTATTGAGGCCATGTTGCTGAGAACACAGCTGTGTTGGGCAGGGCACGTCTCCAGGATGAAGGACCACCGCCTCCCTAAGATCTTGCTTTATGGTGAACTTGCCACCGGCTGCCGCATGAGAGGAGCCCCAAAGAGAAAATACAAGGACTCCCTGAAACAACATCTCAGCCTTGGCCATATTGATCATCATAACTGGCTTACTCTGGCCTCCAATCAGGAGGCTTGGAGACACACCATCTATAACACTGCTGATGCCTTTGAGAAAGCACGCAGGATCACCCTTGAGGAGAAAAGGTAACGCAGAAAGAATTGTGCCCTGCAGAATATACCACCTAAGGGGTCTTTCTGCTTTCTGCTGTGCCTTTTGCAACCGGACATGGCCTTTTTAGCCACCAACACGCTTGCAACAAACATGGGTAGAGCCCTTCCCAAATCTTCATTCGCGAAGCCCGGCCATGATGATAGTGCACAAAAATTGGTCTGTTTTCCAAATGTGCAGAAAAACATACTAGTACATTTAGAGAAGTCCACTTGCTAACAGGAAATTAGTTATTCCTTGAGATTTTTAATTATTTCAATTCAAATATATCTTGATTTCTTTGTTAAACTTACCATCCAAAGCACTGGAATTATTCTTATCAAAGTTACAATTCCAGACTTAGTCAGAATTATTTATTTATTCAGTTGAACCAATTCAACTTGAACACCAACAGAAAATCATTCCTTCTGGTGTTTCTGACTTAGTGAGTTGAACAAATGCACAGAGGCAGACAAGTAGTACAAGCGGGAAGCTAACAGGAATGTGTGTTTCTGGGAGCCTGAGGGAAGGAACACAGGGACAACTTGTTGTGGTGTGCTATTAGATCAGTTCAACTTCTCCCACAATTTGTGAGATTGAAAAGCCTCTCAAGTCTCTCCCTCCCTGCTTTTCCTGAGCATTCCTCTGCTGCTTTCCACAAACTGGTATAGAAAAAAGTTCTATCTTTATTTATTGTTTAATCATGGGTCAGCACTGAGTGAGTAAGACATACATTCTTCAGCATATCCTGTTGGCACATATCAACTTATCGCTGAGTAGAGGTTGCTCATTTCAGCAGGCAATATTCTCAAACAAAGAAAAATTACTAGTTTTCTGGTGATCTCTGTAGGCAGTACTTTGGTATTAAAAACCCACCATGAGTGCCTGTTGTGCTCTAACTGTAGGTGCTGAGTTCCAGACTTTGGAAAACTGCCAGAATGACTATCACTGAGAGAACAATCTGCTCCATTTAACTTACAGAGCACCCACTAGATACTAGAGTATCCTAACAGAATACTGACTGAAAAGCATATTGTCAATTGTTTTAGAAGCTTAATGGCCTTACATTTCCCAAATGAAAAAAAAAGACATACCTGAACCACAAAGTTTCTGTGACAGTAGATGGTCATTAAAGTAACTTTGTGGTGGCACAAACCATAATAACTACCAAGATTACACAATGAAATCAAAGAAAATTGAAGATGAAACAGCATAAAATTCTCATATTTATAAAACAGAAAGACAAAACAGTACAAGTGTTTACCTGGTAATCAGGCTTTGTAAAGTAATCTAAATTAGAAATGTGATCCAGAAAGATGTTAAATTCTTGAGGAAGATGTTTCAACATAAGTCTGTGTTCGTACCTTTCTTTAATGGAGCCCACTTGCTCCTAGGAGTAAGTAACACAACAAACATTACCACATCTTCATTCTCTGCTACAACATATTTACATTCTATGTTACAGCCATTCAATACACTACTAGCCAGAAAGACAGGTCAGTACATTACAATGAATGGTACTGAGAAAGGCCATTCTACATCAGACAGAAAGATAAGAGATTCTGTCATTGCTCCCAGTACACTTGCAAAATAATGTACAAACTTCAAATTCAATATGAAAAGTCATTTAATGTTCTGCTGTGTTTGTGTTGTGTTTGAATGCTGACTGATATCAAGGATTGTCATTAAACACTCCAACTTTTCCAGAATGTATGTTTTGAAGATTTAAATATCCTGTTGCATCATCTGAAGTTCAGTCATTTTTTGGTGTTTATCCGGTCATGTAACATGAGTAAATCAACCAAAAAAGAGCTGCCACCTATATATCACATTGTCATCTACACAAACCACATCAGAGAGTAACCAGGTTTCAGTATAATTTCAGAAGAAGTTGTATGAAGTAATAACAGGTTAATTAGATGATGTTTCTTTGTATACCTCCCCTAGGATATATGACTTAAACACTACCACATATTGCCCAATTCACTTTTGTTCACCAGCAAATAAGAAAGGCCCATTTCACAAGTAATCAAAAGAGATAGGTGTGATAGGTGAAATAAAGTACTCAAGTGAAAACGGGAATAATGAAATAAGAGGCAAATATACACTTACTTATGCTATTTAAAACATTTTCAATCTACAGGTAAACCTACCTCCTGCCTAGGACAGTTCATAAAAAAAAAAAAAAATTTGAGTGTTTTTTACACCATGACACCAGGGACAAGAACTAGCACTAGAAAACACTGGAAAACCTCATGTTAAAATTAATGAACCAATAATTCTTAGCGGAATCTTTATCACAGCATTTCCCCGGAATCCAAAAGTATATTTCCCTCATGCTCTTTGGTTTCAACTCCAGGTTTACCTTATCTTTTATTTTCCTCCAAGGCAGTTGCCCAACCACAAATTCCACCAACATGTAGAATAGAGACCAAAGGTCATCATGCCGACCCATTTCCTGTGAAAAAGAAGTATTTTTCTACTGTATATTACAAATACCTAAGACAGGAGGGAAGACAAATTCTTTACTGCTCAAGAGTTGAATTATAAAATTTAATATAATCTACACTGCAAAACAAGTTTCGTTAAGTCCAGCAACTATTTTAAGGAGAAAGGTACAAGTAAATTTCAATAGAGAAACAACAAAAGTTGAAATGTGTTAAAATGACACTACAAATGTCTACACTGGGAGAGCTGTTTATTCAGATTTCTTTACTGTATGATGTTAAGACAAGGTACTGGACATTATGTACCTCATAAAATACAGTAACTTCACCTTTTTTAGTTTATTAACTTAGAATACAACTGAACACCAAAGATAATTATTAAAACCATTATTATTTCTACACCAAGAACTTTTCTATCCTCGACTACTGTAAAGTATATCATCCTTTCACAAAATTTGTAATTTCTATTAATTTCTAAATAATAAATGCATATATAAGAATACAAAAAAGGGAAATGAATAATAACTGCATTACTGACTTATTTCAGCTATATGAGATGGGTATGATACAGGTTGAGATACTCACTCTGTTTCTGTGAGCGTTGATTGATGCATATCGTACCGTTCCTCGAAAACCAGCGACAGCTCGTGGCTGTCAAAGAATAAAAAAGAAAAGATTCTCATTGTCAGAAATAAACACTCTGACAACTTAACTTGGCATCCACAAAGTGAGTATGGAGCCACAACATATCTCATTTGAGACTTTTATTTCAGTTTACCATATTTCTACAAGTTCTCAGTGGAAATACAAGTGACATTTGTCACAGTTTTTTAAAGTATGTGATAGTTTATAAACTATGATCTATTGACATCAGTATTTGCTGTCCACAGGCATCACATCCTGTTTACCTCATTCCTCATCACAGTCATATGGCAGAAATATTCTTCTTTTTTCTCCAATGCTGAAACTATTTCTTAGTTCTAACGATAAGAAGTTTGAGGGTTTAAATTCTGACAGGATCTAAACTATAACTTCTTCCTCTTAGCTAAAATACACCAATATTATGTGGTATGAACATATAAGCAGCCATTTATTGAAATGTGTTAGCAATATTTTCACAAATTATTTTCTGAACTAGCAAACCAACCAATTTTTTGAGACATTCCAAGAGCAGAGTAAGCCACAGGTAAGTCTCAAAGCTATGGCTGAGCAATAAATAGCAAAGGCTGCACCACAGGCATCAATTTAAAATGTTTCTTTCTTTTCTAGTTTCTGAAAACAAGCATTTCCTCCCTTAAAGTCTAGATATCATACAATCATAAGTCAATTGGTGTTTTATAATCACAGAATACATTTTCCCATGCTTCTTTTCTTCAAATAAAACATTACAGAAAGAATTATATAATTGAAAACAGTCATCATTAGTAGATATTTACAATTTAAAAAGAAAAAAAAATCAAACCGTGGTGTTATTACTTTGCCTAAGGCAGATATCCAATCCATGCTACCTCCTTAATTAATCATTCTATGTAGACAGAACTGCCAGGACTGGTAAACTTGCTTTCTTTTATGCAGTCTTATCTTCCCAATCAATACTTCTTTTTGTTTCTTCTAACAATGAACGTAGGAAGCTTCAATTATCTATCTCACCTCTGACTTGTATTTAAAGAGATATTGGTGATCTGTCTGCTTGCCTAAGACTCACGATAATTCTTCAGATTTTAAAAAACTTTGGCCAATACATTGAAAAGTCTGGTTTTATACACACACAAACATAACCACAATACACAAATTATTAAGATAAAACACTTCCATCTCTCCCTACCTATATATAGGTATAATTCTTTCTTATCCACCAACAGACACTATACAGAAATACCATTTAAATAAATCAGGAGTTGTTATTGCAGTCAATAACTCTGGCAATTGAATCCAGCAAGATTACGCAGCAAAGTCTTTAATAAAGGATTCAACAGTCCATATAATCAACATCTGCTAGAGTAGTATGATGAGAGCTGAACCAGCATTAGTTAAGAGAATACCTTCTAGGATGTTCTTAACATGAAGAGGTTCTCAGATGATATTCCATAAATCTTAGCATTTGCATGTTATCATAAAGTTTAAATGGTGCTTGGAACACATGTCATGTTCAGGCAGGACAGACTCAATTGTCTGTCTTGTTACTGTCTTTAATCTTATATCATCTTATATCATATACTGAACATTATCCTGCATTGAAACAACACTGTAGTTGGAGAAATAAATTTTTCAAAAAAAAGCACTTAAATCTTCTTCTTAGTAGTTGTGCAGGTTGGCAAACCATGCAAGTAAGAATAATATAGTATCACTGCCAAGACAATCAAAATACACATAAATTTACAAAAAGATGCAGTTTAATGAATAGCACTTCTCCAAAAGGGCACTGAGAGCTTAACTTTAAAACAGCTGAGAATACAAATTCCATAGATCTCAAGAGCATATAGTTTCAGAAGATGAAATCAAATGCTTACTATCTTCAGTCTCTGGTATGAATGTTAGAAAGGAATGACTATATTCATTTTTACTAAGTTAAATATTTCCATTCTTCTGAAAATAATGAAAAATACGAAAATTAGGATGAAATGAGGCTTTTATTCTAGCATAACAACTTCAATTCCTACTTGATAACTAGGACAAAAATGCTTCAGTTGCTAGACAGAGCAATAAAAAAAGACTAAGAAATGTCATATGAAAACTAAATTATCCCATTCAGTTTACAAAACCTAACAATCTGACTTATTTCAGTTCTGTCCTGGGGGAGAAAAGTCCATATGAGGAATTTCATTATGAACCTATTCAAATGCCTTTGAATGTTAAAGTCACTGCCATCTCTACTAGTCCTAAGATGATTTCAATTATCTGAGAATCACCTGGATGGGAAAGGGTAAAAAAAAAAAGAAGAAAAATAAAGCATGAGTAGTGCTTCTATCTATGAGCTTATCATGAAGCGAATTCTGAATTATTTACTCGAGGATATCTAAATCATTTTACTCCCTCTTGCCTTAAAGTATAGTTTCTATAATCTGACTTAAAAGCATATGTAACTCTGTTATATTTTAAGACACAATGAAATTAGTAATGCATCTGGTCACCATTTAATAGTGGTATTACAATGCCACACAACAAGAATAAAATAACTCTATCATGTCACTATCAAAGTGAATGATGGCTCTGTAGGTTAAATCAGGTTTGACTAATTAAGAATAGAACATACTGACTTCTGAGCATTTGCTGTTTCAGAACTCTTCGTGCATCTTACAGCATCTCATGAAGCAAAAGAGAAATACTACAGGCGATAACAGCAACTTCATGGATGATTCACTGCATTTTTTTCAAATAAAAATTCTCCTCTGCTATTACTGATCATCTTATTTTGTTTCAGGACATCTCCAAAACATACTTTGCAAATCTTCAACCAAATTGTACCTTGTTTGGGTCAGTTTGCATTAAAAAAAGTTTTTCTAATATAATTAACTCAGGCAGTCATCTGAAAGTCAGGATTGTCTCGGTTTTGATTACTGTCACTAAACTCTTCAAATTTTGGTTAAAATAAATTATTTTCACATGCACATGAAGCAGATTCAATGACCATGGTGAATTTTTCTACTCATAAAGGTACTTCTAAATGTAACATCAGATTTCTTTGCAGGTGGCCCTGCCCTGGAAACATTTGACAATGTCTCAGATAAACTAGATGCAGGAAAATAGGAGTTCCTAGAAAAGTGAACTATTTCCTCTAAGCACACAGGTTTGCAGATTCCTGGGAGACACTACGCTTACAAACCTGTCTGCAAATGTGGCTTCTTTGGAGGGGTGTGGTGGAAGCAAATCACTCTCCTCAGTTCAGTGTCTCCAGATAAATGCTCTGGGTTTATTGCTCTGGGCAACATTGGAAACATTACACAGAGCAAAAATTTAACTTATTGCATTCATGCAAAATAGATAACAAACATGAAAAAATAAACCAATACTGATTCTTTACATTATATCTCACACACACCATGGTTCTCCCTATCAATCAGGCAATGACTGAGTATTCTTAAGTGCCTCTAGGTTTTGCACTAGGAAGCCAGCAGTGCTGCCTCTAAAGTCGAGTTCAAAAGCACATGGGGGGGTGAGTAGAGAAGTAGCCACCTATGTTACCCCTATTTTCCTTTGTTAAAGGCAGAAGAATCCTCCTTTTTTATCTTTTTTCTTTAAAAGATCAATTTCCTAGTTCTGATGCCCACTAGGAATATATTTCCATGATTGGAACTACACACAGTTCCAATTTTTTCAAACATTTTTTCATACCAAATAGCTTCAACAACTCACATTCCAATGCCACCTTTCCGGGGAATACAGGCTTTGCAATCTACTGTAATGCCCAGCATGCTTTAGCACCAGTTAAAAATAGATGAAAAATTCAGGGATCTTCTGGGTAAGGAAAGATGAAGCAGTTGAAATACGATTGCCATAAAAATGTATTATACATCTTAATTAGTTTTCACTGCATAAACAGTTCTTCAAACCCACACAGTCAGCTCTGTCTTAAAATCCACATCAGACACTAATAATTTAGTACTCGCACTTATAACTCTTTATCAACCCATTTCCTATAGTTATTGGTATAACACGTTACTTAGACTCAGATCTACCTAAAAAAATGTGATTTCCAAAAACTGATTGCAGCTGTGTGATCCTATGTTACCAGAAGCTGTGTAACAAGCTAACATCTAAACAGTACAATTAAATTTTGCTATTGTGAGTTCTAACAGACATGTGGTGACAAATGAAAACTAACTCCTACTACATGTGCTATAAAGAGCATCACCATTTCTAAGACAGCAGTATTTGATACATAAACCAAGCTCCTGAGCTACTCAGTTTTCAATCTGGAGTATTTACTCAGCCAATGTGATGCACTAAGCTGAAAACGACGATCGTTCCAAAGCTGATTCATGAGCAAACAAAAAATCTGGTGGGCTGGAGATGGTAACAACCTACTAAGTGTCTGTCTCCAACTTGCTGCAGTGAAAAAACACACAGGATAAATCTGCCATGTCTATTTTTGCTTTGCCCTATGCAGTCTGTCTTTCTTCTTCCTCTTATACCATGAGCTGAAGCAGAGATTACTGTAGGAGGAAGACTCTGCATAAACCAGCTATGCTCTGGCAGAGAATTTCCCCAGAGGGCAGAATATTGTTTTATTTATCTCTGTAAGTCAAAATTTTACAGTTGTTCTGCGCTATCG
The DNA here is from genome assembly GCF_009829145.1 of Chiroxiphia lanceolata. Classification (NCBI taxonomy): domain Eukaryota; kingdom Metazoa; phylum Chordata; class Aves; order Passeriformes; family Pipridae; genus Chiroxiphia; species Chiroxiphia lanceolata. The sequence goes on from NC_045642.1 coordinate 27,883,022, forward strand.
GAAGTTCTGTGCTCTTAGCAGAGTTATGATTGAAGAACCAATACCTTAATTTTTAATTCTTTTGTACATATCTTATTAAGTATTGATAATTATAACAATTACACCATATATTAAAGAGCTGCATAAATCCAGAAGTAGACTATTTCAAGTAGTAGACTTATTTCAACTATGAATGGAAAGCAAAACATCTCAAGTAAGCTAATGAACATAAATATACTCTCTTTCCAATTCTCTTCTCCATCCCACAGGGGCAGAAGAGGGGTGAGGGAAATGAGCAAGAGGCTGAGATTAAACCACAACAGTAAAATAACACATTTTCCTTCTTAAACTATACAAAATAATTTTTCACAACTTAGCAGAGAATTTAGCTCATAGCTCAGAAGGAACTGGAAACTAAAGTTTCCAGTTCGATTTTGGTTTGCTTCTATTTTCATCAGGAAACAAATCTTACTGGACCAAACCATCTATCTTTCCACTACAATAGTTTTTAATTTCAGACAAATAGCACAGCTCTCAAAGACTTCCAGTTCCTGCAAGTTTAATGAAAATTGGTGATTAAAGACAGAACTCAAATTAGTAAATTGACACAGAGACAGACAGCTAAAATTCAATTAAAATGGTTCACATCCATCTTAAGAGACACCACTGAGTTGGTCAACCAGCATTAATTTTAGATGGCAAGCAAGTACATGCCTAGTCCCAAAAGTGCAACCATGTATTGGTCGGGAAAGGAGGGTGTAGTATGAAGCTGCAAATACTAAGAAATTTGGAGGGCATAAGGGAAGCCCAAAACAATAAGTTTCACCATTCACAGAAAAATTTCTTTCAAAAATAAGATCAAGTCTCAGCAGAAAAACGATTTCTCTCTTTTTTTTTTTTTTGTTTGGTTTGGTTTTGTTTTTTTTAAGGCTGTTACAGCCTATTCCCCTGAGCATCTATTAGTTCTATAGAAAATAAAGGAACTGCTGAATCAGAATACAGAACAGCTATACAGGACATTTCAGACTGCTTAAATTAAATTTCTAAGTTAAATTGTTTAATGATTGTTTGGAAACAATATCAGTATTCTGCACACTATAGGAAAGTAGGAAAAAAAAACCAATAGACCCTAACAGTTACAAAGTATTTTATTATAATCATTTTTCATATCTCAACTATTTCTCAACTGTTCCTTCAGGCAGGACATTAATATTGTGTATTCTATTTTATTTTTTACCCCAAACGCCAGGTCACAAGGAATCTTACTCTCAAACAAATAACCACACATGATTTTCTAAAGTTTTTTATTTAATTGTTGCAAGATTATTCAATTGACACGTTACAATGAAATTCATATATCCATTCTACTTTTGTCACTAAGTCAATTGATAATGCTCTTTTTTCATCTTTTGCATTAACTAACTGTCTTTTTGACCTTGTACTATCGCACACTAGACATCAGCTGTCTGTGTGTCAGTAATACAACCAAACTTGCAAGGATCATGCTCAGTGGATGCTGAAAATGCTACATATATACTCTATAAGATTGTGCCTTAAGTAATATCCCTCTGTGTCCTTGAAGGAGGTTATGGCAGACAATAATTAGTGTTACACTGGTAGGTGTAACACAGATATATCATTATGCTGCATAGATCTGTCACTGGTACATGTATCACAGCAATGCACTACTTCAAAAACTTTTGAAACCTAACAGTTTAATAGTTATTGTAATCTATTAAAAATAATGTCTGCACAAATCTCTCCAAACTAACTCCCTTGTCTTCCCTATAAAATTATCACTAATTCAGAAATGGAACCTCAAATGACTAATGTCATAATTCTTTCAACTCATGCAGATTACTTACATACCAGTTAAACAAAGGGCTCTTGACTTAGTCTCTTCAGCAAATAACCAACCTTGTACAGTAAGTAGGTTCCAGTCTTTGATGACTTAGAGGACATAAGAGAAAAAATTAAAGGAGTATGTATAGCCTTTTGAAAAAAGACCTTATATGTTTACATCTTGCACTGAATGACTGTGATATTATACAGTAATTTCTTTTCTATAGAACTGAAAGTTTTAAAGAAAATATAATGCTGTAATATGTCATCTTAGACTCTTCAGCGGAACTCCATTTACTGAAACAAGCTTTTTTTTTCAAGTAGTCTACTCTTTAAAAAGCTATCAACTATCAAATGCTTAGTTCAGAATTTAGAATGGAATCTTGCAAACCTCATCTATTTCCAAAAGTATATATAATGTAGTCTGACTGATGCAAATTCAGTAAACAAAAACTGAAAACATAGTTCTAAAAATATTTGTTCTTTAGATCATTTCTTTAGCAAAAGGTACAAAATTTAATTTAATAAACATGGAAAGGCAGAAGTGGGCTATCATAGGAAGGGATAGTCAGGTTTCCAAAAAATTACTCCAGCCATCTCTTCCAACACTACTTTTGAATCATTATTTATTAATAAAAATATTTATTTTACAAACAAAGAACATACAGTAAATAGTTTTCAACTCTAATTTCAGGAGCTTACTGCATTCTAATTTGGCAGCTGAATTACATCACATATGTGCCTATTGCTCCTTCTTTTACATTTATTTGTGCCGTAATAGCTGAACTGATTTTGCTAATTGCAAAACACACAATCGGTGCAACAACATTATTCAAATAAATTAAGATTTACACACTAACATTTTTAAATATTTCTTTGCTTATGAATTCTTGTTCATTCTATGTCTTTCTGCTGATTTACAGCAAGTTCAGTACAAATCTATTACTTATTTACAGTCCCAGCTCTTGAATTCTTGCACAAAGTGCTGAAGAGAAGCAAAGAGAGGTGGCTGTTTAGGAGGCTGGTCTCAAAATTCATGATTAGATACCTGCTCTATGTTCACGGAAAGCTCGTAACAGTGAAAAATTGAAAGAAGTTTAGCTTTGTTTAGAAGAAATTCTTTACTCAGGGAGTGGTGAAGCACTGAAACAGGTTGCCCAGAGAGGCTGTAGATGACCCATCCCTGGAAGTGTTCAAGCCTAGGCTGGATATGGCCCTGAGCAACCTGGTCTAGTGAGTGGTATCCCCACCCCCAGCAGGGAGATTGGAACTACCTGATCTTTAAGGTCTCTTCCAACTCAAACCATTCCGTGATTCCATGTGTTCAGTGCTTCTTCACACTCATTTCTGCCTTTGTTAGATAAACACTGAAGAAATTTTTAAAAATCTGAATTTAGGATTGCCCAGTTACAGACATTTCCTCCTGGGAACTTCTCACGCACAGGTCTTTACTTTGTAACCATTAGTGCAGAGGTGTCCAGTATATCATAGCTTTTAGGCAACTGATGAGGAGGAAAAGTAATTTTTTGTCACTTCCTTGTTCCAAACAATTCTGTTGCAAGATAATGGCGCGTTCACTCGAAGAAATAAAGTATAAATAGTCTACTCTGAAGTATTTCCGTGTGTAAAAGCCTCTGGGGGCTATTATAAGGATAGGAACCTATTAACATGTTTTTCTTCCTCTATCATAGAATCATTTAGTTGGAAAAGACCTCTAAGATCATTGAGTCCAACCATTAATCCAGCACTGTTAAGTCCATCATTAAACCACATCCCCAAGTGCCACATCCACACATTTTAAATATCTCCAGGAATGGTGACTTCTGGGCAGCCTGTTCCAGCACTTGACTATCACCCTTCCCATAGTTTGAATCTTTCTGTGACAGCAAGGAGGAGAGAACGATGGTGTTATCAGTTTGGTAGAGCAGTAACGAAGAGAATCCTTTGCTGAGCTGGAGCAGACTAGTCCTTTGGGAGAACTGGAAGGCTCTTGAGAGCTTCTCATGCCATGCCTGAATAGTCACGTAGCTCTAGCTCCACATCATAGGGTACCTCCATGCTAAGCTTGAGAATGTGTGCTGAACTACTCAAGTACTTGTGTTTTTCAAAAACAGGTTAAGAAAATGATAAAACAGGAATATTGTCAGGTTCAAATTGTTCTTTGTGACATAACATGTATAGTAACATAGCACCTACAGAAACACTTCTTTGTCACGTTCCTCAATTGCAGCCAGGACAACAGCAGCCTAACTACACAGCAGTGTATGAGCACAGTAGTTAATGAGACATGACTCCAGTAAACTCTACTCACACAAGAGTATCAGCGCAAGGAGGAGGCTAAAGAGAAGTTGTTGCAATAACTGGTAAGCAAATAACCTAAGGACCGACGAAAATTTTATCAGAAGGGAGAAGGCTTGTGGATAAATTTTAGAGAAGTTTACAAAAGTTTCAGTGAGCAAATAATAAGATTTAGTTACAACTTGCAGGTAAAAATGAAATGAAGAAAAGGAGCTCAAAAATTGCACTTTACATTTAAATGACAATACATGTTAAATATGAGACAAGTAGTACAGCTGAGGAAGATGAAAGTATTTCAAGTGGAAAAATAAGTATGATTTTCCTTGTTTGGGTGCACACATGCAATCCTCAACTAATCATATCCCTGTGTAACGTACTGTTAGGAACTGAGAGAGAACACGACTGAGAAAAGACAGCATAAGGTAAATGCTAGCAACAAAATGCTCCTCAACAGGATGAAACAACCACTGAACAGTACATTTCACAAAATGACGTGGACCCTGCAGTACCAGGCTTTCAACAGTATGGAAGAGAAGTCTGTTTAGACCTGTTAACATATTTTAGCCAATTATTTATAATATGCTTGATGTGGTGCGCTAAGAATTGAAACGACTCCTTGGAACATTTTTGTACTATTTAATAATTTTCTATGTAATCCACTGCCATTTAATAATGTACTCATAAACATTTCCTAATTGTCCTCGGATTTTGCTTCAATCTGTCACTCCAAACAGAGATGCATCAAGGAACTGCTAAAGAAACAGTGTATCTTTAACTAAAACCAAAACCTGATCAATAGCACAATTCTCTGAAGTTGACCAAAGGGCTGCCAATCAAACTTAATAGGTGGTCTCATTTCAATCCAAATTTTAATCTGAATGCAATGTTCAGTAACTATTCTTGAACAATTTCCAGTATACAGACTCTTACTTATAATAAATTCATGCAGTCAAGGTATCATTCAGTAGTTACTAACACAAATCCTGGCACTGAGGCAAACAAAGAAAACTGCACCAGTTTTAGTCAATACTATCTGTGGACCACTTCTGAGTCTTTTTTTTCTTAACGTTATATCAATGTTTGCTATAAAAGCATTTACTTGAAAAGAACATTGAGAAGCATATATAAGCAATCCATCTTTAAACAGTCTGTGAATCCAAATTGCCTTCAAAGAGGACAAAAGATTTGCAGTGATCATTTTGCTTACAGCAGTGTAGCTTCACTATTGCTCCTCCAGTTCTTAAAATCCCACTATCCCACCTTTTTTCCCATCATAAAAAGCATTTAATGAATATAGCTTCCACTCTTTCAGTACCATAAAAACAATGTTCTCTTCCAAACACAGAAATAAACAATCTGCAATTCTTCTGCCAAGATGACAGGAGGTAAGGCAGAATAAGATGGAGGTATTCTCTAGTCTTGCTCAGCAACCAAGAAAATCCAGAATATTATTAAAAAGAAACATCATGCAAATCAAATGTATAACCATTCCCAAATTTTCGCAAGCAAAAAACAAAATGAAAATACGAATATACAAGGAAATTATACTTTCACTCCCTGTACTTAACTGAAGAACAATAGACTTCCAAAGCTTTCAAAATAGATACAATGCTCTGCTTTGTTATCTACCAACACATTTCTGTGCAGCATTCTGTGCTTGGGTTGGGTTTTTGGGGGGGTGTTGTTTTCATTTTTTTTTATTGGTTCTTGTTTGTTTGGGGCTTTGTGTTTGTTTGGGGTTTTTTTTTAAGAATTCAGCTTCTTAAAGGATATTTCTAGGACACCACCTGTCACCCTAAAGTGAAATTTGAAGACAAAATTTGCTGGAAATCCTCGGAACCTGAGGGCACTGAAGAAAGGCAAAGAGTACTGAGCTGATTTTGTACATAACCACCTGAATAGAATAATATATTCATTGTTTGATCTGAACAGATTTGTAACTGTTTCCCTAGACAATAAAAAGACCTAAACATTTGCATTCACAATTGCTTTCACTGCATTTTTCTGACGGTCAGACTGTACAGCAGCTGGTGTATCTTCTGCTTTAGTAGAAGTCAGAGACAATTTTTGTTACTGACAGGTCACCAGTAAAAAGCGTGAGTAATGCCTCAGAAAATTTAGGTCCATATGCTATCATCTTTGGATTGGAATACTTTTGTCAGTGTTCAGAGAGTAAGTTTTGTGACTGCTTTAATACAAAACATACCAGAAAAAAACAGCACTACATTTTCTAGTTGTTCTCAAAGCAGGAATTCCCAGCTTGGTAATGTTTAAGATTTCAAATTTCCAGGCTAAAAAAAAAATAACAAACTGTAGAGTTCGATGTAAAATACTGTAAACTTCCTTAATGTATGTTAAAAATAATGCAATTTTTATTTTTTTACTTATTTGCAAATAAATACAGAAAAATTTAGACACTTGAAATTAAGGTCACGTTAAAAAAAACCCTATGATGGTGAGAACTCTGATGAAGCTCTTTGTTTTGTTTAAATAACAACTGAAGGATGACCTAAAATCTAGTCATTGGGAAGGACAGGAGAAAGGTGGGGAGATGAGGAATGCAGTCATAGGCTAACTCTCCCTTTGACCTAAAAAGCCTTATTTATCAAAAATACAACAGTTCCATACACAAAAGAGTCTCCTCAGAACACATTTCAACCCACTAATCAGGATACTCTCAAAGAGGAAGCCCACCTTTCAAGCTAAGAAACAAATCGAACAAAAAGGAGTTTTCTCCTTCAATTACCTTTGGTGAGTCCAAATCATCAGACAAAGGGGATTGGCTGTTGATCTGAACAATTCTCTAGCCTGCCAATCAGTGAAACATGTATACTGAGTAGAAAAACACTGATGTTTGAGATAAAAAGGTTTTATCTAAACACCACCTACTCGTGGATAGGTTTTTAATTGGTACTCCCTAGTTTTGTCACATCAGCTTGCATATGTTACACTATCTTCTTTGTAAAACAAATACAATGTAGTTATTTAGAATTTGCAATCCACACGAATAAAAGACCACAAAACTCAGGCCTGTGATAATACATTACATTCGAATTTGTAGATTTTTAAAGAATTATGACCTAAAATTATTTTTCAAAGGTTAATCTCTCTAACAGCAAAGACCATCAGCTTCTTTTTTTCTTTTATTTTGCTTTCTTTATATTAAATTTAATAGTACCTCAAAGAACAGCTGTGGCTAATGTTCACTTTAAAACAAGAGTGATGACAACTGCTATCTGCAGTACTGATGATGTTAAGAATGCAAATGTCCTTCAGATTTTGTCCCTCAAGGTTTTCTATTTCTGTACCACAGCTGACACCCTCACTTTCCATTTTCACCATGTAAATAGAGACACAGAAATTGAAGGCTGTATGAAGTTAGGTTTACACCCAAAAAGAATCATTTATTCTTTGTCTCAAAAAAAAAAAAAACCAAACAAACAGATGCTAGTACTATTTACTTTGGCTATCTCTAAGACAGTGGCAAACAAAATGGTAGGTATTGCACTCTCGAAAAGCAATAAACAGCAGACTATGAATCTCATAAATATACTAAATTTGCATCCTGCTAAATGTATTTGCTTGATGATTAGAGTCTCCCCACAATTAAATTCTAATTACCCTGCTTTGGAGTAATCCATTCTTATCTACACTATCAATTCAATTGTTGGCTTCCTCTCTCCAACAATGTATTTGCTTGTCCAAATTTCATCCTTCTTTCTTTCAAAAGCCTACATCATCCCCAGAAGTTTTTATTCTCCTTCCCACACTAAATTTTCTCTCTTCCAATCTTTTCCCTCACCAGACAAGGCTCCTCCTACCCATCAGGGTTTCCTTAGCAACTTCCGCTCTATCATTTAATTCTACGTCTACCCCAAATACCTGCATCCTAATAATGTCCCTAACATGTAAAATTCAGTTTCAGAAGCCTATACACACACATACTATTATCCAATTTTCCATATTCTTCATCCCATTCCCAGCTACACATGTAACACTGTTCAAGCTTTCACAAAAGTATAATTGGTCAAAACATCACAGAACCACAGAACATGCAAAGTTCAAAGGGACCCACAAGGACCATCGAGTCCAACCCTTAGCCCTGCACAGGACCATCCCCAAGAGTCACACCATGTGCCTGAGAATATCATCCAAAAGCTTTTTGAACTCTCTCAGGCTTGGTGCTGTGACCTCCTTGAGGATCCTGTGTCAGTGACCAACTACACTCTGGGTGAAGAACCTTTTCCTAATATCCAACCTAAACCTCCAGATCTTCAATGAGTACAAATCAAAGAACAGGAAAAACAAACAAACCAACCCAGATCCAAACCTACCCACTGTAAATACTGAACTATATGTTAATAGACCGAACACATTTCCAAAGACCTTATCTGCACGAGTTATACCTTTTTCTATTTGCTCTTGAAGCAACGATGTGGCACAATAGATACATTTCATCTGCACTCTAAGACACATAATGATGGTACTACCTACATCTAGCATATGCCATTTGCATTTAAGGTCTTGGCTGAAAAGTTTTAAGTTTTTATGACATATTTAAGTGAGACTTCAAGTTCTTTAGTTAATAAAACAAGGTTAAGTAAATTGAATAGAAAATATAAAATTACATACACTGTCCTTTTTAAACAAGTATGAATTATTCTACACCCTTCCAAGCAACACTATGATACGCATTTGTCATTACTTTGCTTTCATCATTCAGAAACTTACAAGCTGCAATAAGTGTTTGTTTCAGCCTTTTACGCTCTAACCAGGTTATAATGTCAGATCATACAACAATGAACTGCAGCACTTCTCTACTGTCTTCAATATATTCATACATTTTACAAATGTCTTATTACTGAGATTCAACAGACATATCCCTCTCTCTTTGAAAGTTAGCTCCTCACAAGAAGAGTCATTCAGACAGCTGTAAGACAGGACAACTTTGTTGAAATTAATCTATTTCAAAATCAGCAGTTAAAAATATTGTATTATCCAGTAGTATTTCTGAGAAAGAACTATTTGTAGCGTGAAAACGTGTGCAAAGCTTTGGTTTTGCTTTAGATTTTATGTTAATCTATTTTCCTTTCAGTTTTGAAGATTCACCAACTGAAGTAGATCACTGTAGTAAAATGACACTATAATAAGAAAACTGCAACTAATTAATTTTAAGGTTAATACGTGGAACAAATGGGAAATTGTCTGTGCTGACTGAATAACCCAAGAGAATGTAAAACCTCTGGGTCTTTAAGATGACCAATAAAGGTATTACATTTAGACTGAATGTTCAGACACTGGGGCAGACTAATAAACCTTGAACATATTTTCATTATGTAAAATTGTCCCTCAAAATGTTCCTTAATTTCCTGAAATGAACTCTTACCCCTGTTTATAAAGTGGGGTAATATTTTCCCATAAAGAAAATGCTGATTTTAAAATCACAGTCTGGATAATGATTATGGAATACCAGAAAAGATTAGTCCTTTTCTAACAGTTATTGTATTACATTTATAACCAATTCTAACCCTCTTCACTAAGTTTACAACAGATTACTACCTATACAGTGTAAAAAGAAGACTTAGAAAGTGCACTTCCTTTGTAGAGAAGGGAATAAAGACAGCTACAACTAAAATATTTGGGAAATACACAGGAAATGTATTATTTCATTGTTTTCTGAAATAGAGTTCTGATATCACTGAATGAAGAAATTATATAATTCTAGAGAGAGGCTTTAAAGGCTATTTCAGCTGCAGTGGGGGAAAAGAAGCTTATGTAAAAAAGCAAAAAAGGCAAAAACAGAAGTACCAGGGAAACCTGGAAGAATAAGGAGAAAATTTGATACTAGTTTTTATAAACACAAAACATATGCTTCTAAGTTTATAGCAATGTATGCTGAGTTTGAAAAACTGGTGGAATTCACCTGCTCTTTAACTTCATGCCCTCTTTTATATTGAAAGCTTGAGTCAGATGGAATGGATGACCCAAATAACATTTCATTGGCTAAGCCCCCAAGTTAATAAACAAGGAAAACCTAACTGATGATTCACATGAAATATTTGGTTCCCTTCTTAATTATTTGTTATGTAAAAATCAGTGCATCCTGCAGCAGTAGTTCATATGAAAACTGCTGTTGCTTACTGACTTCAAAAGCTTAAGCTTTTCATGAAAAAGGGATTCTGATGGATACAAAAATGTGAGAATTAAGATGACATTAATACCTACAGCAGCAGTTTCCTAGATTCCATCATACTCTTGGTGGATGAATTAGAATATATCTCCTTGAAGTTTTATTTTTTCCTTTCAAAATCAGTATTACTGTTATCTGGCTGCTGCAAACCAAAGGTCATTTTAGACAATCTAATCAAACTTGTCTCTAACAAACAAGAAACAAAAGCCTCCTGTGGTTGAACCTCAGCGAGCAACCAAGCCCCATACAGCCACCCGTCCACCCAGCAGGATGGGGAGAGAATCAAAAGCAAAGAAACTAGAAAACTCATGGGTTGAGATAAAGACAGTTTAACAGGGAAAGTAAAATTAGGGTTATAAAAAGCTAATAGTCAACCAGTCAGCTTTAACTATGGAACTGGTTTTTACCAATAGAGTACTATGTTTTTGAAGAACATGCTTTTACATTGTCCTGGGGTATTTGCAGGATCTGCTGAACAAAACTAATGAAGCTTAGAAGGATAGCCTTAAGGAGAAGCACATAGCACATTTAATGAAAATATTAACAAATTTTATTAGTAAGCAATGCCAACAATATGGGTGCTCTCTACACAATAGTCATTTCGAACTATGACATACAAACAAAACCAGTCTTTCTCCCCACCACCACTCCAATCTATAAATATGGGTTACGCTGTCAAAAAATTCTAAACAACTTAAATTGAAGAATTACTTCAGTTACATTGTAGGGCACTGCAATGAAAAACAAAAGGCAACAGGTGAGTTTTTACAAAAGAAGGAACAGCAGAAATATTGAATTTTCTGTTGTTATCACCTATTTGTTTCTGAAAATGCTACCATTGGTGTGTGTATATATACAGAAACTTGGGAATTGTTTTCTCTTTGAAATTACAGGTCAGCTCAAAAAACATTAGAAGCAGCCAAACATACAGAACATGACAAGAACACCGAGAAATAATAAAATAAAAGAGAAGTAAAACTACTTAAAATGTTTAGCTCACCTTTCCAACAGCAGCAGCCACTCTGTTGGTCTCCCCTGCTCTTTGCTTTCATTGCAGTGTCCAGCATTATGGCTGAAGGAATAGAGTACAGCAGAACCCCACTAATTTACCTTACTAATTCACATACCTCATAATCTGCACAAAAAAATCTGCCACTTTCCCAACTTCTTAGGCAAAATAAAAGTGAAAATCCTGTAGAGATGTCTTCTATCACTCACATCATATTTATAAATATGCTGCACAATATTGACTAGTACATTAGTCAGTATTACCATCAAAATGAAAACTAAAATAGCTTAATAAAGAAAATATGTTTCTTTAAAACATCACCATGTACCATGGCCCGACTTGTTCATTTTCAAACTTTGAAATTAACAAAATTAACTGCCCATCAGTGAATTAGGGAGACTCCATTGTACTTAAAATTGTAATTTCCTCATTGATATGCTTTTATCTACAATTTTCTTCAGATTGTTTGCATTTAGAATACAGTAACTACACTTAATTATGTCTTCATATATATTATAATTAGTGTCCTATCACTGTTTTAATTATTCAGACTTTCACTTTCAGAAGATTATATAGATTCGCTTTAGTGTCTGACTTTTATTTTTTTTCTCCTCATAGTTGTTGGGTTTTTTTAAACGCAATATACAATACCAAGTGAAATTCAGTTCTGGTATATTACTGTGATAATTAATGAAAACCTGACAGATTATCCCAGAAATCATAGATGTACACCTCTTCCTCAAGCCAAAAATCAGAACCTGAATCATTCCCAACTGCCTGTCTTTTAACATAATCAATAAATCACATGGCATTTCTGATCTGGAATAGTGTTTGTCAAGCTCAGAAGAGTTACCAGGTCAGTGGAACTCCCATACTTCTCCAGAAGAAAAGAGAGCATACTACCACATTCAAGTATTCGAATTTCAACTGTGAAAAAATCTTACTGGTCTGACATCCCCACATGAGTTGGTAAACTGCCGTGCCAAGCCAAAATCCAGCATATAACACTTCCTACAGGTGCTAGGAAAACGTCCCATTGCGAAGTTTGACTAGGAAGAAAAACAAACACAGAGAGAGAATAGAGACATAGACACAGGTTTCAATATGTTCATGTATTAATGCAGTAACACAATCATAGAAAATTCTACTTCTGCATCCTTCCTTCCATATTTTCACTTTTATCAAACTCCCATTAAATTTGAAGAAAACCTTGTTAAGAAAAACAGACATCCAACTTAGCACATCTGAACAGTGGGCTATATTGTCTGACAAGATTGTCATCTTACTTTGTCACTTAGAATATATTAACTTCTAGCAAGCATTTTCGAACCATGTCACCCACTCACATATATTGATTTGGACATCACAAAAAACTACCAACCAAATTGCCAACAAATTCATCTAAACAAATGCACTAATATCGTATATGCAGAATACAAAATATGGGTGCAAACAGCCTTTTCCTTCCACGGATGGGGAAAGAACCAGCTTTAAAAAAATCAGACAAACAAGCACAGAAAAACGACAAACAAGACCGACCAAACAGTGAAAACAGTGGAAAGTCAGTGAAAACTTACATAGGCAATTAATTCTAAAAAGCTTCAGTAAATTTTCTTATTTGCCCTAAGGATTAACATTCCGTGTTAGCCCTTTAAAAAACCCCACCACTATGATGCTGGAACATGTTGGTTGAATTAGTCTCAAGTCTCTCCCCATCAAATCCCCTTAAAATGGATTACATGATAAAAAAAAAAAAATAGAGCTAAAAACTAAGTTCTGTGAAATAGAATTGAAACCACACACCTGAGCAAACCGGAAGTTTAACACAATTAACCCTAGGAAAACCTCTTTTTCCATTAAGTGAAACAGCAGTACTAGTAAATCTGAAATTCAAAACTGCTTCACTGTCTACAGTTGAGGGTAAAAACCAATCAAAACTATGAATTGAGTGTGATCAACACTATTCTTAAATGGAACAGAATTTCAGCATTGCCTAATTGATCACGAGAAAAAAAAATCAACCAAGGACTTCAAGATTTCAGCTCAAAGCTTGCTTTTAGCATATAATCTGTCTAGAAGAAGAATAACAAAAGAATAAAAGAACTTGTATTTTCAAGCCATGAAAACTGCATATTAGAAGCAATCATGTCTTCTTTTGCATTTGTGAGTCACAACATAACTTGTAAAGGGGAAGAAAAGTTACTTCTTTTATGAATCTAATATATTACCTCATAGTGCTGTTTATTCTCTCTCAACCTTTAAACTTTTGGGGTTTTTTTTCCTTCCCCTGATCAAACTCTCCATTTTCATCCTATTTGAGCCCACAAACTCCACCAAGATACAGCTAGACAATAAGATGTCCCCAATCCATCCTGCCAGCCATAAGGGAACACATTTCCCATTCAAAACTTGAATTGCTTTCATCATCAAATTTTTGAGCTCCAGCTAAGTTCTTCTCACCTATTTCACTTGACATTCACTGCCTCTATGCCCTTTCCCTATTAAATGAAGTCTTAAATGCAGATGGTTCAGGGAGAATACAAGTTTTATAAAGAGTTGCCAGGAAGAAGTGATGAAAATGAAAATTTCCTAATGCACAGAAACTAATCAGAGGTTTTAGGTAAGCATCATTCAGTTGACAGAAGTTTAGCTATATATGTCAGATACAACCAGCCATATGTGCTTCTATTAGAAAACACAAGATTTGCTTATTTTTTTCTCATTTTTTTCTCATTTGCAAATTTTGACAGTTCAGAGTTCTAGTCATATCTTAAATACACAGCAATATTAAAAAGAGGTGGTGCAATTTCAGGAATAAAGTCAAAACCAGAAAAATAGTAAGAACAAAAGCTTGATACTATCAGGAAGGCACTATCCTCGTGGCATGTTGAAAACAGATTTTATTAGAATTGCACAATAAAAAAAATAGTTTTCTCTTACTGTCTGTCCTTCCTTTTCTTGTTTGTTAAGAATATATTAAATACAAAAAGATTGCTATTGAATGACTTATAAATACACCCTGCAGTTAGTATCTATTCTTTTAGATTTATTATATGACAGTATTAATTGCCATTAGTCAAACACATTATATGATATCTCATGGCAAATACTCTTGATTACATGATGCTGCAGATAAGAGTTGGAAGTTTTAACTACAGAAAATTGCACGGAGGCCTAAATTAACTGGGGACAATGATGACAAGGACCAAAGTTACTGTTGTTGCATTCCAACATTAATTAATAGGAAAAAATCTGTCCTATCTGATGATTTAACCTTCAATTTTCTGTAATTTTTGCATTTTAGCATCTAGTATAGAACCTATCCTTATTTATGCAGCCATCTAATGACCACATCTTACTTGCCTGTTTTGATTTAATGGGCAGACTTACTGGTTTTATGTCCCTGTGCAGGAATCCCACAGAATGAATACTTTCAATAGATTCCAAAATCTGCTTCCCAAGCCGCAGAGTGGTACTAATGGTGAATGTTCCTCGAGATTGGCTCCGACGCAGATCTGCCAAGTTCCGACCCTGATTAAATCAAAGGGACATTTTCATAAAAAAATACTAAAGCCAAGATTCACAAATGGTGTAAAGTCTTCCTACTTCTTTAGCTGTTCATGGTTAACCATGGAATACTCTCAATACCTATTTAACATTCAAGGATAACACATTTCACCTAAATGTAATGACTATATATCCCTGAGTATCTCCAACACTAAATTTAGAATCTGTTTTTGAAAATATGAATCTTAGTATCACTCTACTCCTAAATACATAGAACAAACTAATCTCTACTAGAAGACTAGTACAAACACTATTAGTTAACATTATATCAGTGTCACACCTGAAAAAAAACCACTGAAAAAACGCTCACAAAGACTTCTTTACACTCACCTATTCAAGGAAAAGTACATAATTTAATTACACATTATACTGAATAGATGAAAAATATACTATGTAGGAAATGCAACCCCATGACATCACAAAACTGTTGGTCTGCCAAAATAACAGATGATCAACAGTATGAATTAGAGCACACTTTTCCTAGTATTCATATTCACCAAGATGACAAAGGACAATAATCCCATAACCTTCAGTGTTAATCACCCGTTTTATCCCTTTTTACAGGAACAAGTCTTTCAGGAAAGTGAATTAAGTGTTTTCTTTTATGTGCAAAGGGTATTTTTTTCACTTTTATCAAAAAAGTCATCAAAATGCAGAGACAAATATAATACATTTTAGACTATCTTCAAGTGAAGACTTGAATGTAAAGTATCTTAGAAGACATCACAGTTCACTCTTCATAAAGTCAGGTCTTTCTCAGGATGCAAGTTTTCTCCTTTTTGATGGAATTATGGAAAGGATATAAAAGGATAAAGATAAAAGGATATGCTCAATTTAGGTTTGCTCACTACTACACGTTCATGATCTTTGGGGTATTTTTTTGTTAGGCATCCTCTAAAATTTTACTAGTATTTTCATATATGCTTGGCTAATAAACCAAAACACACAAGCAAACATTGAGCTCTGTTTGATACACTGACCTGCAACTGCATGACCACATAGTTAAATCTATCATTCCGTCCACATCCGATGAATCTACAGACATGATCTTTTCCTGAGAGAAAAAGAAGCAAATTAGCCACTAATAATGAAATTCTGTGGTTTATTCCTTTAAATACTTAGTGAATTACTTAAAAAGATAGCTATATTTCTTTAGAGATGTTCAATAAACTAAGTCCCCCACAACTCAACAGCAGTAAAACCAAACTTAGTTCTACTTGTAATTATACAAAAGATTTTTCCCATAATATATGAACCTCTAC
Organism: Chiroxiphia lanceolata; assembly: GCF_009829145.1. Lineage (NCBI taxonomy): Eukaryota > Metazoa > Chordata > Aves > Passeriformes > Pipridae > Chiroxiphia > Chiroxiphia lanceolata. The sequence goes on from NC_045642.1 coordinate 27,899,169, forward strand.
CACAGCCATCACTCTTCCATAAGAAAACATGCATGACAACATGCCTAAAGGTCCAAAAACTTGAGGTATTTTGGACTTGAGAAGGTTATTTTCCTACAAAGCTGACAGCTTGTTATAGACAATATTCCAAGCCACCACTTCTCTTTTCTATAAGCTGCAGCTGCTGTGATAAAAGAGAACAGTAGTAGTTACTTGTTGGGCTATGTTTTGTATTAAAAAACTGTAGAAAATATAATTCAACAAATCCAATTTATTAACATATTTTTTCTAGAATATGATCTTTGTTATTTAGCTACAAAAGATAAATTCAGCTCAGGTACACTGAAACAGAATAAAAAATATTATAGTTTTGTTTAAGCTGATTTTCTGTAAAGCCTCCTCCTGTCCTAGGAGCAAACTGCAGAGGAGATGAAGACTAGTAAAAAATAATCTCCTTACTATCCTGCAGTTGTAAGTCAAAACATAAGACTCCCCAGCAAATAAAGAGAAAAAGGCAAGCCAAAGACTGCAGTAGGGAAACAGAAGGGGAATACAAATTCATTGTCATTTTGATACCTGTGTTCATTGACTTGGAGAGAAGCTGGAACCCCTTATGACCCCACTCTGTGACAGAACAGGGAACTGTAGGGTTTAAGTCCCTCAGGCCATTTACCTTCCTTTCTGACACTGTGGAAGCTACAGCCAATAGAAAGCTGACGGTCTCAGGTGCTTACTAAAGATATGTAAAATTTGTGTCATCTAAGGTTTCTTTCATGAATTTCTTTACCCTTAGGATTACCAGACTGTCATAAAGGGGGGGAAAAAAAGTTAAAAAAAAAAAAGTGAAAGGAAAAAGGTAATTAAAAAATTCAAAAAAAACCATTACTTTTTTTCAAATTACCCTTGTGGCTAGCTACAGATCTGGGGAGACTTTTTGCTACTCCTACATTTACTGCACTCATAGGTCCATCAAAACCCTACCTGACCCTATAGCTTCTGAATATTCTCACTTCACTTGACAGAAGAGTGGTTGACTGTTTATTGCTTCCTCAGGAAGCTTCCTGACACGTACAATTAAATCAGGTAGGCCCATTTAAACAAAGAAAATGTTACAGGATTCACCAAAATAATTTCTTTTAAAAGAAATCTCCACAATTTCTGCAAATACATAAGTACTAAGCTATTAAGTATCACTGCTTTTCCTCCACTTTTTCCTTCCACCCATTCATTTAAGTAAGACAGGTGGTATTACAGACAGTATAATTTTATGAAAAAAAAAGACTTAGTAGCAAATTTGTCAAGATGAAATTTTGTATATTCATTGCTGCAGTTTCCAGTTAATGAAGTCTCATCTCAAATATTTATGATTCATTTTACATCCACTGTGGGTATGCTGAAGGAACATCTTCAGAGAAACGTATATTAGTCAGATTTTATCTGTCAAATTCAGCAAATGTCTAAAATGTGGTTTGGTCAGAGAAATTCCACTTTAACTGGAGCATCAATTCAGTTTGTGTGGTAAATTCTCTGGAAACTAAACTTCTATAAAAACCTGAGGAAAGAGAAAAGAGAAGTGAGGCTGGTACACCTTATTCAAATAGAATGATCCTCCACCACTCCAGTGGGGCTACAGACATCTACTAGAGCCTTCCACATATTCCTTTTCCCTCAGCAAGAAAACAGTATTTTCTCACACTTGTGAGCTACACAGCTGGGGTGCAGGGGGAGAAGATGACAGTAATAGGCTGCAGCAAACAACTATGCCCTTAAAAAACCTCCTAGGGAGGGTAAGAAGCCTACACATCATTGCCCAGGCTGCTGCAGCGTATCACTGTAGTGAGCTCCAGAGCCTACACCAAGCACAGCCCATCACTAAACTATGCTCAGGAGCTGTAAATGAGTGAGGGAGAAGTCTGTAAGGTTGTGTGAGACGGAAACCAACTGAGTGAGTCTCACTCTCACTGAGTGAGACGTGATAAATCTGTCTCCTCCCATCTGACTGTGGGAACAGATGGCCTAACAACATGGTTAAACAAAACAACCATCTGTTGCAGCAGAGTTCTTTTTCTTAAAAAAAAAAAAGGAAAACCAGGGAGCTTAAAGAGTTAAACAGTATTCTGCAACACTAACTACGAGACAGAAGGGGAAAAAAAATTTAAGATGTAATTGATGACTAAGCTGTAATAAATGGCCACATCAGTGAACATACCCCTCCTTCATAATTAAGAGAGAAGTCATAAAACTACTCACATATTTAAGCATGTTTTGCTAGGTCAGAATCTTAAAAGAGCTTCTGTGAAGCTTTTCACTGTTCACTGTACTGTACCCACAAAGTTATTACTCATTTTACCCACGTAATGATTGACCACGCTGTTTTAATTTTCAAAATTTCTGAAAGTTAAGAATGATAAAAAATAGTACATCCCTGCACTTCTGCCAACTGCTGTTCTCATTTCAGATTCTAATGCAGAGACACTCAAAAGCATGTTTAGAATCCTAAGAACGTGTCTACCTCTAGTAAAGACTGGAAGAGCTGTTCTGCTTGATTGAGACATATTACACCTCTTTATTTATTTTTTTCCTAAAAGCCTGTTTTTTCGTAACTTTCTCAGAAATTGTACAATTTTTTTTTAAATCAGATCTACACATCAAGAGAATTCTGAATGACTCTGTCAGCTCATGTCTCTCGCTGCATATGATTCAGAGATCAAACTTTCCAACTATTTGCAAGAAAAAGGATTTTCATGACGATTATATTCTTTCCTCTAGGTCCAAGGTAACTAGAACACCTTGAAAGTAAGAGAACATAAGCCCTTTGAGAAAAGGAAAATAATTATATACATACATAAATACATACACACACTTGCCAAAAAGGGATAGAAGAACAAGATAAAAGTTGTTCTCAGAGGATGTACTCTATTAGAAGGTTATTACAAAAATATCCTAAAAGAACTGTTTACAATTTCACCTGTTCTGAATCTATATTAAAAAAAATTGTCAAAAAAAGACAAATTTCTACATGGTAAATGAAGCATTTAATAAAAAATTAATCTTCAAGAAACAATTATAACATTGTTTTCTACTCCCCATTTTCATCCATTTTTCTTGATTTTCTCTACACTTCTAAGTTTTAGATTTTCCATACTGAAAACTTGGGAAGGTAAAGAAATTAGCGGAAAAGGCTCCTAGGAGCAAAGATTTTACGTAAAACATAAAATGGTTTCTACCATAACCTTATTTAATAAAAATCCTTTAAGTATGGATAAAAATAGGTGCATGTAAAAATAAAGTTCTCTATCTGTGCCAACTATAAACCTCAATATATGCAAAAGCTTCACCTTTGACCTGCTTCTTCCCTGTAGTTGCTTTCCTGATCACCTACAATATTTCCTGTCTTAAACCAGAGCAGTAACGGTGTTAAGTGTGGAACTTCCACAGCAATGACTAAAGGTCACTTCTAGTGTTATTATCATGAGATCACTAACTTCTTTTAGGTTTTTTTTTAACTGTACAACAGAATAAAAAGATATAAAAACTAAGAAATAATATATTTAGATTGTTTACTCATAAGAGAGGTTGTCAAAAGAGCTCCTTCTAAAGACCTCATACAAAATTTGAGTTTCAGTTACATAAAAGCTTCTAATCATTGTTTGCTCAAAGAAATAATACTGAGAAAACAAATAACTGAAATATTTGTTCAGCTTATATATTATGTGGATTATTTGTCTCAGTGGATCTGTTGTTCAGGTGTTTCATTGTTCTGTTCCTTTTATCTAGGCAACATTTACCATGGTTCAACAGAACCAAAGACTCTACTGTAGGAAGATTTGGGCTGCTAAAGGAATTATAATGTTCCTTTCAGTCTTCCTTTGGGAGTATAACTTCTGAAAGGCCCTACAACAATTATTCACATATCAATATTTTATTATTACAGCAAATATTTTTTTCAAAAATATTTCAAAAGGTAAAAAAGTTTTTACTAAGAAAAAAATCATTTTTCTAACACCTTAACTCAAAATCGACTATTCTTTACAGTAGAAACTTATAATGAGCTACAGTTATGCAGTCATATATAAGGTCATATTTTTATAAATACATTGGCATTGTAGTGCTACCAAAGTCCAATATTTTCTTTCAGACCTACTATTTTCCTTATTGCTTCAGCTATACCATTTTAAGGACTCTGGGTTTTGTAAAAATAGAATCCAGCTCATGTGTGCAGAAAAAAAAAAAAGAAAAATTAATTCAGAGCATTTAAAAACTCTGGAGTTACAGAGTATTTGGTTATTTGGTTATTCAAAACTCACTATCTTTAAGATAATCTCTTTCAAGAATGCTGACAAATGTTTTCTAAACTTACAATTGGCAATACTGAAATTTGCTACTCATCTCTGGACGAGAAACTCTAACATTCAATCAAAACTAAAATGCAGTCCTTGAATCTCCTTGTTCAATTATATAATACTAGATTTTTTTGTGAAATTCTTTAAACAGACCAACGTAGGAGTAGTTTGTTAACATTATAACATGTGACATGCTTGCCTCTTGAATCTATAGAAGCTGTCAATTACTGCTGCAGTGTGACCTTTACAGTACATTAGGCAGCACCATATGTCATCCAGATTTTGTTTTATTCAAACCAGGAGTTTGGAAAAATTGGGCTGCTGACAGGAACACATGTATTATTCAAAATCTTCCAGATTAAAAACAAAAGATTTTAAAGAAAAAGTCTCTCTTTAAGCTCTTTCAATAATCTTATGTTGTGAAAAGCAATGAGGAGAAGCAATTGCATATTTCTCTGTATTGATAGCTTCAGACATTAAAGTATTTAAATGCATATAAAAAGTGACTATTCAAATTCTGATTCAAGGAACTGATCCCTAAAAGTATTTCAGGATTTTACATGTCAGTATTTTTTTCCTACAATTACAGTACTTTAAAGTTGGAGGTTATGTTTGTTCGTGGGGATTTTTTTTAAATGTTTCCCATTTTGACACTAGAATTCTTCATTTTATTTTCATGTCATCCCAAATCAAAGAAAAAGTTAATTGTAGCAAGACTTTCAGAATCTGAAAGAGCTTCTATTCCACTTGTTATAACCATTTAGCAGTAATCGGCAGAATATGAGAAATATTTGCTCAAAATATAACTATATAAGAGATTATAATGATTTTTGAAAGAAGACACACTGACATTCTACTTCTGGCATATCCAAGGTACAGCCTTACCTTGCAGCTTTTTCAACACAGCTACTTCCATTTTCAGTACTTGCTTTGGCTGCTGAGCTGATTCGACTTTCAGTGCAACATTTTCCCGAGTAAGCAAGTCCAGTGCATCGTAAATTTCTCCAAATCCTCCACCTCCTATTTTCCTCAACTACATGGGGGAGGGAGAAAGAACAAAAATATATTTTAAAGAGGGTAGAAGAAAAGAAACAAAACATCTATCCTTCTTTGTACTGCCTGTCATACTGCAAACACTCTTGTATTACAAATAGATTTTAAAGTAACATAATCATATCCTTCAGTACAGTATAAAAGAGCTACTGAATAATCTACAAAGGTATGGTTAACCACAGTTTGAAAGAGAACACACCTGATCTCTATCTGCACTAAATTTCCTGTATGTAATACAATAGAAGAGTGCACTAGTATTCCCAGCATGAATCTGAGCTGTCAGTATGCTGAATAAAGTCTTTCCTCAAATAGTCACATACTACCCAGAGACCTTCAAATACAAGTGCATTGTGACATTTTTAAAATATGCCATCTTCTTCACTTTTCAGAAATGCACACACTGAATACTAAAGTTATACAAGTTCTTGGACTCCTGAAAAGAGACAGCATTTTCTACTATATGAAGTAACTTACACACAACAGCTACATCAATAAATTATATGAAATGGCTAAGATTATCTTTGAATACACATTTCAAATGTTACTCACATTTAAATGGTTCACCAATACCATTCTTATTAACAGACATATTAAAGAAACTTGCAGCACTGAAAGTTTCGTCTGTGCTAGGAGAGGTAAAAAGAATGCTCATGGCTCATTAATAAGTTTGCACTACATTCAGAGCAAATATTACTAGTTATGTTTCCACTCTGCTTTAAGTGTTCAGGGGAAACAGACACTTGTCTGGTTTTCAGTATCAAAAACGTCCATGTTATTTTATGTAATACTTCTAAATGGCTATCTCCCCCATAGCTAACACTCTAAAACCGATAAAATAGAAAAGCAGACTAAAAGAACTTACTCTAAGACTGATGTGTTTTTCAAAATGTCATCTGAAAACATACAGTTTTCAGATAATCTATTTATTAATGGTATTTTATTCTACTTGATCTGATTCAAGACTATGCTTTTAGTTTTTTCTTCAATGCAGTACTAAGATGAAATATAAGAAGGTATTTTACAAATACTTATACTCCAGAGGTAGCTCTTTAGGTTCTATTTAAACAAAAGGAAATATAAAGGTTTCCTACACAAAGCTATTGGCTTCCTGCCCATTTAAAAGGAAGACAGAACACAAGACAGTTGAAATTATTTTCTCTATATGAAGTCGAAATGAATGATGAATCTGTATTTTCTATGTTCCTTCTTACAGTTTAAATAAAATCTTGAAACATGGGACTAATATAAAGCAAATATGGTGCAAGTGATTCAGAATCCCTTCACAGCCTACTAAACACACAGAGATACTCCAAATGCTCTATTGTGAACTGCCTTTTTTTTTTTTTTTAATTTTAAGCAAAAAAGAATAAAGTCATCAGGGGAATGGAGAAGGAACTACGAGAAAACCTGTTTTCCCCATCAAAAATAGCTTCAAATGGATACTATTTTCCTCAAGATGAAAATCAAGGATATGAACACCAAAAGGAAACAGCTATTTATGGTAAAGCCAATGCTGGCACACAGTCAAATGAATATAAATCAGCCAGGAATAAATCTATGCTACAAAATCCAATAGATAAAAGGAAGAGCAGCAAAGTCCTGAAAGATCTTCATATAAAGCAGGAATATGAAACTTGCTAGTTTCACGAGGGTGTCTGACTGATCTCCAAAATGGAGTGCCATAATCACTGCTTGACTAGATTCAATATACTAACAGGATTCTTCTAATTGTGCTCTGAACAAGCACTAAATTGGGATTTAAGAGCTTCTCTAGGTACTTACCAGGAAAAAAAATAACCCACCTTAAATCCCCATAGCTTCTTTTAAAAGTAGGATAAGAGAAACAAGTGGTTTTAAAGCACAATCACCATTTAATGGTGAATTAATCACCAATTAAGCAAAATACATCTCACAAGAGTTTTCAAACCAATTTCAAAGCACAATCTAATTCTTTTTTAAAAACATGTTTTAAAGAAGAAAAAGAATTGCAGGAAGGCATACTCACCACCTTCCATCTTTCTTTGACCAATATTCCCACACTGAGGATATCAGGCTGCTCCCCTCCTCCACTCATTGCAACCTCCTGAGGTGATGGAGCTGCTATGCAAAGTCTAAGGCAGTAGAAACCATCCAGATCCTAGGAGTGGCTTCCATTTAACCAGTCACTGCAGAAACAGAGTAGAAGATGGGATTTCAATGATTAACAGACTAACATGAAATATAGAAAAAGTTGTGTTTCTCGTCCAGCACCTTAACTAGTTTTTGTATCCCATAGTGTCCAGTGTTGAAATTCTAGACAAACAGCTTCCAATACAGAAAAAAGTTTTTTACCTGCTCTCACTCAAACCTCCAATTCCAATCTCAAAATGTAACAAACAAATATAAACATTTCCACAATTACATTCTATAAGCAGTTTCAAAATGTTGCAAAGTATAATTGCATTTTAACTTAACTTTAATAACAACTTTTTAAATCAAATTATTTACCAAATAGTTGTTTAAATAATTAATAGTAATATATAATAAGTTTAAAATAATATTAACCAAAAAATTAAAACATTAAAAATAGATATGTCAATCAGGATTGCACTGCATACAGACTACTCCACATTTTACAATGTGTTTCACATAGCTAGGATTACTCATGATTAAAAACATTTAAGTACAATTTTGTTGATTTATGTCAGGCTATAAATAGCTAAAGGAAAAAAACTTGTCTTCAGTAATTTTGAGAGTTAACTTTTTTAATTTTCTGGTTTCAGCAATCATTCATTGCTAAATTGAATTTTATATAGCATTATAAAAATTTGTATTTTTGAGATTAATATATGCATGATGGTTCCCATCAGTAACTTCTATCACCAATCAAAATCTTATTTCAGTTGTTTGAAGCTTTTCTAGAATTGTGCTTTTTTGTTACACTGGTATAATTATACAAATGTAACTCTTTGTACAAACTCTCTTATCCAAAGACAATACTCTTCAAAAAGGGTATTTGTTTTGGATTTATTTCTATCACTTTCAAAATAGCATCAACTGCAAGCGAACAATTGGTTTTTTCCTGAATCAACACACAGATTATATGCAAAATTGGTAAACTCGTTCTGATTTAAATTAGCAGTATGGCCTTCCACATGGCTAAATGTCAAATTTACTACTGGGGCTAAATTATGCTTTTTTTAAAAAACACTCTGCTGCTTAAACGACTTGGCTTTTAAGACAAACATTTGTTTAACATGATAGTAACTGTGGGGGGTTTTTCATATTCTTTCATATTTCTTTTTCATATTATATTTATGCCTCTTTGCTTCAACTGTACATTCTAACATTTAAACCAACTCCAAACAAAACAGAACCCCTCTGAAGAAAAATTAATCTGGATTAAATTTATACCAAATTAGAGTGGATTACATCCCTCTAAAGGAGTGCTCACTCAGATACGTAGCCTGAATTGGTTTAATTCAAACAAATGAAGGGAAACCAAATTAAGATTGTGTATTCTGGGTAACAGCATCCACCCCGCAATTTAATCAAGTGAAACTAAACCAATTTAAATTCTACCAGTGCTAGTAAATCCTCCCCTGCAGATAAGGTCAAAATTACAAAAAGAACTATGGTCATTTATGCGAACACCCTTAACATTACTAACCACTGACCACAGTTACTGCCCTTTCCAATAGAATTATCATAACACAGTCGAGAACTAAGTAAGTCAAAGACAAAATGAAATGGTACGAATGAAGGGGAAAAAGGTCTATTTCCAAAATTACACGCTTACAGCACATAGACATTTTTCCATTTACTCAAACATTTGCTTCTCTTTCCACCGCCCGCCAGTTACATCAGAGTAAGTCGTGGTCTTTACCAAATAAATTGTTCACTCCTGTTCACAGTCATTTTAGAGTTTTTTGTTAATACTGCTATCAGACTTGATTTGATTCCTGACTTGATACTTTTTTTTTTAATACATTTCAAGTTACAATTTATGGTCACAGCTCTGACGAACATTTCTGAGAGCTATTAATTCATGTATCCTGGAGCTTATTAAGAGAGCATCAGCAACCAGACCCAGAATGCAAAGGTATAACACATATGTCCACATAAATATCCCATATTTTAAGAATTGTCATAGAAGTATTACTGTATGTAACATCTGTATGGCCAGGGTAACAAAATCTTCATTTATACACAAGTCCTCAATCCTATTCCAATACACTAATTCCTCACTATGTCATCCTGTATCATTACAAAGCAATAACATATATTCTATACCATCAGTAACTGGTAATCAAAGCAACAAAACACCAGCAAAAGTTGTCTCCTGAGCCTTGGAAGACAAGGTACTAAACTGTTCCTGAAGCTTAATAATCAAGTGCAAGCATTATTTTACTTGAAAAAAATGGAAGTTTTACAAACACGTTGAAGTCAATTTGAAGAATCTTGTTTTCTTCAAGACGCCTAATAAAGCAGGAGGATTCAGTGACAAATTTGAAGGCCAGAAAGCTTGAAATTGGCCCAAACTTTTAGATGATCAGGCCACATAAGTGCACCCTCTTCAATGAATTAGCACACACTAATTTAATTTAATAGTCCAAATAATGAATAGTCCCCTAACTTCACTAGGAACATGTTTCAGTATGTTCCTTCCCTCACTTTGCTTCAAGGTTGAATATGTCTAATTTTAGGGGTTTTACCACCAGACTTGGTTACAGTTTTGGTAACCAAATTCCATACCCAGTAATTTCACCTCATTTAAACATCTAAACATTTTTTCAACCTCCTCTAAATTAATAAATTAAGCTTTAAGCCTTCCTTCCTATCCCATGGGTCTTTTACACAGCTCTCCTTTGAAAACCCTCTCCTTGCTCCACATTATTCTTGTGGTATGGTCAGCAACATTGAGTTACACATCCACTCTATCTCACCAATACCTAGTATGGAGAAAAGATGTTTTTTTATTTATTTGCAATAGCAGTCATTTCTCTAATTTAAGTCTGAAACTGCTTTGTACTTTTGCTAAATCACAACTTTATCAGATACTTATACACCTCCATGCTTACACTCAGGCCCTGTTGCAAGCACATGGTTTCTATAAACCACTCATTATTCACAATCTGATCTAGACTGAGTTTCCTTGCTCTGATGTGTTCTTAACACTGTATAACTGAAATCTGTTATTGATGTACTGCAGTAGATAAATATCTTTATGTTCCTTACCTAAAAACAGGTAACACATATTCTAGTAAGTGCAATCTAGGTTACAATCAAATTTATGTGGAAAAAGAAAAGGACATTATTAGAGAGGACTACATTCAAAGGACTTTTGGACAGACATAAATATGCATTCTTTGGAGGTGGTGCTCAGGTCAAGATCGAAAGTGAAATTTCTCTGAATTTGGAACAATTTAAATTCAGATTGACCCGTTCCAAATTCCAGATGAATTAATGGCTCATAAAAGTACACACAGTTCCATTTGTAAAACTGAAATACTTTGCTTTCAGCACAGCTCTTTAACAGCCTACAATGCTGTTAAACAATTTAAGAAAGCTCCAGTATGTTCTGTATTCCACTGATGCAGATGAATAATTAACGGTATACGGTTAAGGTACAAGCTTTCCCTTACTCATTCAGCAGATGAATCCTTGAGCAGTACAGTTTTATAGGTGGTAGTACAATTATTTTCAGTACAATGAGCACTTCTTAAAAATTCTCCTAAAAAAGTGACAGTCATTTTAATTGCAATATGTCTCAAAAAATTCTGTACTCATTAACTCATCAGTTGCCTTATCAGATCAGTTTATCACTTCAGAAGAACTTTTGAAAATAACAGCATTACCACAATTTATTTCCAGATGACAGGTCATGGAGTAACTACAACACAATAAGGATACTCTGTTCCATAACGTAAGCCTAGGAATTGATCATAGTATAACATAAGAACAGGTAAGGGAGCATTAGTACTAATATCCAGAATACTGCACAAACAGCATCCATTATTTAAAACCCTTCTATCCACTTAACTGATTTTAACTACACATCAGCCCCACAAGAGACTTCTTTAATTTATCCCAAACAAGTAAAATAAGAGATTATATGCTATTAGAAAGCAATAGTGCAAAACTTGCAGAAAAAAAAAGTCAATTTTGTAATAGCTGATTCTAGCTCAGCAAGAAAAGACAATCTTTTCACGTAATTTACATGCATGTATACAGTTTCTTCAGAGATAGCCCTAAACTGAAGCCAATCTCTGTTTACCAGTCATCATAAATGTTTAAATTCAGACCTAAGATGTAGCACAGACAACTTTGGCTGAATGGAGGTACTGTAAGTTCCAGGACAAAGCAAGTAAGCACAGAAGATAATTTCTGTTCTGTATAAAGGAATACATGTCCTCTTGCCTCCACTATGGAATAATATCAACCTTTTACTATTAAGAACTCTCTATGCTTATTAGGAGCTCTATCTGCCTGCCTTCAGTTCACTTAAGAAACTAGTAAATTAACTGGAATCTACCTAAGATGGTTTCCACTTCTGTACTTTCTACTTTTGAGCAGAAGAACTTAAGGAACAAACAAAATTTTAACAGCTCAGCATAATGAGAAAATCAGGGCAGGAAAAGTTCAAAGGTCCTAATTCCATCACATTTATGATAAAGTCCACTGTCTTCAAAATACATGTTGAAATTGTAAATTCCAAGGCCAGAAATTTATTAAGTGCATCTATTTGAACACCCAAACTAGAAAGTTATCTTACAAATAAACCTCAATATTTTCTAAATACGTCTATTAAAATCTGGGGTTTTGAAAATCACCATTCACCACATAAATAAGAAAACAAATTTAAGACCTTGACTTAAATTTCCAACTTTACTGGTTGTGAAGAAAATCTTTTTAAAAATTCAACACATTACCAATGCCATTTTAGGTTTTCCTTTCTTAAGCTCTTGAGTGCCAAAATACTCATCACCACTTGCAGATTCCAGGTGTGAAAAGCTCCCAGCTGTCTTGTGTGCTATTGCCAAAGAGCCTATATTTCCTTCTGGCAACTTCTGCACTTACAGATATGTTGTTATTACAAAAGTGGCAATATTTTCGCAGTTTGAAGGCAGAGTTAAAAATATAACATTTAGTTTCAAGTCTTATTTTAAAAAGACATATTTCAAGCTACCATACTATTTTCAGTTTGCAAAAGAATTCACTACCAAAATGTTGCAAAAACCCAAGTAAGGCAAGTTCATCAGAGGACTGTATTTTCTTTCACTAAACCCACTAATACATGTGGCAAATCCCTACAAGCTTGAGGCACACAAACCCCTCTTCAAGTTCAAAGTAGAATTAACACCTTTAAATTAAATTGAACTTGAAAGCATTTGCACTGAAGTAAACTTCAATATGTTTCTTGATCAGATCAACTGAGATAAAGGGTACTCAATACCTTGCCATAAAGAAAAGAAAGCATCTTTATGTGCATGACAGGGAATGACTAGATGTTTATGGCTCCTATCAGAAACACAGAATGCAATTTATCACCCACAGAAAATCAGAACATTTTGGTCAGGGAAAATTAGAATTAGTCATAAATCAAAAACCCTATTTAATCCATGATATTTTTGCCATGGTATTTTTCAGATGTGTGACTTAATGTCCTAATTTGATCTGTCACACAATTGCACAAAGACTTATGTCAGAAAAAGAGAAAGAATGGAAGTTAGCTGTGAGAGACAGGTAAAGGCTGGGCTACTGTGGTGCTTTCAACTCAAATTCAACCTCAGATGCAGAGCCTTTAATCCTAATGTGGAAGCCTAATCCTTTGGAAAGGTTAACTTCATTTCAAATAACGTATTATTCTACTTGTCAAAAGTCTTTTTCAAATAAATGTGCAAATGGAAACTCAGTTTGGCAATGACCTAAATTATACACTGTCACAATAATTATTTTTCAAGATCCTTGTAAAATTTTCATTGTAAAAAAGTGATAGTCAAGTGTGGTTTTAAAGAAAGACAACTTGAAGTCAAAGAATTAAGGTATTTTAAACAGTGGCATAGTATTATAATATCAATCTACTTATAGTCTGGATTTATCAGCAAAAATAAAATCTTTATTTCCAGTTTTCTGAAGTGTTGGAATAGTCAGTCATCTTCTTAGGATAAACTCAAGAATATTAATAGCTTACCAACAAAGTCACTAACTACATACGAAGGAATAACATAAATTGATCCTTTAAGATGGTCTGAACTATTGCCCTTTCCACTAATACTATTTCTATTTTTTCACAAATCCATTTTCTCAGCAAGGAAAAACATAGACACCCAACACATGCATACAGCACACAACTACAGAAGACAAGAATGAAAACGATACACTGCTCTGAAGACCTTATAGAGGAGAAGAGCTGCTGCTAAGGACTGTGCAAGAATGATGTGAGGGCACATATACAACTAACTGCTTAATGCTTCATCCAAACAAGTAAAGTTCAGGGCTAATTCTAAACACAAATGGGAGTAACACAGTTTTTTTGAAAATATAAGAAAATTAGCAGAGAAACTTTGATGAGACATTCAGATAGATGGCATGTGAATAGCAAAATGCTGTCTGCACCATCAAATGATCAACAAGGCTGCCAGCAGCAGAGAAGCAGCCCAGCTGGCAGCCACATGACTACATTCGCTGTATCATGCCCAAGCTGAAGCTCCATCCATGAAGCAACCTGGACCTCACTAACAAAACTGGAGAATTCCCTTGATATGTCAGTTGACAAAGCACATGACAAAAACATGGTCAATGAGGCCTGACAGTTTACTAAGCAGAATACGAGAAAAGAGAGAAATAATCTTTTTTCAATCTGTAATGTCTAATCTCTTAGCACCCATATCTTAACTCTAAATCTGCTGCAGTATTGGGATAAAGAGAGGGCATTGGCTGTGCAGACACAGGTATTCCATCTTCTTAAATACTTTAAATACATCTCCTTAAATACAGTAGCTCTCCTTTTTGCCAGTGTGTAAAATGAGGTCAGTAACTGCTACAGCAAGCAAGGTGCCTCCATAAGAGCCTAGCTAACAGGAAGATGGGATTTGAGGGAGTCCACACAGTGCAGGACATCTACCAATCTCTGAAAGGCTTCAGCCTCCTCAGTGAGGAGACTGGCCATCCTATCATGCCATGCAGCAATCCCAGAAAGAGTTAAGGAGGAAAGACACACCACCATGTTACAGTTTATGCAGGAGATGCTTCAGTATGTTCAAGAAGACTTGTACTTTCCAGCAGCAAATCAACAGTATTAGAGAAGTTAGGCACAAAGAGAAGACAAAAAACCACAGAGACCCTGTGCTAACCCTCATGCCAAGACCAACTCAGCACTGATGTCAGCATCCCTCACACCAATGGGTAAGGCACAGCCACATGAAGTGGGTCCTTACGAACTGCCAAATGACATGAGAGATGGGAAATGGCTTGGTGCTTGGCTGTGCTGAAGGAAGGTGGCACTGAGGCAGCTAAATAAACATAAAGGAGGTATTGCTAGCAGACTGGCACAAGTTATTACTTTACCTTCAGTTTGGCATGGCTGTAGACAAGAGCTCTCTACAGTGCCAGGGAATCTCTCTTGTTCACAGGATATTCCACAATGATCACATGGGCTCTGGCAATATTGAATCTAGAAATACAATACACAACAACAAAGGAGATGGGTAGCTCATCCAAGACTGTCTGACCAATCTGTCCCTAAAAAAATATTGGTGCTGAAAAAGGTACAGGGACTCAAGTCAACAATGTGGCTTGGTTAGAGCATGCACTTGCTTTGTAGTTGAAGCTGGCTTCAAGCAACAGTGACTGAAACTTGAGCTCCTAATCAGAAGTCCTGCAAGGTTTGAAATGGAAAACAAGTATTAAAAAACTGAAATGGAACTTTGGCAAAGGCATTTGAAGTTGGTACAAATCCAAAAATATCAATTTAATTTGCAACAGAAAAAAATTAGGTTAGACAGTAGAAAAGTAGATAGCGTGGGCAGCTAATCACGAGCAGAGACAGGCTGCATTAGGCCAAAAATCCACCCAGCCCAACCTCCTGTCTCTGACTATTGCCAGCAACTGATGTCTAGGGAAGAATACAAGGACACAGAAAGCATATAATCAGACTTCCCAGAATATTTTCTGAGGATATAGTAAGCTGGGACACAGAACACAGAAACAAAGATGGTATTTAAGATTTTTCATCTCCAAGTTCATCAGAGCTTTTCTGAACCCATGAAAACTTTTACCACCCATAACACTCTACTTCAAGCAAACTGTAACTTGACTTCATTTTGGGAGAAAAAGCATCCTTGTTTCCAATTTGTTTTCTGCTACTTACACTGGAAGTTCATTAACCCTTGTACAGGAAGGCAGTGTACAGTTGTTCCCTGTTCACCTCTCAGTCCTACACAGGGAATACACTGCTACCATATGCCTCCTTATTTACCTCTTCCAACTACTTAGTCTTTCACTGATTTTGATCATCATCTGTGTGCTTTTTGCAGTTCTATGTCCCCTCTGAGATGTGGAGACCAGCATTGTTACTGGGGACTAACCTGCTATTTTCAGAGAATGTGCAAGACTCCATTCAAGAGAAGTTAACTGCTGTAAATTTTAAAATTATTTATCCCTACATGAATTGCTTTTATGATAATTGTCATTCATCATTATCTCAGAGCAGCAAGGTCTTTCTCAAGCTCTTCCTTATCTTCATCTTTACTAATTTTAATAGCCTTGTATCACCAGACTATGTAATTTCAGTATTTGCATCTTATCTAGATCATCTGTAAATACACACTACAGTACACAGAGCTACCCTTTTTAGGTTGATGAGCTATCATTTAGGAAGATCAATATTTGTATTTTTAACTCAGGTTCCATTAAATAAAAACGGGTTTTTTTCCACAAACTGTACACATATAGAAAACCTGACTCAGTATCTTCCATCTGGATCATCAACAGCTCTGCTTTCAAATTTGGAATAGATTCCCTGGGTATCTAAACACAATGCTCCTTCAAAAGAAGGAGCCAAATTGGATGGGGCCCTGAGCAACCTGGTCTAGTGGAAGGTGTCCCTGCCAACTCTAAAGTCCCTTCCAACCCAAACTATTCTGCAATTCTGTGAGGGACGACTGTGAGGAACTGCTGGGTGACTTCATAGTACTGTATAACCAGGAGATAAAATGGTGGGTGAGGTTCTGTGTAAGTACATGTCAAATTATGAATATCAGAAAAATAATCCTACCTTCTCATTAAATATGTGAGAAACTATTAGCAATAAAGAATAAGAACTTGGTGTTCTGATATACAATTACAAAAGATGGCAACTCAGTGCTAAATAGCAGTCAAAAAAAAAAAAATCAAACATTAAGAATTCAGAAAAAGCAGATGACAACATGAAGATCATGTATATAGCCACGGTTCACTAACACCTTAAGTATTGTATGCAATCCTAGTTCTTCCTACCTGACCAAAAAAAACAAAAGGTTCAGAAAATGGAACAAGATAATCAAAGATACAGACTAATTTCCACATGAAGTAATGACTTAAAATCTTTTTCAAGAGATGATGGGAAGTAGAGAGGGATATTTGATGGAGGTCTATAAAATCATTAGGGGCATGGAGAAGTTGGCTAGGAATCAACTATTCATGATGTCATTCAATAAGAGAACCAAAAAATATCAAAGTAGATCAGCAGGAGCCAAACTCAGAGCAAACTGACATGAGCAACTTCTTGCCAATGGGATACTGTGAATAACAAAAGTTTACAATGGTTCAAGTGGATATTGATTAACTACACAAAGAAAGAAAACTGCTGTGGGTTACTGAAAATACATATTAAGTATATTCAGCTCAGGAAGTTCTTTACTAGAAAATGAAAAAGTACTAGAGGAAATTATCATTTATATTATCTCTGGTTTTGTATTTTTCCTTAGGCATCCACTTATGACTACTGTTGAATACAGATCTTTAGTCTTTAATCTATCTTGTTTGGAAAGATAGAGAGAAGACAAAGAAATTCTGCTCCCTGTAACATAAATTCAAGTTATCTGAACTGATGAGCTGCAACTTGAATTAAAATCTTCTGCATAATCTTTTGCAAGTTACTTAAGAGAAGCTACAACCCTAAAACTGGCGACTAACCAGCATAGTGGGAACGACATGATAAAGCAAACCATTTCAACTCAAATAAACTCTTCTGGTACTTATGTGAGGTTGTTATTTTGAAAAAAATACATTATAAATCCTTGTATGCAAGAAGCACTCACAATCTTCAAGCACAATTTGTCCTGTTGTTTCCACTTCTATTCTCCGCATACTGTCCCCTTCATGCTGGGTTTAGTGCCTAGTCTCAGTGTCTTCACATATAATACTCTTCCTATATTTTCTATTCCCTCCAGCACCTCTCATTCAAATGCAAATTTTCACATGGTCATTAAAAACTAATACCAATCACTAATATTATAAGCTGAAATTCTCCCTCTAATAAAGGTGCATCAATCCACTCTGCAAACAGCAATGAAACTAATACCATGTAGGCTTTCTTTATTCTGGATTAAGATGTTTTGTTTTCCTAATTACATTCAACACATATACACCTATTTTTGATATGGCACTATTTGCACACAAGAAAGAATGATAAAGATTTCTACATTGTTTGCTAGAGAAGTGATCACACACTTTTAGTGACAGAGAACCTCCTCCCCCAAGAGGACTAGGTTTTATCACATTATTAAATATTTAAAACCATACAAGACCCTACACCCTACATAAAAAACCAGGGTAAAAAGATGCTTTTTAATCCATTTGTTGGTCACTAGCATTTGTCAAGGCTGACAAAAGGTCAATTTGACCTTCTAAAGTTTGTTGAGATGGTAGATGGTGATGGAAACAAGAGAAAAGATTCAAGTCTTAGGTGCATTTTCAGAATTTTTACGTAAGTATTGACAGCTGCAGTAGTGAATTGCGAAAGGTGTTTTTAATTTGTTTCCATCCAGTAGCCTTGCTTCAGTCTGGCAGCCAGTAAATAAGTTCAATAGCCACTAACAATTGTTCAGTAATAATTTTAAAGCTGAAAAATTAAAAATAGTATGTGAGAGGCTTACATCTTAGTTTTAAGAGAAAAAAGCACCCATGGATGGAGTAACAGTGACACTCTCAAAATACTAAAGTACTTCAATCAACTAGTGAGAGATTACTTTTGTGTGTGTGTGTGTGTGTGTGAAATAAAATTGCTACGCATATGGTGATGCATAAGAAATGAAGCAAACTTATCAAAACATGTCATGGATTAAAAAAAACACAATTCATGGAAATTATTTCCCATCACCATGTTTAGACTATAGCATTCAATTCACACACATGAAGCCTAAATAAATAAACTAATCGTCTATTTTTGCCTTTAATACATCTACAGTTGCCTCCTTCAGGTTCCATTACTTATCTATTCCTATTCTCTGCCCTAATCTGTGCAGTATTGCTTTGCATTACACGGAATAACAGCCATGTCAAGACATTCAATCTCTTAGTCTGAGAGCCACGGAGTCCTCACAGCAGAAAGGCATTCAAACCTCTCACCAGCAAAGGTCTGAGGAAAAGGAATTTGATGGGAAAGGGGGAGAAGGAGGAAAATGCCAGACGTTCAAACAACTTCTTGCTTTTCTCACAGGTTTTGTTACTACTTCCTCCTAATTGTTGAGGTGGCCATCAAAGAGCTTCCGCTCTGATCAAGACTGGCAGGTATATCTGCATCAAAGCAAAAATTAATGCAGGCAATCAGAAATGCAATATTCTTTACAATACTGCTATATTAACACACTTTGTGATAAAGAATATTACACAATATACATTTTAATATACATATATACATACATCCCACATATATGTGATTTTACATTATACACATATTTGTTTATATTATTTACATATATATTCCATGTACATTATATATACACTATTATATTTTTATGGAAATACAAAACTTCGTATTAATGAGGATTCATGTCTTTAATCACAACTACTTACACAAAATAGCAGCAAATTTGGCAAGGTAGCTACATATAAATCCAAACGAATACGCCCTAACACTTTGTAAATGGGGTATGGTACTTTTAAAAGCAAATTACTAAAATAATGGGGGGGGAAGCTACGTAAAATAATAATTAAAAATAGTGCTATCACTAATCATCTTTCAAGTATATAATAAAGAAACGAGTGGTGCAGGCAAGAGAACAGGACACAGGAATTTCTGAAACATGGAGGAAAAAATGAAACTAGTATCAGTAATAAGCTGGAAGTTGTTTATAGATGTTAGTGTTATTTTCCAGGTTCATCTTTGGAGGTTGTTTTATAGGGTTCTCTTGAGGTCAGAGCTGAGATGACAAAATGGGTGATTTGTGAAAATTGTTAATCTACAGGTAATGTTTTTGCCTTTTATACACTTGCCTGAAAGTTCACTGTGATGCACAGTGATTTCTTGTAGAAGTGCATTGGAAAAAGTTTTTATCTCTTACTCGAGGATGGTACAGACATATTTGGTGTAAATTAGATGGCAAAGAATCTGTTCCTGATGATGTGTTTAACATGACTGGGGCTGTTAAAAAGCCAGGAGCTGCAGCTCTGGGAAAACTTTCACAGTAGAGTTTTTTTCTGGTATAAGTAGCAAAGGCACAGAGATTTTCTGTGCAAGTCCCAGGACACAGTGATATGAGAAGACCAGATGCTACTGTCAGTGGCAGCCTTCTTTTTGCAATGAAGCAATTAACTCCTTGCATGCTGCCCGGGTGGCTCTCAGAAACGCGCTCACCTTCAGGCCGCGCTCAGCCCGGCTCGGCTCAGTACCTTGGCCAGCTCCGGGCGGCCCGCGGCTCCTCCGGCCCCGGCAGCGAGCGGGGAGAGACTGGGACGGCGTCCCAAGCTCCGGACGGTGCTGCGCCTCCTAGTCCCAGGATAAATATTAGGGAGATGCTACTAAGTCAGACAGGTTGAGAAAGACACATTTGAATAACTTTTATCTTAGTAGGTATTTGCAAGGAGATCTCTGATTTATCACTGCAGATTCCTGAAACAGAGAGCGCTGCAGAAGACAGTTAATTTTAATGTTTGGAAAGGATAAATAAAATTA
Source organism: Chiroxiphia lanceolata (assembly GCF_009829145.1). NCBI lineage: Eukaryota > Metazoa > Chordata > Aves > Passeriformes > Pipridae > Chiroxiphia > Chiroxiphia lanceolata. The sequence goes on from NC_045642.1 coordinate 27,919,680, forward strand.
CTTTGGTAACAGGTCATCAGCTCAAGATCAGTTCCAGGCAAGGACTTGCAAGAAGAGGACTTGAGCATTAAAGAATTAGCGGAAGGCAATAAAACTACTGCCATTCAACTAAGTTCCCCTTCCTATCAAACTAAATTTTTACTACGGCATTACCAGTTTGGCCTATAAAGATAATAGTTATTATGGCACTTATAGTTCTGTAAGACATCTAAGTTTATATCACACAGCATAGTCTCTTTTTAAGAAACTAAAATGGCAGAAAATCAATTGATCATACATTAAACAATAGGTCCCCGAGTATAATTTTAAATTAACTAAACTAATATTTCTCTAATTACTCCCATAAGAGTCAATTTCTGACTTGATAGTGAAACATTTTTTACTAGGGAAAAATTATAAAGTTTGTACTTGATGCTGAGATCAAGAAGTGGTATAGAACAAACTGCATCAACTGCTTAATCAGACTGCAAGCAAACTACTTTTATCCAACTTGGATGAAAGAAGGCATTATACATCAAGGAACAAAGAATAAATGGAACGTTACCTAACACAATGTAGTAATCAATCAGTTCTGATAAATGCATCTGCTGGAGTGTTAAGGTTATGACAACTATGGATGAGTAGACAAATAAATACTATGAGATATTGTAATACCTCTCTATCTGCTTATTGTAGGACTGCTAGAATATTATATCCAGTTCCGGTGCTCATATTTCAAGAAAAGATTTTTTTTAACAAAAATATGCAGAAAACCAAATTATTAAAATACTGGTACTATGTATTGAGTGTCAAAATTACAAAGCTCAGTTCCCAACACACAAATCATACAAGTAAAAGGTTGAGTCTTTAGATTACTTAAAAACATAAAAATATCTCTAAGGTCTTTAATTTTCATCAATAAGGATATTCTACTATTAGAATACTGTATTAATTATTTCAGTGGATTCCTCATTACTGACCATTCTTAAAAGACAACAGAATAATTTTCTACATTATATGCTCTTACTCAACTACTGTTAGCACATTAAATTCAGGGAAGTCCTAGGGAAGCTGGTGTTACACACAAAGTTGCCTCAACAATCACAACAGTTCCCTTGGTCTTCAAGCGTTAAGGCTGAGATAAATGATAAGGTTTTTGGCTTTGAATATTAATTATATAATCATATTTCATTAAGAAAATACAATTATCCCAGGTATATTTAGTTTGCTGGGACTGTCTTAAGTCCACAAAAGTACTTAAAAACAGTCCACAGATCAGTTGGAAAAAATAAAACGTGGCAGAATGATGAGGTACAAAAATCAATAAGTTTATGTATTAAAAACATGGAGATTAAGAGACTCTCAAAAATTACATGAATTTCTTACAAATCAGAAGAGCTAACAGTGCAAGATCAGATTTTAACTATCTTCCAAACAAACATACTAAAGTTATTCCTACAAACACAAGAGCAAAGTTTCCCAAAAACCTTTACAGCCTTTCACTTTATCCTTACTTAAATAACAAAAAGTATAGCATATTGGCATCACATATTTTAAGAAATACTGGTTGTATGTAAATAAAGACATTCAATACCAAATCTCTCCAAATTAAAGCTTGGGCTATAAAAACAATCTTGATTGTATTGTCGACCTATGACATGCCATATTTGTGTATTTTGAATGTTTAAACACTTGATCTATACAAACAATATGTCTAAAACTAGAAAAAGTTTTACTTCAGATTGACTGAGTGCAGATTTAATTTTGTAGATATGGAAACAGTAACACATGACGCTATAATGGCAAAGTGTAATAACCCTAAAATAATAACAGTATTCTTTAAGTTCTCAAATTTACTTAAAAGAAATACAATTCTATCAAACCGAGTTATAAGTATTTTCCTTTTTTTGTATTTTTTTTTAATACACCAGGATCAAGGAAAGGTTAGTCCAGTCTTTGAATATACATACAGAAGCACTGCCACATGAACAAAGTATCCTAGGCTCAAAACTAATGAAATACATCAGAACAACAGGAAGATGTCCAGCCTGAAATTAGCATCTAGCCCAAATTTCCTTTAAATCAACAGAGAAGAAAGTGCACCATCACCTCAAAGCAGCCTTTCACAGAAAATGTTCCTCTTTCTCTTGCATCCTCCCCGAGTTGACAATAGTCAGAGAGACCTATCAGTTGAGCACCCAGGCTACAGTAAAAGAAAGGATCTGGTAATGACTACCTCAGCTACACATTCAGGGTGAAATTGCACATAACAGCATGACCTAGCAGGAGTTATAAACCTATCTCAGCCCAAACAACTCTCTTTCTACAATCATTCTCTGTCAAGTTAGTGAGTTGAATCAGCGCAGCTCTGAGATCAGTGGGCACCAGAAAAGGCACAGGCAGAGAACATCATTTTCCACTTATTAACAGAAGCCAGCTGTTAGACTGGTTCAACAATAATGTGTAATTTCATCTGCAGGAGCTAACATGTGAAAAATATTCTTCTGTCTATGTACAGCTATAAATAAATGACAACTATCACCAGACAGTCAATAAGAGAGCCTCTTTCCTGCACACATCTGCTTTACTGTTGGGAGGCTCAGGGCTTGCTCCTTAGCTTCACCCTTAATTTCTAGTTCTTGGCTAGTAAAGACAAGAACTGACTGGGTTAGCCAGCACATTTCTCCCACAAGACCAATAAATATTTTCTTCATACTGATCTATCCTGCGATTCCTTCAAACTTTTCTCCAACCAGACGAATTGTTCAACAGGTTTCCCCGCTGGATACACTGTCTTGCTCAAAACTGCAAAACTATAATTACACCCAAATAATCCTGATTATAAAAATAATCTCTAGAGCTTGACGAAACAGCATATAAACATCATGCAGAAAAAGATTGTGATCCTGTATCAATTCCTCTCCTTCAGCTCTTAGAGTACAACATTTCTAAGGCTAACTTGACTTAGGGAATTATACTTTGATTTTATTTATAGACTACAGGAAATGGAAAATCAAAACATCACATATGAAGTAAGGGCATTCAGTAAAACTCAAAGAGTAGCACTCTTTGCCTGACACAATTTCTACCAGTTGATGATTCCCATTCTGGATCTATTTAACGCAAGATGCTGACAAATAGACAGGAAAAGAACTATTTCAAGACATTAAATAACTCAATATAACAATACAAACACATTCTAAAAAGTCACCGGTTTGATTTGGAAAAACACATTCTATTTACAGATCAGTGCCCCTTCTTTTTTAAATACTTCAACACTGCAGCTAAACAGACATCCTTCATTTGCTCAGAAGCCACGCTGCTTGCCACGAGTGGCATTTGAAGCATTACTACAGAAGCAAACTTAAAAGCTCCAAGACACATCCTGCTGATAACACTACACCATAAAGCAATATAATTCTTACTACATTGATGGACATCATTATACCAAAAATATGTTGTTAAAATCCTCATAAAAACATTAGTACCCTGAGACACCGCGTGATAGAAACAACAAATACTATCTAAGAATTATCTGGGAAGTGACAGAGAGCAGAACGAACCCCCTCTCAGAATCAAGAAGGAAGAACTTTCCTAACTGTGGATGAGTCCAACAGTACGATTTTTGGGTAACCTGAAGTGCATCAAAAGAAGTAATAAAATTATTTCCATTTAAACAGACCAGGACTACACCAACCCTGACCATTTCCCCTTTTCCCCATGTGAGCTCCACATAGTAACCTGTCCCTGCAACAAGTAACAAATTCCTTTGCAACACCCAGATACAAAAAGATGACTTCATATTAGAGACCACATCTTTTACAAGCTCTCAAAGCAAGTTCAGCCTATTTTACCCTTCCTTTATACATCAGACAGCTCTGTATTGGAAAAAAAAATACTCTCCTCATCAATACCATCAGTAAGCTGGCAAACTTCATCCATGAAAACCCATCCATAAAGGAGGCCTTCAACTCTTCCAACTACTCAGATGCTTCTCCTGCACTGAAATGCAAGGCTAAGCAACATACACACGTTTCTTCAAAATTAATAATTACAGGAGAGAGTTCCCCATCAGTGCAAATAACCTAATTCTCAATAACTGATTAATCTCTTCAGAGACAAAGTAACAGCATGAAATACCCTTTGAGTGATGCTTTTCATCACAGAATTGTTCTTAACCATGCAGTACAAGAACCATAGAAAAACATGCCTGAACACAACAATGAACACATTTTAAAATTTTTAACCAGTTTTGTTAAAAACACTAGACTCCTTCATTTTCCCAGTTTGCCTTCCTTTCCTCACTTCTCTCAAATTAAATCTTTCCCTTCTCCCTCAAAAAATTCCTCAAGGTTTTCAAAATTTGTCTCCATCAACTGACAAATAAGTTTGAAAAATAAATTACCAAAAGATACGATTTGCACAACATGTCAAAAATGGAAAAAGATTCTCAACCGGATCAAGAGGTGAAGTGTCAAAAGGCCAGATTTTATCGTTTGAATTTTCCACTACGTGGTTTTCAAAATTAGTGACCTATAAGCTAATACAGAGAAAGATGGACTATAAATTTAAACTGCTAAGAATGCCACCTCAATTTCATAAGCAGCTTAGAAAAAATCAGAGTTACTAAATTCCCTCAAAATCACACTATTTAACACATAGCACTGAAGGGGAATACTCTAACTCTAAAATTTTAATAAATACAATAAAGTTGTAAAGGATAGGTAAAAAATTGGATGATATTTTCAAATAAGTTATTTTGAAAGAACATATATAGTTACTAAAGCCTCATTATATAGTAATCAATGTTTCCAACAAAGACAGGCAAGTTAAATTTTATTCTACCACTGGGTGACACAGAATACAGTACAACAATTAAAGCACCCTATTAGTGCATGGAAAGCAGAAAAATGAAACTGCCTCATTTAGTTGTACTCTGTCATCCAACTGAAAGTTTGTATTTCCTCTTCTAGAAATTAATATGTTTAATTCCCATTCAAGTATCCTAGATACTAAACTGCTAAACAAAAGAAAACTAAAATATTAACCATTCAAACAAGTTTCTTTCATCCCAATCATGGACAAGAAGTCAAGTCGATAACAAGCAATTTTTAAACACAACATGATCTGTAGATCTTGGACTCCTTAATGTACACCTTGCTCTTAGTCAATTTTGCATTTTACTTCCTGCCCATCTATACTTTAACAACTGGCCCATCAGACTGATCTGCTAAGTCCATGGCACAACACACTGCTCTGTGAGATCAATCAAAGGAAGCTCAGGTTTCTGTGTCATGAGGAGAGAGTTTTTACAGAGAGGGAGGAAGGGAGGAACAAGGGAGGAAGGACAGTGGCTGGTCCACACACAACAACGCATCCCTGTGAGACCATGACGAATCCTGGTGTCTTGTACTGAAAAGGCAGCTGTTTCTCCTCCCCTCTAGCCAAACACAAAGGCTTTGTGTAGTGCTTTCCCAGAGAAAAGGAAAGAGACAAGGCAACACATAGGAATAGGCAGAAACTGTCAATCTCCTTTGTAGAACATCAATTCATTCCCACTACATAAACAAGCCTTAACTAACACAGAAAACACAGGAGTATATTAATATACCATAGAGTGCAACTTCATACGCTAAGCAAATGCTTAACCTTTTGTACATGTAAATCTAGTATATACATGGTAGAAACTGATCATTTAGAAGCCAGTTTTGAACAAGGAAAACTCCACTCATATCTCTTTTCTGTCATACTCAAAAATCTTCTTGATATAATCAGCCACACTGAAGAACCCCCTCTGGAATTTGTGATGTTAGAGAAATCAGAGCCTGCAGTATGTGACAGCAGTACAGTGACTACACTAAACCCAAGCAACATCACAATATTCTAGTTGTTCAATTTCTTCTTCTCATTCTAGCCCCATCCTTTCCAAATAGGAAGTTTAAAAAGATGCTGAACTACAAGTGCATAATGGCACACCAGAAATATATCAGAGAAGAACAAAGTATTTGTCAGAGATAATTGGTTCCATCTTCACATTTTTTAAACTATGATATTCTGATGCACTATTTTCAAAACAACTTTTGACTGAAGATGACATAAACTACTGCAGTCAAACTTTCCTATATATAATTTGACAGGCCAAACGTAAATAAGCATACTTCTGGTTTAACAAGTTAAGAAAGTTTTACTACTTTTTTAAACGTACTTCACACTGTAAAGCAAATGAATAATCATCAATAAAGTATTCTGGGCAATTTAATACAGAATAGAAATCGTGGATATCTTTGTACCACGAGTTCACATCATTAAAAGCTCAAAAAACATTTTCAAAATCAAACAAGAGCAGCTAAAAAAGCTCTAATCTATTGTTTTCTCAGATACAACAGCTGAAAGGAAGTAACGTACCTACAAGCATAGTGTATGTTCAACAGAGGCATGGCATTAACTATGCAGAATATAAAAAATGTACTCATTTTTTCCAGAACCACAACAGAGAAACTAGTCACATGCTCTAAGGCTAATACGATACTTTATTTATTTAAGTATGTTTTATTTTAGGGCTTTCAACCTTCCTGCAATATAGCTTACTAATTCAGAACATTTAAGCTGAAATTCAACTGGTTCTGCACATACAGTCTAAGAAAGCCATTACAACGTATTTTATAACTCATCTTCTATACTCCTTTTGGGCTTAATTATAAATACAGTAGAAGGTTCTCAAAAGCCTGTGCTATACTCTGGGGTCATTCTTTTGTGTCCATTTCCCTCGACCCCCATGACAATATATTATTATTATTATTTGTAAATGCATCCCCACTCACACTAGCCAGTTCTTCCCAACTGCTCTGGCTCACACCAGAGGTTTTGGAAACCTCATACCGATCTTTGTCCTTCCATTGCTTTTGCCCTAGAGTGACAACAGACGCACAAGGATACATCCAAAGATCATCTGTAGACTCGGGAACAAGGTAATTTCCCTTTTCCTTCTCGTAAAGTTAAAAGTACGTATAACAACGTATTTTTAAATCCGTTCCATACGCAGTTTATACGCTCCCTGTTACCGCCGTGGTGCGAGCACCCGCGGCCTAGCCGGGCATATCTGTATGCACGGATCGATGCAACTGCCGCTAATGGCTCCAGCACTCGGAGCGCCAGGCGACAGACAGCCCGCTTCCCGATCCAGCCGTGCCCACACAGCATCCGTCACACGCATGCCACGGCCCAGAGCTGGAAATATAGACGCAGCTATTTTAAAACAGGGATGTTTCGCCGTCAGAACACGTAAATATCTGTACCGTTTGCCTTCTTGCAGCAAGTGGGGGAGGGACGACAAAAAAAAAAAAAAATCTCGTGCCTATAAATCTGAGTTTTCCGTGGAGGCCAGGGCAGCGGTGGGTGACTGCTGCTGGAGCCCGCCAGACCTGCCGACCTTAACTCCACGGACCGGATCGCCCCGTGCTGCCCCCGCTGGAATAACCCCCTCTCGGGGAGGGCCGTGGCCCCGAAGCTCCCGCGCCCGGCAAACTCCCTCTCACGAGGGGAGAGGAACCGCGGCGCGGCTCCCACGCAGCAGCCGCCGGGGCCGGGCCGGAGCCCGCGGGCCGCGCCCCGCAGAGGCGGCCGGAGCGCCCTCGGGGACCGGGGTGACGGCGGCGGCCGCGGCGCAGCCCCGCATGTCCTCACCTGGAACGGGGCCGAGGCGGCGGCTCCTCGGGGCGGTAGAGCGCGTCCCTTCGGCGCCCCCGACCCCGCGGGGATGGTGCGCGCGGCGCGGGGCGGGGGCTACAGCGGCGCCCCCCGGCCCAGCCTCCGCCCCATGGCGTGCGGCGCGGTCTCTATGGCGACTGCAGAGCCGGGCCGGCCCGCGGGGAGGGGTAACGGCTGCGCGCAGGCGGAGGGCGCTCAGCGGGTCACGGGGCGGCTCGCAGCGCTCCGCAGGGGTGGGTTGGGCCCCTCGCCGCGGCCGCCGCCATCCCTGCGGCAGTGCCGGCCGGAGCCCGGCCGCGCTCACCCGCGCCGCCACCCCCGCGCTCGCCCTTCCTTGGCCGCGGCGCCACCGAGCCCGCTGTCCTCCGGGGCACCGCCCACATCCCCCTTTCCGGACGATGATTGGGCAGCCGCCGAGATTCCTCACGGGCGATTGGCTCTGGGCGCGGTCAATCCGGGCGCCGAGGGCGGCCGGCCCTGGACGCGGCGCTGTGCAGTGCGGGGTTGGTTGAGCCGACCAGCGCCGCTGCCGCCGCGGCTGCCCCCGCGCAGCCCCGGGACCGAGGGGCGGGAGGGGCGCTGGAGTTCTCGCTCCCGACGAGGTTGCAAGGGTCAGCGGCCGTGCCGGACACTGGGGCCGGCGCAGGGCCCTCGCCGCCGCGTGGCTGCTCCCGGGGGGAAGCTGCGTCCTCCTGACGGTGCCGCCTCGGCCACGGCGGCCGGGGCTGGCTGTGCTGTCCGCACCTGGGCGGGGTGCCCGAGGCCTGACGGCCACAGGCCCTGCCTGGCCTCCGCTGGGACGAGAAGGGCTGAGGAGGGAGAGGCTTGGGAGGCGGAGGCGGGAGGGTCGCCTCAGGGCCCTCTGTGCCCTGCGGGGGCCAGCGCTGCCCTGGGAGCACAGCGCAGCTGTCACCCCTGGGCTCCGAGCGGTGACAGTGGGAAACGCTGAATGTGTCCCATGCCTGGGTGAGTCCCGTTATCACAGCTCGCTGCAGGCAGGACTCTGCAGCCCCGTAAAGACATGGAGCGGGCGTTCCTCAGTGGATGCCATCGTGCCGTCATCGCACAACAGCCGACAGGATGCGATTGCAGGGCCGCAGTGTCACCCCAGAGCCTGCATCCATCTGGCAGACCAGCAGCCAGGAGGGGCCTGTTCTGTGGGAAAGGGGAAGGACAGATTGGCTGTGGTCACAGCAACTTGTATGAAGTGAGTGAACACACGGTAGTCTTCCCCTCATGTGAAGTTTCCTTAAGGGAAAAAAAAAAAAGTGCTTTTATTGCCCTACTCTCAGCCAGATAAGATGATAGTGTGAATAATTTAAGCCCTTTCTTCATTCATCACAAGGAGATCATAGTTAAAGAGTGAGGTTAGAAAACAGTATCTCCTACTGCTGCTTTAGGAATAGGAAGATCTTAGTGCTTGTAGTTTACAAGTGAGCTACCCAGAAGTGGGAGCTGTGAACCAAACCTAACAGGGAGCCCAGACAGTTGGGACTTGCTCAGTGCCAACTTCAGCCAGATGCTTCTTCATTCACAAAGTGAACTGCCTCGAGCAGGGGGCCACCAGTTGTAATGGTGTGGATAAGCACTGGTGATAAGCATGTATTTCTTTATATATGGTGAATGCACATTGTATAATGCATCCTAACAACTGAAGTGGTTAGTAAGAAAACCGATATAATGTTTCCATTCACTGAATGGAAACAAACCAGTGTTAGTGGCAAGAGGTGGAGAGAGTTGTTTTTTGGTTTGGTTTGGGGTTTTTTTCAAAACATCTTTTATTCAATTATAAAATGTAGTTATGAGTTCTGCTTACCTTTGAAAGGCACTTACATATTCTCAGTTGGAAAATATTCTCCTGGAGCTACATATTTTTTCCAAATCTGTCTTAAATGCCTTGCAAAGGTGACAGTTATTCTAGGATAGCCTGCTCCTCATACTTGTTCTTCTTATGCACCAAACAAATAATTTTTTCACGTTCACTCCAAAGTAGGCAGTACTTTTCCTCCCAGATTATAATTGAAGGTAGATGAGTGCCCTAACCAGCTCTTAGATGTAATGTGGTAAATGTAACGAGGGGGTCATGAATATGAATCCATTTGTAAAGAGTACTTTATTGTTCTCCAGATAATTGACATGTTGCCTGAGGTGTACAATTCTTCAGGAAAATTTTCTGATTCAATTAAAGAGAATGGAAGGCCTTAACAAACTTGTTTATCTGGTTTGTCTGTTTACCTGTTTATCATTGCAGGTCCAAGGGGCATAGTTTCTCTGATATCTTTGGAACTTCACAAGTTAAATTGTTATCTAATACAATCACATTGACATGCACATTATCATGGAAATCACATCAGTACAGGTCTTCTTAGCATACTGTAAGTCAGCATGCACACTGCAAGCTTTGAAAGACCAAATAGCCTTTCCCTTCATTGTCAGTTAGTTATAGTGATCTGTTAGCTCCCAAATTACCATGCACTTTTCATAACTAGACAAAACCCGAATGGTTTGAATGAAAGTCAAGCAGGGAAAAAATTAAGACTGAGCCTTTTCAAAAGGAAAATCTGTTTCCACTTATGTGAAGGAGGTCCTTACAGAAAAGATCTAATCTTTTTTAACTCACTGCTCCAGAAATACACCAAGAGTGTCAAGGCTTTCTGTTCTACTATTTTTGGTTCAGAGATGATGGTAAATATAACAGATACCAGCATTTCCTCTGTCAGTGCAAACTGGCAGAATATCTTCAGCACACACCAAAAAACCCCCAACCAACCAACTCCAGAAAACCACCAGCACATTAAAATTTCTAATGAAATATGAAATCGAGGTAGTGTACGGTTTTTTGGTTTTGGTTTGGTTTTTGGGTTGTTTTTTTTTAATAGTACATGTAGTTAAGCTTAGGTGCGTTGTGTTGATTTGCCTTGGAAGAAGTTACCCTGAGCCAAAGTTACCCTGTCCTATGCCCTTTATTCAGCTTGTACATTGTTAGTGCTAATTGACTGTCTCAATGTAAAAATGTGTCTCTTTTTGCAGCCTTTAATCAGCAGCTGTAAACCACTGCAAATGGGCACCTCTGTGTTTGTTCTGGAGATTTTTAAGTATCTCAGGTGGTGCAAAGTAAATCACAAAAGCAAACTGTCCTGGTTTCAGCCAGGATAGAGTTAATTTTGTTTTTAGTAGCTGGTACAGTGCTGTATTTTGGATTTAATATGAGAATAATGTTGACAACACACTGAGGTTTTAGTTGTTTTTAAGTTGTTCTTACTCTAAATCAAGGATGTTTCTATTTCCAGTGCTCTGCCAGTGAGGAGGTGCACAAAAAGCTGAAGGGGAATATGGCCAGGACAGCTGACCCAAAGGGATATTCCATACCATAGAATATCATGCCCAGTATACAAATGGGGAAAAAGTTGGCCATAAAGTTCCAGTGGCTGCAGGGGGACAGGCTGGATATCGGTCAGTGAGTGGTGAGCATCACTTCTTTGCCTTGCGTTTTGTTTCTCTCTCTGTATTTCATTAAAATTAGTAGTAGTGTCAAATTATTACTATCTTTTATATTCTGTTTCAATTATTAAATTGTTCCTATCTCAATCCACGGGGTTTACCTTTTTTTTCCACTTTTTGCTTACTGGGGCAGAAGTGGGGGAGTGAGCGAGCAGCTGCGTGGGTGGGAATTAGTTGCCAGCTGGGGTTAAACCACAGCACAAACTGTCTTGTCTTAGTTCAAAACTAAATGTCTAACTTGGCTGTAAACTGCAAGGAGAAGAAAGGTACTGCACACCAGAACTCTGAAGTTAGAGAGCAGGGGGATTACTGTGAGAAATTACTCCAAATTCCAAAGGCTTACGTGACCAAACTTTATTATAACCACGTAGTTCCTATGGAAAGATGTGGACAAAAAAATTTAATGTGCTGGTATGTGCATGGCATATGCATGGGAATATGACTTGCTGAGAAGTTTGACTGTATGAAAAAATAATCCCCAGTCCTGTAAAGATGTTCTTACATGTTTAATATAGCTTCAGTATTTAATAATAATAATTTGTAATTTTAAATATTATGCATAATTTATTAAGATTAAATATAGTAAGTATTAAATAGAACTGGTCTGAATTTTAAAAAATATTGAAACAGGCCTGTAAAGACCAAAGTGACAGCAAGCTATTTCTGGACACAACTAGAGATAGCTCTAGCTTTTATGATTTTTTATTTTAAAAAAGATCAGAGAATGAGAATATACCCACATACAAGCTTCTAATATCTTTCTTGTTTGAAGAATTAGATCAGAACTTCCAGGATTGTCTGTAAATGGAACACAATTTTCTACTGCTTCCAACTTCTTCTTCCTTAGGTTTCATAAGGGATAGCAATGGAAAAATAAGTTTGCTTTCCTGGAAATCTTCTTTCTTGTGGGGTGAGGGAGATGTGAGAATTTTCATCAGTGGTTTTTGTCTGAAAGAAATGACCTAATGTTTCTTCAAGGAATCTTTAAAAATTAAAACCCACACCTTGACACAAATGTATGCACATGGCTGCTGATGGAGAAGGGTGACGATTAAAAACGTGCAAGACCACTTGAATTCTACAGTTATTTTCTTCAAATAAACATGTATGGGAGTAGATGACTCATCCTGCAAAGTACAGACTTATTGATTTCAAGCACTTCCATTGGAACTTCCTTGCCTGGACTTCGGGGGCCTGGGGTTATTTATTTATTTCTATATGAGTCAGAAGTTCTGAGTAATATTTCTGCTTAGTTGACCACAGAAGTGGAAGACAAAGCTCATAAAATTTTTTAGAGAGTCAGAAATCAAATTATTGTCAGGACAGAGAAGAGAGAAAAAGAAATAAAAAAATAAAAGGAGGATAGCAGGAAGCACAGATTTCATAGAGGTGGTTAGTCAGTAAATGAACATCCACTAAATTCTAGAATTTGTTGAAAATTGTAACTAAAAATTAATATATAAATGGAGCTGGAAACTGCTCTCACTGAAGAGTAGAAAAGTAAACACATTTCTGGCAGAAGTCAATGAGCAAAGGAAGTATTGATTAAAGACAAGAAAGCACTTACCAAGTTCTGTGGATGTTTAAACAGTTATCCAGTTCATAGCAAATGAAAAATCATAGACCCTGACACATCTAGTTCAGCCCTTTTTCCAAGGAAGGACCAACTGTCCCCACAACATTCCTGGCCAGTGTTTGTGAACCCGTTATAAAAGTTGTTTTGTTGATGGAAATCAAGCTTTTTCATGGGCTGTTTTGCTATTCTCACTAAAAGAATTATTTCACCTGTTATTCTCCTCATATCCTATCACCAAAGGAATTTACTCCCTTCCTCTGTGCAACTACCTTTTTAATTACTTGAACACTATTTTCACCTCTCACCATCAGTCTTCTCTGCGCTAAGGAACTGAGTTCCTTCAGTCTTTTTTCACAAATCATGATTTCTAGACATAGTGTCAATAAGCATGAAGTCACCACTGAAGGGACAGAGGGATCTTGGATCATTTTAGAAGAGCTCTAAGAGCACTGTGTCTAGGCGATGGCTTTTGTCAATTTGAGAGCTTCAGGAGCTCTGTGAGTCTTTTTTTTTTCTTGGTAACTGTCTTTTCTTTCTAAAAGAATCTCAAATTCCCTACAAGATGTCCTGAGTAATACTGTTCAGTTTAAATTATGTTCTAGAGAATGAAAAACAGCATCAACATCAGGTTTATAATAGCTGAGAATAGGGAGAGTTCCTGATTAGTATAGGAGGTCTCTTTGATGAGAAATGTGACAGTGTATATCTGACTACTTTGCTAGGGGAAGAAGGGTCAACTGGTAGTATAGTGCACCTAAGTATTGATGCTATGAGATATGGAATTAAAAAAGGAGATTTTAGCTCATTATGTAAGGGGAATTCTGTTGCCAGGCCTCATAATATGTGTATAATTCCATTCTGCAAAGAGCTTCCTGATAACTGGCTTGTAAGGGTAAGATTCATATTGAATAAGGTACAATGGTGAACAGGAAGATTGCTGCATGGTCTTGTTATGAATAAGGTTGTAAAAATGCATTCTAGTCTTTGGAAAAAAGTTACAGCCAAGATGGAAGTTTTAGGTTACCAACCAATTTAAAATACAGGTTTACTTCCAGCTTTACTATAGACTGCTGGTCTGATTTTAAGGTGAATTTCTATGCCTTAGTTTTCCATTTGTAATGACTCACCATGAGTCAGGAGTGGATGACTCAGAGGTTGTGGACAGTACAGCTTCTATGGATTGAAATCAGAGCCAGCTTGACAGGTACCAACATGGAGTTTCCTGCAATACACAGTAGCCCGAAAGATTAGCCATACATGTGCAGTGCAGTTCATGCAGGTCTGCTAAAATTTCCTTTTTACTTGAGACTGGATTCAGCATTCATGTTGTTAGAACCTTTAAGCATCTGAAAAATGAAAATTGTAGTACTTCTTTTTCTGATTTGTTTAATCTGTGATGTTCTTCAGGTAATTAAATGAGCTACAGTTACAGTTTTTGTATTTTTCATGGAACATAGTACAGCACTGTAATACAGTGTATAGCTGTAGTTGAAAAAACATATAACTGATTTAGTTTTCAATAAGCTTTGTGTCATTTTAATGTACATTTTTATGTACAAACTGGGTTCTTTTAAATTATTGTCTATTGCCATTACTTCTTGCCTTTGAGTTTTGACATTCCCTCTGTCAACTCTGCAATTCCATAAGAATTTCAAATGTTCTGACTTAACATAGGTATCTCTATCTAACTAAAACAACCATAATAATCTAAATACCACTATATTTCCTTCCCTAAAAGTTCAGAAATGTAATTGAGAAATGAATGTTCTGCAAAGACCCAGTTGTTTCTATTTGCTTTAGTCTCTCAGTATCTACCATGTGGTTCACAACTTTACAGAAGCCAAAAAAAGCAGATGGTCTGAATCCCCTTGTTCGTGCTCCCTCCCCATTAACACGTATCATGGGAATCTATTCCTGAATATGGACTTGTCCTCTGAAGCACTGACATGTTAAAGAAAGGCCGTATAGTACCTGCTTGCATCAGACTCACTGAGTGCCTCCAGCTTTAGTCCAGTACTCCAAAATCTCATATCATTAGTTATCATTTACATTAAATACATAATGAAATTTAAATCCATCCAAATATTTAAAAAAAATTAATTTTTGGAAACTAGGTGTAAAATTAAACTTTGCAGCATGCGTCATCCCAACTAGTTGTTTCATCACACTGATTTGTAACACATCTGTTCTTGCTTGTGGACTTTATGAATGGTACTAAATAGGTAAGTAATTGGCCAAACATATATTAGATTTACCTCTTTCAGATCCAAAGCCACAGCACAGCAGTCTCCACTGTGAGCAGGAAAGTGTGTGATTTCTTTCTGTACCGCTCAGTGATAGATGTCAGCCCCACATGTTCAGCCACTCCTGCAGAGTTACGAAATGCTATTCTGTGGTCTTGGTGCCCAGGCTTCTCAGCATGTCTGTAAGAAAATGCATCATGGTTAATTATAGATTGCCATAAAACAGAACTAATTTCTGAATAATTCAGCTTTTGATATTAATTGCACCATTTTCCAATATGAGGTGGAAACAAAATATAAAGGCAGCATTGACCTCTAGTTGCATTAAGATTGGATTTAGGTAATTTCTTAAAATGAGGCATTCTTGAGCTTCCATTAGCTCTGTGAATGACCTCTAATCTCTTTAACACAAATTAAAAAAAAAAAGCTTCTTACTCTGTATTGTCGAAAAAACCTACATAAAGCAGCAGTGCCATCTCCTGCCTGCTTGCTTTCATGAATTCAAATACTCAATTTGTATTGCAAAGCAACCACAGGGACGGTGGATTTTTCTGCTAGTAGATAACTAAGACAATAACATTTTCTAATACTTAGGGACAACATACATCTGCAGTTCCATAGATGCGGGCAGTTTTCACAAGTGAACTTTTTCTGAACATAGAAAAGAACTTCAGTCATTCGTCCAAGATTTCTAAAATATCACATCCCATCCAGAACAGTAGCTCAAAATGTGTACAATTCTGTACTTGTGCTGTACACAAGGAATACATTATACCTGTTAAATATGCTTCTGTAGAGTTATCTGTACATAAATGTACATTTTTGAACAGATCTAACATATTCCCTTGGGGTTTGCACAAGTACAGCAAGTCCAAAGCATGAATGATTCACGTGCAGAGGAATAATTCAATGCAGTTGGGGTATATTTGATTGTATGCAAGCATTTGTGTGGTCCAACTGCAGTAGATCCAACAGGTCCCAGATATATCACATGTGCTCTGAATCAATAGCACATAAGCAAGTTAGAAAGCTGGAAGTCCTATTTCAAATACTTTCTTTTAAAAGGTGAAGTTATGGTAAATTACATTTTTCTGAACAAAAGTTGCCAGCAAAAGGCACACTGGGCCTTTATGGCTCCAGGGACTTCTTCCCCACATCAAGGAAGCAGGTCTGTATGTTTGCCATGCAGTAGTGGACAATGCATTGCTGGATGGAGCTTGTAGGAAACATTAGATATGAGTTTGATTGTATCAGAAAAACTGAAAAGGGAGAGAATTTCACTGTATGACTTTATCCTGTTGGAATATGTCCTTGGGGATTTTCACCACATGGACACAACAGAATGTTGCTGACAATTATAAGCCTCCTTCTTCCATGCAGTGATATATAAAATGGCTTCTGCCAAATGAACGAGATTTAATTGTTTTTAATTTTTAGAATATTGTAGCTAGATACTCCAGTCTCTGCTTTACACCAGACTTTGACAGAGTGAGTGGCACTGATAGCTGATCTTTCACCTTTCTCCAGTAGTAAGTGTGATAATACTGCTGCCTGCAGAGGGGTGTCTACCTTTACGTGAGACCCTAAACGAGGTGAGCAGGTGTATTCCCAGAATACAGAGTTAGAATTACAGTATTATCAGGGTATTGTTTTACTGCTTATTGTTAGCTGGGAGAGGACAGTTTATGCTTCTGAGAATATTCATAAACATTACAATGCTTGGTGCAGGGTCCCTTGCAGTCAGTCGTGCTCACCGAACTCCCTCTGCTGTGCCGATGTGTTATGGACCCTATGGACCGAACCTGGTCCTGCTTAGTGATTCAGTTCTGGGACTGACATCACCACTAACTTGATCAAGCATTGCTGCAGACTCGGCTTGTTGCCACTACTGTTGCCAGTTCAACCTAGCCACATCCATCCCATAAATTCCTATGTGTTGGGCTCAGAAATGCTTTTGCATTTGATTCTGGCTTGGAATAAATAGAGCTAGATAAGAGTCTAGGAACAGAGGTTTCTACTAGATTGTTCTTGAACCTGGAAAGCTTCCCAAACCAGAATCTACTGTCAGTCATGCAGGATGATCCAATTGCTCTTGGTTACTTGAATTCCTTTCTTGCACACAGTTGCATTCAATACACAAGAGGATGGACAATTCCATCCAAAGCAACAAAATATGGAATGATGGGTAAGGCATTTAATACTGAATGTAAATGATGATTCCCTAAGATAGATTTTCCCTTCCCACAGAATCACAAAGTTTCATTATTCTCATTTTCTCTCTTTTGAAGGCATATTTATTGTTAAGAACAAGTTAAGAACTATTGAAGACATTAACAGGTACTGAAGAACAGTCTCTGTCACTGACTAGTGCAAACCTCCGGAGGGGTAAAAAGGTAAAAGAAGTTCCTATAAAACATTTTGTTGATGAGATCTCAGTCCACACTCAGTTAATTGGCCTGTTTTGCAGGATTTAACCTGGTGGCATAAGAACCCTGAAATAAATCTCTTAGCTACGATTAGAGATGAAAGACAGATTAGCATGGGCAGGAGAGCTGAACTCGTTTTCTCCGTCTCCATTGGCGAGTCAGTGTGAAGACAGGACAACCAGAGACATCAGGAAATCAGTATTTCCATCATCCTTAGGATGTCTGATTCAGGTATTTTCTTCCTTGTATTCATGAAGTTACCAGTTTCAAGTTCCTATTCAGTCCTCTGAAGCAGGTTAGTAGTTTCTTTTACAGTGTCACAAATAGGAATGTGTGTTTACCTAAAATGGCAGATTTTAGCAAAATCAGTAAAATAAGATGTGATTTGTTTATGGCAAAATTGAAGCCAAATTTCTTTGGAAAATTTTTATCTAATAAGTAAATGTTATTAACAAGTAAATAGCTGTGCTATGTCATGTTCTGTGTAGTTAGGGGATTTTGATAGCAAAGGAATAGGTAGGTAGCATCTTGGAAACAAAAGGCTACTGTATGGTGATGGAAGCTGTGTTTAAAGTGAGTTAGACAAGAAAAGCTTGAGAACAATATTGATATTGGGGAGAAATTTACACATTTATTTGGCTTCTTCTGTTGAAAGAAATATTTCTCCTTTTATAGAATAAAATCCAGTTTGCTCTCCCATAGCCAGGGAAAAAATGCCTGTGTGTATATGATTCATAACTCTGGAGTGGCTTCTCTGCAAAGGTTTCTAAGAATTTTGACAGAGGTGTTAGTTCCACTGAACTGCTGGGAGTGGTTTTGGTTTTACAGTAACCTGCTGCAAAACACAAGAAGAGATACATGTTGCAGAGCAAGACTGATACTTTTAGCTGATAACTGCACTTCAGTTCTTTCATCTGGAAGAACTTTCTTCCTGGTGCTCAAAAAATGCTACTACACAGCTGTATGAGTGTCGCAAAACATCTTATGCAATAAATTTATTCAATACTTCATTAAACAGTTAGGGAAAGAAAAATGTTATGGTGTATTTACAAAATTCATTATGATGGGAAGAGAGTCTTCTCGTTATCTGAAATTAATTCAGTAAACTATTAGCATAGGTAAAAATAACCTCAAGATAAATATCCATGTAGAAGCTGGGAATACAGGAATGGAATGGGTAACTAGTTCTTCTGTCCCAGACTCAACGCACTCAGAGTTTCATGAGCAGCAGAGTGTGTCCCAGAGATCCTTTGTGCAATCCCAGGTATATCAGTGACAGCCAGGATCAGTCAACAAGTGGTCACTGCATACAAAAACCAGTCATTCTGCCCCCCTCCTCTGGCACTAGGGCTCATATGATCTTGTGCTGCTGGAGGACTGTGGTGTGGGTACCTCTGTTAGATGAATATGAATATTTCATGAAATCTGGTCTTACAATAATACTAAAATTGCACCAAGGAATCTGGAAAAACCATATGAGAATTACTGGAGGCAAGGAATTACTAGGAGAGTTCCTCTAGCACAGAATTTTGTTTTTTTTTAATTTTAGGCATCTGAAAATGGGGGAGGGAGCTACATCAGAATAGCTACGTGAGAGCAAATGTACCCCTGCTTATGGAATTCAGCTTCAAATTTCTCTGTGGTTAGAATATGACAGAAAGTCTCAAATTAAAAAGCTTCCCAGCTTGCAGTAATGAACAGCTAAAACTTTCCCCTGAAGGAGGATAACGGTCTGCTAAACTCAGGTTTACACTTGAGCCTCAGTCTCCCCTTATGCCACAGGGACCCCTCCATGAGCTTGGACAAGCTGGTGCCTTCTCTGAAGTAATCATGGCCCCAAGCCTGCCAAAGCTCAAGGGGCATTTGGACAGTGCTCTCAGGCACATGGGTGGATTGTTGAGGTGTCCTGTGCAGAGTCAGGAGTGTGACTCAATGATCCAGCTTGGGTCCCTTACAACTTAGGATGTTCTGTGATTCTGTGAAATTTACAGCTTCCAAAATCAACAATGCCTCTTGAGCAGATGAATTTTAAGTAAAGGTAAAACTGTTTACAACTTTTGTTGAAATGTTAAAGCAAAATATGTTTGGCAAGTAGGGTGTTTTCAGTGACATGTAACTATATGTGTGCCTAACAATTGAGAGGCATTTTGCAAGTACATACATATAATTCTTCGAAGCAAACAGTGCGTGATGCATTCATTCATATATGCTGGCCATGGCACATGAACTGCATAGCAGCAGTCAGGGAATTTCAAAACAGATTCTCTCTGTTGTGAGCTCCGAGACCTGAGTATCAGGGGCAAATAAACCTATTAGCAGCTGTCATCTACAGCTATTTAAGGTCAAGTCACGAACTGCTTAACTGGTGAAGCAATCAAAGATACTGTCTCCAGGCTTATCAGGCAGGCTGTCAGCTGAATTCATATGGGGGCTTAATTCTGTGCCAGCAGAGCATGATCCTTTCAAATAAGGTCTGAAAGATACTGGTAGAAGAATGGTGTGAAGAAAGTGTTATAGTTTTATAAATGACTATTCTCTGGACTTGTTTGCACAGAGGTGTCTGTCATTGACATGATTATCACACTGTGATCACAATCAACATTCATCCCATTGCACGTGGGAATGACATTTAGGATTCTGACTGGAATATGGGGGGGTTAAGAAAGAAAACCAGTCCACGATTGGTGGTAGGAGGGTTGGATTAAGGTGTGATTGTCACAGTTCTCAAGACAAAGAGAAAGAGCAAGCAACTTCAGCTGCAGGAGCAGAGGTTAAGACAGTAATGGAGATTCCCTGAAGATTAAATAGGCCTTATTTAATACATCATGCTATTCCAAGAACTGTTTTTTAATAAGAACTTTCAGAAAGAAAGGGAGGTCTATCAGAGAGAGAAAAAAATAGAACATCCTAAACTGATTTTTTTCTTAAGGTGTGAAGATGTTCTGCCTTTTTTTGTAGGGTGATTTGTTATTTCACGTAAAAATGGTTGTGCTTTTATGCCAGATGAAGTGGAAAAATGCAGTGGAGGATATTCAGCAAAAATATATTCAGATCATAACACTTAAAACTTAATAAAATTTTGATAATATTTTCCAGAAAACCAGCACAGTCACTGATAGTTTAACTATTTGTATAACATTTTGTCTCTGTTGATAACTGCAGTAATTTTCCCCCTGCAGTTTTTTGCCAGTGATCATATCTTAGTACTGTACATGTAGGGATAATACTTTCTGCTAGCAAAATCCCATTTTACTGCACATAATAAATGAAATTACTAAAACTACTCATAGGATACTGTGTTTCTGGTGTTACTTTCACATTTTTTTCTATAGGGAAACAAGGCTTATATGATTGTGCTGTATATATTTGTGTTTGTCCTGCTTATTCAACTTTTTAACACAAACCTGGCCATAATACAGTAATCTAAGAATAATAAATACCTATAATTGTCAAGAAAATACAGGCAACAAGTTCAAGGGAAAAAACACTGTGAGTGTTCTGGAAGGAAAGCCAGCAGCCCAGCTCACTTCTAGACATCAGAAGGCCTGCACAGAAAATTGCCCTTGACAAAAATGCACAGAAATCTAGAGTCATTGGTTGTACTGTTCACTTGTTTTCAATTGCTCTAGTTGGTCCTTAGAATTTCTTTTTTTTTTTTTAAGTGTATGAAATTTAAGCAATAAATTTCACTGGGACACTCCCTGGGCAGGACTGAGAGTGCATGAGGCTGCCCAGGAAGTTCTCTGTAGTCTCTATAAATACCTGGTCAAACAGACGGTAATCTCTCTCTCTCTCTCTCTCTCTCTCTCTCCCCTTCAGATTTCTGCTGCATGCCTTGGACACATGCCCGTAATCAGCTTACGAGCTTCCCTTGACCTACGCTTCTTTTCCTAATGCTGATCTGACTATGGCTGTCCTCAAAGTAAAATTCACCAAAACTAAGAGGGACAAACTGGCCCAGATCTTATGGATACTCAACTGGGTTTCTGTAGTGAGCGGGATCATTCTCTTCAGTCTTGGCCTCTTTCTGAAAATAGAGATCAAGAAGCGCAATGAAGTGATGGCAAAAGGGGACATTAACTCTGTCCCCAACATGCTGATCTCTGTGGGGGTCATAGCATGTATCATCAACTTTCTGGGTGGAAAAATCTGCTATGACTGCTCAGATGCCAACAAGTTCTCTCGATGGAAACTTGTTATGCTGCCATATATCGTATGTACCTTCTGTTTTACCTTCTGCATCCTGGTGGGTGCTCTCATGTGCTACACCATGAAGAATGAGCTGGAAGAGTCTCTCTACCTGGGACTGAGGGATGCCATAAAGTTCTATAAAGACACGGACATTCCTGGACGATGTTTCTTAAAGAAAACGGTGGATTTGTTACAAATTGGATTCCATTGCTGTGGAAACAATGGCTTTAGAGACTGGTTTGAAATTCAGTGGGTATCTGCTCGTTATCTGAATATGGCTTCTAAGGAGGTTCAAGAGTAAGTACTTACTAGTCATAACAAAAAATTCTAGGAGAAAAATTCATTCAAGAAGGCAAAGTCTTTTTACTGGACCTTTGTATCTTAATCAAAAAAACTGCAGAATGACCACATTACTCGCAAAATACGCTACCTACATGCACAATCAACAGTTGCCTTTTGGTAACCTTTTGGGGATGCTAAGCAAAGCAAAGATGTATCTTTCCTTTTTTTAATGTGGTGAGTTAGCTACCTCAAAAATTTAATTTCAGTTACAGTGAGCTGCTAATGGAAAGAAAAAAAGGATTGTTCTATCAATACATTGCACAGTCAATCCTAAACACTGAAACGCCTTTCTCCTTCAAGGTATTAGATTCTGCAAAGCCAAGTTCAAATCTGTATGTTGACATGTGAGAAAGTGCCAAACACCACATACACTGAATAAAAAAGGAGAAAAAGCCTTTTCTTTTTTTTTTGGTAGTAGTGCCTCACATGATGTAGCAACTGTAGAATTATATGTTCGAAAAGAAGAGTCTGGTAATACTTACAGATGATAGAAAAAGTAACAATTAAAATTTATGTAAGAAGACAATTTAGTATGTAATAATTCTTCTAAAGCTGAAAAAAGTCCTCACTGACAAGAGTGTAGTAGCTTTGTATTCCTTGGAAAGACAAACACAAAGAGTTTGACTGGCATTTGTCAAGCGCTTTGTTTTGTTGAACTCAAAAATAGGTGACAATAAAGGCAGAGAAAGGGAGGCCAAAGATCTTATTTTATCAGAATTTGCAACTTGAAACTGCTATCATTGCAAAGTGTATATACAGAGTTGCAAATATGCCAGAGTGCAGGACCTACGAGAATACAGATAAGAGGTTATCAGCATGCATAAGACAGTTGTCTGTGGAAATAAAGCAAGATTTACAAGTGTTCTCAAGAGAGAAGTTAGGAAGTATCACGTAGAACAAACTGACCCCAAGACTTTTTCAATCCTGGTTCCACACTGAAAGTGACATGACAACAAAGAACTGAAGAGTAGTATCTTATTGTGAGGTTCAAAAGTAGAATATACTGCCTTTTATTTCTGTGAGGCATGCAGAAACAGTAATGTTTTATCCAGGGTCTTAACTAAACTGTTTTCTTCTGCAGGGTCACCTGTGCTCTGCAAATTATTTTGAGAATACACCGTCAGTTAATTTTTGTCCCACTTTGGCAGAAGGTGACAGTGAAATGTGTGTGAGGGAAGTAATTTCAGAACTTTTTTTACGGTGTATAAATTGGTTAATTTCATCTGGATTGCCAGAATGCAAGTTGGTGCTGTATAACTGCATTATACCATGATTTCTAAAAGTCTGGTAGTGAAACATTTAATTAATGTGAAATCATTGGAAGCAAAGCCCAGCTGGTAATGTTCAGAAAGGATGGAGAAGGAATCAAACTTTTTTTTGGTTTCAACCTGTACTGTATGTCGGTTGGTAGATTAAGAGGCAAAGCAGCTGAGAACTGAGATACTGTCAACTTACATGTAACCTTTGTAAAACTGAACTTTTCACCTTTCCTCATGACCCTCTTCCCTCCCCTCTCTTCTATAGCCCCAATGCCAACACCTCAATGTGACAAGGCACAGAGACAGTCAATGGGAATGGTCGGAAGATGAGGCAGGTTACAGCAGTACAATCCTGTCATTGCTTTTGTTACGTGAAAGTCATCTTTTTTCAGTCTTAAAAGTAAATTTTTGCTTGACAATACCATAACAACTTTGAATTGCAACAACAAACAGCAGTGAATGCCTCACACACTCAGCTCAGTCACTGAGGTCTTACCTTCTAACAGTACCAACATTCTTTAATTTGGCACTGACAGAGAAAACACAATCGCAGGAGGACATAACCGAAGTCTGGAAACTGATGCTGTTGGCATTAGAAAGATTCCCCTTTATAACATATGGCAGGAAGAATAATAAAAAAAAAAGTTGAATTGATGCTTGGGATCAAAAGAAAAGATTAAGACCCAGTTTAAGAGATTGTATTTTATCCATTTGAGATGCTGTACTGTATCTGGGTCATTAAACATACATAAAGCCCTAAAATACAGAGGGCGTTTTCCTGAACCAGATATAAGCTTCCCTTTCATAATGTGCCAGTTTTCCTCTCCTCCCTCTGAGTCTTCTTTTCTCCTCCAGCATTCAAGTTTTCCATTTTATGCCTCTCTGACTCCGGTCCTTATTTCCCCTTCAGCACATGGTTTGCCTGTGCCCATGACACGGCTCACACACTTCAGTATAGTTTCAGTGCATTATTTGGGTTCTTTGCATTGGTTTCATTCTGCTGCCATTACCAGAAATGTGATGGCCGCAAAGTGAAGAGCTAGACTTGAAAATGGAGAGGAATTTATGCCTATCCCACTCCTAGGTGGGAAATGGCAGATGCACTTGCTGACTTATTCGGAAAGATCTTTGAGAAAGATGGTTTTGAGAGTACCTTAAACAAAACAAAACACACACCATCACCCAAATAAAAAAGAGAAAAAGGATGAGGAAAAACAAAGGAAAAAAGAGTGGAGGAAAAAAAAGGAAGGGAGGAAAAAAAAAAGGAAAAATAGAGGAAAGAAGAAAAATGGAGGGGGGGGGAGGGAAAGGAGGTTGTACGTCGCAGGCTCACAGCAATAAAATAAAGGCAATTATCTTACCATCAAAGCACTGCCACAAATACTGAGCTTCCTAGAAGCTTATGTTTCATTTGAAAGTACTTCTCTTTAACTAGTAAGTCATTGTGTGGACTTCTGTTTCCAAGCAGTGTCCTTGTGCTGAAAATACTAAAGACTTCATGCTAAAGAGAAGGTAATACAAGGAAAACAGATATCACAGATTCATTTAACTGTCCCAGAAAATCATGATTAATCCGAGACTGTGTTCTCTTCCAATTCTATTTCCATTTTTTTTCTTATTCCTATTTTATCTTTTCTCTTTCCCCACATGTTTTCCTCCTGATCTTATGGGGGAGGGAAAGGAATAATTTTTAGCAATCAATACTATTTTTAAAGTTACAAAAAGTATAGTTTCAAGAAGCAGAAACTCGCTTGTGAATTAGTTTCAGAATATGTGCTGAACTAGCCATTGCAATGGGTACAGTGATGAGAGCCCAGCAGAAAATTTCCAGTGGTTGTCATGGTATGCAAAGTTATTCTTGTATTAGGTTCTCTCCTAAGGAATGACTGAATTGAAAATCAATGCAGAAGTAGTGAAAGAGGGACATAACTTCCATTAGAGTTCCACCAAGCTAAGCAGCTTCAGAAATTGTCTTTAGTATTTTCAGCACAAAGATACTTAAAAAGGCAACACCTCCATGAACACTGAACTCACATCTTGTGGCACAGTACCACAAACCAGGTGAGGTGCTTATACTTAAATACAGACCATTAAAAATTCCATTTTCCTGTAGTAAGCAACTTTTCCAGTTGAAAATATATCCCCAATTTCCTTTTCTTACATTGGAGAGGCCTACATTGCAGCAGACTTGCATTATTTCTTTTGCTAAAATCACAGGCACCGCCTGCTGCTGATGCGACTTTTGTAATGCCCGAAATTTCTGTCCTGTTGCAGCCGTCTAAAGAGCAATGTTGATGGGAAGTTCCTGGTGGATGGAGTACCCTTCAGCTGCTGCAACCCCAGCTCCCCACGGCCCTGCATCCAGTACCAGCTGACCAACAACAGCGCTCACTACAACTATGATTTTCTGACGGAGGAGCTCAATATCTGGGTGAAGGGGTGCCGAGAGGCCCTGCTCGATTACTACACCACTATTATGCGATCGATTGGCATTGCAGCATTGCTTATTTGGTTGTTTGAGGTAAGTCTCACAAAAATGGTCTGTGTCAGATTAATCAGAGTCTTGGAAACAAATATGGTGTAACAGTAAAAGTGTCTCAGCAACCAAAGTCCACAGGCACTTCAGGAATGTTGCAGGACTTCCTTTAGTACAGGACTTTCCCAAAGTCCACAAAGCAGAAGCAAATCTCCTTGAATTTGAAGACTATCAGGAATTATGTATATAATTCTGTATATTTACAGAGCTTTTTCAATAGAATACAACATATTTTTTTCACTGAAGCACTTACTGGATCAGATACAAGACGATATATGCACTGACACGACTGCAAGGAAATTACATGAGAAGGTCTGGGGGTAGTTTTAGCTCAGTTTTAGTAAAGAATATACAAAATGCGAGCAGGTCTTTGGCTTAATAGAAAAATTTTGTTTATAGTTAAAATTGAGCATAAGTATTAATATCTCAAAGCCTCCTTTTTACATTATATATTCACCACATAAACAGTACTTGCAAATATGGCACTGATTATGCTGCTGATAATGCAATCAAAATAAGCACATCACAGGGAAGCATACACCCCTGGAAAGGTGCAGTCTTCCTGCTAATGTCTGTTAAGAGAGTTGTCTGGATGTTGTCATCCACAAGTAAAGGACCTCCCAGTGGCACAGGCTACAACAGAATTTTCTTATCTTTTTAATAGGTTTTAGTTTTCTGATTACTGCTCCATTACATAAATATTAGGACTGTAATTAAAATAGTTCACAGTCCTCAAGCAGTGCTTGGTGGTGGTGCCAGAAATAACAGGCCTTTAGCAGCATGTGAAAAAACCTGAGAACTGGCTCTCTGTGCTCCCTTAAATATTGACAAGCTGGGCACACTGATCTCGATTGTGACAGAAACTATGACAGCAGGGCTTTTTCCAAAACTTATACTTGAGCCTCTGCTATAGGCCATCCTTTTTAATTTTCATACCTTGGCATGCAGGATACATATGGTTTACATACGAATTATTAAACCTCCTTGGAGGAACTATTGATT
The DNA here is from genome assembly GCF_009829145.1 of Chiroxiphia lanceolata. Classification (NCBI taxonomy): domain Eukaryota; kingdom Metazoa; phylum Chordata; class Aves; order Passeriformes; family Pipridae; genus Chiroxiphia; species Chiroxiphia lanceolata. The sequence goes on from NC_045642.1 coordinate 27,946,442, forward strand.
TAATCAAGGTCAGTGGGAAAAAAATCCATGGAAATTAACATAGTACTTTTTTTTTTCCCAGTGGCTGATGGTTCCACTAATTGATCATCCATTCTACATCAATTAGTTGCAGTCTCTGAGGCTGCAGGGTTCCCGAGTAATTCTAGGTATTTCTATGCTAGTAACATGCAAGGGGGATTGTTACCTGAAGAATGAAGAGAGAATCAATCCATCTCTCCCTTGTATTTTTCATTCTAAAAAAATGCAATTAACTGGGAAAGTGGTTAGATATATTGCTTGGACAGAGTTTGTCTGCTTTACTCAATACTAGTTATGAGGCCTGTAAATACACAAATCAGAAAACTGACTTAGTGGTAGGATTGAGGCTGTGATTTCAACTTGCTGTTTAACCCCTAACTGTTTCTTACAGCTCTGTGTACTTACTGGTGTTCGGTACCTACAAACAGCCATGAAGAATGTCCTTCTGCTCGGAGATCTGGAGGGTGAATCAGATGGTTGGTTACTAGAAAATAGTTTTGTGGAAACTGCCAAATACAACATCAGTATCATTAAGAACCTCGGCAAAGCCAACCAGATCTCCACTGTATCAGGCATGAATGACCCTAACATTAATGTTCAAAACACAGACTGTGGCAAAACCAATGTTTCAACAAAATCTATCCCTGCAGCTAGGTAGGCAAACCTTCGAAGGAATGACATCACAAGTGTAGCTTTGCTGTATTACAGTACTACAGTTACCAGATTTTTCACTGGTGGGGTAAAAAAGGAAAAAAAATGAAGACAATTGAACAAACCACAGACTGGTGACAGCTCCAAAAATGCTGATACTTCTTTGGATGGATGCATTTTTACTTGTGAAATCCCTGATTTTCAACACCGCACAAAACTTTTTGAATTTTTCCCACTTTCTCTCTTTACCTACAGAATTCTATCATGGTCTGAACATGCCAGAGTAATCACTATGCACAAGCAAATGTTCCAGAGATGATGGGTCTACATCTACTAACATACACATTAGTCTAATATGTACCAAAGTTTGTCCTTACTGTCATTATACCTACAGAAATCCCAGCAATGGAAATCCCCAAAGAAATTATTACACTTGATAAGAAGATTCTTTACAAAAAAGACAAAAACTGAAATGAAAGCTCTGTTAGTCCAAGATAGGAGAGGAACTTTTAGCTGAAATGTACCTATATTGCAGCCCTTCTAACAGAACCTACTAGCTAGGTGAAACTGAAGGCAATGAAAGTGACTGTAATGTATTTCATTTATATTTCCCAAAAAGTCTGAAGTATGTCTTCATTTTTCCCCCTCCACAGTCTAGGGAAAGCCACCTGCCACACCTCCGTGTAAGTCAAAGGGTACTGCTGAAAGGAGTTCTCTGCTTAAGAAAACTGACAGCTCCTGCAAGGATATTTGAAATTCAAAGTAGCATGTGATAGCTCTAGTTTAAAAACAAGTAGATACTTCCCCTAAAACAAACACTGATGATCCTAGATGCTTACAAGCTCCTCATTTCAAAAGTACTGAACACCTTGATCCAGGGGCAAGAAGATAAGGGACTATGTGAAATCAATGAAGGCAAAGTCAGACTGACAGCTCTCCCATCACACTCCTAGTACAGCGCTCAGGAACTTTGTTAATGCTTGGAGTGAAAGCCTTCAATGTCCAAGACACTTGTAGTTACAGGATGCCCAATGACACTAATTCATCATTAGTAGTAAGCAGGAAAAACATATCGATACAAAATAGAGGTTAAAAGACAAAATAAAGTATTTTACTTGTTACTGCTGTGAGTGCATTCTTTGTGGATAGTCAAGTAAAAGAAGATATATCAATGGGATATTCAAAGCAGAACTATTCCTGCTTTTGAAATTGTGAAGAAGTAACAGTAAAAATGCCTTTACCTAACAACTGTTGTATTCTGTAACACTAGAAAAAGCAAGGATTATACCATAAGGATATATTGTAAATAAATTGTGGAATGTAATGATCTGTAGTGCAATTCAAGCAGGCTATATGCATGACCATAATTTCAAATGCAACTGCTTCACTGCTTAACATTTGAGGCCTATACTTAAGTTTTTTAAAACTCCTTCAAAGAACTAGGTTTGTAAGCTGAGACTACCTTCCACAAGAGCCGTTAACTCTTTCCTTTGCATTGCATTTACCTATGTGTCTATACTTCTAGTCTTCATTGCAATCACTTTGCCCAGTGTGGAATTAAAAATTAACTGGTGCATAATTCCCTCAGCCACTTCTGAGAGCCAAAAATACTTACCAGCTGCTCTATAATTAGCTGATACAGACTGGAAAAGAATTAATACAGTTTCCTTGAGAGATCAAGGAAAAGGACAGTCATATACTGCAAATTAATCAGATTTTCCAATAGCATATGGGGTTTTTTTTAATGCAGTATATTTTTCTTCAGGTAAGTATGCAAAGTGTGTCAGTCAATAGCAGTCACTTCCTCAAAACAATTCTAGTTGATCTACATTTGGAAAAACAGATCTCAGTAGCCAAAAGCTGTAAGATAATCAGAAATAATTCAGAGAAAAACAGAAATTACTCCTGTAGAGTTTTTTTTAATTAGGAAAAAATTGAATCAAGAGATCTAAGAATATGCAAATTCTAAAAAATAAAATGCTTTCAACAATTAAAAAAGAGAGGAATGGTTCAGCATGATGAAAATGGTTGTAAATCAGGATATCAAAGCATAAAGAAAGAAAATCTTACTTTGTATTTTAGGAAACATTTCCGTATTTCCTAATGGCAAAACATATTTAACTGTTGAAACAGATAACACCTGACATTTTGCACCACTTAAAAATCTCTTGGTCAAGTCTTAACTTGCAGAATTACAAGAACAGTGAACTTACTCTTTTGATAACTTTCTAGTTGATGGATTTGTCAAGACAGATTTGGAAGGAAGAGTGAACGGATCATCCAGCCTGAGCATCTCTTTAAAGACACAGAAATGTCAAGCAGTATTTGATGTAAAACATTATCATGAAGAACAGAGGTGTAAGTATCACCTACACATCTTCCCTGGCCCTCACACAAGCTCATTTACTTGCATATGAAGAAAACACATTTTACTCTAAAAGACTAGTTAGCATTTAGCAAGTTAACCTTCGTCTCTCAGCCAACTGCCAGAAACTGCAGCAGTAGAATGTGGTTGCTTTTGAAATTAACTGAGTTTCAGAATACATTTCACAGGGAACAGTCCTTGTCTGGCCTATTACCAGTGATTACTTAAGTCATTAAATTGTTGATTTCTATCCTGTCTAGGCATTCAGAGTCTCCATCAATATAGACACATTACAAAAAGATGATAGCTCATTTCACAGTCATCAGGATAAAATTTACTTTTCTTAATAAATGCTTTCTTCTTTGCTTTGTATTTATTGGTTTCCCCAGAATGTGGAAGTACACCCTATATATCCAGCTTCCTTTACAGCACCTGTCACAATAGCTGGGATTTCCTGCATCATCACAGCCACTGGATCAAGACAACAAGCTCAGGCAGCAGCACAGACTCCACCTTAATTCTGTGTAATTGTTAAAGACAAAGAAGGCATTAGCGAGCCAAGCCTTTAAGCCAGGGCATATGCTCAGATACAGAAATAAATACGACTTGAGGGACACTTCTTATCCTACTTATTATTAATGCTTAATCCAGTCAGAATTAATAACAGTACAGCAACTTCCAGAGTAAGGCACTCATCTATGCATAAAATTATTTTCTTTATCAAGTTCTTAATTAAAACAAAATAAGATAAACACTGTAATGTTCAGTTTCTGGTGAAGGCACTATGACAGCTTCTACAGAAATTGCAATTACAATACTCTAAAGCTTTCTGATTACCACTGAAAACACTTACTCTACATTGATCATAAAGAAAAAATAATTAGCAAGAAATATAAAAATGTAGCACATTTAGGTTTTCTTAAAATGAACACTGAACACAGCTCAAGCAGGAACTCTGGTACATTGGGATGAGCTCTCTCTGAGCTCTAGGCCTGCATCTCTATACTTGTACCCACCTCAAGAGGCCAACATTACACTTTAGGCACACTTAAGAAGGAGGAAACAAAAGGTTCTACAGTCTACTGAGAAAGATTAACCACGGCTCTTCACAAACATAGCAAGGACTCAAAACAATCATAAAATCCACAGCCCCCACTTTGTGCTTCACAGCATTTTGCTGCAGCTTATTCACTCAAGCATGAAGCCCAAAAACCTCCTAAAATTAAGTCTGATGGACTGTAAGTTGTTTTACACTGACCTCATGAGCAACAGTCACAAGGAAATGAAAAAAAACCTCTCAGGTCCCATTTTAATGTTTCATGTTTAACTTTATACCTCGTCTCCTCTTACTTACCACTACATGAAATCACGTACATAATCCCTTGGAATTTCAGCTCGCCCTCCTTCAGCGCACATTTCCTTTACATTCAGTACGGCCGAAAGCAAAGCTGCATAAGTTTAGAGAAATGTAGCCAGGATTAGGAATAACCAGATTTGAGAGGCTTGTACAGGAGTGGATTTTCATTATTAGCCATTTGTATAGGAGTGGATTTTCATTATTAGCCATTTGTTTTTTGCATCAACCCTCAAATTTAGCCTACTTGCAAAATACTCATGAAAACTAACAGAAGAGATTTGTGCCACAGAAATGAAACAACTTCCATTTTTTAAGAAAGCATCTTTGAAGATCTTAATAGGTTAGAAGAATCTAAGTAACAAACTTAAATGTTGTATCATGAATCTGACTAGTTTACAATGGAGATTATTCAATGACATTGGCTAGAAAATAAAGTGTATTTCAACCATAAAGCAAAGTACATGATGGCCAAAATATTCCTCTATATTTTTTGTGCACTAAGATTTTTACTATGCAAGAAATAGTGCTGTAGTTTTTTTCTTTTTTTTCCTAATTAACAGGATTCTTGTTCTAATATTCTTCAGAATATTTTTACTAGTAGACTTTATCTACCTCTACCTTTTACCTTTTCAGGAATTGGTTCTTAAACACATTTGCTTTACTAAGAATAAGCATAAAGAGCAACACCATCAACACCCAAATTCTGTAAACTTAATGGTGCCCAAAGCTACAACAGCAGAGGATGTGATGACAGTCAGCAGCCTCTAACATAAAAAGGGGCAAGAAGTACTGGCCATTTCTATGTGAAAGATTCTTGACTGTTTGCTTAGCTCTGTAATAAAACACCTTTTTTTTTTAACATGTATCACACAGCACACCATACCAACACCACAAGGCTTCCCTTTCTAGAGGTTGTTCTGATAAACAGTTCTTATTTGACAAGATACAAAAACAGAATCACTCAACTACATTGGTTTTAGGACATCTAAATATTAAATTCTGCACTTAAAACTTATTTTACAAATTGAGGCAGACACTGCAGGAATTTGCATCTACAAAATACTGGGAAAAGTTTCAAGTAGTATATTTCTTTACTTAAGAAAAAGCACAGCATCATTCCTAATGGTACAAAAATTATACAGACTACAGGAGTAACTGGTATTGTCTACCAACCATTTACTAACCCTTCTCCTTTTTCATACTGACAGACACCAACTATGATGCTCTTGTAAAAAGAACTGTGAGGTGTCAAATAAAAATTGAATAATCTACGAGAAGTTACTTTATTTCTTTTTTTTTTAAATATACATATACAAGATATTTTATTTCAAAAGCACAAGAACATTATACAAGTTCAAATTTACATTTTTGCAATTAAAGATACCAGTATGTGCATTATCAAATAACTTCTGTCAGCTTGGATGGAACAGAAATCAGTGGCATAAGCATCTTGCAATCACTAAATACAGATTATACTCACAGTGAACAAAACTGCATAGTAATTTATGAAATGAAAGATGACCACGCTAGTCCATGAATGATATGGGAGCCCATTTGCTAAATTAGTATGTGCAAACGTGCAGAAAGATGCAACTTTCTTCTCCCACTTCTTCAGCTACAAAGAGATTTCTAGAGCTTTAAACAAGCTCACCTGCTCATACCAACTCCTCTTCTTATATACCACAGTTCAGACAGAAAACAAAATAAAGTGATCTCACTGCATATTTGACAACGGAATTTTTGCATCAGTGAAGTGCGAGATAACTGAAAGTTTTTTTGATAAATGAATTAGTAAATATCAGAGGGAAACAGTAAGAGAATACAGCTTGGTATCAATGAGGCATACATCTGCTAGTATTAATTCAATATTTTTGTTGGTAAGAAGTGTTTTGATGACATAAAAATCATCAGTGCATGCAAGTTTTCATGACAACTGTTCTAAATTCAGTATGTGAAGACTAACAGAATTAATGTTTGTCTTCAAAGAGTTTAATATTCAGGTTTAAAATCTCATAGAATCAAAATAAGGAGAATGGTCTTAATTTCAAGAAACAGAATACCTTAAAAATATACCAAAGCCAACTTTTTGTATCACCAGGGAAGGATTACAGCAGAAGTTTTTAAGAAGTATTTGAAACTAGAACAATATTTGAATTAATTGGTATTCCATTTTTAGATTAGTTATGGTGCTGTTCAGTGCACTTATACATACATACTCAAAAAACTTTAAAAAAAAAAAACAAACAGGAGAAGAACATTTAAATCTAAATCATTATTTGTGATTCTACCATTTCACATACAATTGTGGCAAAATGAAAAAGACATCATACAAAAACATGCTCTCAGACATTAATTTGAAAACCTCCCCTTGAAAGTCTTATTAAAATGGCACAAAAGAATCCAAACAGCAAAGGGGCAGGGAAATTTAGGGTAATGAAAACTTCAGACTTTCAGATGGAAATGGTATTTCCTGGGAAAGCATTTTTACCCATCACGTTAAAAATTCTCTCATGTATATTATGGTTGAAATTCAGAAAACAGAACAAACATTTAGAACTAAAGCAAAATAATGTATCATTGGGAGAGAGTTCAATCACAATGTGCTATCAACTGGAGGGCAAAGAAACAGACTTAGCCACCTTTTTTTCCCTTTTCTGGTCTACCTGGCACTGAACCACTGAACATGCTCCCCAAAACACACCATTTCATTTATGCAGGCTGCAAAACATGCTCCAAACAATAGTAACAGAGGACGAAGAGTGGAAAACCCCTCAAATATGAGAAAACTTATTTCTGATTCTAAAACTTGCTGCTTTCGGGACTTTATTTTAGTCCAGTGATAGTTTTGAAGGTCATTTACTTTACTGAAGTCTCTGGCTCTTGTATAACTTGCAGAGCTACACTACAGCTACCCAGCAGCAGTACTTTTACATTTGATTCTTGGGGAAAACCTCAGAAAACAAACTGTAAAAAAGTAAAACTAACCACAACCTAGCCAAATACTGTAGCCCTAGACCTCATACAACACTAATAGAGGACAAATTTTTTAGATAAAGTGCAGTTCTGGTAATGCAAAAAGCACAGACTTAATTTTTTGATGCAACAAGCAAGATGGTAATTCCGACCATGCACTTTCTATTCATTTGAAGAATTCATTAATGAAAACTCTTCATTAAATCCCAGTGTACAGCTGAATGCAGACTATTTCTGTAAAATTTACTCTCTATTGTACCTGTTGCTACAGATGACTAAAGGCCTGGTACCACTTCCACTCCAATATTATCTTGACCTATTTAAAGCTTCACTAAAGCTTGGGAAAAGAACCCAGAGAGAAAGTAAAGGAGGCTTTTCCTTGGCAACACCATTTTGGTATGTTCTCAAGGTATGGAAGAGACAGAAGTGTGGTGTGTGCTCTGAAGCACAGCATTTGGGAAGCTGTCCTCATGAAAATACATGAAATAATCACAACTTCTGAAAAAAGTGGAAATATTTCTGGATATGAATGTTCAGTAATAATTACTGAATGTGGTTTTCCTTTTAGAAAGGAGAAAAAAAATACAAGGAAAACATATGACATGAGATTCTGTTTCATTATATCAGTGATACATCCAACCTAGAGAATCCACCAATTGTGTCTGAACTACAGAATTCACTTGAGTACATTTTTTTTACTGCCACCCTCCTTTCCTTTTCCAAAGTACTGCCAAAGGTAATAGTTTTCACTAAAAATCAAGAGACTCAGAGCAGTTGCCAGTTGAATCCAAAGAAGATCTGATTGGTTTCTTGGCTCCTGGCAATCTCCTCTATGATGCAGTGTTGCTGCCATAGCAGATGGAGCTTTCGGTAACGCTCCCGGCATAAGTGCAAGGGATTGCCTCTTCTTCATAGGAGAAAAAAAGAATAACCAGTTAGCATATAAAAATAGCAACTGCAAACTGTTCCATTAATAATCTAACATTAACACTAGACTATATTAAATACTTGTATGAACACCAATTCCAACAAGTGTATTGGAAACGTAAAAAAAAATTCTACGTGTGACAAGTAACAATCATCATTTCCAAGATGACATTTCAGCAATAGCAGTTGTTGCATGTTTCTGATGAACAGCATACAAAGTATTCTTCAGAAAAGTAAGGAAGTTTAACAGTACCAAAAATTGCTTTTTCCCATTATAAACTATCCATTCATGACTGGAAACTGCCATCAGGAATTTGAAGTTAACCAAGTTCACCAGGCCAAGACATGTATTACAGCGCTGTACGTGACAGCAGGAAGAACATGTTGTCCAGTGGGTATAAGAAAGAAAGAGATACAAAAATAGAAATATAGAAAGTTAAACATTTACTTACTTTAGACCCGGATCTGTTTCTCCATACTCATCCAAGTAGGGTGCAGGGTATAAGCAGCCCCTGGTTTTACCTTCAATAAGGACGACTTTACATTCCCTGATTCTTAAGGGGAAAAAAAGCTACATTTAAAACACAACTCCAAGCAGATCCTTCACTTTTTAGGTGAGCTATAATTTACATCAAAGCAATGCTTCTTCGTCTCAGATAAAAAGAATCAAGTGCTTTGACAAATTGTGATTTTTGAACTTCAAATATTTCTCTTTACTCTTTAACACATTAAATTCTCGCCAGCTACTTACTTGAGAAACATACAGACTCCAGCTCCACACTGAAGAGCATGAGAAGTACAGGCTCCCAACTCCTCTCCATTCACCAGTTCTTGACAGCAAGTATTCTGGGAACACAACATAGCCCCACAGAATAAACACAATACTGGATGTTTTTGTTCATCATCAGAAGACCGTGGACATCTAAAAGAAGTGTAACCAGAACATTACAGTAGGAATTACAATGTTAAAAGAAATGTTAACTACGGATAATATTCCTTAAAAAACAAAATGACCCAGTCAACCAACGAAAAACCCCAATCCACAATCAAACAAAAACCTAAGACAAACTATGTCATAATCATTTCACATATCTGCCTCTTTGGGCTGTGTTTTTACATTGCTTAAAATATTTTATTTGCAAGATATCTGCTTTGAGCAGGAAATCAAATTAGATAATCAGCTGTAGTCCCTTCTGACCTGAATTATCCTATGATTCACTCTTTTTGGCATAAAACAGTACCAATCATCTGGGCTTGTTGTGTCCAGTGCAAAAAATAATTTTCAGGCCTGTGGCCAAACCAAATTGCACTGGAGAAAAATGACCAGGAGTAAGCTATAGTAATTTTATATGCTATCTTATGAAACACAAGTGACTTCACTTGCTACTGTTGTGTTTCAGATTTAAAGTGAACATGTGCTGGTGTTGGCCAGTATATCCGTAACAGTGCCTTCACTTCTACCAAATAATTTCTGGATTGTTTTAACACCAGTTACAGTAACTGCAAGAATATAAAAGTCACTAGAAGTGGCAAAACAGCTAGGAAGACAACTAAATATGTCACATCTTACCTAAACTGAGAGGCTTGGTTCAGAAGGCAACTGTAGTCTTCAGGAAGCTCTATTAAATGATTTCTTTTCCTAGGATACCTGTGTAAGTGAAAAAGAACTATTATGACAATAACAAAGATCAAAGCAAGTAACTATGAATTCCTGCGAAGCTTTCGGTCCTTTCTGCAAACTTCTGCAGTTCCAGAGCAATTCTTCAGTTCTGGAATCCCAAGTGAGAGGCTCCACATGGGAGCTTCAACATTTCTACAGTCCAGAAAAGGCGCTGAAATTAAATTTCATATGTAACCTACAGGTATGAAGACATTCCATATTTCAGTTAGCTTTTGTTTTTCCTACAGCAGCAGGCTAGATTATTTGTCTAACAATGCTGTACATTCCCAATGGAGAGGGAACGTACACAATATACAATCATTTAAAGATAAATGTACTTTTAGTAGTAGAGCAGGAGGAATAAAACACAAGCTCTTTAACTTGGCCACAACAAGTTCTTTCAACTGTTCTGGGTGAAAAACAGAAGAAAACAAGAATAAGCTTACCTTATTGTAATGCTTTTCCCCTTCAAACAACTTAACACCACTGGGTCAGCACACCACCTATTTCAAACAAACATTTGCAGATTACAGCATCTGATAAAAATATACATTCAGGATCACTAAACTAAACTACTAAGTGATAAGCAAACTTAGAACACCGATAAAGCATTGATAGTTTAGCTAAGAACTCACAACGAGAAACAGCTTTTTTTTATGCTTTTGCGTCAGGAGAAGACTTTAGGCTTGTATGCCAGAGGAAAATCCTATGTGAAAGAACACTTAAAGTTATTATCATGCACATGAAAACACAGGGTTAACAGAGTTAAATGCAAGCAGCCTTCAGACATCTTCAAGTTCTCAAAGTGGGCTACAATACATAGCACCTTTTGGTAAATATGGGCTGAAAGACACAGTGTAAATAACTATCGTACACTCTAATAGGAAAACATTTGTTGTTTTTATTTAACAATCATCACCTAATGGTTATTTTACTATGGTTTGTTATATGTTGTATGCTTGCTTAGAATGGCCAAATGTGTCTACCAAAGCAATGGTAGATATTGGCCAGTTACTGAACAGAGGAATTGGTATGTTTAAGACATCTTTTAAGTTATTTTTACAAAAAAGGAGAAGGGAGACAGAACTGTAGCAGATGGTCAATCTAGTATGCTTCATTTAACACAGTTCTCAACAATCATCAAATTCAGTCTTCTGAAATAAGTTCTGTGAGAAAACATAAGGGAACTTGCATGATGATTTGGCAACTGTTACTATTACATTAAATATGTAGCCTCCTACTTGAAACCTGTTTCTGATTGGAAGCACTGTAACTATTTGCTAACCCTGCCTCTAGTGATGACTTTCCAATGTTCACAAGCACTTATCTTCTGTGTTCTCTTTGAAGCACCATTACACCTTTGAGCAAACACGTAGGAACAAGTAAGACAAACTTATAATTTTCCTGTGAAAGTTAATTTATTAATTTATAAGTAATTATACATACTACACAAGGAATTGATCATAGTATGTAGGTAATTCTTTAGGTCAACTATATGGACTCTTAGTTGGAAGTCAACAGTTCCATACATCCCTAAATTGAAAAATCTAGACAACAAAACAGAACAGATGTTAAAAAAACCAACCAAACAACAACACAGCAAAAGCTAGCAAGAGTCAGAGAATTTTGCCAAGAACCAGGAATTATTACAAATGCAGCCAAGTGCTCAAATGGTCACATTAAATACATAGAGATATTCTCCAACACAGTATAGCTGGATTATTTGTAGCTGGGGATGGGGGAGGGTATGTCTCTTTACTTCAGCTTGAGTTTTTGAATGCAGAATTTAACAAATTCTTTCTTTACTGCTGCTTTTTTCACAAACCGAAAGAGGGGAAATTTAGGTTAGATATTGGGAAAACATTCTTTACTGTGAGGGTGGTGAGACACTGGAACAGTGAGGGAGGCTGCAGATGCCCCAGCCATGGAAGTGTTCAAGGCCAGGTTGGATAAGGCCTCAAGTAACCTGGTCTAGTGGAAGGTGTCCCTGCCCATGGTGGGGGGGGTTGGGACTAGATGATTTTTAAGGTCCCTCCCAGCCCTTAAAAATCTTCGATTTCATGATTCTAGATGGCAATTTACATAACACTCAAACTGTACCTTTAAACCATTAAGCCAATTTCCATATTGGAAATGCAGAGAAGAAACACTGGAAATGCAAGAAGAGGTGCAAAGCCTCAATCTGCCAGTTACTTAATTTTCCATATTCTCATTTTATAGTTTATGTAATCAGCATTTTTGCTCTAGACAGATTAAAAATAGGCAAATACATAGTAAGTGGCATATCGCACAAGCAAAGGTTTATAATAACTTCTTTCTGACTGTATGGTTTCATATAGGTCTGCAAGCACTATAATTAATTTATAATTATTTAATACTGGGATTACCATAAAACACAGAACATTTTGTGTTTTTCAGTGCCTTTAAGAGATTCGGTGTACCTATGCACAGCAAACATTTAGAACTTCAGTACGAATTTGAGCTCAGCTATTTACTAACAAATTTGATCCAGAATTCCCACAGGGAATCACAAGAGAAAAACATGGCCTGTCCAGCCCCAGTTAGTACCTTTGAAGCAGTGGATTTACTGTATCCCAATACTCATGGAAGAGCAGGAACAAATTTGTAGGTAGAGAGAGGTAACTACAAAGTGCCTTGAATTGCCCTTCTTCGGAATCTGTAAAAGAAAAAGAAAACATGAACAACTGTTTAAGTGTTCCAGCACTGCTGAATAATTCACTCAAAACTAGGAATCTCCTGATCCCTTTTCCACTGAATAATATGTATCCTACAGCTTCAGCATAGCTCCTAGCTAGTACTATTGGATGTTACTCCACTGACTTAATGAGAGCTATAGTAATTTGGATTATCTGAGGATATGCTTAAACAAATTTGATATATATATTAAGTAATTTTTAAATCACGCATAAGTTACTGTAATAACAGAATTCCTTGCTTAAATTACTGCATAATATGTGACACATCTTAGTGTGGTAGATTCTCTACTTACATTTTAGCTTTTCACTATCCTTATGACCTTCAATGATATTCAATTTTGCTATATCACGTCAGTGCTAACAGATTACATAAAGCTGGGCTAATTTAATAGTTTTCTGGGTAGCCATTTATGATTTCTGCTACAGAAAACGGCATTGTTGGGTCACCAGAAAGACTCCTCCCTATAGAATCAAAGTTCCACACTAATGCCAAGGATAATAGCATATCCCAAAATGCAGAGATTTTGATTCATACATCATAATAAAATGCAAACTTAGTTTACAGTTTATATAAATCAATTTTATATTTTTCTTGTAAATGTTATATTTCATCTCAGTTATTCACAGCAATTTTGGTCCTCCTTTCCAAATAGTTGATGATTCTGTGTTTTGCTGCATTTTGACAGAAGAGAGAGTATTTTTTGGTTTAGTATCTGTAATGCATTAGGGATCCTTTAAGGAAGAGTTTCAGTTTTATAATGTGCTTTTATTTCTTCTTGGCTTTGTTTTGCTCAATCCCTGTATTTTTAGAATTTACCATCATTAGCAACTACATGAAAAGGTTTGGGTTTTTTAAAAATATACTCCAGGCTACTTCTCAGGTGATGTAATCTAAATCCACAAAACTATCCTTAAATCACAGTATCTTTTTATCCACAAATACTTACTATCCTCACACCACTGACAGTTCACATATTTCCATATACTCAGAAGTAAGACTCTTCTATGAAAGTAAGGCCAAGACAACTCAGTTTTCTCATGCTTGTCCCTACCTGTACAGATTAGTAATTCTTTACCTTCCAAGTCTTATTTTAATGTATTGACTATTGTTAAGTTATTGTGAACATTTAAAATTCTTTCAGAAAAGAGAAACCAGGTAGACATAGATACATTTTTTTTCTCATATTTACCTTGTAGTAGTTCTTCAGGTGGAGAAACTCCCAGCAAATAATGAAAAAATAAAGCAGCACAACGAAGGTAAGGCATGATGCCTTTTTTAACACAGTCCCACACAAGCCAGCCTGGAATATCCTGGCTAAAGCAACTGTAATACACAAATGAGAAACAGCTGCATTAGTTCACCTTGCAAATCCTCCTAGCACTTTCACAATTTGGTAGAATGGCAGCTGTGTAGCAGCAACACTGATTTACGCCAAATTCTGTGAAACACGGCCACCAGCACTTAACTCCTAACTTCCCCTTTGCCTAAGGAATAAGTACTGAGTTTACATACAACACTTACATTAAGTCTTCAAATTATGTCAACTTATATTTTTCTCAGAATTATAAAAAATAAATAGCCAATACATTGCTGTCCATCTCTAGGTTACTCAAGATAATCTGATATAAACTGTGCAACACTGCAACATAGCATCACACAGAGAACTGATGCTCACACGAGTTGTTTTTTTATTACCAAAAGTCAGCAATTTTTTGAAATTGTGAAAGATTTTGATTCAGTTGGTCTTTTGAATGCAGTTAAAAATGAGAAAAAAATCCCTTAAACCAGCATAAATACCCTTCAGGAACAATAAAACCAACAGAATAAAAAAATTAACAACTCATACTTCATTATGGAAATCACAACAAACACTCAGGTTGTTTAAAATAAAGCTGTATCAAACCCATTTTTAACAAAAAATACTGGAGTGATACTTAGTAATTATTATTGTAGTCTGTGCAATATGAGCATTTAGTCTAAATTTCAGAGTAAATTTAACTTGCTTATAGTGTCATTGTTCTCTTAAAATTTTAAATTTTGTGAACTTCCTGTTCACATAAATGTGAATTTAACTCAAATATTGACCAGTACTTGCTGAGGAACAACCTGTCAAGCCATATTATAACATCACAGACCATTGTAAATTTATTATGCAGACTGTGCTGTTCAAGCACAGATAGGTCAGAGTCAGAAGATAAAAATGCATACACAGAAACTAAAACACTAAAACTATCACAGCTGGGTTGCCTAAACGCTGGAATTTAATTTTGTACCTAGACATCTTGGTACAGTGACCTAATTTTCCAAAATGCACAGCACCTATGATTCTAAGCTCACGCCTCGGAAAAAAATTCCTCCTGTTATTTAAATACCAAATGTTAACTATTTTAAAATTTAGACTTAAAACTTTTAGACAAGCGGATAGCACTGTCAGTCAGTGAGAAACATATCTTTGCAACTAGCCTTGGTGAAGATAGATCAAAGAAGAGTTTGCAGAGGGTGTATCCATATTTTCTACTTCATTTCACACAGATACTGAAGTATTAGAATCTGCAGCTATACCTATCAGAAAAGTCTGAAACATGGGCTCTAACATTCAAATGAGTAACTGTGTTCAGCTTTACACTTTCTCCCCTTTTTATAGTAGAATCATTTCCTTCTTTCTTGATTCCATCTATACTGTGAGAGATCTAAAACAAAATAATCAAAGCAAAGAAAAAGAATACTGTAGTTGGTTGTATTTCTCTCCAGAATGGATACAGGTATTTTTCAATCCTCAGACTAACAGTTTACTCAGTTCTCCTCAAAAAGTAGCTACTTTAACTGAAACTGTTTCTTTCAATAGTTTCAGTGTTCAGGAACATGGGAAGAAAGCATAGGGCATTGTGCTAACTTCCCATACAAAAGGGATCATTTTTTTCCTGTCTTCTGTGTTCGTGCAGGTCAATCCCTGTGTATTGCCATCTTTCCAGGAAAATGTAATGCTGCAACTGAACTGCTACTTACCCACTGGTGTACTGGCAAACCTCTCTACAGAAAGACTGTGCAGACTGTGCCTCCTCACTGTTGTCAGGTGAGCAAGCAGTGGAGGATTCTGCATACAAAAAGATGAATCCACTGTAAATCTATTCCATTGTGGCACACTTCTCTCTTACATATACTGAACCCTTTTTATTTTATTGCATTACAGAAGTATTTCCACTTTATTTTGCTTAATTATTTATTATTTAATATTTTCTGCCTAAAAAATGTTTTCCTAAGACTGCATTCTATAAGGAAGAATCAGAATAACTCCCTCATTGCTCATCCTCAGGTAAAGAACTGCTTCCTTCCCTTGAACTTTTGAAGTTGTTGTCCTACACAGCTTAAGCTACAGGAATTTTTAAAAATTTTTAATTTTTTTTCATTCCCATCATGCTGAAGAAAAAGGAAAGTAGTAGCTAGAAAGCCTAGAGGTTACTGACAGTTTTTAACAGTATTATGAAATATAGAGAAAAGTGAAATTATCTCCTGTCAGTTTACAGGATTTGGTATTTCAGATCTGGGTATTTACTAGGTTGAAGGGTAAAGAAAAATTTATTTGCTAAGTGCATACTGACTGTTACTGCACAACTCAAGGATGCTGCTCGGCGGAGGTTTGTTTCTCCTATGAGGAGTGAAGAGAGGAAAGTTACCTCTGAAATGACTGACTGGAGCAAGTACTGACACATCAGTAATGGTTTTGTTTTCTTAGGCTAAGCACACAGAAGTGATTTAATAAAATGCTCTGAAAATGATATAGTGCTGTACATTTTTTACCAGAAAACAGTTATTACTACCTAGCACTGTAACTTAAGAGAAAGTTGATACCTGGAAAACACTATCAGTGTCAATCCATTATTTTTCAGAAACTGTGTAAAAATGCCAGAAAAATCCAACCCAAATACAGATCTACCTGTTGCTGAAGAGATGACAATTTGCATTATGTGTGCCAGTGTTGCCAGATGGAAGAGGTAGAGGTGGTTATAGGCTGAACTAATTGATGAAGGTTGCAAGTCTACAGCATCCTCCCAGTATAATGATGGAAAGGATAACACAGCTCCCACCTACAGGGAAAAGGAAGAGGCAAATACTAAAGGTACAAAAACTTAGTAATAACTACAAGGGTAATAGAAATTATATTTTCACTATACATTTGTATTTCATTTCTGTAGTCTATTTGAATATGCTCATTTATCTTGCTAGTTTTAATTCAAAGTGTAGCAAAAACTCACTGGAAAGTATTAACTATTTGAGCCCCCTGGCATGTAGGAAACTCAGATATAGTTCCATTGTAATTGCCAGTTTAGATACACCAGGACAGGCTGTCTAGTTCCTAAAAAGCTTAATTTCTGTTCTTTGACGTAAGACAAAGCACACTGAAAAAAGTGAAAAATGAGACCAAGCATTAGACAGAAAGGCAACTAGGACAAAAAAAGATTTTTATTTGGTGAGTTTGGTTTTGTTGGCTTTTTTCTGTTGTGTGGTTTTTGCTTGTTTGGGTTTTTTTAACAGCAGAAGAAACTAATACAGATTTGTATTAAGAACTGAAAGAAGATGCTAAGTAGAGTACAGAGGGTAGTAAGAGAGAATATGAAGGAATCAGAAGGTATGAGATACCGACTGAGACAAAGGGAAACAGAGAAAGAAGCCGAGTGGGTGCATTTCTTGGGAGTTTTTTTATGTTTAATAACAATGCAGGTGCTAAAAAGAAGACTGAGACTGCAAGAATGAAATTTAGTAAGAGCAAGACAGAAAAGACTTAAAATTTGAAGAATAGCAGAACAAGAAGTAAACATATATAGCAGTCATATGTAATCATTTGATTGCTGCTCATGTAATCATTTGACTCGTGCAAGTGAACAGATAATGCAGGACTATCTACAGGGTAAATTACACAAAAATTTATCCTCAAAATACGAAGAATAAAATGAACCTGCTTACCAAAATGTGGAACATATCTACTTCTAAAAGTGATGGAGTGTCCTCCACTTTAAAGTTTGGTAGGAGAACTACAAAACAAAGATATCAGTTATACATTTGATACACATTATCTTCTTTAGGATTGAACTGAAGTCTCAGAATCTGATTTTAGAGCTTCTACCATTTCAATGTTTTCACCAAAAGAAAGTCCAAGTCTCTGAACTAAGGAAGTATCTCTTTAATGAACTGCTTACCACTTATTTAATTGATTGTTTAGTTCTTTCCACATGCCCAAACAGCTAACAATTTTAATTCACATATCTTCAAAATTCTGATTTATAAATCTTTATTTCTCAAGCTCTAATAAAGCACACACGTTAAGGGTGAATGTACTTAGGCACTGTAGGACTAGATGCCTCACAACCTTACCCAATACAAAAGCCTAAGTACCACACCCAAGAATCTTATCAAATAGAAGGCATTCACAAAGGCCAAAATACTAACCTCATCACTATGAAACATGGATGATAGTTATGTGCCTCTAACTAGCTCTCCCTGAGACCAAAATATCTTAAACTAGGCTGCAAGCAGCCTTTTGGAAATACTAGAAATCACAGAATCATAGAATGGTTTGGGTTGGAAGAGACCTTAAGGATCATCTAGTTCCAAACCCCCTGCCATGGACAGGGATGCCACTCACTCACTATACCAGGCTGCCCAGGGCCCCAATCCAACCTGGTCTTGAACACTTCCAGGGATGGGATGTAAAAAAAAAAAAAAAAAAAAGGCCCTCTTTTAGTTTAAAATGATTCCCCCTTGTCCTGTCAATATCTACCTATATAAAAAGTCCCTCTCCCTCCTTTTAATAAGCCCCCTTAAGATACTGGAATGCCACAATGTGGCCTTTCGAGGACCTGACTTCTCATGCTGAGAAGATGAAGTCTCACAATTGAAACAGAAATACCTGGTTTGTGGCTTTATCCACCTCTTTAGAACAGAATTTGAGTAATTTTGAACATTCCCAAACACAGTTTGTTAACCAACTGTAAATATTCCAGACCCGAGTATCTCTAGGCCTATGTAACCTGGGATAGAGGACTTTTTGGGGACTTCAGTGATATTAGTTAACAGAATTACTGATTACTTAAGTTCAATCAACACCTCATGATTTCAGGTAACATTAGAGAAACTGAATTTAGCACTTTTGTCAAGTAGTCTGACCCTTGCTTCTATGCTTTATTAACATGTATGCCATTTTGAAATAGAAACTTCTGTAATATAAAGGTGGTAAATAAAAGGAATACAATACCTCCTAGAAGACGAATCAGATGTTTCTGAATCAGGACCTGTGGTGATGTTGTTCTCTGAGCAGCTGCAAACTGCACTAATGCTTTAAGGCCACTGTGCTAGAGCGCAAGAGAAAATGGTTGAACAGGAAAAGAGGATAGATATAATAATGAAATAAAATTGTAAAAACATATCTACTTCTACAAACAGAAAACACATTGATAAATTAATTTAATATTGATAATTAATTTAATATTGATAAATTAATTTAATATCAATTCCCACATGTAAGTAGAAATATTATTCTTCCAAAGTGTTCTTTACCAATCTAAACATTTTGAGAGATATTTCTCAACAGAGAATGATCTTGAGATCAGCAATTTCAACAGTTTTATATATGTGTGTGTATATAAACTTTTTTGTTTAAAACATATTGCATATCTTACTTGTCCATACCTGTCTATTTTGTAGAGATCCAAATAAAGGCTTGCCCTCCGTTTCCAAGAGGTTTTCTTAAAATTAAACACAGAAGACATTAGGTTGCTTTGTTCTACAGCACCTAATATTAATTTATTCTTAGCATATGTACTCCTTTTTAAAGCTCAACTTCATACTGCCAAGAGAACTCTCTTGACAGAAATCTAACTTAAATAGTACTGTATGTTTCAGAGAAAAATGGTTGCAGTGAGCCTTTTAAAAATTTTCAGATTTTCAGATCTTGCTAACTAAGGATTTAAAGGAACACTTTTTCACATGAATGAAGATAACACATTCATTCTGTGGATTTAGTTTTATTTTCAGTTACCCTTTTGCAATGCTCAAAACCACCGAGTTACGTTCACAGAGATGCTATACAGCCATCTTAACATTCTGTGTTTCTACGCTAAACCTGAGGGTAAGGGGTTGAAAGGGACCCTAAAAATCACCTAGTTCCCACCTCCCTGCTATGGGCAGGGATACCTTCCACTAGACCAGGTTGCTCAAGGCCTTATCCAACCTGGCCTCAAACACTGCCAGGACTGAGGCATCCACAATCTACCTGGGCAACCTGGCTAAATTCACACTACTGCATTTGACTGTAGTTTAACAAAAATATTTCAAAAAGAAAATTCCCAAGTTGAAATACAATTTAGTCTTCCTCCCTAAGTGCACTGGTTCTGAAGGAATAATAAAGATAAAATTAGCCCATAAAAATAAGAAACTAAATTAACTCAATTGAGTAAAAAGGTATCGATTTAAATGTTTTTGTGCTTTATTCACTTCAGAGATGAATCAGAACAGCTGGAAATTTTCTCTTTGTTTCCATTGGGAGGTTTTTATTTGGAGGTTTTTTGTTGTGTTGTTTTTTTTAGTGTGTTTCCTTTTTTCTTTTAATCACTTCTAACAAAACATGAAGCCCTTTTAAACTTAGGACTTCCATACATCAGTTTAACACATAACATGTGAGTTGCTGAGGAAACATGGGAAAAATCAGATTTGTACTTTCAACATTCTGGCTTTTGGGAGTAACACCAATTTACATCCCTTGGGTCAAAGATGCTTTGAACTTCCTCTAGAGACTCCAGTAATACAGACAGCTAAAGTTCCTTGTCCAGGCAGCTTGGTTACACGCCTGTGGTTTTAATAATGCACTATGACTAGACTCCAGACCGGTATACTGAAGCCATGTAGGTAGTTTTGCTTTACAATTTCACAGAAGCTTGTTCTATTTGCAAACAAAAATGAATCCAAGGAAGTAGTGTGGCCTAGGATAAGTCAAACTGTCACAGTGACCCTTCTATTAGTAATGTGGAACATGATCACTCCCTGTTGTCTCAGACTAAACTCAATGTTGGCATTCCATACCTTATTTCATAAGATACTATCTAATACAAACATCCTATTATTTATATTGGATTACAGATTATAACAATAATAATTCTATTATTATATATGTAATTACATAGAATATACTTCGCTATACTATTATATTGTTCTTACTTATGTAGAACTATTATTTACACAATCAGATTGCATAAAACTATACAATCAAGCAACAGTAAGATTTCAATTAATGAGAAAGAATAAACCCAAATTATGCTTTACCTATACACTGGATAGTAAAAGCACATGTGCTCCAGGTCATCATAGGAATCCGGGAATCAGCTTCGTTTGGAGCAACTTTTAGCCCAACTCTATAAATGGTGGTGGCAAAGAGAATAAGCATCTCCTTGATACTGCTTGAGTACTTGGCTCTGTAAAAGCAAGATGAGATAATTTCAGTCCCAATTATTAATAGTGCTTATTCCTTACTGGTCAATCAATCACTAAAGAAGTCTAAGTCCAAACCAGCTATTTATGAAAGAAATCTTGAATACAACGACCCTTTGTCTGTACAGAGGAGAAAAAAATCACTGGTTTCCACTATTAAACAAGTACCTTGACATAAAAGGCTTTACAAATTGAGGGATTAAGAGCTGCCAGGCTGGGAAGAGATTATTTCTGTATATTACCTTATAATTCGCATGTGAAAAACACAACCACTTAAAGGCAACTAAAATACAATGAAAACAAACATTTTAAGAATTGTAAGTGCTGAAGTAAAAATCAGAAGGCACTAAAAATGGAAAGAAGGACATTTCAAATCTATTTTAAAACATTCAAATTTATTTTAAAACACCTTTTTTAGCAGTTAAGATAAAGGTAAAAGTGTTATGTACAAAAGCATTTAGCAGTTTTAATGGCTTGTGGGTTTTTGTCCAAGTCATACACAGAACTTTTTAACAGTAATGTTTGACATTTGTATTAATTCTCCATATGTCTACAGCCAAACAATTGCAGCATAAAGTCTGGAGTTTACTCAAGTTCATACTTAAACACCACACTGTTAAAGTTCAAGAATCTTTCCCACGGAGACCAGTTCCCAAGAAAAAATTTGATTCAACTTTCTGAAGACATTTTTGCAAGTAATAGATACGTGTGAGTACTTTGCATAATCATGTCAGTCAGAAGTAGCAGGAGCAGAGTACTCACAGCATGATCTAAAAAGAGGCAGCTGAGCACACTTCAAAAGTAGCTATCCATTCATTGTTTTAGTGGGTGAGTGCTTTTGCCCACTGGCATAGAAACAGACAACACAGTCCTATTCCACTGAGTAATCCTTATTACATTATTGCATCCAAAACAAAGTGTAATCTATGCCTGAAACAGATGTGTAGCAGGAAAATTAAGGCAGACAGGCAGTAAATAACTTGCCCAGAGGCACAGCAAGTAATCCAAATCACTAGAATTGTGGATTAGAACATTCCAGACTTCTAGCTTTGTACCAACAATATAACAACTACCAGACTGGATTTGACCAAAACATCCACCTAGTTCTGCAAAAACCTGATATTCAGTGAATGCTTATGGAAAAGAATAAGTAAGTCATTATTTAGAGCAAACAAATCATATGTCTTTTCTTCAATACAGATTGTGAAGTACACATAGGTTATTTAAGAGAGAATTAACATAATGCAGAGAACACTTCCAGTAACACTTACGAGGACTGAACTCCAAAACTAAGGATGGAATGGAATTCCAAAGCAGAGTTCCCCATTCCCTTGTTGGCAAAAGCTGGAAGATTTTGCTTCTCTCCTTCCAGAAAAAAAAAACAAATAAACAGATCCACATTAAAACCCAAGTAAGTTGTTAAAGTTTTTATAGCAGTCTAATAGAAGTGAGTTTACTTTTTACTTTAAAATGATTAGAAAATAATTGTAAACACACCTCACCAGCTAGACTATCTTGTATGATTCCTACTTAAGTAACATTTGCTTCTATTTCCCAGAACAGTAGTTGATTCTCTGTATCTTCTGTTTCCTAAATACTTATACATATTTTTATTTTGGCCTTTTTAATTTAGTTTCTCTTTTTTACTACATCAAAGTCAACATAAAAGTTTAATTAACTCTGAGCGTTAGTTTGTTGATATCCTCTCCAAATGCACATAATTTTTTCTACAGGAAAGATGGAAAGAATTTAACAGAAACCAGAAAAATCAGTGAGGACACTGTGAAATCAAGACATCAGCTCAGAAAGGGCTATGACTTTATCCCCAGCTTGATTTGATACTGTCTTGATTGACAGCCAAATGTATTCTTTATTTTAAGTTTTCAGTTGGTATTAGTTAAAACATGTACTGACATATATCCATGGAATAGTTTAAAAAATAAGACAGCAAACCTTTAGCATTTTTCACACTGTAGCCTGATATTCTGACTGTGACAATCTCCAGCCACCTAGCTAGGGACAGGATTTGAGCTACTGCCTCTGCATCCTCACTGAAAACAAAAACAGAAATCAGATTTTAGTTTAACACTCACAAGAATCACCCGAACTTTAAAAACAGAAGACACAATTAGATCCAAACACAAACTCAGTATTTGCTGGGCTTTACTGGCTTTGCACATTTTGAGCAAACGGCACAAAAGGCTAAATACTAAATCTAGGTACTTTCTCATTTGATATCAACTCCAAAAAACAGCCAGTCAAAAAATGCCTTTTTTTAAAAATAAAAAATTGACTGCCAAAAGAAGTATATTTGGCTGAATAATCAATAAGGAGATATGCAGTCTTTTATACAGATTAGGAAGCTCAAACCAAGTTTTCCATCCAAAAATCTGAAACTCAACCAGTCCCAAAATAATTTTTATTTTTTTAATTAAAAGTTATGCAATCTGGTATTTCACCTGTTTATTTTTTGAGCCTGCAATGGAACAATAGGAATCACAGTATTGCACAGAGATTTGCAAAGTGGACAGAGATACTCTCCATTCTCCAAGTCAAATATCTGTTCAACGTGCAAACGCTGTCGAAAGTTCAGCTGCATTGCTTCGAAGTATCTGCAACATTGAAAAGGAAATTACTAGGAAGTGGAATGGTTCAAATGAGACATGAAAACAAATGTTCAAAGTGTTATTATACAGTAAACACTTACTCAAGAGAAAAAAACAAGTCTCTTGTTGGATGTGAAAATAATAAAATCTTTGAGCACATAGATGAACTTGGGCAAAAATGCATGGAAAAACGATGGCAAGTTTCTCTTGCCTATACAATCCTTTTAAATTTCATTAACATCTTACAGAGAAGCTGTCCTTACATTTTCTACTTTTTCCTCTTATCTTCAACACAATGAAATGTTGTATCTAATATCTCTCATATGCAACTCATTACAGTAAATTTGAAACAGGAATTGCACATATTGTTATTTAATTTTAGGAAAAAATACTGGTAACAATTCATGAATAATTTATCAGCTACTCTGCAACGACTGAGTCTCATTTCAAGACAATGAAACTGTAGCCTTCCTATAACAGGAAGAGAATTTATATTACGATATCGCATTTCAACTATTTTAAACTCAATAGGAAACCAAGAAATAACTATGATCTTTTTACAGGTTTCGTTATAATTCTGCCCCTTCACTGGATGCAGTAAGCCTTCAAATTTCATTAATGTCTCAGAGGTATTATTACAAACAAAAAGATCCAGCGTTTAAATCTTCTTGTCTGAATACATGCAACTAAATTCGGTCCTAATTTTCCGACTGGCTGTGTAGCAACTGAGAGACAGATATGAAATAATCTAACTTGTGCACAAAGGTAATACAAGATTTTTTTTTTTGCTTGAAATCATACATCTTAAGGGAATAAAATAAAATCCCATTTAGGTAATAAGAGAAAATGTGTATGCAGGGACATCTGCAGAAGTTCTAATAAACACAGATTATTTAGAAATGTATTTTGTTACAATCAATAAAATTATACATTTATTTTCCTCACACTCAATCAACTATGTTTTTGCAAGCAACTACCCTTCCTTATACATCACAACTACAAGGATATTCCATTCATTTGAACTTGGACTGTTTTAGAGGGTTGGCAGTATTTTTAGGCTGCACATAGAGAGGTATGGCAGGCATCGCTGGGAGCAACATTAGTAAGTTAGAATGTCTGTTATGTAATAAATAAAAGACTATACTCAAACCTTCTGTGCCATCCCGCATGAGAAGAGCCTGTTGTCCATTTTAATCCCATTAACCCATACAGCAAGTCATCTTTTCTTAAAAAGAGCAAGGGAACTGAGCTCCAGTGTTGCACTACTTAGATCTATGCAGATGTAGATGGATCTGCCAAGAGCAGATGTATTATACTCAAGGAACATACTTCTGTATCATTTTAAGTGTGTGCACCTATTTATTCTGTAACGATGTTTTATTGTAAAAAAACTATATGTACACACATATAGAAAAGTAAATGATAAGCACTAGAAATTTAGTAAGATTTTTTGAAGTAAAATGGCACAAGTACAAACAACAAACCTCAAGAGATTGTTTATAATACACAATAATAAAGAGTAGCTGTCATGACCCAACTCTCTATCTGTTGACAATTCACCAGGATTACTTCTATTATTATTTCACACTATTTATCTTGTTTAGACCTTTGTGGAGTCAAATACAGGATGACTCTATTCTGCAAGCTAGGGAACTCAGTCTTTTAATATTGAGGTTGCATTCTAATCCAACACACTTGATCTAAATTGTGGGTCCCCCAACCTATAGAAATCTAGTAAAGTTTACAGCCATTGTATCAATTCTTTGTCCTTATCTCTTATTAAGGGCTTGTTCACCCAAATGGGAGGGGTTGCGAAAAAGTATTGGTAGATTTAACCACTCATTCTATTCTAAATGCAAGAATCCCATCTAAAGACCCACTGGAATAACTCAGCTTCATCCTTTAAGTATTGACCTGGTGACAGACCTTCAAAGTACTGTTACTCTTGAATGCTCACCTGTAGGAAGATTCCTACTGGTTCACACTGGACTGCTAAAAGTAAATTCACTAGATATGGTTTCTTATTCTTGACCAGTTTTACACCATTGGTTTTATTTGCATAAATTAGTAATCCTTAGAGGTTCTTCTTTGGGTCATAAAGGGCCTTAAAAACTTTTGATGATGATTTTCTTCACCATGTCAAAGCATCTCTTATGCCATATTTCATTTTCAGATGAGCACAAATAGTTGTGATTCCTTAATTAAATATCCACTTACTGTACTGTGTTTTCAGTGTGCACTTAGATGATCTGGAAAATAGATTAAGTAAAAGCCATTAAAAGGCTGCAAATACACATCCTTACTTCTGCCAGCAGGCTGCGTGCATCACATGACCACAGCTTCCTGTGTGTGTCCCACAAGGTAAGTCAGGGTGCATGAAGAGAGGATCTAGTGTATCTAGAAAGACACGGCAGAAGGAAATTATTAAAAGAACAGTAACATAACTTCCCATCAGTAGGATGAGAAAGGAACAAGAATATACACAGAACATGAACCTTTTTATTTTCCTACAGTTGGCACAGTCACATTAAAACTTCATTTGGCTAACTTTTCCAGATCAAAAATCCAGCAAAGCAATCACAAGACAGAACCCACTCGAACTACTGAAGGCTTCCCACTAATTATGAAGAAAGAGACAACAAAATTCAAAAGCAACAGCCAACTGGTTGAACAGCAAAAAGGGCTCTTCCCTCTCCAGGTACTGTTTCAACTTTTTTTATCCTATTCCGGACTGCATTTCTCTCTTTTTAAAATTAAAAGCCGACAGCACTGGGTCTTGAAATTTTATTTATTTTTTTTTGGTTAAAAAGAGAGGAAAAATGCAAAAAAGACAGTGAGTACTTAAATTTCCCTTACACCTCTATTTATTTTCTTCTTTCCCTTAAGTAACTGACCAAAAGTTCTATCATGTTTAATCAACTGCTACTTACAAAGAAATTGTGGTTGGTCTTTGTGTTCCCTGCTACCAACATGCTACTGTGCAAATCTAACTCTTGTGTTTGTATAATTTTCTTGTATTCATTTTTTTTTCATTCATCAGATGATATCAATCCTTGCTTACACTTTGCTACTTTTTTATATTGTTGCTTTTATTATTTCCTAGACATGGGAGGAAAAAAAAAAACCAAACGGAAACAAACACCCAAACCCTTTTTGGGCTGCCATACTGGCCTGTGATAATGTTCATTTATTTCCTCCATATTGGGAAAATTTGCTGTTGTACTTAAATAAACACAAACTGTGAACAGTCCTGGATTTTTTCCAGGGCAACTACTCCTACCAAATCTACATGTTCGATTAAATCTTCTTGTGAGATTGAAGCACTTCCTGATTTCCCCCAGCAACAAATCTAAACCTTCATACACTTCTCATTTAAGTTTTAAAGCATGGATTTTAGAACAGTTTAAAAATTTTCACATTCTTTTCCTTAAGTAGAGTAAACCATTCAGCAGTCTGACCAAACATATGAGTTTAATTGGTTCAAAGGGTATGAGCTCTAGGTACAGTACTGCTTGTAGTCTTAAAAAGAAAAATCACATACCTCCTGAGAGTTCAAGAATTCTGCTCCTATTCTGAGTTAAGGCAGTTGATTTCTGGACACAGGCAGATAACACCATGGCAGCACTTTCCAACTTTACTTCTTGCTCCTCCTGACAAAGAATACAGGTCAAGACCTCTTTCTCAGCAACAGATGGACCTCGTTTGGGACCCAAAGCAATTTTGGAGTAATCAATTGCTGAAGACACGCTGTAAGATCATAAGTGACACAGATAGAAAATAATCAGGTGGCTTTTTCTACATAAACTTAATTCTTCCAGGCATCTAACAAGGTCATACACTCCTAATATTTCTGGTTTTATACCACATTGCTTTACAAAACCAAATGATGACCAAGTAATGAAGAAACTTCTCAGTCCTCACTAAAATGCACTATTCTTTAAAAATAGAAAGTGGAAGCCAGCTAAGATAAAGTAACACAGTGAAATGGATTCAGACAGCAGGAAATTCAAGAAGCTATATTCAATGTAGATTGGATTAAATATATTTCAATCTTACAGACACATTAAAATTGTTTTCCATTCTTGAAGAAAACATATTGAAAATGAATGCCACTACCTTAAAACAATGCTTCATGACACAGTAAGCTTCCATATATTTTTTAAATATTCCCTATTCCAAAGTTCAACAATGACTTATAGAAGACAATTTATTAAAGACCAAAGCATATGGAAGTGATCTGTGCTTTTCTTTCAGCAGCTATCTCTATTTTCCAGTTTTGTGAAGCCCCAATTACACAAAAATTGTGAGCTGTATTACATATACTCTATTGTTGAAGTATCTCTAGAACAGGAGCAATCCATATCAACAAAATTATAACCAACAGAAACCAAACATCTTCAGTATGAAATAAGATTTTAAAACCTAACAAACAGAAATATCAGTGATTTGAGCTACAAGAAGCATGTATTCTTCTTGAAACTTAAGCTTAAGACACATTGGCTTTCAGATTCTTTCCAAATAAAACACTTCAATTTTCATATAAAGTTGACAGTCACCTCCAAGATTACAGTGGTGTCAGTTCAGCAGGTTTCCAATGATACTTTTTTAAATGTTAATCAATATAAGCATCCATCATTTCAAGAACTGATTTTTTTTATAGTTTATCTTATGTTGTCTATAAAGTGATCCACTGTTCTTACATCAGCACACATGTGCTAGTTTATATATAATTCTTTAACAGAAGAAGACTTAAAAGTAAATAGAGACACAAGTTTGTTGACTGCAATGACACAATCTGTCCCCTGAACCTACTTATGAACTTTACGGAGCATAACGAGTTTATGTAGCAGGTAATGAACTCCTCCCACCAGAACTCTGGATGTCTTTTTTCTCACCTTTCTTCCTCCATAATAGCATCTTCTTTCCCCTGAGCCTCCAGTGTGTTTTCATACAGGAGCTTATGGGTTTCAATGAAATTCCTCTGAAGTGCAGACATCTGGGCCATTATCTTCTGACGGTGCAACCTTGCTGCTTCTGCCTTTCTCTTCCGCTCAGCTTTCTCTTTATCCTGAGTGCTCTGTGTCTTACAATAAGAGAATAAAGAAATCACAGGCAACTGAGAACATCAAAAAATGAGAAGACTCTTTCCTCAACTATAGGTATTCTAACGACTGACATCAAATTCCTTAACTGACAATGTTTTACTGCTATTTGAAAAATAAACAAAACTCAAATCTTTAAATGGGACTAGGTTAATGAACCTAGCCAGAAGACTGTACTTTCGTGGTCCACAAAAGGTCACCAGTAAAATTCCTAGCCCAAAGACAAGATCAATAATACCTGAGCCATTTTAATTAAGTAATTGTCTGTTCTTAAGAAATTTTAGTGAGGTGAGCATCACAAGCCTTCTCCAGTATTCTGTTATTCTCCCCATAAGCGAAACCCGTACTGAATATTCAGTATCTTCCTTACAAAACTGAAGAAAATTTTATCTTGAGCTATCAATGACACAACAAATGTAGCAGCTTTTTATGTATCTGTGTATTGTATTTTCACTATTCTTTATGGTACATTGGAAAACTATTCTTCGTCCAGTATTTACTCATCTATCATGTTTTCAAAAACTATAAACAAGGTATTTCTATGCTTTAGAAATGTAGAATTCAAAAAGCAGGCAGACTTAATTAAAACATATAGAATCTAACTCCTCCTATTCTATTATTTAAGGGACAAATTGAACATTATAAACATTGCTTCCATTGACAACACCATTACTTTTTGAGAAAATCAAACAACAACAAATTGCTCCATAAGCAGTGGAACAGTAAGACACTAATTTCTTACTGACTTTTGTATTTTGTTTGACACCTTACCAGATACTATATGACACCTACCTCACAAAAGAAACACAGTATATGCTGTGGTAAGTTTAGAGCTATGCATGCAATGACCAGCCAAGAGATTGTTTGGCAGCAAGCTGTCGCCAAACAAAATGTGTAAGAGCAAACTAGCCGGTCTTTGCATACTGTCTAAGGGTAATTAGATTCTCTTCTGTTCAACTGCCAACTTGAAAATGGGACTGTAGTAATCTTTGAAATCTCCATTTCGTTGTGTCACTTGACCACTGGATTAAAAAGTTATTTTGAGAGAAGTGCAAAGAGACAGAATAAATACTTAAGCCTCATGTCTTTACACAATCAGGCAAAGCAGATTAACCTCTTGACAGGGCACGTAAATTACAAGACATCACTTTAAGTGGATTTGTATTTCTAATTACTGTACAATGACAATATAATAGAAAAGGTGGTCAGATCATAAAGACAAGAAATGGCAAGATGAACACAAATTACTTCCTTCACCCCCCTCAGATGTTTCACTTAATTTGGAAGTACAACCAAACCCAGACATTAGCTGCTGATAATTCCATGAAACATGTTTAGCACAAACTTCATTTATTAAAAATATTATTATTGGAACTAAAATCTTATTTGTAGACAAGATATCAGAAATCAATTTTAAAAATTCGCATTTTAGGCAACAATGAATTTAGTCTCATTATTGAAAATAGCCATTCAAAACATTAAATACAAGGCTTCCACTGAACTTTTATTTTTATTATTACCTCATCACCTTTTGTAGCTTCTGAGGCTGATGCAGCTGCTACTGTTGTTAAACTAGATTTTTCCCTCAGTCTTTTCACCATGTCAAACATCTAAAAATAGAGACTTAGATGTTAAAAATAAAATGCAACTTGGCTCTTACTACAGTATAGATTAATACAATTACAATAATGCAATATATAAGCACTGGAACAGCTTGCCCAGAGAAGCTGTGGATGCCCCATCCCTGGAAGTGTTCTTGGCCAGGGTGGATGGGGCCCTGGGCAACCTGGTCTCATGGAAGGTGTCCCTACCCATGGCAGGAGGGTTGGAGCTAAATAATTTTTAAAAGTCCCTTTCTAAGCAAAGATTAGCTCTTGAAATTAGCAGAGCAAGTACAGTGACTTCTAAGTGTTAACACAGTATTTAAGAAGCCATCTGGTCTGGAGGAAAAAAATGTTGCAAAACATTAAACTTTGAGAAATCATTGCAGCTGTAAACACCGGATTGGATGTGGGAATCCTAACAGCTTTCATAACAGCTTTCTTCATGACTGAAATCAGATCATACTTATCTCTCCCTTGTGTACCTGCAGTATCCAATTGACTGTGTCCTTCTGTGCCTCTAACTGAGGAACTCTCTTCAATTTTTCCAGAAGCATTAATACATTCACAGCATTTAAGGCTGAACTTCCCATTCCTTTAAAAGTGAAAAATAGAAAAGGGACTTCATGTATTTACAGCCATGGACATGCCTTAAAGTATTGCTAATTATATAACACACATACATGAACACAACCTGTCTAGTTACTTTTCTTGTTTAATTTCATCTGTTTATTTCATTTATATAAAGTATAATCTATCCCCTTGTAGATCAGTAATTTCTGCTTTAGAAAATCTTTGCTTAATAATTTCTGCTTAAAAAAAGAATTGCTTTTCACTTCCAAGGGAAGCAATAAAGCTCTTGTAGCTTACCTAAGTTTGCTAACAGCTTAGCTTGCAAAAGTTTATTTCCATCCCACAAACTCTTATTATTACAGGAATTATTTCCTTCCTTACAACTTGGTGACTAGCTTATAGCATTCTAGGCCCTTCTCTAACACAAGAATGCTTTAAAATTGAGACCATTCCCTTCAACAAGATTTCTACTGCAGCACATTATACAAGAAATTAATTCGCACATTTTTAGTAGGGAGACAAACACATTATAAAACCAATTTTTTTTTGTTAAATCACTTCTCTGTAAGAGCCTTCTTACAAAAATACTGATTATTTTTGTATCCTTTACGTATAAATGGGATTTTGGTTTTTCCAGTTACGCAAATCTAAAGGTGGTAAAGCATTCTCTAGCACCTAATTAATGTGAATTTATGCCTATAGTTGACATAAAGCTTCTTAAATGGAAATACATTCCATCTAAGATGGACTTAAGATGACACTTCTCTTTGCTCAACAATAAGAAAAAATTTAAAAATAACGTGAAATTAGAGTATTTTTCAAACTCACATTTCAAATACAACATTTTTATAACTAACTAAAGGCACTTCAGTAGTTTTATTCACATAGGAGGTATTTAAAACACACATAGATGTGATGTTTAGGAACATGGTTTAGTGATGCATTTGGCAGTGGTGGGTTAACAGTTGGATTTAATCATCTTAACGGTCTTTTCCAATCTAAACAATTCTTATCTCTGTTGCACCTCACAAGTAACAATTATGTTTAGTTTGATAATGGATTTTTTTTATTTGTTCTTACACAGTGAAGCAGAAACTCTAAATAAAATGAGAGATTATTTAGAAAATGCAGATTCCAACACCCACTCACTAGTCTTAAGTGTAAGATTAGGAACTGCTTAGTAAGGATTTGAAAAACAAAAAAGCACAGTCCACAGCCACTAAGTTTCTGTTTCTATTATCAATCACTACAATAGTAAAAGAGTAACTTGCAGGTAATTCAATACTGGTACAGCTCAGGAGTACAAAAGATGGAGACAGTTTACTTAAATCCACTGCCATTTTTCAAGGATTTCTTAGTTTCCATTTCAATGGTGTTCTTGTGAAGGGAAAACCATTTTCAGTTATGTAACACTAATATTACTTTCAATTTCTTTCCCACAAAGAGAAACACATATCCTCTTCAATATACCTGACAACTGGGAACAAAGGAAGCTAGTCCAAACCTGGTTACTTGATTATTTTTAAAAAAATATTTTATCAGGTTTTAATATAAAGCAAAAAGTAAAATCTTTCTGACTCAAATCACTGATTAATTTCTTCTAGTTTATTTATTTTAGGAAATAAAACATACGTGTTGCTTTGTGATAAAAATCAAAGGATACTTCTTCCTCTGGAGACTTCTGTAACTGCTGCTTCTCCTCTAGTAACCCTAAAGAAAGGAGATGGAGCACCTGAAAAAAAGAGAAAAATACCAAGTGTCATCCAATGTTAGAGATAAGAAAAACTGGCGTATGTAATAAGAGCGTTTAATATAGTTCTGTACAATATACTGATTATATCCATGATAAAACACATGAAAAAGTGCAGAGATCATACATGGTAAGTGAAATAAAAATGCACAATATAAATTTACTGTGTATTAGTTGCACTACAACTAATAAACTTGCACACTCTTCACATTAGTAAAATGTAAAGCTTGTCTTTTTGCTGATATAAATCTATATTTGGTTAATTCCATAATCCAAAAATTAGCAGGTAAGGCAAAGCAATTAAACAATCCATGCACTCTAATGAACAAAACCTATTATTTCATGTAATCTGTAAATTCAGGTCTATATATAATTCTATAAATATTAAAAAAACAACTTTCAAAAACAAACCAACCAACCAACCACCCAAAAAAACCCCTTTCAACAGTGTCAGTAATTCCTTTTTTTAAAGCATAAAGTCACTGTGGTAAAATGAAATACTTACAAAAATTACTTTATTCCATGATTGAGGCCCTAAAGACATTTATGTGCTTACAAAATGAAGCAACTCCAATTTCTTTAAGATTATCAAAGGGTGACTTAATTGCACATGAAGTTTCAAGACAAAGATGAGGTAAGTAGGATTACGCATTGAAACGGCTTCAGTGATCAGGCAACAAAGGTAGGAAAGAAAAATAGAAAATTGGAGAATATTTCCTATTTAATATTATTGTGTACTGTGTTTTTATTTTACAATGGAGATAGATAATTAGAAATATTTTCTTCATCAGTAAGATTTATAAAAGCAGGTTTGGGAACAAAAACTAAATCCTTATCATTCAAAGTTACCTTTACATATTTTAATCTTATCATAAGCAGTTAACATGGTCAGTACAGGAATGGCCATAGCAAGATGACTAAGGCTGACCATACCATTTGAATCATAGCCTCAGTCCACAAGTGGGTTTCCAGTTCCACTGCCCTCTGAAGAAGTGTCCGCAGGATGTGCATCATAACATCACAGTTCAGAATCCTCACCACGTTGCTGAAGGCAGGACTGAAGTCTGGAGGAGGAGGTGGTGGCAGTGCTAGAAAACAGAGATGTGCAAATATATCACTGAGCTGGCATTCCACCCAAGACTGCAGGTGAAAAGTAGAGAGCACAAAAATACTACTTTCAGTGAAGAAAAACTGGACTTTTGAATTAATAAAACCACGACAAACACAATTGTTCACCTAAGACAGCTCTCATCTTTAGCAAAGCTAAGTACTTATATAAACCACAACTAAGTACTTACATAAACCAAAATTAAGTTCTTACATAAACCACAGGCAAGCTAAGCTAAACAATCGATCACAAGTACTTAGTTGTATCTGTAAATGCAAATCTTTAATACTTTGCATTGTCTTATGATTTATGTATCATTATTAAACATATAGTTTGTGTTTTGCATCAGATATAAAGTCTTCAAGTCGTTAAACAAAAGTGAGCAGTAGAGCTTCCAAAGTCTCATACTAGTGTCACATGTATGGAGCTCTAAATTCTTTCTTCTACAGGGGAATTCTGATCATTTCTAGCTATGCACATTTTCTGAGCTAATACTGAAACTGTGTGATGTGGTAGCTTCTCCTAGAAGCTACCTGGAATCTCAGCATTTACTAACAGAAGCTTATTTAATGCCACAGTCTTTTCCTACCTGGAAGCACTGACTTAAGTCTTCTTTTGGCACCCGGATGCCTATTTTCAGAAAACCTTTGTGAATGCAATGTCTCTAACTATCAATCTTTGACAATTTAGACTGAATGAATTTTAACAAGTTACTGACAAAGACAACACAGTCACTTAAGAGAATATGCAGGAAGTGCTTGCAACAGAACATGTAGCCTCAGGGGAACACACATCAAATGTAAACAGTTATCCTTTTATTTTGGAACTGCACTACCCAATTATATGAATGTGAGTTTCTGACCATTACATCTAAGTAACTGCATTTTTTAAAAGTTCTACAAAACCAATACCCCTGATAATGTCTTAGAGTTGCCAAAGTGAAAGGGGAAGGCAGGAATTCTGAAGGTGCTGCTGAAAATGCATCAACTGTATAAATAAAACAGTGGAGGAAGAAACCAAAAGTCATTCAAACCCCTTTTCCCCCTCTCATTTTCAGCTGTAATAATCCTCTGAGTTACTTACAACTGAAAGAAACAAATTTTTTTCCAAAATGAATGTGATTTCCAATTCAACTGTGCCCCTCCTAAATGACAATGCCAATGTATTCTTTTTCAGTTCCACAGTTTTTCAACAGAAAGGAACCTCAAGCAAATAAAATTCATAAGAATTAATTTTAACCATCTTAGGAATGAAATGCTATAGTGCCTGTGATTGTACACAAAAATCAAAATACACTTTAGAGTAGGAAGTAAAGATTAAGATATTCAACTGAAAGGGCAACCTGGGAAGAAAAAATAGTTACATCTGTTGCAACTCACAAAAGCAGGTGATAGTTGATTTTATTGAATTGTTCGTTGTACTTATTTGTTCAGCTCACCAAGTCTTCCTCAAGACAACTCAATTAATGCTTGTGACTTGAATGGGTAAAAGTAGACTCGAAAGGGAAATAATATTTGTGTTACAATAGAAACACGGGGGTTTATTGTTTTATGTATTCATAGTTTATAAAAAAAATTATTTATTAAACTTTAAAGTCTCATTCTTGTATTACAGAATGGATATGAGCACTAGTTCCTGCAACAACCTAATCTACATGGCATTATTATTTCTCAACATTGAGCTAAAGAAAATACTCACTAAAAAAAAAAAATCTAGAAACTTTTGCCTCTTTGTTACTTCACCATAAAAACTCTGAGCTGTGCATGGGTTTGTCAGTGGGTACTACAACCTGTTTTTTTGTCTATATGGAAATTAAACCAAAAATTTCTAAACTCCTATTTTTGTCTTAGATAAGTAAAAATGATAAAAGAAATGTCAGGTGCTAATTAATTACAATTACTACAAATAACAACAAATCTAATATGAACTCAACTATCCGCAATTAAGTCACAAGACATCTCCAAAAGCTCATTATACACATACAAGTACATACACTACCAAATTATCACATTTTTTGAGTCATGAGTTTCAAATTTTTACCTTCATCCCTGTTTTCTTGTTTTCTTCTTTTCTTTTGTGTATGCTCAGCCTACAAAAAAAGCAGTGTTGTTGTATCAGCACCTCTACAGAAGTACGCAATGAAAGCATGAGAAATCCTACACTAGAAATCTGGCAAGATATACAGTGAATACCTGGTTGTCTAACTAGAATTTTGTCTGAAATCTGTTTAACAACATTGCATTTTGCATTGAAATTTGTAGTAGAGATAAATAATTGGACACATTTGCTTCTTCAATAAGAGTTACAACAGCAAAGTTTGGGGTTTCCTAGTACAAAGATAATTCTTATCATATTTTGTTCTTAGCATATCGAGTTAACAGAGTTAATATAGGAGTCACCATAGGGGAAACACTAATGCAAACCAAATACCAATTGTAAACAAAACACTAATGCAAACCATTGTCAATTTGTATTGACAATCTTAACTTCATTAAACATTTAAAGTTCGCAGCATATACTCTTTACTGAATCAGTTCCTTTACATTCCATTGCTTCCTTTGATACAATAAAATTCTTTAGACATTGATAAGTGTATGCTATTTTTTAACCTTTGAGAGTGAATCTTACACTGCTTACCTTGCTGTGCTGGGTCTTGGTATAGTGATAAAAGAACATATTGAATTCCTTCAAGCACTCATCTTTCAGTTCGTAAACTCCATGGCCAGAGACACCTGGTTTCCTTACAGAGAAATATTTCATGACATACAAATTAGTAATGTATGTTCAGCACATCTTTAAATGTAAACAAACCAGTAATACAACTTATTTTCTAACGCAAGTGCAATAGTGATGGTTACTTCATTGACTTACAAAAAGCGGGGAGTGAGTACATTTATCAGTCCTTAATTTTCAAGACTGTTTACTAGTGTTAATTCCTAGAGCAGCAAACCCTTTCTAGTCTATACATCATCTAAAGTACACGATACAGCCGCTGAAAATTCTTTTAAACTTTATGGCTTAGAATTTCAGACACTGGATGTTATTGTATAAAATTCACTCCTTTCTTTAACCAAACTACAAAACCAGTAATACAAACAGCTACTTTCCAGTGAGATTTTTTAAACCATCCATATAATTCTCAAAGTAAAATGCCTAGGTACATCTATAGTTGTTCTTAACTAAACATAAAAAAGCAAGTCATACGAAATTTAAAATAAAGTATACTAAAATAATTAAAACAAGATAATTTTCTTACAAAAATAGCAGACATTTGAACTAGTTTTTCTCAACTACTACAATTGATTGTTCTATATTTGCACGCACATATATATGCACATGTATATAAAATTAACTTCCACCTGAAAATAATGGAAAGTTAGCAACTAAGTAACATTTAAACCAATTATTAGATGGCAATTGTCAAGGGTACAATGAGAGTTGTTAATGTTCCTAGCCATCTTTGGAAAAAACAACAACAACCAAAAACCAAAACCCTTTTGAACATTCTAGGACATGAGACTACTAAACTCCTGAGACTCCTCAAACTGAATTTGAGGGAAAAGGGTGGCAAAAGGAGAGAAGCAGCAGTATCTTAGGATAATCCATACACTTTTCTTTCCTATGCACACTTGCAAACATATACTTCAAGACAGCAAAATATTAGCTGAACAGAGACTGTACAGTTCAGTTTGTTTAACCCACATAATCTAAGAGCTCTTACTTCACATACAAGCTACTTATGAAACAACATTAAGAACTTACTTAAATGTAGCCACTTTATCAATTACATTCTCCAAGCCAGTTTCATTGTTCTCCTGGTAAAAAATTTAGTTTGGAATAAGTATATAAATATCTTCAGTATTACGCTATGTGTAATAAAAATAGGCAAACAGGTTTAGATAATTCCCTAATTCATGAATTAATATATTTTGCCTGCTGTTAATCAGAAAGCAGAAATTCATAATTGACAAGTTCCAAGGAAGTATCAAAAATGGATAATATTTTCAGTTAATCATGTAAAACTTTATTAATAATTGAGTTGATCTCTAGAAACAGGGCAGTGCTCACCCAAACTCAATGGAGGGAAAAATGGAGGTTCAGTTATTTTAAAACTGTGAATGTGGATATTATGATAATATTCCATGGTATTTAATTTACAATAAAACTGTAGCTTTTTTGCATTGACTGCCAGCCCTGAAAACTTGCACAGACTATAAAATCTAACCCACATCTCTCTGCTTTGCTTGCATTTTCAGCAATTGGGATAGAACGACCGGGAAATCTGTGTTTTCAAATAGACTTGTACAACACCTGACTTTGAATTGATCTGCACAGGTTTAAATAATCAAAATTATAGGATCAAATTTACTGATGGTACACAGGGCTGAATGGAACTCAGCCGCATGGTCCTATAGGGCCAACACAGAAAGTTTCAAAACTTTTCTTTTTGAATCCAAGAGAACTAGTAGGACAAGAGGGCATGGTCTTAAGCTCTGCCAGGGAAGGTTTAGGTTGAATATTAGGAAAAAAATTTTTACAGAGAGAGTAATCAGACACTGGAATGGGCTGCCCAGGGAAGTAGTGGATTCACCGTCCCTGGAGGTTTTTAAGACGAGACTGGATGTTGCACTTAGTGCCATGGTCTGGTAACCACAGCAGTGTTGGATCAAGGGTTGGACTTGATGATCTCAGAGGTCTTTTCCAACCCGGTTGATTCTATGATTCTATGAACTATATCCGAATATTCTAAAAAATTCCACCTCTTAATCAAAAACCATAAGGCCCATATAAGCCTTTCCAGAATCCATCCACACTTGAAATTATGACATTTACCATCAGTAACGTGTGTAAGTCACTTTGTCATGTTATTTTGTAATTCTGAAACCAACATTTAAGCTTTTAATCAGAAATAAAATGCCTCCATATTAAGATAAAGTTAAAGAAGAAAGACAAACCAAGAAAAAGTAAATGAAGGGAAAAAGTAAATAAATCAGGACTCACATTTTCAGGCAAAGACTTAGTAATTGCACTGTGAGCCATTGGTTCAATACATAACAGATGGATGATCTCTCTCATTATAACATCTTCTTTTGTCACATTGCTGATTCCAGGAACATATCTTTCCCCTGTAAAAGTGAATCAAAAGGAGAATGGCAAATATAACAGGTATAAAGCAAATCTGAATTTTCTGCAGCGATAATGCTATTGCTGGCACGTTTCAGTATTTCCATTTGTCAGAAACCTGTCCCAACTGTATGAGAGTAAAAAAGCCCAGCTTCCTAACAAAATGGGCCAAGATGGACTTTCTCTTCATATTCTACTTTAATGTCAATTATGATGTTATTTAACAACCTTTTTCACTATGCAACCCCTATTGTTTCCAGTTGACAAATATTTGTGTTACTGAATCATATATTTAAAATAGGTACTCTCCAGTATAGTCTTCATACCATCTATGTTAAAGAAAGTCATCAAGCTGATTTCGTCAAATTAATAATCTATTACTACAACGAGAGAACTGAAACTTACCCACAACATAGATGAGAATCTGTAGCATCTCTTCTATTAAAATGTTATATTGTTTGATTAAATCCTACAAGAGTTAGAGAAATCAGTTTAAAAAAAAAAAAACATAAAACTTCAGGAAAATCCGTCAAATGACACTGAGCTCAGCCTTCAGATCTACTAATTCAGTGAAGCAACGTACTGTAAGAAGAAACTTCCAACAAGCTGGAAAAAGTGTCTGCACTTGTAGAGGAGATTTTACTCAGCAACTGAAGTGCAAGATTCACAGGCAGGAAAAGAAACAACAGCTAAAAAAGTACCCCAAATGAAGGGT
Source organism: Chiroxiphia lanceolata (assembly GCF_009829145.1). Classification (NCBI taxonomy): domain Eukaryota; kingdom Metazoa; phylum Chordata; class Aves; order Passeriformes; family Pipridae; genus Chiroxiphia; species Chiroxiphia lanceolata. The sequence goes on from NC_045642.1 coordinate 27,986,168, forward strand.
TATATTAAAGTTCAAGCCTCAAGAAGTAGCTTAACAACCCAAGAAACTTCCAGCCAAAATAAAAGCACGTAACATAGCCTAAGAGACATGGAAATTTTATAGTGAAGTTATTTACATGGATTTTGGTAGACGCTCTATGAAATAAAGGTCAAAGGGAGCAAAACCTGTTTGCTAATTTTGAGTAAGCCTCTACAAATTCCAAATACAAAATCATTTGTCCAACCACTAGCTCTGGTGTTTACTGAGTTCTAGTGTGGTCATAAAAATGCAGCTATCAACAGCAGTTAGTTTGTCTTAGTAATGTTTTGTATACTCAAAGCTGACAAACTACCAACCAGGAAAACTTGCTACTTACCTGATCTTTGGTGGGTTTGATCTTTTTGAAAGCATCAGCAAGCTCGTATCTCTGCAGCATCAACAGGAGGAACTGGTTTGGATCCATAAGAGATGCACCTATCTATCAAAAAAACCAAACTAATAAGAACATCAGTTACTATTACAGTTATTCAGTCATTAAAAAAAATTGCCTTTCACCAAGACAAAAAATTTAAAATCATACAAATTTAATTAATATAAATTTTAAAAATTACATTTTTTTTAAATTCCCTGAAAGTTTTAAAAGACAAGAAAGCAACGATTCAAAACATTATACCTGGAGCATGATGATGTCTTTATCATACATCTCTTCTCTGCATTTAACATCTTGATAATAGAATACCTGAGAAACAGGAAAACAAAATTTAAGTAGAGATATAAAGTAACGTACTATCAAATATGCACCAGTTAATCTCTGAGGCTTTTTTAAACTGTACCACATCATTATTGAGAAAAGGAAAGTCCATATTTCTTTCAAAATAAATGTGTACTTTGACGAAAGTGCTAAATGGTTTTTCACCTATGCAGAGAAAGTCTGTGCCATACTTCATACCCCATTCCAAAAGAACATAATTCTAATGGCTGCTACTGATTAAAGTAGAAAGATCCTCCTTCTCCTCAGTTCTCAGAAAGACAATTCTACAGGGTGCTACCAATATTTACTTTGATTTCACCAAAGGGTCCCACGCAAAATCAGCAGAGAATTTCTGCCATCAAAGGAACAAACAAAAAAACCAAGTCAAGCCAAAGCAGGTAAATGCAAGGCTAGACTCTTCCTTTTATGTTTAGTTTTGCAATAGAAGTCCCAAATATTAGAAAATGTTTGTATGTCCAGCTATATGGCTCTCAAAACTATAATACTGAAATAGTTTAGCATTTGCATGTAATAATTTCCATACACAAGAGAAACTTCTAACAACAGTACTAACAGTACTTATGCAGTGATTATGAGATCTGAAAGTACCTTACAAGCAGACACTGGTCACATCACTACTGTTTCAAAGAGTAAGAAACAGTCATAACAGAGATGAAAATACTTATCTAAGGGAGGGTCCAAGGAGGCAAGCCATTACTGAAGCTGGAAATAAAACCAAGTAATCTAAATTCCCACCTAGAAACCTTTGTATTTAGTGTAGGAGTGACCCCTGTGACCCCTCTCTGCACTGGATAAAACCACCCCTGGGAGCATGACTGAGAAACCTTTGCATACACCTTAGGACCAACTTGCCACTGAATATGGTAAGGGAGTACCTGGCTTATCAGAGAGAGTCCATTCCTTCTCCACATCTCTGCAGCAACCTGAGCCACCAAGACAAGACATCGCAAAGGATATTCTACTAGCAGCTCCACTTGAAATTCTTCCTAGAATTTAAAAACGAAAAAAATAGAAAAAAGAAAAAATCAACTAACAATAAGTCTGTTCATGATTTCAGAAAGGTAAGTTCTAGTGAACAAAGACATATTGACAGCTGCAAAATAACTTCATGTGAGCCATGAAGGTTACAGGATATAATTTTAAGCTTTTTCTTCCCAGAGCATAAATCACAAGAAGCATTTGAGGGGGAAAAAAAAAAAAAAATCTTACAGGAGAAACAAACTCATGCAATCTTGAGATGGCTCCCGTCTTGCTTAATCGTACATGAAGACCTACAAAAACCAACAGGAAGAAAAATTAGAAAATAAATCAAAATCAGTGAAGGTTCTCCTCTAAAAGTTAGCTAAATCATCTACATCTCAGAGAATTACAGAAAAAAGTCAGTTTATTTAGGAGACTTCACAGTTTCCTTTTTTTTTTTAAGATAGAAGATCTACATTATCACAACAGTTCTCACCAGTCCATTGAGCAAATTAATTAACACCATTTAAACTGAGTTCTAAATAGTATTAGCAAAATTTTATTTCACATTTAAATCACATGTCAGTAGTAAATGAATTTCAAGACTACAAGGTTTAACAGATGGTATCTTGATATCAAATGATGTGATAAAGAATCTACAGCTTAATAGCATATGATTTCATTTGTTTTCTACAGAAAGCGGTGATCACCCACTGCTGTGGTCCTTTGTATTGTGACTGGAAATCTGTCCTAGCATGGTGCAAACATATGTCTTTTAGGAGGAGCATTTTAACAGTCCTAAGACACACATGACTGGAAAATAAATTTCAGATACAGTAATAATGAACATTCATTTAGACAAAGCAAGTAGAAATAGAAACAGAACCACATAAATTCAAATAATCCAGAGAAAACTGATGATCTCATTAAAAAGGGAAAATTTTCCTTCTTGTCTTCTCTCTCTCTTGTTTAAAAAAAAAACCATCTTCCAGCCTCCATGGTAAATATTTTTTTCAGAAAAACTTTCCCGCAGTGGGACACATGAAGAACACATTTGCCTTATCACAAGAATGTCAGAAAGTCAGAGAGCAACTCATCTGTGAAACACTGAATCCAAATGCCTTTTGGAGTAAAGAAATACAGATGGTTGATAAACACAATTTAAAGAGCAATCAAAATACACCACCTACCAGCAAGAGTCCTAGACAGTGGCAAATGTATGCTGACAGGATCTGCAGACACTCTGTAAGGTCTGCTCTCCAGGGTATGGCCACATAAGTGAAACACTGTCTTTTCCCGAGAGCGACCATTTGTGCTGCACCTCATCACAGCTTTATGGCATTCTCTGTAGGCCCTGAGCAACAGCTCTTCCTAGAATTTCAAGTAAATGCATACGTTATATTTAAAAATCATGCAGTCCATCCTTTCTCTCTTTGTCACACTGTAGATTAATTCTCTCAGACTCATTTTTTTGTGAAAACCATATTGAACAATAGTGAGCTATTTAAAAAAGCTGCTATTTAAAAAGCCCTGAGGAATATTCACAGAAGGCACGCTCGTAAGAATCCCAGGAAACTGATACACTTACATCACAGGCACACCACTCCTGGAACATCAAAAGAATGTTCTTGAGCTGCATCTGTATAGCAATAGCTGCTTCCCAGTCAGGGTCCACCTCAATGTGCTGACCAATCTGTCTTTTTATCTCCTCCATTCCCTGAAATGGAGATTCCACAAAATACTCAAGCTAAATCAGTGATCACAGGCCTAAAACAACACAAAATCCCACAAGTAAATGGTAAAATCCAAGTTGTTTGGATGCATGTAGCTAAAACTGGTATTATTTCTGTAAAGTAAACAACTTTTTCACCCACCGAAGACAGGGACTGAAGAATTTGCCACCGTAATTGCATGTTTATATCCACAATATTGTTATGGACAAAAAGAGGAACAAACAGAAGAGCTGTAATACTTCTATAATAGCATATTAGAAAGAAATTATTTAAATGCATTGTACCTGCATGCAAGTTAGAATCCTTAGGAAAGAAACAAATCCTTCCAAAAAACGCTCCCTCAGGCGGTCTGTCCATAACGTAGGCTTGCTGACTAAGACATACCTGTCCCCAAAGAAAACATTATCATCCTTAAGCCCAGACTTCTCTTCTGCTTATGCTAGTATTTCAAGTGTTTTTTGGTTTAATACAATCAACCGCATTGTCACATTTACATCACCCTCCCCACCTCAAACTACTCAGAAAACTTTCACCAAATACTAGAGTTGCTAGTAGTTTGGTGTGACTCCATAATTTGAAATTAACAGGTTTTTTAAATTGCAAGGTATTTGAGGTGGCTTGCTTTTACATTAGTCAATTTATTAGACTAATTTGGTACCTGTATGAGTAGAAAATCCTATGCAGATAAGAATTATACAGCTTTCTCAGAATGACAATGAATAGGAGCCGAATTTCCCATACTTAGATATATTTTATTTATTAATGTGTTATATGCAATTGTATCAGTGAAAATCAAAATATGTCTTTATAGAATAAAATTTTGGTATTTTAAGTTTTCACTGAAAAAAACCCCCATTAAAATTTCATGTGTGTTTTTGAGGGATTTGGTTTGGGGTTTGGTTTTAAAGCAGTTTTATCATCAGTTTCTGAATTGAAACACCTCATCCTACTACCAGTTTTCTTAGAATTGCACTAGCTTCTCAGCTTTACACTTACCTGAGGTCATATATTACTGCATATACCCGATTCAGTTTGTCCTGACTGTAGCCTTGGAAGTTGAACTTGTCATTTTTGTCTAGGTACTCTGGAAGCACTTCTAGGAGTGTCTCTGTAATGGTGGTGATTACATTTTGCTCTTCAATAAGATGTCGGGCCTGCGAGAAGAAAATGAAAATTTTTTCTTCCTACTATTTTGTTGAAGAGAATTGGCAAAATACTTTTTCCTTTGAATTCAGTCTTTCTGATTAGAAATTATTTTAAGCATTTGCAAAGAGTCCAAGATAAAAAAACCTCAGTATTTATTATGTAGGAATATAGCTGCTATCGACTTTGTATGTTTGTTCAACTCTGACAGCAACTATATATAATGGATATGTTTTCTTTCCTTGAAAGATCATGTAGGAAAGAACTTTTACATTAGTATTTCAGGCAAGAAACACATAACCTTTAAAACCTACAGGTATATTTCCACACACACAGAGGATTTAACATATTTCACCCCCACAAAAAGACATTTAACCATTTTCTACCCCCTTTCCCCGTTTTTAAGGTTACATAAGAAGGTAAATGTCAATAGTAAATAAATACAGAGAGTTAATGCAGACTTGGATGTGCCTAAAACTTATACTTATTTGCATTCCCTCTACATTCTGTAATGAATTTTCATATCATCTCAAGCTCCTGCTTTCATACCGGCCTGTAACAAATCTCAAAATCATTCATATTCAAACTCAGTAATGCATAAAGACTCTCTGCCAAGAACAACAGTCTGCAAAGGTGGTACTGCTAGCAATTCCCAAACTTGTTTTGCATTTCTTGCAGAGACAGGCTGTACATACCAGAGTGGGTACAGTGAACATCTGAACTGAGAGTGCTGTCACAGAGAGAACTCTGTCGTGATCATCACTAATGTATTCCTTTTGCAATGCCTTGTAATACTAGAAAAAGATAATATTAGGGACATTAAACGAATGTTAATAAAAATGCTTACTTTTTTATTTACAAGAATTACATCTCAGTGTCCTTCTTCCTACCTAAGAGAAGCAGTTCAGACTACAGAAACAGTACAATCTTCTCAATGCACCAAAGCAATTCAGTATAGGTCCCACTGTCTTAATACTGAAGATAAGCACAAATTCAACTGATTTGTCAGATTGGAACCAAAATTTATTTTCTCCTACAACCAATATTCCCCAAGAAAAGATATTTAACATCTGAAAAAAAAATCCATATAGACATTAACTTATTATAAAACAAATCTCCCTCCTGCAGTGAGCTGCATGGATAGTTATTCAACAGCTGTCTATAAAAGAGTCTTTGTTTGCTTTGTTTCAGTCCAGAGAAAACCATAACATGTCAATAGTCCTTATCAGAACTAAAAGGTCTCACCTTAAAAGAAAAAACACTTTTTCTTACATTTTGTATATTTATAAACTATTGTATCTAATTTTCAAAAAGAGAGGCCAGTTTCAGTTCCAGTTCACCTGCCGTGTCAAAAAATACATGGAATACTAACAGCATTCAAATAGTATATATACCTACATGATTCTAAGGAACAAACCAGTGACATGGGAATTAATTAACTGCATTCTATGAAGGCTGAGCTAGTTATTAAAGCTCTGCTTGTTGAAAATTCATTATTTATAATGAAACAATTTTCAGTTTGGGGAGAAATTTTACAAAGCTAGTACAAATTCATAGTATAAAAACCAAATAACCATTTACCTTCACAAATTCCACAGCAAAAAGTTTTTTGTATTCCATTTCCATGAAAAAACTACTGAAGATAAGCTCATGGAGAACCTTCCTTGCCCCTGCAAAAAGCCAATACAGTGCACGTCACTTTGTCATACTAAAATGCAGCTTTTTGTGGAAAAAAGGAACCAATTACTAAACTATAATTAAAAATCATTACAAGTCTTGAAATGGTTACAAAGTATATGAGGAAAGTTATTATTTTTTTCTGTTTTTCACATTTATCAGTACGCATTTAAAACACTGAGTAAGCACCAAGTTACTCAAAGGTTGTATCTTGTGAAAAGATTTTTCAAAATACAAAAAGCAGTAAAAATTGAGGGGGCAAATATATAGCCCAAATATCAATTAGCTCAGCTGTAAAAATAAAGGCTGTATAAAAACCATAATATAAAAACTATGAAGAAATGTAATTCTACCTGCTTAGCACTTACTTTTATCCATTTGTTACATACACGTGAAAAATTAATTTGCCTCTTCAGTTTAGAGAAACATGGATACACAAACCTTTATGAAGTTTTGCATCCCATAGCATCAACTTGCTTATAAAGCATGGCTTTTCAGATCCAGCTTCTTCTTTGAGACATATTTGACAAAAGATCTGGCGAAAGTCACCTATAGGGAGAAAACTATTCATTTGGACAAGAATGGCTTGATAATTAAATTATATGGCCCAAGAAAACGAGAACTACAGAATTCTGTTCTTTAAAAGAAGAAAAAAAGAAGGCACTTCACTATGAATTATTTTTAACAATGTTTTTTCTCAATGAATATACTCCCACATACCCTTTCCTTTACTAATTTCTTCCAAATATTCTTATCTGATTAATTAATAAATCCTGTGATGCATAAGAGTATTTTAAAATTAAAATCGTTTAGACAGCTTTGCAAAGCAGATCCATAAGAAGAATTCACTATGTCTGCACAGAAATGCACAGGCTAGGCAAGTCTAGGCTGGTCCCTGCCTTGGGCCTTGAAAGTCAGTCTTTTGTAGAAATTCAGAAATTATTTTACATTTTCTTGCACCTATCACTAAATAGAGTACTTGTTGAAGCGGTTTTGGGGATCAACATTTGCAGTCACCTGTGTGTTATTAACATTCAGAAATGAAGCCTTATATTACTAATTTGAAAAGGAAAAGTGTCATGAATCAAGTTCCTGACAACCTGGAAATAAACATTATAAAATGTTTCCTGATCCATATTCTACCACATCCATATTCTATCCTGTTTTCCAGCAAAAATGGGAAAAGAACAGGAACTACCAGATCACAAAAAAGTTCCAGCTGAGTACAGAACCTGAGGCTCTTAAAGCCTCTATAGATATAATCCCGAACAACAAGAACAGGAATGCTTGAATTTTAAGAGTACTTAAAAACTCTCTTAAAAACATACTGAAGTGTCCATTGACCTACAACAATTTCCTAACCCTAAATGCTACACTCAACATGGGACACTCTTTTTAAGTTTTAGTTTAACTCATAAGCTAAAAAGGTAATGCTTAAAACCATAAAGTTTTGGGGATTTGCTGGAGCATTGGACACCAACTTGCCTATAATCACACAGAACTGTCGGTTGCCATTTTAGATAACGTCATGAAATTGAAAATATAAAAAACTATCCAGGAAGAAAGCTGTGGGTAAAAATCAAACTTTCACTAGAAACTTTGAAACAAACCACATAGTCAAAAACTTGTACTGATTAAAAGGACTAAGGAACTCAGACCAGTAAGAAAATACCAAGGGTGAAAAAAAACGCAAATTTGAAAAGAACAGAAAGCTAAAATTTGTAAGCTACCGTAAAGAATTACAAAAAAGCACAGTTCTGATCTATGTATTTCAAGGGAAAGACTGGCAAGTGTTCAGACAAGAAAAAGATAAGAAATTCACTTTATTATCCTTGCAGAAGAGGCTAAAGCCAGATTTATCCTATCAAGGAGGAGGATAAGCAGTGAGTAGAGCTTAATCTATGCATATTTGTACTGTGAAGAGAAATTTTATAACAGTTTTAGTGTGGTAAAACGCAGGTATGAAAAAAACAGTAACAGAAATCAAAAGTACATTGATTCAGAAACCTTCTTTAAAACCATGAGCATCATCAAACACCAGAACAATCTTCGAAAGCTTAAAATAGACTTTCCACTACTACATAATGTTTTCAATTAAGGCTTTACTTTGCTTATTTTACTGACACTAATTAATCACAGCTATCAAATCTGAAGCAGGAATTAATTCAAGCAGAGGATATATGTTTTCACTGATGGAGATGTTCTGCAGCTTTCCACCAGCACCAGGGATAGCGGCTTTTAAATAACAGGGTGTGTGATGCTGAAATGCTACTGTATTATTTATTTACTACTTAGGAGGAACGTGAAAGTATTTTAATTAAGGTAATATCATATACAACATGGCTAAAGATATTTCTGAGAGAATTAGTCATTCAAATACTGCCATGGCATTATTGTAACAAAAATTAGTTACACTTACTTGAATAGCTCATGAGTTTGTTCAGCCAAGAACCAAGGCGCAAAGCAAACTTCTGGTGTGCCATAACATCAGCGTGCAGAACTTCCACGTGAAGTGGTCGTTGAGAAACATTTTCAGAATGCCTCTAGGAGTCAGGTAAATATTAGTACTTTGTAAAATGAAGATAACGTTCATTTCATTATTTATCTTCACCACCCAGTATCTCTCCCAACCAAAGAAGGAAAACAGTTTGATGTTTTATTTCTGAAGATATCTATCTATGTATCTATTTATCTATCCATCCCAAATATGGCAGGGTAAATTAAATTTTAAAATGTTCACAGGTAAGTTATAAAACCATGGAAATACTAAGTTAAAGACTTTAAAGCAGACAAATAATTCTTCACTATTAATACTGATGAGGTTGATTTTTTTTTTAATGAGAAAAGTATTTTAGGAAGTTACCTTAATTTCTTCTTTTGCTTCCTGACAAGAGGCATAATGTCCTGCCTTAACAGCTCTACGACCCTGTTTAAAAAAATATTGACACCAATATAAAGCAAACCTAAAATGTGACAAGTCTGACCCTTTCTATTATGTTTTTTTTACATAACAGAAAAACAGAGACCAACATCACTCATGGTGCTATTAGATATCTAGAAGCATATAAAAATTAACATAATTGTCTACAGAAAAAAGCTATTTAAATTAACAAGAGAACAACAAAGTAAAGTCTAGGTATGTTCATATTATTAGATAAGGAAAATTCATGTATACATTAAAACAGATGAGAACGATTTCTACATATTACTTTAAATACAAATCATATCAACTTGCTTCCTAGCACACAGTACACTCATCCTGAATTGCTTTTCTACAACCTTTCCTAAAATTTCTCACCTCTGAGTATGAAATACCAGGGTATATTGTAAACCTGGGTTTAATAGCTCTTTCAATAAAGCCAAGAACAGGTCCAGCCTAGACCTCAAATTCCACTCAAAGAAAACAAGAAGTATATGCTTCCTTAGCAATTTCTCCACATAGCAGAACTTCACACCAGAAGAGAGGAAGTAACTCTGTGTTGTGGAACTGTTAAAATTAAAATGCTATAACTTAGTCCTGCTATAACTGTAGCAGGCACTTAGTAAAATGAACAGCCTGATAAATTCTTGATCCAAAACTTAAGACTTAAATCAAAAGGAATTTTCCTAAGGGAAACCTTTGAAAGTTATTCTATAAACATGCATGCATATACATTTTTTTACAAAACCTGCAACTACAGAACAAGACTTGTAATTACGTAAGACTGACCCTGCTAACTAAATACAACTAAATTTTCACTACTTGACAAAGAGAAACAAACAGAAAACAGTTTTTACAGATTAAAAAAAGATTCTGATATTAGTAAGATGTTTTATACGTAAATATAAAACAAATATATATACAGTTTTAGACAAAGTCTCTCCATGTGCAAACTTTTTTTTATACTTCCGTGAGGTAAAAAAATATGGTTACAATTCAGATAATTCGAACACCGGTCATGCTTTTTTTCCCATCCCACTGGAAAAAAGTTCACATTACTAGTATAAAGTCTTTACAAGGCATATTAGTTCAAAAAATGAAGTAGTAAAATTGTCAGGTTCCCCCACATTGCTTCATGGATTCTTCCTCGTTTTACTTCCTTTTTTTGAAAATGTTAAAAGTTCAAATTAACTCTGAGCCAGAACAAGTAGTAACTCTTGCAAAATGTAAGGTACATTTCTGATTAAATGCACCTGAATATGTGTATTTCTGACTCGTATATTTTTCAGAGAAATACTACTAAAATAAAACAATCGCAGCTGAGAAACAAAAAAAAGATTAAGAAAATATGCTAAATATGAAAGGAGCAACTTCAGATAAATCAGCTCTTCCCTTTCTCAAGAAACTGTTTTTTTGTCTTGAAAAAAAAAAACTAACATGGTTTAAAAAAATCAAAACTTTCTTAAAGCAGGCACTGATTAATAGTTACTCTGCCATGTGCCTTTCTCTCCTCAAGCTCCAGCAACCAAGAAGCAAAGGTTCTATAAACAAGTGACTGTAGTGGCAATTCTTAATGATTAAAAGGTGACTTTCTCCCATATCCCAATGCACTAACCTCTTTATCTATGGCAGTAGTATGCAACTGGGCTTCACCAAGTTCACAGCCAAGTGCCCTTTGCAGGCTGTAGATGACATGGTCATAAGAATGGTGTTCATCATTGAAAAGGACACAGTAGTAGCTGTCTACTTTCTCTCTACTGGGAAAAAGGTAACATATCATCATACAAATAAAAATAAAATTGTAAATAGTGTCCTATCAAATACAAGCAACAGTTTACTTGATAGCTTGAGAGGAATATCAAATATAAAAAAAAAAAATCTTAGAAGAAAAATCAAGTACTTTCTTCATGACAGTGACATGCCTCCTGCCACCATCTATACCAGAAAAAGCCACAAAAGCCATTTATCAAGTACAAAAGAGAAGGTTTTAAGTTATTTGATATTCTCAGCTCTGTTCTGCTCCCTTGTCCCTTAGGACATGCCTCATCAGTGTCTCCTACTGGCTCCTGGCAGGTCTCTCCACTGCCCTGGCATTTCCTCTCCTGTACACCAAGACCTGCCACTGTACTACAGATCAGGTTGGCTCAGGAGCAGTTCCCTTTGGTGACTGATGGAGCAGTTATACACTACTTTTCCCATGAAGCATCAAAAGGTTTTCTCTATATAACTCTAGGTCAAAAATACTACAGTGCTGTTTACAGGGATTTCAGCACTAATATGTCAGCACAAGGGTGAGAATATCCCAGGCAAAATTATAATCAAGAGATTGAAGAGAAAGTTGGAAATAGGTCACTACCTAACTGTGAGCTCCGGAGGCAGTTCCTTTTCTTCTTCCCAGATAAGCATATCTACAATGTATTTTATCACAGAGGGAAACACCCTCCTAGAGTGTTCCATAATTTCTTCATTCAACTGACATTCAGAATTCTGTAAAACATGAGACAATATTAATATGGGAAAGAATTTTAAAAAAATTTTAAAATGGCGTTGATAGAATAACTGAGATTTGTTTCAGGAAATTATCCTTTTTATGAGTGTCAAGCAAATTACCCTCACCGAATTTCTTCTATTCAAAGTTTTTTCACCCGAAGGGCTCTCAGTAGTATTCCAACAGTTTCACCTACCTTTTTTTTATGTATCCATGTTTTATCTAGGACTAAATTACAAAAGGCATCATCAAATGTGTTAGAAAACTTCAGGGTTTTTTTAAACTTACATTTAAAAAAGCTGTTCAACAGCTTTCTGTACACATGCAGATATTAAAAGTTTGCAGTCCAGATCAAAATTTTTCTCCTGCATTGCTTTCTTTTTTGTGGGGGTATTCTGTCAAACATTTTTGACAATCAAACAGCATTTTCCAAGGAATACTAACTCTGTTTTTTTCAGAGATCCCATCCCATCCCTAGATATCATTCAAAACCCTGAGAACGGACGTATTTCCCATCCATGCCGACAAAGCTCATCAAATGAATTGTCTACATCACATAACATTATTAATCATTCCTATAAGCATTTAAGCAGGAGAGAAATTAAGGTTATAAGCAAAAAAAATCATTACCAAATCTGTACCTAAGAATGAAGCAATAACTACTGAGGTACAAGAACAGATACATTGCAATGACAACGTATGACAGGAGGGCTGTAATCCAAGGGCCTGGATGACCTGTGCCACACTTCCCTTTCAGTATACACATACAGAAACGGGATGTAATGTACTTAGTAGTGGTAATGCAACCAAATCCAGTGATTTCATATACAGTCATGACACAAACAGAAGCTGATGTCTTCTACAGTATTTGCATTAAGTTTCCTATAATTTTAGGTTCATTAAAAATGCCTATAAGATCTGAATAGGCATGTTTGTGCCAGAGTGAAAGAAAAGACGAGAAACACAGATGCTTTCCAGGAATAAAGCTTTTCACACGTGACTTTAAATCCCAAAGTACTAAGGGCACTCACTTCTGCAATACACAATCTGACATATATTAAATATTAAAGAACAGAAAGAGCAATGTATTTAATACAACTAAGAACCATATTTTCAAAAATTCTTACATAACTACAGTCACATTTATCGACTTATGAAGCAGACGGCTTTTTAAAAAAAAAATAAAATCATGTTGAATAATGCACTAGATATGATGGAAAAGCTAGAAGTGTAATGGAAGAGAAGAATGTGTTAACACGAGCAATTACTTCTAAAGCTCTGAACAACAGTTTTCTGACCTGTTAAGCATAAAAAGAATAATTTGGAGTCAGACATGCAATCTAAAAATGTCTGTCAATGAAATCATGGTCTATAAATATCGCTATGGGTACATATTTAATTTTGGATAAGCTCATGGTAGATCTTCGTAACTAAGAATGTGAATGTCTGGGGTAATTATGTTTTTCACAGACTGATAAAGTTATCATAATCTTCATGTTTGGAGAAGAATGAAAAAAAGCTATAGTGCTAAGCACAATCTAATTGAACCGAGCTGTAAATATACTAATTTTTTCCAGCTTTTCTTAAGAGTTTGGCTTTTTAAGTACTAATGTATGTTAAGAAAAAACAACAAGAGCTGGAAAAAACTCAGAGCTGTGCACAGGTACTCTATAGTAAGACATGCTGCTCTCCTTCAGTCTGTAAAAAAAAAAAAAAAAAAGGGGGAGAAGAAAAAAAAAAATCAAAGGAAATCACATCAAAGGATTTATAAATTATTAAAAGTGGTGCTTGCACTCATACAAGTAGTGAAAAGTTAAATGATGCAATGCCATCTCCCATGCTATCCATATTAATATAGAAGTCACAGTAAAATGAAATTAAGACACATCTAATATAAATTGAAAGGGTAAAAATAAAATTGTCTCAGAACTATGTCCAAAGACATGCAATTGTTTAAGCTTCAAGGTAAAGTTTAAAAAACCCAAAATCGTGGAAGAATGAACAAAGTAAGTTCAGGTACCAAAGTTTTAAAATCATTAACAATCTTTTTTTTTTTAAAAAGTGCCTGGGAAGTATTATTTCCTTATCTCAGACACAAATCTTTAAAGTTTGCTGGTTTTAAATATATATTTAGGCAAAAAGATTTTTATATTTCTGGCATATGGAAGTCATTCATTTGAAATCGATAGGAAATGATAACTCCTAAAAGCCTGGAGTGGGCTTTCTAAAATTATATATTCTCTGCAGTTAAGAGTAACTAAAGGAATACTGGTTAGGATCATCCAGCAAAAAGTGCTTTTTGTTTGACAAGCATGGAATAAACACTTCTGCACTACCAGAAAACATGCTGGAAAAGAAATATGCAAGACATCTGCATCAAATGTGCTTTGCCACTCATTTCTTTAATAAGCACTGTATGCTGAGAAAATTCCTACATTATGAATCTCCCTGATTCTCAAAACAGAGAAAAAACCATAAGGTAATCCCAACATTTGCAAGATTCTTTGTCATAAAGAATCCATGACAGACAGGTCTTTTATTAAAAAAGAAAGATGGTCATGCAACGTAATCTTTTAAATAGTTACACATAGTATATATTTATATGGTTGATGCATTGCATTACTGTAGTGGTTGTATTTCTACTCTTTTACTAGAAAGTCCATATATACTGGCTGCATAATAGCTACATATATTGACAACGAAGAACTAATAAGCAACCTTTTACTTCCTCAAATTCAAATAATTGTCTCATTATATGTTTTCTATCATTCACAGCTCTCAGGTAGCACTTAATGTAGGAGTATGTTCCAGTTTATTTGACAGCAGTTGTAAAATATCTTTGGACTTTCACAGCTCCATGACAGAAGTGATGGATTAAACAAATTCACTGCAAGCCAACCAAAGACCATAACAGAGATTGGTAGAGAAATATTCCTTGAAGAAGCATGGGAGGTTCCCTGTTTCCTTATGATCACAGGTATGATTATAGTTCTCAATTAAGTTGAAAACAGAGAGACACTGTGTTAGCTGCAGTCACTATTGATCCAATCTGTCCTTTAACTTTATCTCCATTGTACATAAATGCCCTGAAGAGTATTCTGAGCAGCTTATTTTCATCCAAACAAACAAAATGCCGAGGAGCCCTGAACACAGTTTCCCCTCAAGCTTTGTTTAAACTTGGTTTTGAAAAAAAGCCCACAAAATTTGGACAGCGTGATTTTAAACAAGAGTGAAACAGCTTTTTTGGTAAAATTGCTAAAGGTTTCAGTGTTTTCCTTAACATTTGCTTTTTATTTCATTACTATGAAAAAGCTGTTCTAAAGGAAAGGGAAGTAAAAAGCAGAGTATGCTGTCATAGAGGCCAATACCAGATCCATGAGATCAAAATCTATACCTTGCAGAGAAACATGTTCCTCTGCAGGAAGTAAAAAGGACTCTGGTCAGAGTTGTAACCCAAAAGTAATATTGTTCTCAAAAGTAAAGCGCTGAAACAACTGTTAGAAGAACTCATGTAGACCTAAATTTTAAAGGCAGGAGATATAACAAAGAGATTCTAAACAAAATAGATTGTATTTCTTGAGATGTGCTTCATAGGTCCATGTTCACCCAGCTATCTGTGTGATTTCTTTTTGAGCCATCCCAAAAGTTGAAATCCACAATGAATGCAAGTTACTGTCTGTAAGACAAACTGGTGACCTGAGGAAAAAGTAGTATCACTTATCTAGGAGTAATGAAGATTTTTCGTCTGGAACACTTAGTTCTCAAGTGGAAAAACAGTTAATTCTCAACTGAGACATGAACATTTTGTGTTAATACTGCTAAATTCTCTTTGTGATATGATACAGACCTCTCTGCACTCAGCTAGAAATCTGATAGTGAGCACCTTGTAGCATAAATTTTCCACAGTATCTAAAGGTGGTATTTGAAGCTGGTAGATGCGAGTTCTCTATCTTCCTGTATGTCTTTATCAACACTACCAGCAATCTAGCACTCAGAACAAAATCCTATTTTCCTTCAGAACACCAGGTACTACTGCATGGCAAAACAGACTTGGCTGAAGTAGAAGCAGGTGAGCTTTGCAGCAACAAGCTCCAAGTGATAAAGAGATGACCCCTTCATGAAGCTTCAACTATTTTTATCTTTGAAATCCATTAATTATCATGGGTTTTTTGAAGGATGAACAAGTGAAGGAAATCTTTGTCTCATTTTTCAGTAAATCCAGAGCTCTTTATTCATTTTCTATCTGACTTTTTTGCCAGATCATAAATAACAGCAGTTTTGCAACAAAACCATGAGGAGTTAGGGGTCTATTTGCAATGAAAATGCTAAGGTTTTTTGTCCTGATTATCTCAGATTGTACCACTCTGAAAAAACACAATTTTACCTGAAGCAAGTGATAGGCCTACATTCTCTTTGAGAACTCCCTATAAGACAGCACATTTCTCATTAAAATGCTGCTTTATGAGGTACGATAAGCATGAGACACCCCAGCATAAGAGGTTAGTTTCAACGCACAGAAACTTATTTTAGTCATAGTGACACAAGAAGTAACCAACAAAAACAATTGTTCAGTAACGTAAAAAAGAGAAAATATTATTAAAATCAAGTACTACATCTAAACATTTACTAACCAATGGTAAACCAATTATTTGCAAGTGAGAACTGAGTAACAAACATAACAAAGAAAGGAGCAAGTGACTGCAATTTTAATTCCAAATGAAAGACTGAAATGCACAAGACAGGGTGATGAAATTGTCTCTGAACAAACAGGAAAAAAAATAAAAATCAAAGGATGTCAATATATATGTTTGATTCCAAACATCTTGACCAAAGAAGTCCCGATTCAGCTTGACTGAACCTGCTACATAAATTATACAATACACATATAGGAATAAGCACTTTTAAAATAAAAAAGGCAATATTTACAATATTTACTATTTCACTTTAAGCAATATTCTTACTTCTTTTGGAGAACTTGATGATCCAAGCTCGTGCTTAGTACACAGTGGTCCAGCCTTCCACGCCTCTGTATCTCCACAGTCACAAAAACCACCTCCAGTGGAGCTATGCATCTGTAAAAACCATGTATTTCAGTCATGAAATATGCACATAAAATGCAAGAAAAAAATAGAAATGCACATTATTTAAGTCAAACACAAGTATAAATACCTATTGAAAAAATAGAAGAGATGCTGCATATCCAACAGACTTACCACAACATCTTGCTTTTTTTAGATAAAAGGAGACTTATCAGAGGAGCAGTGGGGTAAAATTTAAACTTTGAGCAGAAAATAAAGGAGGAAATATAGCTGCTGCTACAAAAAGGTATTCAAGTCTTAAATAAATTTAACTAGAAAGTAGGTCAAAAAGCCTATGACTGATAAATGCCTCAAAAATGGCAAAATAATAATTTCTGAGTTTATTCCCAAAATTATAGCAAAGTTGCTTAATGCCTTTTTTACAAATTACTTCATCAAGTTAGAAAATAATATAAAGAAGAATAAGTACATATTAAAGAGACATTTAGTAGTACCTTCACTTCTAACCAAAAGAAAAGATAACATGATCACATCTAAACACATTCTTGTAACTTTAACTTTGGATTACACTTTCAGAAAAGTACAAGTTCTGATCCTTCATTTTGGAAAAAAGTTCAGACAAAACTCAAGCAAAAAACAATTATCTTTGGCTTACTCCAAATCCCCAATCCTGAAACAATTATAAAAAACCCTCAGTGACCCAATAAAAAGACATTCAAAAATCTGTTATTTACTTGAAACATTTTAAAATAACCTGATCTAATTAGAGATGCTTCAAGCAGGTGGGTGGACTAGGTGACCTTCTTAGGTTCCTTCCAGCATAAATTATTCTATGAATCTCTAAAGAGTATAATCTGTATTGTTTAGATTGCATATTTACAATGAAAATGCAGCAAATTTGCTCTCATCTGACTACGTATTTCCATAGCTGACGTCTTGCCTGAAGCAGTTACTGAAAAACAGGGAAATAACACCAGCTTCTCAGGCCAGCTATGATTCCAAACTGCTCTGTAATCATTCCTGTCTATTTTCCCTGGGTTTTCATCCTACCTCTCTGTAAACTGTGCATGTGCATGCGTAAGTATAGAAAAGTTATATCCACATTATCCAAATACTTTTGTACGTCTTTGAGTCAGTATCCGCAATATATGCTCAGATCAGTACACAAAGACTTACACAGAGGGGCAGAATATTGTACTTTAATACCAGTCATTTTTGAGATTGCTAGGACCCTCTTCCAAAGTGTGTCACATTGAAACATACCCACTTAAAGGAGATTTATGAACAATGGACAATAGAAGAAAGTCAAATCTCTTCAATGGACACCATGCCAATGAATAGAAAATCCAAAATGAAAAAAATCTATTCCCCTTTTTAGTCATGAAAGATAATTAAATTGAATACATAGCGTTTCTGTACATTTTCTTGTCTCTTGTAGCAGACTTAGTCCAGTTGTAAAAATGACACAATATATTATTTTCCATTTCTGCTTCCAAAGTTGTTGAAATTAGTTCTCAGTAAAAAGGGCAAGCAAAAAAGGAGGTCTGGGAAGGAATCAGATGATGACAATATAGGCAGCAAGTTGTCTAAGAATTATTTTAAAGAACCTTCTTTAATTAAAGCGTGGGAATCTCTCAAAGACAACACAAATTTGGTTCAAAAAGAATCAAAAGGATGATCCAATTCTAGAACAATCTCCTCAATTTTAAAAATAAAAAAAAAAAAAATTGATGCTTAACGTTTGGTGTCACTTCATCATTGCCCACACTAAAGCACTAAGTAGTTTATGCAAATCTAAATGGAGGAACAAAGTGGACATGTAGAACCTGTATCCTAAGTGCTGAAGTAATGCCCCTTCTAGTTGCACATTCATTCTAAATTTGCCAACAACACTAACTGGGACTTAGGACATGACTGCCATATTTATTCACAGTTTTTTGCTCTGACTTACACTTGTGTGACGCTGCCAAAGAGAATAACAATGTATGAATTCATAAACACTCTTTTATCCTTTGGTTCTTCAATTAGAAAGTTGCTGTTCTTAAAAGAGGCTTTACATAGTTAGAAAGACGAGAGAGATTAAGTAATTCATAAATCCCAGAATTTCTTTTTTTTAACAATAAAATTACTAATTGTTTATATACAGTTTATTATATCCTAAAAAAAAACTTCTCTAAAGCTACAAGTATAATTGTATTAAAATAATATTTTCCTACCTTGTACCGGTGATTCTTGTGAATGCTATTCTGGAAGCAGTCAATACAGAGCACACAAGTTGGATCAACTGCGCAGTCTCTGCAACAAAAATGGTAACTGTAACTGGAAAACCTTCTAAAACAAACACATGGAATTTTCATGCACAAAAGAAAATGCTGCTCTGAAAAAAAAAATTGAGATTAACAATACTTCAAATTATAAAAACATTGGCTACTCCCTGTCACAGAAAGATGATAGTCTTGTTAGGTTTGAACTATGTATTCAAACCTGTTATATCAAATTCCATCAAAATCATGCTCATTTTCCACTTTTGTAACTTGCTGCTAACTTTTTCTGGTTTTGCTAAAAATGAGTACCTATTAAAACCCATGAAGACCCTGAATCAACCTTTATTATTGCTGCCAGCATCTGTAGTGATGTAGTGAGTTTGCCAATTAAACTTCCGCTAGGTTATGTTTCTAACTTTTAGAACAGTTAGAAATTAAAATTTAAAGAGAATTCTTTATTAAATGAGCCAGGAATATATACTTTGAAATTTAATCTCAACAGTTTCGGTCATGCACTTAAATACCAGAAAATCTGGAACTACACTCACGGGCAACCTAGTTCCATTTTTTTCTGTTCCACATACGTACTTTTTTTTATATTGCATTTTTACTTAAAACATGGTTGCTTTTATCTTTAAATGCTGTTTCATTCTATGCAAAATGTGGATGACAGGTGCTAAATGACAACATATCAAGTTTTTTTACTTTATACCACTGTTCAACATTTAGTTCAAGCCTCTTTTACAATACAATTAAAATAGCATGATAATTCTGATTTCAGAAATAACTTTCTTTCAAACCTTCAGATTCTAATAATCATTACAATAATCTAATACTTCAGTTACATTCATTTATTACCATAAATCTACTGAAAGGTGAGTTAAAAGAAAGAAAAATTAAGTTAGAAGTGCCTGCTAGATTGGAATGCCCAATTCATGATGTTTAGGCTTTAATACTTCAGAGTATCTATTATTTTTAGCATATTAAAAGTCTAAAGCAAATGTATATCTAGCTTCAGTTGCAGTAGTACAAATGACAGTATCTTGTATAAATACTACCACATTTTTGCAAGACAGAAACTCAAAAAACTAAGAAAAACAGACCTCTTCTGAGATACATAGCTTTGTCTTTTTGCCTGCTATCACACAAGAACTCCACAGAGGCAGGAACAGAATTATTCCTGTTACAGCAGCACTAAACTGCCTTGTCCATCCTTTTCCTTCACACAACTGTCACACTCACTACACACTTCCTAGTACACACAAAAGGACTTCTTCAAAGACTATTCTCCTTTCATACACAGCACTAACTTATTCTTAGAAAATGCTGCAGAGTATGTGACTGATTAAAACTTTACAGTATAATTCATAAACATAATGTTTACAGAAAGCTTTCATTCTGACATTTCCTAAATTCTAAGGGCTGGACTTTTTAGCCACAATAATATTTTTCATCCTTAATAATATTCTTTCAGTATTCCTGATTAAATTTTCTAGGCTTTTAAAATAAACTGAAAAAAAAAAAAAAGAATAAACTACAACAATAGCATCAAACTAATGCTCATTAATTGCCAGCAATATTTACATTCACCACAAAGACTGCTGGCTTTTTAATATAAATTTTTTAATTATACTCATTGTTTATATAATTGTATTAATATGAATTAATAAAGTAAATTCTATCAAACCAGCGAGCTACTACCTTTAATGTACTTCAGGATGGGAAAAAAGGTGAAAAAATGACCATTGTCACACAGTTTTTGCTTAAGCAAAGGACTGATGACACTCAAAAATGATGGATTCTGGTTTAGACGTTTTAGACTTTGAAAGAGTGAGTACAGTACCATACACAGATTTTTATGCCTCTTCTCCCTCACTTCAGGTACAGACCCCATACTCATACCCTACCATCCAATATCTTTAACGAATGGTTTTCAGTACTTTTAGTATCCTTTCCATTTCCTTCCCCATTTTTCTACCAGAGCCCTCTTTTCATATGCAATTAAATGACTTTGCTGTGTTAACTCACATAGGAACATTTATGATAACACACCTTCATTCTTACCTGCAAGAGTATGTTGTCTCCCCTCCTTTGAACACCTTTCCACAGAGCTGGGAGGTTCCACTCTGTTGTAGCTTCTCCAGGAATATATCTGGGTCCTCCCCAAACAAATAACACTCCAGGGGATATAATATTGCTGCCTGGACCATTTCTTCTTGTTTTTCCAGCAAGGGGTCCATTTCAGCTGAATAAATATTTGGCACATGTTTTGCCAAGCACTGTAAAAATGTGCCTTGGAAGTCGAATCTTTCATCACACCACTGCAACAAAAAGTACACCCAGAGATAAACATAAACAAATAGATAAATACGAAGAAAATAGGATTAAGCACTTCTAATGCAGAAGAGACTTCCGAATTCATGGTAGAAGTCAGTTCGGTGAGCAAAAAATTCCAAGAAACCATGGTTTCCCCAAGAATTTCTCTACTATTTTCCTTTTAGCACCCACACAGAAACCTCTGTTCCTTCGAAGTCTTCTGTTAAAACAATCTAAGGCAAGAGCTGGCAAGTGCTATATTACTGTAGAGCAATCTGTGCACTAATGAATTTCCAACTACGTGCTTCCCAACAGGTCAACCAACACACAAATCTCAACATCTGTTCAGCTGCAAACAAATGGAAAGAACAGCAGCCACAGCTGGAAAAAGTTTGGTATTCCTTCCTTAGCCTGCTTATAGTCACAAAACATGTATCAATTTAATGGTCTTTGAAAGTCTTACTGAACTGGTCATCAGAGGTCAATTGCCACTGAGGGAGAAAGAAGCTCAAATGATTATATAAGCTTAAAGTCCTTGGCAAACCAGACAAAAATGCAATTTCATTTTTATAAGACAATTAATAAAAGTACTTGAGTTTTGGTTTGAGGTTCTTAGTCCCCAATTTTACTTGCATCTTCTCTACTTCTCTGAACTGTTCTCTCTGATTGTCCTATTTCTGTCTTTCAAGTCTAAATATTCTTTCTTTCACATTATTCCCATTATTTACAAATAACTTTTGTTTTTTCCCCATTGCAAATCAGATAATAAGGCTCCTAAAGACACCATCCTTTCATACACAACCTTGGTTTATGTCCAGAAATCACAGAATATCCTAAGTTGGAAGGGACCTACACGGGACATCAACAGAGGACAACTCCAAGAATGACACCATATGCCTGAGAGCATTGTCCAAATCCTTCTTGAACAGTAGCAGAATTACAGCCAGGACCACTTCACTGGGAAGCCTGTTCCAGTGCCCAATCATCCTCTGGGAGAAGCATCTTTTTCTAATATCCAACCTAAACCTGCCCTGATACAGTTTTGGGCCATTCCCTCAGGTCCTGTCACTGGTCACCACCAGTGACTGATCTCTCTCAGTGAAGAAATCAGTGCCTGTCCCTCCAATTCTCCTCATGAGGAAGCTGTAGAGTGCGATGAGGTTTCCCCTCTCTCCCCTTTTCTCCTCCTTCAATCACATGTTCTTGTCACATTCATCTTTTTTAAGATGAGGATAATCCTCAAACTGCATGAAAGAGGAAGAAGAAGGGAGACAGGAGGAGCTGCAAAGCTACGTTTCTCAAGTGTAAGCAGTTCTGTCAAAAGAGGAGACACAGCAACCACTTGGTCCTGATTTGCGCTGTATAAGAAAAGCTGTAATCTGTAAACTTTAACAGCTTTTCAGAAGAAAACTGTGAGAGAAGCAGTACCTCACAGTACCACTTGAGAATGAATCATTAGGTGATAATCTCGTCTTTCATGGTAAACATGTCCTCATCTGTGCAATCAGACTACTATTTCTTCCCATGTGTAAGCACACAGAGGTCTTTCCAAAAGTGAATTCCAACGAAACACATAGGTTTCTTGTACATTCAAAAGGACAGTTAGTAGGCTTTTTAAAAACCCTTTAAATAATCATCATGCCAAAAGGTCAGAGGATGAGGAATTATATTTCCCTACACATACTTCTATAAAATATATAAAATATCCGTCATTGATATAGCAAATATATCCATAGCTAATTTTGTCTTTCACAAACACATTCATTTATGAGTACTACAAATAATAACATGAATGAGAGCTAAGGAATTATATAAGGAAAAAGAGAAAAAAGTTAACAAACTCTCTCAATTCACTTTTCATCTGCAGACCAAGCATCAAATGAGATTTCTTGCCACTATGACAGACTTTCTTTATCATTGCAGAGCTTTATTATGTACATTAATTCAGCAGCCATTGCTTCCATGACAATTTTTGATTTACCTTCTAAGTACAGTTCCCTTTGAATTTTAAAGTCTTTTCAAACTAACAGCTTTCATTAGGCAATACTATAAAAAGCAGCTCTACTTTAACTACACTGATTGACAAGCTGATCTTTTAGTGCACAAGCAACTGCGTACATTTCAAGACTGTATTTTTAGATCTATACATTAATCTAATCAGTGAAAAGAATGAATGTTAGTATTTATAAACATTAAATAACAAATCATGAAGGAATAGACACTACCAGTAACACAAACTAAAACCTGCACCTGGTCCAATACTCCAGTTAAAAGCAGGAATAAAAAAGCTTAGTTTTGTATAACATAAATCTGTCAACCGTGAGATGAAAATACCAGTTGCCTGTCATAAGAGCAAGTAGATGCAGCATTTTAGAAGTAAATACTTAAAATGCTGGGGACATAACGATTTCAAGCAGGTGCCATTCAACATAAATACGAAATGCAAAAGGCTGCTTTACTTTAATGCACAGAGCAGTTGTTACTAGTGAAACAGAGATTAGCAGGACAACAGATCTCAGAAAACTTTTATTCTGATATTGTCTAAGCAATTGAGGAAACATAAAAGACATTAAAAGGACAAATACAAGTTCTTTTATAAGTATGCAGAATACTTAAAATTTCTTTAGAAAGGAACCTTCAAAACATTCTTAAACTAACACTTTCATATTTGGTTCTGCTTTTAAAATTTTAGTTCAATTTTTCCTTCTCATTATTTGGTTTAAAATTATCAGTTTTCTAATGCACTGAAAATAAGATCCAACTAGAGTACAGAACACCCAAGCATTATTTTTAGTAAAAACAACAAGGAAACAAGGCAATCTGTTTCAGCCTCAAAGACATATATTCCCCAAAGAAAAGCCTTCAAAAATAAGTACTAGAAATTAATTAGCATATTTCTTCTTCCCTGCTTTAAATCAAACTGAACTTTTTTTTCAGGAACATAAATTCTACCATCTCTAAAAGGGCATGGTTCAGGGAGTTAAAATGGAAACTTGCTCACTTGTTTTATCACATTCCTAATGTGTTTCACATTCTCCAACAAAGTATAGCCAATGTTTTCAAAGAGAATCTAAGCTTTAAAAATGATTGTTTAGAACACAAACACAAAATTTCTGGTTTCTGACACATCAGGTCCATAGCTTCTTTATACAACGTAGCTAAAAAACCAAACCATAATACCAAATTTTGGTCTGCTCTGGATATCAGTAGTTACACTGAAAGAAGCAAGTTTGGTTTCAAAAGTTATTTTCTCTTGCCACAACATGGGTAACACTCAAGACTGTCTAACATTGTCCTAACAAAACATCAACTTTAACCTGAAGACAAAAAAATCCCTGTTTGATCTCTATATTCATTCAAACTTTGGCCTCTGTGACAAAGCAGGGTTGCCAACTCATGTTAAAAGATGCTTTAATGATGCAGGTGTTTGCCCACGGGGAATAAGACTCAAAACCAGCACAGACTACTAAAGCTTTGTCTACAGCAGAATCTACCTCAATTCCAGTAGTCACCAATGAATTCCAGCTTCACTGAACCAGAGCAAATCAGTGACCACCTGGAGAAGGACAAGTAACCACCAGCACCATCTGTTACCATTTCAGCTGCTGGACAGCTAAAACTAATGCCTGCAGCAAGGTAAACAGACCCAAGCTGCAAAACCTCTTGGAAACTGCAGGTCCCACATCACTTCTAATCAGACATCTCCAAAATCACCTGAGTGCAGCTGCAGTTCCTGGGGGTAAGCACCTGAATGCAAAGAGGTGCCCAAGGAGACTACTGGAGTTAAACCACAGTCTGTAGTTCTCTCTGCCATGCTATAGGCATCTCGATTGTACCTCCCTACCAAATGGACAAGCCAACCTAAATATGCTGCAAAATTAGCAGGATGCTACTAAGTAGGTACAAAATGCAAAACATAGCCAGAAATGCCAGAACTAATTTCCAGGTCTTTGAGATATCTAATCACCTCTCATGTTCCAATTTTTTTGGTCAAACCTGCATGTGGTAGATAGCAATGTACAACTAACAACAGAGAAAACAGGAATTCAGTATCACATAGAAAGCAAAACAGTAGACAAAATACATATTTTGGGGGAAAAGTTATTCTCCCTATAAAAATAGCAAAATCATCACATTTGCAGAGTTATTTGTAATATTCTGTGAGACAAAATTCGAACTTTTTCTTTAAGTTCTGACTATGACTATTCATTTATAGATCATTTTTGTTTCTAGAGAAACACAGGAAAGAAATACTTTGATTCTTTCCTTCTTTGATCCTTAACATCCATGCTGTGGTCTCCTACCCTTAAAGGAACAAGGTAGCTACGAAATACTTAGCACCAGGCTGCACTTCAAAACATGCACCTACAGTGAATATTTACAGAGAAGTAATTCATTAATACGTGGGGAGGACGACAAAGACAGAAAACAACAACAGTAGGTTTTTTAATTTATTTCTGTGTACTCAAAACTCATCTTACAACCACCTAACGTCCCAATTATTAATTTTACAATCCACTGTAAACATAGTCTAATTCTGCAGCGGATGAATGCGTAACAAAATTAAGGTGACTCTATCCATATTTAGCACTCACTTGGCATCTCTCAAACACTCTCTTATACACCAAATCTAACCAGTTTATCCCTAACGCTCTGGCATTTAGAAGACACTGAAAGTCGCATGCTACCAGGAACATTCCCTTGCAGCTACCTTCTCCTGGAGCCACATACCTCTCACAACCGTAATAGTAATAGTATTGCAGCACCATACTTTAGGCACTTTATGTGGACTTGAGCAAAGATAACAAATACCTTTACAATCATAGTTCACCCCTGCACTAACAAAAGCCACAAACATTCCCAAGAAGTATGAGTAAACATGGAAGTGACAAGGAAGAAAAAACCACAGCACTGCTCGATGTCATAACAAAGATTGCTAAATATACAGGGATGCAAATAGCACCTGGGCAGTGCTCCAGTTACCTGTTGCAACTTTCATGGGCTCCACTTCACACAACTGTACAGCTTACACTGTTCTGCTAATGTGCTGCACTTTCTAAATACAGTGGTTTTGACTAAATGCATTTCAGGGCTCAATTGCATTAAAGGATATGCTGGTTTACCTAAAGGTGAGATTTTAAACAAATTTAGCTCAACAAAGTGATGTAAAATTATATAGACGTCATCCTGTCTAAGCAGGTCGATTCAGTTTAGGAAAGTTTAGATTTAAAACTGGAAGTCACTGCAATTCCAACTCAGATGCCTAGCTCAAATTTCATTGAATTCAAGAAATAATCTGCTCATGAACGTGAATATCCCCTCCACGTTACTATTTGATTACAACACATTTACAGTAGCAAGACTCCTCATATGCATTTTCTCAACTATATAATAGCATTGAGCAACCCAAAAGATCTGAAATACTTCAGAATACACAGGCGTCTGTGCTTGTAAAACAAGTGTTTTACTTCCCAAAACTGAAATTCAAAATCTTCCTGCCTTTAAAGGAAATACCCCGATAATAAAGCTTTTCTGTTCTTGTACACCACTACCCCACTTACATCTTATCTTTTGTTTAGGAGTATTGAATGATAGCAAAACATGGGACTTTCAAAAAACAAAATCCCTTTTCTTCACAAATATTTCTAAGATACACCTATATAAAAATTTGAAGACTTAGTATAAATTAAAATCTTTGAAATAGTTTAGTATCTAAGCCCTGCTCATATATTCCAGCTAGAAGCCACCAAAGCAGGCAGGAGTCAAACTGGAATTTGTTTAGAATACAGATGGACAAACAACCGAAGGGCTGGATTCAGCCTGTAAAGCAGGCTTTTGTTAGGCCACCAGCAATGCCTGCTAGCCAGCTACTAGAAAAGCCAAGTCCAGCCCATCAGTCAGACAAAAAGCTGTGGATCCTGTTGGGAGAGGAAAGCAAGTAAACTTAAGTTTGGTAGACAGGGTGCATTACCAGGTCAGTGCCCAAATTCAGTCCACTCTCTTTCAGGATAACGCAGGAAGCGATACAGCCACCACGGAGAAGCAGGGGGCAGAAACAAGACTGACTTAACCAATGCAGTGAAACACCAACTCAAGTATTTCCAACTACTGTCATCCAACCTGAAGAGCTGAAGTCAAGGGCAGAGAATAAACCCCAGAGCTGGGCTGGGTTCAGAAGAGTTTATTACCTGAGTCATCACCATCCACTCCAGAATCAGGCTGGCTCCTGCAGAATCATTCAGGTAATCCTGCATCATATGCCCAGTGCTCTGGGAAGGTTTGCAGCCAGATGGTTGCAGCCAGATGTAGTGCTGCACTACAACCAACAGCACCCAAACAAGGAGAGCAAGAGACAGTCTGAACAGGCTGACACTGAGACCGATTTGACAAGTTCAGTAAGGCCAAAGCTCACTCTATTCAGCCAGTTTTCTGCTTCACACTCTCTGAAATTCCCAATTATAGCACCACAGCAAAAGGACATTTCAGACCAGCTGCGCACAGTGAAAGCACTAGTCAGTCGGGATATGTTAGTTCCACTTAACTAGTACCATCTTTAGTACAGCAGTAAATTGGGTGTACTGCTTCCAGACTACAGCCGTCTCTGGCATCACTATAGCCAGGTTTGCAATCTAACATCACAAACGCTGTCAGACACAACCTAAGTACATATCCTAGGCTCCTCTTCTCCCTTAATACACCCTCACTCTGTACTCCCTGTCAAAATTCCTGCAGTTTGCTCAGATATACAGCAGACAACACAGTCTGGGTGGCCAACTGCCTCTCCTGGAATAATGGTAATTCTGGCCCACAGGCTCTCAGTTGGCTAAAACCACATAAAAACTAAGACAGCTTAGTGGAGCAACATCATCTTTGAGCAGCTGGGGATCTCTTCAACATCTGAGTTTTTCACAATACCACAACTATCAGTTTTATGCATTGCTTGGGCTAACTCAGTCTCTCACGTCCCCAGATAAAAAAAGGTTGATTTCTTTGGTTTGCTACTGATTGCAACTATCCCCCTCAGTACCACTCTGACTCTATGTACATGGCTCTCAAGCTTAAGAAATCACCTGACTCAGGTTGCAATTTTTGACACTATAACGCAATCAAGCTGCATTTTTCCTAGTTTAAAACTGAAACGTTTCTAATACAGAATAAAATCCCACACATAGGCCTGTTATGGCCACAGAAATATACTTAAGGATGCAGTCTGGGATGACTGGGCCGTTTCTAATGATATGCATATACCCTTATAATTCCGAGGAAAAGTGCAACAAATAATGGCTGCCACATGCAAGACAAGTTCCATCAGTAAACACCCTCCTATTTTTATTAATGCTGTGTAGCATCATGCAAAAAGCAGTTATTCTACAGGTTTGCCAGCACTCAACTTTAAAATATCTGCAGTCAAGAATTTCAAAACTATACTGTGTGTGCAGACTTACAGAAAAATGGAACATAAAATATAAGGTTACTGATACACATCCATCTGACTTTCTTTCTTTAATTCATACCCTTTGGTTTTAAACTCCTCCATCAAAAGTGTTTTGAATATAGTAATCACTATACAAGGTTGTGAAGGAAAGCACAGAAGGCATGTCACTAGTCAGGGTCAACATCAAATTCTGCTCAATAATGGAATATTAAATCCACAGATGAACAAAATAATTTACAGAGAAAAAAGAAAAAAAAAAGAGGGTACTTCTGTTCAGCAAATAAACAACTGTCTTCATCTACATCCTTTCTAAACAATACTATTTGCTGCTCCGTTCACATTCTGCAAAACAGTAATTTGTTATTTGGTCTTTTTTGTTCCATAGTAAAGTCACCTTTAATTAAGAAAGGTAAAGGCAGGACCAATATAAAAGATGCACATATACACCACAACGCTTTAAGAACGCAGGAAAGTTTCTGAAGGTTTCTAAAGTTTGATCTCACTTAATTACGTAGAGGTCAAGTAAGACACAGGGGGTGTGAGATGCTGCTTCCCTCTGGGCCGCCTGACAGCGGCTGTCCGGGCCCGGGGCAGGGCTGGTTCTCCTCTCCCAGGGCAGACCCGGCGGCCGCCAGAGCCGCAGCCAGCGGAGGCCCCGGGACCGGGTGCGGCCCCCACCAGCCGGCGGCGAGACCGGGGGGCAGCGGGCCGCCCGCTCCGGCCCCACCGCCCCGGCCGGTGCCGCCGCCCGCTGGCTACGGCGGATGCACAGGGGCGCGACCCTCCGCGGCGCCGCTCGGCAGCTCCGGAGAGCCAGCCCTGCTCGCCCGAGCGCCGGGGCGGCAGCGCGGGCAGGGCACAGGCTGCCCCCGAGCGCGGACAGAGGGAACCGCGGCGCCGCGCCGGGCTGCAGCCTCACCATAGCTCGCTCCGGGGCCTGCGCGGAGGCCCGGCCGCCCGCCGCTCCTGCTCCGGGACCTCCGTCGGCTCCGTCCGCCATTTTGAGAGCGAGGGACGCGGCCGGCGGCGCCGTCACGGCCCGGAAGGAGCCGCCGCCGTCACCGGGCGCTGCGCCCGCAGCCCAGGGCCCGCCCCGCGCGCAGCCGCCGCGGCGTTCCGGCAGCGCCTCCTGCCTCCCGCTGCCCGCTGGGGCACAGCGCGACCCCGGGGTCCGTTGGGACGGTCGCCATCGAAGCTCGTGTTGGTCCTTCGTGCAGAGTTACATGGATGGAGCTCCTCCGCGGGCACTTGAAACTGCACCGCGTGGGGGTTCACTTTGCGCCCTGCCATTACAGATTCAGAGAATCGATTAGATTGGAAAAGACCTCTAAGATAATCAAGTCCAACCTATGACCGAGCACTACCATGTCAATTAGACCACGGCCACATCCACTCTTTCGTAAAACACCGCCAGGGACAGTGACTCCACCACCTCTGGGCATTCCAATGTCTAATCACCCTCTCTATGAAGAAACTCTAACTAATATCCAACCTAAACCTCCCCTAGCACAGCTTATGTCCTCTCATCCTATCCTTAGTTGCCTAGGAGAAGAGGCCAACCCCTGCCTGGCTAGTAAGATAATACCATAAGTAATTTCATATACACGGGTGCAGAGTCTCACCACTTCCACAGACTTGGCTCCCATATGTCTCCCGTATGGGCTAAGCAAAGGCAAAATTTTACAAACTAGGTCCAAGTATAGGATGCAACAGTAGCTTTAAACAAAGGCCTGTCTCCAAGATTAAAATCTTCCTCCACACCTCCTTCCTACAGCATAACTGTTCTGGGTACTTCACATTTGCTACTTTTGCAGAAGATTAAGGCATTCAGGAACTCGATTGATACATGACAGACCTGGCCTAAGTGCTGCTGGAAGTTTTCTGGATTGTTGCAGTCTAATTGCACAGTTCCCTATGTTTGTACCTTCTTAAGGCTGGGCAAATAGGCAAACAGCCATAGCATTGGACCTTGGGGGCATACATATCCACCTATCCACCTATCAAATGCCTGAAATCTCTATCAGGAAGACTACCTCCTTCTGTTGTAGTCTTCCTGTTTCAATCCTTCAAGCAGCTTTTCCATGTTCTTCAGTTGTCAGTACACATGGGATAAAGTTTACAGGTGACTTTTTCAGTATATTCAATGATTTTTCTCACCGCATCTGGCATCAGGTACTCTTATATCTTCAGAACATCTGAATGTAGCTTTTCTGTCATAGCTACCACTTATCTTCATTTTAAGAAGTCCTGCAGACTTCTTTACATTATTGAAATCTGTCACTTAAAATCACTGTGTAGATATTATCATTGAGACAGGATTAGGCATGAGATGTAAAAAAGACAAAGAGAATTTTGCCATTGAGCCACTTAACCATTAATTCAAAGCTTCATCTCATTTTGTCTATCCATGTTGCTGATCTATAACCAATCCTTTTTAACAGCACGGCCAACCACTAACCAAATGTGTTTGCACAACAGCCAAGTGTAGACTGTGATTACTGGAGTCCTCCACATGTTTTAGCATCAACACTAGCAATTGTATAATCCACCTCAACATAGGTGAGCAAGAAAAGCAAGGCAGAATTCCAAGAAAGCAACAAACTCGGTCAAGTGCAGAAGGGCTGCCTGCAGCCCCCTGTGCTGTGAGACAAGCAGCTTGCATGGCCATGTCTTGTAGCTGAACTATCAGTGTGGTTTCACTATACTGTGGTGACTTTTAGAATTTATGCTGATGCAAATCAACTGCTTTAGTTGAACAAGACTTATTGTTAGACTTATTTAACAAAATAACACAAACAAAGACTTGGAACCCACATGCTGGGAGACAGCAAAGAAAGTGGCAACGAATCTCTGAAAAAGCAAGTTGGCACCACTGCCCAGGCAGAAATGGCACAAAACACCAAGATCTCCATGGATACTACAGTAATAGAGGAAAGAAGAACAAAACAGGGATTCAGATCAATTTTAATAGAGACAAAATGCTGTAGTTTGGCAGCCCTGCTAGACACAAAATAAAATGGTAGACCTCCAGGAAGAAAGGGAGAAAACCCCAGTTGTCAAGATTACTCCTGAAGATTACCAGGATTACTGATTGCTAACTGTTGATTTAGAAGCAGTTGTTCAGGGTGTTCTTTGGGGGCAAGAGGGAGCAGACAATCAAGATGGAAGGCAGCCGAAAACAATCAAAGCAAACAAACATACATGAAGTCCTGCAAAAGAGAGGCTAAATTATCAAGAACGTCTGAAAAGGGGTGTATTATATTAATAAAGTTTAACTGACCTGAAAAGTTAAAATGCAAAAATGCCAAAAATTAAATCTTTATCCTATGACAAATCATAAGAAAATATAATGAAAATTACGCAATATTGAATTAGAAACTTCTGATATCTGAAAAGTTGTTTAAGAATACTACATTAAATATCAAAGAAAGTGACAGAAGCTTTTTCAGCTAAACTCATGCTTAAGATGGTAAGAAAAAAATCTCAACAGTAAATGTGGGCACTAGTTAGGAAACAAAGAGTTATTAGCAAAGAATAACGTAGCAATTATGAATCTGTGCAGTTACTATAGCAAGGTTTAAAATGGTGTATATGAAAAAGAAACGTTCAAAATACCATAAAAAGACTCTTTAAGTATGTCGGCACCAAAAAAGGTCAGTTGCCTAGATATCAGAGCAGGTAGAATTATAAATATCGTCAGGAAAAAAAAGCTAAAGTTTACATGCTGTACTCGGAAGACAGCAGGATGAGACACTGATCTCTTCGTACGTCTGGGTTTTGTTTTGTTTTAACCTAGGCGTTTCCAGGCACCGCTGCGGCTGGGAGGGGGAAAAGCGGGCGCGCTCAGGACGGAGGGAGCGCGGGCAGAGCCGGAATCCCCCGACCTCGCCGGATAAAACGGCCGAGAGAAGGAAAGCGCCGACCCGCGGCCCATCTGGCACCGGTCCTCCGAACCAGCCGCGGCCGAGCGCGGGGCGGCCCGGCAGCCGGGGGGTGGGACGCGGAAGTGCCGCAGCCGGCGGTACTGCCCGGCAGGAGGGCGGGAGACAGGAGCGCTCTCCAGGGGCGGGCACCGTGGCGGCGCGGCACAGGATGCTGGGGCTGGCGGCGGGGCTACTGGCGGCAGCCGCCGTGGCGCTGCTGCTGGACTGGTACGGGCCGTCGGGGGCGCCGCCGGCCGCGGGGCAGCGCCGCCGCTGGGCCCCGCATCCCGCTCCCGGCGCGGCGGCCGCCGGCCTGCTGTGGGTCGTGCAGGTGAGTGGGGCCGGGCGGGGGCGAGGGGCGGCCGCCGAGCTGGGGGCAGAGCGGGCACACCGGAGTTACAGGTGTTTTGCTAGGCTGCCCGAAAGGTAATGGAATACATTCAGTGCCGGTAGCTCGGTGTGCAGCTGCAGTGGAGCTGCACGTTGAGCTCTGGGGAGCGGGAGCCCGAGGCAAGAGGCCGTGACCTGGCGACCCTTTGCATGACAAGGGGCCCGGAGACCAGTGGCCCGTCCAGGTGACCGGACACTCGGAGACACGGCGGGAGCGGACGGCCCCCAGCCTTCTTCCACTTAGACTGTGAGGATATAAAACCTCAAGGGTTCCTATTCTCGGGGTCCCTCCTCGGAGGCACCAGCTCGAGCTGTTATTTTGTTATTTAGTAATTGCACCACGATTAAATTATTTTAAGGATCTGGACTTCTGAGACTCTTGTTTGGGGAAACCTGGGATCGAGCTGGTAAGGAAACCTGCTCTGACTGTGAGCGTGGTGTGTGTAGCTGTGAAGGGACTTCGGTCCCAGCTCAGGTGGTATGAGAGTGATTGCCGGAGTGGCTCCTGGATGGTCGGATAGGGAAGTTTCCTTAACAGATAAGGTGGAAGCGGGTAATTAGTAATCACCTAATTGTTACACTATATATTGCATACCTGATGCAGTATTGTCTAATATCCCGGTGAAAAGTGCAGGCTCTGCCTGTCCCTTTCCCCTTCCAAAACTCAGAAAGGTTGTGTGGCTGAGAAAATAGTTATGCCGATTTTTAGCAATAGAACAAACTAGACTAGTAGTCAGAAGGTTAAATGTACATAGCTTTGTTTCCAGGTTAAACATAAAATCCAAGTTAACCTGGCATAGTCCTTGAAGCAAATTGTCGTGTCTGAGTGCTTCTGTGGCCTCTTCTGACTCTTCTCCCCAGAGCATTCTCAAAGCACTTAGTGTAGAACTAGCTGCAAAGGTGTTTACATATTTGCAGTTAATGGACAGCTGAGTTGTCACAAGGGTTGCCGTGCATTTCCTTCGAACAAATAAGCTGCTTTTACTGTTTTGTTTTTATTCTCAAACTCAAGAACACTTTGTCCGAATGTATTAACTGCAGGTGGTGTTCTTAGTGCGTGAGCTGGCGCATTATTAGTCCTTTTGTTCTCTCCATTTGCTGTGCATTTTCAAAGTATTTTTTTTCATAATTTATCCTTAAGTGACTTAAGACTTATTTTTACTGCAGAGTAGATTTCAAGACAAGATGCATGTTTGAATTAATGTAAGTAGAGCCCCTATCTTGAGTTGCTATCTTGTGAAGAGTCAACTACAGCAGCATATAGCAGCTGCAGAGCTATACTGACAAGCAGCATGCACAGCTTCATGCTTCTCTTGCCATGTTTTCTCTGGTTGTGTTACTTCAAGTGCAGTTCTCCCAAGGATAGGTCACAGCACAGATAATTTAAGACTTGGCTTTACTTTCAAGTGGTTATATTCTCTTTCAGGCCTCCCCTTTAGCAGCTGCTTTATCATTGACCTAACTTGGAAATTAAGCAAGCGCTAAATCCAGCATTGTGCCTGATGATCTTGTGGGAAACAGGCTTCAGGCTCCCTGGTGACTCCATAGGTCTAGCCTAGGTCACTGGATAGAGGCCAAGATGATCCTGCAGTTCCTTGCCTTGTTTTTCTTCCCATCCACAGGCAGAAGTTCCATGTAATTCCAAATGGGGAATTTTCCTAAGCAGAATTAAAAAGCTGTATACAAGTAATATTTTCTACATATGCAGATGACTGAATAAGTAGAAGTAAGGCATTTTGTCTCCAAGGTATTTTATCTGAATTTTTCAAAAAAGTAAAGGCTTTACAAGAACAGGTTTATTAAATTGAATGTAAAAGGTAATGTTTTTCTTTCCAAGTGATATTGTCAGATGAGCATGGGCATGTGCTTACTGTTTCTTGAACATCAAGTACCATTTGTTTAAACAGAGGAGGACAATTTAGTAGTTGATTGACTGAAGTGGAATGGAATGTGGAATTGAAAGCATTCACCCAAGATTTATTTTGTACAGCCCTGAAAAGCCACAGTATAAAAAAAAAATCGTATTTGTCTAATTTTTCCCATCCTGCCCCAAATGGTTCTTCTGATGTGAAGGCTTTGACTGGTTCAGAAACAAATAGCAACTTTTACTGTTATGTACAAGTCATATCAAGACTTCATGGGCAATCTTTGCCTTCTTGAAGGCACACAGAGTGGGATCTAAACACACTCATTAGATCCATTAAAAAGCATGGAGAGAATGTTAACAATCCTTTCACCCAGGTACTGGAAGTGTCACACCAGGTACAAAATAAGTTATTGTATACTTCAAGTCCTAGGTAAAATTTAACTCTTCTTGCTTTGCAGAACTATTTTGTATTCTCACTTGCAGCAAAACCACTCTGTTGCACCAGAAACTCACAGAATTTGAAAGGCAGCAGGTCACTTACAGTCATCACAACTTACTGTGGATAGCTAAGTACTTTCCCATATTATTGTATGCCCTTAGTTTTAAGGAAATTTTTTTTATTGTGATTTTTTTATGTGATTTAGGGGTTAGAGTTGCAATATCATATGCTTGTTCTGCTTTTGTTCTGCCCTAGTCATCCACATCTTGTGTCTCCCTGTATCTCTAATACTGGTGTGAATCACTATGATTGCCCTGATGTTGCATTCTTATGTTGGGTTTGCAGAACAATCTGGGTAGCAGTAACCCTCTACTTGGGACAATGTTTCATTCTTCCCTTTGCAGGTGTCAGATATTCATATCAGCAGATTCTGGGATCCCAAACGAGCTCCCGACTTCGAAAAATTCTGTTCTGAAACAATTGACATAATTCAACCCGCACTTGTTCTAGCAACAGGTAAGCAATTAAAAACTGTGAATTTCCTGTTGAAATTCCTTTTCCTGTGCTGTCAAAGGAAGAGCAAATAAGCAACATTTTAGGATCTCAAGAGAGAACTTTAAAGTGTTAAGGTGTCTTAAGCAATGGAAATGAAATTGCAGCTGAAGATAGACTGCTGGAAGCAGAAGAGAATAACAACTCAAGAGAACTAGTTTTTGCTTAGTGTCTTGAGTCTGATGGTGAGTTTAGTGTGTTTTATATGTAACAGACACAATTATGCAGGATAGCTATTGTTTTCTTAATATTTGTTGCTACACCTTAGTCCTTGCTAGCCACTACCTTCCTTCTTGTCGTGCTATGCCTACGTGAACAGAAGTGGGAATGGTTCGAACTTTAATTGGAACTTGAGGCAATACAGAAGCTGTGAAGTTAAACAAAGCTCTTATGACTAAAATCTTCAGCTTTAGTGAATGCCTAACAGTTTGCTTTGTTTTGCCATGGCATTAGTGAAAGTGTTGCAGTGATGTGGTCAATAGATGTCCGATGAGGCTGCTGCATCTACATTAGAAGGCATTTCCCCTTATAGTAACCTCTTGGACCAGATACAGGAACATCCAGATTGTACTCAGTAGGCCTGCAGCCTTTTACACTCAGAGGCAGGGATGCATGTCTAGTTACAGTAGTTGTATAAGCTGTGTAGGCCTCTAGTTATAATCTCACCTTTGTACACCTCCAGGTGACCTGACAGACGCTAAGACAAGAGATAGACTGGGGTCTGAGCAGGTAGAAGAAGAGTGGAAAACTTACCAGTCAATCCTGAAGAGATCAAGAGTCATGGAAAAAACCAAGTGGATAGACATCAAAGGGAATCATGGTAAGAAGGCAATGAAACATCTGTCTTTCCTGTGATCCTGCAGATCACAGCATATAGAGGTAAAGTGTTAGTAGTCACTAGTATGTTAGTGGTAATTATGAATCGAGAAGGGCTTGCCAACCACATGTCTACTGATGGCACACTTTGTTTATAGGCACTAACTGGAGTTTTACTACCAGAGAAGTAAGTCTTTTTCCTGGCAAGTTGTAGAACATACCATCAGATGTTAGTTTCCAGGTCATTAGTTTATATACCACATTATTTAATGGAGGGGCAAAATGTAACCTTACCCTACTGAAGAAATTGTTTCAATTTACTTTTCATAGATTTCTCACCTCCCCGGACCTCAGGTTTAAGTTAAAAAGGTAGCAATAACACTCGAGCAGGTAAAGAAAATTTGGGTTCTTTTGAATAGAAAGGACTAATGGCAGTTTGTACACATCACAGTTGTTACCACGTTCTAATCAGTCAAACTCAAGTTAACAACCTTGTAGGCTACATAAACCAGATGTTACAGGAAGGGCAGAACGAGAAAGCCTAGCATTGGGTGGGTGGGGAGAAGTACATGCTTTGTCATATATATTTGTCATATATACCGATTTCCCTATCAGGCTTCTGTTACCAGCCTTAATGGAGAGGTGGAACCCAGTTGAAGTACAAACCTCCCCTGGTTGCTGTTTGATTTACACACACTATTCTCTGATGCTGTTGCTACTTTATTTTCTGTGAAGGAATTAGGTCTTACTTATAGAGAATTCACCCAAACCAAAAAGCTTCTGAAAAGCTCTGTGGTCAAAGTGGAGAGAGCTTTAGCTGTTGGCCACTAAATAACAGTTTACATTCCCACAACAACTTTATCTTTGAATTGAAACTTAAATGAGAAAACTATTGCCACTTTTAGGTCAACTGCATCAAGTGTATAATGTCTTCTCTGCAGTTAGACACTCTGCTTGTCCATTATGCATTTAAAAAAAATAGCTCTTCAGCACCTGCTGAGATCACTGTATTTCAATACTACTAGGTTAAATATGGGGGTCAATGATCAATTTGATCTGCAAGTTTCCTCATTTCCTTTTTCTCTTCCTTACAGATTCATTCAACATTCCACACCTGGATAGCGTTCAGAATTATTACAGGTACTTTTATTTACCATACAGATGCTGTTATATTCAAGGTCAAACTCACTAAACAATATCCTCCTTTCAGTTATCATAGTTTTTCACTGACTTTCCTATAGTCCAGCATCATATCTGCTATTCCCTCTGTCTTTTGCGTTGTCAGTTAGTAGAGCAGAATAGGTTGATAAAATAGAGAATTCTTTGTGCAGACTTATCTCTTATCCTTCTGTGTTTAACACTGAATGGGATAAATCTGTTCATGTCTATAAAACGTTCTGTGCGTTGTGTTCAGTTTCCTCAGAAAAGTTGTGATATATTTTTGTAAAAGGTGTTCCCAGAGAATGTTTTTCCTACTTAAAATAGGTGGGGAAAAAAGCAAGCTAAAACTTCTCTTTTTTAAATATTCTTTCTGTATGCCCAAATGGATTTTCATGTCATATGGGTCTTAATTTTATTTGAGCCGTTTCTTCCCACCTGAGTCATTTTAGAAGACTGAAAGTAGAGAAGCAAGAAGGCAGATGATGATGGGAGGACAGATATTCTTCAGGGATATTCATATGAGATTTAAATGTGAAGATAGGTGAGGAAATTTTCCCCCCCTTCAGCTGGCTCTATTGCCTGTACATTATAAAGGTAGGCTCAGTTGTAAATTGTGTTTAACTTCTCAGCTTCTCTTGCCCTTCACATCTGAACACAAAATCTTGTCTCATAATATTGATGGCACTTTCAATTTTGACTCTTTGGAACTGGAGGAGGAATTGGAAATCTAAATTTTACTTCAACTCAGGCCCTTGAGCCATCCTCTTTGCAAAAAGAACACAGATCAAACATCTGATAGTTCAGCTTGCTTCAGTTCCCTGTGACCCAGCAGGAGCAGACACATTTTCCCACAAATTCTATGCTATGGGATCCTATAGCAGTTGCATTTGCAGGAGAATGTGGAATTCACATGGGCATTTACCAGGAGGGGATGATTGGTGCTAATAAGTCTTTTGTATGTGCTAGTGCAGTGCACATCCCTATGTCTTTTGCCAAAGTTATGGCTACATGACAATCTCCCACTCTAGTTTAAGGCTGCTATCAGAAGTCCTAGTGAGACACAAGGGAAGATGTTGCACCAGTGAATTCCGAGGATCATCCCTGAATTGTTGTTTGTCCTGGACAAGCCTGCTGTTTTGTGAAGATGTATGGATCACCTGCCTCTAATCCACATTGAAGATGTACTGATAGCAAAAGGGATTGGAAAGGATTATGGTGAAATTTCCAAGCAATTTAGACAACCTAGGAATTTCTGAGTGAAATTCTTAGTCAGGTGAAAAAGTCTTTGCTTATTAATTAAGTCTCTTGCTAAACTAATATGTTCTTATGATGGCGTTGTTCCATTATAGTCTGTCATCATAGCAAAATAAAGAAACTTCCATAAGATTTATCATACTTTCTACCTAAGATCGAAGAAGGGCACTAAAAGTCCTCAAAAACTATTAAACATCACTTATGGCAGAACCATCATGCAGGGATAATTTTGTTAATCTAATACTTAATTAGAACAAAAATATTAAGAAAATGTTTAGTCTCAGTCTAGGAGAGAGAAGAGAGCAGACTAAAATGGAGTTGGTTTTTTATATATAAAAATATAAATAATATGAAAATATTAAAATTATAAAAATAGAAGCTGGGAAAAGCAGTTATTCGCCACCACATTCTGTTGTTCATTATGTATTAAAATTAAAGAAGGCAGCAGGTTGTATTGATATACAACAATATTTTTACACAAAACCATGGGTTCCTATTTCATGGCCACAGGATTATCAGAGGATGATTTAACTGTTACACATATTCTAAGAGGGACTAAAGGTAGAAATCTTAGGATTATGATACTGAGCTTTCCCATTTTCTTATTGAAGTTCATGATGTTCATAAAGGTAACCATAACTTCAAGAAAATAAACATTGTGAGAAGGTTTCCATGGCGTTAGAAGTATTGCTTTATGTTGAAAACTTGCATTTAATATATTGGCTTTTATTTTATTCAGGACAACTTTTCAGGCAGTTTTATTGTTTATTCTGTTTGGTGGAGGAATAATGCTATGAACTGTTTTCTGGATTTCTATGTTCAAACTATACTCATCATCTGAACTCAGGAATGTTTTAGCTTCCATATATCGTGCAGGGAGTTTAAAAAAAAAAGCCAAAAACCAAACCCATATAAGAAAGCCCAGTCGAAAACCCCAAAAGAAAATTAAAAAATTGAACCAAATGAGTTTTAGTTAATTTTAGATTTATACACAATTATTTTAGTTACAGAATTCAATTCTTAATAGAGGGATTTAGTAGCTACTCTTCGTTGGAATGTTATGTGTCTTTGCCAGTAGAAGATGTACACAATTCCCATCTACCATAAAGTATCAAAAGCACTTCAATTTTATAAGTTAGAAAAACTGAAATTATCTGTTGTCAATGGAAGGAGAGAAAGAAACATATGTATACATTATTATATGTATTTATTGTAACCAATATTAGGATAAAAGCACAGGAGAAAAAAAAAAGGTGGAATTAGTTGACATGTCTTTTAAGTCCTCCCCTATTCACAGTTCTTTCTTAGAGTATTTGAAGACTAAGATTCAAGAGTTCAATTAATATTCAGTAATGTGCAAAAGAATAGCAACCCTTTTTCTGCTCTCCTCTTACTCTTTGAACAAAGAACTCTGATGACATTCCACAGACCTGATAATGACATTACCAAGAGAACTGGTAAGATTTGCTACATCAAGAAATAAAAAAGAAGCAGCAAAGAGAAATGCTGCCTTCTTTACTATTTATAAGATTTAATGTAGTGTCTCTGTTTTCCATCTTTTGGAAAATAACTGAAAAAGTTCAACATTTCTTTGCTTCAGTATCATATTCCATTAGCCAAGAGCTGATTATTCTACATCAGAGTAACTTAAGAGATCTCTAACAAAATAATGGAGACAAGACTTAATGTCCCTGATATGCTCTAGGTGAGCAAGGAAAAATTCTTTTGGATACCATGATAAATACAGAACAATTTTCATTTTTAATTTGTAGTTCTCCTTTAATTAAGAATCGTGTAAGATCCTGCTGTTCTGTCATCTCACCTGTTTGTTGTACACTGCTGGCCTATCCTTTATCCATAAAAAAGTACTGTGTTGCTCAGGGAAAGCATATTTGTGCTAACATTTTTTTAAATGTTTGTGTGCTAACTTGCTGCTTGTCTTAACACATAACCCATGTAATGCATCTTCTTTGAAGTACAGATTTTTCAATGCCATTGACTTTTAAGAGACTACTGCAGTAACAAGAAGGAGCTAGATCTAATGCTTGCAAGGCATCTTGCGTTTATACTGTGCAGGTCACTGTTGTCATTGCTACAGGCTTTCCTAACAGCAATATTTCCACTTTATTTTGTTAGGAAATACTCTGCCTGGCATAAAGATGGCTCTTTCCATTACATCCACACTACCTCCTTTGGGAACTATTCATTCATCTGCGTGGATGCCACACTCAGCCCAGGCCCTAAGAGACCCTATAATTTCTTTGGGATTTTAAACAAGGTATTGTTTAAGTCTTGACCTTCCATTTGGCTGTCTATTTTATTTCTGTGGTGGTTTGTTTGGAATTTTGATTTGTTTCTATATAGAAAAATTGTTTTGAATATGTATGTTTGTCTAAAAGAGTGTTTACATTTTTAAATTATTATGAATGTGGGACATTTATTTAGAAAAATTAGATTTTGAGACCTTACTGGTATTGGAAGGCTCTCTGGACATTGATTTAATACTGGAATTCAGACAAGTAGGAGAGAATTTTTACTTCCTATGTAAAGTGTTACTTTTGCTTAACTTTAACAGCAATGGCTGAGTAATATTTTTAAGATTCAGCATCTGAGTTCATTTAGGTAAATGACTGAAGCATGTGGTGCACAGGTTCTGTGGTCTGTCATGCCTCTACAAGGCCATCTAGCAACTCAAGAAATGGTAAGGATGATAATTGTAAGGTAAAGATGTTTGTAAAATTAACTTTTTTTGCTATATAAATAAGCAGTAGAAAGGATAGGAATATTGTTTACCAACATCTTTCTTGACATTTCATTTTTCCTGTGTTAGATTGCAAAGAAGGCATTGAGCGTCTGGTTTTCATTTTCTTTTTCCAACATCAGATTTTAGGGTTACATCTAGTGGTATAGTTGTTCACACACAGGTCCCTGAAGCAACTCACCTGAGAGTATTCTCTGTAATAAAAGAAAAAAAAAAGAGAGAGAGATTAATTGCATTCTTCATTAGTTTCTCTCTGCTTTCCTTTTGCTATTCTTTCACAATAGCCTGAATGTTAATCAGATTTGTTTGTTTGTCTTTCAAACAACTGTCCATTTCAGAATCAAATGGCAGAGCTATCTTTGATGGCAACAGAAAGTCTGCACAGCAACCATACTATCTGGTTTGGCCATTATCCCACCTCAACAATCATCTCCCCAGCCCCAGGAGTACGAACATTAATGAGGTAAAGTCTTTTTATCCTGTGTGTTTTCAATTTAAAGTACATTTCTCGCCTCACTTAACATGCTTATCTCTCACTTTTCAGGTTTTCTGTAGTGATATTTCCTTCCCACCCAAATAATCACAATTCTTTTATTAGTTCTGCCACAGCCTATTTATGTGGACATCTCCATACATTGGGTGGGCTTATGCCAGTGTTGCACAGTCAGCACCGTGGTGGCACTCTGGAACTCGAACTGGGAGACTGGATGGATAATAGGAGGTAAGTAAAGCCTGTGCAAGCAAATTATTATATGAAGCCCACCTGGCTATACTGTGATTCCCTCTTATGCTGTCTGGTGAATTTGAAAGGAGCATGAGATTAGAATGACTGGTTGTTACTATTAATGCTTTTGAAAAATGTCTTTGTGTGTAAGTTTGGGATTTTTTTCCCATACTAACAGTGTGCTAATAATGTACATCATTTTTTATTAATTCTTGATATATAGAATTTTAAAAAGGGACCTCTAAATGTCCATTTAGTATGTGTTGTGTTCAAATGTATATTCAAAAATATATTCAAATGTAGATGAATAAATTGTAACAAAATTCAGCATCACTACTTCAAAATACCCATGCTCTGCACTAGCTGTTAGAATTCTAGATGCATAAATAGTCTACATGAGAAATGTTACCTTAACAGCATATCAAAACACATCTGATGCTACATGGAGTGTATAGTAGTATATTAGCTTTTATTCTGCAGTAATCCAAAGAAGATACTTGTATGCATACAGGGAAAGGGCACAGTGGGGTCTTGGTCCATAACTAGAGTACCTGCACAGACACTGTAGTAATGTATATTATATTTGAGTTATTTAACTTATTGTTCATCTGTATGATTCATGTGAAAAATTCCATAGATCTTGCCACCTGTAATTTTGAGTACTGCTTCCATGATTTATAATAAAATGAACCTAATCAGAGGTAACCAGCTGCACAGTAGAGTTGGTTGATATAGAATCAACTACAGAAGAGAATAAATGGAAAATAAATCAAGGAAGTTCTGTTTAGGAACTTGAGAAGCATGGGAATGAGCTGTGCACGCTCATTTGTTTGTATTAACAATTTTTTTTTTTCTTTTCATTATAGGTACCGGCTCCTTGCATTTGACCATGACCTCCTTAGTTTTGCAGATCTTAACTTTGAAGAATGGCCTGTAGTTCTCATCACCAATCCCAAGTCCTTCCTTTACAGCAGTTCTACTCATGAACCACTAGTCAAAATTCTTCATTCCACTCATATCAGGTACCCTGTAGTCTCTTGATTTCACAATATTTAGCTACATGTATATGTATATGCACAAAGCTTTCTTTTAAATATGTGTCCACTGTTCTCAGAATTCACTTTTCTCTGGAAGATTATTCCTGAGAACTCTCTTCATATCACATATGGGATAAAGAAATTGTATAGAAGTGATTCATGTTTATTTATGCAGTTATTTCCCCTCAAGTCAATTGAACTTTTTTATGTAACCAAAGCTGATAGAGTTAGATTAATATGTAATCTGTGTTGTTTAAATCTGTGTTATTTATATCATGTGTTCATGTTGCCTCTGCCAATTTCAGGATTTTGTCTATGTATTTTTTCTCTATTCACTTCTCAGCCTCTTGTGTTTTAGTTTTACATCCTTTATATATTGAAACATAAGAAGCTTCTGATTTTCCAATTTTCATATTGGTTTTAAATCTCTCCATCTTTCCATTTCCTCTTCTATTTAATTTTTTCATTTATATGTCAAATTTCTTGGCCCTTTTCAACATTTTGTATTTACTGTCAGACCAATATGCTTGAAGTATTACATACACAGAATTACAATCAAAAAAAGTTTGTCATACTTCTCATTTAAGAAGTAGTGTCCAGTAAGTGTCTCTCTTTCCAGTTGCCTATTCAGAACCTTATCTCAACATTCTTATGATTATATTAAATATATGAACTAGTAGAATAGTTCACCATAACTGTATGAGACTTCTTTATTTGACTGAAACTGGAATGCCTTTTGTATTACCAGAAATGAAAGAAATTATATGTGTAATAATTTAAGTCTACATTAGCATGACTGATTCTCTGAATATAAGCACTGCCAAGTGATAATACATCTGTTGGTGTCTGAGATCTGTAATACCAGTCTTGTGTTCCACTCTGTGTCTCATAAATGTGGTTACAAAGACTGAGAAGTTATATTCTGACTAGCAAAGAGACAAAAAGAAGAAGAAAAACCCCACACCAAACACAAAGGACTTTAGAGTGAGAGACTGGCAATTTTTAATGAAGCCATCTATAAGTGTTTGATTATGTCTATATGTGCAGGAGGATGCATCCCATTTGTGTTAGCAAAAGTTTTGAAAGCAAGGGTTCTAAGATTATTTCTGCAGGACCTTATGATCTCTGCCACTTTTTTGTGTGTTCCACAGCCAGTTTTCTATCCCGTTCTTTTGTGCACTGCCATATAGAACTACATTTCTTAGATGTAGGAAAGAGCTACTACCACGTTACCATTAGCCTACCATTACTTCACCGTTTTAATTTCTAAATCTTTTGAACTCTGTAGTACAAGGTACTAAATC
The DNA here is from genome assembly GCF_009829145.1 of Chiroxiphia lanceolata. Lineage (NCBI taxonomy): Eukaryota > Metazoa > Chordata > Aves > Passeriformes > Pipridae > Chiroxiphia > Chiroxiphia lanceolata. Next base: position 28,031,122 of record NC_045642.1, read on the forward strand.
CCTAGGGACTTCTCTTAAGGAAGCAATGAGAAGTCTGCAAGTCCTGTAACAAATCTGTTTATTTTGCTCTTTATTCACTCCTTAGAATTCTGGCATTCTCTCCTTCTGTCATTGTCTCCGTCAAAGTCTACATAGACAGAGTTCACTTGGGGAATGCACATCAGGTGTCTGGTCCTCTCTATGTGCTGAAGTGGAGCCCACAAAACTACAGTGAAGGGTACCATCACATAGATGTGACTGTCCAGGTGAGGTTGGCATTCTTTGTATTAAATTTCTTTTGATCTCCAGTCGTAAATCACTATTACATTTAGTAACTGAATAGTTTTGGAAAAGTGAGGAGAATGAAGTGTTACCTTAAGTCAGGTACCTGAAGAAAATATGAATACTCAGTTGCTGGACATTGTTTCTGGGATTGTCCAAATAGCATCTCAGCTGTAATCACACCAAACATACTGAACCCTTACCTATAAATAAACCATTTCTTAGGTACTGGAAGATAAGGTGTTGTACTGGGTTTGTGTGGCAAAGTATTGATAGTGGGAGGCTATACGGGTGGCTTCTGCTGGAAGCTTCCCCCATGTCCAACAGAGCCAGTGCCAGCCGGCTCCAAGATGGACCCACTGCTGACCAAGGCTGAGCCAATCAGCAACAGTGGTAGTGCCTCTGGGATAGGGTATTTAAGAAGGGGGGGAAAGCTACTGCACAAGAGCAATTGTGGGAAAAGAGGAGCAAGAATATATGTGAGCTCTGAGGTCAATGAAGAAAGAGGAGCGGGAGGTGCTCCAGGCACCGGAGAAGAGATTCCCCTGCAACCCGTGGTGCAGACCATGGTGAGACAGGCTGTCCCACTGCAGCCTATGGATGTCCACAGTGGAGCAGAGATCCACCTGCAGCCCCTGGAGGACCCCCCACTGGAGCAGGTGATGCCTGAAGGAGTCTATGACCCCATGGGACCATTGCACTGGGGCAGGCTCCTGGCAGGACCTGTGGAGAGAGGAGCCCACCCTGGAGCAGGTTTGCTGGCAGGACTTGAGACCTGTGGGGGAACTATGCTGGAGCAGTCTGTTCCTGAAGATTGCCACCTGTGGAAGGGACCCACGCTGGAGCAGATCAGGAAAAACTGCAGCCCATGGGAAGGACTTGTGTTGGAGAAATTTGTGGAGGACTATTTCCTGTGGGAGGGACCTCACGCTGGAGCAGGGAAGAGTGTGAGGAGGAAGGAGCAGCAGAGACGTGATGTACTGACTGCAGCCCCCATTCCTCATTTCTTTGTGCTGGTGAGGGAAGTAGGTAGAAAATTTGGGAGTAAAGTTAAGCCTGGGAAGAAGGGAGGGGTGGAAGAAAAGTGTTTTTAGGATTTGAGTTTACTTCTCTTTGTTCTACTCTGATTGATAATGAATTAAGCTAGTTTCTGCAATTAAGAGTCTGTTTTGCCCATGATGGCAATTGCTGACTGATCTCTCCCCATCCTGATCTTGACTCATGAGCCTTTCATTAAGTTTTCTCTCCCTTGCCCAACTGAGGAACGGGAGTTACGGAGCAGCTTTGGTAGGCACCTGGCACCCAGCCAGGGTCAATCCACCACAGATGTCAGTTACATATGCAGAAATATCAAACTGTTGAATAAGTGAAGCACTGTTATTTTTTATCAATACTGGTTTGTGGCAAGTACACCAGAAACAAAGAACAATGAAGCTTCAAAATATTTTTATATGGGCTATTACTTAGAATTGAATTTTCAGAAAAAAATTGGTGGTGGGATCAGTAAACAGTCACTGTCTTCCACAAGTTGCTGAGTCTCTGACAAGTTCTCCTTCATATGTAGCACTTTCAGACTCTGAGCTTATAATCACCAAGTTACTTGAAACTGTAAAATTGACAGCAAGTAATCATTTGTAGGTAGAAGTATTTAATACAGCAGCATGCTAGACATGCATGCATCAACTGGATCCTTCTAGAAAAGCTTCAGTGATAATTAGGACCTTGTTATTTTGTGTGCTACTGGTATCTAATTGTTCTCTTACTTTATATCAATGTAGGATGCTTCAGGAAGAATTGGCACACGGGGCCATATATTTGCTATGGAAGAAAGCCTCTCTCTTAGATTTGACTTTTGGCCATCTGTGATTCTTCTCACTGACCACTATGTTCTAGTAAGTACTTTCATCAAAACAGCTGTCGTTCCCTTTTGGCTTCCCAGAGCTGCAGTAGGCATTTTCCTAATTCCTGGTAGACTCGAATGCAGTTCACTTTTTCCAGATATGACTCCATTGGAATTCCAAAATACTTCAAGTTTCTCAAGTTGCATGATCCAACCACAAATGTACAGCAGTGGTTCATGCAAACAGTTGACCTCCTGGATTTAGTTCACAATTTCCATTTTCGGGCATAGGTATACCCACATTTTGTGCAAGCAAGAAATTGAAAAGAAGCTACTGGACATGGTAGGAAAAGGAAACATTATTAAAAAAAAATTCCCTGTGATCTGTTGCAATATGTGTTCTGGCAAGAATGCTGGAAATATTCTCACTATCAGCTGCTGACATTATAGCTAGCTGCAGCAAAGAGGAAGGCAAAATTCCTGTCGACTTCAGTAAGTTCCAGATCATATCCAGATGTGTTACAGCTCAGTACATGCAAAGAATGCATGTCAGAATAGTTTAGGTGCACTTACAGAACAACGTAAGAGCGTCCACGTGACTGTATTCATATTATTATTGGCTCAAAGTTATGATTTTTGTTAATCAGTAACAGATGTTCTACACTGTCTTGAACCGCAGTTCTCTTCAGCACTCAAAAAATGTCTGGCCTAGGAAGTGTATTTGTACTTTTTCAATTGATGTATTTTACAACCTCCATTTTTTTAAAGATTCAGGTCTATCACTTTCAGCCATTCAACTGAATTCAAGTCAGTATGATACAAGTTCAGTAACTTAGAAACTCTTGTTTCCTTTTACTCCTCATTTCAATGACATCATCAAGCTTTGAATATGTGTTTCAGTTAGAAATCTTTGTACCATTCTATCAATGTCCATAAGGAATGCTCCAAGGCTGCTACTACTCCATGGCTGGCTTAGAGTCAAAACTCTCTTTTCAGGCTCGTGTGCTCTTTGGACTGATTGTGCTGATTCAGATCACCTTGCTGCTTGTTTTCAGATACCTCCAAAAGCCAGTACTCAAAGGTATGAACCAATGTTTGTGGGTTTTAGAGAATCATTTTTCCCTAAACTTTTTACTGTTTGTCTGTGTGCTAACAATAGGTAAGTAATTGCGCTGTTAATGACCATATGCGTTTTGCATCTACTACTCTGGGGTTCAATTGGTTTCTCAGAAGCTGCTGTTTTGCTTTTAAGGGTACCTGGAAAACCTCCAATATATCAAATAAAGTAAATTAAAAACTAAAAACTTCAGCAGGCATCTTTATTTAAACAAAAATTCAATTGATTGAAGTCTAAAGTTTTATTTTAATTTTCTCCAATGCATAGGGAAAGGAATGTTTTATTTTGTTTTAGTTCTGTATGTGTGCTTGTTTCACTACAGTTGTCACAGAATTCTTTGTCACCTGAGTGGAGAAACAGATTTCCTTCTGCAAAGATAATTTTGTTAATTTTTGCATAGAACGTGAACAGGATTGGGTCTTTCTCAATATTAAGGCCAGTTCTATCATAACTTGATATTTTTTTTGTGATAAATCTGGTAAATTAAAATTACTACTGAGAAGCTTGTGTGCTTATCCTTTAAACAATTATTTGAACCACACCTTACTAATGAGATTTTTCTGGAAGCCACCTCCCTTCCTATTCATATCGGTGTTTATCCCTTCCTTTATACTCATAATCACGTAGCATCCTGAGGTAACTACAGCAACTGCTTACATAGAAAAAGAATAGATTTTCTGTTGCCTTTATGGAATTTAGGAACTAAAAATTAAAAGAGCTGACTCTGTGATCAGCTAGGTCCGTGTGGACCATGACAAATGCTTTACAAATTAGTGAACAAGTCTGTTAGTGTTGTTGATTTCCAAAGGTCAAGCTTGCCCTCTAGGGGTTAATTCTTTTGAGAAGGGCAGCCACATAATAGTTGAAACTCCACAAGCTAACTTCTGTAAGAATGCTCACTTGGTCTCAATCTGTTAATTGTCTGCTTCAATTTAAAAGTTAATACTGTTTTTTTCTGCTAATACACTTATCAGAATACTGTCATTTTAATGCCTAGCCTTCATTTGATCTGAGATTCAATTTAAAAAAAAAAAATCCAGTTAATCTGGTCCATGCTGACGTGTCTTTCTGGGTTTGCACAGCAACTGTTTTGATTTTCTTAGTTTTCATTTAATATGTACTTTGTCCATGTTTTTCATTCTAGCTAACTTAATTTTTTGGGTATAGAATGGTTGTTCTATTTTATTTACATACAGTAAGTATATTCATTTAGAATGGCAGGTTCCTCTGCTGTTTTTAATATAGATTTGTGTATTTATCAGGTCTTTACTTCCAGTTATCACAGTAATGGGAGAAATGCATTCCTTTGCATTTATTCTGTAGACATATGAAATATTACTATATTCCTTATTCAATGGAATGAGTACATAATGTGCAGATTTGTTTCAGAAAGACCAGTATTTTATATATATATATATATATATATATATATATATGGGGAGGGGGGCGGGTTGCAACCTGAATTAAGTATATTTTTCTTAAATATTGTCTCTTTAGAAAAGCCAGGATTACTTACTCTGACTTCGTACTCTCTTCATGTCTTCAGTAAAACAAACACCTTCTACTACTCAATTCTGGTTCTGAATTTATACACCATTCTGGGTAAGTAGCATAGAGTACTGGAGGACATAAATTAGTATTTTGAAATTACACATCATATCCTGATGAAAATTAAGACTTCTAACATTTTGGAGAACGGGAAAAATCTACTTAAGTTACAAAATCTCTGTGGAACTTGAAAAGTTTATGTCCAAAGAGACTAAAGGTTTGTTTATAAGATCCTAACTTAGAATCGCTGAATTAATTAAACACTTAAATTGTTAAATTGCTCTCCCTTGGTGTAAAATGAGTATATGGAGGGTGCATTTCACATGACATGTCACTAAGACATCTCAGCTCTCATGCTAACAATTTTAGCTTATTCTCCTCTGATATTACATTACTAAAATAGCTACTTTCTTGGCAGTCAGTGTAGTATGCATAACATAGAACAGCCTGCCTATTTTAACTTCTGTGCTGAGCCAAGCTGGGATTGCTTGTGACTGCATTTTTCATGTCTTACTGTAATTCTGGGAAAAAGCTACCATTTGAAAGGATCTACCTTTTCACTTCTCTCATGAGGAAGATGTTATATGTGGTGTTGAAAATTGTCACAGAGATGAAACAAAAGTATTTTTGTTGCATGCCACAACTCCCTGGTATACCAAATTTTCACATCCAGGATGTTCACCCTTTTGCTGTTTGTTGAAGATGAAAACATAGGGCTTATTACTCTGAACAAGCAATAGAGAAATCACTTTCCCCAGTAAACCGCTTTGTGCTCAGGAGTACAAAAGGCCATGTGGCAAACAGCCATGTCTGTGTTGTGTTTCCTGATGGTGCTCTATGTTTGGCTTCCTCTCTTGCAGGACCGTGGTTTGTAGGTGAACTGATAGATGGCCAGTGGGGGGCCTGTTTTTCCTTTGGGGTGTTCGTTGGTGGTTCCTTCTTACAGGGCAGTATGACATTTGTGGTTGGGATTTTACAGGTACGTATTTATAAAAATTCAAGCTAACGAATTGCTTTTTTCTGGGATTTGTTTTCCCAATTTTTCTTAATAGTTTTATAAAGAAAGGAGTCTTGGAAGGACAGAGGAGATTAATGGCTGTGCCTGACAATAACAGATCTTTCTTAACTTTCTGCAAATTTAAAGGGCAGCAAGGAAGGAGGTTGTGCATTATTTTCTTCAACTTCTCTTTTCCCCTGTTTGATGTTGCTGTGGACTCCCTGGATGTCTGGATTAGAGGCCATCTCTATAGATTCACTTCTGGTTTTGTCCTCGGCTCATGCACAGGTTGCAGTGACGAAGCAAAATAAACTGAGTGGCCAGGGCAGCCCTTGCACCCTGAATAACTCTTCAGATCAGTAGGTGTCACTCTCCAAGCACACAAGTCCAGTTTTCCCAGCAGTGGTTTCCCCAGCTGCCATTCATCTGAAAGAGAGGGTGTAGTTCCTTGGCATTTAAGCCAGACCAAGCCAGTGTTGCCTCCTCCTTCATATTCCCTCCCTTAAACCAGTGCTAGGACTTGTCTGACACCACAGCGGGCTGGGTCAGAGAGTTGAACTGATATAACGATCCTCCATTTTTACCATACTAGCTTTTGCCAAGTCTGTCTCCCTGAATCAGCTCCAAGAGAGGTCAGATGCACTTCAGTGCCTCTCATTGCAAGGGAGTGGACAAGAATGCTTGGCCTGAGACTGAGGCACAGGCACTATCAGCTCTATCAGCTGCAGAGTCTTGAAGTGCATCCTGAGGTTCCATTTCTGGAAATTGTACTCAACCCTTAGAACAGGACAGTTTTATGTGCTTATATCTTTCTATGCCTTCATATGTCACCCAGAACACCTGTCTGGCTTATTGTCATAGTTTTCTCTGCTCTTTTTTTCAGATGTTGTTTTTCAACCTGCCATTAATGGCCTATCTGTGCTGGTGCCTATTTTTGCGATGCCGGGGTCACAGCTTCCGCTCTCACATCCGTCACGTCCGACGCCTCACAGCTGTGCTTGTTCACCTGGCAATGGCACTCCTCCTGGCCTGGCAGGTCTATTCCTGCTATTTCCTACAACGAACCTATGGGACCTTGGCTTTCTTCCTCTCCCCAATGAGAATGTGGCTGGTGGCACTGACCTCAGCTCTCATTTATAAAACCTGGACACTGAAATCATCTGAGCTCAGAACTTACATAGTAGAAATGAAAAACTGTCAGAGCTCCTGAAGTACAGTATAAGTATTCCAAATTCTTTGTCTTAAAAACTGTCGAGATACAACCTATCGTTTTGTGATGCTGGAATTCCATGCAGCTCAACCATTAGGTGGTAAGATCTGAAGTTGCACCTGCACTGCTACAGAACTGTATTAAATAGTAAATGTACAACAATATGTAGTACATAGTTTTCTTGTATTATACCATATACTGTATAATATATGTTATACAATACAGTTACACATTCAGTCAAATGTATAACAGTGGGTTCTTTGTGATACAGAACATGGATATGTCTGGACATGTTTGTCTATTACTGTGAATGGAAAAATATTTTTGATTTATTAAATTCTTTATTTTTATAATGCTGGGAAAAGTGAGCATAAATCTTGATAATGAGCTTCAGGATTTTTGCTTAACTTTGATTTTTATTTCAAGATTTACAAGATTTTTACAAGAATAACTACAAGACTAGACCAGATGTCTTTATGAAGTAATAGTGGTTGCAGAGGTGCTATGGTGGCCTTCACAGTAAGAGTCCTATGCTTATACACTTTCAGTGCATAATGCTGTATACAAGCAGATTATAGGCTGTTAGGTGTGTATATGTGTGTTTGTGGTCATGTTTACCTGAGCTGTGGACTATTGCTCTTGTTTCCAATTCTCCCATATCTGACCAGTAAAAAGACAGTGAAAGATCAATGTTGCTGGGATTTTCAGCTGTAGTCAGAGTTCAGCGTCAAAGCAATGGAGACCATGTCCTCAGGATGGGAGATCCTGGAGGAATTATGTGGTCTGGTGCCTACAACGTCTGTAACTGAGCAGGTCAGGCCTGTGTTTCTGAGTCTCAGTCAAATGCACTGAAGAGTGACCTAAGGGAACTCTTTTTTTGTTTTCACTTTTTTTGAAGTCCAAAAATGATAGTACAATTAGTTACATTTATGAAGAATGCAAGGATCCAGAGCCAAGAGAGCCAAGGTGCCTTGATTTGTAAAGGAAAACACTGGGTTGCTTTACAGAAGACTGCTGTGAGTAGAACATTTAAAATACTTCAGGTAATTTTACAGTAATTTATTTATGGCTCCTCAAAAGAAAAAGGAGAGGTAACTTACTTAGGGCACCTGTGACTGTAGTAGAACATAGGAAAATAAACTGAATTGGAAGAAAATGCTGACTACAACAAAAACTTTTTGTTATTTCTAAAAGATGACAATTTTCCTTCTCTTTAATTTGTTCTTCAATGACTGATGATTACAATAGAGCTCTCATTTGCATAAGTTAAATACACTGTTAAGACAATACAGAATGTAATTTGTTGCTACATAAGTTTGTTTTGCAAAGCTGTTAGAAAATCAGAGGCAGGGCACAAAATGTATTTGTGAGAAATGCTACTGAAAAATTAATAATGACATTTCACAATTACTTTTATGTGATAAGGGAGCATAAGAATTGGCAATAAAATATATCGTATTTCTACCCTGTGACAAGACTGTTCTGAAGTGAGACTTTTTTTTTGGTGGTGTTAGCAGTCAATTGCAACATAAACAAATCTCAATGCAATCCTATGTCTATAGACTTAAAAATCTTACAGTCTGTCAAATACTTACTTTTTGGCTCTGTGGGCTGTGTTTGGTAGATGGATGGAATTCTGTTAAAGAGCTCTCAGTGCCATTCTTAGTGTGGCGAGCAAAGATATTTTGTTTGTAGATGCATTATCCCTGGCTCCAGCAACCCAAAGAAGAATCACATGCTCCTAATGTGGTTGATGTGTGAATTATATATGTATGAGAGAACAATGTAATAAATTTTGAGAGAAAGGGGCTATCCTACTGTCCTGCTTTCACAGTGAAGAGCACACTGTAGAAGCTTAGAGCTCTACCCTACACAGGAATCATCTCTGACCTCATGCTCTACAGACACAGCTATTGCAGCTTTTTGTTGCCTAAAAGATAAGTAAAACTTATTTTGTCTCATGTTAATTCAGATTTTCTCCTTCTTAAACAGTTTTCCAATATTCTAAAACTTTAGTAGGAAAATCCTAACTTTCCTACTTGAGCTGTACACTTTAACACAGGAAGATTTTATTTACCAATACTGTCTTTGAAGTTTCTTAATTCTTTATATCTCAGTTATTAGAGGCTAACCCCTAGTCTGTGCTTCTAATTCAGCAGTCCCTATCATGTAGGCAAGTGGTTGCCCAAGTTAACTATAAGTAACTAAATGCACAACACAGGATGTCTTCCCTTCAAATTCAAACAAAATAAATGGGTTTCGTAAAATGCGAGTCATCTCCTAGAATCACCACTCACTTAAAAAACTACTAGTAACTGGACAAACCTCTGACAACTATGCAGATAAATAGATAAATTATGATAAGTCTGGGATCCACCCTTTAAAGAAAATTGGATTTGCTCCTCTGTTTGCCTGTGGTGCCCAGAAGGCACAAATCAACATAACAGACTGAAGCAAGACATTCCAGTGATAACAGATCCTGGGTTGTCCTGATGAATTGCCCGAGTTTGGTCTTCTTTCAAAATAAAGCTCTTCTGCTCTCTAAAAGGTTGCATTTTTACTGAGAAGATAACACAATTTTGGCTGTAATGTATCTTAGCATCTACATCAGTCAGCATCAGTGTAAGATCTCATTGTGTTACATGATTTGGCATTTTTTTTCCAGTTTATGGATGAGTAGTGGATAAAAATATTTATTGATTTTTCTATTTGAAGAGAAGCAAATGCCTTTGGCATTCATTATTTCTGGCATATAGTTTTCTTTTGTTTAAAATAGTATTGATGTTTCAGGGTAAGCATGAGAATACAGAGGTCTGCTGAAGTCAAAAATCCTTTACAAGCTCTTTATTGGACAAATCAGAGCTACGTGATGTGAGCAAAGCACGTGACAGACCGTGCAACCAGACTGCTGAAGTAAGTACTGTACATACTGCTCGGGGACATGAGTATGATCTGTGACAAATCAATCTTTCATAGTATAAAAGCTTCTATTACAATACTCTAGTTGGGTTGCTTTGGTTCGGTTTTTTAATCTACATAAAAGTACACTTGAAATTATTATTTGGAAAGAAAAAAAATCTGACAGTGTCTTCCAAATGCATTTGGTTGTCTTTTTTGTTTTCAAGTCCCTTGGAAAAAGTATGTGTAATTTTTCATGTTGCTGTTTGCTTATGAAGGAATTATTCTGTTCATTGGTGAATTACATCCAAGATGCTGTGAAATGCATAACATAAATAAGAAATAGTTAACAATTTGCCCAGAGAGTTACAGGGAATGAGAAGGGGGTTATGACACAGAGTCCTGCCTTATTGGTGCAAAATGTGAGATATGTGAAAATTTTCTTAAGAAAGGATGTTCTCTGATGTTTAATCTTTTTTATACCTTCACACCAAATCAACAAGAAAGAAGATTTAATCCATGAAACAGCAGCGAACAAGCCAGCTCTAAGCGATGTCCAGGTGCTAGAAAGACAAATTCCTTGTTGGCCTTGACAGTTTAGGGCTTGGCATGCTTGAAAGATCTCAGACACAGTGGGAGGTTAACAAAGCCTGGGAAGAAGGATGTACCACTGATGGCAGACATGAAGAATGGAGAATTTATGGGCCACGAGGACATGCAGAACCCCCAAGATAAGGAAGAAACTAATTAAGCCAACTCAGCAACTGTGCTGAAATCTGCTCTGACTGGGTAAAGGTAATTCTGGCAGGTGGAAATCACGACCACAGACTCACAGACTACCAACCCAAGAAACCCACCGACTCAAGAGAAAGACTAAGCATACAGACTAATTACCATGAGAAGCAAGAGAATCATTAATAGAAGGTAGAGAAGTAATTAATAAGAGACTATGCAGGTTGTAGCAAATGGACACTAATTCCTTTGTTTGCTAAAACGTATAAATAGTAAAAATTATAACAATGTCTCCTTTCTAAACTAGACTATGTGTCTGTGTTTAGAGAGCTCCTAAAACCTGAAACAATTACACCAGCCCAAACAAGCCTCTGAAGGTTGGGGGTTAAAAATGTTACAACTAACTTAAGAAATTGTGTCCTCTGGATGAACTTAGCAGGTTATAACGTGAAAACCACACCTCTGAAGCTGAGGCTCTCTGCCTGTGAAGACCCCTACCCACTGAACTTGCACAATGAATTTAGAATGCACTTTTAAATCAAGGTGAGAGAAATTTAAGCCAAATGCAGCTTAGCCAAATAATGGTGTTGATTCATCATGTCCATATTGCCTCAACAGAACTGTATACATACGCTTGTATTTTCTGGCCTTCGATGTGCTAGCTTTGGGGGTTACCACCTAGCACCCCCTTCAACCTTGTATATCTACTGGCTTTGCACACCAGGTGAAAGATTCCACTTTTCAGGGACAACAGTGTTAGATGCCTAGCATCCTATTCTACAGTATGGCAATAAAATCAAATATCTCGACTCAGTGTATTGATTGGCTCTTGCACACTGGATGAAATAACCCTACTTTAGGGACAACTGTCACACAACTCCTACTCTACAAATACTGGTGCTTCTAGAGTCAGTGATTAACTATCTACTACATCCAAAGCATGCTGGATTTTTGTAACCAGTTATTTGTTACCCTTTGTTAAATGACACCTCTCACAGTACAAAATATATGACAGCTGAAGAGCCACATTATTACAATAATTGTGAAATTAGGGAGAAAAATATATTTTTATAACTGTTGGCACTTGGTTTAAAGAATCTTCTCTCTTTGGTTTTTCTTTGTTCTTAGGAGGTAACATGAACCAGGATTCACAGGTAAAGAAATACTTCCGTGAGAATCCTAAACATTGGGGGTATCAGGATGAAGTTTACTTTGACTGTCCCCATCTGTTTTTTTTTTTTTCCCAAAGGCTCTTGACTAATGCTCCTAGAACTTGTATTGCCTTCCATAGCTTACCTAACTCCGGGAATGCTGCTGCAATCAGGCTGCCTTTATTACAGTAAAGAATCAATACCTCAGCATGATCTCACTCTGGATCACCCCTCACATCACAACTCTTAATAGATTTATGACTTGCGTGGATTACTAAGCAATTGCTGTAAAAATAATACTGCTGGGAATGTTATAATTTTATCACAGTTTGTTTCAGTTGTGAAAAATAACTTCCTAGAGGATGATTACTTCTGGAAGGTGTGTCAACTCACAGTGCCAGAGACGAGCTCGCTCTGCACTAGCTCTTCAGCAAAGATAGTTGGAAAGAATAAAATTTGTACTTTGGACAAACAAATGCAACTCTGGAAACATAAATATATTAAACTGAGCCTTTCTCCCGTAACGTATGAAAAAAAATTAACATTTTAACACCTGTTTAGTAGTGGTTATTACTATGATTGCTTTCTTACATTCATACAACACAAACTCACCACAGTTCATAGCCGAAGTCCCTTTTGAAATATACAGGTATTTAATTAGCTTGCTTTGAATACTATCCTATGTATACTTCCTTCCAAGCAGGCTGGAATAAAAGAGAACAGTCCTCAGTTTTAAGAATAAAAGACATTTCTCTCAAAACAGGCTGTTGAAATGGAAATCAAATTGATAGACTGGAGGATGCCATATATAGGGAAATGCATGTTATAGGACATTGCAACTTTTATGTGGGTTAGCCTTCAAGGGCAGAAGAAAATAGGAAAACACCATGGTGACACCATGCCCCAAAAAGCACCCAGTATTCTCATTTGTAAAAATATTTTTGCATCAATAACAATCTTCAGAAGCAGCAGCAATGGAGCCTCAGGTTAAAGCCAGATTTTCTGCAGTGTGTGTGTGTGTGTGTGTGTTATGGTTGGTCATGTGGAGTGTTAATGACTCATATATTTGGAGTGGGTTGTTTTGTTTTGCATTTACATATTTGCTCTAAGAATGAACTGTAAGGATGAGGAGACTTATTCAGAAAGATTAAATGTGTTAGAGTGCATTAAGGCTAATCTGCCTGGCAGAAACTGAATGCAGAACACAGGGTGCATAGAGTGATGGTGATGCTGTTTCAGTCTGAATGTTCCTGTCAGGCATATGCATGTAGGAGCGAATAAAGAAAGGAAAGGGGACAATGGGCACATCAGCACACTCACTGGGGACACTGTTTGGAAAGGCTGTATTCCCAGCAGCACTCTCCTCATTAAATCCAGTTGAAAGGAATCCAAGTCTAGACACAGTGCTCAGGATCACTGCATTTCTTGCTGCCTCCCATTCTAATATACACATCAATTACCAAGTCATACAAGCCTGCACTGCTTAACTTTCACAACTGAGTTATTCATCTATTAACAGTCAATATGCAGGAATTCATAGAATTTTGCTCACCTCTTGCTTTCTGTCTTTCGTTTGCCAACTATGACAACATACTGAAGTTACTGTATAAAAATTTTGGCTTCTATTCCAGTGTTCTTGAAATAAAGTACCATGAGAAGGTTAAAAATTCATTGTACTACAGGACACGAAAAAGAACTTATGAAAAACGAGGGAATAACTAAACCTACAGAAACCAAGAATCGTGACTGGAGAAGTAAGAACAGTATAAATCAAACTACAAAGCCAAGGAACAACTTTATCAGAACTTTGTGCTCATTAATATAGTAAAATACCTGCTCACAGGCTAAGATCACCCCTTATTCACATAAGCCTTTTCCTGATAGAGCATGCAAGGTAAAATAACAGTGCACTGTATCTTTAAATGGAGACAAGGAAAAGCAAAGTCAGTGACTATAGCTTTAGGTGGTTGCCTATGAAGGAAATTACAATTTTTTTATTGTTCTAACTGTATAAAAATGAGCACCTGTCATAGTGAGGGTGTGCTGGCTTGGTGGATTTGCCACCCAGCACCCATCTCTGCACAGACAAAGAAACAAAGATCTTGGCTTACTGCATACTGGGTGATGATCTCACTTTTAGGGACACAAACTGGATTCACAGTCCAGCTGAAAGTGAACCAGTCCCCTAGTTTTGTATTTGAAAAATGCATAACAATGCTTATTGTTATGATTGTTTTCTTACATTCATACAATAGAAATTCACCACAGTTCATAGTTGAAATTTCTTCTGAAATATACAGATATTTATTATTATTTTAGACAATCTAATGCTATACTGCAGGTCTCTTCTCCTCAAAGTTTATGGCATCCATCACTGCATGCTTCTTTCAGGGCCAGCTTAGGCACTAGGAAATGAAAGGACTGTTTTTCATATTGCTCACAACAATATTAGGCAATGCTGATACCCTTACTTTCCACAGCACACAAAATTATTTTCTTGCAGTGTTTCTTTCCCAGTCCTTGGATTCCACTTAGTTTGACCTGGGTAGTCACTTAATGCATAACCCATTCTGTGGACAGTTCAGCTGACTGCTCATTTTTCAAGTTTCCCTACTGAGATGGTAAAAGAGCATTGTTAGACTAAAAATTCAGAGCCAAGAGAATTTACTGAGGGAACAGAAAATCAAGTGTCTGCAACATTACCTCTGTCATTGGGCAGCCTGTTTTGAGATTCTCTGTCTGTTACCTTGGAGAAGTGAAAACAACAGTAAAACTAGTGAAAATGAGGAGATTATAATAAATATAAGATAGAGTGAAATTTAGAAAAGGAATTCTAAGAAAACTTCATTTAAGTCTGGAATGCAAAGATTGAAAAGAGTAAATAAGGATCACCCTACACCTGAAGTATCTCTGATTAAGGTCTCAGGTTGCATGCAGAGGGAATTGTAATCGAATTAGGTTTCAAGGGCTCTGAAAACAGAGGATATAATGACACAATACAGAGAATGGATAAGACAGATTGGTGGAAATTTGCTTCAGATGGCAAAATGGAAATACCTTTGTTATTAGAGACTTTGCATTCTAGAAATGAAATTTTTATTGCAATTATCTGGAAAAAATAAGAATAGTTATGTTCTAAAATGATTAGCTGGATTGGTTGAACTGTCAGGGAAAACTTACACTAGTAAATTAAAAATTCCTAGAGAAGTTCCTGGGCACCGAGACAATCTAGCATGGGAATGGTGCACATCTACACTAGTAAATTCTTCTAAAACCAAAACTAGGTGTCTATATACAAATTACTTACTGGAAATTGTTCCTAGTGATATCTAGTCCCTCAAGATTTGAACCAAACTTTGCAATTTGTTGTTAATCAGTAGCTATAGCTAGGCAGATATGACTAAGCAATTGAATAGTAAAATTTGTATCTTGGCTAATCCTTTGTTTTAAGGGAAACAGAACACAATCCCAAAATCAATGGGCTGTCTGGACAAGAGCCACCAGGAGTGAAGTCAGCAGGACTGAGCAGTAACTGGAGGACAGGTAATTCCAGCAGGTGAGATGGTGACCACCAACCCATTAACCATCTACTCAAAACGGACCCCGACTGGAATGGAGGGAAGAACTGCACATGCAGAATAATTAGCATGAGAAGCAAGAGGTACAACCAGCAAATAAGGGTTTGAGCACTAACTAATGAAAAAGCCATGTAAATTGTAACCCATGTATGCTGATTGCTAAAAATGTGTAAATAGTGTAAAGTTTTGATGATGGTGAGCCAGCCCTTTGAGGGTTACTGCCTTGGTGTGTGGTGAGCCTGTGTTTGGGACAACACTGGGATTTTCTAACTTTTAAACCATACCCATGAAATATGTGCAAGGGTTATAGCTGGCAACTGTCAAAACCACCTCAAAGAATGTATTACTCATTTCAAGTATAAATGATTGCATTCCTGTTTGCAGTTCTATTTAGTTTATTAGCATTCCAAAATCTCTGCTTTCAATTCACACAGAACAACTTGATGGTTTATTTAAAAAATGGAAATTAGTATAAGTAAAAGCTTACTCACTATTAGAGACAGATTGCAATTATTTTTCTCAAACCAATGACTTTTACTTAGAAACTGAGACGATCTGTTTTCCGATATTGCCTCCACTCATCATGGACTGGAAAGCAGCTTCAAGAGAAGTAATGAAATAAGTTAGTGCCAAGTAATCTTTAAAAAAGAAATCAAAAATGGTAGAAGCAAATGTATTAAACAGCTCCCTAAAAAGGAGAGATCCCATTTTGGGGCAGCTTTGTGTCGTAATTTAAAAAATCTGATTTATAAGCAACTGTTTGACCCTATACAAATTAACGATTACATTTGCTGCTGTTGTAATATGTCATGCAAACATCAAAGAGAGACAAGGCATGACTGGAGAGCCCCCAAATGCTGTGGGTTTTACAAGCCTTTGTGAGAGAAAAGGCTTATAAATATTGCATAACAGTGTGAGAAGCTGGTACAAAAGAATATACCTTGAGTAAACAAAATATGAAAGTATGAAATATGACTGCTGTATTTGACCAAATTCCTTCAAAATACATATGTATACCAGTAAGCAGCAATTAGCAATGACTAGAATAAATTGGAATCTCTAAGATTTGGTTATCACTTAATTCTATGAGTTCCAATCTTGTGGGACTAAAGACTAAATGGACTAAATCATACTCTTTCCCCTTACTTGACAGGGAAGCATTCTTACAGTACATCTTTGATCACATGGCTCATGTCACAAGACCTCCTTTATTTTTATACTTCCTTTGTTACAATATTTTGAACAGGCTACATGATATTTTGTTCTGTTAAAAAAAATTCACTTTCTTTAGCAATCTCTAATATGCTTTGCCCTTTCTTGGGGTCATTTCATTTTATTTTTTGTTAGCAAATCCAATAACAACCTCTGTTAGATACTGGGCCTTTTTAAAGTATAACTTCAAAGTTGTCAAAATAGCATTTTCTTACACACAAGTTCTAAGAAACAGGCAGCACATTAAACCAGTAAGATCAGGATGACTATCGTCAGCTGCTAAGGTAGCAGCCTAAAAAAAAATAATCTAAATTTATATTCAGTGATTTTATAAATGTAAATTAATTTTCTTACAGAACACTAATACCTCATTAAAAAATATTTTAAAAATCTTACCACCAATGTTTGCTAAGCCTTCTACCATGGTCTCTCTGACCTGTCAGTGCAAACAAGTCCTTTTAGTTTCTTTCAAACAAGATTAGCATTTCACATTTCTTAGAAACATCCCAAGAAACTGCCACAGAAACTACCAAAATCTAAAGATTTCTCTTGCTACGATGGACAGTGCTCTGTTTGGACCAGACTCTTTCATCAAGAGAGATATGGATATTTTCTCAGAAGTGTGCAGGTGATTTAATTCTTCATTCAGAACAGGAACTGTTTAATTCTTCAATTAGATCCCTGCCTCTGCCAAAATTTCACATCTCAGAATTTTCCCAGGAAAATTTACTGATCACTAGAAGAAACAAAAACTAATTCAGACAGACCTCTGTCTGAAGGTATAGATTAAGCATATACCTATCACAAAATAATAAATGATGATTATAAAGCTTGAAATAAAATTTCAGACAAGATCCTCAGAAGCATTCTGGACACTTAACTGATCAGATATTTGAAAATCATATTTTTGAAGGCCTGATCCTTTAACTAAAAAGTGCACCCTATACTGAAATAAAGAAAACTGAAATAAAGACATGAGCAGCACGTAATTAGAGAAGTCTGTCATATTAGTCAGACCATCCTCACAGGTACCTTCTAAAACAGTGCTATCTTATAAGCTTTCAATCATACTTACACATTCTTAAGAAAGTCTGTCCAATTCTGAGCACAGTAAGAGAGCCAGGGACAAAGAAACTGGTCTTCTTGTAGTCAGACCATGATCTGAGGACATAGTATCAGAGGCCATAGATCAAACCTAAAAGTTCTCACCTTCAGTTTACCCTCTTGGATCCACTGGCAGAGTTGTAATATACTAGCTTCATGTTTGTCCATATAGTTCAACACTAAGAATCTTTCCCTGTGAAAGAAAAGAATGAGTTTTGATTTAAGAAACATTGATAAGCATCTTAAAATATTTACAAAAAATTTTCAGGAAACAGCATTGTTGAAACTGAAGGGTTATGGGTACAAATTACAAGGAGATGTAGCTCAGACCTTTGCCAGCTTGTTGTGACAGCTCCCTGCAGTGGGAACTTGACAGAAACATCTCTCTTAGACAAGTAATTCTGTTCAAGTATCAGAGATAAGAGTAATAAAACTGATATCACCAGAATAAGCAAATGTCCATAAAATGTAAGCAAATTCCTATTATTTTTTACCTTTTTTTTTTTTGTAGTGGAGAGAATAATTAGTGGGGCTGCAATTAGATGGTGACTATAAATTAACTTCAGGCTACTCAAAATTTTGGATATCCTGCTGTCACAGCTTTCTATAGCAATCAAGAAACTGAAATGATCATCAAAAATCATAATTACTTGTAGCAACATACTGACTAAATTCTGCACTGTATTCTACTAATTTTATCCATTTTTTGAAATGCAGACAAGAGTAACAGGGACAAGAAAAGAATTCTAATTAGAAGAGGTCAATCCATTTGCACAGAAATCAAAAGTCTCCCCAACTTTCTGCAATGCAATGACTGAAAACTCTCCTAAGACTCTGCTCCCAATCTCTACTTTAGCTGCATCTGAATCCTGATAGGAGATTCAGCAATTCCCAGTGTCATAACAAAACTGTTTTACCTGTATATGTCACACCTACAGTCCCATTATATAAAAAAACCTCAAAATACTAAAAATGTAATTTCAATAAAATTAACTGCATCAGCTGCATCCTTACTTCAAAAATATTTGATTTTCTCTCTGCCTGAATTACTACACTTTGAGAGAAGGTACTCTGAGAAGGCACATTTGAGAACAGAACCACAGCAACACCTTCTCTTGTACTAAAGCATCTATCAGAAATTCCAGGACTGCATCTATCCATCACAAAAAAAGTGTAACAACAGACATGTATGAGTACATGTAACAACATCACTTCCCATTTTTTATGCTGATAAAGATAAATGTAAGAGAAGGGATTTACTGACATTGTGATTACAGTTTCCTTTTTAGGCATGGCAACACTCTGCTCAGATTACACATGTCTATTGAGGATCTACAGACTACCTCCCAAACATCAGAGTCACAACAACACATGTGCAATCGACCTGGAACCTGGTCATTAGTTCTGGAGGAGAAATGTACCTTGTGATGTTCCTTTCTTTCTGTATTTTTTCTATGTCAGGAGGCAGCGGAGGAGGATAAGGCACATCTTTGTTATATTGAGAAATCTGTCCACACAGGATGATATGGCTGTTCTGATTCATCTGTTTGGGACAGCACAAAGTGGGAAAAATTACATTCCTCTGTCTCAAAAACTAAATTTTTTAGAGATGCAACAGATTATATTGCAAAACTTTCACATGAGCCACACCCACACTTCCTGTAAAAGAGTGGGAAAATTGCATGCAGTCTCATTCAACCTATGACAGCACTCAAATAGGTAAATGCAAGGCAACAGTGAAAAAATAAATGCTATACAGCCTACTGTAATTTAAAAAGGCACTAAATAAAAGGAATATAAGAAATTGTTATCTTACTGTGTGCCCTTTTTTCAGAAGAAGGGTAATAGGACAGAGAAATTTAATACAGCTGTTGGATACAGCTGTGATTTAGAACTCCCAAAGATGGCATTGCCACTGAAGCCTCCTTGTCATGACACAGAGTGGTTGTATGTTAACAGTGAAGTCTTTATGGAGGCCCTGCAGAACTAGTCTTGCATCAAGCCAGAAAACGAAAGCTGGCAAAAGACAAGATTACTGCGCTGTACCAAGTCTCCTGGCCTAAGATGTGAGAGACGAGAAGCAGAAATCATGTTTCAATTACTGTACTGCCAGGTTAGTCCAAATGACAGATACTGATTTCAAATATCTGATTTCTCCTCAAGACCAGGATCGGCATCTGGATTAGATCCCTGAAGTGGAAAACCTGCTCTGCTGTATTACAGGATGGACTCTAGTATGAATTAATTCAAAGCTGGGCATGCAGACACTGCAGAATAACTAGAATAAGCCTGACAGCTGGAATAATCACCTGACTTATAACCGTATCACTGATGTCTCCACCAACATTGTCAAAGTAAACATCCACACCACCTGGGCAGAGTTCACGTAGCTGTTCTGCCACATTTCCCTTCTTGTAATTGATAGCAGCATCAAACCCCATTTCTTGGACCAAAATGGAGCACTTTTCATCTGTGCCAGCGATTCCCACCACTCTAGAGCAGCCCTCCAGACGGCCAATCTGCAGGCACACAGTTAAAAAAAAATAACAACAAACCAACTAAAAACCCCAGACTATAAAGACAAGTCAAATCATTCATATGCATACAAGTACCAGTGGGTTAAAGGGGACCTTAGAGAGTGTTACAGTTATCCCCCATCCACTAAACCACAGGCAGCAAAGTCCAGTGCATGCTCCCATCCCATGTGACACAATTGCCTCTTGTCACTCCCTCCTCACACCTAGATAAGGGGCAGGTACAATTTGCCATCTTTCCACAACTCACTGACTGCAGAAGATTTAATTTGTGGAGTCACCAATGACTGGCAGTACTTGAGAACCAAATATAGCATACAATTACATCTGCTAAGTAACATAAGTAACATAACTTAGCTAATAAAAGGGAAAAAAAATTAGACAATAATGGATGTAAATACATTCTTCATCCATTTGCTTATGCATTGTTTCTTCGTAGCTTCTCTCTATTAGTAAGTCTAAAGCTTGCTTAATAGCTACTGTGTTTGTGTCTATGAGTACGTATTATATATATATATTTGTAGATATGCATATACACACTGCAACAGTGTGCAAAGCAAACTGAGGAGGACAAAACGGCTGTAAACCTCAAAACACAAAGAATGTCACAGAACACAGCACTAAGAAGGGTTTACCACATTTTTTTCTTCTGACTACAGAAAAAAAAATTAAAGTCTCTAGTCAACACAAAGACAGTGTTGAGGTGGCAGGCTACTATATAAATATATATAAATACAGGTATTTACACCATCTACTTTACTTATGCTAGCAACAAGTAATCACCATGGGCTGCTCTCTCCTATCCCAGTTTCATGACACTTAGTTTCACATCTAAAATGTCTCCCAGTGAGACTGTGTGCCAAATCTGTGAAACTGGCTCTTCCCATGGGGTTATACCTACTCATGTTTACAATGATTTTATCCACGTGTTTAGTAACCAGCATGTTTCAGCATGTTCCAGAAGACAACACTCAGTCACAGAGTATGTTCATGTGTCTTAAGCCCATCCTACCTGGCCAGCCAAAGAGCCACAAGCACCGGCTGCTCCGCTCACCACCATCGTCTGATTTGCACCCACAGCCACGTGTCCCTTCTCCCTGACACCCAACAGGGCCGTCAGTCCCGTGATCCCAGCTGCACCGAGAAAGTAGGAAAGGCGTCCATTTACAAGCTGTGGAACAAGCTACAAAACAGAAACGCGCATGGTGTCTTCATTTGTTTTTAAGGTGAGGTTTTGCTGTTTGATTGCCTGAAGATAGAAGACTAACTCAGGATATTTTCCAGGCAAGGCACAACTGGTAGGGAGGAGCTATCTCTAGACCAGCTCTATCCTAACAACAAGTTCATACAAAAACTTTATATTTCCATAGTTTTAGAAAAACTTTTTAAACAAAGCCACTCCCAAAAACTTAAATTATGAAAGTGTCAAAAAGCAGTTGGGAGACAAGAAGTTTCCAGCAAGTGAACAATCCCTATAAGGAATGAAAATTCACCATTTTATCAAATCTTCTGATTGGAGATCAGTGGCAAAGGATCCTAAAGAGAGGAGTTTATTGGAAAGTATAAATTCTCTAACTACAGTAATTTTCTATGTTACAAGAGAACGAGCAACACAATATATCTAGTGCACTGTTCCCTCTCCACTTTCAACTTAATATTGAATACCCTTTCTTCAGTGGATGTAAAATCTCAAGTAAAACTTTTACTAACATATATTAGTGAAATAAATTAAACATGTTGAAAGCTTTTCATGTCTTATAACTACACTCTCATGGATCAGGAGTTCTACTAGAGTTAGAATAATTATCAGAATTAATTAACAGAAGGACTTTCAGGCAAATTTATTAAAAAAACAACAGTTGAAATAATACTGGCATGCCTGCTAACCAACAAAAGCATCTAAATTTTTCTTTGCTACGAAAAAAGAGAAATTGATACAGATTTTGGCACCTATGACTGGATCTGCCTTTTGAAAACTAGCTGTTCGAATAACGTTGGCTTGTTTTTGACTAAAAACTAGTATCATTAGCAGTAGTTAACACTAGTAGTATCAGCACTTATTTAGGAAAAAAAAAAAGGTTTAGTAAAAGAAATAGTAAAAGACAATCCGGGCTTTGCATTTATATTACCTTTTGTAGCAAGTTTCCATCGAGAATTGCCACTGTCTGCCAGGGCCAGGTGAAGGAAGTTACAAAGTCTCCTTCAGCGAGGTTCTCATGCTTGCTCTCCTCCACAACCCCAACACCGCCACCATCAGCAACTTCAGAGAGCTGCCAGGGCTGGAGGTAATCGGAGCCCGTGTCCTCATTCATTCGGCAGCGCTGAAAGAAAAGGCTTTAACTTGAGGAGATGTGTTTAAAACTTCAAACACAAAGGGCTCCTCAAAAATCTCTCAATAAGCCCCAAATATTCATAATCTTGTCTTATCTTTCCCCTTGTTTGCTCAGTACAAAAGGAGGATGGACCATTCTGATCTCCTCCGGCAGTGTTACCAAAGCCAACACATTCTATAGATGTTGCCTCAAAGGCACCCACGGAACCCAAGATGACTGGCTCAGATCTGACGAGAATACCACAAATTCCATTCCTTAACTGAATGAATCTTAGAAATGCAGGATTGAAAAAAACACCCACAAATCACTTAGTCCGTGCCTATGCACTGAAGGGCAGTCAAACATATGTAGACCATCCTTGACAGAGATCTTTTTAATGAAACATC
The DNA here is from genome assembly GCF_009829145.1 of Chiroxiphia lanceolata. Taxonomy (NCBI): domain Eukaryota; kingdom Metazoa; phylum Chordata; class Aves; order Passeriformes; family Pipridae; genus Chiroxiphia; species Chiroxiphia lanceolata. The sequence goes on from NC_045642.1 coordinate 28,054,023, forward strand.
TTGAAATCAGAAGTATTTTCTTTACATTTCCCCCTGTTGCCTAAGTTAGTACTTCAGGATTATTAAACTTTTTCTTAACTCCCAAGCTAAAACTACTTTCCAGAAATGTAGACTTTTCTACTATCTCCATCTATGCAGGGAATAAATGCTCAGAGTTCTCTTTATAGCAAACTTTTAAAGACTGTGTCTCTCTGGTTCTTCTTCCACCTTCACTTTCATTTCAACCCCAACTCTCCCAACCACATGATTTTTACAATTGTATAGAATTGGAAAATACATATATAAGAAAGGCAAAATTCTTATAGAATTTTAAAGGTTAAAGGAAAAGCTGATACAAACAAATCTGTAATGGTATACCAGGGCTCACAGTCCCTTCCTGGTTCTATAAAGTCATTTTTCTACATATATCCAAGGCACATTAAAGCCGAATTCCTTCCCAATATAACTCCATCAGAATGAATACAATTATTAAGTTATACTAGAGATATACTGGAGTCCTATAATTAGTAACTTCAGTGTTAAACATCATGACAGGTACAGAATTGAAGGTATGTTATAAAACAAATTCTGGCTTAGCCCTAAGTCCATCACCTACCATGTAAGGGTCCACAGAGAGATAGAGGGTTTTAACACGCACTTGTCCCGCTTGGACCGTATCCGCTATTGTACTTTGTTCTAGTCGGAAGTTTTCAGCCACTGGCACTCCATTCTTCCCTAGAATTATTTTAAAATCAAACAAATAAATGAATCAATATAGAGCTTCCCTTAATCAATACAGGAAGGCCTTTTTTCAAGGTAGGCCTTTTTAGAGTAAGTTAGGTTATATATTTACTCAGGTATAAAACTACCTACCAACTTTCAGTTTCCATGCTGTTTGCTACACATGATTGTTATCAACAATTAGGGCAAATTTAAAAAGATAAAATCAGGGACTGTTCCCATTCTTAAAAACGGTTCTGTATACCCTTATATGCTGAAAAGCCCCTAGTGGTCAAAACTAAGATATGCACTGGGACTTCTCACACATAACAAAATCATCATGCATTATTCTGCCAATAGCAAATGACCATAAATTTTAACCAGTTTTAAACTCTCACCTTTCTGCCTCTTTTGACTCAAGCAGGATTGAGGGAATACAGATCACAGCCACTGCACATGCATATGCTTCAAGAGCATCCCTTCGCATATACAGACAGACCTCTTTAAATTAAAGCTTCCCAGAAACACCTGTAAAACTGTGCCAAGAGCCCCGGAACTGGAGCCTTCATCCTCGGGTTGGTATCACATGCAGCAGATCAATCAGACTGACAACTGGAACCACTGGCACTAAAAGGAGACAGCCAGACACCCTTGTATATTTTAAGTCAGAGTGACTGCACAACTCCAGCAGGCTACTGTTGTAACATTTTGAAAGACTTATTTGCAGGTCAAACAATAGTTCTTACTGCTTAGGACTATTTTGGCATTAAGCAGCATACAATACTCCCTGCAAAACTTAATGTCTTCTTCAACAGAAAATTTAAGAACTCACTATTCAGACTATTCTGCTGACATCCATAACATGGCAAATGTGTAAGCCAGAAAGTAAACAAACCCTCAAGAGTATAAATTTATAAATTTAAAAAATAAACACTTTGAAACATGGAATAAAAGATCCAATATTTACTAAAAAGAAGCAAAAATTAATAGTAACAAAATATTTTAGTCATCTCTTAAAATGTAAAAAGAATAAATGTCAGAACTAAAAAGCTGTTTGCTAATCTTTCTTCCCTTTGAGCCCCTACACTTAAGAGTCTTCTCATATATTATGCATTAATCCTTTTTTTCTCACCCAAGCGTTTAGAAATCTGTATATACAGATTAAATAAAAGCGCTTCACAATAAACTTTATTTATTGCTGCATGCAATACTAAGGCATACAAATGCCAATATCTCAAGTTAGTGCCTGTTTCTACCCTCACCATTTTGGAGCATAAGGCAACCATAACACACACAATGGCTTCTTTATCAGAGAGAAATACATACCAGGCCGTGAATTCAGCACTACTCTCTGTATAATCATCCTTGCTTTGCAGCAATTTTGCACTGGATTTCTACAAAAGAAAATGTTGTTTGAAGGACTGAAACATAAGTTTTCTTCAAAAAAAGAATATGGGGGCAAAGTATTTAGTAATTTGGAAACTGGGGATGAAACACGGGCCCCACCAGCTTCAGCATCCACGCCCAAGAATCATACAAGGAATCATTTAAACCAACCTCACACATAAAATAAATAAATGTGTGAGTAAGGAGTTTCCCTGTTTATCTTGTTAAAGCCCAGATTTTATACAACTTCACAGTAGCACATGCTGGAAAGACTGAAAATTATAATGCCCCATGCTCCTTGTGAGACCATCACCACCTCCTACCAGGCTGCAGGAAATGTGTTTGATTCGCTTTCGTGTGCTGACTGAGAACACTGTTCCCACCCAAAGGACACAGAGACAGCTTTGCATGCAAAGTCAGGTGCCACTCAATAAAAGGCACACAGGCACGTCAGAATATCAGTTTGCAGGTACTTGATAAAAAGAGATTGATGTGTAAGATGTGTTGTGTGAAACAGTAATTCTTTCTACTAGCAGTGCATTTTCTCCTAAGAAATGGTCTGGCTCAGAGATAAGAAAGAATTAGATTTCCACTTGATCTGATCTACAGAATAATTTTTCCTTGACTTTAAACAGTTTAAAAGAGGACTGTAAATCTGTGGTCTTGCACCTGTGAGATGCAAAGTGATTAAGAGGGAATTAACCTGATTTAACAGGAGAAAAATCATGATCTTACATGCTTTCAGAGCTAATACAAAATAAAAGTGTTACTACTGTTCTCAGTAGAGTGCCATAAATAACCAACATCCACATGAACCAAGGACATTATGGAATGAAACATGGTAGCTGATGTCTTTGTCATAATGTTTGTTTTGCTGAAGAGAACGGCAAATTGGAGTGAAGCTAAAAGATGAGCCCTGAAAGAGTACATCATCACCACTTATCCAACACCTTTATTCTTTGAACACTGCAAAATACAAACCCTTCTTCTGTATCATTACAGTGTTTACATTACAGCACTCACAAACCATCAAAAACTACAGCCTGGAGTGCTGAAAACATAATTTAAAAGTTATCCAGGAGAAAAGGTGTCCCTGGCCTTTCTCTCTCCTCTAAAACCCACAACTGACTCAAAACACAAGTATCTTATTAAAAAAAAAAAAAAAAAAGATAAAGGTTTAGCACTTGATTGTGTCTGCACTTGAAAAGCTACTTATTTGGCAAAATTTATTCTAGAGTTAATTTCTTTCAGTATTTTAAGACCTAAGGATGCTACAAGCTATAAGGAATGAACCTCAAACATGTCTTTACAGCATCACATCAGTGAAAAATAAGTGACCTGCAGAGTTCTTTGGACAAAACAATTTAGAACAACAGTCTAGAAAAAGACTAGAAAAAGAGTGGGAAAAGTATCCAATATAAGTTTTGACTACTTCTTTGAATGCCTGACATTTTGAGGGAACAAAAATGCTGTTTATTTCCCTGGTCATTCTCACAGCTTTTGTTTGAGGAGCATGTGTACTAATTCAATTTGAAGATCTTCCAGATATTGTGAGTGGGTGGACAGAAAGCTAAGCTGGCAAGTGAATTGTCACTCATTTTATGATAACTGTCACAGTAAATACAACACTGCAGATGGACCATTTATTTCTAAGTATGAGTGCACTTACAGTGGAAGTCAGCAACACCATTACGCAAGCAAATGGTCACATTAACAGCACAGCATACTGCGAATCAAGCTTTCCTCACCTTATAAACAATATGCAAGTGACTTAAGAAAATAAGTAGAGGCACCATCCTTTAGCACTGTAAACTGAGGAAAGCTTTTGGAGAGAGAGAACAGATTTTTTTAAAAGTGAAATAAAGGGGATTTGTATCATATACACAATCTTTTCCAACACACGCATAATGCCAACATGAAGGATGCTTTTGACTCTGTTTTTTTAAAAAGACAACACAAAGCAACACACATTAGCATTTTTTAGCTTTTCCAAACAAAAGCAATCTGAGTTGGTTTTACAATTTAACACCAAATAGAGTAAAAATCAATAGCAAGTTTTAACATCATCATTCTGTGCCAAGTTCACACTATCTGACCCATACTATAAGTACAACAGGACCATTAAGCAGCACAACAGCAGTATCTGCATGGGAGTATGTTTTATGTTTTAGCCCAGTTTTATTCTTATCCCTTTGCTCCCTTGCCTTTCCCCTTTTTTGCAGACACACACGACAACTCCTTTTAAAAGCATTAAATAAATTCCTCAATGCTAAAATGCTCCAGTTTGTTCATTTGTCCTAGGCTTGGTTCCTAGAACTTCTTGTTTCTGAGACTGCCTGTAAGACACACTTTTCAGTTACATATACTTTTGCCAGAATGATTCACCTGCTTTCAAGTTGTTAAAGCTCATGCCACATGCAGCCTAGTTAAAAAAAAAAAAAAGGAAGAGAAGGTTGCCCTGTATTAGGCCCAGGCAGCATGAAGGAAGAAGGCAGTCAGTTTAAACAGAGGACAAGAATACTTGGAAGTCTTCTGAAACTGCAGTGTCAAAATGGCTGGAGCAAGGATCCTCAGAGGAAACTCAAGAAAAGAAATTTCAGGAAAGAATGACTCTGAATGAGGAATGCGCAGGAAAGAAAGACAAGAAAAAGAACTGGAACTAGGAATCAGAACAGAGAAACGTGGCAAGAATAGCAACTTAAAGGTCAGTAAAGCACACAAAAGACAAACAGCATGGGGAGAGAGAACTGAAGAAACTGGGAATGATGAATGGGAAAGAACCAAGGAAATGGAGACAGGAATGACTGGTCAAAAAGAAAAAAGTGTAACTAGTAAGGTGAGGTAAATGGAAATGGAAAAGAAAATGTAGTGGATTAAGCACCAAAGTCTCCACCACATCCCTAAGGAGCTCTACATTTGATGAATATTAATTAATCACAAGCCAGAATCAATACTGACTGTAATGAATGGAGAAAAGCACATGCCATAAAAAGGTTGAGTACTTTCATGAACTGAACTAATAAATCCAGATTTCCTAATGTTCCATGTCTTATCACTGAATTCTCTGGTGTGAAGTTCCTCCCACAGTGTTTTCTTCATGTGGGCTTTCTGACACACTGTTAAGGGCTGAGGAAAGATGCAGTCTTTCCTCCAAGAAAGAAGCAGATGAAAAAGAAAGAATGACCATGGTAGTAGGATCTTGATCCAGCCATCTTTTTTTTATATATTCCAAGAAGCCTAATATTTTTGAGCTTTTTATCAGATTTCATTGACATACAGAGCAAAAGTTCCAGTAAGGATACACATTCATATCTACATACAATAGGACTATATAAACTTTACTTTTTCAGATTTAGGTGCCAAAAAAAACCAAACTAAAAGTTCTCAGGTACTGCATCTTGGGCTTTTTTTTTTTTTTATAAATAGCTGTATTGGAGTTGCTGAAAATTATTTTAAAATACCATATATTTATATAGTATATATGCACAAGGATTATTTTTTATTTAGCAGAATTTCACACAAGGAACGTAGACTGTTCCCAGAAAGGCAGGTGCATCACCTGACGGGATTTTTTTTTGGGGGGAAGCCTATGATGCAGTATGCAGGCTCCAATGTGAGAGCAATCTCAGAGAGCGCACTGATTATCCACTTTCCCAGGTATGCCTAAAGACCGCGTTAGAAGTCACTGCTGCCAAAGGTGGAGGAGCCCCTGCAGGCAGGTCGTGATCAGCGTCAGAAGCTGCGGACAGAACAGCGCCGGAGAGGGAAACCGAGAGGGGCGAGAAGCAGCACAGGGGGTTCGGTCCTACGGGCTCATCTGGAGGTGCCGTGGGCTCCTCTCCTCTCCCTCTCCCTCTCCTCCGTGACAGCTCCACTGCCCCAGCATCCGAGAGCTCAGTAAAGCTCCATTCCCGCTCTCGTTCCAGGGATCGGGCAATCCCAGCAGCCTCTTCCAAGCGCCACACCTGTGTCCCCGCCTGCCCCGCAGCGAGGAGGCGCTAATCCCTGACGAAACGACTCCCGGGAAGGAGGACCGAGTGGACTCTGCCGAGCTCCCCCCAGGCGGACCCTCGGCACGGCTCCATCCCCCAGGACCCCCGAGGTTCCCGCTCACCTTGAACCGCCCCGACCGCCCGACAACAACCGGGCCCGCCCTGAGCCCGCCGCGCGCGCGCGGGCCTTAAACAGGGAAACGCTGGGACACCCCCTTAAAGCGGCGATGCCCCGAGCCCGGCCCGGCGGGCGCGCGGAGCTGTGGGGGGATGGCGGCTCATCGTCTGAATCGCAGAATCACGCACAATCATATTGAATCATTACGGCTGGAAAAGGCCTCCAAGATTATCGAGTCCAACCTTTGACAGATCTACACCTTGTCAACTAGACCATGGCACTAAGTGCCACGTCCAGTCGTTTCCTGAACACCTCCAGGAATGGTGACTCCGCTACCTCCTTGGGAAGTCTGTTCCAATACCTGACAACGCTGTCCGTGAAGAAATTCTTCCTGATGTCAACCTGAGCCTACCTTGGTGCAACTTAAGACTATGTCCTCTCATCCAGTCACTTGTTGCCTGGGAGAAGAGGCCAACCCCCACCTCACTACACCTTGAGCCTCCTTTTCTCCAGGCTAAACAAGCCCAGCTCCCTCAGCTGCTTCTCATAAGGCCCTTCACCAGCTCTGTTGCCCTTCTCTAGACTCACTTCAGCACCTCAATGTCCTTCTTGCAGTGAGGGGGCCAGTACAAACACAGCACTCGAGGTGTGGCCTCACCAGTGCCGAGTACAGGGGAACAGTCACTGCCCAGGTCCTGCTGGCCACGCTATTTCTGATACAGGCCAGGATGCCATTGGCCTTCTTGGCCACCTGGGCACACTGCTGGCTTGTGTTCAGCTACTGTCGACCAGCACCCCGGGTACTTTTCCACTGGGCATTTTCCAGCCACTCTTCCCTAAGCCCGTAGTGCTGCATGGGGTGGTTGTGACCTAAGTGCAGGACCTAGCACTTCAATTTATTAAACTGAGTCACTGAGAAAAGGCACTTAGAGTTTGTGAGGGTTTTTTCTTTGAGAGCACAGTTAACACCAGATGTTTGCTCCTTGCATATTCCAGTGGATGAGATTCTGTTCATTGCTGTGATATAGGGCTGTTTATAGCCATTCCTAAAATTCCAGTAAAATTGCTGTTGTGTGCAATATAACATATTTACTATATACATGCTTTTTCTATGCTTGAATACAGATGAAGATGTTTCTTTCCTTAAAAAAGAGGCTGCAGGAAGAGCCATAACTTTCCTGGGATGGGGCTCAGGTCCTGGCGCTGCCTGACAGGATTCCTATGTGTATGCCCTATGTCATAGTGACTCATCATGCTGTAAGGCAAACAGGTCTGTGAAGTGGCCACTGAGTCGATGGCAATTACTGCAAAGCTTGGAGTGACCACTTAAGACTGGAAAAGCTCTGACTAATGATCCCAATAACTTTGTACTCTGCCTCTCACATAAAGGTAGGCAAAGCCTTTCTGTTGTAGTTTTACCCATAGCGTTGTAGGTGTAAGTGAATGATTTTTATTTGTGCCACCATAATATATAAAACTTTGCATTTCACATTAGTTAAAATGACATAATTGGAACTGAGATGGTCTAGGGGGCAAAAAATTAAGTATCTTAATAAGGGCATTTATACCTCCATACTTTTTTTTTTCCCCAACTTGAATCAGTTGATCTAATGACAGGTCAACTTATTGTAATTGCAATGCACTGAAAGCAGGTCTTCAGGGTTGAATATGTCTTCATAGTTTCGGATGAGCATATCTTGCATGTAGGAGGCCTGCATTCAAATGAATGAGCACTGACTTGCCTCATACTTGTGCAAGAAAAAAGCAGCACAATTATTACAGAAATAATTATTTCAGAAAACAATGTTACATGTCACTACATGAGCAAACAGGAAAATGATTAGTGTATTACTGGAGAGCACCCTGTTAATTTAGAAGCTGTGTATCTCAATTACTAGTAATAATTGAAAGAAAAATGGGGAAAGGGAAAAGGTATGCTCTATATGGACACATGCACCTGTCTTTTTCCTCTGTATTATATGACCACAATACAACTTTAGGTATTTTATAAAAATACCAAACACCCCCCTCCAAAACCCTAAACCCAAACACATTAAATAGTATTTCAAAAGTTCTGTACAACCCTACATTCTCTTGCCTAGCAGACCAGCTGTGTTTCCTCCACAAACAAGGTTATCCTGGAAGGTAGTTACAGCAATCATCTGCATTTTGCTGTTTAACCCTTATGGTCACGCTCACCTCCCCCCTTGTCTCTTTTGTCAAGTAATTGTTAAATGAAGCTATTATAAAATAAGCTTAGGTGTGTACTTACACTGCAGTAGCTATTCTGCACTGACTTGCCTTCTGGATACATTTTCGACTCTAAAAATCCCTTTTTGTGGTTCAGCTTGATTCACCTCAGACTCAAACATACAAATTCACCCCTTGTGTGAAATAAAACTGTCTATGCAAGCAGGCCATTTTAGAATAGCTGTTACATAACAGATATTAAGGATTGTTACCACTTATAAACAAGGCTACACCAACCTGGATGTCATAATTTTAAAGTCAACCAGACATGGGGCAGGGATGAAATGGAGGATGTGTTTGAGCTGGGAGATGGTTGAGGTAATTGTCAACAAACTATTGCTGCCTACCCAAATAGGGAATGTCATTCAGTTGAGCCTTACTTCACTGAACAGATCCTCAAGGTATTCTCTGACCAACTTCAGGCAAATTTGAGAAAGTAAAAACATTTCTTGGTCACCTAGTGGGATAAAAAACTAGTCCCATTTGATCCTTTTAGAACAAAGAGGAAACAAAACCCAAAAAAGGCTCATGGATAAGTCATTACCTCACAAAATCATGTGTAAACTTGGACAAACTGTAAAAGTGAAACAGCTGCCTTGTTCAGTGGTAAAAATCATATTGCCATCAATTTTAGTGAAGCCAAGAGCAATAGTTAAAATAGAAGTCAAAAATCAAAGTCTCAAGGTTTTCTTTTTTTTTTCCTTCTTTAACTGACTGTCTGACTCCAAATTACCTTTTTGTTCCTGTTTACCTGCCCTTAATATAGAAACAAAGTTACATGTTCTGCCTATACTGTGAGGCTTAGATGTTTTTAAAGTACAAAGTAATCCTGTTCATTTTCCAAGATTTGCTGGGCTCATGGGTCATTTTGATTAGTCTACATCATAATAATTCACCTTTTACACATTGCCATGTTCATGGGTAACTCCCTCTCGGCAGATGTGTCCCCTTTCTTTGTTATTTTTAATAAATGTCACTATAATAAGTAGTCTTTAAATCTGTCTAGATGAATAATACAGATGTTGCTTATGTAATTGAAGTGCAGGTGGGTTTTGGCAATCAAAATCCTCTGGGGTTTGCATGAGCTCTAAATGACACCAGACGCTTTAGCCTATGTGTGTTAGGGAGCAAAGCTGTTTATGAGGTCTCTCAGGAAACATCCTTCATGGATTCTGTGGATAGGAATGATCAGTTAGATTACTCAAATCCAGCACAACTTAAATCTTTCTTTTTGATGTAACAAGTCTCTTTCATGATAGGAAACTAAGATGTCATCTTCTGCTGTGGGGAAGCATTTTTTCCAAGGGTGCAGAAAGTTAGAGAAACATTTTTTAAACTGTTCTTTGGAGAAGTGATGAAATGTTGATGGAGGTATCTTGAGAAAAGGTGTGTTTCTCCATTTACAAAGCGGACTTGTGGAAGAGCTCTGTGAACCCCGTGTTCTTGGGTAACAAAATCAGTTCACTTGTCCTACAAATTCTAAAACACTGTTTCAGGCTGCGGTAGGAAAGACTATTGCAAAATTTTCTGTGGTAGACTTGATATTTCTGATTTTCTAAACTATTAGTTTACTAGTCTTCAGTTAAGTTTCGTGCCCTCTTTGCTGAGCAAGAAGACCAGACAATGAGAAGCCTCCCTTGTTCACTCGATGAAATGTCAGCCAACAGCCTGAAGTGCTGCTGAGTGTAGTTTGAGCTAATCCATGTACGTTTGCATGAAATGGCTTAAGAGTTTGCAGATGATTCATTCTGACAGCTGAGCTGTGGATGCAATAACTTCAGCAGAGGACAGGAACACCATAGGTCGTTACAGCCATTTGCAGTGACTATTTGAATCAGTGTAAGTGATGCAATATATGAATGGAAAAATTTTAGCTTGAGACAGCTGCTGAGGTTGAATTGAGCTATTCAGCTGCCATCACTTCAGAGTGACATCCCATGTCATGGAGTGCAGTTTAAAGGTGATTTATGAGCAGCTCAGCTACCTGTTGGCTGAAAATGCTAGAAAGGGTAGACTACTGGGGAAAGCAAGTTGTCAGCTGACTCAAGTTATGCCATCCACTTCTGAATTGTTTCTGCTTTTGCAGTTCATATTTATGCATGTCCTTCAATGTATCCAACAATGTATCCCCGGTGGACTGAGCATTAGCTTGAGGCAGAGATATTTGTGGGAAAGTTTTGCAGGTGGACACTTAGCTGTCATAAGAGACTAACGTCTTCTGGTGCTAATTGTTGGGTTAATCACAAAGTGAGCTTCATCTGTACAGGTAAGAATACAGATAAGAAGCAATTGCTACTTTTAACAATAATTTGTTTTTCTGATGTTTAATGATTGGGAATGCCCCAACCCATCTTTCTTTGTCATCATTTCAAAACTTTCATCTGGGTTCTGACTGGCTGAAGGGCATAGGTAGGACCTGGATTTGCTCTGTCCCTCACAATTTTTGTGATGGTAAAGAAGCTTTGCTCTATAGACACACTTTGCCAGTCAGAACTACTGATTTTGATACAGATTTACACACAAGATTATCTGTAGGTCACATCTTGAAGAATCACATGCATTTTAAGGTAAATAACTTCTTTTATTAGTAAAGAAAAATATGTCAGCAACACACCTTTATATGTGGCTTCTGTAAGGAGAACACAGGCTTAAAAGGTTTTTCCATAAATGATGTTGGGCCTGATCCTTAACTATTTGGTATTTAATAATACCTTTTAAAACCATAAAAAGTGAGCACAATATGTTATCAGTTTAATCGATACTGATTACTACTGTTTGACCATCATAAACTTTATTCATAATTTTGCTTCCTTATATGTCTGTGCCTTTTTTTCATCCTTAAGAGAAGAAATAAAATACTGAAATCCTTGTTGCAGAGACTGATTTTCCTTTTGTCTTTATTTTGTTAGTGACAGTTTCTTAAATCCAAGTTACATTTTGATATAACTACTTATTTAATGTTTATAAATGACCTGAGCATATTGCAGATGAAAACTATCCTATTGCTGTGCAGCATCATATCAGGATCACATCTTTCATTTTTTATTGCAGAACAGTTGAGGAAATTAGGAATTTCTGTTTTAAACTGCTAGATAAGCATCCTACATTTGTGCAGGAGCTTTCTTTCTTTATTGCTCTGTGTGCCATTTCCATTTAATGATATGTCCCAGTTACACATAAAAAAAAAAAGTTCTACTAGTACTCTTTCAGAAATCTGCAACCAGTGAAGTACTAACATAAGTATGGTTAATCTTTCACACTCTAAGATTCAGACATGTCTCTGTATCAGAACAAAAACACCTTGAATTTTCCCAATTTAATTTTCATCACTCATCTGTTGATGAAAAGACACCATTGAAAAGTTAAAATGTGAATGTTGTTGTCATGGCCTGTAGTTGTTGTACATGCTTTGTCATGCAAAATTGTAATTCAAAACAGGAAAGATTGAAGGGTTTTTAAATGAAGAATACTGATAATCTTGAAAGTATTTCTCTTACTGCTGTTTTTTCCACTTTGTCTAAAATATGCTGTGAGATTTGAAACAAAGTTGTTAAATTTAAGTGATCTCTTATTTTGTCTTGCTTCCCACTAGTGTGAATGGAAATTTGAAACATTTATTGAAAAGAAAACTAAATTTGTCATTTAGAAAGAACTGAGATTATTGTAAATTAAGCTGCATTATGTGAGAGTCCAAGATAGTAGACCATCCTGAAAAATGTGAGGAAGGAAGAAATGTGGTCACAAAAGCTCAATTACTTATTTAGAACACAAAATGATTTTTGTACAATCAAACTTACACTGTGCTAAGATATGTTTCTTTAGTTTAAAATTGCTGGCAGCAAATGGTCAAGACAAGTGTTTCTATTTAAACGTCGTCATACATATCATACTATCATATGTTTCTGAGGACAGAAAATGTACGAACACCATTTGTTGAGAATGCTATCAATTGCTGCATCAGAGCAAGAGGCAGCAGTGTGTGACAGACCGTGTTGCATGGTGAAATCCTAATATTAATTGAATATTTCATAGTATTTCTGTTATTTTTTGTAATTGAAATTAAAATTCATTGTAAAACTGCTCTGTTCTTTTTTATTTATGCATCCCAATGCTCAGAGAGCTAATGCTAATGGCTTATAGAAGCACAAAGAGAACAGGGTCTTCTAGAATCAGAAAAAAATTGTTCATGTGAGGAATATGTATGAGGCTGTGGGAAGTTATATGTGGTATAGCTTCCTTATAAGACTTCTTGGTATGCTAATCCTTGATCAAGTAGAATTGAAAAATCCATGTTTCAACCTATCTGTTTATGAAAAAACACATTTGGGATGTAGATGAAAGATGGAAGCTGATAAAAGGTGAATAAAGGCAGGTGTTGACAAGGAGAAAAATTAATTAGGAGGAAGCTGCTTCAGAAGGAACTTTCCTTGCACTAGTATCTTGTTTCTGCAGTGCTATTTCTGAAAAGCAAGTACTGGTTTTTGGAAGAGGACTATGCAGATTTGCAAAGTCTCAAGATAACCAAAGGCATATTTTTTGGAGCTCTGTGTAGGGCTTATTCCAGAGCTGCTGGATATAAGTAAAAAGTTTCTCATCCATTCAGCACATGGATGTTCCCTTCTGAAAATTTACAGCACTTGGTTGTTATCAGCCACTTATTAATGACTATAATATCAGTAAATCATCTGTTGTACTTCACTGGCCTGGAAATGAGAATTTGCAGAGACATTCACCTGTTTTCTCTAAGGAAAAGAAGAGTGATCAGTAAGCACAAATGGCCTGGAAGGAATTAACATGCCAGTTACTATATTCTTGAAGACTGTGCTTGCCCTTATTATCATGGGTGATAAAGTATTTTATTTGACATGTGAAACTTAAATGGCAACTGTTTTGAGTCTCTGCTTAGCAGCTGTAGGATAAGTGTGAGGGTTGTCTTTTAGAGGGTGTTTAACAATTGGTAGCTGGCAGGGCTGAGGCAGCTCAGCAAAACAGGTTTCAGATCAACACTGCACACCGTGTTTCACCAGCATAGCTAGTAGGCAGTGAAGTGGCTTCATACCATTTCTAAATGACTGACTCTCAGGGCATTTTGGGAAAAACATTCGTGCATCTACTTAGGAAATGAGTACTTTGTGCAGCTTGCTGTGATGTGCCATGCAAGATAGTAGTAACAGGATACTCCTCTAGGCCACTTAGTGGGTACTGGCTTTACAAACACTGCAAATTGCATTAATTTAAGGTAGAATGGTGAATGAAAATTGACAGGAATAAATAGGCTGTATCTTAGTTCTGGCAAAGATGTTGGATATTTTAATTATAGCAATACATGACTAGTTGGAGATATCAGGTCTACAAATCAAGGAGCTGTCCAAGTAAACTTGTGACACTATTTCTACAATTAGTATTTTCTCACAGTTCCCAGCACTACTTTTTGGAACCTGAAATGGCATTACAGAATTTTGCTTGGATGTCAGAGAAATGTAATCAGGATGCTGTTTTCTGGAACAGACTGGAAGAATTGTGGCTGAGGGTCTGCTGGTGATACTTGAATCACAGCTGATGATTCTAAGACTGAAGTGCACGCAGTAGGAGAAAGTTCAATTTTTAAAACCAATGCTCTCCAAAAATATGTTCATGTTTAACTCCATTACCTGATTCTTTTATGTCCCTGTTCATTTTTGTGTGTCCCCCCTATGCAGCAAAGCTCCACCCTGCAATTAGAAAGTCATATGTCATAATGAATTGTGACAGTGTTTTGTTGTTAGGAAGTCCTCTTTCTTGTCCTCTCTGTTGCTTTGAACCTCTGATAACGTCTTCTGCTCCTTAGCCAATCTGCATCTTTCAAGAGCCTCCACTAATCTTTCACAAAAAGGAAAAAATCCCCAAACACCCAACTGTTATAGTTACATGAATTGAATAGCAGTAACATTGTTTTCTTAGTAGTGCAGATATTAGGAATGATGATCCTATAACTTTTCTTACTATACATTGTTTCAAGATAAGAGGAGGTTTGAGGGTTGTCCATGGTGGGCTTTTTGTTGATTTGTTTGGGGGGGTTGGGTTTTTTTGTTGTTTTGGGTTTTTTTCTTAATTGGGCTGGTTTTTTCCCTTGCAGATTTTGGATGCGATTTTCCTGAACCACTTCCCATTCTTGACAAAGTCTAGAAGAGATAGGTTTTCTCCATCTCTTCTGTGATGCACTTTGATATGTAAAGCCCAATATCATGCTTCTACAGTGATTGCTGGTGGACAATGCTACTCCTTGCCTTGAACATGGTGGATTTCTGCTGTTTCTCGTTAGAGTGGCACCATGAAGACAACATAAGCATATTCAGAGCACTTCTTGTGGGGAGGAGATTCTGCTGAAAGCAAGACAGTGATTGCTTTTTTTATTGCTTGAGGCAGTGGTGATATCGGAGGATGCCTCTCTCATACACATGAAGAAAGAGCAAATAAACTAACTTGCAAGTATCTAATAAACAGAGGCTATGGTGAATCCAGCAGAGACAGAAAACACTCGAGCAAGTGGTTTTGCTTGGTATTTGAATATTTTTTCAGTTGCTGCCTTTGTAGGTCATACGTATTCCTGTCTGTTCTACTGCAGATCTCAGTTACACTATCGTCCTCCAGCTCGTATCCTTTGCTTTCTCAGTCCGCTGTGGCTTCAAGGAACCAGACAAGTCTCTGCAGAAGCAGGGGCAGGGGGAGATGAGGGAGGAGCATGCATTTGCAAGAGAGGAAAGATCACGCTTAGTTTATAGCAGGGGAGGGTTTTGAGGGTACTTGCAAAATGTCTGAAATGCATTGATGAAAGACATCATTGCTGCCTGTTTGAACTGCTGCTCCCCATTTTCTTCAGGCTAGCAATCTTGTGGCAGCATGAAGGTATGTGTTTCTGTTGATTAACAGAAATACACTAATAATGCGCAAATGCTCAGTGCACAATATACCAGTATAACCACACCCATATTTCTGCCTTGGAATACCACATCCTAGCTAGGGCTGTTGCTTTGAATTTGCATTTTATGCCCTATGTAGATATTGATAAATAGGTCTAGTTGTAGACTGTACTATGAGTATAAGGCTTTTGAGGTTCCTGTTGACAAGAAAATAAAAAATTAGCAGGTTTCTATTAAAAAAAGAGAAGGAGAGACAAAAAAGGGGAATATCCATAATGACGTTTGTGGTGATAAACACACAGAGAGTAAGTGAATTAATTTTCCTTATAATGGAAAGTACATGCTATGTACTTTATAAGAGAACTAAGGAATAATCAGAGATCACAGAGACAAGCAGACCAGCTAGTTGGGATAGGTCACAACTTGGTATTGAAAGGCATCCGGAGGACTGTCAAAATACTTCTGGAGTCCAGGCCTGGAAATCAGTATGATGCAACTTGCACACAAATTCAAGAAGAATAAAAACTGCACAGCAATTTACCAAATACACTGCAGCATAACAGTGATGACAGGAAAAGCTCTGCAGCCTGGCTTGCACCAATGCAAACTCCCAGCACAGGCAGGCACGGAGTGTCAGTAAAGAAAGATTAAAGAGCAGAGGGACAGATAAGGTCATCAAGGTGCATAACTAAGTGGTTGCAGATTATTTGGTACATGCATGTCATATATATCTTGCATGTTTCTGTCTCCCGCTATGATTGATTTATGTCTCCCTGTCCTTCTACCATTTATTTATGGGATGGAACAGGAATGAATCCTCATGAGACAGAGTACCATGTGCTACCTGTGGAACCTGATGTTAGCAAATGCTTGCTTTTTGATTCCCCTGCTGGTCCTAGATTTGAAACATACTGCATATGTTTCAATTTAATTGCCATGGTACTGAGTCATTGCCACTAAAATCTGTTTGTGCTGAAAGCTCCTTGAATGATTGTAAGTGTCAAATGATTTGAAATGGGTTTTGAGATTGCTACTTGTAATATATCAGCTACTGAACCTCAGGAGTTCCTGGTTAAGAGATGATTTTAAGGATGCTCTTCTACATATGCACATACATAAATGGATATATAAAAATTGCACATAAAAATAAGACATAATAGAAATATTCCAGAATCCTGCAAATCTTTATATACAATACATGATTAGTTATGAGTAGTTTCTTGATGTCAATGGGGCAAATAATATTTTCATATTATTAAATAGACTAATGATCAAATTCATTAACTTCTGTGTGCTTCAATAAAAAATTGGTCTACTCAGCCTATTAAAGGAACAGACTGGATTGTCATCTGTAAAACTAATACCTAATAGCATTAATGTTATAAATGTTATAAATGTTATAAAAAGAAAAATATTCCAGCTCATTGTTTCAAATTCCAGTCTTTATTTCTGTTATTACACTAAATTCAATCAAGCCGTGACTTTACTCCACAGTACATGCTGTCAATATTTCTTTTTCTTTTGTTTGTTGGGACTCTGAGTGCTTCTAGGGGGTTTCTCTGCCTGGGATCAAAGCCAACCTAAAGAAAGCACAGCTGGTTATCTTGGGGAAGAAGAGATAGAATAAGCTTTACTGGAAGTCACTTGCCAAAACAAGCCTCAGTGGGGGCTTCTGCCATATTTTCTTGGGAGCTGCTTTAAGCTAAGGCTCTTGGATGTGGCCTGTAGTAGCAGAGTGTGTTCCTTTAAGACATGTTGCACTCTTGTAATGCATAATGAGAGGTAAATTCCAGAAAGAAATCTGCTATAATAGTAGTCATCAAACCATTTAATGATTCTAGCATTAAAAATATGTATTAGAATTTAAAATATGCATATGCCCACCAGTTCTTGATAATTCTTGCCCACCATATTTTTCAGGAGTATTTCCACTGATCTGAAGTATTCTTGATCTTGTTGAGATCTATTAGTGCATGCACTTTTCCTGAAGTAGTAGTATTATTATTTATATTATCTAAATTTTAATGATAAATAGCTAAAGAGAGCTAATTACTTTACAGTGCTTAACATTTTCAGAATTCTAATATAGAATACTATGTATATTAATTAGTTCATTTTCTAACAGTTCCTCTTACACAGTGGATAAGAAAATAAAATCTCTAAATACTTAAGAAATAATTAGATGAAGTTTGCAGCCAGCTTTTTAAAAAATTGTCTTATTTTAAGTGATTTTTTGTTTGTTTGGCTGGTTGTTTTTTTAATATCATCTTGCTTAAGGTTATTTGAACCTAATTTTCAGAAGAACTTGTGTCATTGTTCAGTCAGTTGAAGAGTAAGAAACATTTGGTATCCTATAATTGCATGTGTAGACTACTGACACTTAGATGAGAAGACATGTTGTAGTTTAGTACAGTCTGCATTCCGAGCTCCTAAAATACAGGAAAAGTATAGTGTGACAGATGAGTTTACATGTGGACTTGAGCATTTGGAGCTAACCAAAACTCAGCTATTGAACCCCTCTGTGGCCTTCAGCTCACCACTTAGCTTCTTCAAATATTGTATTTTTCTCAGTTGTAATGAACAGTGAACAGTGTTACCACAGACTATTGTTTGTATACAAATAATGTGGGATTCTGGGAAAAGTGATAGCAAATGCAGAAAGGACTGTAAAGTTTTTAAGGCTTCACAAGCTAGCAAAATTAGGAAGGAAGGTCAATAGTTCTGGTTTTCAGCATGCCATATAATTTGATACTTCATAGATTCTTGCACTGTCTTTCTCACCCCAGTGTCTGAGCTTCTTTCAGCAGCATTTAAGTAACGTGAATAATTTTGTTTTATATGTGGTTTCTTTTCTAAACCACAAAGGGTGTCTCTCCCTTTCCCTCATGTAACAAAGGTATAATCCTGGTTCTCAGGGAGCCAGTTCATGATAGTGTGTGTGGATGTGTATACATTTGTATTTACACACACATGCTTTATAAATAAATACATGTATTTTCTTCCTAAGTTGATCAAAGAAGCTGAATCTTGCTCAAGTTAGTGAAGTAAACTCAGTGTTTTAATTTTAAATTCAGATATGAAGAGTCAAATAAATGTGCAAGTTTTTTTTTTTCATTTTGAAAACTCTTTTTAAAAAGGCAAACCTCTTCTTTCTGAACATTCTATCTCTGTCTGCATCAAGTTTCCCAAGAGAAGTTGTACCCTAGAATAATATTTCAAATGTAAATCTTGAGTAATTAATTTTAGTTCTGACAGAGATGGGAGATAGACATTGATATTGGGGAAATTCAAATTTCTCTGTAGTAAAGAGTAATTGGTCTTGTATAAAAAACATTTTTACAAACATTTTCTTCTGTAATAATGCTGGAAAATGGTGGCTATGAGGGAATGGGCTTCTTTGTATTTAGGCTGATGGTCTTCTAAATTGACAAACTCAAAACTAAAGCCCAACAAACCTGAAACACACACAATCACTTGTATTTCCTATGATAATTTTTCAAACTATTTTACTATTTTTTAATTAAGTCTCCTCTTACATGAGATAAGGGGATTTGCTTCTTGAATCACACTATCACTCAGGTTGGAGGGGATTTTGGGAGGTTACCAGTTCAACCTGCTGCTCAAAGCAGGGTCAACACCGAAATCAGACTATCCTCACTAGCTGTTGAAATTTCCACTGTTTCAATTTATGATAATTGTCTTTCTCCCACTGCATACCTCAACAAAGGGCCTTGTTTTGTCTTCTCTTGTAGGAAAAGACCTAATCTTGCAGCTACTAGAAGACTGGTGTTAAGTCTCTTTTACCTGTTCCTGCCACAGTAGACAACTCCGGCTTCCATTAGCCTCTCCTTTCATAGAACATCTGCCAGCACCTCAGCATCTTGGCTTCCTTCTGGCTCTAGTTTATCAACATCTTTTTTGCATTGGGGTGCCTGTGCAATGGCAAAAGATTAGTCTGGTCAAAGTGCAGGGCTTTATATTAGTCTGTGTTGAACTTCGTGTGGTTCCTGTCAGTCCATTTTCTACCTTGTCTAGAGACAGCCCTGCCCTTGAGCATTGAATATATTTATGGGATAAACATTGCAGCTATTCATTACTGGCTTATGCTGACATTAGTTTTTTAAAATAAATATCACATCCAATAGAAATTTTAGAGGAAATTTCAGTGTGATTATGAGGTGGAAATTTTTGGCTTATCGGAATCTGAAACTCCTATTACAAAGGGTGTAAATACTTTCTTACTAGCTATAGTGGTTAAGACCTTCATTTTATACTGAATTTCAGCGAGAACTACTAGCTCCTTATTGCCTCCTATCATTCTGGAGCAATAGTTCAGCTTCTGAGGGCTAGAAAGAGGATGGGACCTTGGCTCTACTCTGACGTGGTGAAAAGAGTGCCACCTACTGAGCCTGTGGCCCAGTTTTGCAAACCTAAGTATGTAAAGCATAGTCTTTAATCCAAATTCTGACTCAGTGCAATCCAGTTTATTAATGATATGAGTTGATGCTGTTACACTACAAGATGTGTCTGTACAAGCCAAAGAAACCTGAGATTTTATATGCTGATAGCTAGGAAATCTTCCTTCTTCAATGTAGCAATAAAATAACGACATAACAGGGAATGCATATGTATTAAGATTTGTTACTGTAAAACTGATGGAAGTGCAGCTGTCATGTAGCATCAGCAAATGTTGAGAAAAGGAGAAAGAAAAAGAAAACTTAAAAAGCATAGCAAAAGCTGCTACTGATAAGAAAAAATTATGATGGCTGGTTCCAGAGAAGATGTAAGGACTGTGTAACGTGAGGAACAGTCTAGGAACTAGATTATACACCTAAGAGTGGGTGTATAATGGCAAAATTTTTACAAAATACTTCATAAAACTTTTATTGCTCAGTAAGATATCAGTAAGATAAAACAGTAACATGCAGTTCTATAAACACCATGGTGTCTAAGTGTGCTGCTTCTATTTTAGGTCTATAAACTAGTTGGTGTACCTACCAGTTCACTTGTTTTTGTTCTTATCCTATTTGGTATGTTTAGGAAATATGACCATCCTTTCCTACAGATTTTGCACCTTATAGTGTGTTTCAGCTTTGTCCTTGTGGTTACTATGCTTTCTTTGGCTCAGCAGGATTCCTATCTACCTTATATGTTATTTAGGAGGCAATTATCAAAACCAACAACGTTAGAATGTCTCCCAGAGCAGGGCAGAAAGCACACTCCCTGGCCTGCGCAATGTTAGCTTCTGTAGCCGGATGATGACGTTTCTGCCATTGTCTGCTGCTTTTACACGATTAAGTATTGTGAAACACAAGACACTGGTCATCATTTTGCTCCAACCTCCAAAGAGGTGAAGTACAACATGCATTTGTTCTGTCTGCAAGGAAGAGATACACTTTTCCGTAACAATATGATTTACAGTCGCAGAAGACTGGTGGTGTTTGTGTTTGTTGTTGTTGGGTTTGTTGGTTTTTTTCCCCTCCAGTGAAAAGTGAGATAAGCAATTATAATCTTATCAATATCTGATGTGCTTCATGAGAGGCACTGATTGCCTAACATTTGTAACAGAGAGGAAATAACTCCAGTTTATGGAACCTGTCTTTTTAATCTTTACTAGGGCAAATTAAGAAAATGGGGTTTACGCCTTTGACTACAGCTAGTCATTATATGTTCAATTATTTATATTTGCTTTACATATTAGGTAAATTGTGAACACCTGTGAATATTCTTTTTGTACTGATTTATATAGTTATAGATCTATTGCTTCTGTCTATTCAGAAGTTTAGAAGAGTAAATGAATTAATGGTAATATGAAGAGTTTTCCTTGAAGGTTGATGCAGTGTCTATTGAGACAATTGTATCAAATGATAACCATGGTTAAGAAAGAAAAAAAACTTTACTAGTAGTACCCGTGGCTACTATTTTGCTCTTTACCTCCATGTGTCTCTCACTGTTATTCTCTGCACTGTGACAGGAAAAGATTGGGTGTGGTAATTAGACTACTGACCTGGGACTCGTCAGAGAAACCTGGTTATGCATCTGATATGTTCTGTAGTCATGGGCAAGTCACTTCTCTGGGCTTCTGTTTCCACACATCTTGAGCTTCCCTGGTAAAAAGTTCTGCAGGAACTATTGAGAAAGAAATGCAAACTACAGTAAGCAGTGCAAAAATTACTTCTGTATTTCACTCTATAGAGCAATACATGCTGGAAGGGAAACTGCCCTGCTGGTCTGAAAAAAAAAAAGAAAGCAGCTATGCTACTGCGTGCACTGAATGATATGAGTCTGGATGAAGGTAAACACGTGGCAACGTGCACGTTAGAGAAAAATGTTTCGCATTTTCGTGTTGCTTGGCACATTTCACTGAATGTGAGTATAATCTGTGAATGCTGTCTAAAGGTCATTTTATAATCTAAAAGTTTCATCGATTGTGAACAAACTCGAGTAGCAGAGCAGTCTACAGAGGGAGCAATGACAAAGCAGCTTCTTTATTTCCTGCCTTAGTAGGGTAGAGTAGCATGCCTGTATTAGCCAGCACACTGTGTTTTTTATTCTCGGACCAAGGCAACAGAGGAAGCCATATTCCAGTAGACGAGCTGAACGTTTTCAGAAACCTCAGCAGTATGTGTTCTTGTGAAAGTACATTTCAGGTGTTTGGCAAAATAGCCAACAGCATAGACGTGACCTAAGGATTTGCGTAAGACAAAAATCCTTTCTCCCTTCCCAGTTTTTCCGCTTTTTCTTCTGAAAAAGCTGTGAAAAAAGGGCCCCAAAGGGGGAAACAGAAAAACATGTTTTCCTCCGGTACAAGTGATTCCTTAAAAACGAAAGGTGCTAGCTTGTTTTTCTTTAGACAGAAAAGCCATGAAGCCTAACTTTGCTGGGGAGGCCGGCACTGAACTCGCGGCATCAGAGCGGTGCGTTCCGCCAGGTGTTGGACACGGCAGTATTTTGCAGGGCTTGGCTTCCAAATCAGTGCTGCAAACTCTCTGCCCGCCCCTCACTCGTTGGGGTTTTCCCCTCCTTCCCTGCCAGCAGCCACAGCCGAGCGCAGAAGGTCAAGCCGAGATGTGTGCATAAGGGCAGGGGGCCCAGGCCGGTGCCGGGCAGAGGCGCCGAGAGCCCGCCGGGAGCTTCGCCCGGGGGGAGGAGGAGGAGGGCGGGAGGAGGAGGAGTTGAGGAGCCCGGGCCCGGGAGCCTCCCCGCTTACCGCACTAGGAAGTGACGCTTTCCCTGAGTCCCGGAGAGAAAGAAACAAAGTTTGGGTTTTTTTCCCCTCCTTCTGCGCCCCCGCCCCCCTTTCCGAACAGGCGCCCCGCGTCCCTCGCGGCGCCCGCCGTGCCTCGCTGCGCAGGTGAGCCAGCACGTTCTCTTTCTTCCCTCTCCTGTTTTCCGCGCCTTTATTTTTTTTTTTTTTTTTAATTCGCAAGATTTGCTTCCGTTTTCCTGCCATTTTGGAGAGAGGGGTGACTTTCCTGGGGCTTTTCTTTTGAGGGTGGTGGTGCGTGCTTTGTGTGTGTGTGCTGGGTGCAGGATGAGGAGCAGAAGTACCTGTGGAGGTGATGAAGGCGGCTGGCTCCGCGCCCGAGGCGCGCAGCCCCGCGGGGCCGGGGCAGCGGCACTGCCGGCCCGCCTGCTGCGGGGGGCCGTGCTCGGCTGCTGAGCCATCGCCTCCCGCCTTGCCGAGAGTTGTTACGAACGCTCCGGAGGGGTTTCTGCGCGGC
Source organism: Chiroxiphia lanceolata (assembly GCF_009829145.1). Classification (NCBI taxonomy): domain Eukaryota; kingdom Metazoa; phylum Chordata; class Aves; order Passeriformes; family Pipridae; genus Chiroxiphia; species Chiroxiphia lanceolata. The sequence goes on from NC_045642.1 coordinate 28,077,091, forward strand.
TGCCTGGCTGCGGCAGGGCGTTCGGGATGTGTCCGTGTCCGGGTGAGCTGCCTGCGGATGGTACTTTGGGGGATTGGTTTGGGTCGGGGGGAGGTTCCCTTTGCTCGCTGCGTGCCGGAGCCGGGGCAGCCCGGCGTGTGCGGCGGCCCTGGGCGCTGCGGGGGAGCCGCCGAGCCTCGGCCGCCGCCGAGCGAGCAGCGTGGCCGGGGTTGGATCGCTCTGCTGGGGTTTACGCAGTGGAGGGGGATGGGGAGGAATTTGTTAGATAATTTCTGAAAATCCCGTGCTCGCCAGCGTACAGCTCTTTTCTGGCAGCAACTGCAAAGGACTGATTCGTTGCAGTTAGCACTAAAAGCTAACAATACACCTACGCGCGTATGTGAGAGTCTTATATAATACTTACGGGGTTTTTTTTAAACAGGCATAAGCAGGATTTATTTTTGGTTTGTAAAGTCTTGTGTGGTTGCAGCTTGCAGAATTAGCGAAACATTCAGTTTGCTCGACAGAGATTTACTTTCCATCTTCTTTAAAACAGCTTAATTTTTTATAATAATTTGATTTCATTCCGACTACGTGTTTTGAGCGCAGTGTAAAGGCCATGTGTACTGGAGCAAGCAGTTAAGGGAGGGGAAGAGAGAAAAGAATTGTCCTAATGCGGACACTGATATTAGGTTGTTTAGAGGGCGAGACTGCAGTTCCAAACAGCAGCAGCTTTATGACTGTGTGTAATTACAGAGTGATTGCATAGGACAGCATTGTTGGAACGAATACGTATACACAGGCTATTGTGCAAGATTTCTGTACCGAACAAAACCTAGTTTTGCATTGCAAATGCTAAAGAGAACGTATTCTGCGTTGAACTGCCACGTTCCTCTTTAACTTCATCGGAGAATTAGAAGGGGAGGTGGGGAGAAGTGGAGCAAGGCTGATCATAGAAGTCACGGACCTGAAATACTCAGCAGAAATGCCGCGAGTAGTCTCTCAAATCACAGCAGACAGAAACTGAAAGCTCGTTGAATCTGTGGGTTCATGTTTCTAAAGTGATTATGCAGCAAGTGAAAATCAAGCAGGCTTGCTAACGCTCCTGCAGGTTTAGTGTAATTCTTGCTCCGGTCTGATTTCTTGTGTGCCTGTGTTAAAATAAGCAACTGCAGTTCAGTTAGCTTGCTTGGAAATGGAGAGAAGAGCATTGAGAAGAGTTTCTGTGTCAGGCCACAAAAAATTAGAGCTTGAAAGGAAGTACGCTTAGAGCATGCTGCTTCAACTTTAACTAGAGTTCCATCTCGTTCAGTGATCTTGCAGGCAGTATTGACTGAGGGGATAGTAAGAAGCATTGGGAATGTGTGCCACTGACACTGTACTAGTAAGTGGTTTAGGTAAGACTTTGAAAGACTGACATAGTTATGCCAAAGTTCTTGTGGGTGCAACTTAAGGTCACTAAGATTTGTTTTTCAGAGGTGCTGGTTGTCTGTTATTTTTATCATCTTAGTTTTGGAAATACTTAAAATTAAGGAAATATCAGATCTGAAACATTTCAGATCTGGTACTCAGAAATTGGCCTTTCTAATATTAGAGACATTTTTCTAGAAATGTTGTCTTTAGGCATCACTGCTGATGTCTTAAGTGCAACAAAGGCTTGTAAAGTGTTTTGAGTACTGTGATGGAAAGTACTATAAATATGGAAAGCTGCTTTAAAATTACTTGATGTTCAACTAGAATATATTTTAGCTAAACACGCAGATCATCTTATTATTGGTAGTTTCCTCAGGTTGTCAATGAAATACTGCATGTAAAATGTATGTAGCTTTGTTAATGAAGAATATACAGATGTACTGATGGTGTTTGTTTGTTTGTTTGTTTGTTTTTTAGCAAGTGGCTAATGATCTATAGGACAAGGCCTGTCACTTGTCAAGCTTTCATAGTGATCCTTCTGTAATTTTATTGGAGCATTTTCTTTTAATACAAAATGCATATATGTTAATCTGTGCATTACTGTGGTGTTCTACCTGTAGATTTTTCTTGGGATTGTACTTCATGTCTTGACTGACTTGTCAATCTATCTTATACTGGATGTTTTAACGTCAAAATTACCTCTGGAGTAAAACAGGAATAGTGCTTAAAGATTCCTTGGATCATTTGTGGTACTGATACAATGTAGTCATTCCTTATGCTAAGTCTTTTGCTTTTCACAACGTGTGTGGTAGGAGAGAAAGTTTTAGGCCAGGATTCCTCAGGCTTGTATACTAAGGAGTAGGTAACTTGCATGTCCTTGAGTCGTCCTGTGGAATTAGTCATAGATATATATACATTTGTGTGCATGTTAGCAAAACAGAGGCATAGCCGTGCTGGCCTTTAGCCCATTGAGGTGCATGGGAGTAGTTGTAATATGAAATGGTGAGAGCTGTAGCACAGTACAAGCATTTTGAGAATCTGCATAGACATTCCAGATATTGGTTATGTTTTTGCATTTTCACTCTTACTGTCACCTGTCAGTGGTGGCTGCAGAACTGCAGGAGATATTTTCGAGCCTGTCATCCCTTCCATGACACTGTTCTGTCGTGCTGCTAAGCTATCCCTTAAGTTGCCCCTGATGGAGGACCTGCAGCCTTTCTTTGGAAATGGGCACCTTGGTGATGATGGTACAGCAGTGTGTGTGTGGGGAGGTGTGTCCAGGCCTGTAAGGAGACAAGAGTTGACTGTCATGAATCAGAATGGGAGTCTGCCTAGCCTGTGGCCTGGTTTCCAAAGGTGGATATGTTTCCTATATTCTTAGCAGTTCTTGAGTTTCTACTCAAGAAGCTTACCTGGTTTTCTGTTGAGCTTAGGTAAGCATTTAGCAGACACTTTTTTTAACCTACTGATGGAATTGTTGAATGAGGATGTTGGTAAGAACTCATTTTTGTTATTTCACCTTTTCTAAAAAAACATCACCACCACCAAAACCAGGTATCTTTTTCTTGTCTGAAGCATTGTATAAAATCTTAGTAATGGTTGCAGTAAATTACAGTTTATGCTAAAATGAAGTCTAGTAAACTTGCATGCTAGTCTCCAGTGCAATTAGTTAAATTCTAAATCACATAAAGTGAGAAATAAACCACTTTTCTCTGAGTGTTCACTGTGTGAAAGGGGGAGGTGAGGGAAACGAGCTCTGGTGGTGAGGTTTTGTAACACATGTCCAAAAAGCTGCAAGTTCTGGCATGGGCAAGCCAAGGCTTATGAGTCACAACCAAAGAGAAGACTTGTCACTGAGCAATTTGTAAATAGGAGGGATGTACTGCTAATTCAAGGAAATATCATCCTGAGGACCTTCCCTAATAATTGGAAGTGTGGCAGAGGCTGTCTGTCAGATGGGAGTTGTTTGTACTTTGAATCACACGTTCCCTTTAGTGTGATTTGACAAAGATTTCTTGGTTTGGATGCTCATGTGTTATGTAGGTCCCTGAAGGAGGTGGTTGGTCAAGTAACAATTTCAATTTTTGTAGCTGCATACCAGCAACTTGCATTCTGCATGGGAGCTCCTTGGCAGCTGCAGCAACTCCCAGTGCACAAATGACATGTGTTTGCAGCATGAGGCTGCTCAATAAGCAACTCACAATGCTTTGCATAACTTCTGTTTCTGAATGGTCTCCAACTGTAGCCCTTCTCAGTGCTCTGCTGATCAACTCCAATGACTGAAAAATACACAGAACGTTATGAGTAAAAGCTGTAGTCGGCATGCTGGGAAAAAATTTGAATATATGCATTTTGAATGCAGCCAATATGCAGGTATTTAGGAGCAACCATTCAAATGGGGATGCAGAGATAATCTTGGTAGTTGATTCTTTGCTTTTCTGGCTGTGTTGATGCTTTTTATCATATTTGGACAACCAGAGATAACCAGAATTCAAGTAATATAATTCATTACTATGTATATAATATGGAAGATGTGCAGATATTCTTTGAAATGTACATATCCCAAAAATTAATGTTCTCTTTATGTACAAGTGAATTACATGAATGCCCCTTGTTGAATTGACAGCTGTTGTTGTTCAAGGAGTTGAAAACTGGGAACAACTTGATTTGGAGGGAGCGGCAAAGTGTTCAATATGTGTTAATTTTTTGTTTGTTTTTAAAGGCATCTTGAAAGGCCTACAGCAAAACATGAAATAATGCTTTCTTTTTTACTCTTCATTAATTAATGAAAATTAATTATAAAGTTCTATATCGGTTGACTTAAATATTGGTAATGATTGAAACTTGTGAGGGGAAATGGAGGAGAACGCAGTGATCTCTTCAATCTCCTCTGACCGGTGACAGGACTCCAGGAAATGGCATGAAACTGTGTCAGGGGAGGTTAAGTTGGATATCAAGAAAAAGTTTTTCACCCAGGGGGTGGTGGGGCACTGGAACAGCCACCCCAGGGATGTGTTCACAGCACCAAGCCTGACAGAGTTCAGAAATTGTGTGGACAATGCTCTCAGGCACATGGTGTGAGTCTTAGGGTGTCCTGCACAGGGCCAGCAGTTGAACTCAGCATATTCTGTGATTCTATATGTTAAATGCTATTAATGACTGAAGTAGTAAACTGAGAAACAGTTTTGATATCTTTTTTACTAAATATGGTACTGATTCATGTTCAGTGTTGAGATATAAAGAGACAGGAAATGGAATAAAGTCCATATCCATGCTTTATTTTTAATTTTCTATATATTATCTTTTCACATGAAAATTGGTTCTCAGTTGCTTGGCTTTCCCCATAATAGCTCTACTAATAGGAAAGGTTACAGTGCAATAATATATATTGGTTATCCTCTTGTCATTTATTTTGGGAAGACAAATTAAATGTGTATGTATATTTATAATTATACGTTAACACACACTGTTCTGTTAATACACCATTAAATTTCTCATGTTGTAACTCAGGTCCCCTGAGAACGTTTTTTGACTGTTTGTACTATTATTTCAAGCTTGAATATTGTGCTAAATTTTGGGGTTTATCTTAATTTGTTGTCTTTGATAATGTTGCTTTTGGTGTTTCTAGAGCTATAGTGACCAAAACATGCATGAATTGTGATTAGAAGGTTTATTCTTGTCTTTTTTTTTTTTTAATGAAAGGCATTTAACTGAAAGGATTTTTGAAATACTGGTTTGGTTTTGCAGCCTGGTAGTAGTACAGTGTTGTATGGTTGATTTCCAGGTACCAGATCATCTGCTTCCCTTCGGTGTGGATACACTAGAATCTGTTGTTCTCTGAAGCTGCCTGCTGTGGGGCAGTCAGCCTGCTGAACTGCTTGTCACCTTGTCTGTGAAATGCTTGTCACCTTGTCTGTGGTGTGCGTCATGATGAGGTCCAAAGTTGAATAATCTCCAGTTTGAATCATCTCCAAATTGCCTTGTTACGGTGTAGTTCATAGGTAAAGGTGCATCCCAGGTTGCTTGACATTGTTGTGTGATTTCAGACTTGGCTTAATCGTGGATGCTTATGTGCGGCCTTGTCTGCTGCGCCTGCGTACGCTCAGGATTCCTTGAGCATCTCCTTTTGAACTCCTGCACACGTCTCCTGGCAATTCATCATTAATTGCATTATTGTTTTGAGGTTTATAGTAATGCAAGTCAACTATTCTTGCAGCTTTATAATACTCTTATCTCTTCAGATTCTCCATCCTGAACAGTCACCTTTAAACACATTGAAAAGTAAAGCAAAACGAAGTGCCATACATTAACAATACTCCTGGGATTTCAACTGGATTATTCGCCATAAAACTGTTCTAATTTCAGGCTTTATTTCTTCCTACATAATGTATTGATTATTCTTTCATGCACTTTGTGAGAGTTTGCTGTGTTTGTGGAAAATTGCTGCACTTAGGCGGAGGAGAATTTAGCAAACTATTTTCCTATTTTAAATTTGGTTTTATACCATTTGAGAAAAAAATCCCAGCACTGCCAAATTCCTGGTGAAAGGAGGGAGAGAAAGACACAGCCATAAGGCCTTCTGATTGCTTTAGGAGACTCCAGAGATGACAGTTCAGGATCCCAAATACTCATCTGTGTGAAACTGTCAGGGAAATCTGACTGGTTTAGTTTGATTTCAAGACTTGAAAAACTCTGAGTTGAATTATTTTCTTAGAATCTTTTCTGACAAGCTCTAGATGTTATCCTATATGAGACATGCTAAATATAGGGAACAATTATAATATTTATTCTATTTAATTAAGATTATAAATTTTGGTTTTTTATTAGAAAGCTATTATATTTTGAAATTTCTAGAAAATGTAAATATTTTTTCAAGTCTGTATCATGAGTAAATCATGTAGTCTTTCTGTAATGGTATTTGTTTAAATTGATGTGTTTTAAGAGATATTGAGATGACTTGGAGAAGTAAAGGAATATATTATAAATGAAAGCTATGACTAATGAAATATTACTGTACCGTTGAGCATTCTTAAGGGTCTAAGCTGTCCTCCTTGAATAGTTGGAAAGTCTCTTGCATGTAAAGGGTGAGATTGCAAGGAAATAATTGTGCAAAATGTTGCATTTGATTATGGGCTTCAGTTTTTTCTTATTTAATTTCGATATTGAAGTGGTCTTTGTTGCTATTTCCAAATACATTCAAGAGTACAAAATGTATTTAAGAGTACAAAATGTATTCTTCTTTCCAGTTAAAGTATGAGAATTACATAAACTCCTCCTCAGTTTAGTCCTCTTCTTATTTTGTGAAGTGAAATATTTCAGGTATGGTACTGACTCAGCTGACTTATTTTGCTATTGCAGCTCTCTTTCTATAGAAAATGTACCGTAACTTTTTCTGTAGAAAAATTTGATCTGTAATAAAAATGCCCTTTTATTGCCTAAGAATATGAAAAGAAGAATCTGAAAGTCCTTATAAACAATTAGTTTTAATTTTGAATTTGAGATGTAAAGAACGAACATTTGAAGAAATGAGGTATTAAAAACCCAGGAAATTTGGTGTAGCTGATACTATACTTAGGTTTTGCACATGTTAAGAGTGAGTAAGGGGCTGCCTCTCAGGAAGCTTTGTTGAAATCAATGCTGATGTTTTTTTATTTAAAATATGAATTAAGTTAGCTGATTTTTTAATTTGCAATAGAAATAAACCTGGTTACCTTATGTAGTGGGTTGACTCTGGCTGGACCCCAGGTACTCACTACAGCTGCAGTACTACTCTCACTCCCCTCTGCAACTGGACAGAGGAGAGAAAAAAAATAGCAAAAGATTCATGAGTTGAGATAAAAGCTGGGAGGGGTCACTTACTTATCACCATCACAGTTCTTCATGAAACTGCTGTCCCGTGGGGCACTCCTCCATGGGGTGCAGTCCTTCACGAATGAGCTGTACCGGTGTGAGTCCCCCACAGGGGCCACAAGTCCTACCTGGGAAAACCTGCTCCAGGGTGGGCTTCCCTCTCCACGGGCTGCAGGTGTCTGGCAGGACCCTGCTCTATCTTGGGCCTCCCACGGGGTCACAGCCTCCTTCGGATATCCACCTGCTCCAGCATGGGCTCCTCCATGGGCTGCAGGGGAGTCTCTCCACCCCGATGTTCCTCCATGGGCTGCAGGGGCACAGCTGCTCCACCATGGTCTGCACCACGGGCTGCAGGGGCCTCAGCTCGGGTGCCTGGAGCACCTCCTGCCCCTCCTTCTGCACTGACCTTGGTGTCTGCAGAGTTGCTCACATGCTCTCATTTTGCTCTTCCCTGGCTGGAATTCTTTCTGCGCCACAACCTTCTGTTCTTAAATGTGTTATCACAGGGGAGTTACTCTCACTCTTGATTGGCTCGGCCTTGGCCAGCGGCAGGAAGTCCGTCCTGGAGCCGGCTGGCATTGGCTCCTCCAGACAGGGGAAGCTTCTAGCAGCTTCTAACAGAAGCCACTCCTGAAGCCCCCCCCGCTACCAAAACCCAGCCACGGAAAGCCACTACACCTTACCTTTACAGAGGAAATTAAAATACAGAGAGCTCTGTTAGCAAAAGAAATAAAATGCAGATTTGAAGCTTTGATTTGTAAAGTTTTTCTCTGCAACTGGAAGAGCTCTTTATTATTCATAATAATTACTATTGATATAAATTGCACACTGGAAAATTCAGTTTCCTTATTTAGGTAATCTCTCCTAGCATTTTAAAATGAGCCAGCCTGCCTATGCAGGTTTTTGTTTGTTTGTCTAAGAATGACATCAACATACGTTTGCTAAATTGTTAAGCACAGGAGACAGATGAAACTTGGATAGACTGGTCATAAAAGAAGCAAGGCATCTATAACACAGAGGTGATAGAGCAACACTGGAGACCTTTTACTGGCCTTCAGGTTGCACTGCTGCTTTTTAGCGAGTTTATGGATTTCTCCACTAGGCACCTCTGCAGAGGTATCATCAGGCAAGTATGAGACCAAGGGCAGTGGCCCAAATACTTGTCAACACCAACAATTGCTTGACCACGCATACGAGGATATTTAGTTAAAGGGACAGTGTATTTGATACTTGGAGTTGATGTTAAAACACCCGTGTTGTCCTGTGCTGCTTCTTCTGTGCTGACAAAAGTCATGTTGAAATGGCTTTTTGTTTTTTGTTTTGTTTTTCCCAGTGGTGATAAATCAATAATCTGTTCCAATCCTGATCAGTAATATTCTATTATTATAGTACTGTCAAGTTACAGTTAATGTTTATGGAAGAATGATATTTAGATGAAGGGCAAAACTTCCTGTTTTTAAAAGACAAACCACCAACAAACAAACATTCTCATGCACACACAAAATAAAAAAATGCCAAGTTAGGAAGATACTTAAAATTTAGAAGCTTTTAATGCTTCCTTCATGAGATATATTGGTATTTAAACTATACTTGAATTTTGATCTCAAATGGTAAATGCTAAGTCCATATACTACAAAATAGCATACTTCAAGGACCATATGACAAAAAGCAAACAAGAGAACTCAGTATTTGAACTGATTCACGTTACTCAGCTAAAGAGCAGAGATGGCACTACCATTTGCAGCAACTCTTTGGTGTCAAATACAGAAAGATAATTTCTTATAAAGCAAAAAAATCCGGTTTTCTGTATTCTCGTCAAAAGTCTGAGCAGAGATCTACTGAAGAGGGTTTTTGAGAATAACTCAAATTGCATAAGATGATTTGCCTCTACACTTTACATCATAAGCATAAGTAAAAAGGACTGCACCTGCTCTCAGGCTACATGGTATAGATAAGTCTACAGTTTTACTTTCATATTCTGAGGCAGTATGATTTTACTGCAGGTTTTTACCATTTTACCACTTTTTAGTTTGAATAATATGTAACAAAGGTGCAGGCTACATTTAGACCTTTAGAAGGCTAAGTGACCTATAGGTTTCCCTTTTGTCAAAAATAAATTTGAGGGTCTGATTTGCAAATGAATGTTGCAATGCTGTGACTGGGCCTGTACCAGCAGTTCTTATGGTGATCTGTTTCAGGAGTACGGCCTAGAAATTGAAGTTAGGGGGAGCTTTCTAATATATATAGCTTTCTAAATATATGTTTAAGAAGTCACATCCATACTCTTCCCAAAAAGGCAATGGCTTTGTGTAGCCTTTTAAAATATTAAATAGAATCTTACTCTTAATCTCTTTCAGTAGGCTGAAGTGCTTTTATTGTTCTTTTTGTGACAACCCACCCTTAAGGGGAACTGATGATTTATGATTCCATTGAACCTTTTATTCACCCTTAGACAAAACAAGCTGCTTATACTGAAACTAAAATGGTCAGCACAAGGTACCTTGAGCTTAAAACAAGTCACGCTCTTTGTCCTCACCCAGAATACCCATTAGGCCTTCCAGTCATGGAATTTCCTGGATCTGATGTATGAACCTACACTTGCATCTACAAACTTAACATAGTTGTTAAGACAACTATCGGATAAGTAGGACTAAAGACGGGCAGACTCGAAAGAGAAGGCAAAAAAATGCTATTCAGGGAGGAAGTGTTTTCTGGTGCCATAGGACACACAAAAAACCTGTTTCCATCTTTCTCCCTTTCTTGCAAGCTGGCTGCTGAAAAGCAGTTTACACTGTTTGTACCTTGTTATCATCCTCGTTTTATGGTGAGGTAATTGTTTTCAACCAAGAGGCTACAGAACCTTACTTTGACCTAACAGTAGTGGCATAGTGTGAGTGGGAGTGGAGATTTTGCCTCACGAGGGTGAGTTGATTGACAGGGGCTCTGATAGGGGAAGGTGTGATATGTGAGTCTGAATTTGCATCTCCATGGCTGGGTGAATGTTTTGTCAGCAGACTGTGTACAGGAGTTCACATCCTCTCACACTGACTGTGTTTGAGAAGGAGCTGACTTTGCTGTTATGAAATGGTTACTGGCACCCTCTGTGGTGGGCACACAGAGCCACTTAAGATAGAGGCACTTAAGTCTTGGGTAAAATAGCAACTTTTTGCATTGAACTGCAGATATATATTTGCCTATATGCATTCTCTTTGGTTGCCTTTTGACTAGCTTTTTCCCAGACATTGTAATTAAAAGGCTGATTTTTGGTTCTCTGTGAGCTGCTTAATCCCATCATATTCTAGAAATCTGAGATGTGGAATTGAGGCTTCTGGATTGTAGTCTAGAAATGAGTCACCAGTTTCTGTGTGGAACGGATTCCTAGAATCATAGAGTATGCTGAGTTAGAAGGGACCCATCAGGATCACGGAGTCCAACTTCTGGCCCTGCACGGGACACCCCAAGAATCACACCGTGTGCCTGAGAGTATTGTCCAAACGCTTCTTGAACTCAGGCTTGGTGCTGAGTAGATTGAGTTTCCCTAGCCAGGTTACTTGGCTTTAAATCATGTTGTCAGTGAACAAAATTATCTCCCTGGTTCTATGCACTTGGGTGATTTCAGCTAGGCCCTTATGCAGAGTTATTTCATACTTTTCTGTTTCTGGGTTGGATAATTTTGTCAGTGTTATTGAAAAGGTAAAGATGGAAGAAACCAAAGTGGTGGATCAACTTTCTCCCTTAGAGCATGGGTTCAGGGCATTTTTTACATTTCTCAGCTGCTGTATTGTGGGTTTTTTTATTGTGAAGATGATTAGAACTGCTTAATTTTGCTGTGTGCTAAAAAGCATCTTAAGAAGACAGTTCTTTCTGAGTGACTTGATTTATGAGAGAAGTTCAGTTTGGAGGTAGAAGAATATTTTGTGTTCTGTGACAGCTATAACAGAGTAATTTTAAGCGACAGAATTTGCTTAAGAAAGTGCTCTAGGTTAAGTGTAGGATGCCTGGCTGTTTACAAGTAACTGTCTAAGCTGCACAGTTTGGATGCATGGAGGCAATGTGAAAATCTATTGACATCTTTAGTTACTCAACTGGTTTATTTTTGGGAACTCGTGAATTGGCAGGACACAGTGACCCTGTCTGAAAGGGAAAAGCATCATGACTTTGAATGCAGGAGACTTAGTGAGTATACTTGCTACTATTTCTTTGCAGCAACTATCATGGGGATTTTAACCCTTTGCTTTTCCATGAACATTTTTGCATAGTGTTGATATATTTTAATGAAAATCTAATACTACTCTGTCAGCACAAAATGGCTTAATGTGTCAGATTTGAAGAGTATGAAGTTTTCGTGCTTGAAAAAGGGGAAAAATTATTTGGTGATAGATTGCTTCTTAGTAACCTTTTATGTTATACCCTTCACTGGGAATAGCTATAGCTTGGATTCAAAACTGGTCCTGGTCATAAGAGGCTGCAACATAAAAAAGACAGAGCAATCTTGCATACAAGTGATATTGGGTTACAAGCAAGTAAGGAGCTGAGAGACGTTGTATTTATGTATACAAAAGCACAGCTGTATTTTGTATGACACTGATACTGTTTTTGCACTCTGTGGCTAGAGAGACCCAGTAGACAGAATTAAAAATTGACAGTAACAACTGCAGAGTGTTGTGGAAATTTTGTTCTTTCTGTTGTAAGTTTTCTGCTCATGACTGGTTTATGAAAACCAGTACCCTTCGCATAGTGCATACGAGTGAAACCCAGAAGGCTTTCTTGTAGTGTGTTCCTTGTAGCTGCTACTTATAGTCCTGGTTTGGAGAGCTGATACAAGTTTGCATGGAGAGTTTATTGTGGAAGACAGTTGGTTTTCTCTTGTCCTTTAATATCCAGTACTCCGACAGCATCAGAAATTCTCAACTGCATTATCAGTTTAGTTGAAAACAACTTCATTGCTGGAAATAAATAACTTTAAAGCATTTTACTTAATGTTAGTTGCAGTTGTCTTACTGAAAAGTTAAAGTTGTGTTTGTTACTCTTAGTTATTCCATATCCCTTTATTCATTCACACAGTTCACTTGTAGTCTCACACTAGCATTGCAGGATTTCTTGCAAATGCTGAATTGCAAGAGCAGATAAGTTACTGATCACTTTGAAAGGAAAGAATCACTGATTTGATTTTTGTGTGTTATAAAAACAAAATTTTAAAAATGCCCACAGATGAAGAAATAAAATAAAACAAAGGTTAAGACTTGGCAAACTGACTGGACTTATGGAGACCATTTTACTTTAAAGGTGACTTCTCCACCATCCTTTTTTTTTTTTTTTTAATTAGAAATAGAAGTGGCGTGGGGTTTGAGGTTTGTTTTTTTGGGTTTTTTGGTTTTTTTTTTTATTAAAAGGAAGATCTGGAAAACTCATGTGTCTGGAACAATGTCAGCTTATCTATTCAGTAACAGTCCTGGTCCCCTACTATTGTTAAATACAATTGCTGGAAAAATTTGTCTTGAGTCTCACATCTTAATTGAAGGCAGGGATGTTAATACAGTGAGTTTTTTTTTTTTCTTCTCAGTACTGTCAGTGCTAATTTTCAACTTAATTTTAATAAATTTTTCTTTTGTCTAGCATTTTTTATAAGATGTGCCTAATTTTAAGAATACCATTGCATTATCTTTTAAATACTAAAATATAGCCAGCTGAAAATATTTTTCCCTCCTCTTTGTGGATGACCTTAAATACAAGTTTAACAATTACAAACACCTTATTGGTTAAACATGAAAAGTAAAGGTGAAAAAACTCTGAGGTCCTTGATGCATCTTTTAAAAGAACTTGTTGAAAGCAAAATAACTGCTTTTATTTCAAAATTTAAACAAAGGAGCATGTTTTTGATGATTGCAAAGACATTATTAATATGCTGGAACCTTTGTAATTTAATTGGATTTTGTTGTGTAATGCTTGTTTATGGGGATAAAGCATTATTTTAAGAAAAAAATATTTAAGTAAGTTACTTAACAAACAATTTAGATTGAAGAAGTTGTTCATACCTGTAGTGTGTGTAGTCATGTAAATGCATGAAGTTTACATGTAGTCATGTAAACATACAGCATAGGTGTAACATATGGCCAAGATAGAATACAACTAGTTAATGATAAAGGGTGTTGTTTGAAGTCACAACAAGCACATTGTGCTTGCAAATAACATTAGTCTTCTCTTCTTACCAAACAAGATATACAAATATGTTACGGCCTTAATTTCATTGAAAGCATTGCATCTCTTGGAAGTTGAGGATTAAAGCAACTGAGAGAGAATTTGTTTTAGGATTTTTTCTTGAAGATTGTTGGTAGCAGTGTATGGGGGTTTTTTTAATATTAAAACAAAGCAGAAAAATCTTCCCCATTAATGAAGTCTGAGCACTGTTATGTAGTTAGACTTTTTAATCTACTGTTTTAGGGAGCTTGCTCTCTTTGCAGTGGAGAAGTTGGAAAAGGAGCTGTGTATATTCATTGCTTGTAGAAATGCAGAATAAGTAGTATAAACAACAAAAGGGGCTGTATATTAAAAAAAAAAAAAAAAAAAAAGGAAAGAAAAGAAAAGAAAAATTCTCATCCAAGACCTAACTGTAGTAACTGTGTTCCAGGATGCCCTTCTCTGTAGTAACTGTGTTCCAGGATGCCTTTCTGTGCACTGCAGGACAGAGTGCAGGACTCTGTACTGCCAACGTCTATAGCCCTGCCTGCCTGTGCAGGGGTGTTTAGTGCCTGGCTGAGCCTGAGTGGGCCTGAATTAATGAAGGTGGGGACTGAGTGTCACAGCAGCTGCAGCCACAGGTCGTGGCATGCCAGGCTGCCTGTGAGGGCAGGGGGAGCTGCCAGGTGCCTGTTTGTGGGGGCAGCCCACATGACTCTCAAGACCGGTGAGCTCAGCTGCGGGGTGGACACAAACCCTTTGAAAGATAATGTTTCTTCAGGCTATCACTTGGGCTCTTGCTCAGCAGCTGAGGCATTTCATTGGGAAGTGCAACATCAGAAAAGCACGCTTTTGGACTCCAAATGGCTTTGGAGCAGCTGTACTGGAACAGCTAAATAAATATGAGCCCCTGTAAGAGGAAATAACTTTTCTACCAGATATATGCACAGATGGATTGTAATCATAGTGAGTCCAGTGTTTGCCTGAACAAGAGGGAAAACTTCAGCAGAGAGCTATAAATGGAAATTTGTGCTTATACCGGCTTCTTGTAGCAGCGATTGGAGTACACTACTCCTGTTTAGTAGGAATGAGACAGGCATCTCATGGAGTTTGAAAAAATAAAGGAGCTAAGGAGACAGCAGCCATGAGCTACAACAGCAGTGTACACTAAAATATATTGATGACCAGATGCCTCCAAAAGTGTCAGGGAGCAGTTCTTCTACAGCAGTGTGAATGGACCGTGGTAACATGGGTCTGTGTGCTGGAGGTACTGACCTACTGGATATCAATGTGCTCAGAGAGAGCAGAGGAGGATAGCATTCCCCTGCTGGGGGAAACCCAGTGTTTTGCTACCTCCAAAATACAGAAAAATAAGATATTAAAAAAAAAATTGCAAATTTGGAAGATATCTAGTAATTACAGATACACTTCCTAAAATATTTTGTAATAGTAGAGCAAAGTACTGAGCTAAAATTATACATAGACAGCACTTATGAGAGTTGCTGCTTATTCAGGAAGGAATTATGATTGTAAAATAGTGGATCTGGTATAAGATAATTCGAGGTTTATTTAATTGGTTTGTTAATGAACAAGAGAGTCTTTAATAAATACTGAAGTACTGAAGTTCATAATTTTCAAATTCTAATATGTTTCATGAAGAGGGAGTTGTTACTGATGTGATTTTGCTTTAAAAAGGCAGCTTCAAACTGAAAGCAAATTTGTAGGTTTAAATGACACTCTCTGTGTCTTAAAATAAATGGATTGTCTCTTGATAGAAATGGTGCCAGTACCCAGAGGGAGGCCTTAGGGCCATGTGATGGAGTTGCATGCCTTAAAGACTAAAATGTGACTTTAAGTTAGTGCATACATTTGTAATTGCATGTCCGTCTTTTTTTCTTTAAAAAAAGAGAAAAAAAGGCTTATTCAGTTTTAGTGTGGGAGACAGGAGGTGGTCAGTGATTGCTTTTAAACACTGAAGTTTTCCAGAATGCCTGGGAAGGACATGGTGCTGCTTTTGTGGGGCACGTTCGCTGAGGTTGGTGCGGCAGCAGATCTCTGGCAAGAGCTTGCTGTGCTGCACAGACCAGTTTTCCACAACCCTCAGCAAGTTGGTCACCACGGATTATTCTTTCCACATGTCGATTTTGTGCATGAAGCTACTTTTGAGAATTGAAGCCAAAATTCAAGAGTTTGCTTGAAGGGAGTGTTAACCATTTATACATATACATCTCCCCGCATTCCTCCCCAGAAAGATGGTGGAAAATATTCCTAGGCTGATTTAGTGTAACAGCTTAGTCACTCTCAATAGTAGACACTGCTCTGAGTATACAGATTAGCAAGAAACACACGGTGGATGGATTTTATTACTGAAGAATTAGTTCTCCACACTGAAGAGGAAAAGAATGTGTCCATGTTCGGCTGCAGAAATTTTTACTACTGCAGCTAGACAAGCAAAGTATATTTATTGCTGGGGACTTTATTTTAAACTGTTTATTCAAAGACCACCAGAAGTGTCATTTTACTTAAGGCATAAAAAGTTTAAAAAATGGGAGTGTGGCAGGCAATTTCTTTTTTTAACATTAGAACTGCAGATATAGTTATTTTAGAATTTGAGCTAGTGAAGTGATACTGGGAGCTGAGCAATTGACAGCTGGGTTTTTTTCAGCTACTGCTGTTAAAAACTTGAACCTCTAAATCCAGTGTCTACTGAATGCTAGGGGGAAGTTTGTGTATGAAATTTTTCAAATTTTTAACAATTTGCAATATTTGAAACTATAAACTGCTCCTCCAATTATATTGAAAAATTTGGCACAAAACATACTTTCCATATTAAAAAAGGTGCTAATTCCTCTTTACCATGCAAATATCTGTGTATAAAATTAAAATATATATCATCATCATGGCTGGGCTTCGCGAATGAAGATTTGGGGAGGACTCTACCCACGTTTGTTACAAGCACACTGGTGGCTAAAAAGGCCAATACGAGATAGACACGTCCGGTTGCTAAAGGCACAGCAGAAAGACCCCTTAGGTGGTATATTCTGCAAGGCATGATTCTTTCTGCGTTGCCTTTTCTCCTCAAGGGTCATCCTGCGTGCGTTCTCAAAAGCATCAGCAGTGTTGAAGATAGTGTGTCTCCAGACCTCCCGATTGCAGGCCAGAGTAAGCCAGTTATGTTGATCAATATGGCCAAGGCTGAGATGTTGTTTCAGGGAGTCCTTGTATCTTCTCTTTGGGGCTCCTCTCATGCAAGTTCACCATAGAGCAGGATCTTAGGGAGGCAGTGGTCCTTCATCCTGGAGACGTGCCCTGCCCAGGCAGCTGTGTTCTCAGCAACATGGCCTCAATACATGTGACTGCTGCTTGTTCTAGAACAGATGCATTGGTCACATAATCTGACCAGTGGATGTTTAGGATTGTACGGAGGTAGCGTTGATGGAAGCGTTCTAGGAGATGCAGGTGGTGGCGGTAAAGGACCCATGATTCAGATCCATATAAGAGAGTAGACAGCACAATGGCTCTGTAAACACTGATCTTTGTACTTTTCTTCAGGTGTTTATTTCGCCAAACTCTTTTATGAAGCTTTCCGAAGGCACTGTATGCCTTTGCTAACCTGTTGTCTATCTCTCCATCAATCTTACCTGTCAGAGGAGATGAGGCTACCTAGGTAATTAAACTGCTGGACTGATTTGAGCTCTGATTGGCCAATGGTGATATGGGGATGATGGAAGACTTCCGGAGGTGCCGGTTGATAGAGAATTTCTGTCTTCTTTAAGCTGACTTCCAGCCCAAAGCTGAGAAGTATAATTAAAATGGTAAACAACTTCTTTTTATTGGCAGTGGTTTTATGTCCAAATCTATCCTATTATTTCCAGATAAAGTATAAGTAGAAAAATTATATTAAAGAAATTACCAAGTCTGAGAAGCTACCTTAAAAAAACAAAAGGGGTGGCACTCTAAGATGTTATTATTGTATCTTAGTTGGATGCGTGGTTCATGTCTTTTGAAACAGTTTGTCCTCCTGTGGTATCTTAGTGGAACTAAGTATATATAACTGGAAGGCACCGTGTTCTAGAAAATGGACAAAATCTACTGCAACTGTAGGTGCAAGAGGAAGGGCATCTGGAGAATCCAATACACTTGTGGTTTCAGGAGGGAGAGATTTTCTTCTTTCTGCCATTTTTTTCGTCGTCTCACCCTTTTCTCTCTTATTAGCTTCCTACGTGTTGCAACGTGAATGGAAACCAACCCCCGTACTTGACCTCAGTCTGAAATCGAAAGTGATGAATTCTTCAGCCCTGGGCCTCGGAAAGTGCTGCTGGGGGAATCCCTGTCTCTGCACTGATGCTACTGTGAAGCTTTACGCCAACGCCAGGGTCACACGTCTTGCAGAAAGTGAGCTGAAGTTAGCTGGAGAACGTGGAAACCTTGCTTAAGCAAAGCTGCTGAGTTTAGAAACGTCTGCAGTAATAATACAAACTTAGCCTGCTACCTGCAGGAACTGTGTACACGTAGAAGCCATTCTTTTATCTAAACTTTTGTTTCTTGAGGGTATGATATGCAGATAGCAATGAGTGTGAAATTTCTTCTGCTTTTTTGTTGATTTTTATGACTCTGACAGTACTTTTGTGACTGATTTGGCAGATTTTGTCTGCAAGGGAACCTTTTATGCAGTGTTCGGGCAGGCAGGCAGAGAACAAAGCCACAAATACCAGTGGTATGAGATTTAAGAAGAGCATCGACTTAAGACTTAATCTACTGTGAATACCATCACAGTTATGTGCAAATTAGTACTTGTTCTTTCTTTCTAAGTAATACTGTGACTTAGCATTCCTCATGCATAGCTCTCAAGGCTTGGTTTTCTTGTTGTTTGTTTGTTTGTTGTCCTCCCTCCCCTAAATAGCTGCGAAAAATACATAGCTGTTTATGGAGAGGGGGAAAATGAGATTTGCATTTCAAAAACTCTGGCCCCTATTTTATTTTTTTCTTTGAAACCTTGTTATGTTTCACAACCAAATGCGTGATGGTTCTGCTCCTCCCTTCCCCCTCTCACCCCTTCAATAACAGAAATCTGTAGGGCAAAACAGTGACCAAGGACCATGGTGCTTCCTGACCTCTGGGGCCTCAGAAAGGCCAGTGATGGCAGTGGCAGAGCCCTTTCCGTGGTCTGCTGAAAGAGTCCTTGTTCCTGCAGACCAGCTGCTGCAATTTGTGCTGTGTTCCTGCTAAATATCAGCAGAAGTTGCTCTTAACTTCTCCGGATTAAACAGAAAATTCAGTTAAGAGAGTTCAAAGGATGGAAGCTTGTCCCTGCACGGGTGAGCTCCATCATGCAATTCTGTCATTCATCTGTATCTTATGGGCCTGAAAACTGTTTCTTATTTGTGGTGCCTCGGATGTTGCAGTTGTGGGAAAAGAACAAAAATTCTTTTCCCTTGGAGTGGTTGTCAGGAAGGAGATTGCAAAAATGAGAGGAATATGTATGCCATGGTAATTGCTAAAAGCACTGTCTTACAGATTTAAGAGCTCTATTTTTTTAATTCTCTGATTCCAAAGTGTGCTTTTATGCTTTACCTGCCACCTTGCAAATGCAGTTTATGAGCAAAACTGAGATCAAGTAATTATAGAAGAGTAATCTCTTGTTGGCTACCTTTTTACTTTTTAGTGCAAAACGGGCTTCTTTGTCTCTCTTTGTTTACCTGTTAAAAGTACAGAATGTGGCACATGACCCATGTGGTGAGGTTGGATGAATTGGTGTTAATATATTGCTTTAACTGTTGCAAAGTATTATGTAAATGATGACTATTCCAATAACATCAGGTTTGTTTGTGGAGAAATTACTTCAACTACTTTCCCCCAGAGAAATTTGTCTGCAGTGTAACATCTGGTAGAATGTTTTTCTGCCTTGGTTGATTCCTAAATCTTTTCCAAATGGGGAAGAACTGTGTAACAAATGTCAGCCTGATGATGAGAGACTGGATGTTCATTCTTATTGTTTGGAGATTTGCTGAAAATAGTAGAGTCATCAGAAGTTGTGGGACATAAACTGAATTAGTAACCTGTTTAAAATAAAGTCAGTGCTATCTAGCTGGTGTGGAAAAGTCCTTTAGAATTTACTATCACAGAATCACAAAATGGTTTGAGTTGGAAGGGACCTTAAAGATCATCTCATTCCAACCCCCATGTCATGGTCAGGGACACTTTCCACTAGACAAGGTTGCTCAGAGCCCTATCCAACTTAGCCTTGAACTAGATGACTAGATGCATTATGGATTATGAAGGAGAATCAATCACAGAATTTCTTTGTTGTGAGAGGATCAGGTTAATGGAATCCCTATACCAAAAGACATGATTAGTTTATTAACCTTTCATTCCAAAGTGAAAACTATATTATGTAAGGGATTTTATTTTTTTTCTAAGTGATTTCTTTTGGAGATGGTCAGGTATTTAGCGCAGATTCTCTTAACAGCTTTTCTGGTGAGTTGCTGTATGGCTTTCCAATTATTTATGACCTGGTTTGTTTTTTTTTTTTCACAAATTGCAGGGACTTAATATTCCTGTTAATAGCAATTACATAGTTTGTATCTTGGGCAAATACAGTTGTTCAAAGTGTAATGTGGTGTTACTGACCCAAAATGTTATGACTTCAATTAAAATGTATTTATGTTGTTCCATGATTCACAGAGTTGACTATGTAAGTGCAGGATACTTTCTGATCTTCTTAACACTCATAGAATTCCATGTTCAGGTGGATTAATGAATAAACTTAAGTTTGTCCTACAGTATTGAACTTAATCACTGTGACCTTAATTTTGTGTACTAAGAACTGAGTCTTTTACTCAATTTAAAGTAGCTTTGTAAAGGTTCTTAGTAGAGGAGACCTTTCCTCATGCTGTTATTGAATGACTTTTTCTTTCTAGTTATAAAGTGCAGGATGAGTGGTTTGGTTTCAGGTAGGCTTGTTGAGCTGAATCTTCAGGAAGCTTCTGACTTTGCTCTGAGTAATATATCAGTATGAGGCTGATGTCACTTATGCCCCATTGTGGTAGTGCTTCATAATGTTAGTAAGGATATGAATAAGCCACTACAGAAATGGGAGAGCTTTGTATTTGATCCAGTATTGGTGCCAACCATCTGCTCTTTCCTTCATCCACTGAAATCCCTGTGCCTAAAAGGAGGATATTGGGCAGGTGTCTGGCAGGGAACTGGCAGGGAACTCTTGAATCCTGGGGCTTGGAGAGTGCTTTGGTTCTTTATTAAAGATTAGGAAATCAGAGCGCTCTCTGGGCCCCTGGATTCTTAAAACCTTGCTGTTTTTCACCATGTAATGATTATACTTGCCCATGTCTTTCAGTGTTCCTGCTCCCGGTATTAGTGCGCATTTGCTTGGCTGCGTTGTTGTAATGCCTGACAGCCCCAGTCATGGCCGAGAGCTTACTGTACCTTGTAACAGACCAGCACAATAAAAAGACCCTTTTATAGTCAACAGTGACAGCAGGAATTCTTAAAAGACATAATTTTAGAAATTTGGACTAATGCCCTGTCAGTGCTGTTACAGACTGACTGCTTGGGTAGTTTTATAATAGATTATCTCAGTCAATACTATCATCTGTCTGCTAAAAGTGTGTGGATGTAGGCAAACCAAGGTCAGTACTGCTTCAGCTTAGATAACTGCTGGTAAACAAAGATATTTCTGGGTCAAGTGAGATAGAGGCAGGCGTATGACAAAAGAACAACTGCTTTACTGTGTGACCTTTTTCCTTCATTTTTTGGCTTACTCATCTTTGGTTATCACTACCCTGTTTGCATCATGTCTCAAATTAGACTTCTAAGCTCTTTGTGGAAGAATCCTCACCCAGGCTGTTAATGGCTACTGTTGAAGATAATACAATTTTTTTTACTAATATCAGACTAATATCAGTGTATTGGGTTTCAAGTATTATTCTCATTTTATGAACCAGTCTGAAGTGTCTTGTTTAAGATGCATGTCTGTAGCAGAGCTGGAAACTGATCCCAGATCCTCTGGGGTTCTGCCTGTACTTTTAGTCTCAGCTCTTCTCCAGCCAGAGTTGGGTGAGTGATGATGCCTGCTTGATGGTGTTAAGAACGTCCATGCTGAGGGCTATGGCTTAGGTATTGAGTGCATTTCAGTTGCTCATGAAGAAACCCCTGGGAATGGGAAGTATCGTTGTGTCTGTGAACTTTCACCATTCTCTTCCCTTATTTGTAGCCCATTACCTCTTGCAAAACCTCGAAGGAATCTGTGGAGCACTCAAACCGTGCTATTCCACGCACTGGACATCTATGCATGCCTAGTTTTGTGCTGGAGAGGCTGAGATGGGAACACCTGAATTTGCAGCAATCTTTCCTGTTGCAGCTCAGTGCATTCAGATGTGTTTTCTTCTCAGGGCTAAGGTGCAGACAGATTTGCTTTGTTTCTGGGATGTCCGTGCAATTCAGCAGCTGATGTGTTTGTGGCAGTAGAGGCATTTGGAGTGAAGGACACATTGTGGTTATGTCAGGTATGTGAATGCGAGGGCAGGGAAAATGTTTTGGCCTGCTCTTTGCCGTTCTGACTTTGGAGCCTGCTGCGATTCCTGCATTTTGGAGTGTTGGTCTCTCTGTTGCTAGCAACTGCCTTCCCTGACAGCGCCAAAAAACCAAAAAGCCTAAAATAGCTATCTAAGGGCTTACAATTAGAACTGTTAATGCATTTCCAGTGGGAAAGAATAGTGTTCATGTAACTTTATAAAGCCTGAAAGCAGCATTTCCTACTCTGTAATTGCTGTGCTCATTCTGCACTCTAAGGCTGCCTCAGCCTCTTCAGATCATGGTATTTATCATGGCAGGTTATAATAGCTAATATGCCTAAGCTCAATATACAGTTTATAAACATTAACCAATTTAAGAAATGTACCACGTACCTATTTTATTAAAGGATAAGCCTGGTCTGTGTTGCAAAGCCATTTGTAAAGATGGGCTTTCCTGCATATATGTTTATAAAAGACTGGTTTATGTAGCTGCCTCTCTCATAGTGCAAGATGAAAGACTGGTCTGGTGTAAATCATGAATCGT
Source organism: Chiroxiphia lanceolata (assembly GCF_009829145.1). NCBI lineage: Eukaryota > Metazoa > Chordata > Aves > Passeriformes > Pipridae > Chiroxiphia > Chiroxiphia lanceolata. Next base: position 28,099,585 of record NC_045642.1, read on the forward strand.
GAGTTTTCATGAGATGGGGTTCCAAAATTTCAGTTATTTTGGAAACATCATTCAAAGTTTTGCTCAAAAAGAAATGAAATTGAGGATCTGACTTGTACCTCTTCAATAGCTGATAGAAACAATGTTGTCAGTTCCTTTAAAGATAAATCAGGTTTGGGTTTTTTTCTGTTGTTTAATAATCTGCTAAGTTTTAAAATTTCAGTTTGTCTTTTTATTAGTTTTTCTTCTTTATCTATGCTGATTTTGTTCTGGTGGAGCTATTTGTGTAAGCCAGGTTTTGTCTGGCTTGTTTGTTATAAGGACAAGACTAATCAACACTTAATGGGCATTTTCTTTGTAACAACTTCTTGTCTCTTTCTCATCCTTTAAAACAAAATTATGTGGAAAATCCCAAGTGTGTTTTGAAAAGCAAGCCTCCAATACTTGTGCCAAGTTTACAGCTTGAATTGAGGAAGACGACCCAAAAAATAGGTTATTTTTTGAGTGTTCATGGTACATAACTCTAGAAGAAAGAAAACTTCTCTCTGAGGTGCATCTGTGGTGCTTCAGACCCTGTAATTCAAAACCCAAAAATCCTTCTCTATAATGTCGTACATACTAGAATGGATCTGTGTGTTTAGATGGAATATGGAAAATTGTGGTGATGGGGATAAATCAAACCAGTCCATGGATGTGAATAGTAGGTCCAAATTGAATCAGATTACATGGTTTGGTGAACTTGAAGACCATTTGAACAGAAAACCACTCAATTAAATAATGTTTATGAGTGCATTTTCGCTGCCTCACCTTTATTATATCCTTTACTGTAGACCAAAATATTTTATTGAAGTAGGATTTGTATTTCTCCTTGGATTGAATAGTTCATGAGGTGTAGTTCATATTTTTCCGTTTGGGTATGTGTATTTTTCCCAAACTATATGGCAGTTCTACATTTTGTGTTATTTTGCTTGCTATGGTTAATTAACCTCTGGTGCTGAATGTCAGGAATGGTCTAGATTGGAGCAGTAGTTTGTTGCATCTGGTGGCACAATACAATCTACCTGATTTTGCTGGCACAAAGTCCTTCAGTATGACTGTTGTCTCCCATGCTTCACCTCACAGAGCTGATGGATTTCACTTTTGACTCTCTGGTTAGTACAGTGGTTTAATAAAGCTTTATCAGTTCCCAGCCTCTGAAAATGGGAAAGTGAAAGTGGTAGCAAAGTATTTTTAATAATGCTACCCTCAGGGCAGAGGCACCTTTGTACTCACTCATTGTAGTCACAGTCTTTCTCTGCAATAGAAATGGGCCAATGACCAGTGAAAATTTGAGTAGCTTATAAATATCTGCCATGCATACTAATTTAGGTATGTGTTTGCTAGCCCCAGGCAAGCACCTTAAGGAAACTGTGGAAGTTGTCAAACTTCCTGGATGCTCTGCTTTCCCTTTTGTTGTCTGTCTGTCAGTGAAGCAGCTTTCCTTTCATCTCTTTGCCTTTATTATGGGCATGCTGTAGGATTCCTTTTTTTGCTATGCAGTGTTACAGAAACAAACCAGCCTTCCTGATTTCATAGCCTTTATTGATTCTAGTGATACAGTTCTCTAGATTAGTTTCTTACTGGGGTAAATGATTGATACCTGTTTACATTCTTTTGTAGTAGGCTTCTTTTAACTGGAGACTGTTCAGGTGGTTGGTTTTGCTTGTTCACTTTGGGCTTCAGTTGCTGCCCTTTTGTATAGAGATAGGCATTCTAGGTGTACCAATTGGGATAAGGTGACAGGAATGTAAAACCATCGTCTTCCATTTATGTTTTTGGCTGTCTTGGACACAGTTGTGTTTCTCGGTTGCTTTGAGCTTTCTCCCGCCTTTCTTCAGGAGATAGATTGCTGTGCTTGATGTATAGAATTTACAAACATGGTCTGTTTTCTGTTCTGTTACCTTTCCTGTTCAGGGTGTCTGAAGGTGGTGAGTAGGAGGTTGCAAACAATCTGCAGGAATTTTTATGTAGCTAACTGTCTGGAAGAAAATGTGACAGAGTGTGTGCGAGAGGCTTTGGAAGGAGGGATTGAAGCTGTTTTCATATACAGCAGGGTAAGCATAGGATATGTGCAATAAGGTTTATAAATGTTTTATCAAATGCAAAAATTGTCCCATGTTTTCTTCCCTTTCTAAGTTCGTACTCAAGACTGTTGCAAATGGTGCTGCTGGTTCTATAGGGGCAAATTTCTGTCAGCTGGAACAAGTTTCTTGTTTGTGATGCCCTGTATATCTTCAGTCATTGTAAAAGCACAAAGAACCAAAACCTACCTTATTGAACCTCTTTGATCCTGCTATTACACTGGAGGAATTAAATTTTCTTTTGCTCTTTCTGCACATGTGTAGATGGCACACCCAATTTTCATCTTTTACAGGTAGATTTAATTAAACCTGTGTTTTCCTGTAGGTTTGAAGGGGAACTGGTAGCTAGTATCCTTTATTCTGTGCTTAATTTTTGACTTTCCTTTTGTGTGATCTTAGAAGTGAGTTAGTTCCTCTGTTTCTGTTCCTCATTAATAAAACATGTGTCATGATTCTTTATGTTTCATAAATGTGGGATTTGACCATAATAATGAGCAAATTGGAGAAGGAAGGTTTGATTGGGCTGTGTCAGAAGGACACCAAGTAGCTTTCTGCATTTGACTTAAGTGTAACAATTGTTCTTGGAATCTGTTCATCATCATTAAAAGTGATTGAGGTTCTTACAGGGAAGATAGACAATTTCAGCTGCTGGCAGCAGGAGGACTTAGTGAGAAATGATTCTCATCACTCTGATTTGACAGATTTCCTGTAAGGAACTGTGACAGCATTGCTGTATATTAGCTAGAACCCAGGAGCACTTTATTTTACAGGAAAAAAACCCAACTAAAATAGAGGAATTTAAAAGCTGAGATGGTGGAATAGAAGATGGTCTATAAGCACTGAATCCTTAATTTTGCTGAGGTTTAAGGAGAAGTCAGAGTCTTTCCTGAGTCATTTCTGCAGCATTCTGTCAGAGAATTGTGTGCAAATTATCTCAAAGGAGATGAGGAGTGTGCGCAATTTAAACTTGCTTATCATGCCAGATACAGGTGGTACAGCAAATGGACTAAACAAAGCACAGGACAGCACAGCCCTCAACAGGTGAATTAAAGAGTAAAGTTTAAGCTTATTGCAGTGTGTGAGGTCATGATATGTGAAATTGTACAAATATGCACATGCTTAGTGAAGAGATATTTACAGACATGCAATAATGGTGGGTGGATATTAAGTATACATGCAACAAGTTTTAAAGAGAGGTAGATATATTTTACATTAAATGATTGCAGTTGAGTGTTTTTAATTTGTCCCCTAAATCAAATAACCTTTAATTAAGGTTTTATGGCAAACTCTTCAGGCTAATGTTAAACTGGGACAAGATGGTTGCAATGGATAAGGATGTCTAAACAATTCTGCTTTGGGTTGAGTAAAATCTGCTGATGGGTCCTCAGTGCTGGTACCAGCCTAGTGAGTGGCTCTGAGTGCCTGTGCCTTGCACTTCTCAGATATCTCTGCTTTGAAAGGACTTCATAATTTCAGAACCAATGTCCTGGATGCAGGCAGAGACTCCTCCACGGTTCTGTTTTATACTTGAGGAAGTCCTTCAAGATGCTCTGCCTGAACGTAGCCCACACGGTGTTTAATTTGTTTTTATGATTTTCTTTAAGGCAGTACTGCAGATACACTGGAGAAGTTTTAGCTAAAAATACTAGCTCTGACCTTTTTCAGTAAGGTCCCATAGCTTACTTTGCTTATGTATTTTTCATTTAATTCCAGAAAATACTGCATATGTGCCCACTGGGTGTATGTGTATCTAATTTGACATTCTTTTTAGGTCTAGAAGAGAAAGCCTTGCAATATGAAAAATTCCTTAGAAACCTGAAAATATTTACAGTTCAAGAGATGTTCTTGAATGTCAGAAGTTCCTGGCAGTGAAAACAACTGATGATGTTGCATGTCAAATCTTAGCCTTATTAAAACAAAATACACTGATGCTAGGTTCTGCTTTTTCTCTGTGCAGTGTAAAAGCAGTGCAAGGTGTGATAACACCTCAGTATATTTGGAGGTAAGACACAGTATCTTCAGGGAATTACAGTATTGGAACTGAATAAAGCTTTGTGCTTTATTCAAAGATAAGAAGTGGTCAGGGGTGTACTGCTCCAAAGCACACTTAAGGCTGAAAGTGTGTTGGCATTTTACTGTGCTACTGCAGGCTGACTCTTGTGCTGAAATTAAAATAAAACAAAAGGAAAAAAAGGCCCAAAGCTGGTAATTGGCTAGGATGATGATAGCATGAGCTAATCCCTCAACCTCAGGGAGGGAAGCCTGCTTAGTCAGAGAGCCAGCAGTGCTCATCCAGTGAAGCTGCCAAGTGTGAGCTTTCCTGAAGCATAGTCGTGCTGCAGCTTGAACATTTATCACTGCAGCTTAAACTATGGACTATTATTATTATTAGGATGACATAAAAGATATTCTTCTTCATTTTTTTCTATATAGAAAGAACTTCTAAAGAGCTGGTTTTATGATGTGTTCTTTTACCATCTAATATTGGATGCACCAAATCCTCTTTTGTTCTTGGTGATTGCTTGGTTAGGATATAGTTATTTTTGCATGTAACTGGGATAACTGGGATGTTCAGTAATCATGTCTTGTTCAAAGTACCTTAAATCTTTTTCCTCCTTGGTAATGTCCTTTTCACTATCCTGGGTCTTGTGCTGAAGAACAGGTTCACTTGTACATTCTTCTTTGCCTTTAGGTTATATCTGAACTTACTTAATTTTAAACTTTGCATCTTTTTATCTTCTTCCCAGATCAGTGCAGTTCTAAACTGGTCTGAGCTAGGTCTTGTAATGCTGGTGGCTTCTTATCTAGTAATGGAAAAAACAGAGCCAAAGTCCACACAACTGGAGGTTTGGAAAGCTGTGCTAATGCAATGCTTTCTCACTAACCTGAGAATCCTTTTGCTGAAGGTCTTCTGAATACTTGTCTGTGTGGTAGCTGCAAATCTCAGCCACCACTATTAAGAACATCAACTGTTTTTTTTGTGATTTTTTTTTAATTTTAATTTCTTTTTTTCTTCTTTTTAAATTTTTTTGAAGACAGGTTAAAAACATGGACCCTTGAAGTTGAATGCCAGCTTTTTGGCAGTTACTGTTACATTTTTCCTCAAGGTGTAGAAAATCTACAGCAGAACTTCAGAAAGCTGTCTGACAGATTAAAATTTGATCTAGTGATAATATCTTCTGGTTATCACAGAAAACCTTGCATTGTTTTTATTGTGACTGATCAATATAAAAGCAAATAGAAGCATCAGTGGAAGGAAAATTGTTACTAGGTTGTCTAGTTTGGAGAGAAAAACAGCTTGTGATAATTTCAGAAAGTAAGACAGTGTCAGAAACCAGTGTTAGTAGTATTACCTCAGGTCTTATGGTTTAGCTGTTAGCGCTGATACATTTGCAGTGCTGCAAAAAGCAAGGAGAGAGGATAACATTAATGCTTCTGAGAGGCATATAGCAACCTTTCCACCTCTACATTTTTGTGACCAGGGATTTGTTTCCTGCTGGAAGATGTTTTTTCCTTTCCTAGTGAACTTTTGAAATAGGAAAAACTTACTTTATGAAGTATTCACTTGTATACTAGTTGCAGTTTAGAGAGAATTTTCCATCTCACGTGTCCATAATTTCTCCTGGAGTTATTTTCGTCCTGGTTAGAGAGGCCTGGAAAACGAGCTGAGACATTGTGCTTAGAGGAGGGAGGAATGCCCTGGCTCTGTAATACAAGGTGGCAGGAGTCCATGATTTGTAGCCAGGGTGAAGGGGGAGGCAGCGTGGGGGAACAGCTATGTAACAGCCTGAGGAAGTGACTCACTTCACTCTGAAACACAGTCCCATGGTTCCAGTAGCACTGAAGCCAAGCTTGGCTTCTGAGGTGGAAGTTGTGTAAGTTAATTGAAACTCTTTGTCTTTTCCTCCTCCTCATGTTTCCAACCCCACCTCAGTACTGCACTGTGCCCATATCTGTTTAGAGGAAGCTCAGATTACAGGACTTCAGTGTGCTATATAATCTCTGTTTATTATTTTTCATTTTAAAGAGAGATAAATGGATCGCAGGTTTCATTGGAGTGGATATGTGTTAGTCTTACCTGCTCCACTCAAGAGAAACTTGATCATGTAGCAAAAGGACTGTAACAACAATAAGGTTTTAACGATTTGTTATAATCTTTCTGAAATATGTTGGCAACGTGAACTGAAGTGGAACAGAGTGCGTATTTAAAAAGATAGAGACTTACTCTTAATAACTTGAATGTTAGTAGTACTAGTTTAAGAATTTAATTAAATTTAAAACAAAACATTTTAAAGCGTTTTAAGTGTCCTAGTAGAAATACTAGCATATGTGTTAACACATTAGACGTTAATCCTGCAAGGCTCTTAGAGTTTGTGGATAGCTTTTTTTCTATGGAAGAAGAGGGTGAGAGGGTAGAATTGTCTTAGACTGCCTGTTACAGAAAGGCTTTCTTCTATTATGTTTGTAGCTCTACAGTAACAAATATTTACCAGTGTGTGGGAGCAGCTGTAACATTCTGCCTGAACTACTTTTTGGTATGACCTGAGCAGGAGCATTTGCTTTCAGCTGTTGAAGAAAACATCTGAGAGAGCAATAAGTAGAGCAGGCCCTGTCTCCAGTGCTTGGATGTTTGGTGGGCAGTTCTTAATTGGAAAGCAGCTGTAATGACTGGGGGGGGGGAGTGGGGAGCAGTGTGACTGATGAGCTGCTGCCTGTCCCTTTCCTTCAGAACACTGCATTGAGCATCTTGCTGTGTGTTTGGCTGCAGCCTTCGTGTACATGTGTGTGTTGTAAAGGTCTTTGGGAAATGTGGCCTTTTGGCAAGCCATGAAGGTTTTTTTGTTGTGTGGTTTTGAATTGAGATTAGAAACAGATTATTCTGGAAGACATAGAAGTAATTGGCCAGATGAGAGGGAGTTTAAGAGAAAAACCTTCAGGATGAGCTTAAGTGATTAGTCAGAAGTCTGTGTACAATTGGGAGTTGCATCATGCAAGTACAGCGTGATATCTGTTTTGTAAAACTAAGTTGTTTTGGTTTACATTCTTGTAGCAGGTCAGATCTATTGTTTCTTACCTGTATTATCCTGGTCTTCATTTCCATGGGAAACAGGACAGACATACACATTGTTGCTTATCGCGTGAATGTTCATAGGCCAGTTATGTCTGGTGATGATTCATTGCCAATGCTTCTCTATTTCAGGACCTGTAACTAAGTGGACCCTACTGACCTCTGAACCACAAAGTATAGGAGTGAAAAGAAGTGGAAGAAGCACACAAAGAAAAAGGAAGTGAATGCACTTTCCTCTGGACTTCTTTCCTGCCCTTTATTACTAAAACTGAATGGAAAAGAGAGACTTCTGTGCCTTTCCTCCCCCAGCCTTAGGGATGGGTGGATTGTAAATACTATGCATGCAGCCGAGAGAATAGGCTGAACCATGAATCTTCAGGCTCAGCAAAAGTCTTCAAGCAAAAGGACTGGGAAACGAGTTGCCTATTTTAATGAGCAGGAAATAGGTGTGTTGTCAAAAGAACCACAGCAGCAGCTTAAGGAAGGACAGTACTATGGTCATGGAGGGAATATACCGGTCTCCCAAACTATGGAGATTCCTCACACAGGAGGATTAACAAGTGCACCCAACAGTGTTGCTTTGATGAACTCTGTTTACAATCAAGATAGAGGAGAATCAATGATGATGCCCCAGTCAGTAACAGCTGTCAAATGGCAGAATTCACTAATGGGAAACCGGTTGCCAGAGAGGGGTGACAGCCACTGGCAGTCTCCACCTTCAGTGTGGAACCACAGTATGGTTTTTGGAGGCAACCCAAAAGGACCCCACTCCAATGCTGGTGCCCCAGGCTTCTATGGCCACCCAGAGGCCCTTAAAAGAAATCAAGAGAAAGGAGTGTTCGTGTCACAGCTGGACTTATATGGAGATGCTGTCCAGCAGATGATGTCCCAGAAGGCTCAGCTGGAACAGCAAGCCCTGGTTAGACAGCAAGCTCAAATGAATTCTTTTCATCAAATGCAAAAGCAGCAGCAGCAGAATCAAAGTCTGCCATTGCAACCTTTCCAACTTGCATTTGGTCACCAAGGTCAAAAGCAAGGTCTTCCTGAGTTGTTACATGTCTTTCAAGAAGCCCCAGCTTCTTCCAGTCCAGCATTTACTGCTCAACAAAAGCAGCAAGCTCTTCCTCAGCTGCAGCTGTTTGAAAATTTCTATCCTCAGCAGCAGCAGCAGCAGCAGCAGCAGCAGGCTGCCGCACAAACCTTTGGGTTGCAGCAAACTACTTCCATAGCACAACCTCATGTGGCAGCTGCAGCACCTCAGCATCACATGGTGGCACACCAGTTTCAGCAAACAGAGAGGAACCAGGAACTATTCAAGGCATTAACAGAGCAGAATCAACAGACTGTGCTACCTCAGACCCAGATTCCCTTTCCAAGAAGGTCACGGAGACTCTCCAAAGAAGGTGTCCTGCTGACATCTGCAGGAGAAGTGTTGACTTCCAAGCAGACAGAAGAACAACCTGGCAATTTATTTCTGCATCACTGGCAGTCACATCAGCAAGAGGTCCCATTACAGCATCCGTCTGAATCACTGGCCCACAACAAAAGTGGCTTTTTGCACCCCAAAAGAATGGATCTGGAGCAGAAGGATGTCCTGGTCAATAGTGAGCAGTGCCAGATGGAAACAGACAGGCAAGCCCCAGCCCAGAACGGTAGAGATGAGGAGAAACAGGCAGCAGCAGCTGAAGAAAACACTCAGAGAACTAATGATTTTCAGGGAGTCAGAGGTGGTGTAATCCAGAGTACTCGACGGAGACGACGTGTTTCTCAAGAAGCCAATTTGCTGACCTTGGCCCAAAAAGCTGTTGAGTTGGCTTCTCTTCAGAATGTAAAGGTAAGGTATACATCCTAACCAATATAGCACGTTTTAGACTACAAAATAGGGCTGAAATGAAAGGAATTTATGTTCATATGCAGGATAGGATGGTATCTTGAACTGTACGGCAGGGGCAGCTCTGGAGTGGAGGCATGTAAGTTCAACTACTGTAATTCATAGATGCAGGAGAGCAGAGATCTAATGGAGTGAAACCACCTAAGGGCAGTTTTATTTCACTAAAACTGAATGTGATTTTAGCCCAGGATTTCAAAATATGGATGTTTTCATCTTAGGCTTCAAGGTGTCAGGAATTTTGAGAGACAAGTGTAAGCAGTGTACTTGTCTTTTTACCAATTTAATGTTCTCTTCCTTTTCTGTTAAAAGACTGCTGCTTACCTGCCAGTTTTTCAGTTTCAGCAGTTGAAGCATTTCTAAATTGTGCTCTCTAAAAATTACATAATGGGCGTTCAATATTTCCCAAATATTAAATGCCTGAGAAAGCCTCACTTACATGAAGAACTTATACCAGGCATAACAAAGGTCTGTCTCATGCAGCATCTTGTTTCTGAGAATGACCTGAGAATAAAGTCTGCCTGTAGACTGTCTGTAGGGCTTGATGGGGAAGAAATCTAGTGTTGGCTGATGAGGTAGTTCACCTCTCCTGTCCTTTTGGCATCCCATCGGTCTAAACTGTACAGTATATATTCCATATGGCAAGATGATAGAGTTCAAAATTAACTATCCAAGGGGGAGGCAAGGGATTTTTGGAGTTGGGTGGAGTTTTTTGAGGGATTGTTTTTTGAGTATTTTCTTACAGTAGTGGTTTGACTAATCTTTCATTGAGTGTCTGTCACGAGAAGTAACCATACACTTTACCTTGGAAGCTTTTGCCAAAGGCTGATGAAATACAGATGTTAGGGCATGAGCCACTTTTACCTACAGTTTTTGCCACTTGTGTTGCTGCCCAGTCAGACAGCAGAGGGAAGAGTATTTTATTCCCAATCTTGTTCTCATCATCTTTTTTTTTCCTAGTTTGTTTGTGGCTGGTTTTTGCCCATCTCTTCCTTAGAGGAATGTGCTATTTCAGTGAAAAAACAGTACTAAAAAACAATGTGATGAATATCCATAGCCTGCTTCATCTCCTTCACAGCAGGCAGCAAACAGTAACTGATAGTTGATGCTGCCTTCAATCCTTTTTGCCCTTAACTCCAGTTGAACAAGCAGATTTGGTAGAAAACTAGTAGTAGTTAGTAGCATGGTCTGTTTGCTCATACATTTCCCAGCCATTGTGTGGTTATATTGCAGAAGGCCTACAGTTCACGTTGCACTCTGATCACCAACAGAGTGGCAAGAAAAAGCAAATAGAGCATCTAGGAAAAGGCCCTGAGAGGTGAAGGAAGGAATTGGCCATTTGAAGGCATGTCCGCTTGCAGCTTGATTCATAATGTAAAGACCAAACAGATAAGTGTTTTGACAGATGCTCTTTTGTTCTTTGCTGTTATGCAAGCAGCTTGTTTGCTTCCATGATGGCACTAGCAGAAGAACTCTATGTTTAGATCTGTTCAGGCCTTCAGGATAAGCTTTTGAAGGATGTTAAATTCTTACCTGAGGTCTGATGGATTTTACATCTTTAGGGGGTTGGATATCATGCAAGGGAGAAAAAGAAAACGTTAACTGGAGAAAAGTGATCTGCTTATCTTACTAGTGTCCTTCTGTTACAAACAACCTAGAAGCCTTCTCTGCATGGTTCTGTGAAGAGTGTGTACCAGGCTGTAGAGTTAAATTGTTGATGAAAGATACATCATATTTTGAACAAGTTGTTTGAACATTCCAATGTAGGTGTGTGTATCTTATGCAGAAACAGTATTCTGGACAGCAATATCTGTCTACATGCAGTGTCATGACTGATGCTTTGCACCAGAGCTGCCCATCACCTGTGCCTGCCTTTTTTCAGGTGGTGCAAGCTTATTGCTGCTTACAGGCTGTAGTAAATTCTCAACTCTTAGTTTTATGGTTTCATTTCACATATAGCTGTTATATTGAAAAGGGCAGTGTGATTTGTTGTCTTAAATAGCGCAGAAAACTTTTCTCAAATCTGAAATGGTCATCTTAAAAGTGTCTGCATTTAAATATTCCTTTATGGAAGGGAGACAGAGGTTTTGGTTACCTGGCCTCTTCGGTAACTTTGGTTACCAGGGCACCAGCTGCTACATACAAGAGAAAAAAAAAGTTTTATTTGTGGAATTGTGGTTCTGGACTCACCTACAAAAGAAAAAAAAAAGTTTTATTTACAGAACTTCTTCATGGACAAGCTTTCTTTTTAACTGCAGAGAGAAGCTGACTCTACTTGATGCAAAATGATGGCAGAAAGCACTGTGTGGGCAGGTGTTTCTGAAAGCCTGGTGTGCTTTCTTGTCTGATCACAGCAGTGGCCTTGAAACAGTTCTTCCAGCTGTTGCAGTTGAGTTTTGTCTGTGAATTCTGAGTTTTTTAGAAACAACTTGAGGGATAGGCAGGATCAACGCCAGGGACTGTACTAGTTCACCCTGCAATATTTATTCAAGAGTCTAAGTGAAAGTGCAACAAGTTGCACTTGCTGGAGTTATCCAGCTGACCTGCTGCCCCAAATTCTGCAACAGGGATGCTGAGGTAGCTGAAAATCCCCTAGCAGTTCTAAAACTGAAGGTCCCATCCCTTGGTCAGAGACTCCTTTCTGCTTACCTCTAAGAATAATCGAACAGTTGAGAAAATATTTGGAGATCTGAAACAAGTAGCTTAATTCCAAAATTAGTCATGTCCCCTCTTAGTAAACCTTAGGTATGTGTGGTCTTTCATGACCAGAAAAGCTCTGGTGCAGACCAGAACATCTTTAAGGATGTCTCAACTATTTATATATTTAAGTTCCCAGTGGTGCCTTTTCTCAACCTTTGCTCCTGTTCGGGTCTCCCCTTCCTCTTTTCTGTTGAAGGGTCATCTCTCCTGTCATTAAGGAGGAGAGTCCTTTGCTGGTAACCTCCCAGTCTTGAAAATAAAAAGAGCGTGGTTAGCTGATTGTACAGTCAGAGAAAAGTGACATCTTTTGTGTGACTAGCTGCCATAATTTCCTCCTTGTAGTCAGGAAATTAGTTCATGACTCTTGACTACAGAGATCTGTGTAGCACACAGGAAGTACCTGAGGTTTGTAGATTGGTCAGAATTGGTGCTTGTTCACATATTCCCATTGTGATTACTTGTTTTATTGCACAAAGTGGGCCAAAGTGCTTGCACTAATGAGAGCTACATCAGGTGGATAAAAAGTAACCTGATTAAAACCAAGACTTTTCTTGACAGTGGTCTGAACAATGTGGTGTGAATGCGCTGCTCCAAACAGTGGTTCAAAACTACCTGCTGTGGATCTTGCTGTCAGGAGATGACCCCAGAGCTATTCCAGGTGTTTAACTAGGCTTCAGTAATAAGGTGATTACAGCATCAATTTCCCTGATGAATGGAGGCCTATGGAGAGCAGCATGTGTGAGCTGCTTCTTCAGGTGTGGGCAGGACCAGTAGGCATAGATATCTGTTTCCAGTAGATGACCTGTTCATGTGTTTAAAAGGCATCCTTGTTAGTCTCTCTTTCCTGAAGTGATGGAGGGAGGCTATGAAAATTTACAAGAGTCCTTTACTACCTCGAGGTAGTGGGTCCTAGAGACATGTCTGTCAGCATGAATGCTCTCCAAATCCAAAATCGGTAGTTTTATGGGAAAGTACAGGTGTATGTCAGCAGCCTGGAGTGAAGGCAGATCCTTGGAGCTCATTAATTTCTCCTGAAGCGCAATCTGGGACAGCGGAAGCCACTCGTGGCTTTACAGTTGTGTGTTTCATCACTGCGTGGTAGGGGCAGACATTTGCAGTTTCTGTGAAGAAGCAGTCAGACTTCTAAACTGCAGTGTCGTTTACAGGATAAACCTTTCTGTGCTCACTTAGCCCTGCTCTAATAAAAGGTCTTGGAAGGAGGCAGTCCTGAATCTTCTTGATATAGTAGATTTTAGGTGCTCAAGCTTGGTACCTGGCATATTTTGAAGGCTTAATGTTTTCCAGGGTGGACCTGCTTGCTCTTAAAAACAAAAAAAATTACCAGGACTCTCATTTGGAGAGAGACCAGAGCACTAACCCTAGGCTCTGACTGATGCATGTTGTGACAGTACAATTGTGCTTCCCTCATATAGTATCAAAATGGGACTTCAGCCTAGTGTCCTTCTAGCTATCATGGGCCAGCTGAAGCATGTTCTCTTGCTCATCAGTGAAGCTGAATGACTTTCTTCATCTGTGACCACAGTGAAATGACTGGGGTTGTGTCTGAACCCTTAGGACAAAACCTCTCATATCAGCTTTTTCATCAGGACTAGGTACTCATTATGACACACAATAGGTTCTGTTTGAGGGCTTCAGTAAATCCCTGCAAAATTTTGAAAGTCCAGATTGGAGACCTGTTGCCATATCTGAGAGATTATGTGTCTTAGTTTCTACCTAAAAACCACAGCTGTTCAGCTGGATTTCTCAATAGATTGTGGCTCTGATGGAGGATGACTTTGCATACTTGATCCTATCCAAAGGCTTTCCAAACAGAGCTTGAAGGTGGGGAGATGTTCTGAAACACCAAAAGGAGCATCTTCTACAGCTTCTACACTGCACTTCATCAGAGCTCAAGAAGACCTTTTACATCCCTGGAGAGAGGTGTTTTTGAAAGTTGTATTTAACATCTGGCTTCTAAGTGAGCTGGCAAGTGCTTCAGAACTGAGAGTGAAATGAACATGTTGATAGTAATTTGAAGGACTAGAAATCAATGTTCTCTAGCAGTACTTAAAGCCATTTGGTGTTAGAGTATTCATGTGTTTATCCAGTAACTCATCCTCTGTTCCCATATCCTTGGAGCTCAGTGTGATAGGGTTTCCATGAGTAAAACAGACATGGAAACCATAATGTCAATGCCAAAAGTGCTGCCTTGCAGAATCAACAATACCTTGTTGATTCTCCAAGCATAAGTCCTTCATGCTCAAGCCTAGTTAGACAACAAAACTTAAAGGCTCAAGTTATAATAAGAAAAATTCTTTTTTCCTGTAAGTCAGAAAAAAAAATGCAGCAAAAAGCTAGCTCTGCTTTTTTTTTGTGTGTGAGAGATTTAATTAAGATATGATCACGGTTCGGTCTTTCCTGGAACAGAAATCGAGTATTTGAAATTAATAACCTGCAGCTTTTGATCATTACTAGAACTGAACAACCTTTGCTGGAAGTTATAAAGCAGGGCACAAATTTATCTGGAAAATAAAATGTCAAAACATAGGTAGCGAAATGATTCTTAAGAATGATGTATATAAATATTCTAGCAGTTGAGACTATGGGCAGTCCTCAAGTAATTCTGTAAAATTTTGGTAACACTCTGAAGTATTCTTTTTCCTTTAGTAATACCTCCAAATCCATTTCAGCTTGCAAATTGCATTGAGAAACTTGATATACACTGAAGGTGAGATATCATCTGATTTATTATGCAAGTACTACAGAACTTTTTAGGAATCTATTTTTCTTCTCAGGAACTGGATAATTCAGAGGAGAAGAGTGTGCTGGTAGCAGCTCCAGGACCTGCAGCTGCAAAAAGTGTTGTGGAATTTGCCAGTTCTTCACCAGCTCCCAAAAAAGCCCGGGAGGACAACAGCCTTGTGCCTCTTATCATTCCTGTGTCTGTGCCAGTGAGAAAAATTGACCTGCAGAGCCTTGAAAAGGAAAAGTCTGAGGATGGAAAGCTGCCGAGAGGCCAAACAAATGATCGAGCTCCTTGTGAACGCAAGCCTTCTGTGATAGTCACTCGGAGGCGATCTAATCGTAATACTAACATGGAAACCTCAAGTCAGGTATGGATAGGCTAAGAAACCAAAGATGGGCCAGATCTGTTAGATTTAATTATGCAGTTTTTAGCCATAAACTTTTCTATGAAAGTAGTTTGATCTCAGGCCTTGAACTTGGAATGTGTGTAGTCTAGGGATTTTTTTTTTCATCATAATATTGCCATATATTTGGGCATTGCTGGCTTTTCATGACCTACAGCTAATGCTATGCCCACTACTAAACAGTGAACAAAGCCATATGGGCAATACTACTAGATTAATTGTCTGTGCCAAGAGTGGTTTCTCCATACATTCATAGATAATAATAAATTGTACAGAGTGCACATATCTCTCTCTACGAATAAAATCCAAGGTGAAGATTTATTCTCATGGAGCTGAAACCTCTTACTGAGGTTCTGAAGGTCGCTACTTGTGTTCCCTGGTAGCGTGAGTGAGTAGGTGGGTTGATTTGTTGATTTTTTTTCTTTTTTTTTTTTTTTCCTTTCATCTCTCTTCTATCCAGAAGTACAACAGATTGTTCAGATATCAGAGAAATGGCAGGAATCTAAGTAATTCTCTGAAATTAGATGCTTGACCATCTAATAAAATATTGTTATATTGTCTTCTGTTCTCTTACTGCTATTTGATATCACACTGGTATACCGGGATTCTGCTATGCTTTTGTGTCCTCTTTTAAAGTTACTATGAAGGTTGGACCAGATGTATGTGTAGTTCTTGTAAAATATAACTCTATAATCACTCAGAGGTAGTGCTGCTACCTAATAATTCCTGTGTCCATTCCATTCCCTGTCTTCTTCCTCCCTCTTTCCTTTTGTGCTAATTATTGACACCCCCCCCCCAACTGTCCTATCCAGATTTTGAGCTGCCATGAAAGTGTGTTGTCATCTCTCTGAAGTTTTTCAAATGACCTCAGGTTTTAAAATTAAAGTATGTAATTTTTTTTTTCTGCTAGCATGAAGATGCTGTTCCAAAGGATGAAGCAGAGGGCTTTGCCCGAAAACCAAAGCAGCGGCCAAGACCTGAGCCACTCTTCATACCACCAAAAGCTGGCACCTTTATTGCACCCCCTGTTTATTCTAACATTACTCCATATCAGAGCCACTTACGGTCACCTGTCCGTCTGGCGGATCATCCTTCAGACAGGAACTTTGAGCTACCTCCTTACACTCCTCCACCAATTCTTAGTCCAGTGAGAGAAGGATCTGGGCTATATTTTAATGCTATCCTCTCTACAAGTGGTCACTCGGTTCCACCTCCAATGACACCGAAAAGTGGTCACAGAACTCTTCTTAGATCAAGTAAGTTTTTACTTTATCCTTCCTTTCCTGGGTAATCTATGATTAGGAACTCTGGAGTAATAGAGGGAAGGTTATGCCTTTAGGAAGTGTGGTTGTGTGAAACTGGGGCTTCTTAATCACTGTCTGGGGAACTGGGATGGAGGAAATGTGTTGTTGGGGGTGTTAAGACTCGTTCATGGGCAGTCTGCAACACCCCCTGCTGACGTTCTTCAGAATGGAAAAGTCGGTTCCTCTGTAGCAGATTATCAGTATCTTGAACTGAGGGGAGGAGGGCACGTTCTTTGTCATGTTAAGCTCCTTTAGTGTGTGGGTACCTTTTTTGAGAGATGGACAGCTCTGATTAGATTTGCAGGCTGTGTGAAATGTAAATCTCAGATATGAAGCTGAGCTCTCTGAGCAGTTATTTTTTTCTGCTTGCAGATAGTTCAGAAGTTACCCCTCCTGTTCTTACGGTAGTGGGGGAAGCCACCCCAGTCAGCATTGAACCGTAAGTACACCATAGATCCTTAGCGTCTTAGTAAATGTGCTTCCTTTCTTCCTCCTAAAACTTCAGGCTGCTCTGTGTACAACTGGGGTATCTGTTAGAAGTATTAAAGCTTTTCCTACTGGTGATTCAAAATATAAGTTGTCTTCATTAAAAATTACTCTGTACGAAAAATAATGTTTGTTGGATGTAATTCTGGAGATAATAATTGCTTTCTGTTACTGCTTGTCTGTCTCTGGGCTGAAATACTATTAGTTAACTAAGGGTGAATCTGTCCTGTTTTGTTGTATAGGAGCACTTTGTATGCTGCATTTGTTTTAGTGGGAAGATAATGCTCTTTTAAAGGAAGGACAGAACAGTATGGAAGACTGTAGTTAGCTCTCATGAACCGGTCAGATCACTTTATCCCTGTGGTGTGTTTTAGCTGCAGCACAACTATGAACACTTCACTCCCCCCAGGCGAGCTCAGTAGAAAGTACTGCAGCCGGTGGCATATGGGGGATGTGCCCTGAGCTAATAAACCTTGTTAGTCGTTTTAGCTGACTGTGTGCCAGGAAAGCTCAGATGTATGTGGATGCAGCAGCACTACGGAACACAATTTGGGGATAGTGCAGCTGGTGTTGTAAGCTTAGGCTTGGGGCCAGTCCTGCTAAACCTGAGCAGAGTAGCAAATGTCTCTGCACAGCCTTTGCAAATGCTCTGGGAAGTGTTATCAGCTCAAGCTCAGTGCTGCAGAACTACACCAAGGTAGTTCCAGTTCATTATTGCACCTAGTTAATGAACTCTTGCAAAATCTAATCATGGAGATGCATGGCATGGAAACACCCATATTGGATAAAGACACCCACGTGGCTCTGCACTGACTGTACAGTGTGGAATCTCCACTCTAACTCTGCAGTGTATCCTGTAACATTTGAGATATTTAACTCAAACTCTCTCCAGATAAATACAGGGCTTATTTTGCTTTTTCTTCCAAAATGACTTATATTTTAAAAATGGACTGGAGCATTTGTTGACAATTTATTTTTTTCTTGCCCTTTTTCCATTGTGTCTTCCTGTTTGAAGTTTGATTTTCTGCACTTGTGGTAGGAGGCTGTCCTGAGCAAGTGTTGCAATTGTGAATTAACCCAGATTATTCTTGTCACCTTTGCAAATCTCCTCTAGACTGAGCCCATTTATGAAAATAAACACATTTGGTGTTGTTTAAATCCGTTTTAGAAACGGTCTAATTCATCTTTTTGCTGTTGGTTCATTTCACACTAATCTAGGGGAACTTCTTGAAAAGATTTTTGTTTCTCTTCCCTCCCCCCCCCTTCTCCTGTTTTGATCTTTGACCTCTCTGTGGTGCAATTGCCTTTGGCTGTTGTGTCTGTTGGTTTAAATTGCTGAAGTTAATGGCATAATGTTAGCTGTGAGTTCAGTTGTGTGTGAAAATTTGAGGACATGTTGCTGGAAGTTTCAAACCATAGTAACTTAGTAATGCAAGTTCATTTCCATTTGCCAAAAGGGAGTTACGTGCAGAGTTGTCTTGCTGTCATTGTCATTGTCTTACTGAACAGATGTTTAAGCAGGTAGATAGATAGCTTTTAACTTTTAACCACGATAAATTAATAAACTGGTGTCATTCTGTGTTTGGCAGCAGTGTTGTGGTCAGTTATATAGACATACCTTCCTTGAAGAAAATGTGGCAGGAAGCACTTTTTTTGTAAAAGAAAAAAAAAATGTTTAATTTTATTTGTAGTCTTGACCCTAATTTGTGATTATGCAATAAAGTGTTCTTAATTGCTTGAGCTTTCACAAACCTTCTGCTAATGCTTCCCAAAAGGTCATTTCATTGCAGAGATTTGGAATAGGAAATGTGATAATGAAGCTTAATTCTTTGTGAAGTGGTACAATAGGCAGTTGGTGTCACAGATCCTTGTGTCCTACTGGTTTTGTAATTCAGTTGTGTTAAAGTCTTGAAGCTACCCCTCAGCTAGGCAGCCTTAAATGTAGCTGTGATGTATCAGCTGTGAATCACCTTCCCAATTCACAGCCTCAGTTCAGGATGTTGCCACACTCAGCTGCCCAGTGGGCATCGCAGGGGCACCATCATTGCTTACAGGCAAGAACTCTTGTTGTACTGATATCTAGGCTTCATCAGCAAAGGAACAGTGGAATAATGCTTGAGGTGGACCTCTGGAGGTCCTCTGGTCCACCCCCTTGCTCAGAGCAGGCCAAATTAGATCAAGTTGCTCAGGTCAACTCTTGAAGTAGAATGCCAGCTTTATTTGGCATTGCAGGTAGAAGGTGCAATTCTTAGTCTTTGCTAGCACAGAGATATCATTCCAAGTTTAGTTTCAAGATAAAAAGTAACTTCTGATCGCCTTTCAGGAAGGCCCACATCCTTTCCCTCCAGCTTTTCCATTTGTATCTTTCCTTCTCACAAGTAAAGTCAGAGGAGTCTGTGTCTTGGGACACAAAATCTCTAAAATTTCCTAGTGCAGTTAACAGTCTTTTTATCTCTTTGTAGTGTGTAGTGGGTTGTCTTTGACTGGATGCCAGGTACCCACTAAAGCCGTGCTCTCACTCCTCTCTACAACTGGACAGAGGAGAGAAAATATAAGAAAGGGTTCATGAGTTGAGATAAGGACAGGGGCAGATCACTTACCTATCACCATCATGGGCAAAACAGACTTAAGAGTGGGGATATTAATTAAATTTATAACTAACAGAATGAGAGCAGGAGAATGGGAAGTAAAGTAAGTCTTATAAACACCTTCCCCCACCCCTACCTCCTTACCAAGTTCTACCTCCTCCCCCCACAGCGGCGCAGAGAGACAGGGAATGGGGGTTACGGTCAGTTCATCACACGTTTCTGCCGCTGCTCAGAGAGAGGAGGAGTCCAGCGTAGGGTCCCTCCCATGGGAGACAGTCCTTCACGAACTTCTCCAGTGTGAGTCCATCACATGGGCAACAGTTCTTCACAAACAGCTGCAACATGGGTCACTCTTCCACAGGGTGCAGTCCTTCAGGCACAGGCTGCTCCAACATGGGTCCTCCACAGAGCCACAAGTCCTATCAGGAAAACCTGTTCCAGCATGGACTCCTCTCCTCATGAGTCAGCAGGTACCTGCCAGGACCCTGCTCCATCATGGGCCTCCCATGGGTCACAGCCTCCTTCAGGTATCCACCTGCTCCAGCACGGGTCTCCTCCAGGGGCTGCAGGTGGATCTCTGCATCCCTGTGATCCCCCATGGGCTGCACGGGCACAGCTGCTTCACCATGGGCTGCACCACGGGCTGCAGGGGAACCTCAGCTCTGGTGCCTGGAGCACCTCCTACCCCTCCTTCTCCACTGACCTTGGTGTCTGCAGAGTTATTCACATGTTCTCACTCTGCTCTTCTTTGGCTGCAATTTTCATTTGCACAGTAGCTTTTTTTTTTCCTTCTTAAATGTGTTATCACAGAGGCATTGCCACCATTTCTCATTGGCTTGGTCTTGGCCAGTGGTGAGTCCATCCTGGAGCTGCCTGGCACTGGCTCTACCGGACATGGGAGAAGCTTCCAGCAACTTCTCACAGAAGCCACCCCTGTAGCCTCCCCACTACCAAAAACTGGCCACAGAAACCCAATACAAGGTGACAGCAAAGTGTCAGTTTTCCGATGTCATCCCTTCTAGGGTAGAGCATAATCCATAACCCTTTCCTCCTCTGTGAAAGTGCAGGCCATAACAGTAAGCAAGACTAATCACAGTGAGCAGAAGACACCACATGAACATCTCTCTGCAGTATACCACAATGTGCTGAGAGGAGGGCTGGCTTACCAGGGTGGTTGTTTTGCTTTGTTTTCTAGCCATGTCTTCTCAGTGTTGCATGAAATCTCTTGCTTTTTATTTTTAGTCTGGATTGTGCTTTTTGTGTCCAAAATGAAGAGAACATGGGAAGGAAAAATGGAAGACATTTTCAACTGCTTTAGTTCTTCCCTGCCCATGGCCATGATTTGTGTCATGTTCCTATTGATTTACCTTCGATAGGTATTGGAGATAGGTATATGTTTTTGGGAAAAAGACAGATAGTATATGGCAGCCTGTTTAAAACTTCCCTGTTACATCTATCATGCTGGATGTCAACTTGCCATCACCTACTGAGAGAAAGTTAGCACCAGTCTGTGTATCTAGCAGATTCTGCTTGTCCAAGTAGGAATCCCACCCCGACAGAGTTGAGTTGCTGCTGAATGGATGATGAAGTCAGAACAAGTGTGTAGGCTAGTTAACTTCTGTATCTCTTTGTTTACATATTCCTCTTAAGTAAATCTGAGTCTGCTATAGATGCAAAAGAAACAGTTTTTAAAATCTCTTTTTATGTGTGTTAGAAGTCAGACATTTTTTTGAACACAAGCTTTTCTAGCACATGACATCTCATGATTCCGATGTTTACTGACAAAACCAAAATGATGTATTGGGTGTAAAAGAGGGAAATAAGATGTTTGCTTTTTCTCCTTAAATGGTACTTGTTTCCTTCCCTTTGATATCTTAGGACTTCAAAATGTCCTATTGAAACACTTGCTAGTATCTCTCTGGATTTTTGTATGGGTTATATGTGTTGTTTCAAGGCCTACCCACACCTTTTCCAAACTCTTGTTTTTGTAATGGACATGCATGTGTCATTTCAGTATACCAGAGGAGGAGAAAAGTCTGGATTTATTTCTTGGATGTTTTTGTTACTATTCCTTATTGCACTAGATCGTGCTTTTTCTCTGGTAGTTGTGCTTCTCCTCATACTGGGGGGACACGAAGCCAAGACTTGAGAATTATAGGAAACCTTGCCAGGGGGTTTTACCTTCTTTCTAATGAAGCACCTCCAGAATTTAATCATCTTGTGCACACTGCCTGATCTGTCCTCTCAAAAAAAGAGCTTATTTCTATATACTTTACTGTTTCAGGAGCTACCAGTGTGGTGCTAGTTAACTGATATCTGAAAGAGACACACTTTTGCATTAAGTATAAATACTTTATTTCAGAATAGGAGGTTTTCATTGTATTCTAAGTGGTCTGAGCAGCAGCTGTTCTCAAATGTCTTAGATTTTCTGATATCATGGTTTCCTGAAGGGTTTTTTCTTTTTGCTTACTTAGCTTGAACATTTCTTTTGTTCTCTCTTCTGGACCTCTGAATTGTATGTATAGTTTCTGTGTTACTTAGAAAGTTATCCTTGGCCATATTTTGCAGAGTTTGTGTAGCTACTGCTGTCTCTCTGCATATTTTGCCACTGAGACATAGAGTAATGATAAAGTACTTCCAGGCTGTCACTACTTGCTGTGCTCTTGGTGTAGACCTCCAGACCTCAAAGTCTGGTAGAAGAGTCTTTTTGTGGGGGTTCTTACCTATCTCTGTGCACAAAGTCACATTTGCTAGTACGGAGTAGAATGTCTCTGGATGGTCCTTTGACTTAAAGCAAGTGTAGGGCTCTGTTGATTGCGTGTAGTGAAAAATCTGTGTGCTGATTCAGATCTAAAAGTATGAGATTGCTGCTAACAGAATGGGATTTGGTTTTGATACAGAATGAGCAATACTGCTTTCATTACTTCCTATTTTTTGTTTAAGTTGTTAGAAAGAATATCTAGAAGACACTAGCTTGTGTCAAGATCATAACAGACCAAATTTTGATCCTGCTTTGAATTGGCATTTGGACCAGATGGCATTGTGTAGGTTGAAAAGGACTTGTGGAGACTATGGTTCTGCTGTTATGGCTGACAAAACCCTGATACTTAAACAGGCTCACCCGTCTTATGCATGAGGAGCAAGCTTGCCATAAGAGGAGTCTGTGTGACAGCCTCTCAAAAAGTGATGTTTATTGGAAGCTAATAACTGTTATTTGAGCACCTATTAGGGGATGCTAATTTAAATACAACCTCCAACGGTTGCTGATAAGACAATGGAAACTGGTAATGGACATAAAACGTCTCAACTTCTGAGTCATAATGTAACCTACAACACTGTTGTGTTATATGCAAGAGCCTGCTGCATTTGTTTCTTCATAATTAGTGTTTCTAGCAGAGATGGAGACTTCCTGGATATTGTAAAGGGGTCCTGACTGTTACTTTTCTCCTTTCTTGCAGGCGAATAAATGTAGGAACTCGCTTTCAAGCAGAAATCCCATCACTCCAGGACAGGTCTCTGGCAGAAGTTGATGAGCATAAAGCAGAGCTGGTGTGGCAACCGTGGGGCGACCTGGAAACCAACAAAGACACCCAAGAGAATGGTAAGAAGGTGGAAGGCTGGTAAATAGGACTGAATTGTCACAGTGGTTTTAGGGTAACCACAGATCTACTGTAGGCGTAATTTAAAATCTCTGAGCTGCCAGTCAAGTGACATGTTTGAATGGTCTTGGAAACAGTTTTAGGAGTAAAACGTGTTTATCAGGTTGCATGTGTGGGGAGGGGGAGGTTGGTAGGATTGTTTTTTTTTTTTTTAATTGACAGAAAACTGGGACCATTTGTTTCTAGTCAGGTAAAGAGCAGCCTTTTGCTCAGTGAAGCTTCACTGTTTTTGTTAACATTTGAAAGCCACATACACTTCTGTATTTTTGAGGGATGTTCTGGACATAATAGTAAATTTTGGAAAAATCAAGTTTGTAGACAGAAGTCAGGATGAGGAAGCAGGAGTTATGGCAGCTAGTAAGCAGACTTGAGGAGCTGTCTGCTTTTGTTGCAGATGAGTTGTGGCCTGTATAAATCCTGAAGGGAAGAGGAAGTGGGCAGGCTTGGAAGAAATCTTTCTGATTAGAGAGGAAAAAGGGTATTGTGAAATGGAAATTCACAGTATAAGAGGGGATTCAAGAAGTTGCTGAGGTGAAGGGAGGTGGGAAGACATTATAGGAGGGAGGAGATTTGCAAGAAACTCTGTGTGGAAACAGTACGGCATGACCTTGCAGTCTAATGAGTTCTTGGGTCCAAATTTGACCCAGATAAATTTGCAGGGACATTCAGTTTCTCTGAAAGTTTTACTTTCTGTTATGCCTAGTCCTCCTTCAAAAGAGCTAATTAATCATGGAAATCTGTAGGAAATTTCATTTTAATCCTCTTACCTGAATTTTTTTGTACTCCTCTGGAAATAGTGGAAAACCTGCTAGCTGCTGCCTGTTCAAGCATTTTTCCTGGGGCTGGAACCAACCAAGAGCTGGCGTTGCATTTCTTACATGAAGCAAAGGGAAGCATTCTGGTGAGTCTTCCCAGGTGTTCAACTCAGTGTGGTCAAAGAGGTTTGGGAAGGTCAGATAACCTTTCACTCCTGAGAGGAAAGCCTTGCAAACTCCTTGCAATGCATCTGGCTTCCACTGTTTAGTGTCCCTTGGATGTCCCTGAAGTGGGTTCTGTGTGATGTACAGTGCCATGTTCACTTACTATCTTTTATGTTTCCAACTTCAACATGTTTGGCTTTTTAAGAGATGCACTGAGAGTCTGCCAGGGTGAGTGAGCCAAGACTGATAAATGAGTCTTAAATGTTGTCTTCCTGGGAAGATTACCATGTTGGAAGGAAAAATAAGAGGCCGGGGCTGAAGCTGAGACAGAGTGCAATGTTTTTTTCTTTTTGTTTTGGCAGATCCATTTAACTTCTCTGTATCTGTAGAACGGCTGTGCTGCTACTTTTTTATCAGTATTGTAAGACGTGATACACTTCCATTATTGTGCTTTGACACTTCTGGGAGTGGTCAGGAGTATCCCACACTTTTGCCTGACTGCTTGTTTCTTGTCCCCTGGTGCTGAATTTGTGATACTGCATTTACCTGTATGGAGAAGAGAACAAATACAAAGTAGTTTTTGTGTGCATGTGTTGGGTTTCTGCCAGCCCACGTTGTGAGTGCTGTTTGGTGCCATTAGGGAGGAGCAGGACTGCCTCTGGCAGCAGGAGCTCGTTGTTCAGGTGGTTTACACTGCCAGTGGAAGCATGACTCTGTTGTCACACTTCCTACTAACTTTGAAAGCACTTCCAGTTTAAATACAAGTGAAAAAGCAGCTTGAGAGGTGGGGGTTTTTTGTGTATGTGCACGGAATATTTCAGTCGTGTGACTGCTATTTTATTTTGAAATATTGCTTAGTTAAGAGAGATCAGATCACAATGACTTGGATGTGTAAGCCAGGCATAATTTAGGGCAGCGTTTTTGGATGTGAGTATGTAATAGAGGCCTTTGGTTAATGAGAGGAAACTGCTGCATGGTCTCTGTCTATGGAATTGGCTCTCTCCCAGTACTGTGGTGATTGTATCAATTCACAGATGTGAAGAAGTGATAAGAACAAACCACTTGCCTGTGGTACCCAAGACTAAGTGGATAGTCAAGAACGTAATTTTTGAAGTTGTCTGAACTGTTAAACTGTGCTATGGTTCTTTTCAGTTAGCTTACCACAAAAAGGGGAGGATTAACAATTGCCTGATATTTGTTTTTAATACCCCAAGCATTAAATTCATTATTTTACTTGTATTTATCTTAGGGAGCTCTGACCAAACTACTGTTGAAGAGGCCAGTGCGGCCGCCTACCCACCCTTTGGCAGATTATCACTACACAGGTTTGTTAACCGAATAACTCTGTGCTGCCTGCTTATCATACTGGAATTTTTCTATTATTTTCTGATTTTTTGAGGAACTCTGTAACATTACAATAAGATTAAAAGACCACTCCTCTCCCATAAATCAAATGATGACATGCCAGAAACTTTGCCTGTGCAAATTATGACACTTATAAGAAACACTGCATCTTTCTGAATATGTGCATGTGTGTGTTGGCATATGTATGTGTTCTGATTTCCTTTATGGGGAAAAGAAAATGCAATCCCTTGCACTGAGCCACAGAGAATGCAAAAAGATAGAAAGAAAGGCTGCCATTGCCTTAGAATCACAGCCTGTCTGGCATGAGTTTCCAGGGTAGCATTAAGCAGGGGTTTTATGACAAAGAGCTTTCAAGCTTGGTGAAGAAGCCTCAGCCAGCTCTTGATGCCTGTCAGTGTTTCTGCAAAATTTAAGTGTCATAAACTGCCTCTGTAGTCTTGCACCTAATTAGAAAGTAGTCAGCTGTGTGACACTAATTTCAGTGATCAAGAGTAACCTGAGACACCTGAAAGACCTGATGTAAGGTGGTAAAGCATAGAAATTACATTTCTTCATTATTACACACTGCTGCAATGGTTGGCAAATATTACTTGATTAATATCTAAAAGGAAGGAAGGAGTTAAAATTGTGTTTATTATTAGAGGCAAGGAATATTTGAGGAATATTTGAGATATAATAAATCTTCAAGTTCAGCGGATTGCTGCTGGAAGAGAAGATCCTGTTCTCCTGCCCCACCATTTCCTGTCTATAAAATCTAGTGACTGGGCCACCACAAAGTATGTCTATTCACATTGCTGTTTGGTTGGGCAACATCTTAGTTCATCTAATTGAGTGGTTTTTCAAGCTGAACTGAGTTAACCTGTGGTGATGAGCATTAGATCTAACACAAAGGAAGTGACGAGAGGAGAACTGAGGTGGAGCAGTAGGGGAGGGTTTAACAGCAGTCTGCAGTTTTGCTGGAGTAGGGGTGAGGAGAGACTGCACCCTTATATGTGTGTATTAGTCTTACTTAAGGCAAACATGAAGAAAAGATCATTTGAAATAGCATGGGCTTCCATTACAACTTTTGTTTTTACCTGCAGGATCAGACAAGTGGAAAGTTGCGGAAAAAAAGTTATTCAACAAAGGCATTGCAATCTACAAGAAAGACTTTTTCTTAGTCCAAAAGCTTGTAAGTAACCTTTTTTTTTTTAAATTACAACAACAATACATTCTTACATGTTTGTTAAGCATTTAATATAAGAAGTTCAATCTTGATTTTTTCTGAAACCTCAGTTTTAAGCATTAAGTCCTGCACTCAGAAGATTTCAGAGAAATTTTATCATCCAGCACAGCATAAAATCTCACTAGAAAGCCAGAACAGTAGCGTTCCTTTCACTGTTGTTCTTTACTTAACCTTGGTACTTGCTGCATTACTTCCATTAGTCCATGCTGCAGATAACTCCTCTGCAGGGCATATTTATAGAGCGCTGGTAATGTTTGGCTTAAATGGCTTGCCTGTGAAACTAAATAGAAACACATCCTTGCCACTGATGGAAAGCACTAGGGGATGTGTGAATGATGTATCCTTTAGGACCTCTCTTTCCAGTTTCTTGTGGCAATGATTGTAAAAGTGATCACTCCCATATTTTGATGTGGTATGACATGTCAGCAAGGGGGAAGTCACTGAAGGAGAGTGCAAAACCAGGAGCCGATACATATTTACTGAATAAATTCCCAAAGGCATTTAAGTTGCAAAAGCTCAGAAGCTAAGAATGTATTCCAAAACTTTCAGAAAAATCACTGATACAGGATATGTAGATGGTTCATGGGTCTGTACTGAAAATTGTCTACCATCATATGCCTATGAAATGCATGTGGCCAAAATGGGAAAGTGCTGCAAACCTTCATCTCCATTTTTGGATTGGTATTCTGGTCTGGTCTTCTCTGAAGTGCTACTGGAAAATAAAGCTCCCCCATAAAACTGAAAGGCTGCTTTCAAGGTTGACAGCTCAACTGGAACATTTCAGAGGCCAAGAGGTGCATTAAGCTTACAAAGTTTAAGGTTCTGTCACCTTTACATTGACCAGCTTTTCTTTGGAAAGTTGGTCCTGTAGTTCTAAGTGAATAACAATGGCAATAGGGGATGGGCTGTGGGATGAGGCATACAGGTGAGTGTGACACAGAAAAGAAGGCTTTAGCAGCAGCTGTGGTGGAATGGAGATTACTGAGGAAAGAAAACACAAAGTATATTTATTGCACCCTTAGTAATTATTTATAAACCTTCTTATAATCATGTGATCCATTAGACTTTGTTTTTTAAACACCAGATAAAAACCAAAACAGTGGCTCAGTGTGTGGAATTCTACTACACATACAAGAAACAGGTGAAAATTGGTCGGAATGGGACCTTAATCTTTGGGGACATTGATGGTGCTAATGAGAGATCTATGAAAGATGAAGCTGAAGTTGACATCAAGGTAATTTCCTAAATTTCTTTCACCTCTTTTGGACTGTGGTTTGAAGTCTTGTGTGTTGTCTCATTTGCTGATCAAATCAAAAGCAGAAACAGTCTGGCTCCTCTACAGGAGGAGTCCAGACTCATAAACTTGTGTCCTGTATCACATAATGACATTTACTTACAGACACCAAAATTAACAGTTCCTTTATCTTCTGATGAAGAGTTCCCATAGGTTTGCACGTGTTCTTCCTCTCAGAAGGGACATCTTCAGTGAAGAACAGGGGCATATGGAGGAGGAGGAAGAGGAGGAAGAAGAGGAGGTGGAGGAAGGTTTAGAAAACAGAAAGAGGAGTGCAGATGCTCTCAAAGATGAACAGACACTACAAGATGGTGTAATAGTAAGTGCTGCAGTGTGCATATTGTGCTTTCTATGCCATCTTCACTCTGCAAGTAGTTTAGAAAATAGCAGGTGGGCAGTTCCAGGTGTAAAAAGTTTCTACCTCCAACTTCTCCCGGAGCAAGAGACTGGACTGAAGTAGCTCAGAGTATTACTATCAGCCAGATTCTGTGCTGTGGGGGGAGAACTGGGATGCATAAGAAAGAAAAATGAAATGTAATTCTTTGTGGTTGGTGCACACATAAGGCCATGATGAGAAATGTCCTGAAAGCCTGAAGACTTTCTCGTTAAATAAAACCTTGATCTGGAATAAAGGAAGCACAGGAGCTCAGCCATTGTTTTCCTTCTGATGGTGAGTTTAAGTGTCAATTTGCCTTAACTCTTCCCCTCTCTCCAAAGACAAGTGATGGCAATACACGGAATCAAGAGGCAACTGTCATAGGCAGAATTGGAAGGAAGCCAAGGGAGACAACCATGAAGCCTCGAAAGCTTATTACTGCTCCAGTGCAGAGGAAGAAGCGGAAACAGAAGATAAAATCAGATGCTACCAGTAAAACTCAAAACACAGAAAACACATTTCCATGTAAAAAATGTGGCAGGTAAGAGCAACTCTGCTTCCAGCAATAGGCACAGAATCACTGTAGGGCATCTCCTGTGGAAGCTTTTTCTCAAATGAGCTTTTCATCTTTCTGTTTAGGCCAGAGATATTGCAATAATTTTAATGACTTATTGCCCCACTAATACTTGCAAACTACAGACTGTTTTTCCTCAAATGGAATAAGACACCACCTGCATTTCAACTGTGTGCACTGTTTGGTGTTAAGCTGTACTTTCAAGCAGCTGCTGTATTGCCCCACTGTAACACTTGCATTTTTGTAATGAGTAGTTTCTATGTATTTGTTGGATCACATATTAAAACCATGGTGTAGACTTAATAACAGTGGTGTAGAAACGTAAGACACTACCATTGTTATAGCAGCAGGGATTAGGCCAGTAGGTACATAGTTCATCTAGTTAAATTTGCACTCATCTTTGGTGGATGTAAAATATGTTTGTCTTTCCTTACACAGTTCTAGCAGTTTTTGTAGGTTTGTTGCCAACAGAATCATAACTGTAATTCAGTTTTCTACATAAATTGCTCATTTTTAAAACAAGAGAGTCTTGTAATACCAGTGGCTATCCTTTTATTTAAAAAAGACACCAAGTTAGAGGATGGCAAGAAAATGCAATCTGTCCAGTTACCTCACCAGGGCTATGACAGATTCCTGCTGTGGCTGGAACTTTCCTGAAGGCATCCTGTCTCTGTGCCCTCAGGGCATTGGAAAAGGCAGTGCTGTAAGAGGTCAGGCAGTCAGGATTTGGTCTTGGCCTCTGACAAAGGACAATCAGGAAAGGATTCTTAATGGTGTCTAATCTTTTCTTGTGGCATTTGATGCAAAATCCAAATAGTTAATGGCAAAAGATGAAGGAACAGATCATAGAAGTGCAAAGTCAGGAGGAAAAAGCTCAAGTATTTCTAGCTGTGTGCACAAGGCTCAGGAGGGCACAAGGCTCAGGAGGGGCACTGGGCCATCGTTTGCCTCCGTGTTTGTATTTTTCCAGCACAGGGGAATGCCTGAAAACCAGGGTCCTGTTGTGTTAAGCAGCATGTGCATAATTCTGATACCAGCACTGCACCTCTGAATTTAGAGCTGAATGCGAAATAAGAGGAAATAGCCATATTAAGAAATGAAGCAAGTGGTTTGAGGGTGCTCAGGATCTCCTGCTGGCATTCCACCTCGTGCTGGCATGCCAAGTCAGCAGTGGTGTTTGCTGTGGATGCTCTATTGCAATGGCAGCGTGAGCTCCGGTGCTGAAGCTCACAAACTTGAGGCTGGAGCAGCAGCAGCTCTTTTGGAGAAGTCATGGGAGAGACCACTGCTAATGTACACGTGTGCCTTCCTCAGGGTGTTCTACAAGGTGAAGAGCCGCAGTGCTCACATGAAAAGCCACGCGGAGCAGGAAAAGAAGGCGGCTGCACTGAGGCAGCAAGAGAAGGAGGCAGCGGCAGCGGCGGCGGCAGCAGCAGCCCAGAGCCAGGCCCGGCAGGAAGAGAGCAGCGAGAGTGGGAGCAGCAGCAGTGGGAGCAGCAGTGCAAGCTCAGATGAAGATGGAGAAATATAGCAGCTGACCAGAAGTGGAGGGAGTAGTAAGGCTGGACCCAACCTCCCTCTTGGTGGTCTCACTTCTTTTGCTTGCACTTTCTTACCTGAACCATCAGGTCTCGGTTTCAGTGCTGCCATTTCCTCATGCTACATGTTCCACTTCACCTTGCCAGTACTGACCAAGCCAGAATGGTGGATAACTTGGATTTTTTTTTTTTCTTAAGACTAATAAGATTTCTGTTGTATTTATAATGAAACCCAAGGTACATAATAGGACTTTGTCACCTGCAGTGGAAGTGAGTTCTCTCAGGTCAGTCAGACCTTTCTTTTTGTTCTTGTCAGGAATCATGGTAACAGGACTCTTGAATATAAAGGTTTCCAGACCAGAGCAGGAAAATGAAACTCTACTCTGAGCTAAGTGTATCCAGTTACTGTGACACTGGTGACTTTTAGATGTTTCCTTTCTCAGCAAGTTCTCCTTCCTGTTATGCTTTCCTGCCTTTCTTTCTGAGCAATTATTCAGGCAGACAACAAATTTTGTGGAAAGATAGTGTGCACTTTTGACCTCTGTTTCACAAAAATGAAAAGTGGGATGAGCAAGACACTCTTCTTCCTTTTGAGAGGAAGTTTTATTTTTCAAACAGAAGCCTGAGGTAATTTCTTTTACAGCATTAAGAATGCAGCAATGGATATAAAAATACCGTGTGAGATTAGAGTAGCCACAGGCCTTGCGGGTTGTCTCATCTTGGAAAACAAAATAGTATGCCTTTGATTAACCTTAAGGAAAATAGTCTGGGCTTCACAAGTGCAATTTGAAATGAAAACTGCTGGGTTTGACTTTGCATAAATGGGAGCAAGTTCGTTTAGTGAAAATGAACCCAAGTTTTGTGCACTGGATTGTGTGCACCTCAGAGATGGGAGGAATGGACTCTCATCTCCAGCAGTGATGCATCTGTGAATGTTTTTTAACTCTCAATATCCATTTCTGTCTTGTGGCATCCCTCATTTACTCCTTGAAATTGCCATCATCAAGAGCTTTTACGATGGGGTCCTAGTTTCCCAAATACTTCCTGTCAGGAAGAAACTCCTGCAGGAGAAACTTGTCACCTATTTACACACCAGTGGCTGTGCAGCACTGCCTGCTGGGTTGTCCTGTTGAAAGGCTGACTCTTCCTTTAGAACTGACACAAGCTAATAGCCAAAAAGTCTATCCACCAAAAGCTCCTGGTGAAAGAGAGTTAAGAAGAAGTAAAGTGGTCCAGGTGACAGATGTTAGATTTGCACAGGATTGTTCTGTACATCTTGTAGCCCACATTTATCATTACTTTGTAAGGATGCAGAGAATTGGATCACTTCCTTGTGCTTCATGACTGGTTGGTCCCAGCCCATACCGTGGCTGCCCAGCTCCCTCCCTCCAGCCAGTCCTTGGAGCAGCACTGATCCCCAGCTTCCTGGGTGCTGGCACTGTGTCATACTGGCAGTACTGAAGGAGCCAATCGCTCCTGCATTCCTGAGCAGGGATCCAAGAGACATTGTTGGATGTGAACTACAGACTGTACCTGACTGGCATATTTTTTTTAAAAAATCTTGACCCTTCAAGCTGCTAGATAAATTCCCGGTTATCTATGGAAAGTGGCTTTAACTCCAGCATGCCATCTGGCAGTCTTCCTGCCCTGTGGTTTTATGCAATCATGATGGCTTCACTCATTTGTTTGGGAGGCTCGTGTCGTACCATGTTTGCTTTGACATATCTATGCCTTTGCATAGAATCCTTTTTCTTAATAGCAGAAACAGTTACTACTCTTACAAAATCAGTAGGAGTATCATGAGGACTGCACTTTTTGCAATGTTGACACTTTTGCCTGTAAGTGTTCAATTTTCTGCCAAGATTGTATTTTTCATTCCTGTCAAAATTGGGTTTCCTTTCAGCATTTGGATGACTGTTTCATGCATGGGTCTTGTTGACTAACTAGGCTGTGGAAGCAGATGGCACTTCATGAACTGTTAAAATCATTCAAAAACTGCAAAGAACTAAAAGCTGCTAATCTTTAAAAAGAAACTTAAGCAAATCAGTCTTCTTATTAAGAGTTTCAGTGTTGATTGTTCTGTCTTTTTCTTTTATAAATTGGAGAAAATGCTTTTCCACCGTTATCCTAGGGCCCTTGGGGAGAACAGAAGCTTTAGCACACTGTGCCAGGATGGAGAGTAGATGAAGCAGCTGGACTTCACGGTCCACTTATAGTTCTGGAATTAATTCCAGTAAAAAAAAATGATGCAAATAAACAAAGTTCTGACGTATGTTTCTGGGAAGTTGCCAGATCCTGAGAACTGCAGGGCAACAGGTCAGAAACAAGCAGGGCTTGTGAGTGTATCTAAATAGGATTTAAAGTAATGTAGATATTCTACTCTATAGATGTAGAACCTGATCCTGTTGTAAGGGATGTATTTGTCTGGAATACCTGTGCTGCAGCAGGTCTAGAAACACATAATAAAGAAATGGAGGCAGAACTCGCACACATTGAGAAACACGGCAAAAAAATGAATATTTTTTTTTAGATTGGGGAGGAGATCTGATTAAACTTGAGAACTAAAATAAAGTTAATCAAAGTGTCTTAGGAAAATGCTTTTACTGTCCTTGCTAAAGCAGTACAAAATCAATCAATGTAATCTCTTAGGGAAAAGCAGAAGCTGTTCATATTGGGAGAAACCAAAGTTCTGTCTAGCTTCAGGTCTTGTTTCTAACAGTGCTAAGGAGCAGATGCTTAGGAAAAAGTGAGGGACGGGATGAACTAGGTATAGTTCCAGCTAGAAAATAGGTTGCTAAGCTAGAGGAACTTATGTCTGTTCTCCTGTAAGGTAAATCTGCAAAGAGTTTTGTGCTGAGATGTACTCGTCTCCTTATGGGCAGAAAATCAGGGTATTTCCCTGCACGTCACATGCATTTACTAATTTTTTTTTTTAGTCTCTGGAAGTCTGCCTGGGTGATAATGAGCAAACATTTAGTCATGGCCCTTAGGAGTTTTCAAGCTTGAAGTAGTTTTAGCTAAGGCACAACAAATTATGGTGAAAAACAACTGATCAGATAAAATGATCAGTTGAATCCTTTGAAGAACAAATCCTTTGAAGAGCAAATCATGGGATTGCATTAAGTACCAATTGTTTCAAATACAATGATGCATGAATGCAAGCATTGTTATAGTCTTCCGAAGACCAGATCTTTCACTGATTTTCCCTATTTTAGGAAACTGATATAATTTTTCCTCTGATCAGGGACAAAGCATTGAGGTGCTGATAAGGATAAATTGGAGATTTTCTTTACTTGCACAAAAATGTTGTGTATATTACACACTGATTCCAGTACTGGTTGTTCCTCTCCCACCCTGCTGCAGTATAAGAGAACAGGAAAAGTGGACACAGTGAGGTCTGTCACTGGGAGAAAATCAGAAAAGGGCTTTTTCTGAGGATAACCTCTTTAACAGCTGTGGGTTAGCATGGCTGACCACAATCAGATAAATGTTCCAAGTAAGTGGCATCAAGTTGGAATGTTTCTGAGCATATTTACAAATTGCTAGTAGCCACCAGAAGACCTCTCTTCTGTCATGGTAATAAGGAAAACCATTTCTCCAAGTATCATCTTAAAAAACAAACAAGCAAAACCAAACCTGCTGCCCCCCCTGCTTACAGTAGGAGTTTGGAATTGATCCTACATTTGAATTAGATCGTGCCTACTAGCAAAACTTGGCAGAGAATTGTTTAAAAAAAAACCCAAAAACAAAACCCAAAAACCAATCCCAATTTCTGTGGACAAAGCATTTGAACTGAATTTGTCTAATCTGGAGTGAGTCATGTTCCTACTGTTAGTGGGGAGAAAATAACTTGAGTGGCTCTTTACTGCAGTACAGGCTGTGTTGTTCAGTTAGGATTTAAGAAAAAAACACCCAAAAGAAACAAAATTCTTGTCTATGTTCTGTTGATATATCTGTTTTAAAACTCCATGGTCATTATTTTCCATCATTTAAAGGCCTACTGATTGATCCCCATTTAGTGTAAGGGTTTGCTGCTAATTTAGAAAACAGGCAGTAAAAGCTCAGTCATTAAGTTTGAAGAAGGCATCCCTTTGCTTTAGCTCTTTCTGTGGGAATAAATACAAGATTTATAGACTGCAATTCTGTCAATGTGTTGTGCTAATAGATTTGCCTTTTACAGTGCAAGATCAGGCTTCAGGTGGCTGTATTTCAAAACCATTACCCGAGTCCTGATACCAGCATTGGGCATCACGGAGATGCAGCAACAGGTCACGTTTTGCCCTGATCACATACTTCTGCCTGTGCTTCTTTCTGCCTGTTACAAATAAATTCAATCTGTCAGGTTTGTGATCTGCATGGGATAGCATCTGATTTTTTTAAGACTGTGTGTATGTAACTACTAGAATGTAACTACTAGATAGGTGCATGCACGTGTGATGCATATCTGATATAGCTGCAGATGTTTTGCAGTCTTGCTGCAAGAACCACTCTGCATTTTAATTTATTTTATGTTTGTCCATTTACTGATACAGCTAATGGTATCTGCGAGAACTCGGCTCTAAGTTGAAGGCCTACAGAATTTCACTCAGCTGTGCAGGGCTGTGGCATTTTGCTGGCTAGGAACAGGTAGGAATGGAGCTGCTTAAAGGCAGGGCGGAGATAGAAATTCAAAAGCTTAAAGGTAACTCATCTGTTAAATCCCATTGTAGACAATGTCCAAATTAGCTAAAAATACTCTCTGGTTTGTCAAACTGAGGTTTTGGTTATTTTTATCATTGTAACAAGCTTAGATTAAAATCAACATTTTAAAAAAAGTGTTTCCTAAACCACTCTTAGCAGTTACACACTTCTTAATTCTCTTTCAGGCAGTGGACTAGAAAGTTTCTATAGATACATATCTTTATTTTAAAGAAATGGGAGTAGGGAGGCCTGTTGGCCCTAGGAGTCTTCTCTGCTTTCATAAAATGGCACTTTCAGTCCAATGCTTACCTCTGCCAGAAACCTTATTCTAATCCACATTTTCCCACACAAACTTTCTCCCTGCTTTATCTTCTGATCTATGTCTGGAAGTTCATAAAGCTTTAAAGAGACAGAGAAGCAGAGTCTACAAATCATGTTTGATTTCTGTGGGGGTGAGTTTCTATATAAATTTGTCACTTGGGTTCAGCTGCTTTACTCGCCCTCCTCCTCTCCTGTGTCATATGTTAGGAAGACACAAACTTTGAATTCCCAGCTAAGGATCTTTCTTTCCAAGACTAAGATTCCACTGACAGCTGAGCCTGAGAAAAACCCCTTAACTTCTCCAGATTAGATGACAACATATATTTTTATAGAAATGTAATTGTGTATTTTAAAAAAGTTTCCTGCAGCTTCACCACATGTATTTTTCCCCTTGTAGTTCAGATTTGATATGAACTTTTCTTGTGTTCATTCTTTTTATGTTCTGTTTTTAAATTTGTAGTCAAAGCTTTGGTGTACTGTACAGGAGCAGTCTGCCTTTGTAATTACTGTATAAATGCTTTATAATAAAGTATATTACTTTTATTTTAACAAGTGAGCAGACACTTCCTTTTGTGTGTCTGCTGCCTAGGGCACCTTTTAAAAGACTGTTATGTGTTTAAAATGTACATATATAAATATATTTACCTGTTGCTGTACAGTTGTGATAGACTGGACTGAATTTATTTTTTGTGTGCTTTTTTATAAAATATTAATACACTAAAGGAAATCTTGCTGATGTGATTGTAATGTACTATGTAACTTATTTACTTAATATCCTCTATATATCTAAAATACCTTTTATTAAAAGAGGTTTAAAAATCGTTTCATAGCTGAGTTTTTTGATGGTATGAGGGAGTGTCTGGGGGGGCTCAGGCTGGCTGTGGTGCAGAGGAAGCTGTTAAGAGTCCTTCTAGCCAGGCTGCTCTCTCATCATACTCACCTGTGTTTTTCATAGCAACCCTCGAGGCTGTTTCTCAGTGTAAACCTCTCCCCCAAGACACCTGCCTGCAATGTGTTTTATGTCTTATACCCAAGAAAATAACTGGCAGATGCGGCTCCGTTGCTTTACAGAAGTGTTGATGGGATGTGTGTTCCACTTGAAGCCCAGCACCCTCACAGAAAGCCAGAAACAACCTTGGTAGTGTGCTGGAGATTCATGGGGAATAGTTCTGGGTCCGCTGTGCTGTGAGTAAGGCCTGTGAGGTTCTGACACTACCTGAAACAACTACAAAGACAGTGGGCAGAGCAAAGGCATCATGGAGTAACTTAGTACCTGAGGGGCCTGCATCACATTCCTGGGTGGCTTCAGTTGTAAATCACATTGCACCACATTTTTCAATGGTAGAGTTTAAAAAGAGAGACAGGTTGTCTGTTACCTGAATCTAAGGGGATTTTTAAACCTATTTTGTTACACAGCACTTATTTTTGTTCCTTCTAGCAGTAGCTGGATCTCTTGCTGTGATTTTAAATATCCATATGTTTCCATCCATCCTCAAAATACCTTTCTTCTGCTTTGGTACTTAATTGTTTTTAGTTAACTAAGTTACATAGGTGTTTCTCACACCTATGGGCATGACATCTTTAAAAGCTGCCAATGTTTTGCTGCACAAAGCAGATGGCAGGAACACGTATCAGTGCCTGACCGGCCTCCTGTGAGATTGCAGTGAGAATCTAAGGCAGCACACCTGCTTTATTTTTAGCTGTTATTTTTGGTTTATTTAATTTATGCTGATGGTTTCATTTCAATGTTCTTAGCAAAGCTGGCAGGAGAAAGACTCAGTCCAAGACAGGAAAATGCTCGTTTTTTTCAGCTCAGTGTAGAAGTCCTTGCTTTAGCTTAGTCCTGTGCCCGTGGCTGTTGATCAGCAATAGCATTTGGAGAATTAAGTGGTATTTTGCTTGGTGTGCAGAAGAGACAGGGAACATCAAGGCCTTCACTTGAGATAACAGATCAGAACTTTAAGGCTTTAAATAAATGTGTTTGCCTTCCCATCAAAGCCATCTGGCAAAAATGCTAAAGTTTAGTAGTTTGTACTAAAACTGTGAAGCCATGCAAACAAACTTTGGACTATCAAAAAAGTCACAAGTTTTTGACATTTCGGTTTCCATTTTTTTTTTAACTGGTGGATCTAAGCCCAAGCTTCTGGAAGTTATTTCAGATACTGAAAGAGACCTTATAAAACATTTTAGTGATTAGTAAGCTTTGAATTAGTGCTATTGTGAGGAATTCTGCAGCAGCTCCCTGTATGTTTTTTAAATAGCGTTACAACCATCGCTGTAGGATGCTGCTCTTGTCATTACTGAGACAGGCTGTGGCACACAAAGTGTTTTCTTTATGTCACAGTTTTGAAATTACATTTCAGTGACATGGTCTACTGAAGGCTAAAGTTTCTATTAGAGAAGCCTTCCCTTATCTGGGTTTAATGGAACTGATAGTATATTGCTGTTAACAGAATTTAAATTCAAAGTGAATTAGTAATTTTGTACTGAAGAAAGAATAGCCATTTCTTTAATTTATTTGGATTTTTTTTCTTATATAGCAATAGTAGACCTAAGGATTTCTTAGGACCTAAGAACAAATTCTGACAACCAGTGTCTTAAAAGACTGAAAAATATTTATGTATCAGATGACAACGATCACAATATATCAGCATTTTTAAAGTCTTAAGTTATTTTCTGTTCTAAAATAGAGAGGCAATAAGGAACAGCATTTACATGCTATCATACTATTAATACATTGCTCCCTGAGCAGCTAGGAAAGTTTAATGAGAACAAAATTGAATTTCTGAACAGTCTTCACAAGCTGAATTATTTCATTACACAACAACCAAAGACGTTTGTATAAAATAAGGTTATATTATTTTTAAACCAAGTTTCACAGAATAACATTTATAAACATAGGCCTAAATAATTTAAACACAGCAAATTTAACAGCTTTTCATGCTACAAAATTATGTATACAAAAGATAGCCAAAGGGGATGTTAAAAGTGCTCTCTTGCTTGAAGATTTTTCTAGATGAGCCTACTTCTAATGTAAACTGAGTCATCTGCTGGTTCTCAGGTCTCTTCTCTTATTTTTCCAGCAGTTCTCAAAAATCACTGCATATATCAGCTCTTTTGAAGACAGGGCACCGTGCCAACAAGCAAGCAAAAAACTTAGCTGTTTCCTACTACTAATTTAATTTTAGGATATTTCTCTAAGGAATAAAGTGGATGCTACTCCTCCGTAAATTCACAGGGAAAAGCAGAATTCCACATGGCTTGCATGTTTTACATGGGTACTCTTTTCATCCATGAATAATAATGTGCTTATTACTTCCTTGGATGTGGTGTGCTAGGGAAGAGCAAAGTGTACCAGTGAAAGCCAGGCCTTCCCGCCTCTCCCTCGGACGTCCCTCCAGGCGCACAGGCCGAGTGTCGCTGTCAGCTTATACGTGACATTGGGTAGCACCAGCAATATGCAAACCATCTCTTCTAATTCTACCACCTCTGTATGTCTTCCACCACATCCAGTGCATAATTTTAAAGTGCAAATTTAAAAATTCAGGAAAACTTATTTTGGAGGAGAAAAAGTTGGGGGGGGGGGATTGGTCTTGAGAATAATCATGACTCACTAGGAAAAGCAAGGTTAAGCTAAAGCTCTCACCCGGCTTCAAGATGAAGCATCTCCAGACAAACACGAGCCACAGTTTATTCTTTTCTTACTGTATTGTCTCCTTGAGATTGATACATAGTTTTTATGAGAAAGGTTTTAAATTATATGCTAATTTATCACAGCATGAAGGATGAAAGGTGAGGGAAATCTTGTATCTCATGCTGCTGTTATAATTGTGTTGAGACTGGATGCTCCATTCCTTCAATAATTTTTTTTCTTTTTTGGTGGTGCTTACAGTGCAGCCCCCCAAAAAAGAGCTTTAGAATTTGTGCTGTTAAATGTGTGGAAGGAGCCAGTGACAGTGAGCCACACAGTATATCCAGCTCCACCACCATCTACAACAGTTCTTGAACTGATTCCCATAGGTGTAGCCTCTAGTGGTCACTTAAAAGAGCCAGGAACTGCTCTTATCCCTCAAGGCTTGTCAATGGAGCTGTGTTTCATTTCAATTGTCACCATGTAGTCAGAACACTAAGTTTCTATTTTGCTCTCAGAATGTCCAAAAATAGCCAAAGTGTAGAGTATTTGCTGTATCTAACATGACCTTCAGAAATGTACAGACTTAGACCATATTTAGATATTAAAAGATCAACCAGCAGGATTTCTTGGTATAGGCCTGTGTTCGTCACTCCCTTTCTCTCCTGTCACATCTCATGTGACAGCCACATACACCACACTTGCAGATGTTGTTCTAGGAGGCACCAGGTACAGAGGTTCAACCACTTTTCTTTGTGGCCAAGCGCTAGGACAAGAGCACCACATGGTCTATTCTGAAAATATCTCCAGAGATGAATTTGGCATTTCTGTTTGTTGGAAGCATTCAGAAGGCAAGTTTTGTGTCACTCAAGCTCTGGCTCATGGTACCCACACTTTCCCACACTTCAATTACAGTCGTGAAGGGCACAGCCCCCCCCCAGCAAACGGGGTCAGTAGGGCTCACACGTGCCGTAGGCTCTGTACTGCCAAAGCACATCCACTTTGCCAAGAGTGGTTGGCTCCAAGTGAACTGAGAGGCTTAGCTTCAGAAGACACCCGTATGAAATGGCTGTTGGTTATAGGCACTCTCTCCCATGGTGCTTCTTGGTCAGTGGTGCCTTTACTAATGATAAAGCGAGGAGAATACTTCTAAAAGAAATAACATACCAATATGAAGTTGTCCGTAAGCTAAATCCAGTGAACTAGTTAACTACAAAACTAGTTTCTGGTCAAGAAAATAGTTTGTGCTGAGTGAAGAATGTCCACAGTTTTTGCTATTGTGCTCTTGACCTTCTTTTTAGTAACAGATCTAAATCAAACTCGAACCTCATCAACAACTGCCAATTTAAACTGGAATGCTTTAGAATTCCTCTAACAATCACAGATTAAGTAGCAATATATTGAAAACAAACTGTGATTGTCTTGTAATCATCTACTTCCCAGTGCACTTAGAAATTGATTAGAGAGATAATATCTTCTACTACAATTATACCTGGAGCTTGAGATCAGTACCACTGTTGCCTGGGCCAATTACCTTTTTTTCCTGACCATGACTTTCAAGATTTCTACTCCTGCCACACCTTCACAAACAAAATAATTAAGAGTGGTGTTCTGCCTCCACCCCTTCTATGTCTGGGCTGGAACCAGCAGGTACACTTGTCACCACCTGAATTTAAACAAAGATGGTACTACAAATTAGAAGAAAAGCTTGGTAAAAAACCAAAAAGGAGCTGCAGAAAAATCTACTCAGGTGACTCAATCTGTTCTTCAGAGAAGAATTTAAACCGCACTACTGGCATCCCACAGTGCAATTGGGCCTGTCTTCACCATTGTTTAATACTTTTCACTAGTAATAGTCATATAAGAACTAGTTACCCTGCAATATAGCATATTTAGTACATCTTCAATACTTTTTTCCCCAATGCCCACTTTCCATCTCATCCCCACTGACGACGTACACTTTCTCTCACTGCTTACACCTGTGCTTTTTCTTACACCTGTACTTTCATAAAAAATGAGTAGCCCCAAAGCCAAACTTTTCTGTCCTCAAGCCCAGGTCTTCTGTTCACTGCTTGTTTCTCTATTAGGATCAGCCTACTTAGTTATAGGAAGATTCCAGAGCTGAGAAGGATTATGTCCACCAGTGACCCAATCCAAACCCAGGAACCAGCTGCAGGCTAATAGGCCACATATTCCAATCCAAAGTAATTTTTTAGTTAGAGATGAAAAAAAAAGCTAGCAGATATTTTAGTCTCACTGAAACCATGTAAAGAATTCCCATTGCCTCTTAATAAATAAATATATATAAGTTATGCACGGCCTCCTAAGCAATGCAGTTGAGTTCCAATGTCAGAAGCCCATTTCAAAACTTAAGGCCAGGAACAAACGATCAGATCAATACCTTTTTTGTGCGTGTATCCACAACTACTGGGCCTGTTTGGCGTAACAGTTCAGGGAATAAAAAGGCAAACTTGCATATTAAAAATATTGAGGGAGTCCCACGACAAAATTAAACAGAACAAAGCTTGTAAGGTTCTCTAAACCACAACATTGTTCTTTTGGCCTCAGTGTTTCCAATTAAATGTTGGCCAGCTGCACCTAACAAGCTAAAATGGTTCTCTTACAACCCAAGAGTGAACAAACATCACTAATCAGGAATTAAAAATAGCTATATGTTAGTTTAGGTAAAGATCTCTTGCTAGCCAAAGAGCAGATAAACTCAGCTCCACTAGTCTCTACAGAAAGTGTCATAAGCTTGACACAATCAGTGTGACCAATTTTTGGTAACTAACTCTTTGGATGAGAGACTGTGGAGATAAGCTGGTCTTTTAAAAATGGCCCAAAGATTTTCTTCAAATATTTTATATAAAATATAAAATATAAATGCCAAGCTATCTGGAGTCACTTAAATAATTAAATACCCAACAAGAAAGTGTCATCAGTTTGCTTCTTCTGCTCCTTCTGCTCCTTCTTCTTCTTCTTCTTTAACAACTAGGGTACCTAAGAGAAAGAAAAAAAAAAAGAGAAAAAAAATCTGTAAAGATTTATGAACAGATTATTCAGAGAAAGACATAGTTAATGCTGATCTACCTGAAAGCTGTTGGAAAGAGTCAAGAGTTGTATTTCCTGCCTGTTTCTAACCGACATGAACTTCTGCATACCTGAACCGGTCTTAAATAGAAAAGCTTTCAAGTGATGAGCTCTTCTGTTGGATATTTTTTCAGTTTCTTGGGTAACAGGGAATAAAAAGGTACTAAAGCAGGATCTGCAAAGATCAATCTCAAGTGGTCTTTGGGAGATGCACTACATCAGTTCAACTGCCAACAACCAACATCACCCTTCTCTTGGGGTGATGTATAGCACCCTTCTCATGGGGCCCCTACTTTGTGCTGCTATTTCCACAACATACATGACCAAGATTTAGTATGGCTAGTAAGTCTAACCTTATACCTTTTTTGTTTCACTCTCAAAATGTTTCCTACTACAACAACAAATGGACTACTGCAGGCCACTCTTCCTAGCAGTGCAATTCTCTCATCAGGCTTCCTCTTCCTCTTTTTACTGCAGTTGATCTAGTTTTAGATAGAATCTTGTAATAGATTTCCCATCTATTGTTCCCTGTAATTAAGCTGTCTCCTCTTGTCAACGTCCCTACACTCTTCCCTTCCCTACTGCTATTCTCTTTGTTAGTGTTACCAGTCCCGCTCTCCTCTTCACTGCTTTAGTAAATGGGATAACAGTGAACAGCTAACATCTCCATTAACAGAAATTAACATATTAAAAATATATTTTAAAATTATCTAATTTTTAGTTACTAACCAGGACATAGTTTAGTATCTTTTCATATCAGAGTGTCTTGAATAGGACAGCTCACAAATTACAGAATCACAGAATATGCTGAGTTGGAAGGGACCCACAAAGACCATTGAGTCCAACTCCTGGTCCTGCATAGGACTATCCCCAGAAGTCACACCATATGCCTGAGAGTGTTGTCCAAATGTTTCTTGAACTCTGTCAGCCTTGGTGCTGTGACCACTTCCCTGGGGAGCCCTGTTCCAGTGCCCAACCACCCTCTGCGTGAAGAAACTTTTCCTAATATCCAACCTAAACCTCCCCTGACACAACTTCAGAGCATTCCCTTGGGTTCTGTCACTGATCACCACAGAGAAGAGATCAGTGTGATGGAGGAGGATATTCATGCATTTAGGAAACTTGCATGAAGTTTTGAAAATTTGCCCTTGCATCCAAAGCAAAGCAGAGCATATCCCTGTCTACCTCCACTCCCTCATGTCACCTCTTTTGTTGGGAAAACTGTACATCAAATTTGCTGGGAAAACTGCAATTCAACTTGGCAGATGAAAGCCTTGTTAAGTTATT
This sequence comes from Chiroxiphia lanceolata, assembly GCF_009829145.1. NCBI lineage: Eukaryota > Metazoa > Chordata > Aves > Passeriformes > Pipridae > Chiroxiphia > Chiroxiphia lanceolata. Next base: position 28,142,827 of record NC_045642.1, read on the forward strand.
TAATACAAAATCTTTCAGTTCCCTATTAGTCATATGCTAAAACGACTTGGGTAACTCAGAGTAATGCCCAACTGTAGGCTGCAAGGCCACTTAGACTTAACACTCCAAAATCCACCAACCACTCTCAGAGGATCCTGCAGTCAGGATCTGAGTAACTACTTCTGAATAACTCCAAAGAGCGGAGGGAGGAACATTAATTTCATGAGCACACAGATGAATCTCTGAGGTTATGATTAATTTCCCTGTGGTTGTCTTCATATTACGCTGTTAACTCCCACCGACTGCTTCATGCCCCAAACTCACCATCCAGCTTTTTCAACTTTGGTACACGTTTGGTTGCTTCTTCAATCCAACTGTTCTTCTGATCAGAGGAGGCATATTTCTCTTGTAGTGGATTGCCTACAAACACCAGATCCTCTAGTAATGGCAGCTCTGCCAGTCTCACAAACTCTGCTGTAACCACAAAGGTGAAAACACCAACCAGATTGTGGAACATGGAAAGAACATCTGCACCACACATTCCTTTCAAACTCAGTTCAAACTTAAAGAGCATGGGATACAACAGGAGAGGGACTGCTTGGGCTCTAACTGGTATCGGGTTAAAGAACAGGTGTGCATTTTAAAAGAGATCCAAGAAGATGATTCAAAGCACAAACTTCATTGGACTTAGAAGTCAAATTCAACATTCTAACTATTTTTACTCTCTTGAATGAGTCGATATTTAGGGATTCTGCACATGTCTGCAGGCTTGTCAGATGGACTCAAAACCTTGTAAGATACAGCACTATTTTTTACTTGGTGACTTAAGTCATGCATTCATCATACTACAGGAGAAATTACAGAGTAGAGATGCAAGGCTTACCCCAGTCTTTCACCAAATTATTTGACATATAAAGAACCTTCAGCTTCCTCATTACACGGATACCCCTCAGTTTCTCAATTAAGTTGTATGAGATCCACAGCTCCTCTAAAGTATCGGCAACTGCCTCCTGGAAAATGACAGGACTGTTCAGGTAAGCAGAAGTACCTCTTCCTTATTCTTCAGATTCTTTCTTCACCTCGTACAGGACACCTCATGTGAAAAAATACTAAGGTGTATTCATTTTAAGCAGGTCCCCAACTATGCATGACAAATGCTTGTGGGAATTAAAAGCAAAATTATATATGCAAATATAAGTAAGGAGGACAGAAATCGCAATATTAGAATAAAACAAGAAATAGCTGGCTGGAGTAGTTGTTCTTAAGGTATAGGGGCAGAGGAGACAAATTTTGCTGCTTGTGCCCTGCAAGCATACATGAAGTGAATGTGATTCAAAAACTGCTTTAGAAGGGATGTTATACAGTATGAGAGAGAATCATTCATTCAGATGCGTGTGTTTGTACCTGTTAGCCAGAAATTGCTTTCATAATTCTCTCAATAGAGAGGGTTTTTTAGACCAGTCATTACACATTAACTTTGTATTTTACACCTAAGAGATATGGCATCTCTGAAGGTGGAAATAGCTTTGAAGAGAAACATTCTGCAGAAGAAACACACAGTATCTCTTGAGAAAGGAAATAATTTATATATTCATTAAAAATGTGTTGATTGAAAAAAAGTTCTTCTGCCCTGAATTAAAATGTAACAAAATTATTGATCCAATTTTTTCCTCAAAAAATTTTTCCCTACTTGGGAGACTCAGTCCTACGATCATCTTCTCTAAATCCATACAGCTCCAGGTGCCAGCTGGCATAAAAGAGACAGACTCTCAGGAAATGTGTGTTCACAGAACTGTCAATATTTGTAGTAAAGAATAGCCTAAGTATCTTCAGGTACAAAATTCTGTATACAAAAAGTCTGTAGGAATTACATTCATGTAAAGCCAGTGGAATTCACATGGCTTTACAAATGGGCAGCAGTTTTCAAGTAAAAGCTCTGCTCATCTTTGTATCAAAGACACCAAAATCTCTCTTTCTAAAATTCTTCTGAGTAGTAAATTAGTGTAGCAGAATTTCCAAACATGAAGAGAATTTAAAAAAAAAGTGAAAGATTATCTGAAAATTCAGAAGCAATGTGTAACAAGAGGGTGAACAGATCATAGCAAAAGTAGAAAACAAAATTTTATTAAATTCAGCAAAGACTTGTATAAACATAGGGGAATTACCCCACAGTCTAGACAGTATTCCATTTTGTTAGTGAAGAATTGATACTAAGAAGCACATACCAATCCATTCAAGTTCTTTATGTTATTTCTCCCCAAAGACAGAATCCTCAAATTTTCTGTAACAGATAAAAAAAAATCTTGTTAATAAACAGGGGGTTTTTTTTAATAAGAAGATGCTAGAAGTCAGGTAAAACACCATATTCTATTTACAAACTGCACTCTGAACAGGCTGTCTTAAGAAAGAATGACCTAACAGAAACAAAACCTCCTGACTACACAGATCAGCAGGAATGGATACAGGAGACAACTCAGAAATACACTCATGAACACAAAGCTGCTCATGTGTAGGTTCCCCAGTTGAAATTCAGTCCAGATAAATACGGAATAAAAATTATTATTTCACCTTGCACCTGAACTCTAACTGCTGACTTGCTTGTTTTGATCTTACATAATTCATATCCCTTCTCCTCCAGGCAAAAGTTGTTCTGATCTTATTTTAAGGCAGTAGATTTGGTTTCTATACTAGAGGCAGCATATAAAGCTGCCTTACAGATGTCTGATGACAGGCATTTCAACTTCGTCTAGCAGGCAGACAAAACTCCTTTCCAAGTGAGCTGTTCATGCTGGGGTGTAGTATAATACTAGTGTACCTCAAAGCTATCACAAACTAGCAGTCTTTTTGATAATCATTTTCATTTATCCCACAAACTTTCTTGTAGCTGTAAACAAGCAAACTGAGTTGCAGCATGTCACTGCATTAGCTTCAGATGTATACCTTTCACAAATGTTTTAACACTTCTTAACTGCATTAAGAATGAAATACTTAATGATCTTGTTTTGCTCTTGTATGAATAATGATTGAAAATACAGTAATTAAGGGCAAGATCAGTGCAAGTTTCAGCCAAGTAGCCACAGATGCTCCATAGACAGCACATGTAGCATCTTGAGATTGCTACAGATGAAGATTCAATGCTAATCAAGAACAAACAGCTGTACGTTCTGTCTCAAGAAATGCAAGGATGAAACCACACCTGATGAAACCATACCTACTAAAACCACAGGAAGATTAGTTTTCACTAAAAAGTTGAGGTACAATGAAAATTCTTTTTCTTTTGAAGCACAACAACTTAATACATGACCATGCTCAAAAAACAAAGAATCATAACCAGTAAGTCTAAAATTTCATGTTTAAACTAAGTCTAAACTATTTTATGCCTACTATAGCTAATATTCTCCAGAATATACCCAAGTATCCCCATGAGGGAGGTTTTTATTCCCTTAAAATGTATAATATCTCAGAACAAGAGTGATAAAAAACAGTAACAGCAGTTGGAAACAATTTTAAGACATGGCTTTTTAAGCAATCTGTCATTTTGGTATTTGTGTCCTTTCATTTCTCACAGATTTCAAAAGCTAGAGCAAATCTGCGATTTATAAATGTGAGTTACAGAGAGAATAGCTGGCTAGATCAAAAGGCCATCTCCCAGCATTCTCCCTCATGGAATATTTATACTCTCTAAAACACAAACTAACACTTGTTGCTGTCATCTAAAACCTCTTCCTCGTGTACAGATACAGAGGTGCGATCATTTACACAGAATTATCTACTTGACATAACTACCATATCAGGTATATACATTATAATCACATTTTCCATCTGAAAACAGTGTAGATCTTTGAAATAAGCAAAAGCAAGTATGTAATAATTAGCACCCTGTTTATAGCTGTAAGTACTGCTATCTCTCTCTTTCACAGAAGCCAACAGACAGTTCCTCATTTGCTGTATCTTTAAGAGACAGAAGCTGTAGGCTTTAGGATCAAGTCTTTGGTACAGACTGGATGCTTTGAATCCACTTTTTATTAATATAAATATTTAAGATGCTTTAAAAGCTTTTAATGTTTTATGCACCAAAAATTTCGTTGATTCCACTTTTATGTATAAGTGGCTAATTATTTTCTCTCATGATAGAGTTACTCAAATTGAAGTATTACAGTACAGTTATTTGGAAAGACTATTGGAATATTTTTTCCCTGATTAGAATTTGCAAATTTTGTGAAGTCTGAGCATATTATGAAAATAATTAAGTTCATAAAGCTCTTTGAGAAACCTATTGATGTGCAGTTGGAGAGGACAAGATTCCAGGTTCCTTGTCTGTCCGCTGGCATTTTAATGGGAACGGAAAAGCCTGGAAGCTCCACCCCAAAACCTGCAGCTCTTTGCCAACCTCATGCCACAGAGTCAAAGTCTTGAGGACAGACTATTAAGACTTCTGTCCTAAAGTTAGTAGCCCAGTGAGTTTGATAGACAGCTGTCCAAGAAAGAAAAGTTCTACTTCTAGACAGGTGGCACATCCATTTATAAAGCATGAACAAAATGAAACCAAGTATATGCAATCCTCTGCAAAGTGGAACAACATTTTTCCATCCAGGTCTACAACACTCCAACCTCACTTCAAGCAATAAGGCAATTGTGGAGTTGTTGAACTGCAGACTATATCCATAGTGTGGAAAACGGTCATAACATCACTCTGGAACTGATGAGGTGTTGAATAGCACAGTGAGGCCCACTGGAGGGTACTGAAAGTGCTTACTGAAGGGAATTTTTTGGTTTTTTCTGTTAAACTTGCACTGAGACAACTGTCAAGGTTAGTGCAGGGATACCTGTTTCAATACACCATTACTGCTAAGCATGCACTCTCCAGTAAGACTGATAATTCTAACATTGTAATTGTAGTGTTCTAAGAGGAAGGAATAAAAAAGGATAAGAATAGGACTAAATAAAGCTGGTTACATACAACAAATGACAGTATATATCCTAACAAACAACTAAAAAACAAACATTACGGCTGGTTGGCTTGTCACTTACTTAGGTTGTTCAAGTTGGCGATTCTTTCAATGCAGTTTGTAGACAGCGATAGTTTCCTTTAAAAGCAAGAATAACCAATTCACAGTATATATGGGATCACTATATCGGAAGAATTCCACGTCTAAACACCACTGCATTAGAAATAATTTTCTATTGTTCTCTCAATAGATGGTGAACTGACTGTATGTGTTAACAGACTCAAAATATCCTCAAATCATCAAGGCTTCTGGAACTTTATTAGCTTCTGGGAAAATACCATGAGTATGACATACTGGATTATCTTTTGATGCCTGGCCTTATCAAAGGCATAGATGTTTATTTCTAAAGTGGCTCTAATCTCTTTCTGGAAGTCCTGCTTAAATCCCTGCTTTTTTTTTTTTTTTTTTCATAAATTTTGGAGTGGATCATAAATGTGCCAGTTAGTTGACAGACTCCAAACACAGACCTGTAATTATATACCATTTTTCTGGGGACAAATATTAATACAGAATCTACCCTAATATTTTCTGAGTAAGTCGCAGGGATCTTTGAATTAAAAAGAGTAACTGTGTGTGGAAAGAGAAGCTCAGCTGAGGCAAAAAAAAAGAGAAAGCCGCTGCTTTGAAGGCTACACTTAAACATAGTAAATACATATTTGCACAGTGGACAGCACAAAAACTGAAAAAAAGAATGAAGAGAATATTTTGTTTCCAATTTGTTTTTAATTGAACTTACTCGCAGTTAACAAGTGTGGAGAGAGATTCATCCATCTTCTCTACAGGAGGAACCTGACCGTACAGTTTTACCTCCTTTGCCTCTGAAGCCTTCTGGCCATTTTTTTCTTCCTAAAGAAAAGAGAAGGTGAGGAAGAGGCTTACTGCTACATGCAATTACCAAAAATTACTATATTTAAAAATTACTACAAAAGCAATTGCTATAGAAATAATTCCAATATACTACTAAAAGATATTACTGAAAAGAGAAAGCATTTTGAATCCTGTTTATCAAGATTCCTGATGGTGTAGCACAAAAAGGGAAGGCTAGCTTATTTTCAAAATAGCAAAAGAACTTACACATTACATATGCTTTTTTAAAAGTTGTGTTTATTAAATGAACTTAATTGAGGAGTCCTGTACTGTAAAGAATGGAAAATAGATGGAGGTTTAAAATTCTGAATTAAGGTATTTCCATGGAGACTAACATATAGGAAACATCAGCCTTGGTTAATCTGTAGCAGAAGCAGAGTCTTAAAAGCTCTGCTAGAAAAGTCTCCTTCACATTTCATCCAGAGACCTCAGAACTCACACCTAACTCACAACAGAAACTGAACATGGGGGAGTGGGGTTTTTTTGGGGGGAAAACCTCAACAGATTCATAGAGTTAAGAATCTATAAAAAAAAATTGTGATTAGCCATTAAAAAAGAATGGGGGAAGATTTCACACTTTAGAGGATACAGCAAAAGATGAATTTCCTTTTTACAACCTAGGCTGATAATTTTCTAAATTAAATACTTAGTAAAGTTGAAAGCCTTAGAAACATGGCCAAATAACTTCAGCATCTGGGTTTATTAAAAAACATACTCTATTAAATCTTTTAAAATTCTGAAGTGATGGCAATTATTGGCTAAACACTTGGAACAAGTATCTGTTTGGGGAGTAGCAGCAGTTTGGACAGCTGCCTCCCTGACAGCACAAAGGGAGCATTTTGTCAATTCACTCAGTGTTCAGTGGGAGGACTGGAGGTCCATTAACAAAGGAGAAATCTCAGTGCTTTCAAAACAAGGACTCTTGTTTTCTCTCCCATTTTAGGCAGCTACTGAAAAGAGAGAGCTGAGTGTGGCCTGGTTTATATGGCTACTTTGTAATGAAATTAATCGTATCCCAGAAAGCTTTAAGAATCCCACAGCAGAAGATCAGGTTTTGATAATGTTATTTTCCTTCTTATGAACCCAAAATACTTCAGCAAACTTAATTTAATAAAAAATTAGCACGTTGTCTTGTACAATTACTTATATTCTAGATTCTGTCCAAATTCAGTGTGACAGTATTTTTACTCATAATTAGCGATTTAGCAAATAACACGTCAGATGTTTTGCTAGAATATGGCTATATGTATATAAACTAAATCGCTGTATGAATGTGAAACTTCCACTTTCTTTTCTAAGAACAACACGGTATCTATTTGCATTTATGCTCAGTTTCTAATCTATTGGTTCATACCATAAATAAAACTACATTTTTTCTTAAAAACATGAAAGGGAAAGAGCTTCCAACACAGACTCTGGCCAGCAGTGAGCAGCTGCAGGTAGAAAATTCATCCTGATTGTCAAGTACTTCTGGAAGAAAGGTCAGCTGCACAACCACAATATGCCATAGAGAAACCACAGGTAGCACAGACACACTTTTTTAAGAATAGGTTATATATTTGCTAAGTTGAAGCTGCTTTAAGTTGCTTTGATTTACCTAATGTCAAGCTGGCTGTAGGGCATAGTAAACCCTTATGCCAAAGGGAAGAAAAACACGCAGAATGTAACACAACACCAGATCCAATCGTACAAGTCACATGGGATCCAGATTAGGAATAGTAAAAGGAAGATTTAGACCCACCCCCAATAACCTGAATGGAAAAGCAAATTCAGCACTTCATGCCTAACAGTAATGGAAACTCACTGACACAGGCCTATTATCTCTAAGAGACGTGTGACAGAAAAGCAAATGGAAAATAAATCTTCACTACGAAACACAGAGCTGAGGTTGTGAAGGGCAGAAAGAGTGAGGGAGGAAGAGCAAATTTTTTTAACACTCAGTTCACACCTCCAGTAATGCTAATGTCCACAAGTTGTTGCATTCTAGCTCTTATTAGGAGAGCAGGAGTGAAGTTTGCAGGATATGTCAACATAACTGGGAAACCCCTGAAATACTGAAGGTACTAAACAATGATAAAATTCAAATGAAATAGTCTTCAATTCCAGGCTAGTACCTTGAGCTGATGATAGTACAGATCTTCTGGTTTTCAAGTGTACCTGCCCATGCTGTCTCACATCCAGATTTCTAGAGACCAAGATATTTATAAAACCTTGCTCTAGCAGCTGGCCAGAAATAGAGGAGGAGTGCATGTACACGGAGCGGCACCTCTGTGCCCTTATCTAAAATTCACTGAGACTGGGGAAAGAGTCTCACTGATTTTACTGGACTGTGAACCTGACCCCAGAGCATCCTACACCATCATTTAAAATTATATTCACACCCTTGCCAACACACAGTTTTCTAAAAGACCAGGTCAGTCACCAGGAGACTAATGACCTTCTGTATTAACACAGTATTTTAAGAGGAAAAACAAGCAAGAAACTCAGATTCTGAGTTAAGCTTTGCACAATATGAGGGACAACATGCCAAAAGACATGTAGAAGTTTCATTGAATTCAGTACAGTGAAAATTTCATACTTGTTTATTCTGTGGGAAGGACTACAGTCAGGTAAAGTGAAAAGAGCATAATTGAAACATAAGACATCTCCAACTTTAAGTCCCTTTGTAGCTTCACGCCAATGCATATGCAGTAGAATGAGGCAGGAGAGCAAAATAGACTCATCTTTACCAGTCATATCAATTTAACAAGAACATACAGAAAATCCAACAGAACGTATTATACAACAACAGTAATCATCATTTTACTTTGTAAAACTTCTTAAAGCAGATGTTTCAAGCAAATGTATTTCCTACAATGTTTGAAAAACAAATTTAACTGAATACAGTCAAACCCCATGCCACAGAGTACTGCAAAGCAGCTAGACACTGTTCTAGTACTTACCCATTTGGCTAGAGCTTCTTTGATAGTTGTTGCTTTGGCCTAAAAACAAAACAAATTTAAATGAATATTCACTGCAAATTTATAATTGGCTTGTTCACTGCAAACCTATTTCCTCTCCCTTCTCTCTCCCTATCCTGCTTGTCTATCCCCTTCTACCACTTTCTTGTATTGCCTTGTGTCAGCTGAGTTGAAGAAGCTGGAAACCCTCGGTGTCCCATAAATTTGTTTTCTGAGGTACTTGGCAGCATTTTCAGAAGCAAATGATGGGCTTAATGTCAGGACATTATCTTCCTGATCTTACTCTCTGCCCCATGGGACACTGCTTGTTTGCTCTGATGGTGAAATTCAATTCAAAAGCGTAAGAAACTATTGCACTGAAAATTGTGATCTAATGCTCTTAAACCCTCACACTTTCTATTGTGCATTAGCAACTTCCCGTTTGAAAGCAAGCGTGTGAGCACACAGAATGATACAGCCTCTTCAGATTCACTGAGGAAAATGAGGTACATCTTGCCAAAACTAAAGAGCAATCTGGATTGTTTATATTTGGTGTTTTCTTTCCAATTGCTTTGCATAGAGTTGCATCATACGATGTGAAAACATGTATTATTCAGTTTGAAAAATCTGAGAGCTGCTGTACAAGGCTTTTTAGGGACTGACCCACTGACCAACTTTCTGTTGTCACTAACTCCAACTTTTCTATCTCACATCAGAGTCTTATAAAACCACATGAAGATATCCAAAACAGTAGTATATAAACAACATATTTAATGCTTCTCTAAACACTAAACATATTCCAAGATGTCTTTTGGATTAAAAAGGTTTCAGAAACCAATCTTTCACAAACACTGATCGACAGCCTCCTTTGTACAAATGTAGAAGGACTCTAATTTTGGCATCTCTGTTGCTCTTATGTGTAGCACTACCACGTGTGGATAAAAGCAGTCTTTCAGGTAACCAGATATAAAAAAACCCCCTACAGTAAAAGTTAAACCAAACAAACTAACTTCCACCCAAAATCTTACAGGCAACCAAAATCTTACACCTCAACCGCAGAGCTCTAGTGTTGGGTACTTTACTCTGGACCACTGGAAACACTGGTCTCAGGGCAAAAGACAATAGCTGAGGCAGCTGCTTATAAAAAATGGCCACAGCCACTGAAGACCCAGCAACCACCAAGACCCAGCAACACCAGGGAGCCTGAGCATGCACCTCAATCACCAATATACACCTCCACTTAGACATGTATCACTGGGCATCCTCAGATGTTCCAGCTGCTTCTGCTCATTGACAAGTATTTGTTTCTAGTCTATACCAACTGACAGCTAGCTCATGGTCCCATTGGAGATGACCTGGCAAACTTGTGCCAGGTAGCATCTCCTCAGTGTCTGCCACAGATAAACAGCTGCATGACCTCTTCCTGTTCAGAAAATCACATCCCTAATTCCCATTCCAATAGCCTCATGCAATCCAATTAACAGCTACCAGTGTGCCAGCAAAAACAAGGGGCTTCCAGCTAACTGGGTTTTCTGGACAGAACTTCACTGCTGCTTTTATAATTATGGCAGTAAATCAGTACAGCACTTGGGTACATGATCTTGGTCACTCATGTTGAAGGCAGAAATGGATTTATATGACCAATATCTGCTTCCGTTTCTAAGTCATGCCTAAAACTGGATTGGATCCATCTGAGCACAAGAAGCAGTTTCTTTCCTGACCTCTGCTGACTTATCTCTGCTGAGTTGCTGGAAACATGGACATCAGCACAGTGATTTGGAGAACATATGTCAGAGATTTCATTCTCTTTGAGGTGTACTTGAAATTTCTGTAGATAAATAAGAGTATCTTCTGCCAAGCAAGATTACCTAAAGGAAACTTCCCTCTGAGCAGCTTATTTTCAGGGCTCCTCTACCTGCATATTGAACAATTTTATATAGGTATTTAGACTAAAAAAATCATAATAATTAAAATACTCAAAACGCCAAGTGATTAATTGTCACCCTGAAGAGTCGCCATCAACACGGCAGGAACAAGAAACAGAATACCTTAAGGGGAAAAAATAACCACACTTGTATTACAATAGTTATAACAAGAAGTATTTCCTCTCCCTAAACATGGCAAATGGACATAGACTATTTACAAAATTTAGTCCCCCAGGAAAAAGCAAAACAGCGACACTTCGCCTTAATTTGCAAACATTTATTTATATGTTCAATAGAGGAAATCGGAATTGCACAGCAACCGACAACAAGCTAATCGCTGTAGTGACCGCAGACACCGCTGCCTTAAAAACGCTGAGGTTTGTGTACGATGACATCCCAGACTCCCCGCTGCTTTCACCTATCCCGAAATGCCCCTTTCTCAAGGCACAGCATCAGGCCACCACGCCTCAGCCGCCGCCCCGAGCCCCGCGCTGCCCCCCGGACAGCTCACGTCGAGCCCAGGCTGCTCGGCAGGGCCCGGCCGCGGAGGGCTCCGCCACCGCCACCGTCGGCCCAGGGACCGCTGGGCAGCGGCCCCGGGGGGACGCCGCTCACACACCACCCGCGGCACCAGCCCCGCGCCGCCGGGTCCCGGTCCGTCCCGCGCCCCCCCCAGCCGCCGGCGGGCCGCGGTGCCGCCCGGCCGCCCCCGCCGCAGGACCCACCATGGTGCCGTTGCTACCGCGAACGCTCCGGTTGCTACGGGCGCGGGAACGCCCCGGCCCGGAACTCGCGTCGGGGGCGGCGGCCGCGGCGCCTTGTGGGACGCGGCGGGGGGCGGGGGGCTGTGCGGGCCCCGCACGGGGAAGGCGGCAGCCCCGGGCGCTTTGGGACCCCACGGGCGGCTGTGAGGCCTCCCAGAGGTGGCCGGTGCAGCTGATCCAGCCCCCCGAGTACTAGTCCCAATGGAATGTGATGGGAGCTTTGCCTGGCAAGGAATTACTCTGTCCAGTACTGGGTTCTTCAGTACAAGAAAGAAAAGAAGCTACTGGAGAAGGTTCAGAGGAGAGCCATAAAGATGATTAGAGGTCTGGAACATCTCTCTTATGAGGAGAGACTACAAGACCTGAGCCTGAATTGTCTAGAGATGAGAAGACTGAGAGAGGATCTCATCAATGGCCTATAAGTATCTCAAGGGTGGGTGTCAAGAGAATGGTATCAGTGACAGTGGCCACAAACTGAAACACAAGAAGTTGCATCTCAACACGAGGAAGAACTTCTTTACTTTGAGGGTGGCAGAGCACTGGCACAGGCTGCCCAGGGAGGTCATGGAGTTTCCCTCTCTGGAGACATTCAAAATCCACCTGGACATATTCCTGTGTATCCTACTCTGGGTGACCCCTTCTTGGCAGGGCAGTTGGACTAGATGATGTCCAGAGGTCTCTTTCAATCCTAACAATTCTGTGATTCTGTGAATGTAAACCTATATAAATAATGTGGCTTTAACTAAGGCCACAGACACTCAGTTTAATGTACACTTCAGGAAACAGCTATGTTTTCTGCAGTGTCAGCAATGCGTCTTTGGTCCCCAGGTAGCATTGTAAATACACAAAATGCTAGTAAAAAAGTTGGCTGGTTTTCTACAGGCCCTTCTATGAATTATTTTGTCCAGAAATATCCTGACCCTGACCCATTCATAAAAGGATCTTCAAAGTAAAATTACATTCTTTTTATTTTTTCCTCCTTTTTAAACAAAGTATCATTCAGTTTTCCAAACAAATGAACTATTCAGAAACAAAATCTAACATCAAATTCTTAGGCAAGGTGCTTTTTAATAAGCGTTTTACTTCTCTTTCAAATTGCATATATCTGACAAAATCTAACACTGAATTATTTTAAGGCTTGTGCTTTAGAAATTAAGTGTGAGGACTTAACCTACCTGGCTTTTATTTATAAATTAACATTACTTCCTGATCCTCCAGATTGCAACCTTGCATAGCAATGCATATGCTGAGGTAGGACTGCAGTGTGGAGACACAGGTATTGGCGCTGCGAGTGACAAAACAGGGTTAGGGGAGGTGCTTCTCTTGCACAATTAATTACACAGCTCTGACTACTGAAGATGCACAGGACAAGGCAGATAGACAAAGAGAAACCTTCAGACAACCCTCTCCTCTGTGGTTGCCACTTGTAATGAGTCTAGAAAAAAGGCAGGGTACCAAGTATCAGTGACACCAATAAGCACATCACAGCAGGCTGTGGTCCTGGACTTCTGGGGCTGCTGGTGTTAGCGGATGTTCAAGCACTACATATGACTTGGCAAAAGCCTCTTCAGCTAGTGAGGAGGTTTAGAGACTAGGTATGAAGACATCTTGTGTGGAGTTAGCAGGATGAGGCTTCTCTTGTAAAGAATCGTAAAGATGGATAAATTGTTCAATTGGCATTGATTGTGTGTAAAGAACATGTGACTTTAATCAAATGATAAGTAATAAGTTGCAGAAAGCTAATAAGACCTGAGCAGTAGAATCATGACAGTTAACTGGAGAGAGAATATCCCTGAGAGCAAAACAAAACTGATTACCAGAAATGAAGGGTTTGTATCTTCCTGGGCAGCTCTCAAACTGGTCTGACAAAATGACTTTGGAAGGAGAAATTGTCTTGATAGAGGTCCTCATTAAACAGGCCTGCTGCACTGGCACCATTTCAGCAAGACCCTTTAAACAGATCAAGTGATTTGGGAAGAAGTTGTTTCTTTCTACCTGAAAAGTGGGGGAAAATAAGGTACTAGCCAAAAATTAACTAGGATGAAAAAAGAACGATCTCAGGCAGTGATGGAAAAGATATCCTAGACTTGAGTTTAGGGTTTTTTTGGAGGGCACTGTTAGTTTGGTTGGGTTTTTTTGTTTAGCTTTTTTTTTTTTAAGAATTATGACTCTAAGTTAATCATCGCCATAAGGTGACAGCTTTTTACAGTCAGTATAAATCTTCTACTGGCAAGGTTTTTTGTCTCTCAACTCTGCTTCCTCCCTAAGAACAACTGTCAGCATCTGTTGACATCATTACTAAAAAGGTCCAAGAGTAATTAATCCCTTACTGGCTGCATTTAGCCATGCTCTAACCTATCCAACAGAATTCTAATACCCTGAGTGTCAAATGCCAATCCAAGACATTACAGGAACAAGTAGTTACACCCCCAATACAATACAGTGCTAGTGCCGCTGTTCTCCCTGGATGACAGGAAAAGTACTCTTCATTTTCTCATGCTACATGTAGTTTTTCTTGGAAAGAAACAGCCTGTGTCACCAGAAGACCACTGCATAACATATACTAAGTATACAAGCCTCATTGCAAATAGACATCTCCAGCTTCCTGCAAATACAAAACATTTCCAAGGTGTATATGGCTGTAAATCTGAGTTCTGGGCTAAGGTAACTGAGGACTCAAAGCCAGAATCATTCATCATTCTGATGTCAAAGTTTATCATCGTCATTCCCCAGGGGTGATCTGTCTGTCATTACTGAGGGTGCAGGCGGGCTGTGAACACTCTCCAAGTCATAAATACTGCAAGCAAGCAAGTACCTACTACACTCTTCAGATACTTTTTTCTTCATATCATGACCACTTTGGGCTGTCAAATTTATACCACAGTGCAGCCTGCTATTGTTTCACTTCTCCTCTGTGTACCTAGTTAAATAACTTAGGCTGATCCAAATAAATATCTTTCTTTTGGATTTATACTTGTAGCTAAGTAGTCATTTGGTTATTTCACATTTCAAGGTTTTTCTCAGTCAGTCCCTCCAATTCACCGTCCATTTTGGTAGCTCAAGTTCAGTCATTGCAGTTCTGCAACAGCTTGCATGTGTGTAAATGTTCATCCCAAATGCAAGCGCAGAAACTCCTGAATCTTTCCCCAGGAGTGTTCCTGTGCATGGCATGTGCTTTGCTCTCTCACCCCCCAGAACAGGCACCCCCAAAACACGATCCATAGCTACATGACAAAATGGAGTAGAAGGAGGATCAATTCGGTGACCTGCTTCCTGGATAATCAGAGTTCAAAGTTCTCTTTCCCATGCTGGCGTAGACGCCTGATTGCCAGCTCAGCATATAAGGAGCTCTTCCACATTCGATCATCTTCCCCTACCACTAAGAGAAAGTGTCCTTCTGCTTTTTCAATGGGGATCGTGCAAGGAGAATTAGCAGGACTCATTGGATCCTCCAGAGCTTCAAAAATATCAAATACACCAGTGTCAGAGACACTGACCTTGTTCATATCAAAACGCAGCCCAGGCAGAGTCATCTCACCGTAATGGAGGTCTGCAACTGTGTTTGAACTACAGCCAGAGATGGAGACAGCAGCCACGACTTCTGGCAGGAAGGTGATCATGGAGAGTGCTAATTCTGCCCCTTTTCCAGTCCCAATCACTCCAACTCCTGGTCCTTTCACCTTCAGATAAGATAGGGGGTGGAGAAGAGAGGAAGAAAAGAATAAAGGAAGTATGCATTATAATGCGATTAGCCATTAAGTGACTTTGGAGTTGTGTTATTAAAAAAGGGAAAGGTTAGGTTAATTATTGATGTGACCTGTTGGAAAGCTACAGCCTGGACCCAGGCTCCTCTCTCTGTTTACTGTCTTATTTTTCAGACACATCAAGAGCTGTCAAACCCCACAGAAAATCTCAGAGACAGGTATAAGATGTACCATCACTTGATCCTCACCTGGGCCCTACTGCATATGTTGATACAAAATTTTTCTCTTTTTCCCAAAACAGGTAGCAAGAAATTCAAGCACGTGTTGTCTCAGGCAAATAAAGTAACCTTACAAATTGCATTTGAAGGATTAGTAAGTAGCATTTAATCTTGTCTTTTTCTAGCCTGGAAAGAAAAACTGAAAGCAACATCCCAAACCATCGAATCCATTCTTTCAATGGCTGTTGAGCAGTTTTGTATTATCCTCTCTTAAACTAATTGCTTTTATTAAAAAAAAAAAAATTATCACCACTGCTCCTGTTTGGAGGATATTCCAGCACTTCACCATCCTAATGATCAGCAGTCTTCTAGTTTCTAGCATGAATTTATTTAACAGACAGTTTGTGCTGGAATAAATTCACTCTCACAGTCATATGCATAGCCACCTATGCAGCGTCTACAATTTTCTCACTATTAGGCCTAAACCTGCCCAGCAGAAACTGATACTCAAAAAAAACCCAACCAAACAAAAAAACCCCAATCACCACCATCACTTGGGCATGACTGCTGAATCCTCCCTTGTCCCAAGAGATCTCTCATTACACTCACTTTTGGGTGACGCTGTAGGAATCTAGCTGCCTCCTCAAAGTACTCGAGTTTGAGTTCTTTTAAGACCTTAGGAAGATCTTCAAAGTCAAAATATGGCAGAGAAAGAGCAGCAAAACCACGGGTAGCCAGGAGACCGGATCTAAGTTCAATCAAGCCTCCTTCATCACCATACATGTCAATCACTCCTGGAAAGGGGCCATCCCCTATATTAAAAAGAAGTGGTACAGAGGACAAGTTAACAAACAGGACACTAAAAACTATCTGGTGAACAACAAAATACAGAATGCTTAAGACATTTGCTATTAATGGTCATTACTCTTCCATTTGCGCAGCAGAGATTAAGAGAACCAGCGCTGTATCCCATTTCAGCTATTTCAAACTAAGAATAGGCCTTTAAATTCCTGCAAAAAAATGTGAAGTTAGACTTTTTCTTCTTTAAAAAAATCAAAACCAACTGTTCTAAATGTATTTTTCAATGGTCTTAACCTCCCGCCTTCAGAACAATCATACCCTAAGTCTGCTATTTTCCCCACAAATATGTCACATCTTAATTAACAAAGTGCAAGCTCATGAGTAATGAGCAAAGAGCACTAATCCCTCAAAGTCAATTCTACAAAACTTATGTAAACTCTGGAACAAACTGCATTGAGCAAAGCACAGCAAAGAGACACCAATTGCTAAACAAAATCAACTGGACTTAACTAGCTCTATCTCAACATCAGCACTGTAACACTTGGTAGGAGAACTGCTACTGCAGATGTGACCAGACGGAGGGTAAAACTGAGAGCTGTATGGGTGTGGTTACACGTGCATGACTGATATACAGATAAACATGACATACATGTGTACAATTTGTCCCACAAAACTACAGAAATAATCAGAACTGCAATTTTAAACAGCCATGTGTTTGCAGCCAAGGTTGTGTTGTATCATGTTTGTATTCCAAGCCAGCAGATCTTGGGTTAAAAGGCTAAGGATACCACCTCGTGGAGTTATAAAGACCCCAAGCAAGCAATTTCTTTTTTTCTTTTTTTTTTTTTTTCTTCCCTGGCCACAAGATGTCACCTCTGATGTACCTGGATCCAGCTCACTACAACCATCTCACAAAAAGGACCTGCTTGTGCAAGAGAGTGCTAACTCTCTGACATTACCTGTATGCACTAAAGAAAAGATCTCTGACTTCAACACACTTGAGAAAAGGAAGTTTTGGACAAGACATGCTAGATGGTGGAAACCTCCTAAATTAAAGCATTAGGAAGTCAGAAAGGGACTGAACCATGCTTTTGTGTTCTCTCTCTTTCAGTTCTGATCTTTTTTTCATAGAAGTTCAATATTCTTGAGAGAAAATATGTTGAGATAAATTTATCATAATGTCATGATCAACAGGAACCTTCAGCTAACAGCAGTCAGCCTACATGGCTGGAAAATACGTAATTTATTTATCACCTCTACCCAGAAAGCTTTCTAGCAAGAACATGTAATCAGAACACAGTCAAGCACAACTGTTTCTCTCATGAAGAGAAACTTAAACTTATAAAAGGATCCTGGACTGCCTCCCTGAGTGCCTACACATGCCCAAGTATAGTTTCTGCATAGCTCACTGAAAAGCAGGATAAAACACGATAGACAAATTTACTACCGTTTAAAACCAAAGAAACACACCTTAGCTCTTATGTGCGAATTTAGAAATTTTTCATATTAAAATTACACCATAAGCCCACTTACATCATTTCACTTTTACTAAGAATGGTTCACATTTAAGATTCCTATCTTAACAGTATTAACATATTTTTGTCCCTGGAGCAAAGGAGGGTATGGTAGTAATGCTGTAACTGGATCCTCCATCACGAAGGATGCCAATATCATTTAAGTAATGATTCCAGACTTTTCCCCACTATTACAGTGCCAAACTTGCTAAAGCGGAAAATACAGTTCTATTCCACTGAGTTCAGCAGAAGTCAAACTCATCTTCTAAGGCAGGATAGCAAAACAATCACGTCTCAGAGACGGAAAATCCAGCATGCTGACTAAACATCTGAAATTCAAAGTTCAATCTCTGTTGTTGTTTTTTGCTTCAGTGAACTTTGGATCCACATCTGAATAGATAAAAAAAACCCCTGGTTTGGAAATTCACTGAAAATACTTAAATACCTAATACTGTAGTGATACTTACAGGAGCTGCTGAACCAAGTAGATTTAAATTAGAGGTAATGTGGAGGGCAGTTCCTGTAGCACAACAGTCAGGGAACTACAAGTTTAGATCATGGCTAAAGCATACATCACTGGTGTAAAGTTTTGTTTTCCAATACCAGTAGGAGCCCATCAGAATATCACACCTCATAAAGCACAACCATCCCACAAGCAGAACAGGCAAAACTTGCTGATAAATCTATTCTGCCTGTTTACCACAAAAGTAACCCAATTACTAACTCAGCGTTGGCTCCGACCTAACAGAGGGGGAATAAGTGTATTTTCTAGAAGCTCTTCTATTGTTTTGCTTACTGGCATGTGTTTCACATGGAAGAAAAATGCCTCTGAGTGGGACAGCACAGTCTCACACAATGAAACGCACCAGCTTTTCTGAATGTTACATATTGTGGTAGACCAGAACAAACATCCAACCTACTGAAAAACCGCAGGCAGAGTGCAGCGATGTAGTAAACTCTAGAACCCCTGTTCTCCTTTAGCTCCTTCCCGTCCCGCAAGAGCCGCCTGCCCCGTGCCGCCGAGAAGGATCGGGACACGCACAAGCCGGGCCTTGTCCCGACAAGCACTCGGGAGCGTCTCCGTAAGGTTTCGGGGAAAAAAACTGGCCACCTGTCTGCAGGAGGGCGTTCCGCTCATTGACAGAATACGGATTCCGCGGGTGGCATATGTGTGTTTCTGTTCTGCGAGACTTTCCCTGCTCTGTTCAGAGAAACCGGGGGGTTCCACCGGCCCCGGAGCGAAGGCCTCCGGCCGGGACACTCACCCGGCGGCAGAAAGAGGGAGCCCCTTACGACTCCTTCCTTCAGCCGGATCCTTCGCACGCCGGGGGCCATGAACCACCTCTCCACCTCGGTCTTGGCCACCACGGGCCCGGGCAAAGCGCCGGGCGGGCTGTGGCCCTGGTGGACCAACACCTCCACCTTCATCGGGGCGTCGGTGCTGCGGGGAACGAGCCGCTGGTACGGCCGCTCCATGGCGGCGGGGGCGAGGCTCCAGAAGAGCCCCATGGGCTCCACACCGGTGTAGTCTCCGCCGTGGGAGGCGTCCGTGCCCAGGTGCAGCTCCCCGCGGCTGTCCGCTCGATAGTGCGCGCACGACTGGAAGAGGCAGCCGCGGTCACCGGCCGCCAGGGCCCGCAGAGTCACCGGCTGCCCCGGGCTCAGCCCCGCCACCCGCGTCTCCACCCGCTCGTCGGCCGGGCCGGCGGCGGGGGACACGGCCAGGCTGGCCGCCCGGCGGGACGGCCGGGCGCGCAGCAAGGCCCGCGGCGGGGCGGCGGAAGCGGCGGCGAGCGCTCTCCACATGGCGGCGGCGGAAGAAGCTGCGCGGAGCCGCCGCGCCGTCCGCAATATCAGTACCGCGGCCGCCGCCCCCTCCAGGCGGCCCCAATCGAGAGAAGAGCCCTTCCCCGCCGCTAGGAAAGGCGGACAGCCCCGGGCCGCTCCCACCTCTCCCAAATCATCCAAGCGACTGGAGCAGCCAGCCGGGGAAGGGCAGCCAGCCGCGGGCCGCTCCAGCCTCCTCCAAGCCGTCCAACCGACTGGGGCAGCGAGCCGTGGGCAGCGGCTAAAGTTTCACTTGAAGCTATTACACAGGGAATGCAAAAGCCCGCCTGACGCACGGGGAGCAGCCGAGGCTGGATGCGGCCCGCGCGCGCTGTCAGGCACGGGGGGTGCAAAGTGTTCGGATACACCAGCGCAAACTCGCCGGCAACATCCAGCGCCTTCTCCTCCAACCCTGCGCCTGGGTGCCCAACGTTACCGAGGATCCCCGGCGGGGCTGACAGCTCACCCCGCTGCCCCCGCTGCTCAGAGAGAACCAGATATGCAGCCGGAGCCCGGCTCCGGCACAGCACAGCAGCCGCCCCACCGCCCCTTCCAGCCCGCCTACCCCTGCACAGCGCTCGGCGCCTCGTGGAGCCGCCGAGCCAGCCCCGCAGCCGCACTGTTTCCCGTAACTTTTGGAAGCAGGCGCTAAGGGAATGTACAGGCAGGAACGCTACCCTCCAACAGCGCTGCGGACCTAGACCGGATACCCACCCAGCTGAGGAGATGCCCGAGAGCGGCTCCAGGATGACTACCAACAGGGCCGGGTCTGTTGTTTTCTCATGCTTACAGACGTTCAAAACCTGCATGTGCCCAGAATGTCACATCAGGCTAGGGGCTGTTGTCGCCTATGAACGGGAGATTTGCTACCTGAGGAGCAGGCACATTATTGCTGCTTTTGCTAAGTGAATATCAGATATTCTTAAGGCATTTTAGTGGTGTGAGAGAAGGGGAATGAGCAACACAGGAGAGGGACGTGCACAGGGACAACAGAAAGAATACTGGAGGCAGGAAGAGAGAACTGCTGCTTCCAGAAAAACTAGAACACTGGAACGAGCACACAAAGCTGGCTCTGGTAAAGGCAATGGCATATGGTTCCTCTGAGAACACTAAGGTACATTTTCACCCCAGTTCTCAGCTTGGATAAGTTACCTTCCACTTAATTTCACATTCAAAGAACACCCAGCCTTACCACATTTGTCTTCCACAGCTTTTAATCCTATACTACACAAAGCAGGAGGCCAAGAACCTCTAACCAAGGTTAGAGGAGGGTGCAAAAACAAAGCAGCTTTAATGCTTTCACCCGCTGTCATCCTCCAAGAAACCCAATAGCTTATTCTCTGATGTTCCTTGTTCTCATTCTGAGCCATTTAACAAAGCAATCTTGAAACACCAGCATCTTCATCTGTAATCTACTTCACATCACAGATTACTGGATGTTCCAGATGGCTTGCCTGTGAGGTGTTTCCGGAAGAAAGCTTGGATCTGCTGCCAAGCATCTATCTGTGCCTCACAGTGTGCCTTGGGCTCCCCTCCCCACTCCACAGGTTTGCCAACTAGCAGGTGCATTGAGGCTGCACACATTGGGAAAAAGGGAGGTTCGATGTAGTGCCCTGCTCCAGGATAACAGACTATCTCAGGCTTTTCCTTCCCATGAGCTTGCAAACGTTTGCTCCCCTCAACTGCAAAGAATTCGCTTTTCCAGTTGCGATCATCCTGGCCAACAATGAACAAGAAGCGACACTCGGCCTTCTCCAAAGGGATAAAGCTTTGCTGGTCAGGCCCTTCTAGTGGGTTGTTCAACGTATCAAAAATATCAGCAATCCCAGACTTGCCGACCTTGATGCGTTTCAAATTGATACTAAGAGGTGGAATGGTGATGTCCTTGTAGCGGAGCACTGCACCCACATTTGCCACTGAGCCATTGATAAGGGCAGTGGCTGTGATGCCCTTTAGGAAGGAGGCCATGGAGGTGCACAGGTCACCACCCTTTGAGATTCCAAGCAACCCAATTCCTGGACCTTTAACCTGGAGGTGAGAGAAGAGAAACCACAAGCAATGAACCAAAGCGTGCCACTTCTTTAAGATGTTGCCACGTTTGCAGCCGTGCCTGTCCCAGATTTGGACCCCAAGTACAGGCATCTAAGATCCTGTTTGCAGGGCCCACATCTGAGGGACCCTGGGCACTGTTCTGTGCTTGATTTATGGTCCTAAGCCCTACTGGGACTGCAGCATCATCACCTAACAAAGCTACAGGGTTCAGTGCTGAAGCAGAGAATACAGTGTGTTTGCAGATGTGCAGTCCCAAATTCACTTTGCCTATAAGGCAGTTGAGGGAAGAAGAGGGAAGGAGAAGGGGAGGCTTCTTCTACAAATACTTTCTTTCAGTGCAAAATGCTCAAAGTCAGCAATGACTATGATATTGTCATCACTTATGATAATGTATTTCTTATACTCAACCACTGTCTTTGGTTTCCCTATTAAGAAGATAACATGGAGTGGCAGGCTCCACATCAGCTGCTCTCCCTCTTCTCTGGTACGCTTGGTGTCAAACTCACAGGAAGCATTCTGAGGTACCTTACTCATTAAAATGTATCTTAAAAAAAATAACCTATTAAACCCATTTTTCTAAGAGGATTGTACAGTCCTCTGGAGTCAATCTAGAATAGGTTACCTTCATTTTCTTTTACACAAGGCAAATTAACTAGAATAGAAAAATTAAATGACCTTACAAGGTATTGAAAGCCTCCAAGGATATTGGAAGAAGGTTAGCTAATACCACAACTGCTTCAAAATCCAAAGACCCTTAGGAGCAAAAAGGCTCTGAGACAGCATCAAAATTTAGTATCTTTCGTATCTTATCACCAGTGTAATAGGCTCCAAACCCACTGACTTTGAAACATGGAAAGGGAGAAATTAGAAAATACAGCTGAAACTTTGCAACGCATTAAAAACATGATGAGGGTATCAGTGGAGGTGTTAATGGGAGGCAATGGTACTGCTCTCAGGGGAAAAAAAAAAGACAGGTGGAAGCAATTTTCAGATTTTTTTGGGCAGAGAGGTGGCATGAGCAGTTAAGGTTAAGGCATCTGAAAAGCAACCAAGACCTTTAACATCTACTCATCTTTCTGAGGTTGAGGAAGGTATTTGTTTTCATTCTCCGGAGAAACCAAGTATTGCCTTATGTGCCTATTGTCATGCACAGCTGCTTGCAAGGAGATGCAGAACCAAGCAGGTTCTCTTTCAAGAAGCGTTTACTTAGAAGGATCCCTAAGTGCACAACTAGTTACTAAAACCCACGCTCACCAAATAACAACATTTGGGGTGATTCTAACAGCGTATAAAATACACAGCAACAAATGTGTACTGGTGGATTTCCTTGAGACTTGTATCACAGAAGGTTATCATGTGCTCCACAGCTGAAAAGGACATTAAGATCTGCAGGACATTCTACAGAGCATAAACCTAAAAGCCCTGCTGGAAGTCAAATAAGTCTCCAGGCAACTAGCACCCTAGTTATGACACTGGGTTGAATGGAGTAGAAATTACCAGTATGTTACTTATGTGTCACTGTTTCTCCTGGCCACTTCAAAAGGAAGAATTGGAATAAGCTGCCAGAGAGCCATTGTAATGGGAATTAAAGATATCAAACAAATTAATCACAGCCAACTTAACAGTGATGCTATTTTAAATACAGCAGCTCTGCCCCATCTGCAGTCTGACAGGACCGAAATAATGAGAGTTCACTGTAGTGAGTCAATGAACAAACCAACCTGGGTGTGTTGTAACATATAGTTTACAGCTTCTTCAAAATATTCCAGGTGGAATTCCTTCATCTCTTTGGGGAGATCTTCATAGCTGTAGTAAGCCAGAGCCAGCACAGCAAAGCCATAGTTGGCCAGCAGGCATGCCCTGTATTCAGGGAGTCCTCCTCCAGTTCCGTATAAGTCAATAATTCCCGGAAAGGGGCCATTTCCTGCGAGAGACCATATAACAGGACACATTAACCCACAATTCTTAAGTTATATGCCAATATCATAGGCCTGGGAATGTGTCTTTTTAAAAAAAGAAAAAACCTAAAGCAGCAGAATGGTGTTAAGGGTCCTAAACTACTGTGCCAGTTTTAATTAAATGGCTACATTGCTTCAATATTAAACAAGCCAGCAAAAATTAGCAGGCCTGGTAATGTTCTGGATAACATCAGAGAACATGTGGCTGGAAGAGAATTGATCTTTTGAGAGTCACAACTAGTTTCTGTATCATGTAAATTCACTGCAAAGCTATCAAGCTCTGAATTACACCCAGGAGGCTTTTCCTTGCTGCATTTCTCAGTATCAAAAAAAAAAATCTCTTCTGATGATTTCAGCTTCTCAGTTTCAGTGTAAATGTACTATGGCCATTTATTCTAGGATTAAGAGAAGAAAGTATCTGAAACTAACCTTGCTAACCTGGTAAGAGAACCTTTACATTAGGTTCATCAGGGGACAAGTCCAAAGCTGAGAGGGATTGCCACAAACTGCTAACAAAGTATAGAAAGGAGGAGGCCAAGAGGGAGACTCCCATTCCTGCTCAGGAGGGAAGGCGAGGCTTCCCTCAGGTGTCTGCAGACTAACATAGAGAACATGGGCAACAAGCAAGAAGAACAGGAAATTCACCTCCAGCCTCAAGGCTACAGTGCAGTCAGAAGCCAGGACACTGGCTGGGACAGCACGTGTGATTTCAGCGCTATCATGGAGGAGTTGCCAGGGACAGACAGGGAAGAAAGGGGAAAGCACATAATACATAGAGGAGCTCTTTGAGTACATGAGCTTGGTGAAAGCCTCTGGATCACAGGGGGAAGGAAAGCTGGAGTGTGGCAGTGGTGCAGCTGCTGCAAACCACTCAACCAAGGGAATGAGGTTTCCTACAGCCAACTAGCAGAAATCTGGACAGCTGCTGGGAGGACAACACAGCATTTGTCAGGCAATCTGAAAACCTCACAGACCATAGTAATGATTACTTTCTGACAAAAATACTGTAAGAGCAAACCTGTCTAATGCTTTCCTTAATTTTCTGCTCACAAACAAGGAAGAATTGGGGACAAATGTGGCAGCAAAAGGCAGCTTGGATTGCCTTGGGCTTCAGCAACTAGGATATAACTGAGTTCAGGATCTGTGGAGAGGCTGGAAAGGGAAGCAGCAGGCTTAAACTCTATAGTTTGGGAGAGCAACCTTCTACTTACTCAAAGAATTACTAGCTGAATTCCCTGGGAAACAGCCAGGTAGAGGAAAGGTATCTTGAAGACTGGCTGACACCACCTCCCACAGCATTTGGGAATAAGAAGGGTATTGTGATAAATGCTTTCATGTCCAGTAAGAATCAATTAAATAAACTCACGTGTGCTTCAGCACATATAGCTGCTCTACGTAATTAGCGTACCCAGCAGACCAAAGAGAGTTGGGCTGATCAGACCGCTCCTTGAGAAGTGTCTAGTGCCAGCTGGCAGGGCCAGGCTTCCCCTTGTCCTCAGGGGAAGCCTGGAAGGGGTCACGCTCCGGGCCTGGGAGCGCGGGGCCGAAAGCAGAGCAACATCAGTGGGAGAAGGAGCCCGGCACGGCCGGTACTCACCGGGGGGCAGAAAAAGCGTCGCCCGGATCCTCCCCTCTCGCACCGGGACTCTCCGCACGCCGTCCCGCAGGAACGCCCGCTCGTGCTGCGCCTGGGTCAGGAGCCGCCCTGGAGGCTTCTCGTGGCCCTCAAACACCTCCAGCTGCAGGAGGAAGGGGCTCTGAACGTCCCGCTTCACCAGCCGCCAGAAGGGCCTCTGGGGCTGCAAAGCCCAGAGCAGTCCCATGGGCTCCAGGCCGGAGAAGCTGCCTCCCGGCAGCGCAGGACAGCGGGCGAGGTCCAGCTCCCCGTCGTCCCCCGCCTGGTAGCGGGCACTGGCCTGGAAGAGCTCTCCCTTCTCATCCCGCAAGGATGTCCTCAGTGTGACCTGTTGCCGCGGGCCGAGGCCCTGCACAGCGATGGCCAGCGGCTCATCGAAGAGACTGCGGGTGGCGGGCGAGAGGCGGATAGAGGGGGCCATGGAGGCGAGTCCACGGGCAGAGGCTGTCCCGGGGGTCCACGCGGGGCTGCGGCACCGTGGGGCTGCAGGCGCGGGGCCGGGCCAGGGCAGTCGCCTCTGCCAGCTACGGGAGCTGGCCCGGCGCAGGGAGCGGGCAGTGATCTGCCACATTGCCCCGGGTAGTTCCCGCCTCTGGGGGCGGATTCTGGGGCAGGTCCCCGCGGAACCGGAGTCGGGATCGATCCCGGAGTGCCGCTGTAAGACCCCGCGGGCAGGAGCGGGGCGGTAGGTCCCTCGCCCCGCCGGCCTGCTTCCCTGCCGCCCTGCCCCCCTACTCTTCGCTTCTCCTCTGTCTTCGACCCTGCCCTTCCGGCTATGGGAGGGTTCTCTGTCAAACTCTGCCGAGTTCTTGCGACCTGTCCTGGCCCCAGAGAGCTCCTCAGTGTCCCCCCGAGCTCCCCTGGACCGGACGGTGGCTGCGGGCGGGGGGACACGCGGGGCAGGACGGGCAGAGGCGTTGACGAGCCACCGAGCAGAACCGCAGTCGGGATTCACCGTCCGGGCAGCGAAGGGCCTGTGTGGGACCGACCGCACAGAGATGGGGCAGCGCGGAGCTGTTGCTCGCCGGCAGCGACCCCGAATAGGGCCGAACTGTGCTGTGCCTCTCAGCCGAGAGACCGGAGCGTGGGCCAGCCCCAGCCGGGGCGAGGAGAAGCCACACGAGCACCAGCCCGGCAGTGCTTCGCCTCTCCTTGCCGGTTCTGCCTCTGTATTGGTTGCCCCAAGGCACGGGCAAGGTGGCTTATGTCTCCACCAGGCTCTGCTCAGCCCTGGCAGCTGCACAGCCAGGTGAATTGGGAAGGATGGTTAGGATCGTCAGTAGTGCAGGAGGGATGAGGAGGGAGTGCTTTCACAGACTCTTTAGGTAGGTCAGGAAATATCTGGCTCTTCTAGTAATGGATTTTGCAAGGTTTTAAAAAAGAAGGCCATTCAGTCCATTTTGCCCAGAGCTGGATCTTCTGATCCAGAAGGAGCTGCAGAGGGACAGCTGTTTCCTTAGGCTCCCAGAGTATTCCTGGAGATGCAGGTAGGGGTGCCTCACAGTCTGAACTCCTCATGTCTGACTTAGTGGTGTGAAACAAGTGGAAGCATCTGAGGGAATCCTGAGCATTGTCCTGTTTGGAAATACTAAGTGGTCAGAGGTGTTGGACAGAGTCTCAGCAGCCTTTCCTTCCCTGGGGAGATTACCCATTCTCTCCTAAACAGATGAGGTGCTTTGTCATCTGGCATTTGGGCATGTTGTCTGGTGTCTAGCCCTCAATGTGTGGCAACTACTCCTGTTGTTGAGAAGAACAATCCTTGGTTTACTGTAGTGGATTTGATCACCAGCTTGACCATAGGCTGGAGCAGATGCTAAGGGAAAAGTTCCTGGAGGCTTCAGCAACATTCCTTCTCCTCTATGCTTGGTGACACAAGAGGAGTGGAAGAGTGAAGGTAAAAGGGTTATTTTCTATGGTGTCCTGTTCTTACCTGGGCAGCCCTTGATCCCAAGCTTCTGCAATCCCAAGGTTTCACCCTGGGAAGAGAGAGTGGTCAAGTTGCAAACCCTGCTTCTAACCAAAGCAGAACAAATGACTCCCTGGCTTTCAAATCTCAGTCCTTTATTACAATTCTCAACCCAATAACAAAAATTGAAATGTTCCACATCATGTGGGAGAAGATCACAATGATTGTAAATTCAGCAGGAAGTTTTTTGCATTACATCTTGGAGCCAGAAGTATCCACTAGCCAGAACACAGCATTGTGAAGGGAAGATGGGAAGAAGGCACAGAAGGCAAACGACCTTCCCCAAGGATAAACCAGAAACAGTCTGGCAACCTGGCTATAGCATCCATTTTTGCACACTCCCAGCAGCACAGAGATCAGAGACATTTCCATTTGCAATGAGACATTCAGCATAACAACAGTGAAATCCCTGCTCCAAAATTGTGATTTGGCAGGTGTTGCTTTCAAGTATGAGCTGAGGATAGCCTGTACATGTAGAGACCACAGTGATATGCAAAGTACTGTCAAGAATGCCTTAGGAGAATAGAACCCCACCAAGAAACATAACAGTGCATTTGGCACATGAGGTGTTTTATAAAAGGCAAAAAATGCCATGCATTTTCTTGACACTTGAACAAAAAGGTTCAGGGAAGAAGAGAAAAGGCAAACCCATTTCTTTTCTGAGTCATGGATGCATAAAGTCATGGAAGATACTGTAGTTGTACAGCTGAGACAAACTGTTAGATTGATAACTGTAACAGAATTTATCAGATCTGGTTGTTCAAAGTGTGTGTTGCTTGCACATCACTTGTTGCACATTACTTGTCATTTAAATATTTCTGGAAAAAAGCCTGGATCTGTGGCCAAGCATGAACCTGAGCTTTAGAATAAGCCCCGAACTCCTCACCCAGGACTGCCCGCTTGTGAAAAACGGGATGGTTTCCTATGGGGTACAAAGGGAAAAAGGTAGGATCTATGCAGTGCCCTGTTCCAGGGTGGGAGAGAATCTGAAAATTTTTCCTCCCTTGAGCCTGCAAAAGCTTGCAGACTTCAGTAGCATAATACTTTCTTTTGACAACAGGGTCATCTTGTCCCGCGATGAATAGTAGCTGTGCCTCAGCTTTCTCTATTGGGATCAGGCTTCGGTTGCCAGGGGCTTGAAAGGAGTCAATAAGGACATCAGAACAATCAAGAATATTGGAATCGGTGACCTTGATATGTTGTTCATATGTGGTCAAAATGGGGATGGTTTTAACCTTGTAACAGAGAGGAATAAATGTAGCAGCCACAGGGCCATTGAGGGAAGCAAATGGCTGTGATGTTCTTCAGGAAGGCAGCCATGGCGAGAGACAGTTCATCTCCTTTGGAGTAACCAAGCAGGCCAATCCCTGGCCCCTTCACCTGGCACATGGGAGAAAATGTTCATCAGTACTGAGCTGAAAAGCGTGACAGCTGGTTCATGGAGGGGAACATTGTCTAATGCTGAGAATTTGCAAAACTGCATGAAGAAAGTGATGGCAATGATTAGTTTTTCTTCTGGACAAATAACAGGAACCTCCTACGCACAAATTGTTTCCATTCCCATGCAAAATGTTCCTTGATGATAGCCAAGAGAGAGCAAGCATAATGATACCATTTGAGCGCTGGTTGCAAAACAGAAGTAAGGCTATCCAGAGCTATGGTGGAAAGGTTTTGGTAGTGGGAAGCTGTGGTCTCTGTGAGAAGAGACCAGGGCTTCCCCCGTATTGGACAGGGACAGTTTTAGCCAGCTCAGAGACAGACTTGATGCTGCCCGAAGATGGGGTGGAGGTGTTTTTAGTTTTGTTCTTATTTCTCACTGTGCTACCCTGTTATTAGCTGGCAATAAATTAAATTAATCTTCTCTAAGTCCAGTCTGTTTTGCCCATGGTGTTAGTTGATGAATTACGCTCCATCCTTATCTTGAGCCGTGAGGTTTTTCATCTTAGTTTCTTCACCTCTCCTGTTCCTAAAGGGGATTGAGAGAGTGGCTAGGTGGGTATCCAGCAGAGCCAGTTGACAGCTTACACAGTTAGCTACTCGTAAAGGCTTTTTTCTTTACCCTTCTTAGACTAAGGGGTCATATGGGGGCATGTGATGACAATTCATGAAGGCTGCTTCAAAAAATGCATGTTTCTGTTCTCCACTTCCGCCCACCTTGTTATGCCTCAGACACCATCTCTGTCACTCCACATGATGGTACCTGAATAGAACCTCATCCTCTGCCCTTCCAGTGCATATCTGTTTGATCCTTCCCCTTTCTTAGGCGAGCATTCTGGTAGATGCTAGCCATGCCAGGTGAGTATTTGTACAGCTTTCCCCAGAGATAACTCTGGCAGACTGACAGGCACATCAAAGTGGCTGCAGGCGGCAGGCGAGAGGCATACGGAAGGGGCCGGGGATGATAAGTGAGTGATGTGGAAATGCTGGATAGGAGAAACCTTGTCTGCCATGACCACAACCATGCTCAGCAAAGAAGGCTGGGAGCAATTTGCAGCTTCTGTGATCCACTCAGCTGCATCATGACTGTATTTAAGCTGGATGTTCTGGCTTCTTGTGCCTGGGCAGCCAGTCATGGAGTGCTGCCTCCTCCTCCTGCCCAGGTGGGACGGCTGGCTTTGCTCCCCACTTTCTGTGCCCTGTGTGGTTATTGTGAAGCCAATGGTCCTTATATCCTTCAAAAAGATGCTGTACCAATGCCCCGAGGGGCTGATTACAAAAGCAAATAAAACCCAGCTCTCTCACAGCTCTTCTGTCCTGCACAGCTCCTCTTGGAAAAGTTGCTGGATGTGCTCCCTGTACCTTCATTTGTGTTTCTGCACTGTTTGGAACCATGTGAGGGAACTCTCAACATGGTCCTTGCCTTGCCTTGCCTTACAGCATGCAGAACATTCCCCTCCAACAGCCATGGTGTAGCCTCTGGAGGACACAACACTGCCCTGTGCCTTTGATGCTTGTGCCATGCTGCACTGTCCTTACAATGTGGCCTTCAGGCCTGTGTTGTGCCGCACAGATTCCAAGCCTTATGGGAAACTCAGCCATCTCTTCCTTACACAGAAGCTCACAGGCAGCTTCCAGTCAGTACCTGTGGTTACGTGAGCTGCGTGGCCCTGCACTTGTCAAACAGTGCAGCAAGATATTCCCATGCAAACATTGTCTCTCTTTGACTGTAGACGTGATAAATAGAGCTGTTTCCTCATACAAAAATCTTACAATACCCTAAAAGACTGAAAGGGGAGACATCTGCTATGGACCATGTCTGCATGATATGCTGTATGTGGGGTGGAGCCCTGTCACATGCTTCATTGCTCAGGGTTCTCAGCATCTAAAGAGGTGTAAGATTATCTATACTAGTCTCTTTTTAGAGTGTTAGCTCTAATAAATAGCATTTCTAGATACTTTACAGAATGTGAGTGCTTTTCTTACAAAAGTGCTTTTCAGGGATCATAATGGACCAGCACCTCCCAATGCAAAAAATTTGGCATACTCCACCAGTCTTAGTGAGAAATACCTTTATGGAGAAAGACCAAGAAAAGAGAAACTCTGTGCCTGCTAGCCCTGCGTAAAACCATGAGGAGTATGTGTAAGGTGTTTAGCCCAGGCAGTTTCCTTAGTAGATTCAGAAGCTGGGGAGGAATTATCAGAATTCCCACCCCAGCTGAAGTATTATGTTGTTTAGAAAACAGGGTCCAGGGAAAGGAAAAGCTAAGGAAAACTTGTGCCATCTTTGATTGTCATTAATGTACTTGAAATGGACATGGGGGTGCTTACAACCATCATAGAAAGGACTGCATGAGCTCCTGGTGCAGCACTGCACCCACCGCAAGTCCCCAAGCAGCAAACTGAAGTGCAGGTGCCCATGGTTGCACAGGGGCCACAGAGCAGCCCAGGAACTGGGCATGAGATATTTACCAGGGGCATGAATGGTGGGACAAGGATGGCTGACCCTCTACTAAGGATGACAAAAGGGTCAGAGGACATGTGACAACAGCATTTCTGTCCAGCCACTAGTGATTTACAGATCAAAGAGGGCTGCAGGGCACCTCAGCACGCTCTTGTCCTGTGCAGTTTTACACAGCCCGAGTTTCAAGATTTAGCAAAAGCATACAGGCAAAAGAGGGAGGAAAGGCTGGCACACTGGCTTTTGCAAGTATGGGACCTTGGAGGACATAGTGTACACTTAAATCCTAACCAGTTAAAAGTGCATGTGTGCCACCTTGCAAAACCCTGATGATCCAACAGCTCAGAGGACCACAGGGTAATACACCCCGCTCCTTGTGGATATAGCTTCAGGAGGCTTTAAAGACAGAATAACCCTCACCTGCTGACTGCTATGATCAAACAGCATTGAGGAAAAGCATATTTATGGAAACTGGCCCCACAGCCAGGCATGTGTTCATGAAATTTTATAGGTCCTTAAATGAAACTTTTTTCACGTAGCACAAAAAAAGCCATATTAGAGGGTGCCCCATTTGCTTTGAAAGGACCAATAATTTCATTGCTAGGGGCTGCCGTGGGAAAACCAGTAGGGGAGGTTATTTTATCACTAAGACACCTTGCAGACTGAAGAAGATGCAAGTGAGCCTGAAACATTTCAAATGCAGCAGATGATGTTTGCCTAAGGACATCTTGCTGCACTGTGTGATAAGGCTCACGTAGGTAATGTAATTGCTGGAACTGAGTAGGAGCTGCCTGCAAGCTCCACTTCCAAGAAGAGCTGGACAAATTTTTCTGTGACCAAGGGATCTTACAACACAGCATAGGCCTGAAGGCCTACGCAGCAGGCACAGCACAGGCACACAGAATGCTGACCATCACCAAATCTGCCTGTGAATAATAAGAGTACTTCCCACAGCAGAGCAGGCTGCTTTAAAATACTGTGAAAATACAAAGATGATTTACTGAAAAAGGTCACCAGTTCCTGAAGTTACCTAGAGTGTAGCACACGTAGTA
The DNA here is from genome assembly GCF_009829145.1 of Chiroxiphia lanceolata. Classification (NCBI taxonomy): domain Eukaryota; kingdom Metazoa; phylum Chordata; class Aves; order Passeriformes; family Pipridae; genus Chiroxiphia; species Chiroxiphia lanceolata. Next base: position 28,174,936 of record NC_045642.1, read on the forward strand.
ACATTTTCCCTTCTCTAGTCACTCAGCCACTCTGCTCCTAGAGCAGATACCCATTGTAATCAGAACATTTCCCTACCCATACCATAGCCCTTCTGCCCCCAGATGAGATGCAGGGACTGGACTGCTGATTCACATCTAGTAGGTGTAAGGCAAGACCAAGACAGAACACTTCCTAAACAAATGTATGTTTATTTTGTTAAAAAATAAGATTACACTTGCACCAGAGGCTTCTTCGTAGTCAGAATGCCCTTCTCAAACAGGAGTGTGGCTAGAGAAATCCTTTCCTCCAAGGTTTCACATGGAAGGTTACCCACACTGTGTGATTGGATAGGAAGACAGCAGAAATTCGATACTGTCTGTATACTCGGGATCTAGCTCAAGGAACTTGGGTTCTTCTTTGTGATACACTCTTGAGTTTTCTGTCGTGTAATACAGCACACACCTGCTTCTTCTTCATTACATAATCTAACAATGCCATGGCGGGGGGTATTTCAGTGTCTTTTGTTATCTGTATATCAACATTGTGAGGGCCTCCATCTTGCCACCGGCTGGGAAGCCATAGATACTTTGTGCCTTTCACTCTGGGTAAGCACAGGGGGCAGACAGTCATGAAGAAATGACTTGGCCATCTGATCCACCAGCATCGATGGGTGCATAGTCAATGAGTCTCTTTATCAGGCTCTGCACCTTCTCCATAAAGGCTGTTCGCCGAGCATCAACTGCGTCTGAGTTGGCAACCCCCATGTACCCCAGGTAGTCCATGGGAAGCCCTCGCCGGTACTCCACATCCTCCTCCAGGGCCATCTGCAAGGCAGCTGGGAGGAGCTTCTCCAGAAGGTCCCCCCAGGAATTCCTCTGGTAGGAAGACACAGTGATGTGGAGCGAGTGTGCATCAGGGAGACAGTCGCCCTGGTGGATAAAGCCACGGGGGAAGTACAGCAGGTCCCCGGCCTCAAGCACCGTCTCCAGCACAGGCTCACCGAGCTCAGCCTGCGTTAGGTTTGAACTGGAGAACTGGGGCAGCACCTCGGCATCCGTCCGGGGCTGTAGACACGCCAGTGCTTCTTCCCCCCAGCTGCAGCACAAAGGCCTCGATGTCATCATAGTGGGGGGAAGCCCTGTGTCCCTGGTGGCGTGAGGTATGTGTTGGCTCCCACCATGCTGCCAAACTGCCCTGCAGGATGGAGAGGAAGTGCCAGACGGTGGGGGAGAAAACCTGTGGGCAGAGGAGCCGCAGGGAGCAGCCGTTCTGGTAGAAGTCCCAGACGACGGCAGGCAGGGCCCGACCCGAGGATTGTGCGTTTCCCGCACGCCCTCGGCGTAGCTGGTCACGTCCAGGTGGGTGCCGAAGTGCACTTCGCCGTCCCGAAGGGCGGCGTCCAAGTCGGCCGTGGAAAAGAGCCCCGCGTAGTACCTGGGGTCGCCTCGCCGCACCAGCAGCGGCGCCCGCTCCCAGTGCTGCCCCAGGAACTCGCCCGGCGCCACTGGGGCCAGCAGCCAGCGGAACAGCTCTGCCGCCCGCTGCCGGCTGTCTTCCAGCCGCCCCAGCCGCCGCAGCAGTCCCGGCACGCCGCCGCTGTCCTCCCCCGCCGCCCGCGGCCGCCCGGATGGTCGCGGGCCGCCCGCGGCTTCCTCCCAGGCACAGCGCCGCCGAGCAGATTGAGAGACCGCGGACAGACGGCCGCCCACCCGGGCCGGGGCTCCACGCGGAGCTCCACCGGGAGCTCCACGCGGCTCGGGGGCGCGGCGGGCGGCGACGCCGACCGAGGCGGGGCCTCCGGCTCCGGGCCGCCGCCTCCCGCTCGGCCGCGCCTCGCCCGGGCCTTGGCCCGCTTGCGGCTCGCGGGCAGCGGCGCCCCGCGGCGGCGCCGCTCCAGCCGCCCGGCCCCCGCTACCCGGCGGTACACGGCGAGCGCCGACAGCCGCCCCAGCTCCCGCTGCTCCGCCGCCATGGCCGCCACGGCCCCGCCCCGCCGCATCCGCCGGAAGCGCCCCGGGCACGGGATGTCGCGGGGCTCGGAGCCCGCACGCCTGCCCCCGGAAGGGCATTTCCCGAGTGTGCTTGTGGTGCTGCGCGGAACATATCTTGTGTTCTGTCATCACGTCCGCTTAAAATGTGCCGGGCGTATTTGCTTCCCCCCGCCCGAAAAAGGAAAGGAGAGGCGAATCCCCTGGGAACCGATGCAGGCAGATCTGTTCCTTGTCTGGGAAGCTTCGCTCTGGACGTATGCTCTAAGCACGTTCATAAAGTTATTCTTCTCCGAAGGCGTAACATAAGGATGTACTTTTGGACTGCCTGCAATTACTTTGCAGCTTAATGAGGCGAGATGAGATAAAACCGATTTCATAAGGTTCTGTTGTGCAAGGAATAGAAATCCAAGCTGGATGGAGCCAATTCTGGTGTACCATCCCTCCTCCCCCTTTCTTGTGCTTCTAATGGTGATGACAAGTTTTGGTTTTTTTCCAAATACACTAACTGCTAATAAGATGGGCAGACCTTCGTTCCCTCTCTATCTCTCTCCTAGGCCTGAAGCTTCATAAAAAGACAACGTTAGTGGTGCTGTAGGTACCTGGACAGCCTGAGGGCTGCTCTGTTCTTCCAGAGACTGCAGCTTCAGCACAAGAAGCTTTGCTGGAGGGTAGAGGACAGACCAGCAAGACTCTGATTGTGGCAAATGTGAAAAACTGTAGAGGTTTGTATTGTCAGACGTGTTGATGCTGTTCTGATCAAGAAACTTCAGTACAAGAAATTCACACTTCAGTACTTTTGTGAGAAGAATGTTATGGACTGCAGTAATTCATGGGAATGAATTTTGCATGAGAATTTCATCTCCAGAGGCTGCTGTGAGTCTAAAGCATTTAACTGGAGCAATTACCCAAGTGTGCCCAGAAACCCTCTGGTTCACAGGGTGTTATTAACCTCTCACAGATATGAATATCAGCTGCATACAATATGTGAAACAGCTAACATTCACAAGGCATATGCAGATCTGCTGCGTGGGATACTGAGTGTACCAGGCATAGGATGCAAAGCTGAAAAGAGAACTTTCACCTCTAGACAGGGTTTAAATCCAGACCTACATTTCAATTTTACCACAATTCAGGAGCAGAAATCAGTTAGGCCTAATGAGGATAAGTTCAGCTGTTAAGTCTCAAATTCTAGAACATGCAGATATCTTAAAATTGCCTGTTGCTTGAATCGCCTTAAAACTGTAAGCAACAAAGACCCTTCTTGCATATATGCAGTAACAACTATTTTCATTTTGGAGGTATTTTTCTGACAGAGTTCATCGGGCACAACCTTTGCAGCCAAAGTTGCGGGAAGAGCAACAGCAGAAGACTGTCCCGTTTGTACCACGGTGGTTTTCATTAAAGGAGACAGATTTTAGGCGTGCGTAAGCAACACTTCAGCCTCCCATTTCACGTCTGGACCGTTTTTGGCTTTGCCAGCAGGTGGCAGAGGCCGATCAGCGCTCTGCACCCCTGCGGTGGGAAACACGCATGGAAGAGGATATCGTACTTCCTGTCAAGAGGACTGGCGTGGATGAGGTTTGAAACGAGAGTGCAAGCAGCCTGTGCATTCATGTGTAGACTGGAAGAGAAGGGAAGGGCGAACTCTCTATTTCAATCCATTCTTTGTTTTCCCAAGGTTAAGCCCTGATTACCGAAATAATCTTATCAGCTGAAACCGTTTCAACAGAACTGGGCCCTTAACAAAATCGAGATGCAAGTGCTTTGAAATATGGTAGAAGTTAGGCCATTGCATGCTTTAGTTATATGTAAGCATGGCTAAATAGGTTTGGGAGGGGGAAGAATTTTGAAAAACGTAGGCATCTGGATTGTTATTTGTGTTACTGCGTAATTTACTGGAGTGCAACTGATCCTTCTCAGAAGCAGCCGGGCACTGTAAACAGAGCCTGACCTGAGTTACACCAGAATATCTGTAATGACTGCAGCAAAGCTGTCCTGGATGTTTACCAGTACAGGGGGGGTTCACAGTCTTATTCAATGGCTCTGATCTTCATATGGATGTCACTTTCTACTGCTGAGAGGCAGTTGATTGACACTGGATTATTTTTTGAGGTATAACAAAGTCTCTGAGTGAAGGACACAGTGGAAGATAATAGTGGTGAAATCTCTATGACAATAAAGTGTTTCTTTTGACAATTTAGACTTTCTAAGAATAAATGCTTTCAGGAATAAAGAATGTTGCTATTTTTCCATGTGACACAAGAAAGGGTTTTGACCTAGGGCAAAAAGAGAGAGCTTCAGTATCACAGAGTACTCAGATGGTTGTCTAGGAGTAGCCACAAGGTCCACTTTAATGCTGTTTGCATTAATTGTCTGATACTTCAAGGGAGTTTGCTAAAGAAAGAAGTGTCACGTACAGCTCTTTAAATAAACAAAACAAAAGTAGCGCAGATCTCTGAATGATTAGGTAGTCCCCAGCTGCTGCTCACATGACAGAGTAACAACTGGAGGCTCAATTAAATTTCTTAATTAGAATTTAGCACAAAGTTACTCAGATTTTATGAGCATATAAGCTGCATTGCCAAGAGCCACACATTTTATTTAAGAGGACATATAAATGTGGTGAGTACAACCTATTAAAGAAGCACAAGTGACTTCAAAAGAAGTAAGTAAATGGCACCTCAAAGAGATGGTAGGGTTCATTTGATATTTTAACCTTATGCCATTCAAATAATGGAAATCTTGAGTTTAAATTGCAGTTTGGATAAGTCCTGATCTTGTAGAGCTATGAACAGTCTTCACTAATGAGTGGAAAGGGCAAAATTCTTTGCAATTTTCAGCATATCATATGCTCAGTTGTTCACCACCATGCAAACTTTCTCTGTTCCCAGCAAACCATTACTGTAAAACAGTCATTTTTAGAAAGTTAAACCCAGTTAAACCTTTTCTCTTTATTAGTTTGCTGGCAACCTTCCTTTTGCACCTTCCTCATGCCAAAAACTACCCAGTAAGGAAAAAGAACATTTCAGGCCTTCACTTGACAGTTTTTCCAGCTGACAGTCTTTCTCATACAGCCTAGCGACATGCACTATGTCATCACTGGAAGGACACTGGGCCTGGATTGTGAAGCCGTGCTCCTTGTGAAAGCTATAAAGTTCATTGCCAGATAACAAGACTGAAAGCTAATTCAGGAACTGTTTCTCAAGAGCTATCCTCTGGCCTCCCTCATCTGAGTGAATGCACTCACTCACTGAAGCATCTCTTGGCAGAGACTTTGGCCTCTCTCCAGCTGTTTCTCCTCTTCTTGGGGATTTTCTTACTCAGTCACTTGTTGTGGTCTTTAAGCCTGTTATCTTGTACACAGATCCCCACTGAGAAGAGAAGCTTTCCCACCATGGAACAGCCAAATTAAAACACATTTATAAAAATAATAATTAGAAGGTCCAGTCCTCCCTATGAAATTATCTTTTTGGAGGGATTTGGAAGCACAGATATTTTCTTTAGTACCATGTAACACTAAAAATAGTTAAAGCTGAATTTACCTGATGTATTTAAGTAGGACTGGTGACTAAGTTTACTTACCCCCTTGACGTGTGTCAAGGGCATGGTGTCCTTTGAAATAATTTTATGAGGGTTTTTGTGCTCCAAATAGATGCTCGTCTAGCATTTGGTAGCATTGTGCAGATACCATCTGCAGTGACTAAATTCAAAGCTGCAGACTCCCAGCGCTCCAGCAGAAGAGAGAAGTAATGGTCATGAGGGGAAAATCCTCATCCTAAAATGAAAGCAGAGAGAAACCTGAATGAAATATTTGCTCTGTGGGATTAATCACATCTAGAGAACTGAGATAGAAGGTATAGTCCAACCCCCTCCTGCATAATCATATATCTTGTGCTAGAGAATTCTTTTGATATGCACAGTGTGGCTCTCGATGAGCTGTTTGGCTGATGCTTTTCCATGGAAGACAGATTTTAAAGGATTGTTGCTATTCATATCCTTTCCGTATTAATGATGGCAACTGCATAGCTTTGCTCATTAAATTATTTATGGCCCACTATTTCAAGATTAACATATAGCCATGTTAACATAGGGCAGCACCATTCAACATTTGCTTCTTTTGTTTGTTTCTCCATTTCAGAAGCCTTGCAAGAAGACTTTACCTTTATTTCCTACACTGAAGTTTTCTGAAGTACTTTGAAATTGCTTGCTCACCTCTGACGCAGCACTACCAAGACAAAATATTATGAAAACAGGATGTCTTGATTTAGCAACCATATTGTTCAGATCTGCTCAGAGTATGACAGGAGAAAGCCCATGTACTACTTGCTTATTTGCTTCCCATAGCAGATTTACATTGCTACTAGACACATATGGCATTTAAGAAGTATTTATGAACATTTTCCATGCTCATCCACATACACAAGCTCCCAGTGTTTACCTACAGTGCCAAAAAGATGGAATTCCTCTTGGTGAGCACAGTTATAGCAGTATAAAAATACTTATGTTGTAGTATTTATACTGTATGGCTTGTTCCTAGAAGGGATAATAGTATGATGTGATTAAAGAAGGGAGATTTAATCACTGACATTGTTTTAGATAACCAATAGGGAAGAATGATGTTAAGCCTCTGGGTATCTGCAGCTGAGGATAAGGAGTTTGCATTGTCATGGATGTGTGTGTAATATTCTCAGGTCCTTAGGGGATAGCATACTATCCTGCTGTCCCAGGAAGGATCTTGGCTAGAAAGGCACAGCTGACAGGAGTCAGTGGGCATCATAGGAACAGTCAAGTCCATTAATCCTGTGTAATTGCCCATGAAACCCTGTTCTCTACCTTAAGCAAAAGGTGAAAAGGGGAAAATTTGGTTTGGTTTCTTGGCAATGCTATGAAGTTTCTCCCAATTCTTTGTTATCTATAAGGATTAAAGCACTTGAAGCATTGCCATCAAGTATCAGACCTCAGAGAATTAATTTCCCCCTCCCTCACATGGAAACTCTGTGGGAAAGACTAACTACACAGAACGTGACTCGGACACACAGCGCGGCACTGTGAACGTGCAGTTTTGCTATGCTGGATGCTTGTCCAGCTAGGTGAACCTCTATGGTCATCTTCCTTTCCTTTCCCACCACAGCCTCCTTTCCCTTCGGTCACCAGTGACCATATGGGGAGGTCAAGCTACCAGCTGAGCAGAGAAACAGTAATGGCAACAAATAATTTAGCTATCTAATAATATTTGTAAAAGCTATACATAGCTGAAGCATACATTAGAATTCTATTTACAATAGCATGTCCTGGCCTTTCCTGGCCAGCCCTCAATACTTTTCATTTCAAAGTAGAGCTTCTTGATAATATGGGAATTGTTCATTAGAAATTAAGGTTAGGGCACATGTTTTATAAAAGATTCTGTCAGAAATTCAGAAACTGTGAATAGATGCAGAGTTACACTGAAGCTACTGGAATGCAGTATTCTAAGAGCTATGTCAGGTCAGGAATGTTTTCATAAAATCAAAACTTAGGACTGGTAGAAATATCCGTCTAGTCATTTTGGAACATTTGGCTCAAACACAGCTGTGTCATACTACTGGCTGAGAGCAGCAGTCCTGAAAGTAGTTGAGAAGCAACTGTGAGAGGGAAGGCAGCTCTCTGCCTTGGTTTTGCTTTCCAAGCAAAGGGATATTATGCAAAAAGATATAAGAAAAACCCCCGTATCTTCTCAGTTTATGAATGCGGGATGATTTGGGGGTCAGAGCATCAGTCTGAATCTCAGAGTCATGTAGTGCTCGTACTTCTGCCTGAGCACCTCCTATGTGAACCTGGTAAATGATTTTGCACATGATGTTCTGAAATTCCCAATGATTTCAGTTGCCTTATTTTCTGGATGTTTGCCAGTCAACATTAAGGCCCATGTTCTTTGTTGCTCTGTTTCTCTGCTCGATTCAGAGACAAAGAGGCATAAGGGGGATGGTGCACGCAGGGAGAAAGATAATAATGCAGAGAAACCTCATGTAATCTTTGCATTTCAATTTCCTGATTTTTCTTTTTTATCAGCTGAGTGCTTCTGGAACTGTTCTGGCTTGCATTTTGGATGAAGTAGCAGCTTGAAAGTCTGGTGAAAGGAGACAGCTGTTGGAAATACGCATTCTCGATAATGCGTTCAGGCCAAGCCCCGTATGCGCAGTCACAAGGGTTCTGCTCCCGGAGGATTCCCCTGGGTAACTTCGCTTTGAAGCGCAGCCTCCCTGCTGAATTCAGCACCTGGTACTGCCTCCACTTCGAAAATGGAGGCATGCTTGTGTTTCTTGGGCCGAAGGAAGGATAAGCCGGGAACATTTTGGTTCTCAGAAAGTCGCAATCGTGGAGCTTAATGCAGAAAGGAGCCTGCTCACGTTTTTCCTGCCAGCCCGGCCTCTGGCTGATGGGGAACATTACGTGCTCGGTTTCTGGAGCGCTGGCATTAGCAGCACGTCTCACTGCAGCCGCCGGGCAGGAGTCAGTCATCGTATGTGGTTTATCGGGGGGGAAACCAGGGTAGCACTGGGCCTGCGGGAGCCATCCTCCTCCTGGTGCCCCCACTGCCGCAGCTGTGGGGGGACGAGCACCAAGGCCGGCCGAACGGCCGGTAGCAGGCGCGTCCCCCCGAGCCGCTCCAGCGGGACGCGGACTGAGCGGCCCCGGGCGGGCCCTACTGTGACCCCGCGCGGCGGCCCTGCCGCCTTCCCGCCCAGCCCCGAGTGGGGGGGTGGTCCCGACCCCGCACTGGCACCTCGGGCAGCCAATCCTGGCTCGCTGCTCCCACCGCCTCAGCCAATCAGGGCCGGAGCGGGTGAGTGGGGGCGCCAGAGCCCCGGCGTGAATAAAACACCCGGGACCCGTGGGCGGGGAAGGGCGGGGCCGCAGCTTTGATGGACGGCTCCTTACACCAATCCGAAGGCCAAACCCTGGGCGCTCGGCCAATGGGCGGCCGGGTTGGGCGTGGCGGGCGGCGGGGGGCGGGAGCGGCGGCCGAGGGGGCGGGGGCGGAGCGGCGGCGGCGGCGGCGGCGCTGCTCGGTGGCGACGGGCGGCGGAGGAGGCGCCGGAGGGAGGTGGCTGCGGGCGGCAGGTGAGCGCAGCCGGGCCGCGGTGCGGGGAAGGGCCTTCGCCTCGGCGGGCGGGGGTCGGTGCCGCGGGCGGGCGCGGCGGGGCCGTGCGAAGCCCGCGGGGCGCGGGTGGGTCCGGCGACGGGGGGGCGCGCCGGAGGCGGGGGAAGCCTGAGGGGCCGGCGTGGGGGGTGAAGCGGGGGTGCCCCGCGAAAGTGCGTGGGGGGCCGGGAGCAATGCGGGTGCGCCCTCCGGTCCGCGCCCTGGGGGGGGCGACGGGGTGGGGCGCGATCCCCGGGGTGCGGCAGGGCGGGGGCCCGGCGCAGGTGGAGCCCGCGGGGGGCGGCCGCGGCACCGAAAGGCCCAGCGGGCTGCACCGAGCTGACGGCCCGGGGGAGCGACCCCCGCGGCGCCGCCGCTTCCTGGGGCTCTCCCGGGGCTGCCCGTGCCTGCGGTCTCTCCTAGGCCTTGAATCCCGGCCAGGTTTCCGTCAGAGGGTCCCTCCGGCGCGGCCGCTCCCGGGCGCTTTGTATCGCCTGCCGCCCCTGCGCGGCCGCGGGAGCGAGCGGGAGCTCCGGGGAGTTGGGGCTTCCCCGAAATCCTCTTCCTCGTCTCAGCCGGGGCTGGGGCGCCGTGAAGTTCGGGAGCCGTCGGGACGAGGCTCCGAGGCGATGGCGCTGAGGACCCAGCCTGGCAGCGGGAGTTGTAGGGGAAAGGGCCCCTCCGAGCAGCGGGACTCGCTCGTCTCCTTCCACCCGGTTCGTGGCTTGGCCGGTGCCGCTGTGCGTGTGCGGCAGCCCGCCAAGCTGCACAAAGGAACAGCCGGCCGGGTTCGGCCCGTCCTGCGGGCGCAGGAGGGATGGATGAGCAACAGCGTGCGAGGCGGGGGCTGCGGCGGGGCCGGGAGCATCGCCTGCTCGGTGCTCGGGGGGTCACGAAGGGTTACAACGCAGCTCCTGTTCGGAATGCGCTTAACTCCTTTTGTTGCGCTCACGGAGATGAACAGTCTTCAAGAATGAAATGATGCATCCCTCAGAGGAGAGTTAATGCCTTGCAGCAGCTCTGGTCTACGACTCCTTCGGTCCAGTCGATTTATGTAACCTACTCGTTAATGGTTTATGGAATGATAAGGGAGCCTTTTCTGTGTGCTGCTCTGTTTCAGTGTTGTCAATATTTCGTAATTCATCTGTCCAGAGTAGGGGATGCTCATAATTGTCAACAACGTCTGTTTGTACCGTTTAAGGGGTTTTTATTTTGTTTTACTTTGCTTTCTTGTTGTTTTGTATTTTTGATCATTCTTCCTCTTCAGATAGGCTCCTGAATGAGGAGAGCATGTAAAATGGAAGGCACAGTCATTAGGTTTGGCTACAGTATTACTCTAGGTATGGCTTGTAGCAAAAAGTGGATTTAAATGGATTTCTGACTCAGTTCTCTTTGACTTATTGATCTATGGTTACTTCTGAAATGGTCTTTATGATTATGCAGAAGTTAGTAGTTACCATAGAGAAACAATATTGTTTTTTTGTTCGTCAGCGTGTGTTTTCCATTTCTTCATCTCTTGGCAATTCTCTGTGGAAATGCTGGTTTTTTTCCCTTAGCAAGTCTTACGGAGAAATAATGTGAATGAAGTCCAGAAAAATGAATTTGGAGATGTGTTCATCTTTGCCTGTGATTCTGAGACTCTTGGTGGCCTGAGTTATCCTACAGTAAACTCTTTTTAATCTGTAATTGAATAAGGTGTTGGTTTAAAGCCTCAGTGAAAATTCAGATTTATGGAACTCTAAACATATCAAAGATTCTTTTTTCGTAAAGTATACATGTGAAATGCATTTCAGATCAACCATTTAAATCCTTATTAGCAGAAAATTTATTTTTCAGTCTGGGAAATACTTTCCTGCATTTATTACTTATCTTAAATATGTGGAAACTGAAGGTGCATGTAAACTAGCCAGAGTAAACAAGTTTGTTTATCTTCTCACCCTAGTGTTGTGAAACCCTCTGATTTTGTATTAGGAGCTGACAGCATTGTGCATTTAGGAAGAAAACAACCCAAACCAACAAGCCACGCTGGGCTCTTAAAACTCACAAGACTTCTGACTCTTGCATTTTGTAGTTTGATGTAGCTGCTTGGTGTCAGTGTCAGTAGTTTTCTTTCTTACCAAAAAGAACGTGATGGGATAAAAGCTTTCTGAAATGACAGTGAAAATCCTTGCAAAAGTACTTACCTCCCCAGGAATAGGGGCTATTGGGATAACATATCGTAGTAGATTTTTTTTATAATATGTTTGTGTGAATTTGTTACAGCACCATACAAGATCCTTGAATTCTGCCTGTAGCTGGTTTTATTCCACAGTAATATTGATGGAGCTGCATAACGATGGAAAAAAATTAAATTACCCTAATGCTATAGAAATTAAATTTTCTGCACTCTAGAAAAGATGTTTTACAGAATCTGTCAGGTAGGAGATTCTCATGACAGCCTAAGATGGTGTAATTGATGACTTAGGGGTTCTGTCCTACTTATTGCACTCATCCTACACATTCTGCTGACCTTGTTCTTTTTTTTAGGGGGGGTGTCAAAGTTTATTTGTATTTTTATTAGTTTTGCCAGTTGTCCAGCAAGCTTGGTTTAAACTAATGTGAAATCATGCCCTTAGTCTTGATTTTGGAGTTTGTTTTGATCAGTGAACATATATTAAAACTACAGATTACTTGTTCAGTCTCAACTGAGATCTCAGTTTTAATAAGTCACATTGGAGTGTATTGCCTTTCTTTTCTTGCAGAATACTAAGCATAAATTCAATCAAACTAAGACTTAACATGTCCTCTGCAGTCATATTATTGCATTACCACCAGAGCAGCTTTGATTTTTCTGCCAGTGCTTTCACCAAAAGGATCTGTTTTCCCTATGTTAATCTTTCTTTGCTGATCCAGCTGAAAATGGTTGTACAAAAAAATGTTAAGCTTCAGTTGGATCAACTGCCTGAACTGACTTCGTGGCTATACAAATGTTATTGCTTGCATAGGAGGAGGAGGCTGTGACTGCTCTTTTCTGAAGTGGCTCTATTTTAGTTTTGCCTAAGCTTGTCAAGAAACTTGGCAGCTTAAACTGGAGCTGTGGTGGTCCTCTCTCCTTCTTGACTGTGCGTCTTCCCCTGTTGGCAAGGAAGCCTTTGTGACTGTGAGTTAAGCAAAGTCGGGGAGTTAATCAGGCTGGTAATTAATTGCTTTTTTTGTTTTGTTGAATTTTGGCTGGATCATGTTCTTAACTGGCTGATCATCCAGGTCAGGGGGTGGGAATGGGACTTCCTGTTGAAATGAATGAGATAGGGGGTTGGAGATGGGGCCATAGGAGCTCTGATTTAAATTTCTTTGAGCTTTTCTGAAACTGTACCTTTCCATCAACCTTTACATGACTTGGGCTAACAAAGGCCTATAGCAAACCGGTTTAAGCTGGCTTGGGTAATAAAATAACAAATAAATTGAAGAGTGTTCTTCCATTTTTCTCAGCTGGCATTTTGATGTGGGTGGAAACAGTAATGAGTGGAGGATGTGGAGCTAGGGATGGGCTAAGCACAGTAACCTCAGACTGGCACAGATGTGTCTGAAAGAGGATGTGTTCTCATTTTAAGTGTGGGATCCATCAAATACTCATTTTGAATTGATGTTCTTTATGGTGTATTGTTGAAGCAGATGTTGCATCAGAAAGAAGAAAATTTTCTTAACAAGCAAGATTCAGAGGACTGTTCCACTGCGCAGGAGGCCGTGTTTGTTTTTTTTTTTTTTTTTTTTTTCTTCTTTTTTAATTTTTTTCCATTTTTATTGACCAAGACTCACAACTGACAGACGTCAGTTTAAAAGTAGAAATGACATCATGTCATATGTAGCTGGAGTTAGACATTCATCCAGAATCCTTTGAAGTGTATTGTTAGGAGATAGCTCTGAAAACTTGAATTGCTTTGTTCAGTACTTGTCTTACAAAGTAATTATTTGTGGAGTCCTGGTGTTCTGTAGTTACCAGATGTGATAGCTTAAAGATGTTTCTGGCTACTAATTTATAGAACTTCTCTTTCTGTAGACTTGTGACAAAGTGTGTCAGGACAAATGATTTGTATGTGAGAAATTGGTTGAAAGGAATAGGTATGCCAAAATGTAAAGGTGCTCTTGAGGAAAATGTGAAGCCATTAATTTCAGAGTCTGGGGATCTCAAACAAGTTCTTGGCTTCTTTGAGTGCTGAATCTGTAGGATTTTTGAGATTTTGCCGGTTGGTTTTGATGCTGAAGGCAGAACCAAAGTTGTTAGCCTTCTAAGTGAAAGAGTGGTTTCAAATACATTGTATTAAGACTTGGACCAAACTGGAATCTTTTTCTGATTACCTTTCCTTTTCTGGGAAACAACAAACTGGAATTTCCTGGTGAATTGGATTGTAAGCAGTACTCTGTAATATTTTTACCCAGAGGGTTTATTAATCAGAGCTGCTTTCTGTAGGTATGTACTTGGTCGTTGGCCTGGGCTTCTTCACAGGCCACCGATCTACGAGCTGCAAGTATTACTGGGGCTATTATAAAAAAACATGCACTTGACCAGAAACCACTCTTAGTGTGTGCTAACTTCATTCTTAATTTGCAAGTGACCACTCTTAATCAGTTTATTTTTCTAGGGAAAAAACTCCAAACATTAAGAGTCTCTCTCTCCTTCTACATTTAATGTTGTTTAAACTTCATTAATGCAGTTCAAGCCTGTGCTGAGGGTCCACTCCCAGCAGTGAACTGATTTTAGACTGTTAAAGAAGCTTATTTCTGTAATCCACCAAAACTAGAGATACCTTGGCTTTTCCAAGGCTGATGGGCACCACTGAGCTTAGAAGTACCAAACTCTCCTGGGTACTCAGTTTGCCTTGCAGTGCTGAGTGGCTGGTAAATGCTTGGGTCTTTAGTTAGCTGGTATCTTTGTGTGTTGACTTAAGATTTTGGGTGAGGATAGTCTTCTTTCAAAGGCATTAATTCATCAACTGCTGAAGTAAAAATCTGTGGAGACATGGGAGGGAATTTGTTCCCCATATGGAGGAATGATATAAATAGAACCTTGGGTCACAATTGATATAGGCTGGATCTAACTTTTGTTTAGTAACTAATGGTAAAAGTGTTGGATTTCTGTTTCTTCACAGTATGAGGAAAAAGCAGTTATGTTCCTGTCTTCCAACAGTAAACAGTTTAACAGTAAACTTCTATATTTTTTTCTTGGATTTTTTTTCCTTTGGAACTCAGTAGCACTAGACTAGCTTATGTGAAGCAAATAGCTGAATACCATAGTCCCATGAAGTTTAATTGCTGACTTGATTTTTTTTTTTCCCCTCCAATATTTGTTTCTTACTGAAAGTAATAACCTGAATTCTGTGGAAAAAAGAGCAGTATGTTCTTTTTCTTATAAAAAGACAGTTGATACTCATTTGATTTGTACAGATTGCTGTAACTGCAGGGCTACAGAGCTGTATAGGCTGTGCTCCGGGGGTTGTGACTGCCTTGTCTTGGCAGTGGGACAGATGAATTTTCCAGTCTTTTCCCCTGCTTTACTAATATGCCTTTGTAAAACATATACTTTTTTTCTTTTTTTAGTTAAAGACCGAGTATTTTATTGTCAAAGTCTGCTTAACATGATCTTTCTCTTGACTGTTTTTCATTTACAAGAATGAGATGTGATACTGTCTCCAAAAAACCTGCGAGGCTTAATCTGGTGTAGGAAGCCTGAGAAAGAATTTACCCATCATTGACCATTCGGGTGGTGCTGGTCAAGGCTTAGTGCTTTGTGCTGGGCTGGAGTTCCTGTGTGGGTTCTTCCTTGTAGTTCTGATCAGTGCAGAGTCTGCATTTATGTCGAGTCATCGCATTTCACTTGAAATGTCTTATCACCTGTGCGTCGAATTCCTTCACTCAGTCTGAAAATGCCAGATATAAGAATTGTCTAGTTTAAGGTCTTCCGTAGACCAGACTTCATAGGATTCAGTGACTGTGATGTTGGTTTTGCTTTTTGTATTTTAGCAGGTATTTACTGATAAAGTGGATTTTTGGGGTTTCTTTCCTCCTCCCCCCAGTTGAATTATCAGTAGTCTAGTTAATGGTTAGGGTTAATTGTATACTCTCATATTAACAGGCCTTGAATATTATCAGAGTTTAATATTAATGTTCAGTTTGGCTTGTGTCTATAAACTTTGGTATTTCTGTGTAGGTTACAGTGTCTGTGAAGAGCATCTCATATAATGTGCTCTTTCTTTAATTGGATTTGCACAGGGTAGCTTTGAAATAGTGTAATGACGTTTCTATGCATATTTGTTTACACATGAGGATTACTTTTTTTAAAATAACATGAACTCGTTTTTTAGAGGCAATTTGTTAGTTTAAAGCACCTCTCTACTATGCAGTATGTGGATTTTCCTATGTCTAGAAAGCAACCTATAAAAAGCCACTCAGTCTTTGAGCAATTGGGCAGCCCTCTTAGCTTGGTAGCAGAAAGCCAGCCTCATGCAAGGAATGAAGGACTGTGATTCAGTTGGCCTGAATCTTTTTGCTAGGATATTTTCTGAAAGTGACTATAAAATAGTTTTTATAACAACTTTTTCATAGTCAATTTTATGTAGAATATAAGATATGTGTTGGATTTACTGTAGGCAGCTGGCAAATAAGAGTCACTGAATGCTTTGTCAAACTCACTGGGTATGTTTTGAATAGATGCATCTTGCTAATATTCAATATGGATCATTTATCATTTCATTTAGATGTCTGTAATAGTGTTATGTGGCTTTTATTTTTTCATCAGGTTTTATGTGGGCAAATTCTGACTCACTAGATTAGATGGCCCAGAGACTCCTCCACCAGTCTGTAATGAATGGTATGGTAACTAAATTAAGTAATTTCTGTGCTCCCCCAGGAGTGGCACAGTGGTCCATCGAAGATAATTTTTAGGTTTTCTCTAAGCCTTTTACCAACCTGAATACTTTGTGTCTTGGATTTTCATAAGGAGTACTCACAGTCTGAGAGTGTTATCCTCCAAATAAGGTCACTGTTATTTTTTCTTCAGTACTGCAATAGAAATTTTAGTAATTATTCAAGAGCATTAAAAGAATGCTTGTAAGATTGGCTTTGCACAAACTTGAATGGCCGAAATATATAAATATTTCTTTGCTGTCTGGCGAGGTAAGGTACACCCCTTTAAAGAGGTGTGTGCTTAGTACTATCTGAACGTTTTCCTCATTCTTAGACACACAGAATTTTTTTCTCAGAAATTACCTTTATTGACATATATGACATAATAGAGATTCATTTCCATTACCTCACGTTTCAGACATGGTCCTGTACTTCAATTTTATTCTTGATTGCAATCAGTTATTCTCTGTGTAACTAATTTTTGCTTTGGACATCATTTACTTTGCATTCAAAGAGTTTGTTCTCAAAGTAGTCAGTCATACCCACACATGTTCAGCGTCTTGCCCATGCAGAGACCAGGAACCTAGAAAAAGGCAGCATTGTTCGTCTGCCTACAGTGTTTGTTGACTTGAAGGTAAGGACCCAATTCTGAAAATCATACGGTGTAAAGAATGTTTATCATTCAAGTGGAGAAGAAAAAAATCTCTACCACATATTAGTTTAACTGTGAAATTGCTGTTCTAATACTGTAGATACAGTTCTTCCTTTCTTCTGAGATAAGCAGTGCTGACGTCAAAATACACCAAACACAGTGAGATCCTCTGAACTGTGGAAATTTTATTCTTGTTGTGGAAATCCTAGGGAAGATACAGAAGTAGATAAAAATAGTTGTTTTTGAGAAAATCCAGGATGAAAATCTGATTCTGCCTTAATTTCATTTTTCCTCATTTTTTGTGCCTTATTTCTCAATAGTGTACTGTACTGCTTTGATTTGAATGAGTATTGTCAATTTGTTGGGGAGAAAAAAAGTTTTCCACAAAATGGCTTGCCTTCTCCTGTTGGATATTTTCTCTTACCAGCAGAAATTTAGTTGATTTGATGGTCTGTTGCTCTCTTTCATCTCCTGCATTTCAGACAAAAAAATAAATTAGGTGTTCAGAGGTGAGAAACGTTTTTGAAATATGATGTATCCTGGAATTGTCTGAGATGCTGGATCATGACTTATCTCCAGTTTTACCTGATGAGAGCTAAGCTTCTTGCGCTTCTGAATTGGCGTTTAGCATCCCAGGATTGTATATTCTGTTCTTGAATTGAATAAACAATAAAAAAATTTCCCTTTTCCAAGTTTGTTTTCAGCAGGGTCAGTTCCCTGTTTCCACTTTTGCGAACGCTTAGCCCTGAAGCTTTGGGTGGAGGAGGATGAACAGAGGGGCTGTGCTGTTGCTAAAAGGAAGTGACATGGATCCGGTGCATTCGGCTAATGAAACTGTGAGCTAGTATGTTTTGGAAGTGGTCCTGCCTGCCTTACTCACCCTCAAAAGATCCCACCTGAGGTGAAGGTTATTCATTCAGGAGCTCTTCACTGGTGTTTCTTCTAGATCTGTAAGTGATTTCTGTGGCACAGGTAATGTTGGCTCCATGCTTTTTCAGTAGAGAGGCATCTGTAGCTCTAGTTTTGTGAGGAGCCTAACGCTGATCATCTTGTCATGGGATCTAAGTTTCAGAGAGGAGAACACATCTCAAATCCATCAGTGATGGCAGATCTCCTGACTGCTACCACATTGTCTTGCTGTCTGCTTCTAGTAGACGCTAAGATTTTATCTAAACCAGCTGTGTTCTACTCACTGCCTTAGCTCTTGTTCTCCATATAGCACGTCACAGTCTGGTGGCCAGACTTAGTTCTGTCCCCCTGCATAATGGCCCTAGAAGTAGAGGTTTCTGCAAGTGAGGGCTGTGCAGCCCTCTAACCACAAGAGCAGTAACTGAATGGATGTCTTGTTTTTTGTGGCATTAGATCAAGTGGGAAATGGAACCAATTAGTGTGGGCAAAATGTAGGCAAATGATAAAGTGATTAATGAGGTGATTTTGAAGATAGTTTATCTTGTAACGATGCTAATAATGTTACCTTAGAGAGGAAAAAAAAAGTAGTCCCAAAATCTTCCTTCTTTCAGATTTTCTACAAAGAAGAGAAAGCATTTCTTTTTACAGAGCTAGGCTATGGGATTGCTTATTTTGTTCCCCTTCACACATTGTCTCTAGCTCCAGTTACGTCTAGAAAGGTACAAACATGCTTACTTCAGTCTTAATGTGGCTTTTATGTAAATGATTACTTATTGTTCAGTGTACTGCTTCAGTGTTTGGTCTAGGTAAATTGTGCATAAGCTTCCTTTTCTCTTTGAGAGACAGTCTTTCGACTTTCTAATGTGCATCTTTCTTCTGTGAGAAATATCATATAAAAACTGATGAGTTGAAACTAGGTTTGCCTTTATATTCATGAAATAGCTAATGATTTGTTGACTTCTCTATTTGAGATGGCATTGCATCTGGTCTAGTTCTGTGCAGAGATACTAGATCAATCTACTGTGAATTGCTGTCCCAGTTTCTTCAGTGGAAAGGGACTGGCATCTGCCAGTCTTGCGTTGTATCACCCCCAAATCCTGGGCTGCTGTTCTGTGGTAGGTGTAAAATGTCTATAGCTGTCGTAGTTTGAAGTTCAGGTTAGCATTAATTCCATCTTCCAGAACTTGCTTTCAGATATACTTTGTGGCATTTGTGGATGTCACCAGCAGGTCATGACCAAAAGTTGTGGTTTTACACTGCACTTTCCTTGGTTTACCGTGTGGTGCAGTATTTGTAAAGCATGTATGGCTGGCAGGGCTCTCAAACTGCAGACCTAATTTTTGGGATATTCTCTTTTCAGAAAGCTGGAAATGGTACCAGTGTTAAATACTTTGGGAATTGCTTCTGTCCATAGCTGTTTACATGGAACTGTGAATAGCCCTTCCACTCAGGACTTAATAACTCTTAAGATCTAAGCAATGAGTTTGTTGAATTCTGGTAATCCTTAGCTTTTGCTTCATTTAGGCACCTTGTCATGATTGAAGACAGTGATTAGTTTAGGGAAGTAGCAGGGATGGTCTTGTTTCTTTTTTTTTTCCATTTTATTATTTTTTTCTCAGAAGCACCACAGTCTGTGTTTTCATCTTTTAAAAACAAACACATAATAGTTGCCATATTAGGTGTCAGTTTGGAAAAAAAAAAGAAAAGGAAAGAGAAAGGTAATGTTCCCTTAGTAATCCTAGTATGGAGTGTATGAAAATCAGTCTAATTTACGTGTAGGTGTTCAAGAAAGCTGCATTGCTCTATTAAATTAGGTATGGCATAATTCTGTGTGTGCTTTGGGGACTTCATTATCTGCTGTTTTAAGTTTGGAACTGGGTTACAGAAGTTCCTGGATTTTAATGCTAATTCTTTCATGCAATTTAGAAGTTGTTTTTATTTTCCTGAAGCTAAGAAATCATGTCCCCATACCCTCCCCACGGGTCTTTAGTCCCAATAACATTTGTAAAGGACTTAACTAAGAGCACTGTCATTAATGTATATTATTTCTGATATTATATATGTTGTAATTTCGTATTGGAGTTGGGATCACCTAAGTTCAGATGCATGGAAAATGTGTGGGGTGGTTACTGTTTAGATTGTAACATATTTCATTACTCTCAGTCTTGTCCAGAGCAAAGTTAGGGAAGTACTTCACATTCATTTAAGGTTTTCATGACTTATCTATTTGGGAATAGAAATACCACTCAGGGTTTGTCTGAAAGGTGATCAGAATAGTTTAATATGCTTAAAATTCTCCTTTATTCTGTAGTAAGTACAGATCACTATGTAGTGGTCTTTAAGCAGGTAGGAATATTTCTTTTAACTGTGACTAATGGAATATCTGAATATCAGAAATTCAGATTAGCAGGAAGGGGGAGAGGCAGAACAGTAGCAGATTGTATGATTCTGTGAAATCAGTGAAATAAATCCAATGTGAAGGACTCATTCAAAATAGAATTCTTGTGGTTCACAGGAAGTAAAGGATGTGGAAGAAAATTGCAAATTCTTTGCTGATTTTGCAAACCATGTTCCATAGTGCAGCACAAGTTTGTTAAAGAAGAAGCAGGTTCATGGATTCTCTGCTTTTTTCTTTCCTGTTCCTTTTTGGTTTTTTATTTATTTTCTTATTTTCCTTAACCTTCTCCCATAGAAAATTCAAGGCAAAAGGTGCAGGTTCTTGTAGTGAAAGGCAAACTTGTAAGATCTGGCTTAATTCTAATTTTGTTCTACAGATGTAGTCACTGATAGGTTATTTGGTGTTAAATCCAGAAGACTTAAATTTTTCAACATGAAAGTTTTAAGTTCTTGGCAAGCTGTGAATCATGATTTGGTTCTCCTGAGTGTGGTGCATGGTGGAAAGTTAGGAATGGGAGAATCTCATTGAAAACAAAGAGTAGTACTGCTCAGCATAGCAAATAAAAGTCTAGACTCCAGTCCTCTTACCTTCTAGCTTATAACCCTTGGGATTTATATTTGTAAACCTCTTTGGAAGTTTAAAACGTTTCTATGGTTAATGGGTTAGTCCTTCTAAAATACCTCTGAAGGAGGTGCTAGATGTTACTCCTAGGCAGTGTTATCACATTCAGAGAAACAAACAAGGCCTGTTAACTCAAAAATCTGTTTCCCAAGCAAGTAGTGTTCACTAACAAGTATTTCTGATCCTGGCAATGACATTACTGAGGATGTCTAAGGGTGGCCCTTGATATCTAATGCATTCTTAACCCCGCTGCTGCCACTGGAAGAAATGTTCTCACTGTCTGTTGTGTGTTTCTGCTGCATCTTTTGTATTTGACTTTTTCATAAACTGTAATCATTCAATGAAACCAGCAAAAAGTGAGTATTTTCTGCTGCTGTGGTGAGCTAGATTGTCTCCAAGTGGTCTGGTAAATGCTGATGTAAGGGAGAATGGGAACTAGGGGAAGCAATGGGCAGTTGTGTTGGTACAGCCACCTCCTGCAACCTGGTTTTAAATGTGAAGGAATCATAGTTTAGGTTCTCCAGTGCAGGGAATAGAGAAGATAATTTACAGATAGTTTATCCTATCTTAGTTTCCATGTGGAAGTGGCATGTTGATGATTTTTGAGATGATAGGGGAGCAAAAAAAGTTGTTTGTGTGTTTTGAGAGGACAAGTTGCACAGGTGGTAAACAAAAAAGTAGTTGCTCTTGGACAAATACAGTGTTTCAACTTTTTTTGAGGGGAAAGTGTTTTATGTCATCACTTTGAAAATGTTCTTGGTTCTAAGAAAAAGCAATAAAGAATACAGTGGACTAGAGAGATGGGCTAAGGGCAAGCATGGCCTTCCAGCCCAGTTGTGAGGGCCCCTTCTGAAGGAGGAGAGGCTGATGGAAGTTGTGACTGACTTGGCGACTATGGGTGCTTTTTTTTTCCTCTCTTAAGTGTATGCATGTAACACTCTTACTTGGTACGTGTGATTTTTTTGCTTTAAATGAGGGCAGGTTGGTCCAATGGCAGGTGGGTTGTTATGTGGGAAGTGGTGGTGCTATAGCTGGGTTGATTGGATGGAACAAGTGCTGGGCTTGCATGAGAACATGTCCATTAGGGAACTTCACTTACACTGAACCTTGAGCAATAGCAAACTTTAGGCTGTGAGAGGACAGTGGGGGTTGCTTGTGGTCCCTTAATGTCTGTTTTCATCTTACCCCACTGCTGACTGCTCTTTCTGCCTCTCAGGGGAAGGAAGAAGCAGCTCTTGTCTGCGCCGTCTGCCTATGAAACCTTATTTCAGGAGCCACCTCCTACAGAGAGCTCTGAGCATTGATTTTTTTGAGACAGATGCTCTAATGGAAATAAGCATTTATATGTTAGTTTCTGAAATGTCTTCATTTGATCAGCTCTTGCTTCAGAAAGGCTGTGTTGTATTTCTTTGCTTTTAACCCCGAGGCACCAGGGAGCACAGATGCAGCCACTTGCCTTAACTATTCAGTACAATCTGTAAAATTCCATATTTCACTTGTTAAAGAAGTGGAATTATCAATTCACTATTATCTAACCTGTTACAGGTTTTGTGTAAGTGAAGCATCAGGTCAGTACCTTGAATGTTAACTAACACCTTTCTAGCAAAAGGCTGTAGCAGTACCAGGTACACATATCTGGTAACATTGTAGTTGATTGTCAGGCTATTAGTCCTTAAAGTCTGCGAAGAATACAGAGTTTTTAGAAAAAAAATAATTATTAGCTTTAAGTAGCCTGTACAAGGAAACCTGAAGTATAGGTGAGTTCAATTAAGTTGGAAAATTCATCACATGGACCAGTTAATAGGAAGGTAAACACCTTGTATTTATGGAAGAGCTAAAGAATTTTAGCCATGAAAGAAATGCTTTATGATTATAGACTCAGGAAAATTTATTTGGATAGGAGGAAGTGTTTAATTTCAGTCTGCTCCAGCCAACTTTTCTGTAATGATAAATGACAAGTAATTGCTGTTTTTAAAAGTTATTTTGAAGTAAACTTGCACATTGCATATAATCTGGGAGAAGAAGCCGAATATTAAGTACACTTTGATCTGCTTCCTTGGTAAAAATGCCTGCTGTGTTTGTTCAGCTATACTTCATACTTTATCCTTACCATTTCTATGGAATTTTCCAACTCTTATTCTGAAGTCTCCTGTTTCTCTAAAGAATGGTGATTGAGCTTTGCTGTGTGCAAGTCTGACTTTAAATAGGCAGTAAAATAGTAGAGTTTGAAACATGTTGCTTCCCAGTTTGTTTAGTTCTGTGATGAGGACAGCTGATCTAGAAAAATCTTAGTGGGGTTATGCATGCTTTGATTTTATGAAAATTAAGTTTGCCCAAAACTTCCCAACATAACTGTTTAACTTTTTGTTTTGGAGTTGTCAGGTCTCCTGGGTGTTGATGTTCTGAAGCTGATTCAATAAGCTGCGTGTGTGTGTTGAGCAACTCTTATTTTTATGCCTGAAGAACTGAGGGGTTATTTGTCTTATGGTGTCTTCAAAAATGGATGTTCTGGTATTTCTAGGAAACCTCTACCAGTTGTTCTAGTAATTTATAAATCTCTATGTATAGACAGGCATTCAGATTTTTAAAGTCAGAGGCTTTATCTGTGCCAAGCAAAGCAGCATCAGGTATTTTGTCCCTGTTTCGCTGGAGCCTAAGATCAAAATTCCTTCTAAATTTGGCAAGCAACTCTTGCATTGTTTTCTGAAACAGTTGTGGGTTTTTTTAATATTTTTTTTTAACATTCCTTGATGCCTTCATCTGTGCACAATAGCTTGTACATGAGCACAGGTGTTCTGACAGGTATCAGAGTGGGCTGCCTGAAATCAAATGTGAGACTTGTGTTTAGGCATGGACACAGTCCTACAGATATACCTTAGGAAGAGAGCTGCAGAGCAGTCTAAGCCTGAGGAAAACTATAAACAATGGATGCATTTGAGCACTGTTTAATACAGAGGACATGTTAGGGTAATGAAAGTGATTAATAATCCAAGTTATTAGTTGACACTGCCTCCTGAAATGATTACTTATGCAACTAATTTGATTTTCTCAAATTATATAGTGAGAATGAATTGTCTTTAGTGAGTTGCCTTCAGCCTAGCTAGCTTTGTCCAGCTGGTTTAATTCTGAATAGCAGTTATTTCAGATTCTGACTTTGCAACTGTTCCAATGCAACTTCTCTACGAACAAGCTCTTGGCTATAAATGTGAACAGGTTGGCTTCAAAGTGAAGAGTTTAACAGAAATTGAAGTATGAAAACGGCTGAGAGTTCAAAGTGAGAATGCATATTAATGGAAAAACCATGTGAGACTTTTGGAGAGCAGCTTTTGTTTGATTCTGAAAAAGTCTGAATGAAGTCCTTTTTATAATTGATACTGAAAGGTTTTTTCCCTACTTGTTTCATAAAACTTGATCATGAATAAAATCAATTTTCTTCTTGTCAAACCTGGTTTCCCATTATTCTTCAAGTGGGAAAGCTTAAAACTTATAGAAAACTTGAAAGGACAGCTCTTACCCTGGAAAGGCACATTTTCATACTGAGTAGATGAAACAACATTCCATGCTTATTTCTGCATGTGCCATGCCTGCTCAAAGCAGGCAGAGCTTAAGAGGAAAATTTTCCCTGAGTATGGTTTCCAGCTCTTGTGCATTTAGATCAGCACCCTTCCTCTCAGTCCCGTGAGTGTTTTCAGGAGGACTTTACTGCCTGTTGCTGCTGTAGGTCAAAGATCAGATTCTGGTTTCAGAGCAATTGCTGACCTCCAGGCTGTAGAGGCCTCTGACTAAATTGCGCAAGTGAAGATCTTCCTTCAAAAGCATTGGAAGCAAAGTCAGTGCACAGTTATTTTCCAATGAAGTGGTTTGTTTTATTAGCACAGAGAATGGTGTCTACACCAAAGAAGTACTCGCAGCATGAGCAAAGGTATGTGTTGCTTTAAAACTCTTGCTGTTCAAGGTGGATTCTGCCTTGTGGCTCTCAGGTCCCACGCTACGTTAACGTAAGCAATGAGGCAGGTGTAGGACAAGTTTTTTTTCTTCCTCCCATGGTCTTATTTAAGTTTTTTCTTATTTTTTCCTTTTTTTTTTTCCCCCCAGGGGTTAAAAAAATACAGGAGTTCCTGAAGACAAGAAGGGTATGTTCAAAACATACTTCAAGGAGAGAAAAGAGATACAAGAAATTAAGTAATTAGAGGTTTTAAGTACAAGGTGAGGACCATGTCTTTAAATAGGAGTGACTTGCAAAGCTTGTGTGTTGGGGTTTTTTCTCTTTATAGATGCTGGAGCCAGAAGGTCTGCTATGATTCTTTTAAAATCAATTTTGGATACGAAAGTGGGGGAAAGATCTCACGGTTATGACAAGTCATAAGTCTGTAATTTCATTTTGCAATTAGTTCAGTCATGCCAACTGAAGCTTTTCAGGCTCACAAATTCAGCAGTGTTAGATTAATCTAACAATTAGAATTTGTGTTAAAATACATAGACTTAAACACCCAGAAATCCTCTGTGACTGGCTTTGCTGAGAGTGAAGATATATCCACTGAAGCAGACAACATAATTCTTAAATGCTGGGTAAGATGGAAAATAACTATGACTGAAGATGGCTAATGTTTTTCAACTAGCAGGACTTAAAATATGAAGAAGCGTCTTGTAGGAATTCTTCTTCTAAAGGCAATTTCAGCCTGGTTGCTAAGAGACAATCTTGGGTCAGCTGGTAACAGTAGAGATGGAAAAATGGCCATTTCCAGTTTTTCTCTTGAGCCTCAACTCTACTGGGACGATGGCAGTGTGAACCAGAAGTGCCAATTGACAATGCCTAAAGGGTATGTGATGGTTTTTTTTTAGTTCTGACTGTAGGAGGCTGAAAGCAAGCTGATGCTCCCCCCAAAAAATTTAGAAGCACTAAGAAGTTAACCTGTTAACAACTGGTAACATCAGCTTTTAAAAAAAGGGCTTACTTTTTGAATGAGTAAGGTAATTTTAGGGGTCATTATTTGTCTTAATACTGCTACCAAACAAACATGATGTCTCCATCTCTACATAGGCTTTATATTAGTCTTCTGTATTATTCTTAGTACAGCTTTCAGTCACAAAATAGAACTTAAAATAAAAATAATAGCTATATAGTGAAAAGAATATATATGTCTGGAAATTGGGTAATGTGGTGATACTGAAGCAGTTTGTTATTTGGTATCCTTACATCCGGCACTGTTGGAAAAAGAAATTCTGCAAAAGGTAAATTTATCAGTAGAATTTGAGTCTAAAGCATGCAGACTTGCAAAGTAGGATCTCTCTGCTTTTGGAGTAACTGGTTGTGAAGGTGATTTGTTCTTCACAGAAAGGTAATCTGTAAAGGTAGTAGAGACATACTTGACCAGTAAGGTGGGAAAGGGGTTGTATTTATTCATTATCTCTTCTATTGTACTCTCAAACTTGAAGGCAATTTAGGTGTTGAGAACAGAAAAGGCTGAATTTCTCACAGGTTTCATTCCCTTTGTTAAGATGGGTGTTCTTGAAAATGTGTATTCAAATGAAACAGGACTAAGATACGGCCTAGTAATTGTTAATAAAAAGTACCAAGTTCCCGTACAAATGTTCTCTTACATCTGTATTTAAGCAGTATTTTCTGCTTTTCTTCTTTAGTTGTTTGAATAAAGGCAGACATCAATTTCTTTGAAACTCAGTATGAGAGTAAGTTTGAGTCTTTCAAAGGTTTGCTCTAATAACTGGGGGAGATGTTGCCAAAATCCAAAAGAAATTGTGAAAAGCATTTTAGTAATCGATGTAATGTGTTTTAAATTTAGTCCTTGAAGACTATCTAGTAGAAAAACTATTAGTATTAGGAAAAACTGTTGCTGTTAATACAGTCACAAACTAAACAAGCAAAGACAGAATTAAGCATTTACTGTTTCACTCTGAATAGTTTATACAGGTCTATTGAAACAATTCCTGCAATTGGCAATATTGCAGTTTACCTCTTCTCAATGCTTTGTGTTATGATGCCTTAATCATACTTAACGATGAAGTTCCAAGTTGAACAAGTTTTGTCAGCGTGGAAAAACTGTAATTCTTAGGTTGGTTTTTTTTTTAATTCCCTATCAGGGATGTTGGTGCACATGGAGTAAAAGGCCGAACTTGCAGGTTGTAGGTTATCCTGTTGCTGTTAAGCTCAGTTGAAGCACTTCCCGGAGCGTTTCCAGTGTTGGGGAGTTGGTGTGGGGATGATCTGCAACCAGGCTGTAGCTCTATAGCTCCTTGGCTTTATGAGTTCTGGGCTTGGGCTGAATCTACTTGGGTGGGTCCCAGGCTTTGTTGTAGGGGACAGTATGTACACTATAGGGCAGCCAGCCTTTATCCTGGATAATGAGAGTCTGCCTCTGTGTATTGATTCAGTCTGCAAACAGTGTGCTGTACAACTTGGTCCCAAGTTGGAGTTGTCCACTCTTAGATAATGCAGCTGTGGTAACTTTTTTCCTCTCTCTGGAGGAAAAAACCGCCAACCCACACTTTGCCTTGTGGTATCTCTTCTTCATCCTGGTAGAGTTAAAAGGAGTAATATTTCTTTATCAGCAGAGCACAGCATGCTCTCCCATAGCTCTGTAAAGCTCAGTGGTGTGGAATATGTGTTTTAGCACATCTCTAATTAAATTGATTTGTTCTTAGTGTACTCTGAGTATCTAAAACATTTAAAAAAAAAAGAGAGAGAAAACCAAAACAATAGTGAAGACAAATGCTTAGACTTTTGGAGAAGTGTGTCTTAGTCCAGGGTTTGAGTCACAGACAGAGTTCTGTTTAAATTAAGTGCTTTCTGGGATGTGGAGTACTATTCTGTCAAAATGTTACCTAACTGACCCCCTCCTTTATAGTTGGTGATTTAGTTTAAGGTGCAGGTACTGAGCTTATTATGTTTTTGGCCTTTGCCTATGCCAAACACACCCAAAGTACTGGACTTTATGAAATTCCCCGTCAAGATAACAAGGTACAGAGTTTCCTCGTTGTCTGAAGTAAGGACTCTGATACCCTATTGAGTACATGGGCTTATCTAGGCAGTCCAGGTATGTTTGGATAGTTGTCATTAATGAATTTGGTCCATCATAGTACTGAAATTTTTGTCTAATTCTTATTGTCTAAGCACTTCTTAACAATTCTTCTCTTTAGACAATTTGTGTTAGCTTAAATAAAGGCATACCATGTGAGCTCACTGGGCCTACAGGCACTAGGGATTGGGCACCTAGTATCTTGGCCTGGGTCCCTACTCACCCTCATGACTCCAGCACCTCCCTTTTTTTAAAGAGAGAAGCATGAAACCTTTAAAATGCAACCAGTTTCATCTCTGGCATGCAGTTTTCCACTCTTTCCACATTTAACTTCTTGGTGTTTAGGTAAGGCTTATGTTGAGTCTCTTGTTTTCTTCATTGTGGTTTTTTTTTTCCTTAGGGACCCCATTTTGAACTACACCAATGTAGTCTAATGGCAAATTTTTTACTAGGTCAAATTATTTTATAGTTAGAAATTAGAAGCAATGCAGTTTCTTTTGGTGTCTGTCTGTGATAAATACTTACACAAAGTAGACCTAAAGCAGCAGGGCTGTTTTGTTTGGATTATACCTTATGCTGTAAATCACATCTGCATATTTTTTTAAAACTTCAAATGTTGCATTCTCCTCATATGCCTTGGCAAATTATTCCAGTGGCTAAAAGTATGCTACAAATATTAGCCTAATATTAAATCCCAGCTACTTGATCTAGTGGGAAAAAAGCAAAAGATGAAAAGAAGTTTGAAGTCTTTGTCATTTAGATTACGATCTAGTTGTTGCTTAATTTTCTGTTATATATTTCAGAAGTCAATTAAGTAGAGTATAAGAACTCAGTTTTCATGTATGTGTGGGAGTGGGTTGAGCTTAACTTAAAATATGGGCTCCTGAACTCTAGGTGATACTTAGTGATAAATGGGGAGACATGCTGAGTGGACTGCCAGTGGATTTCCCTGCCCATATGTTCTGAGGTCATTTCTTCTTGCAGCAACAAGTATTGACCTATCCGTCACTTTCTTACTGGCATAAGTAGACTCCAAGATAGTCTCTGTGATGGAAATTCAGCTTACATTCCTTTTTTGTCTATCCATGATCTTACGTTTGACTTGTCATAATCCATATTGAAATAAATTCACAGTTGGAAGGAATCGACCATTTGTTGTTGCCTCTGAATTTGTCAGTTTCTGATATTGGCAGATTTTACTGTTAAATATTCTTCTTCTCAAGCATAAGTACAATACAAGCAGTATTAAGCCTCATGCTAATCTCTGCTGTATGCAAATAGAAATCAGAAGCATCTTCTTCTTTCCCTGGTGGGCTTCTATTTACCTATTAATCACAAAGGTAAACATTTAACCCACTTGAAATTAAGATTATGCAGATAAATTTTATGGAGTTTATATGCCTTTATTTAACTCTGAAATCATGCTGGTAGAGGTTAGTTTGTGATTGTGGTGATTCTTGTGACAGAAGCTTAGAGCTTATGAGTGAAATAGTGAGATTGCACTTCATTCTTTATTTGTTAAATATTTGTATTATGGAGGTCTGGAGATTTCTGAGTAGAGAGAAAAGAAGGATTTCATTACTGTATTACATCTATATGATCTGATTAATTCTCAAATTAGTAATGTAAGAAACCATGGGTTACAAATGAGCTTAGCAACCCTTCCATTATTTGCTGAATAGGTAGTATGGACATTACAAGAGCTTCCGAGATGGGAAGCAAACATTAGAATCTCTAGAGTGTTCCTCCTAAAAGTATTGTATTTTCTGAACATAGTAGGACTAACAGTATAAAAAGCAGGGTATAAAATCATATATTTCTACGGTGAAATTCTATGGCTGAATTGTGCAAGTAAAAACCTGCCCTTTCCTCTTTACCAGATATGAACTGGTTTATATGTACTCCAAATTAGGCACAGTATATGCTTCAAATTAGTCTATTTTAAGTTGTTTAAATTAACTTCTCTTAAAGTGGCTCTCAGGAAGATGGAATCCAGTATTGCATTATGCTCACTTTTCCAAAGAAGTTGAAAAACCTATTGTACTTCACTGCTTTTTTTAGTGCAAAATGCTGTCCAAACTTTTGGAAATAAAACCAGAAACAGCAATCCAGAGTCTTTAAAATAATAGTTTGTTCCATACATGTGAAAGCAGTTTTTGAAAAATTTTGGAAACCTCAGATGGCAACCTTCACTTTAAAGGAATACTAAAATGAATCATTCTTAAAATAAAAAAAAAGTCTGTGGTGGCTTTTGTCCAGTAATAGGAAAAGGATTGGCTCTGGATATGAAATGCTGAGCTTTATTGCATTTGTATTAGGCAAAATTATCAACATTGTATTGTAGAGGCTGTGGCACATTTTTGGCAAGCTGATACATTCCTCCCTTTTCTCTTGCTCCCCTCCCGCTCAAAAGTTTTTGTCTTTCTCATCTGATATTGAAGAGAGAGAAATATGGTATGCATAAAGATCTCTGAAACTAACTTGAGTTTGGATTTGATGTGAAACTAAACTGTTACCACAAATTCAGACTACAGAAATACACAAAATTAAAAAACTTCATCATCTTATTTAAATAAAACCAAATATAGTTAAACTGTAAAATCAGGCAGTAGGGAATTAACTGCCCAGACTTTTGTAGCTAATACCTGGCAGAGCTGAGAAATGTCTGTTGTGTAAGCTCATCGTGCCTTCTCCATGTGTGTTTATCATCTTTTCTCCATTGAGAGCAGGCTATTACAAAAGATGACAGTGAGTTAACTGTAAGAAAAAACCCAACAAATGTCATGTTATCACAAGAAGTGTATGATAGCATGATTGAAGCTACTGTCATGTTCTATTTTTAGCAAGTATTAACTTGGTCTGTGGTTTCTCAGAAATCTTGGTCTCTGTTGGCTGAATTTGGAAGAACAGCAGAACCTGTAATTTGTGCGTTAGTATGGTAAGAACTTTCTGTCATCAGACCTATTGAATGCCCCTTGTACTGTAGCTGAAAATATCTACTTGCCATGAGTTGACACTTTGAAGGATTCTTTCAAGCCTGTTGTATGTAAAACCCCATTATCAAGGTTCAAAGGTGGCTCCACATGCTGCACACAGAAGATCTTTTATGAACAGGCTTGGAATGCTACATATGTGGTTATTTCTAAAGCAAACAGAGAGTAACTCTTCTGCTTTGCCTCTGTTTATATATAGACACAGATGAGTTAAAAAGCTTGATTCATCTGCAGCCCACTTCTTATTTATTTAATTTATCAAAATAAAAAAGTCTGTAAAAAGTAACACTCTCCTTTAAATGGATAATGAAGTCGTTTAGGACCAATATTTATGTAAGTGTTTTAAATAAAGCTAGTAATATTTAACTTTAAAGATATTTCTCTGGGATGTTTTACATCTAAGGCTAAAGAATTATGTCTCTGAGTTGAGAAGAGAGAAATGGAGGGGTGGGAGGGTGAGGGGGGCCAAGCTGACTCCTTATAGCCAAGGATATCTAAAAATGGAGCATAAATAATAATACTAATTTTCCTTTTTTATGGTGTCTTCAAATTTTATGCAATAATGTATTGGGTTTGCATGGCAAGGTTTTGGTTGTGGGATGTGAGAAGTTGCTGGAAGCTTTTCCCATGTCCAGCAGAGCCAATGCCAGCTGGCTCCAAGGCAGACCCACCAGAACAGTGGTGGTAGTACCTCTGGGATAACAAATTTAAGAAGGGGAAGAAGTTACTGCATGGGAACAATTGCAGATAGAGAGGAGTGAGAATATGAGAGAAGCAATTTTGCAGTCACCAAGGTCAATGAAGAAAGAGGGGCAGGAGATGCCCCAAGTGCTGGAGCAGAGATTCCCCTGCAGCCTGTGGTGAAGACCATGGGGAGGCAGCTGTGACCCTGCAGCCCTTGGAGGTACAAGGTGAAGCAGATGCCCACTTGCAGACCCTGGAGAACTCCATGCTGGAGCAGGTGGATGCCCAAAGGAGACTGTGACCCTATGAGAAGCCTGTGCTGGAGCAGGCTCCTTGCAGGACCTGTAGGCCCGTGGAGAGAGAAGCTCAGGCTGAAATATGTCTGCTGCCAGGACTTGTTACCCCACAGGGGACCCATGCTGTCTGTTCCTGAAGGACTATTACCTGTGGAAGGGACCTGGAACAATGGGTTCATGAAGAACTGCAGCCCATAGGAAGGATTCACGTGGGAGAAGTTCATGGAGGACTGTCTCGCGTGGGATAGACCCCATGCTGGAGCAGGGAAAAGTTTTCTTGTTGTCCTACTCTGATTTGATTGGTTATAAATTAAATTATAAGCAAACTTGACCTGGGAGTCAGGATTGTTTTACCCATGATGGTAATTGGTGAGTGATCACCCTGTCCTTATCTTGACCTATGAGCCTTTCATTATATTTTCTATGCCCTGTCCAGTTGAGAAGGGGGAATGATGAGGATGTCTTTGGTGGGCATGTGGCCTCCAGCTAAGGTCAGCCCACCACAAAATTATAACTTTTCTGACAAAGTTCAAGTACAACATTTCTGAAAAAAAACCAGAACAGCCAGTAATTAGATAGTGGAAGGCATCTGGCTGACAAAGCTTTTCAAGTGATGGCAGATATCTAAAAAAGTCATAGGGGAAGTATCTAAATAAATATCTTCTCTAGGAAATTGTTAGGAAAGTCCAGAGATACTTAAGAAGCTGGGCTTCAGCTTTACAGATGCAGTTTTACATTTTGACAGCTTTTATTCTCAAAACTGTTGGTGACATCAAAAGCTTTCAAATATCCAACTACCACATGAACCCTTCAGCACTGTTAAGTTCAAATCCTTAGTGATATGCTGGCATTATGGCTTCTTTATCTCATCCATCACCTTAGCGGGTGACCACTGTTGCCATTTTCTGCACTTTGCGTATTTGAAATGAACCTGTAGACCACCTGAAATACTTTGTACAGTCCCTGAATTTTCCTCAAGAACAGACTAAAGAGCATGTTCATTTTAGTAAAGTTGAATTAGAGAAACATTGGTTGGGCAAGTAATACTTTTCTTTTGTCCATGTGGGCAAACCAGTTTTTCTCCTTCAGTGGTAACCAGCATAATGTAAAATATGTGTATTTGGGTCATAGTTTCTTCATTTCATTTGTAATCTGGTATTTTGGGAGGATTGTTTTAAGTTTTCCTGTGCTGCTTTTATTGATCTTGAAATTTCAAACTGTAAAACTAATGAAACCAGCAATATGCTTCGGAAAAGCTAGCAGAAAATTCCTTTATTCGGCTCCTGAAGGCCTTTTGTTTTGGTTTTTCCTTTATGAGAGAGAGTTTAGTGCTGGTTGTTTTCCCATGAGGTGTGTACAGAAGTCACAATATGCTTATGTACAGTTTAATGCAGACAGGTGACGTGATGGGGACTTAAATTGTAAAATTTGGTAGCATTGTCCTGGTCATATCAATATTTCTGAAAATGGAATGTCCCTTAGCAAGTTCTTTGAGAAATGTGACCTGGCAGTGTTCACTGTTACTCTTGTTGTCTGGTCTACTCCAAAGTGGAGTTGTCTGATGAGCTGCATCTGACCTGTGGATCACCAGTAAAAATTTTTTGCTTTGCTCTGCTAAAGCTTTTTCTATGCGTGTTTTCCTAAAAAAGTAAATACTGTGACTCTAATAGTTATCTTCTAATTACTGAATGTTACAAGTTTCTGGACAAAGTTATTTTAAAATATTTTAATAAAATTGCTTCTTGTCAGTTGATCACACTTTTTCTTTGGATGTGTGCAGAAGTAACTTTACAGAATCGCAGAACATTCTGAGTTGGAAGGGACCGACAGGGACCATCAGGTGAGGTACAAAGCAGTCTCTGTGTTCCATGCTCAGATGCTGCTTTAGACATACGAAGTGCTGAGTAGTGTCACCCATAGTCCTCTTTCAAGATAGACTTTCAAATACTTGGTCAGAATTGTTTGGATATGGATGTGGCTTTGGGGGTCCTGGCCTTTTGGGAGGCTTGAGATGTTATGCATCTCATGTTAATACCTGGATTTTCACTTCTTGTGTTGAGAAGTAATACAATTTTGCTTTTTGAATGGATAAACATTAATGGTAACTAGTAAATTAATAAAATTTAAATAAACAACACTAATTTTCATAGAACCTTCTTTTTCTTCTTTACTCATTTGTTTAGTACCTATTCCATGGAATTTTGAATCTGATGGGTTAAACCACTTTTCACCAATGTCCATTAGGATGCTGAGCTGTTGGTTGCATCCACGGAGTAGTGGTCAACAGCTCAGTGTCCCTGACACTGTGGTGTCCACAGTGACAAATGGTGTCCCTCAGATGTCTGTACTATTTAGTGTCTTCACTAGTGACACAGACCAAGGGATCAAGTGCACCCTCAGCAAGTTTGCAGGTGACATGAAACTGAGTGGTGGGGTTGACAGAACAGAAGGATGAGATGCCATCCAGGGGGACCTGGACAGACTTGAGAATTGGGAACCTCACTGAGATTCAACAAAGCCAAGTGCAAGGTGCTGCACCTGGTATCAATAACACACTGGGGGATGAACAGATCAAGAGAAGAGGACTTGGGGGTGCTGGTGGATGAGAGACTGGATGTGAGCTGGCAATGAATGTGCGCTTGCAGCCCAGAAAGCCAGTCGTGTCTTGGTCTGCATCAAAAGCAGTGTGGCCAGCAGATTGAGGAGGGAATTCTACCCCCCTGCTCCACTCTGATGAGAACCCACCTGGAGTTCTGCATCCAGGTCCCCAGCAGAGGAAGGACATCAGCCTATTGGAGCGAGTCCAGAGGAGGGACACCAAGATAATTAGAGGGATGGAGCACCTGTCCTATGAGGAAAGGCTGAGAAAATTGTGATTCTTCAGCCTGGAAAAGGCTCTGGGGAGACCTTGTTGTAGCCTTTCAGTGCTCAAAGGGGGCTATAAGAAAGACAAACTTTATAGCAGGGTCTGTTGTGATCAGACAAGGGGTAGTGACTTTAAACTGAAGGAGAGTAGATTTAGATTAGACATATGGAAGAAATGTCTTACAGTGAGAGTGGTGAAACACTGGAACAGGTTCTCCAGAGAGTTAGTGGATGCCTCATTCCTGGAAATATTCAAAGTCAGATTGGATGGGGCTCTGAACAACCTGATCTAGCTGACGATGTGCCCTGAAGGGGGTTGGACTGGATGAACTTTAAAAGGTCCCTTCCAACCCAGACTGGTCTATGATTCTGTGAAAACAATACTGATTTTTACAGGTATGATTTATTTCCACTAGTAAAATTACTTGCTCAGACAGATCTTTGTATTCACTACCACACTTTAACAGACACAAAAACCCCTTTCTGACTATTTTCTGAAGGTACCATGCCCATCATTTTTTCATCTGCCATTCTACTTTTGATGATCAGGTTGTGGAAAAGAAGTGGGTGAAACAGCTGCATGTGTTTGAGGTTTAGTGTGGGTTGGGGGTCAAACATAAAAAGCTGTATTTATACTGGAAAGAGAGAGAACTGTGCCAAACTGATTATACTTGTAAATGCACTGGAGTTTTACCTAAAGCACTGAGCCAAAATGGGTGCTTGTTTTGGAATAGATTTAATTGAAGTTTTGTTCGAAGGCTTTTTGATAAACTTGTTAAATCAGTTTGGGAGCCACTACTTTGTAGGGAACTGGTTAGGGACATACTGTTGTTTTTCTCCTTTTTTTTGTTTATTTGTTGGTTGATTTGGTTTTTTGTTGGTGTTTTTACAGATGTTCAGACTCCTTGTGCCTTTTACAGTTGCCTTGTATCACACAGTGGCAGAGTGGCTGGGATGCTTCCAGCTGGATGTACTAAAGTATTTCTGGATTTCTGCAAAATTGGGTTTTGTTTATCCCCCTTAGAAAGCTTGAAATAATTTATTATTTTGAGACATGCTAAAATTTGAGAATACACTGCTTTTTATAAGTGTGAAGATGATCTCATTTTCTTGACAGATGTCAAGCTGTTAATATCAGCTAGTGTATACTTCTCTACAGCTTTTAGTGCTGCCGTTTCACTGGGACACTTTGTTTAAGCCAGCATATCACCCTAAAGTATGGTTCTAATTCTCAGAACTGCTCTTGGCACCCTTTACATGAGTGCAACACTTACTATCCTGTGGCATAAAGCTGGCTTCACTATGTACATTTTGATAGCTCAGTCATTTGCTATGTACAGTCAGAGCTCTTTAATGCATCCTCTCCAGACCTAGTGAGTTGTTTAAATTGTTTGTTAGAACACTTCACCTCTTGGTATGTGGATGATGTTGCCTTGCCTTAGAAATGCAGGGCTGGTCATAAGGTATGGGTTGATACATAAGATGAAAGAGCTGTATGTTCTAAACCACAGAATACATAACCAGGGGGATGCATCATTTAGATTCCTGAAGGTAACAATTCACTTTCATCACAGTTATAAACAGGGAGGTTGTGCTACTGTTGAGAAGACAGCTGTGTGGCTATCTAATCATGTTCATTTCAGTCGATATCACATCTGTCAGTCAGGCTCTCTGGTTTTGACTGCAGGAGCAAACTCTGCCATCATTAGTGTGATACTTGTGTTGAAAGGTTAAACAGAGTAGAAAGGCAATTTGTAGTTGGTTAAGGTGGCCTTGATTTGTTTGTATTGTATTACAATGGTGGAATTAGAATAGGCCCAGTAAGAAGTTTTTCAAGAAGTGCCTTTTCCCTTATTTTACCCTTTTTTGAATCCGAACTTTGCTTCACCTTCTGCTTGTGTGTGTGTGAGGAATGGAATGTAGAAAAGATATGACTGGGAGTGGCTTTGGACCTGTGTTTTCAGGTAAGTGTTTAGGGACATGAAAGGCAATGAGAAGGACTTCTGCAAGTATATCAGCAGCCAGAGGGAGACTAGGGAAAATATGGAAAAAGCTGAGGCCTTTATTTGGTCTTTATTGGTAAGATCTGCCTTCTGAGTCCCGGGCCTTGGAGACTAGTAGGAAGGTCTGGAGCAATGAAGACTTAGCCTCAGTAGAGAAGGACCAAGTAATGGAACACTTAAACAAGTTTGCTATAAGGGAGTCCATGGGAGCTGGCAGAATGCACCTATGAGTGTTGAGGGAGCTGATGTCATAGCAAAACCAGTCTGGATTATTTTTGGAAGACTGAGACAATAGAAGACTGTTCCTGAGGACTGGAAGGAAGCAAATGTTACTCTTGCCTCCAAGAAAGCAAGAGGGTCAGGGAATTTATAGACTGCTCAGCCTCACCTTGACCCTGGGAAGATGATGGAGCAAATTCTCCTGTGAAGCCATTTCCAAACATGAAGAACAAGAACATGATTAACAAAAGTCATTGTGGCTTTACAAAAGGCGAAATCGTGCTTGACCAGCCTGTCAACCTTCTGTGACAAAATGACTGAGTTGGTGGAGGAGGAAAGGGAAGTTCGTACTGTTTGACCGTAACAGTTCGTTTGTCATTTTCTCCCTTAACACCCTTGTTGACAGTCTAGCTGATGCCATCCAGGGTAGCTAAGCAGACAAGGAGGGGGATTTCAAACTGACTGAAATGTTGGGCTCAAAGGGTTGTGAGCTATGGTGTGAAGTCCAGCTGTTGGCCAGTTACTAGTGTTGGTACTAGTTCCTAGTTGCCAGTTACTAGTACCCTAGCGGTTGATAGCAGGGCCAGGGCTGTTGATCATCTTCGTTAATGACCTGAATGATGGGACAGAGTGCACCCTCAGCAAGTTTGCAGATGATGCAAAATTGGGAGGAATGGATGACACAACAGACGGTTGTGCTGCTGTTCATAGGGACCTTGGCAGGCTGAAGAAGTGGGCTGACAGGAATCTCATGAATCTTTGAATCCCATGTTCAAAAAAGTTCCTCAAGCAAATCTGCAGGAAGAGCGTCTGCATTCCAGCATCATTCTTCTGGTACTTCACTTTTCATACCATTGCCAGCTGTTGGCAGACTGCTTGTACTCTGCCTTGAGCAGCATGCTGCCATTTACATGTGGTAATTAGACTAAAATATGCAAAACTGTTTGGAGAGAACTGTCAAAGTCCTAGAGAAGAATGTGATAACAAAACTGAAAGATTTATTTTAATGGTACTTGAAGTGTCAAGGAGGTGAATTTCACAGCTCTGGACCATTATTTAAATGTAACTTT
Source organism: Chiroxiphia lanceolata (assembly GCF_009829145.1). NCBI lineage: Eukaryota > Metazoa > Chordata > Aves > Passeriformes > Pipridae > Chiroxiphia > Chiroxiphia lanceolata. The sequence goes on from NC_045642.1 coordinate 28,212,650, forward strand.
ATACCAGAGTTGAGTGAAGCAAGGAATGTGAAAGTGGTTTTAATCACAGCTTATGTAATGGTTTGCCCCTTGAAAACTTCAGAGTTACTGCTGTCTAGCCCCGTGTTGCTGAACCCATGGTCTGTTATGCTTGGTACAGTCAGTCCTACTGCCACAAGTTGCATTTGGTTTGCAAGTTATTTCTTCGTGAAAGTGCAACGTTTTTTACAGCTGTCCTTAGGTCTTCAGAACTAATGTCACTCTACGTTGCTGTTTGCTTAAGCACATCTCTTTCAGTATTTCAGATGTCTTGGTTTGTTGTTCTCGTCTTTTGAAATGTTTTAGCTGGAGTTAATGGTTGCACAAAAAGTGAATTGTGAGGAGACAAAACCTGTGAGGATGAAGACTAAGAACACACTCTTAGGTTGTCTGTGTTTATGGGTGACCAAAATTGCTTTAATAGAAGTGTTGGGGTGTATGTTAAGTATCTTGTATGATGCCATTTAAAGCATTTGACACAAGAAATTGGAGTCCAGAAGAAGGACTTGAAGATGACCCATGTTGATTATCATGGCCAAACTCGCATATTAAGTAGTGGTTGTGTGAATTCTGGAAGGTTTTTCATAAAGTGAAATTTTAATGTGACTACAGTTGTTTGAAAGGAGCGAAAAGCAACAGCTTTGTAGCATCAGTGCTGCATCTGATCTTAGTAGTACATAACAGTTCAGGAGAAAAACTTGGAATAGGTACATGATATGAACTATACTCTTCTCTGCTAAAAATCCCAGTGTATCAATTTCTATTATTTAGGGTTTTGTGCTGGTCTGTTGTAGTCTATCTTTATTTTTGTCCGAGACTGTGACATCCTTCAATGGCTTTTTTCTTTCATGAATGGTGGTGTATGAGTGAAAAAGCCATCACAAGCTTCTAAATTATAGTTAGTTTCTGGAATGGAGATTCTCGTCAACATAGTTAAGCCAAAGTAAAAACAAAACAAAACAAACAAACAAACAAAAAACCCACAAAAAACAAAACCCCCAAACATAAAACTTTGATTAATGTGATTATGCAAAGAAAAATTTCAACTTGGTGTCACTAATATTTGATGCAGATGTTTGTCTATAGACACAACACCTTCTTGGGCTTCTGTGGTTAACTTTTTGCTTAGGTTGGCTTGGCAGATGTGTCAGAGCTAGGAGTGGATTTTGGAAGTGCATCAGTGATTGATGTCCATATGTATTCATTTTGCTAATGAAATCACACGTATCACGAGTTTGTGTGAGAAGGCAGGCTGGTTGGCTGGAGGTGAACAAAAAAAGTCTCCCCTAGTTTTCTGAATCTAGACATATTAATCCATTAGGGTCTGTGGTTTCCAAGGTACTGTGTTATATCCACTTCTTAAAGGGGCATTCTCAAGCTTATTCGTAAATCAAACTTCTGAAAACTTAAATTTGCTGCAACATTTTCTGCTGACAAATATACCTAAGTGTCTATGCGTCATCATACTCCAATCAAATGCAATCAGTGTGGCAATTGCTTAGATAAGCCTTGTTGGAAGGAATATGTCAATAGAAAGGAGCTCCTGTTTGAATCCTAATAATTCCAGTTGGAATGTGTGTTGTCTGCTGGATTGTTATTTGAAGTGAATGCCAGAAATTCTTATGATAAAATCAGTGATAATCATTATGCCAGTTTAAGGAGACAGAAGCTCCACGCCAGAAATTCATAGGAAGCAAAATCTGCAAAATGTGATCCAAGATGAGACTGTATGTAGGCCATGGAATACCTCTCTCCCCAAATGTGGGTACTCAAATTCTGGAAGTCTGTCTGCCTGTGTGAACCTAGTTTTATTTCTTGTCTGTGAAACTGATCTTACAATTTTGAGATGCTCTTGGCAGGGAATTGATAAGAAAAATATTTATATAGTTGCAGCTGTGTGGTTCTTCCTCATGTATATACTTGATTCCAGATGTCTAAATCCAAGCAGGAATTAAATGGGGTTGATTTTCTTTTTTAAAGAGGTAGTAGTCAGTCAGTCAGCTCCCTGATGTGTACAGTAGCATAACTGCAGTGTAGTTTGCTGAAGATTCTAAAGTGACAATACAGTTAAGAAGTGTTTTTAACAGAGTTGGTTTCTTATTTTTAAGTAGAGGTAATTGTGGAACAGTGTAATAAGGGACCACAGCACTACAAGTAGGTAGGCAATCCAGAAGCTTATGAAAATTCAGCTGAGGTTTTTTTGATAGACTTTGCTTCATCTGAAGTTGGACCTCAAGGGCTAACTTTTGTACTTAGAGCTTGCTCAGTGCGACCTAAGCTGAACAGTAAAAGTACAGTGAAAACAAAACAATTTCATAGCAGCTCTTTGGAGAAGGGATATTTTTGCCTGCAAGTTTGTTCAAAGCCCAAGTAGCAGCTCATAATGTAGTGGCACTTTCTAAAAAATTATGCTTATGCATCTTTTCCATATAATAACATATTTCATTCCTATTTAAAATAGCATTTGTGAATTTAGTGATACTTTTAGTTCCTGAGAAATGGAGATCTTAATCTTGCTTTACTTTTTAGGAAATGGTGTGTATATATTGCAAGGAATGTAAGCGGAATCTGTAAATCTTGACATCTAGTTTATTCAGTCTGGACTATGGGATTTGCTTTGTCATTATGTAAAAAAGTACAATGTGAAAGTGTGCTTCACTGTTTGAACTAGGATTTAATATAGGCAAGCTTAAATTTGATTCTGTGACTTGGCTTTGTGTTTTGCTGTGTGTTGCTTCCACAATTCTCTTTGCTGTTTGATAAAATTACATTCTGTCTCTCAAAAATTCTCAGCCATTATCTTAGCCTGATGTTAAAAAGTGAGGTAATGTATTTTATCTAATGTATGAAAAGCTTGAACTGGAAAAAATATTAAGTGTTTGAGATCTCACCTGCCAGGTTTTTTCCCTCCCCATCTCAGTTTCAAATGCAAGTATCTAGAAATGCAAACTGATTGCTGACACTTAGTGATTGAACTAAATATGGGAGCAAGTTTGTCCAACTGTCTCATTCTAGTAAATATTGTTAAGGGTTTATAGCTTTAACCTGAATTAAGCTTTTCTGTAGTTTTCAGAAGACATTTTATTAAAAAAAAATTGAAATAATGTTTCTTATTTGCTCAGTGCTCTCCACTTGCATAAACTTCAAGCAAAATGCAGAGATCACTGCTTCATCTTGAGGAACTAGTAACTAAATATAAAGATCTAATAATAAAAACACACTAAAACCACATTCGAAGTCATTCAAAGAGTCTGGACCAGTCCTTTTAGTAGTTGTGTAGTTGAGAAGATAAGAATTTTTGACCAATAAAAAGCAATAATTTTACTTAGGAGGGAAATAGGTAAAATATTACCATTTTATTTAGGAGCCCTGCAGTTTATTATTGACCTAAACAGATTGTTCTGTAAGGACTTATTGCCAGTTCTAAGAAATAAGGAAAATGAACCTGATTAAAATACTTGTTGACCTTGTACCTTATGTCGTGGGCATCTCCTTGCAGGTTTGGTGATGTAGTCCTAGAAAAGGAAACACAGAAAAACCCCACAAAAACAGTAAACATCCCATTTTTCCTGAATAGATGCATACAGTTTCCTTAATGAACAGATCTGAACTATATTCCGATAAATTCCAAATATCTGGATTGGAGGAAATAGAAATAATTAATAGCATTTTTGTTCCACTAAATCAGTTCCAGGAAACATGTAGCTTCAAAAGAGAATGAATGTAACAAATGAAAAATTTCACACTAGACTGCCACACAGGGAGCTTCACAAATACATTGTTCCTAGTTCACCAGGATTTGTGAAGTGGACAAGGCTTGGTTAGAAAAGCATCTATGTTTTTCGACAACAATTTTTGTGAAAGCCGAAATAAGTAACTAGCTGAAGAGTATTTATTATCCTAATCTCCAAATTTGCACACTTCTTACTGCTTTCCTGACAGGATGTTTTGGAGGACAGTGTGTCCCTCCCTTGAGGTCTAGACAGGACAGGGAATAGATCTTCATCCTTAAGAACTGGAGCCATTTTAAACAATGATGCACCTTTGATATGTGATTGTCTGCAGAGAAGAGGGGTATCAGCTACAGCACTTCCTCATATTGTGTACTCAGGAACACGTCACTAGGAAAGTATCAAATCTTTACAAAGTCCACATTGTAAACTGAACTCTGTGCAAAGCTGTAATTTATGAAAGCTCAATTTCTTGAAGACCTTTGTACTAATTAGTTTAAAACTCTACCCTTGCTTTGTAGATATAGTTTAGCAGGTTGCTTTATTCCATGTGACACAGCTGTTTTAAACTTAGCAAGATAAATGCTAAGGTGTTTGTTTGGATGGTGGGTTTTTTTGTTTGGTTTGTTTTTGTTTGCTTTTGTGTTTTCAGTTTTTTGTTTCTTTGTGGTTTTTTGGGGTTCTTTTGGTAGTATTTGGTTTTTTCCTTTTTCCCTTCCTTTTCCTTTCTCTTTTTTTGTCCCCCAATCATGACTCTTACATCCTTCACATCTGTATAGACTGACTGTTAGACAATTTTATAGCAGAACTAGAGAGCTGGATCGGTGAGGATTGTTTTGTTTTGTTTTTAAAGCTGTTTTCTGCTGAAGTCTTCTTGTGAACTTTCCTCTGTAGAGTAATTTCCTTCTGTCCTTATGGGGCTATGAGTTGGTGTTAGGTGAGTGCTGTTTCTGGATTACTTGCATTATTGCTGCCCAGTTTAAAAGAGTGTCATTAGTTTAATTTCAGTGGCATGGATGTAACATTTCAAGAACTATTTGACACAAGGAATGCGGGAGGTATCATGCCAGCTAATGCAGATGGGGCTTATTTGCTCACTGGCCTGCAAACTGAATTCTGAACCAGCAGTTTAATGTGTTTTCCCAGGTGAAGCACTCTGCTTATGGGGTCCAGAAAATCTGTCCTGAAGGTGTTCTCCAAAGAAGCTGAATCCCATTTGCGGCAAATGAATCCAAGCGGAGACAGACTTTGTCCAGGCAGAACTAACTCTCGTAACTTCATTACCCCATATATATATATACAGACTCTGGGCCCGAGCTACTGAGCCAAGCCAGATGTTTCTTATCCCCACACATACCACACACACCCAGGTGACTGCTTTCAGTCACAAAGAGCAATCATGCCTCAAACAGCTTTCTAGCTTGACCCTGTGATTCTTTTCACACACGCTAATTTAGGTCTGGCTAAGGACCACGAATTTTTGCTTCAGTATTTTATTCTTCTTTTATCATCCAGGTGGCTGATGTTGTCTGTCTAGCTGCTCCTATGCCCGTTTTACTGCCAACATGTAACACTCTTACAGATGAGTGCAAAGAGACTCTCTTTGTAAATTAAAATGAAATTATGAAGGGGGGTGTGTGTCGTGCTGTGGTGGTGATGATTTTTTCCTCCTAAGGTCTGAATGAACGTAAGTCTGATTTCTGATTACAAATAAAAGAGCTGCAAGAAGACCTAATGCAGTGGTTTGATAAGTGGTTAGCTCTTTTGTAAGTGGTTAGCTCTTTTGGGAGGAGGGTTGGGAATGAATATCAATTTTCATAAGAGGTTTGATTTTTCATGTTAAACAAAAAATCAAACAAACAAAAAGCTGCTTTATTCAGGCAGTAGACTCTACTCACCAGAATGACTGTTGAAACAAAATCATTCTTGATACACAAGCTGTAGACTTGCTTCAAAATAGAAGTTTCAAGTACTGGTACTTTTTAGGACTTTAGGCTTTAATTAAGAAGTGGTTGGCTTGCAGAAAACCACATGCCAACTTAAGCTAAGTGTGTAGAATTCTAATAGAAAAATGGTACAGTAATTAATAGTACCTAACAATTTCATCAGGGATGAAATTGTTTTTTAATTCTAAGTGAATTAGACATAATTTTGGTGCACTCATGGCAGTTGGAAGGCAAATCTTTTCCCTTTAAAGGGAGAAAAAAGAGGAAAAGGATAGGAGAGGAAATCATGGGAGACTCTTTGGATTAGATTTAATATTCACAGCATAGTGATGTGTTGACTACTGTGATGAAAACTTTCTGTTAGTACCTTCAGGGAGATGGGGAAGAGGGGATTATAGCTGTGACTTTCCTACTGAGAGCCTTTAATTTTTGTTTCTACAGAAATAAAGAGGACAGTTGTCCACTTCTGAGCCTTTCTGAATATAAATGTGATGTTGTCTTCCAGGGATTCTTTTTCTTTGTTTTTAGCTAAGAAGTGCTTTCTTTCCTCTGCTGTTTTTAATGGAACAGAAAATGGAGATGAAAAGGCATGAATTTTCCTTTAGGCTGGAGTTTGGAGAGATGCACTTGTCATCTGTTTCTCTGCTTTGCATGGGTTGTTGAGGATTGAAATCGATTGGGGCAGCAGGACTGGGAAACTGTGTTGGAAGAACTGGGTAGGACTGGTGTCATCACTTTACAAAGTACATATAGTACTAGTCCAAGCTCTTCTCTAACCCATCATCCCAAGCATAGGAGTGATTTGGATCAATTTAATTCTGGTGGCTTTTTGTGTGTGAATGAGGGAGTGAGATAAGACTGTAGAAAAGCCCAGTGTTATCTTGGAGTGAAACTCTCCAAGTTAAGCAAGCTGGAAGTCTGGCCCTAAGTCACATTTTATTATTAATATTAGGACTTTGGTTACTTGAAGACTGGTGGAAAGGGTTTCCCCCCAATACACACATATGCTTATAGGATAAATAGCTATAAGTGAACATGTTCAAAACATAACACTTTGGTGTATGTTTAAGTACTGATTGATGTTGTGGGTGGGTATTTCCTGATACTTAATGATGGTTTAGAAGAGTTAGTCATCATTGGCCAGGAAATACCAACTCCAGATTAGATCAAGTGCAGTTATCTAAAAGATATTTCAGTGTCCATCTGAACACATGGTACGTTGCCAGAGGCATTGTGTTCATAGTAACATCTTGTTTTGGTGTTCAGTTATAGAATAAGTAGTTGTATGGGGGTTTTGTGTGCTATAAATATGTCATCTTGAAGTCACTACCTCTGCTGCCACAGGTTTTAGGAAGTGGTTGGGCAGTGTTGCCTAAAACTTGATTCAAATTCTGTAACTGTAGAATCTTGGATTCTAAAATGAAAGAAAACTTACCATTTCTCACCCTCCCCCCTTGGCAACCACAATTGCCATCTATGTAAATTTTACAGTACTTCAGGTTGGTATTAAAACTGCATCTTTTCAGGTTGATCAGGTTCCCTTACACTGTCTGAATGGGAGTTCTGGTTTTGTGCTCTTAATCCAGTGTAGAAGCATTAGTTTGTACTTGGCATGACAGAATATATAAGTTTATTTAAGAAAAGTGGACAAAAATGCAGCGGCTGACCTATACCACTGTCAAACAACTCTGGTAGTTATAACCAAATGGGTGTTTTTTATGTTTTCTGACATTTTAAAAAAAAGTATTTCTAAGTATTTGTAGACCACTTTTCCAGAGATACTTATTCCAGATGTTTACTCCAGTCTTTACTGTCCGGATATTTGCTCCAGTCTTTACTTAAACCGTATTAACTGAATATTTTTGGGGAGTTGAGGGGGAATAAAAGCCACCAATGACTTCTGTAATTCTGTAAAATAGGCTGAAGCGAGAAATTCTGGGAGTGTCTTCCTGGCTACCTTTATCTCTAGTCTGCCTTTTGGTCTCTTTCCTTTTCAGGACAGGTGAATTTTTCTAGCTGTAATCTTGTGAAAACATATATTGGGACTTAGCTGTGTAATTCTAGGCTTCTATGCTTCCATTAAGTATTAAGCTGCTTTGGAATAGGCTGAAACTTCCTGCTGTCTAGGCTTGTAACTGTCTCATTAGTACACCTTGGGATCCTGTCTCTGCACAGTTGTTTTTTAGGTGTGCGCTGAAGAGTTAAAGTAGCTTTATCAGTCGCACGACAAACTTGGATGCCATGGGGGAAAGCAGGATTCATGAATAACTCTCAGTTCAGTTTATAGAACTAAATATATTACACAGTTTACATACCTGGGAGCAGATTTAAAATGTTTCACTCTGGACTTTACCCTGCTCCTTGTCAGCTGTTTTTTGCAAGTTTTCTTAGTTTTCACAGCTGGAGCTGGCAAAGCCTTGCATATGCCTTGAAGATGCAGAGGGAAATGAGGCATCTCCTGTGGAGAGCAAGCAACCTGTGGTGGCCCGTCCCACTGATGCAATTGCTCAGGCTTTGCAGAAAAGGCATGGTGTTTGCTGAGGTTGTTGTACCCAAGAGGAGGACTGTTTTTGCCTACTAAAACCCACTAGTTTCCATTCTCTGTCACAGAAGTTTGGACTTTATGAGGACATTAACTGCAGGAAAAGAAAAAAAGGGGTTCAGTAGATTATATTTTTAATTTTATATAGACAGTGTCAATGCTGCTTCTGGTGGAATGTAATAAATGTCAGTCATGGTATGCTGTGCTAGTTTCTGTAGCAGAATATAGCTACTGCTTCTGATTGAGTTGTCCTAATATATTATGATTGTAGGAGTCTGTTAGAAAATGTTTGCTTTGGAGTCAGGTTTCTCAGAACTGATTGTAGGTGCTACCAAACCTGTGCAAACCCAGGCAGCTGAAGATGGCTTTGGTTTGTGTGCACTGCCGTGTCTCACGAATCCAAGTTAGGTACCCTGCATGTAGCCTTTATTTTGAGGCCAGGTCCATTTGGTATAGGTTTCCCAGAAGTGTTTCAGTGTACCTGACCCAGGATGAAGGCTGTCCAGGCCCTTCCTGTTGTGTCTCACGTCTGTATACCTAATGTGAGGGGACGTGGGTGGTGAAGAGAATTTGCAGGGAGTGTCTCAGGGCAGCCTGTCCAGCAAAGCCTGTGTCACAGCCGCATTCTTACCTTGCGTTCTCGCTCTTGCAGAGCTTTACCTTTGCGTGCTCTGAATTTTGGAGAACTGTGTCATCTGGATTTATTTGCTGTAGTGTAACTGGCCAAGTCTGTGTGGGTAGTAATCTATGGACTCCTTAAAACAACAGACTTTTTTTTTTCAAATGGTAAGTAAAGTACTATGGGAACCATCAGTTTAATTCTGTAGGTAGAAGTGAATGTTTTGTAGTTTTCAAATCCTGGATGAACTGGATTCAAATTATTGAAGGAGGTATTTGTTAGCCCTCCTGTTTGAATTAGGTACAACAGGGTGCTCTCAGTCAGTTCTGCTTTCTTTGACCAGTTGTGTATGTGTTTATTCCCTGAACTAAGCTTGTGAACGTCCCCATCATTTCTTAAAAACTGAATACCTCTATCTTAAAACTTTGTGAGTTTTAAAATCTGAGAGATTCTATGAAAGATTATAAATTAATTGTGAGACATCCTCAGGAAGTTTACTCCTTTTTTAAATGTGTATCCTAATGTAGCTGAGAATATCTTGTAGAAGTGCTTTTCTAGTTCTCTGGACTCATCTCTACCTAAACCTTTTACTTTAGTTAGATCTTTACCTAGTACTTCTAATTGTATGCAGGGTGAGAATCTTTAACTGCTTATAGTACATTTAGAAAAGGTTACTAGTTGCTGGTATGTTGAAACAGTTTGAACATTTGAAATTTATTAAATATACACTGGGGTTTTTTACATTGTATTTAGTAGATACTTTTAAATGTTTCTTTGTTTTGAAGATTTGAGTCTTGCTCGAATTCGCTTTTAGACATCACCCTCATTAAGCTGATCCATAATGCTAATAATATTCAGACTTCTACTCGAAATCTATTTCTTCTGTGATGCCTGTCAATAATTCGCCACTGTAAAAGCTGGATAAGATGTCACTTAGCAATAGGTGTGCCAATGATGAAGTAATTTCTTTTTATTCATGTTTTAGTCCTTATGGACATAATCCATAGTCAGTAATACTGACACACACTGTCTGCTCCCATAATCTCTGAGTAACTATATCTACAAAAAACACATTGTTTCTTTTTGTTCTCATTCCCAAAATAATTGTAGGAAAGAGAAATAGTGCCAGAAGACTCAGTTCTGATTTTGCACCAGGGTGAGCATGGATTAACTTTGCATGATGATCATCAGCCTGGGATGCTTAGATTTCGCAGAGGTGTTCAGTCATGCCTCTTGCTGGTGCCTTGCTATTTATTCCCTTGGTACTTTCCCGAGTCTCCCTTCAAGCAGAAGGGGAGCTCTACTGAGAGCTTCATGTGCTGTAGCTATTTTAATTTTACCGACATAATGTGATATTATTATCCAGCAGGAAATGTAGCTTCCTGCTGTGAAGTCAAGACTATCCAATATTTTAGGAATGCTTTCTAACCTTCTTTCCAGCATCAGGGAGATTAGTGTGTCAAATAGCCCTGTCCTGCACTATCCCCACCCCTCTACCCCTTCAGGAAAAAAATTTACAAACTTGCTTTAGATGTCCTGACTTGTGAAATGTAAGATAATTTTTATTCTATTCAGATATTAATTGTTTCTTAAGTCCAGGGTGGCTTCTAGAAGAGGGCTGTAACAATACTGAAATTTTAAAACTCCTTCTTCGAGAAAAGATACTTAACTACAGAGAACATTTTGAAAAGTAAAAATATTCTTAGTAGAACAACCCTCTCCCCAAAATGAAACAAACAACCAACAAAAAAAGATTCAAGTAAGAGCAATTTAACTGCAAAAACTGGAGCAGATCATCTATGTTTATCTATAATATGATCCTATGTGTGGACAGATTTTAGGTATATTCTGTGAAGTTAATTTACATGTTAATTCAAAACTTTTGGGATTTTTTTTTGCCCTATTAATTAATAAGGAAGGATGGAATTGGCATATCTGATCAGCACTGATGTCCCAAGTCTTAACTTGCAGTATTTTAAAAATACCAGAACTATTAAAGATTAATCTCAGTTTTTCCAGAAATTACCACTAGATCAGGAATTACAGAAGTTCATTTTAATAAAGCATGTATTCACTCTGAGCGTGTTGTCAAGTCTGTAACCTGTATTTTTTTTTTTCACTGCAGAAGCAGGCTAGAAATGAGGCAGAACAAGTGCAAGTCTTACAGCCCCTCTCTGAGACAGAAAACATGGAAATGCCTCTTTCTGCAGAGTTTTGTTTGCAGTGCAAAACTGGAGCCTCTAGGGAGGATGCTGATGCTCCTTAGCCTGACAGTGTGACAAACACTTCATCCTTATGTCCTGTGTTACAGGGCTGTCTGCTACCAGATAATATGGGTTTTTTCACACATATTTTACCTGTTTTATCTAGAAAAGAGAAATTCAATAACAGAATTGTATGCATTGGTATGTAGTAGACAAGGGGAATTTGTAAGCCTCTGATTTTTTTCCACAGCCTTGTTTCTTGATTGCTCTCTTTTTGTGAGAGTTCAGAACATGCAGGCCGTATGCCTTAAAGTAGGGCATTTCCTGAATCTCTTCTTATTCCTTAATTTTGTATTGCTGAAACTTTGTGTGTAATTAGTATTTGGATCTCCTACATATGCCTGCAATCTCCTCCTGTATCTACAGAACTAGATATTTATAGCAAATCCACCTAAATGTATTATTCCAGTGGTGAGAAACTGACTCAGTGCACATTGTGATGCTTCCTGCGCCTACGTTGGTAACCAACTGTTGAGTTTTGGCATGCGTTGCATTCCTGGGTGTGGTTGTAGGACAATCCAAGATAACCTCAGTTGGCTTTGTTACAGCAGCTCGTTGCATTTCAGAAGTTCATGTTAGAGGCTATCAAAGCATTTAATTCCAGACTCTGAAGTTATTCTGTCACCTTCAGCTTCAGTTCTTTTTTGTAAGATTTGAGGGAGAGAGAAGTTATATGACTAATAAGAAAGGCCTGGTGTAGTTCACAAACTCAATACATATTGAATACATACATTTTTAAAATACTGAGTCATGGGAATAAAAATTTCTGTAGTTGTGGTGGCTTGTCAGTTTTAGGGTTTGCAATCCTGGGTATGCTGAATTTCATCCTATTCTTTCTGCTATAGTTTCATGGTTAAGGAGGTTTCATCTTGTAACACTAGTAAGTCTGCTTCCAGTCCGGATGGCTGCAGTGTTTAATCTTGAGAAGCTTCTAAAACACAAGTTAATGGACCAAGACAGGACTGACCCTCGAATTAAGCTTGACTACAGAAGAATCAAGTACAGTAAAGAAAATGAGGACTGAACATGGAAAAACCCACAGTAGCTGTCAGACATGATGTATGGACTGCAACCCCCTCTTGTGACAAGGAACTTCCAATAGGCAACGTGAATATGAGTGTACTGGAAACTGTTGTCACTTAATAACGTTGGCATTGCTCAAACTCAAGACTTGGAAAGGCCGAGGGAGTTTTGTCGGTTTGTGTAGTCTGACACTGTGTACTTTATAAAAATGTTTCTGTATAATCCCTATATAAACAATGCTGGTGGTGAAGTTCCAGTGGTTTCACAACAGAGAGAGGTGAGAAAGGAGAACCTGATTTTTGCGAATGTGGCCCCTTTCTTTGTAGAGTATTTTCTTATAGACTGTGAGGGAACAATAAGAATATAAGAATTCTAAATTTGTTAAAATACTTCATCTCTCCTTAATAAAAAAGGAGTGATTAAACTAGGCTGCCCTTAGAAATGATTGTGTTATTACTTTTGCAACTTGATAGATTTCATTGAAGAAGCCTTAGTTATTGAAAATATTGAGTATGGTAACTGAAGAACATGCTATTGCATTGATAATTGATCTTTTTGGGTGATATTTATGAGTTTATCAACTTTACCTGACCACTGCAAAATATCAGTTGGGTGTTACTCTTAAATGTGCTTAGTGTGAACTTTGAGGAAGGGTGGTTTGTGGCTTCCAACAGTACTTTTTGAGGCATGTGATTCAAATGCCTGTAGACACTTGATTAATTTTACTGTCATGAGACTAAGTTGGCCAGAGAAACATATGTAATAGCTACTTGGCTTTTTCTCCTCCTAGTTTATATAAGTTCTGTGATGTCGCCCTTTCTGAGTAGGAATCCAGCTTCTAAAGTCTCACTCTTGGCAAAGCTGAGTATTTATGCTTGTATTCAGAAGGGAAGGGTTTGTATAAATGCATCTCTATCTACAGTGGTTGAACTGCTATGGATGTCGAAAGAAACCTCTTCTAGCAGATGAGGAGTTCTGTAGTTCTTGTCTGAGAACTCTCTCCTTTTCCAAAAAATAATACCAGCAGAGGAGACCACTGCCTTTATGTCATGCTAGCGGTTTGTTTGGTGTGACGTGTGCAGCTCCAGAAAGCTGCAGGTAAGGTGCTGCTGTGTAGGTGATATCAGGGGGTGAAGTTTGAGCTGGGAAGATAGAGAACAAACCATAAGCAGAGTAGAAGGACAGCTCTGTAATAAAGATAATTGCAGTGTACCTAGTAGATGATCAGCCTTTGGAATTAAATCTGACCTTTAAGAAGTAATGCGAAGTACTTAACGCCCAGCAAGTGCTAGAAAATGTAAGTAGGGAGACCCAGTGCATTCTGATGGAGGCAGCCTTTGGTTTGGTAGTGCTTTGTAGATATATTTTTGTAAGACACTAGTTACCATCAGTTAACCAGGAGTGAAGATTGCTAAAGCTGCTGGAAGAATGGTGCAGTTTGAGTGGACTTCCTAAGTTCTGCCATGTGGACTGATATTTTCTGGCCAAGTGAAACGTATGACTTTGATAATGTCAAAGGGACATAAGCAGGGGTTATGGTCAAGATCCACTCTTGTGGAATTTGCCAGCAAGAAGGAATTATGACAATTCCTTCAGAAATCTGATTTTCCTAGAGTGGAGTAAGCTCACTTTCTACCTCAGTTCAGTACCTGTGTCACCAACTCACTATTTGTATGCCTTCCTTATAAGTTCTGTTTCTGTGAATGTAGTAAATAAGGTGAAGGTTAATGTACGTAGAGGAATTGTAATTAAGGAATGTATAATTGATTTGCTGTGAAGAAAGGTGGTGTTGTCTCCTACATAATTTTTGACATTCTAAATGATGTTATCCACATTGTCAATGTCGTATATGCTGCCTATTGTGTAAGGGAAAACTACACATTGTGTAAGGATTTACTTTTTAAAAGTTTTCTGGACTGTCCTTTTCACTGAATCCCTGTCATGCCTGCCCTGCTGCTGGGTGCCAGCTGTTACATTGCAGGCGTTTTTAGACTGCCTTCCTCTTCATCCTGTCTTCTGCTGCCAAGCTCTGTTGCCGCCCCAGGAGGCAGCTGTCTTTTGTGGAGGTAAGGTGATGTTCTCTCTACCAAGACGACTACACAAGGCACATTATTTCATCTGTCAACCTGGGCAGCAAGAGCAGCACAATTTCCTACTTGCCTGGACTGTAGAGCTCATACTGCTTCTGTGTCAAGCTCATCCATAACAGGAGTGAAATTTGTTGCTTGCCACTGTGACCCTCCATCGGCAGGCAACACACAATATGGCCATGGTAGAATCTGAATATATTATCCAGAGGAAACGCATTTGAGTGATGTCTTGGTTACTTTGGTCTGCCACTTGCTCTGTGCTGTGTCTGGTTTTTGAGGAGTGACTGGTAGCAGTGTGCTTTGCTGTAGATGTAGAAAGGCTGCCAATGGGTGCAGGATTTCAGGGTCCTTGGGCGATATTTCTGTCTGTGCTGAGCTTGAAGCTTCATTGATTGCTCTGATGGACATGAGAATGAAAACAATTTTTCCTTCTTATTTCCTGTTTGACTTTTCTTGGTCCTTTGCCAAGCAATTTAAAGTTGGAAAGATGACAGCTAGTCTATGATTCAAGAGGCTATTACAGCTGTGTGGTTTTCCAGCATGTGTTACTTATGGGCAGTGCACTTTTTGGAACTCTCTGCCATCGAACCGTATGTGTTGCAGTACATCATTGTAGCTGCTTTACTGCAGTCAACATTTCATTTAGAAAGGTGAGAGACATCTGTGGATTTCACAGATCCAACCCAGCTGAGGTCATTCAGTCAGACTGGTGTGTTCGTGAGGACTGCTGGCAGCACTGGAGCTGCTGAATTGCCACTGTTTTTGGCAGCCCTGCCTGTGCTCCTGGGTACTGACTCCTGGGCAGCCTGATCTCCCTCTGGGAGAACATGACCTGCTATGTAGCTGTGGGATATGTTTAACTTTCTGAAGGAGATGGAAGCATGATCCCATGTGTGATACACAGTATCCTACTTTGCTTAAGATCAAGACAGGAGTGAGAAAGGTAATTTCTATACCAATAAGAAAACAACTTACATCTGTAGTTCAGAGTGGTATTAATATTGGACTTTATTCCTGAGTTTGAACAGCTGTGACAAAAAAGCCAAATGCTCAATTTGTTCGAATAATGAATATCTTTGTCTTTTTTTCCGTGTCTCAGCTGGCCCCTTATTCTAAATAAAGTTAATAGATGCTCAGTTGCAGCACAATATACAATATTTCTGTAGCTCTTAGCGGTCCTAGCTGATGAAATGTGCTTTACTGATGGCTTGAGATATTTCTGAGTTAATTCAGCAGATATTGCTTTTGTAATAAAAGGCACTTTTTCATGCTCTTTTGCTGTTTTTCTTAAATGTACCATTTATTTACAGATCAGGGCTAAAATAAATGAAGTAGTTTAGAATCAGTTAGGTGGCAGAACTGTTCATAGCAACGGTGAAACAGGAGTTTTGTGAATGTGTTTGGGATTTTGGTATTCATGGAAATAGGTGAAAGTCTTAGCTCTTTGTATAGGTAAACTGGGACCCCAAAAAGGCAACACCAGCATTTTGAGATGCACGTCTAAACTTTGTCTTTTGAATTGGTCAACTGTTAAAGTGCAGTTGGATAAACTTCATCTCAGTAATAGGTGTTCTGTATCTTATTGCACTAAGAACACTTTTGATCTTAATTTCTAGATTCTGCAGACAATTTCAGTGGAATGCACATTCTGGCCTTTTCTTAACATTGATTTTGAGACGTGATGCAACTTGTGAAGAAAACACACATTCAAAGGCTCATTCTGGCTTTTAATGCATGTTTGTTTTTTTGTAGCAGAAGGTGTGTGCTGATCTTGAAAGAGATAATAAAACCTGTATGCTAACAGTTGAAATTCATGGGTAAGAGAAAGCTTACCCAGGAAAAAGTTGAATTAAGATCCCAATATTTTATCACGAGGAAAGTGGTAGAGTAAGACTGAATCCATTATACCCTAAGCCAAAGACTTGGCTTGTGTTCTGAACTACCATAGATTTAATTTTGACTAGAGGATAAAATGCTGATGTGAGTGCTTACAGTGTATTTGGTAGGTAAAGCAGTTCTACAAGTTTGGAGCAGTCTGTCTCAGGTAGTGAAATGAGATTTTACCCCACCCTGGAATATTATATTGGACTAACTGGTTTAAATATTGCTTATAGACTGAAATTAAGACCTCACTGTGGTCTTGGAAAACCAAATATGTTGACTAGATTGTTAGAGAATTGAACATGTTGCTTCCATGTTTTGATTAAAAAAAAAAAAACTTCATTGTCATGAAGGAATTTTGTAATGATTAATTTGATTTTAGGTGAAAAGGTTAGAAACTATCTCTTTGGATGTCTACAGAGTTATTTAGTTAGAAAAGTATATTTTCATTGTTAGGTATACTTAAAGTGGGTTTGTATAACTGAGCTGTGTTTTCAATGAGTTTAATGGGAGTATAAATAACCAGTTCGGAGTGGGACCCCTGGATTTATAGATGTCTCAGGCTTTATGTGATAATTCTCACCGAGCATGTAATTGTGGATTCATGATACATTATTGCTGATTACCAAAAATGTGTTACTAATTTTAGTGATCATCATGAAATCTGGTAATTTCTGTGAAAGGAAATGTCTCAGAGATTACTATCAGTGTTTAAAAAACAGTGCCTGTGAGATTTAGTAGCAATAGCAGTTAAATTCCTATCTCCTGTCTCCATAAAGACCAACGTTGTGAGGATTACTATCCTCACAAGCAAAAGGCTTTAAATGCCAAGTGATAGGAAGAGGGAGTGGGGAGGGAAGTATGCATCTGTTTATAATAGCTAGTGTTAAAAATGTGACTTGGGAGTTCTTCCAAAAAATCCAAAACCTTAAATGCAGTATGATTGGTCTTTTTATACCGTAATTTTTTTTGACCAGTAAAATCTACCACCCAAATCCTCCCCAGTTCCACTGAGGAAAATCCAGCCTTGACTGGAGTTGTTGCAAATCGGTATAATGGTGTAATAATTCCAGATTGTGGCATTGTTCTTTAAAAGAAACACTTGAAATAATCTAAAAATCCATTGTCTTTTTAGGTACAGGGAGAAAAGGACGTAAGTTCTCAGATGAAACCTTTTATAGCCCCTATTGGACTTGACCTTATCATCTCTCTTTTTTTTTCAGCCCATAGCTTCATATTTTTTATAACCATGGAATCAAGGTTATAGTTTCAAGCGAGAAGGATTTTGAGAGAGGGATTTTTAAGAAAACTATTATTGCAGAACCTGAGGGGAAAAAAACCAAAACGTAAGTCACCAAGTCATTGTATTCTTGCTATTGTTGTATGAACTTCATGTTCTGATAACTGATTCTACCATACTTGGGTTTGGGGATTTTTTTTGCACAAAATTACACAGATCAGGATTTTATTAAGGTAAATGCTTATAAAACATATTTCTTCAGTTATGTTGCTATATGTAATTTTCAAAATCACTAAGTGTGCCACGAAAGTTGTGCTTGGATCTTAAGGCTTTTCAATAAGCAGACACAGGAACCATTAGGCATGAAATGAGGTTTTACTTATGTCTAATCATAAGGAATGCTAGTTGTCTATGTACAAAATTCCAGAAAGCTGGAATTGTGTTAGAATACCCTATTTAGAGACCTCTCATAGGGACTATGGTAACAGATTCCTTAGATGTTGTGTGAATTCTTCTGTGGGTGATGAAACATGTGGCTTGTATTAGCACCCTAGAGAGGGTGCAAAATATTTTTTAAGGTATTTAACTGGTGAGGGAATTCAGAAAGCATTGCATCCTGTGTGCCTAAAAGAATTTATAGCTTGTATCTGTCTGGCTTTGTTAAGCTAGCTTCTGATTTGATTATGTTTGTGTAAAAGGGATTTGGGAAATAATCATGCTAGTTCCTTGTAATATTTTGTGAAGAGTTATTATGAGAAAAGAGTTATGGAAAACTCAAAACTTGCACTGGACAGGTGTACAAATGTTAATTTTAATTCCTAATATAATAAATAAGATTTGTGTGAAGAAAAATTTATGTTCTTACAAGTCAGCCGTAGTTGCTATGGTGGACACAAGAGTGGCTTCTGTAAGAAGTTTCTGCCCATGTTTATGTGAACTTTTTGTGTTGTTAGGCTTAATAAAGGATGATCAAATGATTTTCTGATGTTCTGACAGCCAGAAAAAGTTGCTGCATCCTTCCTCTAGGCTCATTTTTATGAACAAAACCTGCCATTTCCCACAAAAGCATGTTGCAAAGCCTTCAGAATTTCACTTTGAGTTACAAATGAATATTAAAATGCCTTTTGTGGCACTCACCCTTCTTCTTGGCATTGGCTGCAGTCACAATTTAGCGTGAACAAGCTGAGGAAAATGCACAGATAAAAGGACCTTAATTATATTTATCTAACTGTTGGAGGATGGGAGCGATTGAAGCGTCTTGGACTGCCATGTAACAGCTGCCAGGCAGTGACTGACTGAAGTGCTTGGGCCCACTGCAGTAATGGTATAACAAGGAGTTATCTGTCATTCTGCGAATGACAAACTTTGTGGCAGTTTAGGCTTTCATTTTGTAATTGAGGTTGACTAGTGCACCCATGGGTTGTTGCCACAGTAATTCAAATTTTGTGAGCTATCTGGAATATACGAATTCATTTCATTTGAATGTCTTGAGCTATAGAAACTTCTCCTTCTGTGGGTTTGGGAAAGGGAGATCCTTGCCACCTGTAGTGAACCAGCTCTTGGTGGTCCAGACGTAGCTGTGAGCTAACAACTCTGCGGTGGTGCTGTGACAGCTGTGACATGGGGGTTTGGGCAGCTGAATTGGCTGTGAAGGGACACTGGCTCGTGAGTTGTACTGGTTCACAACAAAGGCTCCATAGCACAGTAATTCTCTTGATACAGTGTTGGATCCCAAGGAAGAATAGAAGGTTAAGACAGACATGAAGTAAGACTTCCCAGCTGGTCAGATTGGACTGGGTGATTTCCTGAATGGAAGGCTGCACCTCCACTATAGCCTTTGGAAGTTTTGATCAAATAATTAAACTCTCTGTGTGTGTTTTTTAATCCCTTTTTTTTTTTAGTTTGTAACATTTCCCAGAGCTAGGAATTGTGCAAGTTAATTCTGTATCATGAGGAAATATCCTTTTATTGAAACCTGGGCTGCTGGAGAATTCTATTGTTTTTTGTTGTTTCTGCAACATAAGAACTGGAAAATCGTAATTTAATTTTCTAACATGTGTGATACTATAGTTTTTCTGTCTTTCCCCACTAGCAAATTGCTTTTCTGAGGTGAAGACTTTTGATGTATCTAATATGTCCTTGAACAGAAGGTGTTGATATAGTCCTTGCTATCCTTGTTACCTTCCTGTGCCTCTCAGGTCTTGGATTTGGGTGATCAAGGGACATGTTTTTCTGCTCTTTCAGCCCTTTTTGTACTCTTTTTAATATCTAATTTCATTTCAAAATTCAGCATATATTTGTAAGGATACCTTTTAAACTGAGATGTTTGTGTTTGAAAACCATTGAATTGTCTGATATGTATCTGCCTTAATGTAAATGATTCACTTGGAAATGATGTGCCTTGATTAGTTAAAATTCTTCACATGTGTGCAGATGAGCTGCAAAGCAAAATGACTTGAACATCTTTCCACAAGGCATGGCTAGTGTTTCTTTGCTAAACATTTACTTATTTTCAGTTATTGTAGATAATATAGTTCAATTAGCTTTGTATCACATAAAGTGTTTAAGAGACCTGCTTTACACTGGTGACTGACAGTCTGCAGGGTATTTTTAGGGTGAACCTACAAAACAAGAGGATTACTGCCTTATATATCTGCACTTAAACCTCTTAGCATATTCTATAGGACCATAGTCAGAGCTTGTAGTTGCTGTGGTGTCCGATGAATTGGTACATTTGCTTTAGAATAGTTATTGATGGAGATAATGAGTCTTGCTTGCTTTCATTTGCTGAACTTTAGTTTGTGAGAGGCAAATTATTTCTCTTACAACTGCTGGAATGAGCATTGCATATCTTTAGGAATAACTTCTGCCTTGCAATGATCAAACTTGTATTTTTGTGAGAGTTTAAGAGTCTGAGTGTTTGCTGTGGTGGTATTTCTGTTACATAACGTTGTGGAATACTGAGTACTGTATTTAATTGATGCAGTCTGGGGCTATTTATGTTTGAAAAGTCTAGCTTATTTTACAAAATCCTAGAGGATAGGGCCTCTAGTAGCTGAATGTTTTAGCCCCACAGTTGTTAACAGTGTATTGCAGTACAGCTCATTATTTCATTTCCTGGTATTTCATAAGCTGTCTGCAATTTTTGTTTAACTCTGGCTTTTGCCAGTAAGATGTTGCTGTCATAACACTGTTTTTTCCTCTCCTTCCACCCTCATCCATGGTACAAATAGACTTGTTAAAGTGCTCTGGAAACAGCTGTGGTGTGCTCTCATGATACCTTAGCTCAGGTATGAGACAGCAAGATATGTGATGGGTTTGAGAGGATGGTTAGTACCTCACAGCTTATGGTGACAATGCATCACGATTTCTAAAAATGCTGTCAGAGACATAATTGTCACAGCTCTGACCTCTTTGGTCTTATATAAATATTTTGAGGTTTCAATTTCTGTTGTGTTTTCAAAGTATGATCTAAATATTACTTTCACTGCTGGAAGGTGAGTTTTCTACATCTGGTATATTTGTTTCAGTAGTCTTTTAATTATGTATCCAATACTTTGTTTATCTCCAAAAGGAAAATCCCCTTCATTTGAATTCTAAATAATAACGATAACAACAACAAAATGTATTTATTCGCTCAACAAATGAAGAAATGCTTCACCTTTATGCATATTTTGATGTCTTAGAATGCTTACTTGTAGTGTTGTATTATTAGATCATAATTGGGTAATGAAAGGGTAAATGGGTTGGAAAGCCATGTGGTGAATAATGTGGTTAGTCATACTGGATTGTGAAAGCAGGACTGTTAACGTTTTAGTGAGCATGCTCCTATGGTTACATGCCTTCATTTGCTTCAGTGTGACAGTGCTGGATTTAATTAGATTTTATGGGATCTAAACTTACAAAAAGGCTCAAAGTTCTGCATTCAAAATCTGACACATGAGGTGACCTTTTCTTCCTTAGAAGATAAGGGTACTCTGTGTTCTTGTGCTGGTGAATAATTGCAGAGAAGCTGTTGCAGGGCAATTGCAGCAAGTTTTGGCTAACCTTTGCAGTAGGCTTGGAGAGATAGGACATTACATGTTTTTGTACTGTGTAAGTGGGAGAGGAGGGGAGGCCGTTTGTTTAGCAGCAATGCTTAAAAAGGATTTTTCAGAAAAGTAAAACTCCATTCTGGCAGCTTCATAATAGACAGGGGCAGACTATTTACCTTGGCAGCAATCGACTTGCTTTCCTAGCCTGCCTCTTTGTTGTAAATGAAATGTTCTTACGTTGTCGTCTTAAATTTAGGGATTCAAACTGTACATTAGAAAGCAAAATAGATCTAAGTGTTTTGAACTGCTTCTTTCTTATTTGTGCTTGTACTGCAGGTAGGCCTGCCAACCCCAAATATCATCCCAAGAAAATGACCTGAAACAAGCATATTTCCTTGCTGATGTCCTAGTGTCCTGGTTATAGCCAAGATCTACAATAACGCTGAAGTGTCAGCAGGGAACTGACTTTTATAGGAAAAAGAAATGTGGAATACTCCTCTGGAATACAGAAGTGTGGGCTGTGTGTATTTCCTGATGCAGACCCTTATGGATTTTGTAATAAGATTCAAATTTTGATAATGCTCAAAAGATAGCTGTTAACCATTAGCCTGTGAGCAGGTGTGACCAGGTTGTACTTGCACAACAACTCAGAGCCACTGAGTTTTCTAAGGATACAGGTCTTCGCAGCCATGCAGAGGAATGTTTTCTGAAGTGTTTTCCTGGTAAGGAGGTTAGGTAAACACGTTTTTTTCAATGAAATTAAGATAATTTGCATGTCTTCTTAGGTCTGAAGTATCAGGTAGCTTTGGCAGGAAAAATGCATCTTGATTCAGAAACCTTTGATGTCAAGAAATGCCTGCTATTTGTTATGCGAAATCCACATTAGAGATGGATGATCTTGCTCTAGGTTTCAGGCTCTTTTTGGCTTGTTCCTTCATCAGTGTTAGGTGCATTTCACTGGGGAAGAGCACATAGGAGCTGATAGTTGTGCATTTGCTTATACTTCACCTGTGTGTGTCCAGCAGGCAATAGAGGTGTGAATGAGGCTTCTTTGTTGTGGTTTTTTTTTTTTTTAATTACTTAATCTGATAGTAACATGTTAATTGAATTAGTTTTATGATGGAGGTTTGTAAATTTTAGAGTGGTCCCTATAACACATTGTTCTTAAAACTATATTTCCCTGCTGTTTGAAATGCATACTTCTAGGAATTTGATTCAAGTGTCTGCTACTGCTGGTGGTTCAGGCTTGCAAGAGGACTTTGTACTATAAATCAGGAGGATGGAACTCCGGGGGTGGGGAAAGTGGGGAGGCGGGTGTTCCCTCCTGCCCCCAGGTACTCTGTATTTGTTGCAAGCAGAGGGTACTTTGCCCTTATTTGACCTATGACTTTCTTTTTTCTAAATTAGTAAAGTAAATAGGAAGCAGTATTAAATTCTGAAAGAAAACAAAAGTAATCCCAAACCCTTTGAATGTTTTTTTAAAAAACTGGCTGAAGACTAAATACTAGTTTTTGTCCTTTTCCATTGCAAACAGAAAAGATAACAGATAACTGAATGCAGATTAAATAACCTTTGTGAAGGCTAGAGTTCAGAAGAAAGATTAAAAAATGGGTTTGTGCTTTTTCTTTGTCCTCGGTGTTGAAACTGTAAGTGGTTGCTTAGGGTGAAATATGTAGTATGCCCTGGCTTAAAATCTAAGCACTTAAATTTATGGACACAATTCAGGTACTCATATTGTCCTTCTGCCCTGCAGATTCTATAGCTTGGATCCCCTTGTAGCTGCAACTGCTATACAAAAAACATTCATGCATAATCTAAATGAACAGCTTACCTAAAGGTAAGGGGAAACATGGGTAAACTGTTGCAAGGTAAGCTGAGCTCCACATTTGCATCATCAGCAGCTTTCACCTGATCTAACTTCAGTTAATATGAAAGTACCCATCTCTCACTGAAGGGTAAATTGCTGGCTTGTGCTTACTGAAGGGTAAAAGTGAACACACTTGTACAGCAGAGCAGCTAGCAAGACATGAATTAACATGCTGGTTTATCTTGCAGTAATTTGTTCTGCAGCCATAACCTGACGATGCATAAGCCAGTGAAACCAAGGGTGCTTCAACACGCATTTTTATCGGTGACAATGTTGTTTCTGTCTCTGTTTCTGACAACTCTGCCTCTGAGCTGTCAGTGGACTGATACAGGCGTAAATGGTAGCTTTTCTGCTGGTCAAAAGAATAATAGTGCTAAAGCTCTCCTTAAATTGGCTTAGGAGTTCTGTTTCCAAAATATAACAATTTGCATAAAAATAAATGGCAACAGAAATTTTAAAACTCACTTGTCTTTTTGATGCCTTTTGTAGGTGCTTGTATGGTGCTTTGGGAACTGGTCTAATGTTCAGTCTCATATTGTAATCTCTTGGATTGCAAAAGTGATGAAGGTCTTCATGTTGTGTAGGTGGTTTTGTTTTGGTTTTTTTCTCCAGTGGACATGACCATTCAAATATTGAGCCGTTCTGCAGTAAGCTGCCTGTTAGAGATAACCTTGAAATGTACCAGGACCCAAAGTGGCTCTGTTTCCTCTTTTCTCCAGAAGATCTCAGTGCTTTCAGTCTTTGTTAGCAGTTTGTCTCTGATGTAATGTTATGTTTTGTGATTTAATTAGATTTTGAGTTCCCTGTCTTGGCTTCTCACCAGGTTTATCTTCAAATACTGTTTTTCCATTGTCGTCTCACTCTCTGGGTCCAAGCTGGATTTGTAAAAGTGAAAAAGAAATAGTAGTTTTGGTGGTTTGATTTATTTCTTCTTGAGTGATTTTAAAATACTTTTAATCAGAGGACAAAACCAAGTTGCTAAATATAAAAATGTCAGAGACAGATAACTTTCATCTTACATAATCCCAAAACAGTATAGAACTTTGTACAATATCAGTGATGCTGTCTGTTTAGTAGAAAATATCCTGATAGCTTGTTGCAGTCTAGGCTGGTGTCTGTTGTGTTAGCAAGCATGCTATGCTTGTATGGAAATGCAAAGAATTCAAGTAAAAAACTCTCACTCATCTTTCTTTAGAGCGCAGGGGTTTTGAGCTCCAGACAAAATTAGTAAAAATTTCAGCTCTTAAATTGTAGCAAGTCATGTGCTTCTCTCCTAAATCCTCAAATACTCAGCCTGTGTGAATTGTTCTACTTAACACTTTCCCATCAGATGACAGTTCTAGTTATATGGGGCAGACACGCATGTTATCAGCAAATTAGGTGCTTGTAGGACAGACTGCTTTGCAGCCTGCTCATAAGTCTTTGCATTTCAGAAAACTCAGGTGTGGGCATTGGAGAGAGCTCGCTGGTTGCCTGACCAGAAATTAATTTTGCTATTTGCCAGCGTTTCTATCAAATAGAATAAGCTATTTTTCAATTGCTTGTTGCCAGTGTGACCTCAAAATTGGAACATGTAGGAAAATGGGTTTGTTTTTCATTGAAAGGGAAATACTTTGGGCAAAATGCAACTTCAGCTTCTCATAGAAAGTGTAGTTGAGGAACTCCTATTCTCATCCTCCCCCGTGGATTGAGATTCCTGGTCAGAATAAATGACTGATAAGGCACCAGTCTCATGGACAAAAGCAATGCCCAGGAGGGAGAAGTCCTACAGAATGCTCACATAAGCAAATGTTATGATAAGACAATTAGACTGCGGTTTTTCACAGGTGATGCAGTGGCTGTGTGCTGTTCTCAGGTCTTGTTTCATTGTTCACTGAAGTTTTCTAGACTCAGAGTTACCTTGAAATTTGAAACTGGCACATTAGTCTTACTGCATCTGACTGTATTGGTTTAAGGGTCTGTTACCCCTTTTGGCAGAATGGAGTATCCGTGCCCGTTTCTCACTCTTCGAGTGCAGGGTCAGGCAGCTGGGCTGTGGGCCATGCACTGGCCACACTCCTATGCTCTTCACTGAAGCAGCTGGAGCAGCAGTTTTGCTCATCATGCTGTGGCACTGCCAGTCTGCAGCAGGGGCAAGAGTGTGTGTCTGTCCTTGTGAGCTGCAGGACGTGTATAATGTGTTCTGTTTCCTTTAGACTGAGTGGTGCCTAGACTCCTCCATCTGCAGTTTGTAGAGCAAAATACATAACTATATTGCTATAATGCCTCTCTAAGCCTTAATGGAGAATAAATCCTTGCAACTCCTCTTAAAACTCAGAGGATTGGCTTTGCACGTTCAAAGATTTTAAAATGGCTCTTGGCTTGTAAAATAAAGAAACCCTGTTTATAGAGAAGTGTTGTGGTTTAGCCCCAGATGGCGACTAAGCCTCACACAACTGCTTGCTCATTTGCCATGATGGGATGGGGGAGAGAATCAGAAGAGCAAAAGTGAGAAAAAGTTGAGATAAAGACAGTTTAATAGGTAAAACAAAAGCTAAAAAAAAAGGCAAGCAAAGAGAAAAAAGAATTCATTCAACTGCTTCCCGTGGGCAGGCCAGGTGTTCAGCGATCCCCAGGAAGGCAGGGCTCCGTCACATGTAGTGGTTACTTGGGAAGACAAACACCATTGCTCCAAATGTCCCCGCTTCCTTCTTTCTTCCCCCAACTTTTACATGTCGAGCATGATGCCATATGGTATGGAATATCCCTGTGGTCAGCTGGAGTCAGCTGTCCCAGCTGTGTCCCCTCACAACTTTTTGTACCCTGCAGCCCATTCAATGGTAGGGTGGGGTGAGAAGCAGAGAAGACCTTGATTCAGTATAAACACTCTTTAGCAACAACTAAAACATCAGTGTGTTATCAACATTATTCTCAGCCTAAATCCAAAACACAGCACTGTACCAGCTACTAGGAAGAAAATTAACTCTGTCCCAGCTGAAAGCAGGAGAGAGTTGCTGCTTCAGCTTGTTCAGTGGTAAGAAATGTGCATGGTTTTTATTTTGCACATATGTTCTAACCTCTGAATCTGCCTAAGTAAATTTAGGAAAATATTTTAGGTTACTAGTAATGTCAGGCATTTTGCAGCTATGAGGGAATGAAGTTAACACTTCTTTATAACTAGATAATTTTGACTGAGAATCCTTGAGCAACTTCCTATCCCCGCCCTTACACTGAATATTGAGTCTTTTTATTAGTAATAATTTCTCCAATAGTGTCTTGGCTAATTGTAGTTTGAATCCAATAAGGATGAGCATGTCTGAACTGGCTTGTTATATAGAAATTGATACATAAGAGAATAGTGTATAAAAAGCTTCAAATTCTAAGCTTTGGAAGTGTGATTACAGAACTATTTTCCCCTTTTAAAGAAGTTCATTTCTCATTTAAATGTAAGAACTTCTACCAGTAGACTAAGCAAGGGCTGGACTGTTCCACTTAGTAAAAGCATGAAACTCTCTCTCATACTTAAAGAACAGCAGAAGCACCTAATTTAGGAGCAGTTTTAGAGCTATGAATCCTTGCCTTGCATGAGTGCCTTGTAAGCTTGTGCTACTGTTGTCCTGCTTGGTTGCTTTAGGTAGGTGTTCAAATTTGGGGAGACAGGTTTTCATGCTCATCACTCTTTAGAGCCTCTCCTTCGTCTATTTTAGGTAATCTTATGCTCCTAGTAATAGTTATTTCTGGGTCTAATGTTTCAGTTGCTGTGGAAAGTTACTTAACAAATAATGTGGATTTGTGTTTTCTGCTTTGAATTGAATATCTGACTTTTCTCTGAATCATTGTTCAAAATATTCTCCTTTCACAGGTACTTCTGTTCATCTTTGCAAAAGCTCAGATTTTTCACAGGGACATTTGTCATGATAGTGGTTGACCCAAAGTGGCTAAATGTGTGTTTGGTACCTATTGGCAGTATTCTTTTTTTTCTTCTTCTAGGACGTGAAAATCTGAGAAATGAACAAATTACGGCAAAGCTTTAGGAGAAAGAAAGATGTCTATGTCCCAGAGGCCAGCAGGCCCCATCAGTGGCAGACTGATGAAGAAGGCGTTCGTACTGGCAAGTGTAGTTTTCCTGTTAAGGTAAGAGTTTCTGCCTTTCTTTTGGGTATCCATGAGGTACTCTTGCTGTGAATTATAATTTGGGGGTTTTTCGGCAAGCATAACCAGCAGCATGCTTCGTTACACACTTGTTTTACAGTCAGCTCTCGTTGCAAAGGATATGGCTTTTTTATTAAAACCAGGTGACTCGTGTAACAAGTGCCTCGGAAAATCAGTGTGAGATATCCTACATTGTTATCTACTTGAAATAAATCAGGTAGCTAGGCAGAGGAATAATACAATATTTGTCTTCCTTTTTCTGGAAGAGCAGAAATGATAGACCTCTTGAACTGCATGGAAAGGTACTCACTCTATGTTGATAGTGTAGTTGCAGTTATGATTTGACTTGTAGGGTAAGTGGTGGGTTGTGATTGGAAAGCAGTCCTTCCTCTTGATAATTGAAAACATTGTCAAGTAACACCTGGAGTTTTGACCAGTGCATGAGGTTAGAAGCACTTGCTAACTTCTGAGAATGCCTTCTGTGCTACAATTTAGTGTGTGTTTATTTTACAGACTATTAATACACATGAAACTGAAATTACCTTTTTGAATTCTGATAACTTCTTCCAGATTATGAGAGTATTACAAATAGGTATTTTCTTTTCTTTGTCCAATTCTGCTTCCCCCCCCTTTTTAAGAAACTGTATTTTAATATTTTAGAATAATATTTAATATTAATACTTAAGAAATACTGTAATAGAAATGAGTATAAAATTTAAGGTGTCTTGTTCCATATACTCCCCTTGTAATCAAAAGTTTTCTCCTAAAGGTACACTAATACTAGATCTACAATAAATTGGAAGCAGATGACACTTGGGGAAAGCTAATGGATTAAATATGTATGTACAAGGAACACGGTCTATGGTTCTGATACCTAAGGACCTTTTATTAATTTTTATCTTTATTATGCTTAAAGTAATTCTGTCTGGTAGTTAAACATGTGATGTTGCTAGGTGGAACTCTTGAAACTGACTGTTTCATATTTTTGTGAAGCTGTGGGTTTGTGCACATATATAGTAAGTTTGAAGTAACTTTCACACTAGGTTATGCTCTATTGTAGTTGCTTTTACATATACTCAAGTGTGTACAACATTTCTCCTATGTTGTGATTGCTTGCTTATTTGTCTTTGTCTTGTGTTATTTTTCTGCTAAAAGGAAGGAACTGTAATTTAGTACTAAACAGAGATGGTGTTTTGCCAAAGCTTTGAAAGTAACTGCTCTGTGATTAAGGTTTAACACAGTCTAGGAGAGAAAAGAGTTGTAAGTTTGAGGATGGTTATTTTTTCATAATTTAGGTATTATACAGGGTGAAAAGCAACGTACTCAATTTCTAGGCATTAAGTTTTATTCAAACTTTTTCAATCCTTTACTGAACACAAAGGGTGTGAACCGCTGCTCGCTGTTTAAAGACTGACTTTTTTTTAAAACTCTCAGTCAGGACTTGCACTTCTAATGACAAATGCTTCCTGTATTAAATAAAGCATTCATCTATTCTGGGCACATGTACCCAAAGTCAAAAAAAGGTTTTGAGCTATTCTGTGCTGAAAAGGCATAGAAATGGATGAATCTTTGCATCCTGTCATCATAGTGGGACTTATTTACACTTATTAGTCCACTTTTAGTTGGAATTCACTGAATTAATTTAATTTGTTCTTTGGAAAAAATACTCTAAGCTGAACACATCTCTACATATGTTTCTTGGTTTGGTCAGAATGGTAAACTATTAATATTTAAAGAATTTGCAATTAGATGAAAACTTAAATTCAGAACAATTTGATATTAAGAGGCGTTATACCTTATTTGATTAGAATTTATCATCCAAAATACTGTGCCTTGCTATGGACAAAGTGGAAATTTTTATTAGGCTTGAGAGGCAAAGTGTGTGTTAACTGGTGTTTAATAGATACAGACAGGAAGTTTGCCATTGTGAGTGAACAAGATAAACCAGATGTAGAGTCATCGGTTTAGTGGGTGGCACTATATTTTGCTCACAGAAAGAATAGAACTTTGTCCTATTGAAGAAGAGTATCCTGTTACGCTGTTCTTGGGTATTCTTTTGAAATTCATACATTCCAGGAAAAGTATGCCGTCTCCTATGTCCTTAAATGTCTGATGGGGTGACTTTTCTTCCTGATGCTTCTCAATGAAGCAGGATAAATTGAGATATTTTGGGGAAAATGGTTAATGAATAAGAGTGCATTCAAATCTGAAAGATGGTAAAAATGCCTTAATTTTCTTCATGTTCCTCAGTGGGAATTCCAGAGTGGTCTGTTGCCTGTAATGTAGCTGCTCAACCACAGTTTAATAGTTGCTGGGTGGTGTCTGTTCTTATTCATTATGAACTGCCTTGCCCACTCCCTAAAAATCATCATCTATAAGTCTTTGGAGCTCAAAGTGTAACTGAGTGGCAAGACCAGAGTCTGGCTTTTGCAGGGATTATGAAAATTTTACCTGTGCTCAGTGAAGACCTGAGAATTGTTAATAAATATTCTGCAGCTGTCTGTAAGGTTTTCTGTTTGAAAGTAAAGTACACGAAACTAATGTAGTAGTGGCTGTGCTTGTTTCTCCTAATGCTGCTATTTTATTTAGGTAAGACTAATATTCTCTTCTTTTTTTTTTATTTTTTTCCTCGAGAGAGAGGAGACTTGTGCAAGTGTTAGGGAACATTTGCTCTCAGTTTCTCTTGTAAAAGAAAAAGACCAAGATATATGTCACTCTCTTAAGTTGGTTTGTGTTTTAACTTCTTGCCTTTGGGCATTTATATTTTGCCGAGAGCTGGGATGTTTGTAGAGTGCTAGCGCAGATTTATCCTTTTCTAGACATTACAGAACACGTGGAAGCACTTTGCAAGTCATGTTGCAAATAGGATTTCATCCTGCCTCCAGGCTTCACTCCATTAGTGTTGGACAGGGTCTCCAGTAGCTTTGAGGATGCTGTACTGCAAGCACATTTAATGTTATTGAAAGGTTTTCTATGTTGGCATGGTTCTTGAAGCTCTTCCTGTGCTATGTCCACACTGATCCTTATTGTTAAAGTCCTTAAGTGTGCTGTTGAATTTTGAACAAATCTGATAAACCTATGGATTGCCTTTGTTTTGGTAGAGAAGATGCTCTGTGGAAAGTGTTGGTAAAGCCTATCATGTTGTTGCTTTAAAATTCGGGGCAGTGGATTTGACGCATGGTTGGTTCTTTCCAGTGCTGTGCTCATAAATTTGGAGATGGTGATAATCATGGGTGTGTACTGTTACTTTAAGACAATGACACTCTTTTTTAACTCTGTTTAACAGTCTGTTTTTCCACTAGTTGGTGAGGCTGTGTTATGTGTAACCAGCTACTGATCATATTTTCTCAGTGATCTTCATGTGTGTTGAGGTATTTACAGATAGTTGTTCTCTGTGTTGGAATTCTGACCATACTTGTGGTGGTAATCTGACACATTCAAAGTAGGACTGTGCAACGACTACTGACTTTCCTGTAATGTTCTTCTGTGTAAACTGCTTCGAATGCACGTTGAAAGATGCTGGAGTGATGACTGAATGGGTTTTTTGCACTCCACTGCATCAGCAGAGACAGGTACCTGTCTGTCAGCAAAGGTATGAAAAAGATGTGTTTAGAAAAGTGTGACTTGCAGACTTTTGCTATTCCATTAGGAACCTAAATAGTGTTGCTCTCCTAACTTCGGTGGTGTTGGAAACATGATACATTGCAGCTTTTATAGATGTACAAGAGTTACCCTGTTATTAAATGGTGCACTGGTACATCTGCTGGAAAATCTGTGCAGAAGAGTATTTTCAGGGGGAAATTCTTTTTTCCACTGTCCTAACAAACTGAAAAGTAAATACTGTGTTTCAGTAGCGAATCCTTCCTCTGAGAGGAAAACTGTGCCAGATACATGCAAGACATAGGGGCCTTAGATGAAGACATTGTATTTTAAACTATTCAGAAGTGTATTATACTAACAGACATTGCAGCTGTGCTTATCAGTGCTATAATTTATTTCTACACAATTGTATACATCACAATTGCAAAAAAATTGAAGTTCATTGACATATACATTTTCAAACTTGCTTTCTTGCTCCAGACACTACCTCACTGAGAACATGCAGCTGTTCTATGTTATAATGACTAAAATATTTGACACTAGGGCTTCTTTTGTCTGAAATGCCTTTTCGAGTGTCCCTCTGGGTAAGTGGTTTTCATTCATACAAATGTACTTTAGAGTAACTGGCCTGTGAAATTTATATCAGAAAAATTAGGTCATTTCCTTCTACCTAACAGAACTAAACAAACCAAATATTTGCAAATTCTTAGTGGTTCTAACCAACTGGACATGTTAAACAGAATATTAACAGCTGATTGTTGTGGTTGTAGAAGACACAACAGTTGTGTGCATTTTGGATAACTTACTGTCACTGTCATGTTTTTGGTGGTCGGTCTCCTTTGACTTTAAGGTATCTAAAGCTACTGTTGCCTATAGGCTGCAAGTTTACTTGTATTTTTTTATTCTGTTTATTCCAGCTGAAAGACTAGGTATATCAGTGAAAAAAGCCCATGTGGGAGAGTTACAAACCACCTTTCTATCTCTGAAGTCCAGGGTTTTCTTCTGAGTGCCTGCTATCACTCAAGTTAGCCTTTCCACTGGATCTTGATTTCTGTGTTAGTGTTGATAAATAAAAATTGTATGGATAGAGTTGTACTTCCACATAAAAAAGAATTGGCTTTTCAGAGCAAATACTCCTCCACTGTTTCCTATGTAAGCCTTGCTTTGGTGGGAGATGTCTGTAAGGCAGTGTGTTACCCTGTTTTCAAGCAGAGACAGAAGAAAAGGGACCAACTGGCACTGAACCCTGGGAGTATGTCACTGGGACCTGTGAGTGTCAGTTCTCATCCCTGGGGTCCCTGGGATGACCCAGCAGTGTGTTATGTCATTAAGCCATATGTGGCCCTGCTGAAACCACTATCCGTAGGAGATAGGCCATTTCTCTCACTTTGCTTTGTGCTCTCACACCATTCATAGCTTCCCAATTGTCTTCTTTAGTTTTGGAATTTGCATATTGGACTTCATTGCTTAACGTCAAATTTATAAATCCCACATTTAAAATTACCTCTTACTTTTAATAAGTTTACAAATACAGTTTGCATGCCGTTCTGTTCCACCAGGTCAGAAAGACTGGTACCAGCACAGGTAGCTGTGGCTTTTGTTCTCTGCCTTAAGTACACTTCTACTTTGAAATAATAGTAACTGTGGAAGGATTTACCAGCATTTTGATACTGAAGTGCCTTTAAGTTAGGCATGTGATATTTTTGACTGTAAAAGCTTGAGATACTTGAATAGTCTTTGGAAACTGTGTTAAGTATTTTTAAGAAGTTAATATGACGAATCTGCTGATTTCTGAAATGTTGCACAGCCTTACACATTAAACACTAGAAATCCCTACCTCTGAAGGCACGAACTGATGTTAGCAATGAACAATGACCGTTCTGTTGAATGCTAACCCTCAGCAAGCAATGGTGCATTTTAAAATCCTGCAGCATATAACATCACAGGAAAAAGGCTTGAAGACAGGTAATTATAAAAGAATGGTGACTGTAATGGAAGGTGTGATGCTTGCCTACAATATATTCCTATGCATTTTTGTCACAATTAAAAGGAATGTAACGCAGTCCCTAATGTTTAAATGTTTCACTCTTGTGTCCAATCCTTAGTTTTGTTTGAAGAGCCTTGCAAACAAGGAGTTTTAAATGAAGCTTCTAGCTCGGTTTTAAAAACCTCCTGTCTTTGACTGAGGTCAAATTCTGAAATAGTTTCATAAACTTCAAGTTGTTTTAAAGATGACAGTTAACATTTAGAGCCATAAAAATGGTTTGAATGTCCTTGCAGAAATATTCATTTTAAATGTAATTTAGGTGTTGGAATCAAAGTTCTCATTGGGTTACACCTTTTAATTCTGTTTTTTTAAAATCAGGGGATCTCCAGTATCATACATGGAAACTGAATTTTTTGCAGGACTTGAAGAAAAGGTACAGACTACACCTGTGCAGTGTGTGTATGAAACTTGGTGCTATCAACACTTGATTTTCTTCTATTTTTTCTTTTATTTTTTTAAGAGAAAGTTTTAAATTTATTTAAAAATGTTGAATTCCTGGAAAAGTAGGAATTGCACATCAGAGCAAGCAATGAAAAACCGAAGTCTGACAGTACATGCGTGAAGCTGGGAAGGGGCTAGGAGAAAACCTCATCAAGGGAAATTTAGGATAGGCATTAGCAGTAACAGCTTGGCAAAATAATGTTCCATTCTAACAGTGAGGCATATAAACTACAGAGTAGAAGGTGCAGCCTATTGATCTCCAGTTACAGAAATGTCATAATACTTCAAGACTGAATTCTCTGATGTAGATGTGGAAGAAGATCCTGCCCTGAGGCAAATGCTGTCCTACATAACCTCCTGAGTTCCTTCTCTGCCTCATTTTAGGGATTGGTAAGAATATGAAGAATATAGCATTTGTGTATCCTGTATTGAACTTTGGTACCTCATCTTCAATATTCCTAACTGGAAATGTTTGTTATTCCCTCACAGTGTTGTTTCTGTTCACAATGATAAATGTCATGTGAGAATCAGTAAGTGAAATGCACAGTGTGGCTCTTAGGTGGATGTGAAGTGAAAGACACAAAGAACTGCTGGTATGGATACTGCTTTAGATTCTTTTGATCCACACTATTCATAGACATTTAGCAGGCTTAGGCTGCTACAGCTCCTTTTTTGGGGTGTTTAACAGGTTAATGAGACATTTTGATTTCTAGTGATGTGCATAGCATCCTAACTAACCTATAGCTTTGAGTAGTCAAAATTAAACCTTGTTGAGGCTTAATCATAGAATTTCTGTTGTCTGTACTTCTACAGCTTTGTCTAAGCAAACATCTGTTTCAAACTGATAAATTAAAAAAGGCAGGAGCATGGGTGTGAGAGGAGGGAAATAAAGTGTTCTGCATTGGAATGTAAATCTTACAGAAGTGAGCAGAAAAGTAGCTCAGCTTTAAGACATATCCAGAGTTTCTGGATTTAAGCTTATGTCTAGTTGCAAGACAGCATTTCACTGTGAAACTTTGGAACTCAGGCTTTAAATCTTGAACAATGCCAATCCCAGAAGCATATCTACACAGATGTCAAGTAGTCAGTCTTACTGTTGCAACTAATACCCCAGAATTTACAGAGAGGAAGAAAGAGGAATGTTGCTGCCTCTAGGAAAAGTACCAAGGAATGCTGGTGTGCTCTTCTCTGTGGCAACTAGTTTCCTAGCACAGGACACCTTGGACAAGACTTCAAGTAAGCTCATTTTCTGTGTCCGTCTAGTTTCAAGTGTAATCCGAAGAACCCAATCTGTTATTGCAAAGTAAACAGCGCATGTGAACATCTGCTGATACAGAGGGAACACCCAATTATTTGTGTAGCTGAGTCTGTTTCAAAGAAAGATTGTAACAGCATATTACCAGACTTGAAACAAAAGTGGCATGAGTGAGTTGTCTAGGTAAAAGGAGCTCTGGTGAAGGATCTTTTTGCCAGCTATTATTGTTGAACTTTGAAATTTTGAAAACTGAGTCAATCAGTATTTGTGAAAGAAATGAAAATAAACAAAGAAAATGAGGGCATTATTTCTTGTACTAGGACACAGATGGTAGATCTGTTTTGTTTCTCATCAACAATGTTTTTTACCTGATATATCACCCCTTGATAGGAGCTATTTCAGTAGCATATATTTGGGGGAAGACAGTAGGACTGACAGCTTCACCACACTTAATATGGTAATTTGAGTTGTTCATTTTTGGATGAAGTTGGAAAAAGTTTAAAATGTTGAAAAAGAATAAAGTTTCTCAAGCACTTTTCAAGTTGTAAGGATGTTTTGCTATGTGACTTGTTCTTCTGTCAATTGCTTTCTGTTTAACCTGAGATACCAGAAACCACCATCAGTGAAAGAGAACATAAAAATCAGAGGTGAAGAGGGGAAGTTTTTTTTATTTTTTGTTTAATTTGCTGTACCGTCATCCTTTTTGTTTTCTGAAAATGTTAATATAAGTAGTACTTCTATTTAGTAATGTTTGCATTAAGAGCTTCTCCAACAGCTCCTGAAAGTATTTTATTTGGATTAGAGCTTTTATGTTATGTTACTTTGTATGTGGATTCTGTCCACAAGGATTTTAGCTTTCTGTAAAAGCATTGGTGGTTAATTTCTGGTATAACGATTAAATCTCTTACAGAACATCTTATGTCCGAGAATTGCTGATGTCATGACTATCATTCATTGGTTGCTATGGAAATTAAGTGTGAGTGCATTCAATATTAATACTGCATCCCTGCTATGTGCACTTTCCTGATGGAAAAGTACTCGCTTTCTCCAGGAACACTAGCTGCAGCAATCCCTGTGACAAGAAATGCTCTTTGCAGACATATCCGGGGTACCCTCTTCCTTACTGTTCTCAAAGTCATCATCCACCACAGTATGGCTTAGGCAGTTCACATTGATTTTTGTGTACGAAGTTGTTGTGTGTCCCAGCCCTTGAGTGTGTTTGTGGTAATGTGCTGTCGTAGATTTGCAGATTCACTTATATAGGGCGAGCCCAGGCACTTCAGCAGTATGTTTCCTCTCCTTTAGTTTGAAAGGGAAGTTCCTTTAAGAGATCCTGAAAGGTTGTTTATACCAGTGTGGGATTTGTGTATCTGTTTTTTAAAGTGGTTTCCAGGTAATCTCTTAACTGTAGTGGAACAACAGAAGAATTTAACAATGGTTTATTTTTCCTAAGTCCTGAATTCTGGTGTTTAAGTTTAATTTCAGACTCTTAACTAGTAGCTGTATTTCCTTTATTAAATTTTGAAATGTCACTTTTAAAATGCTGTTGCACTAATAAGTTGAGCCAATATTTCAAATTTAAGGCTGGGTTGTGGCATAATTACAATTCGATACTTCTGTGTATATGTAAGCATACCAGAAAAGGTCTCAGTCTTTGAAGCAGTTTTTTGCCAATTTTCTTAAGGAAATATTTAGTTTTTTGATTATGTCCCATTAAAAGTCAGATAAATATTGTAGCATTGGTTAAATACAGTAGCCACGTGTATCTGCTCTCAGCCTGGCAGGGGAAAAAGTTTTTTAGAAATAAGCTTGAAGATTTTGAAGGAGGCCTGCTGCTTAAGGGACACTTGGCTAAAAGAAGAAGAGGCCCACAGCGTTCTGATTATACAGCTGAAATTTATTTTTACAAGAAAGAAACTTAAAAGTAAATTGGCATGTATAAGGACTTAATGTACCACCACCCCATCCTAGAAAAAGAAAAAAAACAAAGCAGGAAAAAATTCAAAATTACCTGAAGGCCACTGATAACGATGAACGTCTGGTTTCTGCAAAAATGGTGCAATGGCAAAAAGAAGTTTTTTTTGATGAAGGACTGAAAGTGTAATGTGTAAATGCAAACAAAGCAGCTTTTGTCCTCCATATAATAAAGGAGTATTGTGTGACAGTGTAATTTCTTTTATAATTCAGAATTGATTGATGCTCAATGAGGTCTGTGGATTGTAGCCTTTTGGTGTGGGTAGATGCACTTGATATGTGTAATAATGTCCGCATTCACTGGGGTGGAAGCAGTGTTTGAAAACTGCAGCTAAACTTACTGTCTCCAGCACCAGTGGCATGACTGATTGCTGAAAGTTGGAGCATGGGACTTGAATAGAGGTTTGGCAACACAGGGGAAAATGATTGTCTGTTTTGGAGTGTGATATGAGGCAATATTTACTCTGCTCTGTTTCTCCCTTTTCCAACCAAAAGGCAGGTTGCCAAGAATGGGGACTGAATGGTTTGAATCTTCAGTTAAAAACATTTTGTCTACACTGGAGTAAATGAGATGTGCAGATAGCTCAGGAAATCTGAAAATTGTCTTCTATTTGAATGATACTTAGTGGTTGTGCAAACTAGATGGCTCATTCCCTACATGTGTTTTTTTTCTGTCCAGTATAAACTTCAGTCTTGTTCTGTCTATATCACTCTATATCACTCTCTTTTTCAAGAGAAGTTACTAAACCCAAAACTTTCTCATGACAAGTATCTACAACGACAGAATTTCTGCATTTCTGGACTCTGGAATTTCCAGAGGAGTCATGGCACAACTGAATATCCATCTGTGATAGTTGTTAATATACATACATACTTCCAGACACATAGTAATTACATCTTTAGCTGTTACTATTTGCGTATTCTTAGGATTAAAATGTTCTAGTTTGTGTTTTGGAGAAATCAAGATATTGTGCAAGTGTTCCGCAAGCTCAGCTGAGGGAGTACAGTTGCTGCTTTGGCAGCTCCAGCATTCAATTATAAGGCTTCAGCCTCACAGAGCTCATTTTTGAAAAGCTCTAAAGTGTCAGATCTCTTTTATTTACCTTCTAGTGTCTATGCAATTTATTTTTCAAGCTGTTCTCCAGCTGTGAGGGCTGGTTTAAATGAAATTCTCATAGAATTGTTCCATCCACATTTAACTCTGAAGAAAAGGCTACATAGTGAGATTTAATGTTAAAGCCCTCTGTCACTTAAGATATTTAAACCTTTCAGCAGTTTAATGATATATAGAGTCTCCTTCTGGAGCACCTTACCTTGCATGAAAAGACCTCAGCTTTCCAATTTCTGTTAAATCTTTAAAACAGTCTTGATTTTGTCCATTTAGTTGAATCTATTATGTTAATTTAAGACTGCTTCAGTATGGTGCTAACAAGTGAAATATTTTTGTCCATCTAGCTAAGTATGGTATCCTAATTAATGAAACAAAATCTAGGAGATTTCAGGTAACTCATGATAGAATATTCTGTTATTGAGTGGGATGTGTCAGTAGATTATTAAACCTAGGTCACTACTGCATTATGTGACACAAGTATTGGTTCTTATATTTTAAAACCACTTATTCACTCTCTAGCTAGCCTAGAATATAAATGCTGACTTGCATACAATTCACGTAAATCAGGGGAAGTTTTCTCTGACCTATAGCTCTTATTACAAAACTTCAGAAAGCTTTTAATAGTTTCCATAACTCTTCAAGAGTTAAGTACTTTGAATAAGGATATGAATTTTTCTGAGAGAACATTTCCTTCCCCTATCAAAAAGAACTATGATTGGAAAAGGTAAGGAAATTGGAAAAGTTAGAGCTAAAAGTTACAGAAAGTTACAGAATGTAGAATTAAACTACCCCAGACACTACACTCTGATGTATTTCCTGCAATTGCTTTCTCTATAGGCTAATATTGTTCTGGGTTGTAAATTTGAAAGCTTTGAAACTTAAAGTTTCTATTCAGTGTTGTTTTGCTGGGGTTTT
The DNA here is from genome assembly GCF_009829145.1 of Chiroxiphia lanceolata. Lineage (NCBI taxonomy): Eukaryota > Metazoa > Chordata > Aves > Passeriformes > Pipridae > Chiroxiphia > Chiroxiphia lanceolata. The sequence continues at coordinate 28,251,379 of NC_045642.1, forward strand.
TTGTTTGTTTGTTTGTTGTTTGTTTGGTTTTTTACGTAGTGCTTGGTAAGATGAATATGCATTTTTGAAATCTGCATATTTAAAAAACAAATTAAAAAAAATTTTAAAAAAATCAAACCCCCAACCTTTTTGTAAGAATGATGAATGTCTCTGTGTCCACTTAACAGCCTGTTGGTGTAATGAAGATAAACAATTTTGGTTTACAATTTAAAAAAAGGTAGGATAGAGAGGAAGGGAGCAAAGAAAGATTTTTTTTTTTCTGTTTGCAACATTGAAATTTCTTGTATTTGGACATGAACATTCGAATATATTTATTCATCTTACCATGTAGTGTAATTCAGTTTTTGATAGTAAATATATTTATCATTATTCAAAACTAAGTTATTCACCATCATCCTTATATTGATGTAAGATTTTCATGCTATGCTGGTAAAAGAAAAGACTGAAACTCATTCTGAATAAGCAGGAAAATACAGTTTTTGTACTTTTCAATTTTATATTTTCCCCGAGTAAGGGAAGTCTGTCTTTGCCTCAAAATTCCTAGTTGTATTATGCTTTTCTGCTGATGCTGGTGCACCACATTATATACACAGTCAAACCCTCAAATGCAGGTCTCAAAAGAAGACTGGCAAAGTGCTGTTAGTGTCTGTCATCTCAGCTATACTGAGATGAATTCAGAGCTTGGTTTCATCAAAACCCTGGGAGTTTAAGGAGCTAGTATTAAGCTTTTCTCTCCCTACTCTCTTTCCTGCAGTACTTGGGACATGTTGAAGTGGATGAATCCAGAGGAATGCATATCTGTGAAGATGCTGTGAAGAGACTGAAATCTGTATGTATATTTTTTTCATGACAAAGTTGGTTTTGGGGCTGTGAGTGTTACTGGAAAAGGTCAGTTCGGCAGCAGTGCCCCAGCTAAGGACTGAACTTTTGACCCATGTTAGGAGAACAGTTGGCCGGTTTGGGACCACTGCTGCAGTTAGGGGGACATGCTGATCTGATGATGAGAGGGAGAGTTACAACTGTTCTTTCTACCTGCAGAAACTATTTGCAAAACAAATGTGTAAATTCTCTGTGACCTTTCAGGCTAAGTTGGTACCCACATGAGACTTGAACCATTGTTTTTTAACAGCTTTCTCCCTCTCTCTCTTTTCTTCTCCCCCTCTCTCTCTTTCCCCTCTGTTGCCTGCCACTTTAATAGTGACTTAATTCACCATTATTATACAAAATATTACTTGTTTTAGGCTGCTTTTTTGTAATGCACTGCAACATTGTAGTCATGCATGAAATAATCTGGCTTGCATCTGCTCAAAGTGGCCTGAAGGCTGCCTAATTCTGATATGTCATGAAGTGGGCTGCTCTTAGTTTGGCTTCTGTGAACGTTTGCTCCTGTAAATGGCACTCGTTCAAAGCTCTTTGTAGTTCTGTGGCTCATTTGAAGAGGTCTTGTCATCTCTTTCCTGAAGTAATAATACCACAAAATCCTGCAGAAATAGCAAACTCTAGAAAAGCAGGGATCAGTCTATCAAGGAACTGAGGCTATAACATCATTGAAAAGAACAGGAGAAAGGACATAAAAAATTTGAATTTTGAATGAAGATGGAGAACCGCAATCCTTGTCATCATTTCTCTTACATGTTTTAGCTATATATTCTTCAGTGTGCCTTCAGTGGAAGAAACTCTTGTATCCTTGCAGCTCAACAAAATCACTGAAGTCCATCAAACACTTCTACTGCACTTCTGCTAACTTAAAATATTTGCTATTGGACGTCCCTATTTTTTCCTCGCCAAATCTGAGAGCTCAAATGGCTTCCATCTAGACCTGTTCTTCCCTTCTTTCTAGCACACAGTGGAAGATTATAGGTAATCTTTTCTGCCTTCTGTTGTGCTGTAAAGTTTCTGAATTGGTTTAGTGCTCTGATTAAAATCAAGTCTTTTCATTCTTTTCTCTCAACTAATGTATAGCAACCTGTTAAAGATGCATCCCATCTGTTCCCATTCAGTCCACAGTGATTGGTGATTGATTTTTATTAAAAAGGGCCACACAAATTAATTTCTTTGTTCTCTGGATTTAATTTATGTACCTAAAAGTGCAAATACTGACCACATAATGAATTGCATCCGTTTTTGTCCTTTTTTGGTTTTTGTTCTCTCAGAATACTTTCTGTTAGCACACCAAATACCACTGCAGTATCTACGTTATGGAACTTCTCTCATCCTCTTCCCTGGGGAGCTATGCCATGAAGTAGCTGTTTTCTAGTTATAAAAATCTTACAAGTCCACAAGTCAGTTAAGAGTAGCTAAGCTTATAATTAATGAGACATAGTAAAAGCATAGCACCCAATTTCTTCTAGAATCTGGATAATTCCAGGATTATGGTTCTTGATCACATGAATTATTGATTCAAATGTCAGACTTAGATATCTAACTTTTACAGTGCATTCCCTGGAAATAAATAGTTTAATTTCTCTATTCTGTGCTATGTCATTAGTCCACATTGTCGATGGTGTGAATTCTACCCATTCTCCTAAATTAAACATTTTTCTTCAGATAATTTTGATTTTTTTCTGCAGTTTGAAGTTTTTGGTGTCTGTATATAAACTGAACAGAAGCGCACATCTCTTACAACTGCTATTTACATTGTCTCCTTTGTCAGTGTTGGAAGTTGAGAAGTAGAGGTGAAATTCACTTTGGGCCCCAAGAGGAAGATTCAGGTTACTGAAAGTACTTTGTATGTGCTGTAGTTGTTAGACTCCATCAGATCCAAGGTTCATTTGGAGCTGCTCACTGCAATTCAAGCCATGCCCCTCTCCCCAGCATGTAGTTTTTAAACCAGAGGCATTTCTTTAGGACACCACTATTGCTGAAAGCTCTTTTCTGTTCAATATGCTCTCTTAATTTAGCAGAAGCCAAACACTGGGTAGTGTTTCAGCATGTGAGGAATATGGTAAGAAAACAGTTTGTTCTTCTGGTAGTCTCTTTCTTTCACACTACTTAGTTATTTTAGTGGACTTTCTCTTGATTTTGAAAGAATTACAAGTTTAAGGTGCAGTGCTCTCATACTGAAAGACTAGCTTAAGGGAAATTGGACTTCACTTTTTGTATGCTTAAACTACATCGAAATGTATCTCAGCTACTTCAGTCTTTCTTTTTTTCTCTGCAGGTAAGGGGTAGGTTTTATAAATCCAGTCAATAAAAATGAGAATTGTTGAAATATTTGTGTCTTGTAGCTTTTAATAATTAAGTTCTGTCTGTCTTTACTTATTTTAATAGATATATTTTTCCCTCTTAATTCTTGCTCTACAACAGTTCACAATTCATTTGGGGAACTGAAGGCTGTTCTTTTATAGGGCTGACTCCTGGATTTTAAAAAAAATTAACGGGATTTGTCAAGAATATAGAACAATGTTAATCAGTTTAATTACTGCTTTGCTTTTTGAAAGAAAAGATGCAAACAAATCTCTCTGTCTCTTTATTGTGTGTAATAACCTTTCAGGGATTTTTTTATTGCCTGTTCCTTGTATGTGGCATAATTATTTTTGAGTATTGCGTCTTGCAGAACCTGAAACCAGTTAATGGGTGAGCATCTTATTCAAACGTTGTTTAATTGACAACTGAGTAAAAGAAGCCACTTTAAGCTCGAGAATCCCTCATCCATGCTGTATTCTGTTGTTACAGTTTTGTAGCTCTGAAACTGCACACCAAAAATACTTAATTTTCTGTCAGATGAAGTGGCACTACAGTCTCATTAATAGATCAGAAATCCATGTATTCAGCTATTAGTCTGTTATTAACACGAGTTTATGTTATCAATGGAGCTTGCATTTTTCCCTTAAAAGGGTATTACCAATGTAGCTTACATTTTTCCCTTAGTAGGGATATATTGCTAACTCTGTATACATTTCCTATCTGGTAAGATCCTTGTAGTTGGACACTAAGATCTAAATGGTTTCTTCATAACCACTTAACTGAATTTAAAATATTTAGTGCCAACTGAATAGTAACTTTAAGGGCCTTGTAAGTGTATTCGACTCAGGTGTGGTAACATCATATAAAGACAAAAGTATACTCTCTCATGTCATATTTTTATTTTAAATCAGCTTTAGCTTGTAGTATGGTTTCTAACTTGCCACTTTTTGTTTTAAATGATGCATTTGTTTTAATATATGTTCTTGTTTTAGCAGGTAAAGAGGCATAATTTAATATTTTAAAATATGCATTAGTTATCTCTAAACTACATTAACTTAGTGTTGTTTAAAACCCATTTTGCATGATGCCTTTTCCATTAACCTTGTCTAGTTTATTTAAAAAAAAAATCTTGTTTAACAAGCATTTTGCTGAGAGTAAAATTAACCATCACCTAAAAATGAGGTAGCTTCTGGTGAATCTCTTTAGCTTTTGCTATCTTTAAAAAACTGTTCTTCAGTGTAACGCAGTAGTCATTGCTCAACTTGGCAGCAGCATCCAACCCCTTCTCATTATGTACACTACATTGTGATTAATCCATTAGTTCCCCTCCTAGTGTTCAACACATCCCGTCCAAATACAGAACCGTTCCTGCCTCCAAAAATTCTTAAGCTTTTCAGCTGACTGAACTTGAAGATGCTCTTTATGAGTTGACATGAATGTTGCAGACACTTGGTAAAACATACCGTAGAAGGACATGGGGCAGAGAGGCACACAGCAGCAGAGGCCAGGAAATGCAAAGTTGAGATTGACACTCCCTTCTTAACTTTGTGTTTCCTGGCTTTTGTTGACTTGCGTCAGAACCATCGCTTTGTTTTAAATATAACCTTGTTTATCAATCAATTCTGGAGACACTGCCTCAGGATATTTGTGGTAATATTTGTAATATAATATTAACGGTGATCAACAGGTTGGAATTGCACAGTGTAAATGTGGGGTCAGGAGCTGTCACAGAGGTGCTCCCTGTCTCATCTGCGATTCTCCACCTCCTCTTCATTACTATTATACAAAAGCTTTCTTAGAAGTGAAACAATTTGAAAAGATAGCAGGAACAGCTCTATGCTTCATGTCAGCTTTCCTCAAACGCGGAGCAGCATGTGGCTGTGCTCACAGAGCACCAGGCCTGGGGAAGTGTTCTCTCAGCCAATCGGTTCAGATCTTCTAGTTTAATTTCCACAATCTGATAACAAAATAAAGCTGATAAACTAAACTGCATGCAAATTTGCTTAAAATTGCTTGCTGCCTTTTCTTAATGCAAACATAGCAAGCAGTATAATCGCTTCCAGGCTGAAGAAATTTAGGAAGTCGTAATTCAGCCCTTGATATCTTTGCACTTGTCTGTCTTTCCCCTGTCTGAGCTGACTTGAAAGACTGTTCAGCCTATCCATTCAGAGTTGTAGAATGAATAACTAGTATTTGTATAAATATTACATAAAGTCTTGGAAGGCTTTAGAGAAAGAGGAAGGGCTCTCATTTGTCTTTTAGTTTTACCACAAGGTAACATGAAATTCTTCATTCTTCGATGAAGACTGCATAAGACGTGAAGCATAAGAGTAGAGTGTAAACCAGAGCAACAAATAAAAGGAATAAAATGAAGCAGTATTTACCCCTGCTTTATAACAGCCCTACGTGCTTCTCCAGCTTACAGAGCATTTGTGTGGGAAAGAGCGATCAATACAGAGCAAACTTGACTGCAGTTCTGGAGTTAGGACTCTGCATTTCACAAGAGCTCATACAGTATTTTAATTTTTTAACCACTGTGTCTGCTGCCAAGTTTGGTTTATAACCTAACTAAAAGGGACTAAACAAGGGAGAGTGAAAATAAAGTAACCACTTTGCATGAAATTGGGGCTGAGGTTTTCTTCTTTCCACCAATTTCAGGGCAGTAGCTTGTTAGAATTGTGTGTGTGCCCTTTGATCTGCATTTTCATGGGATTATTTTCACATTTGCCTGTCGCACCTTCTCATGGATAACTCTAAAACCCCCTTCCTTTCCCTCCAAACCCTATTCTTGTGTGTGCTTGTTGGTTTGAAAACCCTGGGACATTTTAGCTACCTACAGTAATAGCGCTCGACTTGTCCCCCCTGTTCCTCCAGGAAAGGAAGTTCTTCAAAGGCTTCTTTGGAAAAGTAAGTTTAATGCCTTGTTTGTGCTTGCACTATAAGGAGTTACATCCCTGGTATAGCACTGTTGAGAGTTCCCATATCCATTTCAGAATATTTACTTCTAAAACAGACTTGGGTTCAAAGTAAGAATATGGTTTAAAAAGTAACCTGAAACAGAAACTTAAATCTCTATGAACTGTATTGGAGATCCAATGTTCTGAAGTGATTTGGTCTTCCTGAAAAAAAATTAAAATTTTCCTTTTAAACCCTTAAACTTATGCCAACCTACATCACCTGGGCAAATACCTACAGAACAGTTGAGGTCTGTGCCTTGTAAGTGCTTCGTGCTCAGCTTCCTGACACCATGAGTTGGTCCCCAAATGTTAGCACTGGGAGAAAGCAGTGTGCCATCTCTTTAAACCTTCCTTTTTTGAGGACAGTCCTAGTTCAAAGGTATATGGAGATGAGACCGGGCATTTACCTGCTATGGTTTCCTTATTTCAACTCAGTTTACAGTTTCTGTCATTGCTCTTGTTTTCATGAGGACAGTGTCTTAGACAAGAAGAGAAGCAACTCTTTGTCCTTATTAAGAAGGTGCTTTACTGTTGTCTGGGTGGTTTTATTCCTGCTGTCTACATCTCCACAAGGCAGAAAGACCGCTCTCTCTTTTCCTTCTCATCTCTTTCCTCCCTCTGTGTTTAAAATTTTGTAAAGCGTTTTAATTTAGCTTTCATATGGAGTTAATCTAAAATACGGCTTCTGAAGTATCTTGTTATAAAATGAAACTTTGCTTAAATAGAAACTAACAGGTTTGTAACATCCATACACACTGGAGTCTTTTGAAGATTATTCTGTGGTCTCGGATTTGTTTTGGCTTTGCCTGGGGAGTAAGTAAGGTTTTTTCAACTGCTTCTTTTTCACTGTTCACTCAGTTAGTGATGCGTGTCACACAGGGACAGCTGTTTCCCCAATTCAGTTTTCTTCCTATGATCTAGGAAAGCACGTGTCTAAAGTGTAGTGATGGTGAGGGGCTAAAATACAGTAGATGGCAGATCTTTCAGATTAGTGAGATCATTCCTATGCACAAATGAAATTTAAGAGCTGGAATCTACAAAGACTGGAGTCAAAACATGCTGTTTGCTTTCGAACCCAAAATGCTAAATTAAAAACAAACAGAAAAACCCCTACCTCAACCTGATCAGATATGTTGGTTTTCTCTCTGCTTGTTGTTATTAACTTATGTTAGGATACATGAGAGAGCAAAGATGTAAAAGGACAGATATTGGCATAGTACTTAGATAAAAATCTTTCTTTGACTTTTTAAATTTTTAAATATGCCATCTTCCCTATTACATCTTAGTTGCTTTCTTAATGAAGTCCGATACTTAAATACATCATTGTAGATTTGCTTTGTCTTATATTATATTTTGACAAAGAAGGACCTACTTCTACTTCAACCTGTGAATTTCATTAATTAGCACTGAAATCACTTAAATCCACAGTGTTTAGGTATCCCCATAGCACCAGTATGGCAGTGCCTTTTTTATAGCTTTGGCCTATAACAGTAGCCTGCATTTAGGGAAATCTGCAAAGAAAGGGACAGCTGTTCTCTTATTAATAATTGAGAAATACTAATAACTCTAATATCTTTTGGCTGTCTCATCTATAATTTCTCCCCAGATGCCTTGCATTGGGATTAATATAATATTCCAAACTGCAGAGCTGCTTAAAACATGCTGGCAGCCCTCAGAAAGTCAGTCTAGACATGTTTGCTGCTTTCCCCGTCCATATTTTTCTCCTCATAAAAGGTAAATCTGATAGATTTGTGTCTGGAAAGGTTCAATTGTTTAGTATTGAAAATGCTTTTTTTTCAGCTTTAAATAAAAATTAGATGTCTGTTAATAGCTCTGGGTTAGGCTTCTGCAGTTATCAAATAAGATGCCTTTTTAGGCAGCTCTTCATCTTTTTAAACTAAAGCTTTTCTGTTGAAAAGTGTAGTAGTACAGATTTGATGTTCTTCCTTATGTTTTGCTTCCACTGAGTGTGTGTATTTCTCATCACACAGTGTTTTATATGGAGTCTGAAATGAAAAAAAAAAATTCTTTATATATACCTCAGACTCCACATACATCTTAGAGCTGTTTCTAAGTCCCAGGACAGAATAAAATAGGCAGAAATGCTAGAAACAATGTAGATATGTTTAAAAAATGCATTATTGAGCAACTTCAATTGTGCTCTGGTGTCCTTAAAACTTTATTTTCCACCTTACAATAGAGTAACCACTCTTTGTTTGGTGGATGCCCATCTTTAGGGCATTGCGAGCTTGTCAGTGAGGTTTCCTTTGTGCCCAGCCCACCATGGTCTTGCTTTGTCTTTGGACCTGGAAGAATGAGTGCCTGCCCTCCCTCCTGGAGATGTCTGAGGACTCTGAAATTAGTCCAGATAATGAATCTTCTATTGCAGCAGGTTAGTGACTTCCCCAGAAGTGCTGAGCAGCGACGTTTCTATTGGTGCTGACTCAGCACTGACAAATCAGGCTTCCAGGAATCGGTTCCACACATGGCTCTCCTCAGGCAGTGTTGTCATCCAAAAACTCTGGAATTCATATGAAGACAAGCTACTGCTCTGGATCTCTAGGTGAGGTAGCAACATTTAGGACCATACCATTCCAGTGGATATTGGCTATTTGCTTTAAATATTTGTGTTTGGAGTTGCCTGTACATTTCAGTGTTTATTACACAAGCTGCAGTTCTGCAGTGGAGTTTGCTTTCCATACAGTATCTTGTATCTGGTCTGATCTTTGTCCAGTATGTGCCAGAAGTGCAAATGCTCTTATCTGCTTTGTAATCATGATTTACTGGGCGGTATCCCGCCCATAATGGAGTAGTACTTTGATTTGTATATCCAATATAAACTGATTTGGAGAAGTATGTTCCTTTAAACATCACTGGGAGGCACAGATAAGCTGCGAATTCAGTAAACGGGAAAATCATTCATTGCCCAACTATAGTAGCAGTGGGTTTGGGGTGTAGACTGTGAGCTCTTAACACTTGGCACTGCATCCACCATCCATAAATCTAGAAGAAGGAATTGGGAGATGAAAGTACGTTTTCTTTTTCCCTTAATGTAGCAAACCCATGTTAGGTTATCTTGCATGTGGAAACTTATGTTTCCAGTGGGAAGAGGGGACTTAGAAAGCCCTTTAGTCTTTTCATTTTATTCTGAGAAACATGAAGTTCCAAGTGTTAGCTATTTCTAAATCCTCACTTGGTAAAATAGCAGGTGAGGAGTAGCACTGCTGAAGATCATTACTGTTTTATGAAGTACCCAGCTCAGTTAAACTTGACTTTAATACAAACTTTAGGAACTGTTCACAGTTTCTGTAGGAACAAGATTTTTATTGTTTACTGGTGAAATATGTGTAGCTCTTGTTCTAATTATGGTAATCTAAACCAGTTACCTGCAGGCATTATCTTCTCTTGATTGTTTGTATTTGCTTGAAATAAAGATCTTTAAGACTACTAATGGCTATAAGAAACTGATACTCTTTTAAAAACAGTTCAAGGAGACAGACCTCTACACCCCATTTGGTTTGGAAATAATAGGGACTTTTAGGCTATGGGAGCTATCTGAGCATTGAAAATACAGACTGTATTTTGTGGGTATTGATACTTACTGCCTTTTGAGACCAAAATTAGAAGTGACTTTTAAATGCTGCAATATTTTTAACACAAATGATGGTAAATTTAAGTACATCTTCCATTAGGAATTATAATGTTTCCATTAGGCATTCCAGATTCTGAATGAAACCTTTTCTGGGTTACCCACACTGTATGGTCATTTAGAAACTGGCTTCTGCAAGTACATCTCTGTAGTTTGCTTTCATGCTGTGCTTATTTTCTTTGTTTTCTCTTTAAACGCTCTTCTGTGCAAGTCAGTGCCATGCTCTGTTCTCATCAAGCTTTTTGAAAAAGCCCGAGGTGTCATTGCTGCTTCCAAAATGGGGACAGATAGTTCCTCCCCAGAAAACAAAAGTTCTGCCAGGCCCTTTTTCTTCACACTTGCTGCTTTCTCTGAGAATGAAACCAATGTGATATAATTGGAGACTTTTCATTCCAAGATAATTCATCCTTACAGTGTTAAAATTGGTGTTGCAGACTTGGAACATGCAGTAGCTTATGTCAGAATGTGTCCTTGTTCTGTTACTTGTTGAAAAAATATAAATTATATACATTTGCAATACACTATTAAAAAAATTATAAAAAAGTTGCAATTCTTGCTTGAAGCCACTAGCTGATACCCCTTCATCTTTTTTTTGTTGTTGTTGTTGCTTTCTTCACTCCCTAGAGTGGTCTCTGGTGGGTGTCATTAGCAGCCACAAACTGTGCTTCAAAAAACATTATGGGGAGAATATTTTATTAACTGGTTAAAGTATGGGGCTTGTGAATTAAAGTAACACGCTAAAAAAAAAAAAAACAGCTATTTTTCTAGTAGTAGTTCTCAGTAACAACCAGTAGAATTATGTTGACCTATTTTGGCTTGAATTAATTCGTTTCAGAAGAATATGATATTTATACTGTTTTCTGTAACTTTCCCTTGAAAAGTAAACAGTCTAGAAAGAATCTGTAATTTAAATGGCTCCTGAAGCCTTCCTGTGTTTCCCACTTTTACTTACCCTTAGCTTGCAACAGCTGAAAGTTCCCACAGTTGGGTCTTGGATAAAAGCCAGACCTCTCCTCTGCTGTATCAGACTGCCACACACCATTGCTTTTTCAAGATACACAGCAAATGGTTAAGAAATCGTATTTTTCTACCTCTCTTCCAAGATTTGACATTTAGCTATTAAAAAATTAGTGAAACATGTTTGGATTATTGATCTTAGCGTTAGGCTTATGAGCTTGATGAGTTACATAGTACCTGATGATTTTAGAGTGCTTTTAACACTGGTTTGAGGTGATTCTGCCATGTGACTATTGGGGCAGAGGGTAGGGCTGGTGGAAATATCAGGTAAGAATTTTCCTATGTTTAAACTTGTGCTAAAGAAGCTACCTGTGGTGTAACTCCTTATGAATTAGTGTCTTCTGACTCTAGTGGAATTTTTCACCCACTTGGTCAGTCTTGAATTCTTTACTGTCAGTGGATGTACACCTTATTTTTGCCTCACCTGTCCTGTGCCCTCTCCCCATCCCCACGATGTGCTGTTTCTGAAATACTGGCTTTGGCTTGGTTCTCTGAATGTTTTGCAACTTGGATTGAGCTTTGGGCACCCTACTGACCGTGGACTTCATCTACACTTAATGTTATGGTTCTTGGAGAGGGGGAAGCAGGTTTTATGTTGGCATAAAACTTTGTTTTTGTTTTTGTTTTTTTCTTTCCCTTTTTTTTTTTCTTGAAAGTCTGGGAAGAAGGCCGTCAAAGCAGTCCTGTGGGTTTCGGCAGATGGACTCAGAGTTGTAGACGAGAAAACAAAGGTTAGATTTCCCTGGGCAAAAGTTTTAAATCTCTCTGTAATAATGCTATAATCTCTCTATAATGTGCTATATCTTCAAATGGACACCAATCTCTTTGTTAATGCAAATGTTGGTATTTGAAAGGAAGACTGAAGTGTGTAATTAGTTTAATCATTTCTTGCTTTGTAAACATATGTACGCCTACTAATTTTTTTCCCAGTTAATTCTACACTATTCTCAAGACACATTTTATAAAACATGGCAAGTGTAGCACAAGTTTGGAATATTTTTTGTTGCATTTACTGAAAAAACCCATCTTTTTCCCCAGTAAGTTCTGTTGACAGTGAACTTGGAGAGTCCCTTGACTTTGTTCTGCACCACTGCAGAAGGTTGCAATAATAATACATAGGCAAACTCACATTAATCAATATAATGTATATATAAATCAATATAATTTCCAGTGCATCCAAATCCTAGGATGGGTCTGAAAGAACAAGACCTTCCAAGAATGCAATGAAGAGAGTAAATTAAATAGGGGGGTTGTGCCTTCAGACTCAAGCTAAATAGTATATGAGTATATCAAATTTGATAGTCTCTAAGTCTAATATCTAAGCTGTTGGTCTGAAGTGGAAGACTGATGTATTTGTGGCATCCTTCTAGATTATTTTACAATTTTTTTATTGTGAAATTACTTTTTTTTTTTTGTGAAATAGCAGAGTATGTGCCACCAAGGCACCTGTGTGCAAGTAAGAGCAAAGGATTCTTGGTTTTATGTAGATGTAGGCAATTAGAAATAAGAGCTTTAGGCTTCCTACTACAAGTGTTCTAGTATTTTAAAAGATGGCATGGCTATCAGAAGAGTTTTAACTCTTGTCAATCTGAAATAATTTGCTTTATATACATATAATTAAACACTTACTTTGTCAACCTACAAGATATTTCTACAAGCCATCACTGGCAGGCAGAGATAATTCATGTCCCTCCGCAGTACTGCCTGTCAAATATCTGCTCTGTGGCTAGACTTCTCCAGGGCTGCTGTTATGGAATGCTTCATCAGGGCTAAAACTGCCATCTCTCAAGAATTCAGTTTCTAATACAAACATACTGATGTGAGTGAACTCAGTCTACTGATTGCCTCATTTAAAAGTAATAATACGTTATTTTTAGAAACGTTGCTGCATATATGTAATATTTTCAAATTGAATTTTAATAAGATGTGCAGACTCTGAAGTTAATTAAAAGTATGAAATTTAAAAAGAAAATATACTATTGCCTCCTGGTGGTTCAGTACATCAGCAGAGGTGCCAAGTACTAGCCACCAAACAAAAGAAACAATTTTGAAAAAAGTTGATAAAATAATTTTTAATGAAGATGACGTAGTCTTAAACTGTACTATCTCCTTTTTAAAAACACTTCTATCAGTCTGTGGGACTAAATCAGAGATGTTTGATACTACCAGTGCTGCTGGTGCTTTTCCATTGCATCGCTACTTAGCTAGTTGGCAGATCAGTTTTTGCTCTTTTTGTAGAAGCTGCTAGACCTTTTCACACTTAAAGACCTTTCCCACAAGTTTCAGTTTGTGTTATAAGCACAGTAAAGCTTTTTGATTGCAAGACTATGGAGCTGCTGTAAAAATAAAACAAAACAAAAATGTGTGCTTCCATAGTCTAGAGAGAGATCATAGGAATTGTTTGGGTCCCTAAATTCTTAAGTGGTGCTTTGGCACACTTCTACCAAAGGCATCTATTGGAAAATGTGATCTGTTCTTTTTCTTTCTTAAGTGGAACAGATTCTGAATGGTTACTTTGTTGACAGATAATTAATAGCCAGATCAGGTTACCCTCTTTTTACTATAAGTCATCTTTGTGCAGTTACTACTAAAAATTACTTGTTCAGTGTTTTTCCATATTTCCTCACGTTTCTTTTATTGTGGGGGTGATTTTTTCCCTCTAGGATCTTATAGTTGATCAGACAATAGAGAAAGTTTCTTTCTGCGCACCAGACAGGAACTTTGACCGGGCGTTCTCATACATCTGTCGAGATGGCACAACGAGACGCTGGATATGCCACTGCTTTATGGCTGTGAAGGACACGGTAAGTTTAATGTGGTGTGTGCCCAACTCTTCTGGCTCATAGCTAGAAGTAATGGTCAGAAAAACTGAGTACCTGGAACACTGCAATATGTTTTGACTCCAGCTGGAATGTTACTTACTCCTTGAAAATCATTTTAGTTCTAATTCCCTATATCTGAATTATTTGCCATTGCTCTGTGGTGTCGTCTTGTGGAGAGAAATGGTGCTCAGCATGTGTATAAAAAGAATGCAGTCAGCCTCAGCTATCTCCAGCAGAAAGGAACTACTCTGGAAAATTTTTTCATCTGAAAATATTTACAGCCAAAAACTGAAACAGTTTTTCCAGGATAAAATCAAAGTAAATACAGACTGGTTATGAATGCAGTCTCTTGTATGCAGATGTTTTCTTCAGTGAAAAGTCATCCGAATGCTAAGGAATGGAGCTAAACTGAATTGAATTAGCATTCTGTTTGCTTCTAGAGGTGTTTTGAGTGGAAGGTTTAAAGTAAGTTACCTCTATCAGTTTCTTGCTGTGTAGACTTAAGTAAGTTATTTAACTCCATCATCTGACCTTTCCTTCTATCTGCTTTTTGTTGATTCCTGCTTGAAACCTCATGCAAATTTATTGTGTGAACTCCACAGAGCTGCGTGTTCAGAGTAGTGGTACTTGCCAATTTATCATTTCTCTTTTAACAATTAAGTTAGAAATTCCCAGTAAAACTTAAGTTAGAGCTGGAACATTTCTGTTTTCCTCTGTGAATAACAGGTCAATTCACTAACTGATTATGATAGATGAGTTGAGCTACTGGTAGCAATAGTGCCTCTGACTCAGCTGTCACCGCCGCATCAGCTGGGTTGCTGGACTTCCTCTGACTTGAATTTCCTTTCCTTATTGCAGTTATTGGATAGCGGATCCTTTTAACCTCACTGGTGAATAATGGAAGTGCTTTTCAGAAGGCACTCTTAACTTATGCGTTTGGTCAGGGCCATTAAGAGGTGTAAGTAGTCACCACTGTACTTTTAATTTTCACACTTACACACAAAGGTTGTGTCTCCCTGAGCCCTCTGTAAACTTGCTCCAAGAATAGCACTCATCTGTCCTTCAGGATTTACACCTTAAGATGGCTTCAGGAGAGTTTCTTTGTGCACAGATGTATCCAGAGGCAAGCGATCAATACAGGCACATTATCACACTATCATCTTAGTAACAGTTGAATTAAACAGGTTATCCAACAGTCTCCTTCAGGAGACTTCTTGGGTGGCCTTCTTGAACATGGCTTGTGCATTAGTAGTTGAGTGTCTTTATATACCAGGTTTAATTTAGAGCCATACTAAAGATGACCAATTACAGTAGTTCTCTTTAATGCCTGAATTAGATGCATCTTATAAAGACAGGTTATGCCTTTGCGATGTTTCTGTTCCGGTTACTGTATGACGCAATGTTGTCTTGTGCAGGGGGAAAGGTTGAGTCATGCCGTGGGCTGTGCATTTGCAGCATGCCTGGAGCGAAAGCAGAAGCGAGAGAAGGAGTGTGGAGTGACTGCCACCTTTGATGCCAGCAGAACCACATTCACTAGAGAGGGGTCATTCAGGGTCACTACAGCTACTGAACAAGCAGAGAGAGAGGAAATTATGAGACAGATGCCGGATGCTAAAGGTACGAGATACAACTTAAACAATCATCTATAGCGAGCAAAACCAGCACTGAGGCCTGTGCAAGGATTTAGGCTTAACATCCTTAGAGCATTCCCTCTCTTAAACCTTGCTGTGTTCAAACAATATTCCCAGACTCTTGTCACTTCACAGGATGCAAAAATCGCTCCCAGATTCACTCAGAGCGCATTTTCCCATATCCCTTCTAGAAAAGATGCAAGTGGCTTCATATGTGAAAGCTGCTTCTGCTTTGTTTTGTCAGCCTGCTTTATGGCAGAGAACACTGTAGGTACTATACTAAAAGGCTTTATTACAAAATTATTATAAAAATAGGACAAGTTTGCCAGACACATCTAAAGCTTATGGTAAATGAACAGAAAATGAAATGCATTTTTCTTAGAAAAGAATGTAATTTTTTTTATTATTTTTATGGCAGATTACAGAGTGTATGTATAGAATAATGCTGCATGGGGGAAGAACAGAGTGCTTTCTAAAAAAAACAGAACAAAATAATCACCCCTTCCCAATAAAACACACAACTGTTACACTGTTAATTACATTCAAAACTAATAACTAACTGATTTTAGAGGAGTTAGTGTTCTGAAAGTGAAGTATAGAACTTGTTACTCAATTTTTATTATAAGTAGTGGAGTTCTACAGCTAACAAAAAATAAATATTATAAATATTGTTCATAACTCCCTTTACAGTGGAGTCAAACTTTTGTTTCAGAGGATTTCACAGCAAGTTTTATGCTGCCCCTCGATTGCAAAACTTTAATCTTTGTTTTCATCATCCATCTGCTTGTTCCCGTACGTTAGTTTCAGAATGTGCTAAATGAAGCTTAAACATAAGGCCTTTGTTACTTGAGGGCATGAGTCAAAATCTTGACTCAATGAAGGTGTGTGAAATCCTTTCCAAGAAAGACTGATTAGAAAAGTTTCACTTGAACGAACAGCTGCAACTCACGGGTACTGAAGCTTGCAAGACAACATAATTAGTTCCTCCTACCATTCCAGCTCCTCAGAAATCTCTAGTCTGACTCCTCTCTTTACCAGATTTCTAGTTGTTCTGCTGATATGTCAAAAAAAAGTAATTGTTTTTCTTAAAACGTTTGGAAAACTATATAGGTAAAATAAGAATTCATACCAGCATAGTGAGATTTCCCCTTGTCCTGCTGTGTTGATGATCCCCAAAGCCAATTCATTTATGAGTGAGAGTTCTCCTAGAGATGGAAAACTCCCCATTGCTATTCTATTATTTCCTGGAGGAGCTGGGGTACTGCAGCCTGAGTGCTGAATGCAGTCTAACTTGTTAAGTGCTGCTGCTACCTTTGGCCTGCTAAAGCTTGTGCAGTGTGTTTGGCTGCTGCTGCTGATTCTGCAGGGCTGGCAGGGTGGCTTTTGAAAGAAGGTGCTAGAGCTGGGTTCTGTTCCCTGTTGCTGCTGAGCTATGGCACCCTAAGTCACTTAAAACAGTTTGTAGTAATATTTTGGCCATGGTTCTGTGTGGGGGAAAGTAGAGGTCTCAAACACACCATACATTTTTTAGTCTTACTCATAAATGAATTGCAAGTATTTTTAGAACTGGGGTCTCAGGAACAGCTAGAGAGAATACATATGTTAAAGCTATCATTTCTGGGAAGTGACCTTAGTAAGCTGTGGAGCCTGGATGTATGTAAAGTGACATGGTGGAGACCATGGAGTTATATAGAACTGAGTTTTCTGCTGTGCTATTAGAAACTCATTTGGTAGAGTACTGGTTATGTAAATTCTTGGAATTTCTTCAAAACAAATGGGAATAGGGGCAGGCAGTTGAACAGTACTTTGCTTTACTCTCCTAACCTCACCCTGTTTCCTCCAGCAGTTGAAACAGAAGTGAAAACAGTAGCACCAGGTGCTGCACCAAACAATACTGCCCCCTCTTCTGGCTCACCAACCTCTCCTACTGCTGAAGTTGCTGCCTCTCTGGATAAAGAAATGAGCAATCCCCATGCTATCCCACGGAGACATGCCCCTATAGAGCAGCTTGCCAGGCAAGGGTCTTTCAGGGGCTTCCCTGCCCTTAGCCAAAAGATGTCTCCTTTTAAACGCCAGTTGTCTTTGCGAATAAATGAGCTGCCTTCAACAGTGCAAAGGAAGACCGATTTCCCCATGAAAAACTCAGGTAAAACCAAATGGTTCCAGTGAAACATTAGCTTATATTGTCTGTTCCTCCTTTCTTTCTCTGTGGCTTCAAATAACTCCTTATTTTCTAGTAAATCCTTCTTCTTCGTGTTATCATTTATCATGAACAAACATCGCTATGTCACAAAAATTCTGCTTTTGAAATAGTCAAGAATTTCAAATGCACTATCCACATGCAGAAGACAAAATATTCTAATCACTGTCTGAAATACTGGATCACAACTTGAAGTGCTCCAGGAATGGGTGTTGGTGAATTAGTAGGTGCTGGCTCTTCCCTCTGAGTCACTGAACCAGTTCTTCCACTTACTGTCAGGGCATCCTGAGAGACAAATCCCTTCAAGGCCTTAACCACTTGTCAGAGGATCATGTGATGATTGTTTGTCCTTCTGCCTGTCTGAATTCTTTCTGAGAACAATGAAATTGCTTTTCACCTTGCATTAAAAGAAACTTAACTGTTTAAGTTGTACAGTTTCCACGTGATGGTAGTGCAGTTTTCTAAAGTCATCCCAACATAAACACATGGGATGCTCAGTACCTTGCATAATGTCCTAGAGTTCCCTTAGCTAGATTATCCTGGAGGCCAGCTGTACTCTCACTTGGCAACAGGGCTCGTTTTGGGGTTCTAAGCTTTGAAGTAAAAATCACTGTGACAAAGGCAAACTCAACAAAAAAACTGACTCCTTGTTTAGTGACCTGTGCTTTAAGACCAGCACTGAGTTGATTAGTTTTACAATAATAGTGCACTACTCACTAGTGATACTCAGTGAGCACACTACAATCTGAATTTTTCATGATTCAGAACAATTATGATGCATGTTTCCATATATACCACTGCCAGTGCTGCTTACTGTCACACTACATGCACTGTATTGGACTATCCCTCAAAGAAACAATTTTTGGGCATGCCTCCCCTTATGTTTTAGGTATGGTGCATGTTGAGTCCAGCCATCTTACGTTTCTTACACTATTTGTGCTTGATTCTGCCTGCTTATGTCAGTTCTGTGCAATGAAGGACTGATGATAGGTACTTTTGATAAATAATGCAATTAGTAATAATGAGAACATCTGGTAAGCTGGCAGCTTTACTCCAGATGTTACTTTATCCACATGATGCTGATACTTGGTTTAAAACTGAGTGTCCATTTTATTTGAGCATTCAGCTTTTGCTTTTATGATTCTAGCACAGGAGCTGGGGATTTTGGCTACTGCTGAACTGGAACAATCAACATTCTAACTCTAGAATTAACTTGCTGCTCTGCATTGCTGTCAGCACATTTAAACTTCATGTAGTTACTGTAGAAGCATGTTGTTGGAACACTTAAATCTATCATAAGTATTTTTATTTCACAGAGTGCCAAATCTTAACACCAAATCCTTGATATTTTTAGCACTTTTTAATACTGAAAGATTTAGATCTCTACTAAAGCTATAGAAAACCCTTTTACTTCTGCTATGAGCATCCTTTAAATTTGGAATGGTGATCTCCTTACTCTCTTGACTTAGTCACAAAATACACTAATGTGGTGTTCTATTTCAGGTCAGATCATCAACACTAATTTTAAAAAAAGCTGTTGTGCAAATCAGTAGCAAGACCATCTAGGACATAAGGGAACTAATTATATTTCAATTTCACATTGGTATTTGTAAATTGTTTCTGTATCCTTTAAACTTCCCATTTAATGAATTCTGTTTACATTTTAGTCCCTGAGGTAGAAGGGGAAACAGACAGCATTAGTGCCCTGTGCTCTCAGATCACCAGTGCTTTCAGCACACCCTCAGAAGACCCTTTCTCTTCGGCCCCCATGACAAAACCAGTGACAGTAGTTGCACCACAGTCTCCTGCCTTTCAAGGTTTGTGATTTCTTTGCGTGCCGCGGTCACGCTGGGTTAGGCTTGAATGCACAAAATGTTGCTTTCCAGTAACACGTGGTCTTAATTACTTGTGCGAGTCCTGTTACCAGTATTTTGGGTGAATGCATCCGGCTTTTTTCATCCTGTCTGTTCAGTTTTTCTGTGGTTTTGTTTGTAACAAAAAATTCATGCACCTACCACACGATAGTTACCTGTAAAAGGGACTGGCGTTGAGATAATGGCTATTTCAACATTCTGCCTCCTGAACTGCAAACACCTTACCAATTGTGTGTCATAGGAACCAAATCTCACAAGAGAAGAGATTTTGTGCCACCACAATTACTATTTTTCACACAAATTCTTAGATAAGTTGTGGTGAGATAGAACTCATAGCAGCTGCTAATCTTCATTTCACTGCTGTGCTTTTATGCAAGTTGTGTGAAAAAAGAACCACTCCATGTTAAATGTGGTTATTGTTACTTTGTATCTAAAATGTGTTCTTTTGAATCTAAAATTAACCATACAGTAACTTCTGGTGAACTCTCTCTCTTCCTTATAAAAACAACAAATTTAACTTCCGTTGGTCATCAGAATTCAAGGCCTCTTAAAATACATAATTAATTCTCAATCCCACAATTCTCTTCATAAGTGTTGGCTTGGTGAAATGGAATTTACTACTTTTATTGACTGTCAGTCCAGTTTGGCTAATTTACACAAACTGCTGTCATGTGGAAGTGTCTAAAATTGTTGTATGTTGATAGGTATGACCCGGCCCACTAATATTCCAGTCACGTGCATGCCTTGCATGAATTAATCGCACTGATGTTGTCTGCTCCCATTTTAGTTAATGGCACTGCCTCTGCCTTCTGTGTGCTTGCTGCTAAACCATCCCAAGCTGCTGTAGTGTCCACAGCTATGCCAGTTCGTGAAACCAATCCTTGGGCTCATGCTCCTGCTGCTAATACTGGAGCTGCAGCCATGGTCACTGGTAAGATTGGAAGTAGATCCGGTGCACTGCTATAAGAACTTGGATCAAAAGCATAATTAAGCCCTTGAGACAACTGTCAGTGCCACTTAATGGCAAGTGGAAGGAACAGGAACAAAAGACGGAAGTAGTAGCCTTTTGCACGAGTGGATGGAGGGAAGCGATGAACTTGCTGGTTCTGGGTCTATAATTTGGACTGATTCTTATTTTGGCAGCATTTTAGAAAATTCAGTGCTTAAAAAGGAAGTAATGAAGTTGCATGTGTGTGTGTGTATGAAGGGGAAAGAATCGATGTGTACCCAAATTAATTTTTGTGTGTTCTTTCCACTAACGTACATAAGGAGGGATTAAGTTGGTTGCTTAAAGGCTTTAGAGGTTCATTTCCCCTGTTTAGTAAGTTTAGTCTGTTCCTCCAGGCCTTGTCTGCAGTTATACTCAGTGTAGGGAGGTGCCTGAAATGGCTGCCACCCATGTGGACACGTGTTGTAGAAGGCTACAGTCTTAACTAACATAATTTCCTGGTGTAAGAGCCACTCAACAAGAGAAACTTTGCTAGTGAAGTAGTAGGTTCTACTTGGCCTCCTAAGAGCACCAGACTTCGTCTTTAAAACAGTTTCTATAGCTTTGTGTTCTAAGTCCGCCAGTCCTGGCTGTTCATTCAGCAACTGATACTCCCCAGTCAGATGAACTAGTGGTTATGGACTACATACTGCCACCAAGTTATGAGTGCAGGCTCATAACTGCATGCTCTTCTGCGTGCCCTAAAGTCTCAGATGTCTCCTATGAAGAAAAATACCCATAGATCTGCATTTTAGCAAAAAAGCCCTTGTCTACCCCTTCTTGATAAATGTCTTTCTAGAACAGAACAGTGCAGTGGATGCATAAAGATGCTTCCAGTGTTGGTAGCATCTTTCAGTCATGGTGGGAGGAGGCCTGTCTGTCCTTGTGTATACCCTCCAGCCTTTCTGACTTATAAAAGAGTGAGGAGCGGAAATATCAGTGACTTGCCCATGCTTTTCTTCCCAGGCACTGAATGGAGCAGCACCTCCTCAGGTGCAGCCTCACCAAGTCTCTTCCAAGGAAATCACAGACGTACTCCCTCAGAGGCAGACCGCTGGTTGGAAGAGGTCTCAAAGACTGTGAGAGCCCAACAGCAGCCAACCTCAGCCCCAGCCCCACAGCCACTGCTCCAGCCTCCTCCAGCAGCTCCAGCTTCCCAGTCAGCACCAGCCTTCCCAGTCAGCACCTTCATTGCACCTCAGCCTGTGCCGGTGGGTGTGGTACCGCCCATGCAGCCAGCATTTATTCCAGCTCAGCCCTATGCTGTAGCAAATGGGATGACCTATGCAGCCCCAAGCGTCCCTGTGGTTGGAATCACACCTTCCCAGATGGTAGCCAACGTCTTTGGTACTGCAAGCCACACTCCAGCAGCCCACCCACATCAGTCCCCCAGTCTCGTCAAACAGCAGACGCTCCCGCAGTACGAAAGCAGCAGCGCCACAGCCAGTCCTTTCTTCAACCCCCCCGCGCAGCACAACGGCTCCACAGCTTTCAACGGAGTCGACGGTGGGAAATGGGCTGCCGAGGACAAGCATTCCCAGCCCCCCGCGGCTGCTCCACAGGTAGACGCATTTGAAGCACAGTGGGCAGCACTAGAGAGCAAGGCAAAACAGCGCACTAATCCCTCCCCAACCAACCCCTTCTCGAGCGATTTACAGAAGACATTTGAGATTGAACTTTAAGCGGTCCTATGGGGGAGATGGATAAATTGTACATTAGGATAGAGGGATAAAGGGAGCAAAGGGGACTGTTTCTGATCAGTTTGCTTTGATAATCCCAAAGGTCCCTTAAAACAAAAATGGGTTAGAAAGAGGGAGCATTATGGGGAGGACATAAACATACGGAGAATTTAATGTGCAGTTCTTAAAAAGAATCCTGGAGTCACCCCAGTCTGCATTCCCTCCTCACTTGGAAAGCTGGAAGTTGAATGGAGGAAATAAAGGCACCCAGTCCCAAAGCCTGTTCTGCAGAAACATCAATCATCTCACACAGAAAGGAAGGCAGATTTTTGTACCTGTGTCCTTCTGATGCCCTGCAAGTCCTGGATGTTCCCCCTCAGGGAAAAATGGGGTAGGGTGGGGGGGTGGATATGGATGGGATGTTGTCACCTTAGCAAAAGCTAGGTTTGTGGAAAAAGTTGAGCTTCCATTTTGAGTAACAAAGTGAATATTATATGTAAAGAATAAAGTAAAGCCAAAATCTTTATTTTTATGCATTTAGAATATTTTAAATAGTTGGATATTAAAAGCTGTATGAGTTGTAAGTAATCTTGCCAAAGGTTAAAAAAAATGGGGGTTGGATGTAAGAAATTGTACATAAGATTGATTTATCTCTGATTCTTATTGTAAGTAATATTGGGGGGGGTGGAAAAAGGGGCTCTAGCTTGTTCTTGTATCTGTTCATTGTAAGTAGCATATTGCAACAACAATCACAACCAATAAGTCATTATATCGTAGTTTTAAACAAAGAAAATTAAAGAACAGTATTGTCATGGTTCGAAAACCATGGGGAAAACTTACTGTTTTTTATTGGAATCAATCTACATATTCTATATAGTATGGTTTTTTCCTTTCATATATTGCTGCAGTTTCTTTGTCTTAATCTCTTGGTTCTAACACTACTGTGACAACTTACTGTAATCATATCTATATCCTGGGACTGCCTGGGAAATCATTTTATGTTTGTCTGTCAATAGTTCTTAGCAGTTTTTAACTTTGGTTTTGTTTTTTCCCACTGATTTGTGAAACCTTGTGGTTAAGGCTGCAGCTGGTCCAGGTTCTGCCTCTGGTGACTTGTGAAAACCATCTCATTTTAACTTTACTTTTAAACTTTGGCCTTACAAGCAAATGTAAGTTATATATATTTGTACTGATGATTTATAATCTGCTTTAACAGAAATAAATGTTGGTGGTAGAAGCACTGTCTGTGAAAGTTTTATTTCCTACCCTGATTCAGTTTTCAGTATTTGCCCTTCTGGGTATCTTCTGTGTTGTTAGGTGAATATAGGTAAGCCCTGCTTGCCAACCTAAAAGCTTAAGAATAATATCTTAACACCTCTTGTTTATTACAATTTAAGGTTACTTTGAACTTTAAGACTGAACTTGCAAAATATCCTTGTGAC
Source organism: Chiroxiphia lanceolata (assembly GCF_009829145.1). Taxonomy (NCBI): domain Eukaryota; kingdom Metazoa; phylum Chordata; class Aves; order Passeriformes; family Pipridae; genus Chiroxiphia; species Chiroxiphia lanceolata. The sequence continues at coordinate 28,274,824 of NC_045642.1, forward strand.
CCATAACATATAAAGCTCTGAAATGGAGGCCGTTACTGATAACATCAGATTCTAGGTTTGCATCCCTGCATTTTCCGTCACTGAATATTTACAGAGAGACAAATATGAGGACATTAACATTTAGTAAGGGCAAAGAGGAAAACTCGCTTTGTTTTTCTTTTCCCTACTGCTAAAAGGAGCCATATGAGATGATGGTGTGTTTTCACTCTTTTTCTGTTCTTCCAGTGAGCTCATACCTACCCTGTTAGTATGACTGGTTCTCACTGCATTCTTATGGGCACCGTGTCAGTTTAGACACAAGGAGAAGTCAGACTCCGTAAAGTGAAGGGGAAGAAATGCTTCCTTTGTCTGCCCCTTGTATTGGAGCTTGCCAGCAGCTTCCATTTCCAGGCAAGTACAGTGAGTCACACAGTGACACAGTCTAAAAACCGGTGACTTTTTACAAACCTGTTTTCAGTATGATATGAATAGTAATGGAAACACTCCCTATGGTATTTGAGTTGGTATTAATGCTTTTTTCAGCTTCCAAAAAGCTAACATAGTTGTAGACATTTATAGTAGGAAATAAAGTAGCTATAAGTTATTCTGTTAGTTTCATATCTTTCACAGTAAGTGTCCCAAGATAGCTGAAAATAGCCCAGTATAGCTACACCCTTCTCCTGCCCTAGAGATAAGAACTTCCTACAATCCATTGTTTTGGGAAGTAAATGAACATCTTGATTCTTGGATAAAAAAAGTAAACATTGAGTCAAGTGGTTAAGTAAGTGGTACTATAGAGAGGGAGAAGCTCAATCTTATCAAACAGAAGAAATGTAAAGACCCATTAGATAACTTTTACAGTGACGGGCATGTATTTAAAGCAGGGAACTGCATGCCTGCCAATCTCATCCTTCCTGCCAGGGTTATGCAGCTGAAAGGAGGTCAGAATAAACTCTCCCCTAAACAAAGTATTTTCAGTGTCAAAGTCCTGGCTATCAAAATGCAGTCTTGAGAAAACACTTTCTGACCCCATCTTGTGTAACCACACAGCTTAAATGATAGCTGACTACAGAGAATATTTAAATACTCTAAAAATAGCGTCTCTGACATAGTAGAAAGGAATTTTATAGAACTGACTACTTATGCTGGGACAGGAGTCTGATACACCTTCCAACCATGCCCCTGAGCAGGTTTGCAGCCCTTGACTACCCGTGGATGCCTGCCATATATAAACTGAAGGCTTCAATAAGGCTGGAATTTACAGCGTCTGCGATTAGTCCTCTGGTCTCAAAAGACAAAATCCTACTATAATATCCTAAATACACAAAAAGGTGCTGGTCTGAGCTGTGAAATGCAAAAATATGTACAAACACAGTTTGAAATTTTCAGGACTATCTCATTGTTCTTAAATAGCCAGTGATTTCTACTTCAAAACTTAACTGTAACACTTGCCCTGCATTACAGCAGAGGAAGTTTTCCCTGATCAAATTAAAGGGTCTTAACTGCAAAAAAAGAATTTTCTCTAGCAAACAGAATCTATCAGACCACAGGGAGAGACCCAGCCCCAAATAGGTGTGTGACTGTCACCTCTCACTCCTGTACTGGATTGCTTCTGCCTTCTCAGTTTTGTTCACATCTTTAAGCAGTGTGTTCAGTCCTGAAGCCACACCTGTGCCGATGAGAGTGCAATCATCAGGTCAGTAATTCTTATTTTTAGGTTCATCCAAACTGATTTACTGGACTTAGAGTACAAACCAGCTTTAGGCTGTCAGCCTGAGGATTTACACCTATATATTGCTGGTGCTCTGATGGGTACTGAATCGGGACTGAAGGAGTGTGGTGTGAGCATAGTCCTGAATTAGCTGCTTCCTTAGAAGCCTTAAAGTAACACAAGTAGAAGACAAAAGTAAAAAAAACCCCATCCACCACCCCCCAAACAAAACATCAGCATCTACACACCAGTCTCCTAATTTGTAGCTACATCTATGCAAATAATACATGGGTAATGATGCTAATTAGTATGGTCAACCCATCCAAGTCTCAGCAGGGAGTTTGGAATGAAGAAGAAGGGGAGTGTCAGGGCTGATGCTTGGGTAAAACAATAGTGTGGAAGCTGTAAAAAAAATGCTTTTGCTCAGAAATAATTCCACTTTGAGATACTGAAGATGCCCAAGGGCCTTTCCTGGTTTAACAGGAATATAATTATATAGTCTCACCTTCTGCTCTCTTAATGCCTGAGACTTTCCTGAGCCTCATCCTTGTTAGTCTTGAAATGAAGGATACTTTTCAGCTACAGGTACTGTGCATCTGGAAGTCCTAGCTTGTTAGCTCATAGCAGCAGGCATCAGCCCAGGCCACATGCCAAACCAGGCTTTCCCTGACTTAACTAACTTTTCCCTGGAAAGCCAGGCCATCCAGGACTTAACTGAGACTACAGCAGATCATTGGGAGGTTTATTCTGTCAAGTCAAATGCACCTACACATGTATTTCTATGTGTATACTATTTGTTTCCTCCAAGCTGAAATTCAGCACAGTGCTACCACCGACTCCAGTTTTGCGATAAATTGAACAGCACAGTTCTGGTTTGAGGAAAAAAATTATTTGTGTTGAGCCTTCCTAGAATGAATGATATTTAAACTGCAGCATCTCAGAACAGCTAACAGTGTTGGCATATTCATCTAAATTACCCCTTACATTCACGAAGGGCTAGAAGTATTTTTCTGTTTTGTCTTAAGCTTTCTGTGAAGCACTGCTCCTGTGTTTCACTCCAAAGCTGATTATAGTCAAGTAGAAACCAAACTGACCCTACTAGAAATTTGTCTAAGGTCTACTGGAATAAAACAGCTATAGTAACCTGACATTGCAGCTGCAACCCCAGAGCTAGTAAGCCCCTGGAACCCAAACACTAATTTTATATGCATCCAGCTGTTTCTCATTTAGCTGTTTGCATTTAGATGGAAAGCGCTTCTCAGGATTACAAATATTCATTGCTCATTAGTGCTTTGGTTAAGGTGGTTCAGGCCCAATTTCAAACACTTCAGAGATTATTTTTTTAAGAGCACTTCTCTCTCTTGCTTGTATAAAGAATTGGTGTCTGTCTCCCTCTTTCATGCTGGTTATCTGCTTTCTCTAGTCACATCATCCTTACTTTCCCAATATTATCTTGTTATATGAATGACAGCAACTACCCTGAAGAGATGGATTAGGTACAGCAAGGCACACGGGGGGAAAAGGAGTTTACAATAAACTTGAGGGTAGTGGGTCTCCCACATTTGAACCTTTACACCCACTACACACTGTTCAATTCACCCTCTTGAGCAGCAGCGCGGAGCTCCCAGAACAGTCCCATGCAGTCAAAGAACAGAGTTCAGACTTCCAGCCTTGTCCTGGGTCACCTGTACTTCGCCGTGGGGGTGCCTGTCACCCGCGGTGACGCGGTGCGCTGGCCTGCGGTCGGTGGCGAGCACAGCTGGCACAGCAGAAGCTGGAGTAGTATTCGTTACCACAGAGCTGGGCCTGCAGGATCAGGTCACAGTTGGCGAGGTGGGGCTGGTCCACGCACTCTCTACTCAGATCCACAACATGACTCGTAGTAGCTGCAGTCAAGCAAAAGGTGAACCAGCTGTAAATTTATTCTCAGCTTGCTTTTCCCTCCCAAAAGACACAGTATGTTCCTGCTTCCTCCACCTCACTGGTTCTGAGGGGATTGTTTTAAATTTAGTCCAACATCAGGAATGAGATGATGAGTTTCAAGATGAAACTGATACCTCTGGTGAGGTACAGGAGGAGAATGCATTTTCAGGGGCTGACCTCCTGACAAGAGACCACTCAACCTACACTTTGTGTAAGGTCAGCTGGATGGTGTCCACAGTCCAACTACAAACCTTGCAGCCAACTATTTGGTCAACCAACTATGGTATTTTGGCCTCAGGATGTTATTTAGGCTCCCAGTGCCCCGCTTTGCACCATCCTGCTTTTCTGCCCAGGGAAAGCAGGCTCCTGCTGCTCCCCAAAGCCCAAGGTTGGTGGTGGACTGGCACATGCAATGGGCAGACTTATAATAGCGGCCAAGATACAGGCACTGTGCAGGGAGAAGCAGGAAGACCAGGCTGTACTCACTGCTAGGCCTGTTCCTCAGCACTTTCACCTCCGTGCTGGCACTGACAGAGTTACTGCTGCTGTAGGCACTGCATGTGTAGGATCCCTCATCAGCCTCTTGGACGTTGCTTATGATCAGGCTTCCATCCTGGGACAGGTGGATGTGGTGGCCATCCCCCCGCATGGGGACTCCATTCCTGTGGTGAAAAACATGTTGTATCAATATTCCCACCCATGGCGGCTAAAGGAGCTCTCTGTGCTCTTTGGAAACTGATGTTCCATGAAAGGGGAGAATTTTTACAAGTTCAGCAGGAAGTAAGAAGAAATCTCTAGCCACAACTTGTCCCTATATTGTGTAGTAACACGAGCCTGAGGGAGTCTGGAGTCTACATCCGTTAGCCCACAGTCTGCGTGGGAGGTGGTTCGCTGTGTGCTCCATATAAAGACATTGCCCTTTCCACTAGTACACATTTTTGAGGTCTGAGGGACCAAGAAAAAAATCCAATGTGCCTTTCCCTCTCTCCAGGTTGTGGTCTGGCAGTACTTGTTTGGCTGGCATTGATAGCTGCGCATATTGCTTGAGGAGCATATGGGGTAGTGAGCAACGTGCCCTCTTTCCTCTCTCTTAAAAGTTTCTTTAAAAAACCAGCAAGATTGTGTCTGTTCAGTTCCTCCTGGAATAATCTGTGCCCAGCAGGAAAACTGCCTGAGTTGTGAACTCCTAGTTACCAATGAAATGAAATTTGTTTCACTGAAAAGGGTTTCGTTCAGACTCTGAAACATGCAACATTTTGTAAACTCGAATACCAAATATGTATGGAAGAAAAGCTCTTTGTTAGATGGTCCACTTCAGTCCTAACCCTCAGAGTACAGGGATTTAAACAATTACCACTCCATGTCTCTGGATACTTTGTAAGAAGGCTCAAAACAGAACTGATTATTGCCAAACAGGAGAAAAATCCCCACCAAAGACTTGCACAAATTCAGAGTTTCCCAGTAAACAATCAAGAGAAGAGGACAAAGCTTTTCACCTTAAAACACTTTTAAATCTCCCTTGCTTCCACTTAACAGTACATGGAGAGAAGTATTGCAGCAGGAAGCTGGGAGAAGAGTTGCTGTTACTGTAGGGGCTAAAATGTTTGTTAGGGCTAGGCAGAGAGGGTTTTATAAAGAGCAACTAAAGGTTTTCCTCTGATTACTCATTTTAGTTCTTGCTATTGTCATGTTAACTAGCCTTCCAGCACAGAGTCTTTCTGAACTCCATGAAATCTTCGTTTAATGTTTGCTTTCCTCCTTATTTGACCGGAACATGAACTTGATGACCCTGCCACACCCCACAGGGATCTTGGTAACTAACATCCAAGTTGTTTAAGAAAGGGTAGGTGATACTAGTTGGGCTGAGAACTGTGGTCTCTGCCATAACTGGCAGGCACCCTGCATTAGTATTTGCATGGTAAATGATGAGGTTTGTAAAGAGAAGGAATGGGAAGTTGTTCTGTCTCATTTTTGCTCACCTTGACCACCTTATATTCACGTTGTTGCCAGTCACTGTACAATGAAGCTGAGCAGTACCTCCTTCAGGTACTGTGATGCTTGGCAGAAGACCGGTGATCCTCAGCTCTCCTAGACCAGAAGGGAAAACATTACTGGCAGGAAGACAATGCCGAGCTGCACCTGGTAGCAGGAAAAGGCTCATGCCCAAGTCCAACACAACCCATGATGAGCTGCAAGTCCCTAGGCCTTGAAACAGCATGTTTGAGGCTGTGCTGCCGTTGCTATGTGGAATGTGGATTTCCTAAGGGCTTTGGTCTGAGCAAGGGCAAGTAGCAGAGGCCTCAAAGAGCATTTTTGTCCAGCTGGACATATGCATGTTACATGCACAGAAGGACGATCTACTCAGTTTCTCTTGCTCTTATACCCATTGTACACCAGTGTCCCACAAACAAGGCCCTGAGAGTGACTCTTCCTATGCTATCAGTGCCTTTTCCCACTGCCTGGAGCACCATGATGTACTAGACACATGCAGATTACCATTGGGCAAAACAACTCACTCTTCCCTTGCCCTCAAGCTGCCTGTTAAACATTAGGTGCAACAGCAAAGAGGCATGGCCAGCCAAGAAACCCACACTCCCTGCACAGCCCTCCCTGTTTCCCGCTTTGTGCACACATGTCATGCATTCCTCCATCCATCCAGTACCTAGGGGTCGGAACAGGACCTGGCGCTGGTCCAGGTCACGTCCATTCGAGGCAACACAGGTAAAGAAGCCGAGATCTTCAGGGCTGACCCGGCTGATCACCAGGGCCCCATCTGACTGCTGCCTGTGCCTGGGGAACAAAACCAGAACCTTCCTCAGCCTGCGCTCAGGTCAGGATGGACCTCCAGACAGCAGAGCTGAAGCAGTGCCTCACGCACAATTGTGCAGTACTACTGAGCAAAGGTTTAGCTGCTCAAACACTGCAGGGGTTGTAATACAACCCTTAGTCGTCAAATCCCAGAACTGGTGCCGTAGATGCTGGAAAAGCTTGCTGCTAGAGCAGGTTTCTGGGAGCAGAGTGAGGACAGCTGCAGGAGAGCAGCACCAGTAGCCATGAAAGTTCACTGCAGGCACCCTGATCTCTCTCTGCTGTGAACCTCTGCCCTTGCTCACAGACCAGCTGGGTTTTGGCAAATTTGCTTGCCACATGTACTTTTTCTGCTAGCTTTGTAGATGAACAAATTTCAGCCTTGACTCACTTGTAGACCCGGTGTCACAGCTGTTCACTCAAGGGTTCAATGTTCAGACTTTGATCTGTGAGTGAGGCTGGGGCAGGCAAGCAGTACAGTCTAGCCCTGGTGGAGGAATTTGGCCAGCATAAAGAAGGACAGGTCGTTGCTGCATGGCCAGCAGCATCATTCTCTCAAGGAGGAGTCAGGAAAGGAAAGGAGGAGGCTCTTCTTCACATGAATGGTTGAAGCCACCTGGGAGCTCACCTGGGAGAGGAAAGGGGCTGCCCATCTTTCTGCCACTCAATGGTGAGAGTGGGTGATGCTTCCACTGTGCAGGGCAGTCTGACTCTCTCCCCAACACTGGCCTCCACTACCGTGGGCTCACTCTTATCCATTCTCAACCTGTAAAGTTCACAAGCACAGCAAAAGATGTAGAAACTTCCTTGTTCAGCATTTGACCTTTAGCACAAGGCTTTTGTAATCACAAGCCTTATTCTGTGTCTCCAACAGAAAAGGGTGGTCTCTGCACTCCTATCTGATGCTTGCCATTACCAGCATTCAGCAAAGAGCAGCCTCCATCAAATCCTGCTCCAGTTCAGCACAGCTTGGTGCTGCACTCCTGCCAGCTTAACCCATTACAGACAGCAACCCTGATTCTTACAGCAACCCTCCATATAACAGCTGAGGAAGCACTAACAACGTGAACACATGACAAAATGGTACAAAGTCATGAACAGGGCACCAAGTAAGCTTCCCCCAAGGTGCTTATTTGGCACACAGAAATGAACCATTTTGGGGTGTGAAAGAGCCCATTGCAATTACCTGAATGCATGCAAGGTCCAGGAGCTGGTCATCCACTTCATGCAGCAGAAAGGTTGAGGTCAGACTCTCACAACACCCATCTCCTCATGCTCTTTGCTCTCTGATAACTACAGCTAAGCACCATTTTACAAGGGAACTAAACTATGATGATCCCAGAGTCAAATAAAACATCATCTCCCTGACCCCCTTTCTCTGAACTGAATTCTTGATCTCAAAAAACAAAACAAAAGAGCAACGCTCTTAATTCAGTGAATCACTTATTACTGCTTTTAGGCAGAAACAGCTAAGGAGATTGCTGGGGAGTTCAGCAAATTGGCTGGGTTTTAGGTTGTAAACCCAAAAAAAGGGAGGGATCAGATCACGGTCCCATTTATTCTGGAGTCCCGACACGCTGTGTTTAAGGCAAAAATAATTTGTCCAATTTTATTTCTGTGGAGCCTAGAAGCACCAAAAAAGCCATGCAACAAGCTACAAAATATGCCAGCACATGAGGAGATAGGTTTGGGTCAAATAGATTTGTTCACAAAATATTTAAAATTAATGAGTGGAAGCTAGAGCAACTAGAACTGTTTAAAATATACATATGTCTATTTTGTGCTAGTTAGGCAGTTCCTATTTGCTTTGGTTTTTTCCAGAACAGATTTCTCTTTCTGCCTACACTAACTTGAACATCTAAGGATGCTGCCCCAATACTTCTTTTGTCTGAGCCTAACTCCTTTGCTGTCAGCTTCTCTGTGCATTTTTGCTCAGAATATGCTTCTTTCAAGAGACCCTCGGGGACGACAGAAGACAGCTTGCGACTGGGATCTTCTCCCATTCCCGTTGTCAGCAGTTCAGTACTGCTTGCTTCCCAACCGGGCCCCAGAACAGCTGACCCAGGACCTTTCCAATCTTCAGCTTTTCTACATGAAGAGATGCCATATGGTTCATCAGCTGGTCACAGTAGACAAACTGTTGCTGTGTGTGAACTTACCTGTATGTGAATTGCTGATGCACAGGGGACCCGGCTTCATGTACAACTTTCCTGCCTCTGGATAACTCTCGAAGCTGCTGATTTTCCTTGTGACGGACCCGACCTCTCTCACCCTCTGCCAGAACAGTGCTCTGGTACTCTATTCAAAACAAAATGCCATATGTGAATAAAAGGACATTTCTTACTGTGACCTGTTGCGTAGAGTTTCTATGAGCTTGGGAGAGCTTGCTGAACTGGAGCCAAAGAGCCCTTCAGCCATCTGTTTTCTGGCTGACTAGTGCAGTAAACCTGCACTGTCTACTAATGAGAGTCACAGACCTGCAGGCAAGCAATTTTAGACTCCTTTCTCTCCTCTGTCAGTGAGCATGTTGCAACATCCCTTAGGCCACAATGCCTTCTGCCCCAGTTGCCATTGCTGTTGCAAAGCACAATTCAGAGATGGAAGGCTACAGGGTGCCTTGCTGGCTCATCTTTTGAGACTAGAAATTTTTTTTGGTTTGTTTCTGAAAAAAAGCACATTTTTCAGAACAGGGAATCATTTGTTACCCAGCAGAATCTGTTTGGGCAAAATACAAAACATAAATGCACCTGCACTTACAGGGATCAGGAGGCAGCTGATGGCTGTCAGGGATGATGACACAATCGCTGTGCTAGAAAATGGGGCAGGTTACAGGCAAGCCACAACTCCAGTTACGGGGTGGCACTGCAGGGAAAGAAGTGCTTTAGGGCTAAGGCTTTATCATGAGAGAACACCACACTAAGAGAGGCCCTACTGCCTCCACACTCCCTCTTGCCAGTGGAGAAAGTTTGCTCCTGCAGCTGGCTTTATTGAGCCTGTGGTCAATAACCATTAATGAGGAGCCCTGAGCTACTTTTCTGGTGTTAAGCAGAAGATAATTCACCTGTGATCTGTAACTGAATCTGTCGGCTCTCTGTCTTCGCGTCAGAAGTGAGGCATGTGTACATCCCAGCATCCTCTGGCTTGACGTGGCTGATCACTAAGGAGCTGTCAGACTGGTAGGTGTGCCTGCAACACGTACAAGGATTGACTGCCTCTGCCTGGCCACCGGCAGCAACTGGCCAAGGCAGAGCAGCCCTTCGTGCTGATGTTACATAAACCATCACCATGTAGTGCCCTCACTGGCTTAGAAAAAAACAAAACCCTGCTGACCACAGAGGGGTCACAGGCAGGGGAAATAACTGTGCCAGAAAGGAGGTCAGGAATAGAGAAGAAACTGAGATGGGAAAACAGGGAACTGCTTTCAGTAATCCTCTCCCATGAGGAGGCAAATTGCCCTCCCAGGGAGGAGCTTGAGTCCCAGCAGTCAACTGCAAACAGAAAAGCATAACTGGGCTTTTCTTAACTGTAATTTTCATAACACAAAGGGACTGACTGGCTCCAAACTCTTGCTGGAAACAGACCTCCCAGGAAAAACAAGTTTAAAATGAGTTTAAAAAAAAATTGATGTGCCAGAAACTTCCAGCCACAGGAACTCCGGGTTGTTTGGCTGTAAGTTTCACTCTGGACTAGTGACCTCGTGCTGCCCCAAGATGAATTCAAGAGAGACATTTTTCTGCATCACTACCCACGTCAGCTTCCACTAGTGCCTTGTTATGGGACAGCACTTGCTCTGTTCATAACTCTAGCCAACATCTCATTACTGGTACAGACTGTACCTGTTTCTTCTATGTGCAGAACAGGTGGACAGTTCATGCTCTTAGGTCAATACACGGGCCTTTTTATTTCTTAAAAAAAAAAGGGGGGGATGAATAACGTGTGGCCATTTAGGCTGGGATAGTTTAAATTTTCTTCAGAGTAGCTAGTATATGGCTGTGTTTTGGATTTGTGCTGAAAACAGTGTTGATGTTTTCATTTTCATGATGAGCAGTATTTACACTAAGTTAAGGCCTTTTCTGCTTCTCACCCCACCCCACCAGCCAGTGTGCAGGGGGTGCACAAGGATTTGGAAGGGGACACAGTTGTGACAGCTAACTCTGACAGACCAAAGGGATATTCCATACAATATGACATCATGCTCGGCATGTAAAACTGGGGGAAGGAGGGAGAAGGAGGGGCCACTCAGAGAGATGGCATTTGTCTTTCCAAGTCACTGTTATGTGTGATGGAGTCCTGCTCTCCTGGGGATGGCTGAACGCCTGCCTGCCCATGGGAAACGGTGAATGAATTCCTTGTTTTGTTTTGCTTTCACCTGCAGCTTTTGCTTTACCTTTTAAACTATCTTTATTTCAACCCACAAGTTTTCTCACTTTTACCCTTCTGATTCTCTCCCCCATCTCACCAGGGGTGAGTGAGTGGCTGCATGGGGCTTAGTTGCCAACTGGGGTGAAACCGTGACAGTCCTTTTTGGATTGCATATTTGGCACTCTGCCCAGCAAGGAGCCCATCTGCTCTACAATGAAGGGAGCTGAGCTCACCTGTCAGAGGAGACTGGTCGGCTGTTCTTCATCCATTCCACTCTGGAGAGCGGGGACATGCCTGTTTTGCAGACCAGCTGGATGTTTTGTCCCACAACTGCTGTCACAAGAGAGGGCTTGGCTTCCTCCAGGATTGTTCTGAAAGAGAAAGTGATTCTATTGGCACTTTGGCTGCCCTCCTTTGTGTCCTCTAATCTGACTCTTGATGAGTTACAACCACAAGACAAAGCATGACCAGCTGCCCTTTCTCCTGGAAGAGAGTCCTGCAACCCCTCTCTTCTGAACAAATTAAGTTCAGCTCGGCAGACGGACATAGATCCAGTGCAGACATGTTTAGATCTTGCTCTATGCATTCTTGATTTTCAGGGTAATACTGACTGGATCCTGACCCAAACTCTGCATCTTAAAAGTCTTCCATAGAACAACCCATTGCTACTTTATGCAGTGCTGAGATAAAGGCTCTGAAGTCAGAGTCAGCTAAATTTGTTGGTCAGAACAAGGAAAACACCTATGGATTCTCATTTACTGTGTAAGAAGGCCTCCCAGACAAAGACTCCAGGATTCTGCAATCGTTTCACACACCATACTGAAGTGCTGTCAGAAACCAGGGAGAGCGCAAGGAAAAAGACAGCAGGTAACTCCAGGGCCTGAATAAGAATAACTTGATTTATCAAGGGGTCATATGTATAGCTAATCCATCACATGGTATTCCCAGATAGCTGGTCCCAATGGGGTAACACTTTAACCTCAGAGAAAGCTGCACTGATGCTTCACAATCAGCTGGCAGAAAAGGGTGGAGGTAAAAATCATCACCTGTGCAGAGCCTGTGCTGGGAACAAGTCTGCAGACTCCTGGTGCCCAAATCCCTCCGTCATGGAAACACCTGCTCCAAAAGCCTTATGCCACTGCTTGCCTTCACGGGGCAGCACCTGCTGGCCACTGCTGCTCTGGCTCTCTGAGGGCCCAGGCGCTGCTGTTTCCCACAAGTGCAGCTGGCTCAGGCTGTCCAACCTGCTTTGCCGTGTGTTCCAGCGCTGGCTCTCCAATATACCAGTCCTTGGCAAGGACTCTGACAGCACCTCACTTCTCCAGCTGTCCTGTCTGCGGCTGCCTTGTGTAGGGTGTGAAGCCCCATAGGTTCTTCCTTCTTGGCTGTGACTTGCAGACTGTCTTGTGGGTGATTTCTGCTGACCCTCAGTATCCCCTGTAGGAGAGTAGGAGCCAGCCTGCTGGCGCTGCAGGGCTCCTGTGCCAGAAGAGGGCTGGTGCTCCAGACGACTGACCCCCACAGAGTTGTGGCACACTCTCATGCACTCCTCTTCTGAGGCAAAGCTGTTTTTATTGCCATGACAGCCACCATACCAAAATCGGTTGCACTTGCCAACAACACTCACAAAGTACCAGTGAGTGGTCCAGTTTGTGCAGGGGCCATGAGCACTGGGCAGCAGGCATATCACAGGGTACGCTACCAAAAGGAGCACAACAGAGGGAGATGTGAGGGTCACAAAGCACAAAGGTCCAGCTGCTTCAAGCCACCTATCTAGATGACCTGATGTGGGCAGAGGGCAGGTGGAAAAGTAGGACACCTGGGTTTTGCAGCCAGCTCTGCTTTGAAAGTGGGCAGCAGCTCACATTTTCCTTTTTGTGTCAGTTTTGTCTCTGACTGAAGAACCACCATCCTCAAAGACATTTCTGAATCTAGATACTCGACAGATGTTTTACAGCCTTCTTTGGGGAATTGTGCAACTGCAAGGCTGCCTCTGGGGCTTCCTCTTCCTGGCTACCATTTGCACATTTCCAGCCCACAAAGTGAGAGGATTAGACCCAGTTGTGAAGACTCATGCACTATAGAAAACCCCCCTCCCCACCCCACATTGCTATAAAGAAGAGCACAGCCCAATGTGTCTACAAACCCGGCACTGCACTGAGTCACATGCTGACAAACACTGGAGGTAGGGCTCTGACTGAGGGGTCCTTTGCCAAGCTGTGTTTCAGCAGAGAGAATCCAGAGAACTTCCCCCTTCCCCATGACAGCCCCACAGGATTGGCCACAAAGCAATGTGTCTGCTGCAGCAACAGGGCAAGGAAATGTAGGAGCAATGTGTCTGCAGAGGGTACAACTGGGCACTAAAGGAACAGAGATGCTTTTGCCCAGTAGTTCTAGCAGCCTTATAGCATAGCAGGCACTTGATTGAACTTTGCTGGCTAAAGGCATGCACACAACCTTGAGCAATCCCTCCATCCTGATGTAGCTCTCATTTCACCCCTGCCCATGAGCTGTTTGAAGGCTGAGAATGGCCCTGATTGCTCAGAGGGGCCCTACTTCTCCTAAACCTGGGAAAATAATTTGGGGCATACCAGGCTGCATCAGGGTTTCTTCTCAGGGCCAAACAGCTCCCCAGTAGTCCTACACACAAACACACTTCTGTCCAACTATCAGCAGAAGACCAGAATTTTTGCTGTAGTGGACAGAACTGAACCTTCTGGCTGCTTTTCTACACTCCCTCCAATTTTATGCTGCCCCAGCCAACAGGTAGAATTTCTTTTCAAAGAGATAATTTACTACATTTTACAGAGAGCAGAGCCTCTACACAGGAAGCTTGCATGTGCTCCTGGACTCTTTTCTGTGTTTCTAAACCAAGAAGCCAAAGCATCACTTACGATAGTTGGGCCTATTGAGACATCCTTCCCCTCGAGGACCTGAAGCTGAAGCGACATTGTCAAAACAGCAGCCGTACATGGAACTGCGGCACTCGCCCGAGGGATGCTGCTGGGACAAGGCTTGGCTTGCCTTAGAGACAGGAATTGAAAGCCAAAATTTATCATGCTTACATGAGGACAGTACCACATGCAAGGCACCGTGTCCAAGCTGTCAGCTGCAGAAGGCCAGCTGTTAGAGGCACCACTATTTGTTTGTTTGCCTCCTAGAGGCTTTCATGCTGGGAAGGGTGGGGAACTTGGCTGTCAGCCATGGAGCCAGGGCTTCACTTCTCTGCAAGACAAACCTAATCAGCCCAGCAGCCAGACAGTTTTTTCTTCTGGCTCCAACAAGAACCCCAAGCTATGAGAGGGATTATCTCTCTGCCTTCAATTAATCTGCAGAGTTGACAAACAAAGGCAATTAATAGTGGCCATGTTTTCCCCATTTTTTTATCCTAGAAATTGGATGGCAATTTCATGACTGACAGAAATTTGATTATTCAGGATTATTCGATCAGTTCTACATAGGATGGTCGTCTTCTTCTCAGACATCTCCCCACCACCCACTCTGTTCCCTGCTTATGGAGGATCACAGGTGGATGCTCCAGATCGAACAGGAGTGAGGTGGGCCAAAAGGCTTGATGCCATGCCTGGAGTATTGATTCTTCAGCATTACTAGCAGAGATGAAGCCCAACAGAAACCCACAAGTGAGTCACCAGGGTCAAATCTGAATTTTTGTATCTGATGAACTCCAAAATTGCAAAGAGCTTTTGTACTTACTGCTGGAGTGGCCGCAGTGGGATGATTTTGGCTCATTCGAATGTCACGGTAATATTGTGGGCATCCCATGTTGTTTGGACCCTGGGCAGCTGAAACTCCATCAGGGCAGCACCCATACCTAATGACAGAAGGGCTACAATAATACCTTACCTGCCCAGCTCAACAGGCACGGGCTATAAGTTTCAGGAAGCCCCCAGGAAAGGCAATGCCTCCCTGCTCAGGCCTATCTACTTCCAACTACCTGTTTTGGTGACAGGTGCTGAAAGGGCAGCCTCTCCCCAAAGGGCCTGAAGCCGGAGTGTGCCCATCTGGACAGCAGCCATGTGGGCTCTGGTGACAGTCCCGAGAGCCAGGCCCTGCAGTGGGGTCCTGAGAGAAGCCGAGCTGATGGGAACCTGATAAGCGTGACTGGGGTTCCCAGCGAACAGCAAACAAGTTCATGCCATGGTCCTTGGTGGATGGAACGCGGTGATTCCCAGAGGTACTGTGGATCATGGTGTTCCCAGGGAGCATCCTTTCATCACCAGAATCTGGGGAGAGAACTCATTAAAGTATGTAGGTGAGCATCAAAATCTGGTCAGTTTTCCTCATCTCTGCTCTTTCACCTGCCCAAGGCTATGTGACAGGCTTTTCTGCATCACCTGAATGTGTGTCTTCTGGCCAACCCTTCCAGATATGGTTGTCCTGAGGGTCTTTGCTCACTGCCCTGACCATTCTTTCTCCTGTCCCATGAAAAAGCACCTGTCATGTTACTGTGATCCCTTCACATCATCCTTTCTTCTTCCTACGATCTGCTTTGGGCACCATTTCTCTCAGCCACAACCTAAGTCATGCTGACAGAACCCAGGATCTGTATGCTGTATACAGAGTCTTCTGCACGGCTATATTCAAACACTGTTCACTGTTGGTGTAAAAGAATCTATATTTTATCCCTGGATCCATGAATTTCTAGAAGCCCATGAAAAGAATTAGAGAAATGAATAAAGGGAGGATCCTGTTCCCTACCACACCCTATTCCAAGTCCCCCATCATCAAAAACCCAAATTAAGAAAATTTTTCCAAACCTGGGGTGCGGCCGTTTGGGTTGTAACGTGTCAGCAAGGACTGGCGAGTGACATCATGTCCCATAGTGTCCTGCATACTGGGGACCTCTGCAAAGAGAGACATACACAAAATGAGTGCAGTTAGTCCAGCCCTATTCTCTAATAATTGCAAATACATCCAGTAGTCAGCAGGAGACAAAAGCAGATGAAAATGTTTCTCTTCTCCTGGAACAGCTGCTCAGCAGCAATTGGATTCAATTGGACTGTCAGGACAAGTGACCTACAATGGGCAGGCAGACAAAAGTCAGCATTTGAGCTCTAATGTGAAGACTAGACACAGACAGCAAGCAAAATCTTTTGAGGAGTTGTGACTTCTTTATAGTTGGTCCAATGAGGGATGAGAGTTTGCTATAGTTTTTAGCTACTGAGCCTGCCCAGGTTACCATCCTTCTAGACTGGGAGTCCTGGGGTCAGTCTGCAGCACACACTGGATGAGCCATCACAGAATACGGAATTCAAAATGAATACACACCAGTTTTGTTCCCAAGCCTGTTGCATACATTTCAAACAGCACAGGTACTGGGACTCCAAAGATGCTTTGTGCACATAACCATGGCAAACTCACAGGATGGAGACAGGCAGGCAAGAAGATGAGAACATAAGCTGATGCAGAACTGTGAATTTCTATTCCTAAAAAAAAGCATCTTGGGAAAAGCTGGTGTGCAGCAATACCACTCACGCTGTGGCAGGTAGCAGGGCTGCATGTTGCAGCTACCCAGGGTGGCTGGTTTCTCTGGCTGGATGGCTTTGCATATCTCAGGACTGTAGAATTTGGAGTCACCGTCAGCACAGATGACTTGGCGTGTCCGGATGCCTGAATCGCAGCTCTTGGAACACTTGGGCACAGAGACAAGGCAGTGAGCAGGCAGCAGAGGCTGAATGCAGAAACCCCACATACCAGAAGTGTGGAACAGCTGCATGAATAGCTGCAGGCTGAGCACAGGTTCCTCCACCAAGACAAAGCAAACAATATTTCAGCTGGATTCATCTGAACAATTAGAAAATCATACTTTAAACCATTTTACCATTTTACCTGAGCCATGCTCAGCCTGTAACATCCAGACAAGCTGCTGTTACCCACAGTGGTATGTCATGGAGCTTGAGCGAATTATTTCAGCCTGAAGGCACCTCAGTTCTCTGGGGATCCACCAGCTGTGAGGGGGTCAGTTTTGAACTATTCATTCAAGAGCAACAATATACAACTGGAAAGCAAACTGGTGGCTTTCTTGTAAGCAGTTAACTGGAGTTCGCCTCACTGGAAACTGTGGATGAGGAGGGAGCAATGAGCAGTGGCTTGGGGGAGGGGATAGTATGACGTATTTGTGTAACCCACCCAGCTCATGGCAAGCTCCACAAACATTGGGAGAGTATTTCTCTCTTATTCAGAGGCAGATAGGAGCCCTTCTAAAAAATAGAAAGTGAGGGGAAAATCAGATTAAGACATGCAACTTCTTTAGCTGTCACTAAAACTTGGCCCACATCTCATGAATAACCAGATGTAACACATTTTAACTCAGAACTAGTTGGTCTGGCTAGCACAGAAATGAAAAAGCGTGTTTGGAAGTCACCTGATGCATTGGATCTACCTGTATCTCCACCCCCTGGCACTTTTCCCAGGTTGAACACAGTCTGGCTTCCTCCACAAAGACAAGATTAATCCATCGGAAGCACAGTTTATCTGAATAATTACAAAAATATACTTTAAACGATATCACCAAATGCAATGGCAATCACCAAATGCTCCAGCCTTGAAGCCTGGAGCTCTAAGCCGTACTTGGCCAGAGAGCTTCTTCTGCTGATCACAGAGATGGAGCAAAGAACTGGGAATAAGCAGCAAGACTGGACTGTTTCAGTTTATTGGCTGCATTTTGCCACTGTCACTGAAACTATAATCTGCCCCTCAGAAGGATTTATTTTGGTAGCAGCTGCACACCAAGCAGGTGGCAGATTAACTGGAGCATTACTCGTGCCAGTTACAATGCGACTGTGAGCCAAGGGGCTGGTAATGAGGCAGTACATGCTCCCAGCCTCAGCCAATGTGCAGGCTGCAAGGATCAAAGCTTGTTGTGAGGAGCACAACAATATAATCAGGAATATCCGAACCATGAAAGTGCGGTGCTCACCAGACCCCAGTCTCCAACGTGCCAGCCAATTTCCTGGATGCAGTTCTCCCTAAGGCAGGGCTGGGTGGCCGATGGCTTTGGCTCCATTAGACAAGCAAAGTCCTGAGCCTGAGAGCCCTCCTGTGTCTTGCAGGTGATGGTCCGGGTCTGGACTCCTTCCCCACAGCTGGCTGAACACTGCAGAAAGGGGATCCAAAAATTACAAAGATGCGCCTTGTTTCCTCTTGCAATTCAAGGCCATTCTCCCTAATATTAGGGCAGAACACCATTTTGAGATTGCCTAAAAAACCAGCTATCATTAAAATCATCCTCTGGGGTGGGAGTTCCAGAGTAGTTGTTTATGCTGCAGAAGAGACAATAAGGCATGGGAGCATGGGATAGGGCCTGGGAGATCTGGAAGTCACTGGATGATTTTGGCCTATGAACAATAGGATATGAACAATACACGGTAGAAAATATCTGGAAACTCATATTATTTACACCTGATTAAAATCAGCCACGGTAAAGAAATCTAGAGAAGATAAAAGATTAGGTTCTTATACTGCTCATGTCTTTTCCCTAAAGACCTTGTGCTCCATTTTTACGATGTGAAGCTGGAACACAGCTTCTCTAATGGTAACTGATTTGTGACATTTTCAATGCCCTCTTAAATTCACAGTGGTATTTCCAGGAATCCAGCCTACTTCTCCATGAATTACCAAGTTCTCTAACAGAGAGTATTAACTTAGAGACAGTCTGAGTTACTTCAGATGAGTTTCCCAGCTATGTTTCAGCCATTCATTTACTAGATTGACCTTTTATCTCTGAGAGTACATGTAACATAGTCACTTTTGAGAACCCCAAAATGACTCACTTAGGAATCAGTTTGTAAGAACTTCTCCAAACAGTGCTCTTACTCCACAATCCTAAAGTCACACCTGGAATCTCACAAAAGGAAAAAATATATAAAAAAGGACTTCCCAGTCTAGGTTATCATGCCTCGAAGTTGCATTTTGTGCTGCTGCACTACTCAAAGTACCACCACAAGATTGTAAGTCAAATGTTACAAGCGTGCACGTCCTTCTTCTAGAAGAGGAAAATTCACTAGTGCTTTATGGACTAAGTAGATACTCCCTTTACTTTCTAAGCCCTTGGAACATAAAATGTCTTCTAAAAACCTGGCTGGCTTCACTGAGCACATACAATTTGAACTGTTTCCAATGCCATAGATATAAATGCACACAGGCATAAAAAAAGGCACCATGTGGCTGTGTTTGGAGAAGCCCTGTGCAGACACACAGAAAACAGCAGGTCACCAATGTTACAAGAGTACCTTGCTTACCGACTCTTGTGACTGAAGTACTGCTGTCCTGGGCTTGTAATGCTGAGGCAGCAATATGGAAATAAACAGCACAGGTAGGAGCCAGGAGCTCCTGTTTTACAGAGGAGGGAGTGTTACTGCACATCCTCAGCTGATGGACAGCAGCTCTCCTGCCCACTCTCTGCCTTTACCAGGCCTGGCTCAGAAACCCAGCCAGTGCTGGGTCTGGTGGGTTTGATAAAAACACAGCAGTGGGGAAAGGATTGGTAGACCAGAATAGAAACAATATGCAATGAGAAGTGCAGAGGCACAGGGGCATGCACAGTTTTGAGGAACACAGATGTGTGCATAGGAGGGCTGCAGGGACAAGTCCTATACCTCTGCATGCCACCTGTCCAGGGACACACATTTTTTATAGTCCCAGAAAAGAAGCCTTGCTCTTTATCCCCAAGCTTTGGCACATCCTCCTGCAGTAGGTGCCAAGAGGCTGTTACCCACACTCCCTCACCTCTGACCAGGGCCCCGTGCTCCAGGTGGCACACTGTCTCACATTGCAGGGCTGGCTGCTGCGAGGCTGCTGGGCGAAGGCCATGCACTCAGCATTATCCACCACCCCTTGCGAGCTCTGGCCGTCGAAGGCCACGCAGTAAACGGAGCGAGTCTGGGTGCCCCCACCACAGGTAGCTGAGCAGGATCCCCACTCTCCTGTTTTCCACCTGCAAGTCACAGAATCAAGAAAAAAAAAAAGTAAACCCAGCTAAACTGCCTCGAGGCACAGAGGAGGTCAGTGCCAAATTCCTGTAGAAATCAAACAGGGAAAATGTCCCTTTGCAGAACAGAGTCAGAAGTGAGTTCCCATTTGACCAAGTGCCACTCAGCTTAATTGGCAACGCAGAGCATGAATGCCACTCCATAGACATATCCCAAGCTACAAAACACTTGTTTCTCTGGAAGTGCAGAGCTCTCCCAAAAAGGGAAGATTTCTCTCCATGGCTTTTGGTCTCCTGATATCTGCAAAAATGTCATGCCTGGAATAAAACGTCAAAGAAAAATAAAGAAAAAACCCAAAGAAAACAATCCACATCAACTAAAAGAAAAGCAACCCACACCAGCCTAACTATACATTATCAGAAACAGTAAAACCAAGGCAAGCCCTCACTCTGCCTGCAAACCATGCCACACACTCTCAGAAGTGCTTGTTAACTTTTCTCTGAGAGCCAGTAGAAAGCTGGTTTATTCCTCCATCGCTCAAATTCTCTAACAGCACACATAGAAAAAATCCCAAAAAAATATAAATAGATTTTGTCATGTATTTGATTGCTGAAGCTGCTGTAGAAGTGATACACCCTTGCTAGTAGAAGGGGGAATGTCCACCAAACAATCTGTTTGGATGCTAAAATCTCTGCCTGTGGCTGCTTCAATATCTCAGAGCTGCCCAGGCAGCTGGGAGCACAGCTTAACATGGGGTGGCTTCAGGGACAATATGATGTTTCATCCCTGACTCCAGTGTGCTGTGCAGTCAAAAGGCACTGGTTGTGTAGGGGGAACATCATGGTGATCTGTGTGCCAGCTGCTATATCCCCTTGCAGTCAGATAAGCCCCAGCCAGGGAGTGGAGGCAGTTCACGTTTTCTTCCCTAGCATTCCAACTACTTCCCTAGTCTGGCCCTTGCCACACCTAAACTGAGTTTCAGCCAGCCAATTCACATTCACATCCTAACAGGAACTCCACAGTAAACTCGGCCACATTCACCTCCATAGACGCCCTTCTTTATTGCTAAAGATGCAAACATCAGCCCAAAACTGAATAGCCTTTCCTATAAAATAGGAAAGGGAACAAATACAGCCAATAGAAGCCACTTACAGTGGTGTGGTTGCAGGGTTTATAACAAATTAGTTGATTAAGATTTTTCAAAAGCTCCAATGGTAATAACACCCCACCCCAACTGTTTTCTGCCTCCTGTAAAGCAAATGTACAGTTTTAGAAACATTGTATTAATCAGATGCACTCACCTACAGCTTCCTTCAATTGCAAGTCAAGACATCTCTGACACTTGTTTCGTTTTCTTTGTAAGACAAGGTCAACAACCATAAGGCTGGGACTCTTATCAGAGGGCAAAAATTGCAAGTCCTAAGCTATTAGCAGCTTGCTGGGAGACAACTGTTTTGTTTTTGATGCTTTTAACTTCTCATATCTCAGCGTACATTATTGTATCTGTCATATCCTGGTACTCATCACAGTTTATAGGCTCTTTTCTGCCTGTTACAGGGCCCACGCCAAAGAAAGAAGAGCTTTTAAGAAACTGCAGCTTTTGCTATGGCATGCTAGCATCCTGGCCAATGTTTCAATTGCTCAATCCATCATGCTCTCTTTTCATTTATGTTCTTTTATTTATCTTGATAAATAAATTTTAAAAGTCTTCCAGAACCTCTTTACTCTGATTCCAGAGAAAAAACAAGTTATCAGAATAAGCAGCCAGATATGAAGAACTTGTCCCCTTTTCAGTCCCGTAAGAATAAAGTTACCAGAGGCATGTGCAACCACCTAAGCAAAGCTGCCAGCCAGCACCCTCCACCATCATTTTCACTGGCAAGAATCAAAAGCGAAACAACATCCACTGCTACCACCAGTGCCAAAGAGGAAAGCCCCCACGGATTCATTGGGCAATTAAGTGGAGAGTAGAAGAGAGCAGCTGCCTTCCTGTGCTTTCTGTAACTTCCTTCTCCTCGTTACCTCTTCATCTGAGAGCTCCGTGCTCCACTCTGACTCCAGGCTTGCGGCAGATAGACGTAAGAAGTCCTTTATACACAGAACAAAGGATTTAAAGAACTTAAAGCAAGTAACTACAGGTTAACATATTAATGTATTCAGAAATGCTCCAACGTGCCCTCTCACACACAACAAGCGCTCTCAGAGGCCTCCACTGCACCCACCAGATACACAGAGAGATCCACAGCTAAGGCTCTGGTTACAGCTCTGGATGCCCATGTAAGAGCCAAGTGAAGCCAACTGTAAGGCTATGCCAACAAGGGACAAGGTGGAAACGGCTGAGTGAAGGGGTTTGAAAATGCTAGAGAATGAAAAAACTCCAGGATTCATCCCTTTCCAAGAGCAAGGACACTGGGAATGCAGAAATTACTTAAAATGACACCAGCTCTGACCTTCTACTGTGTCTTTGCAGGCTCCAGCTCAAGAAAACAAAAACCAGAGAATTTGTTTCATGTCTCCTACGTGGGCTAGAAGACTTTCCATACTTTGGAAAACAGATTTAATTTAGCCTATAAAATGAACACAGAATATATTAAGACCTCTTCTTGTGCACACAGAAATGCTCATCACAGTGCTATCACCCCCATCCTTTGTCTTGGGCTTTCTCTAAGAAGCGAAACACTTCTTTGGGGAGAACCACGCTGGAGGGTAAAAGTGAGTGCGTCATTCCTTTTCTCAGTTCCAAAGCACCTCAGGAAGAAGTCAGAGTTCAGAAGAAGGAAAGAAATCGTACCGTTTTGTCTGGGGACAAGCCTGATGACCACATGTCCGGTTATTGTCTGGTTGTGGTTTATTCCTGCACATATAGTCCGGATAAATTTCATTGTCTATGGTACAAAACACCAGCCGGGATTGGAAACCTACAGTACAAGCAAGAGAGTATCTGATCAACACAAGCTACCCAGGACTAGGTTTACTTGCAGCTCTTCATGCTTCCTACAGGATATGAGTGCCCAGGCAAATACAGTCTCAGCACCTACAGCCAAAATATGGCAAAAACTACCAAAGTGGCCATCAGCACAGAAGCCCAGAATAGGCTGATAAGAACTCTATATACTAATCAACTGGAGAGGGGTTTTTTTGTTTGATTGGTGATTTTTTGTTTGTTTTTTTCTTTTAAACTTGAAATCCATAATGTTCATGGAAGAATCTGTAAACAGAACATGACATGACACTCCAGTGTCTGACAGTCCTCCTAGAGAGAGCGAATCTTCCAGGTTGTGGTCAAGAAGAATGATGTGATTTAGTAATGTAGGTCAGATCAGTTTGGACAGGACATCTAAAGTGGTTGAAAAGATCACGAAGAGCCAAAGCAAAACAAAACAAAGGCTATCTATGAAGATTCTTAACAGGTTGTAGTAATATGTCTAAGGACTAGGGCATGGAAAATAATACAAGACAAGGCATGGGGCACAGTCCTGTTGTGACTCCATGCATGACCCTCCCTTGACAAAACCTTAGCTGCCCCCTGCAGATACCTATGCTGCCTTCCAGCAGAAGACTGCTGGGAAGCAGCTGCAGAGGGCAGCACATTGTCTGCAGGATGTGGATATAAACTCCACACCAGCTGCCAGCGACCAGGTCCTCTCTTCTTACCTCCTCCACATTCAGAGCTGCATTCACTCCAGGAACTGTAGCTCCAGCTGTAACTCGTGGCCTGTCCTTGCAGGGGCAGGTAATACTCGTACTGTACCCCCGTGTTTGGCTCCTGGCTGATGAGCTGTGAAAGCATGGGAGGAAGTCAGGGAAATAACACTTTTCCTCTCCACAGAATTTCTCCACCATGTCTGAGGGTTTGAGCTGACTTGCACTCCTCCCATTCAAGAAGCACTGTATTTTCTTCTTGCCTTCTATCATACTCTGGAGAGCACTATTTTTTAGAGAAGGGTGTCTTCATCCCTCTTGGTTTCAGAAGATCCAGCTGCTCTTGTCACAGTGAGTACCTTTCCTGCCCTACAGCACAGTTTAACAAGCAGCGTCCTGGAGCCTGTCCCTGCCCCAACACTGCTTGGTCCTGACTCTCACCCCCCTTAAAGTCAGAGTCTAGGGGAATAGGCAGGAAACCAACACTGAGCCTTGCCTTGCTCATTTGTGGGCAATAGAACGAGAGCAGCAATTTGCGCTGTTTCTGAAAGAAGACCACCTTGGTCTAGCTTGAGGGCCTACAGCCTTGTAAGATTCCCAGGAGCCTCATCACTTCATCAGTTTTTCCCACGTGGTATCCACCAGTGCACTTCCACTGCACAAATCGAACACCGCTATGCAAAGAGAGCAGAACATCAGCAGGGAGCAGGCACAGCTGCTTACCTCAATGACGAGAGGTTCTGTGGTGGGACCACGGGCATGGAGGAGCTCTGGGGCCAGATCACCCTCCAAGCCCCGGTCGTAGTGCAGAACTGTGCTGGCCACCTGCAGCGCCCGGCTGAAGTCGATTGTCCAGTGCCCGTTCAGGTAATACTCCCCTCGCACGTTCTTAACAGCTGGGCAAACCCACACCCCAGAGAGAGAGGATCATAAGAATTCCATCGGGATGCTCATGCTTTCACTCAACACTGTGTCACAAGCAAATGAAGGTGACCATCGTCCTCCAACAATGCTGTCCTCCCATATGGCTCTCTTGCCAGAAGCTGCTCCACATTCAGACAGTGGTTCTTGCCAGCTTTGCTGCAGACCAAGCACTTTTTTGCTGAACAGACAAATGCCTCCAGCATGTTCCCGCCCTGCCTCTGCATTCCCCACTGTGCTAGGGCACAGTCTTTGTCCTGCTTGCCATTAAGATGTGGGATTCACATCCCACTGCCTCTACACCACTAACTAGTTCATCGGATATTCTCTTCAAAAAACAGAGATGGGTGCTGCATCCAGTTTTCTACAAAGAAAAACATCACCAGACTGATTTGTCCAAAGCACTGGGTGATGGAAGAGTCAGAATGCAGATGAGTATTTGCTTTCTCCACTGGAATTTCCTTAGCCCTGTCCAGAAAGCTAGGTGAGGACATTTCTCTCTCCTTTTTGCCCTCACATGACCAGAACTTGAGGTTGTGCAAATGCCCAAAAGAAATCTATGGAGAAAAGAATCCCACTCCAAACTTTTGGATGGCAGGAGTAGTTAGGGTTTACATTCACCAAACAACAGAACTCATAGCCAAATTTTGTTATATCAACTAGACTCCTTGTAAGTTTCCGGGCAGGAAGTCTCAGTGTGGGTATTTTTATTCCCCACTTAACAGCAAGATCTCCACAGGACAGAAAAGGAGATAAATGTGAAGCTCTGAGTTGTGCTTCAGTAACAGCTCAAGATTACTCAGTATTCAGATCCTGATGTCCAGAGAGTTTTCCCCTCTGCCATATCATGCCCTCGAGACAAACATTCCAAAGTCCATACCTCAAAACCAGATTTTAATATAATGGCTGGAATCCAAACAGACTGACACAGATTCTGACGTAAGTCTTACCTAGAAAGTTCCTGCTGGGCATAACCTCCTTAACTTGGATGCTTGTGGCTCCCATAGGGATGATAAAGATTTGATTGTAACCTGAAAAAAAGGGAATTATTCAATATCTGTCTGTGGATGCCACACAGCCACTCTTCTGTGCCAAAGATGCTCACAGTTTCGTTGGTGCCTGAAAAGCATGAGCTTTTTTCAGGCGGCTTGAAACATTTCCACTGTCATTTTGACTGCATTCTGGGTAGTTTCACCCTATATTATCCACAGGTCATGTGTGTAAAAAATTCCTCAGAAAAGTAAGCACACATTTTTTTAGATTTTAGATTTTAAAATCTTTGGAATGTCAGCAAGCATCATATTGGAGTTCAACACAGAGAGATGTGACCACAAATGTACTTGTTATCTTGAAATCTTTCAAAATTGGCCAAATGCAGCAGACGCAGTCCCATTTCTAGCCTTACACTAATCCTGGTGGGGCTCTCAAGATACTGGACAGTCTTACAAAGGCAGTACATAGCTGTGTTCTTATGGTACATTTATAGCACCTGCTTGAGAGGGAGCAGGGAAGGACACCAGCATCATGGCAAGAGCTTCCGTATGTACAGAGATTAAGGACGTGATACCCAGGATAAGGCCATCAGTACATTTTCTGATGCTAAGGCCACACACCATACAGACATTTCAAGTGAACATCCAAGCATGCCTACAACCATCACATGAACAGGTGCCCCCACCAGCCCTTGTAGCAGTTGACTTTCAGTTTAAATCTCTCCTTCTCACCTGCCCAAACCACCTAGGATCATCTGTACCTTTGGGGAGGCTGGTCACATCAAAAGTGCCCTTCACACCATAGCAGGTGCTGCCATCTCCTCCACACTGCAGGCACTTGTCCTCCTTCTTGTCAGATTCCAGCATATTATCACAGCCAACAGCCTGTCAGAGCACAGGAGTACTAATATGAATAAACCATAATGACAGAGAAAATTAAAAAAATGGCCAAATGTTGGACAGATCTAATAAGAAAGCCTGAATGTATGAAGTCTGTGAAGTCAAGATAGGGCAGAGAAAGAATTGACAGAGAAAGGACAGGGCTGATATCTACTATTTCACATCCAGAGACAGATAAATGCTGTCCACATGCTCCTCAGTACCTTGAAAGCTGAATGATTCACCTTTTCTCATGCTATTATGAAAGGTCAAGTAGAACAAAGGGAAGCAACAGAAAGACTGACAGACCCAATGATGAATGAAAGAAGCAGCAAGATGACTAACCTGACAAACTCCCTCTACACAGATGTCCCGTTTGCCAGGTTCACAGGTAGTCCCATCAACCACAGTTTCCTTGTGCCTGTAGTAGAAGTTCTCTCCCTTGGGAATACAGTTTAACTCACACTTATTGGGTGCTGGCAGGAGAGAAAAGACAAACATTATATTATAGCTTGACAACACATCAGAAGCCTAGTTTTAGATCACAGGAGCAGAAACAGAGGGGTGGACTGATATTAAGTGGCAGATATTGAACAAATTTCTGGGTCACAAACCGCTGGAGGCTGCAAAAATACCCTGGTAAAGTCCCACTGTATGCAACTGTTTCCTCAGGGGACATTGGTTCAGGCAGATATTTGGTTACTCTTAGTAAGACTGTTCTTATGCTCCCTTGGAGTACAAGGCTTTCCAGAATGAGAACAAGTGCTGATACAGAACTGTTAACTTAACAACCAACACCCCCCCCTTTAAATCCATCTTAAAATCTCTCATAATTTGTTAACAAACTGTGAATGATACTATATCAAAGCTCAAAGCAAAGACCCCCTGGTTCTCACACCTGCCTTCTGAGTTAGTTCCTCAAGAAAGCAATTGAAGAGATGTCATATTTTCTGAAGCACTCATTAATTATATGCATTTGTTTCTTCTGTACCCTACTAATATTGTTTTGCCAATATTGGAAAATACAGCAGAGCTTCTGCTCCTCTAATACTTCAGAACATACTGCAAGCAGTTCCATATTTCTTTAGCAATGCTTCTGAAAGAATGGCTGTTACAAGAGACAAGTATACATTGCTGCAATGCTGCCTCCTGGCCCATCCATCCAGTGCCTTTGTGACAGCAATGCCTTGCTGCTGGCAAAAAGATTTTTTCCATGCCACCCCCTGCCCCACACTCCAACTGAGAGTTTCCTGTGAGGACGCTACAGTAAAAAACATTACAGTCACTTCAAAACATACTGTTCATAAGTAGGGATGAAATGCAACCCTACATGTTCATCATTACCTCCATAATAAGGAAGCCACTTGTACTTCTTTCCTTGGAATTCTGTCCCATCAAACTCAGCACACTGCTCTGCCCGAAAATCCCGGGAGCCTTCTGGGCAGCTCTGTTTGGAGGAGAAAATGTATTAGGTCTTTATAAAAAGGAGGAAAATTGAGTGTGCAATAAAAATTTGGGTTTTATTGTTATTCCTCCCATATCAAATCAGGGGCATAATTTCAATATACTTTTGAAGGGGTTTTATTAATGAACTGCATTCACCAGTGATGCCAGAGAAACAGAAGTTAATAATGACATTATTTCTCAACAAGAATTACATTTTTCTGGGGAAAAGCAGCAACAGGCAAGAAAAAACAAAATCAGAGAACTATACCTGAACATTACATGACCGATAGCTTCGTGTAGGGCCAACACAACTGGAAGGACCTTCTGTCCTAAAAGTCAGAAAAACTACATGAAGTTCTCTGAAGAATACACATGTAAAAAGTCATCTCATGGCAGACATTACAAATCACCTTCACATCAAGCATATCACCCTCACAGAGTCTCCTGAAACAGCAAAATAACTAAAACGCACTTCTGCACCACTAAAGCAAGCTGGGATCTTCTAGTTCTGTTTTCTGCTATGGTTCGTGTTCTGGCATGAATGAGACACAGGCCATGAACAACAGCAGTACAGCTCTTTGGGATCATGTTTCAACTAAATAATGGAAGCAGAGCTTTTAGTCCATTCTCCACCAGCAAATAGTTGAGGTGTTCATACAAGACAGAGAAACATGTTATGAGCAGCAGGAGGGTAGTGGCCAATTCAGAAGAGGTATGTACATCATCTATCTTGCTTTTTACAGGCAGACTAGGCCCATTAGCAGGAAGAGCTAAACATGCCCATGGAAAGTGTGCAACATCCATATTCTGGCCAAATGACTCTGGCTGAGAAATATGGAGAGTAACAGTTGTGGAGGAAATTGATCTGAAAGTCAACCAGTGTCTAATACCTCAATATTCCTGAAATGGA
Organism: Chiroxiphia lanceolata; assembly: GCF_009829145.1. NCBI lineage: Eukaryota > Metazoa > Chordata > Aves > Passeriformes > Pipridae > Chiroxiphia > Chiroxiphia lanceolata. The sequence continues at coordinate 28,303,348 of NC_045642.1, forward strand.
GAGACAGGCCTCCAGGGATTCTGGCAGGTGTATACCATAATGGGCTGCTTTCAAAAGAGATCCTTCCTTATTCTGTGTGGGAAGAAGCAGCTCTTCACAAATCTAGATTCTTCTATTACAAACCCCCCCTCTCATTTCTCTAAACACAGAGAGGCTGGGTTTTAAGATATTACTGAGAGTCTGGCTTTTTTTACTCCTTTTCTTTGTTTTAATCCACAACAGGATCTCTAAGGTGCATCATTCCCAAGAGGTGCAGTACCAGACACCATCCTCATCAGAATGCAGCTAAGCCAGCTGCAAGTGAGGTGGCACAGTGCTAACACTTCTTAAGCCAACTCTGCTCTTCCTTTCCTCTGGGGCAACTTACCTTCCCGGGATTTACGGGCCTGAGAAAATCCTGGCACAGTCACCAGCTCTCAGGAGAGGAACCAACTTGCTCTGGACTGTTCTCCATCCCCCCAGGGCTTGCCATACTAGACCTCAATGAAGAGCTGCTGCCATGCCAATCACCTGATTGCATAGCCTTGGATCAACAGAGAAACTGCTGTGCTCTATCAGAGGAGCCAAAGCAGGGATGTGTTGAAGAGGGCACTATTCAAAAAAAGTAGTTATAAGACTGAAAGTGAGGTTCATCTCAAAGGGGTCTCATTCTCCTGGGATCGAATACTAGGTTGTTTTTGTTCTGGATGTATATTGGAACATAACTGCAGGAGCTCAGTAACAGAAAAGCACATTTAAAGAATCAAAAAAAGGAGGTTAGCCCTCACCTTTGGGAATAGCAGTGCCGCTGCCGAAAGCTGACTCCACCGCCACAGCTCCGACTGCACTTGCTCCATTCACCCCAGCTCCCCCAGACATCAACCTGCCGTTTCATACGGTGGCCCTGTAAATAAAAAACCCACAGACATATCAGACAGACCTGGTGACACAGGAAAAAAACCAAATGGAAATGAGGCAGAGAACCTATGTTCCTGCTGTGCTGTATTCCTAGTATGAGAAGTGGCACAGAATAATAAATCAGAAACATCAGGCCTCTAATATCTAGGAGTATTAGCTTCCTGAAGACATATAGCACATCCAGCTTTTTAATCTCCCTTAACCGCTACTCTTTGTCTATTCATAGAATCTCAGCAGTTTTGAATAACCATCTAAAAGAGGATAACATCTTCCTCTCAGCAAGGCAGCAAAGGCAAATCATTACTTCAGGGACTATGAGCACTGTCACTGCACACCAGATCAATAGAGCCACTTAATCCCAAATCCTTGGCTCCAAGCCCAATACTTAGGAGAAATAAAAGCAGAAAGGAAAGCCCTGGAACACTTTTTACTGCAACAAAATTCCATACATGGACCCTTTTTCCCCTTACCCAACTGTGTCCAATGATGATGCCAAGGCCACCATTAGCTACAGCCTTAATTAATTTTGTATGTAGAAAGTCTGAATGGATACTGACATTAAAGAAATAACCACAACAATATAGACAAGAAGTTACAAGTGCAATGCAACCAACCAAAACACATTGTCTTAGAAATATATTAAATATCATATTTTCAGGAAAAAAAGGCCTACTGCAGCTCATGGGCTCTACATACAGCAGGACATGGGTGGTTAGTGGGAAGAATGGCAATATCCTGAAGAAAAAAAAAGAATATTTGCAAGATGCAGCAGGCAGAGAAACAAAAGGTAAAAAGTTATTGTGCGGTAATATAATTCACTTCCATACACACTGTATTCCACCAAATTTGCATAACCCCCTGGTCTAGGTCTCTGTTGACTTGAACACAGCACCCCACACTCCCATACTCTACATTTCCCTGCTCGTGCTCTGTGTCCATTCCTTCCCGTTGTCCCCCTGGTACCCTCATGTAAGCTATTTTCTGATGATCACCCCAGCTAGCAAGTGCCAGCATAAGGGTTTTCTGCAGGAGCGAAGGAATATCCTGGAAGTGGAGATTTCAGCACGGCAGGAATATGAACCCTGATCAGCAAGCAATTTCCACCCACGTTCCAAGGTCACTTTCCATGGTCTACAGAAAAGGATGGTACTGAGGAGAAAGCTTCTCAATTTAAGAGCATAATTTTCACTTCTGTTAACTGATAACTGCTTTTACACAAGACATCCAAGTCTCTGCTAGAAATAGGAGCTAGTCTAATAAATCATCCAGTGAATCCAACTCAGGTAAGACGCATAGGTTAATCCTTCCTTGTCATTTAGACAGGTTTAATGATTTTCTACACATACTCGCTGCCTGACTGTATTTCCAAATTACAGTCTTGTTTCTTTCCTTCACCCTCTTTTAAAGAATAATTCCCTGCTACTGGCAGAGTAATAGGCAGAGATATTAGCCAAACATATCTATGTATTTACCATTAAATTACTTACAACTATCTAGCTGCAGAGTCACCCCAAATTATTATCTACATTGCTCTAATGTGAAACACTTTCTTCCTAGCCCATGCTATTTAATTTTCTTCACACAAGTTCTGTGCAATTCTTTCTAATACTTCTGGTTCAGACTAACTGTGTTTGCCTTCACCACTCGCTCAATGGCACTACCCAGGTTACAGCCACTTCTACATACCTTCTCTTGGCCAAGTCAACATCTCCCTGACCTCGTGCCAAACCCCTTTTCCATTCTTTCATTCCAGATATTGAGTTCAGTATTTGTCTTTTGCATTCTCATTTGCCTTTCTGGGAGTAATCCCAACAATAGAGTTTCAACTTTCAGCAAGGCATTTTATTTTCCCAAGTTTTTCTTTCAGACATCTAATTTCTCCCTCTGTAAGCCCTCCTCTTTTATTCTCAAAAGAATAAAATATGCTACCTCTACACTTTTTTTCTCTACAATCTTATTCTTCTGTATCAACTGACTGATTTAGGAACAGTATTATCTCACCTTGGAAACAAGGGACCTTTCAGTCAGCATAAGGGAGAAGGAAACATGTAGATAAAAATCCAAAGGAAGAGCATTTGAAAGTCAGATTACTGGAAGGCAATTAGGATAGAAAGCCCTTCCTTGATACATACGCGTGCACACGCGCACCCCCCTCCCCCGATAAATATTCCGATATCCCTCCTACAGAACTACCATTCTTTATTCCTTTTGTAGAGAGGAAAATCTGCAGCCTTGTTGTAAGGCTTAATCACCTGCAGAGTGCAGGAACAGTAATTTTTCTCAGTATCACTCCATTTACATACACCCCAAAAGGAGCATCAGCCCAAAGAATCCTCCCAAAGCTGTAGAGTGTTAGAGAAACATTTTAATAGGGGCCCAACTCCCATATTTGGAAGTCTGTGCACAGTCCTCATTACTTCAGTAACTGCACACATGTATACAGGCAACTACAAAGCTACATATTTATAATAAATAATAAATATATTACATAATCCGATAACAGTATGTTTTTAGATGCTGTCAGATAGTTTCTGTTCCAAAAGCCTCTTTTTGCTCTCTTCAGACTCTGGAATGCTTTTATCTGTTGTCAGCCAGGACAACTAAATTCCATTCCCTCCCGGATTCCAGAACTAATAACCTATGATCTTCATCACTGTTACAAATTCATTTGGTTCCATTCTTCCCTTGCTTCAGCCTAACATGTGTACAAGGATGTACCTTCTTTATCTGCATTATGAATATATTTTAATGTTTCAAGAAAAGTGAGAAAATGCATATAATCATCTTACCTGATTTCTAAAAACTCCAAAAAGAACTGTCAGTTAATGCCCAACTGCTCTGTCTAGTTTTACTGCCAGTTAAGACACCAGAAATGCATACCTTCTGGGAATATTGATGTTGCCTATGACCCTGGCACCACATGCTCTCAGTGCTCATTTGCACACAGGCTGCTGTAGTATAAAAGTTTAGAATGCCAGGGATTCCACTTTTATGAACACTGCATTGGTTTTATCAGTTCCTATGGATGAACTGCTGATGTAGTTGCAGCATCTGCTGTTACCAGGCCAACTACAACTGATATAACCAGCAAGTAAAAGAGCTACGCCTCTAGAGTTCCAGACTCCATCTGCAAAGAATTACAGTATGCATCAGATACAAACAAAACAATTCTGGAAAAGAGTCCTAGATAGCATATTACATACTACATAATGTTTATTTTTATATATGAAACATGGAAGGGAAGTTATGAGCAGGACATGACTCAGAAAGACATAAAATGCCGTCAGTATGTAAGAACACTTTAGAAGGGGCCCTTGAAAGACTTTTCAGTCAGTCTGATGAGATGAATAGGAAAATATGCATGGGAAGAGGACTGTGCTTCTCAGACAAACACATTGCAGGCATGCAGTGATCCACAAAGTTCATATACTCAAATGGGGACTAGTGATTCAGTGTGAATAATCTCCTAGTGCCTTACTGCAACTCACATACTACCAAGCTATCAAAGCAAACATCAATTTACTTTAGAGTCACAAGTGAGCAGTGAAGTTTTGCAGTCACATGTCCAAACAACCTACATTCCAGTTCTTACCCCTAGTATTTCCCTTACTCCTTGGACATCTTTAAGAGCCTAGAGATAACCAACCTGAACTACTTTGTGAATTTTTTTGTGCTTCCTTTTCAAACTGACAAGCAGCAACAAAACATCATGTTGCACCACTCCAACAGTCATTGCTCAAAGCACATGGTTACTGATAACCACGCTATGCCCCAGAGATTTTGGACAAGGCTAGTGTTTGCTTTTAGCCCAGGTTGCATAGCTTTGGTCATTGAGCTGCAACTGAAGCATCATTTTGGACACTGGAAAGTTGTTACTGTGACTTCTGGGGCTGCTTCACAGTTACTAGATTCCATTCAGATCAGATATAAATCTGTGCTGACAGTGAGAACATGGTGGGGAATCTTTGATGTTGGAGGTTGATGACAAGGCCCTGTACAACTGTTACCCACTGAAAACTGATATTGCTCATAATGAAAAAATGATGTTATAATGTGGTGTTACTGTTACGTTATGCAGTGTTTCTGTGGCTTAAAACTACATTCAAAATCAGACTCTCTCTCTCTTTAACCTTTCTTAGTATTTCTTAGTATGAAATAATACTGCATCCTTTTATTTGAAAAATATCTACTTTCTGGGGTTTATAGTTTTTGAAATGAGATTAATGTTTATTTTGACACACCCTGAACTGTAGCCTTATTTATGAAACATGAAAGAAGGATACGAACCAAAGACTTTACAAAAGAAAATTATCACCACAATAATTTCTGTAATGGTTTAATTGCCAAAGTCTTGGCAATTAAGAAGTCTCCAGTGAAAAAATACAGCTTTGTTAAGTTTGAATAGTAACTGCTTAGAGAAAAGTTAATTGCTTAGACAAAAGTTAATAAGGGAAGGGGAGAGAGAAAGTGTCCAGGTGCCCCAAGGGCTGGCTGCTCCCTGTGGGCTGGGGTCCAGTAGCAGGAGGCTGTCCTGGAGCAGCAGGGCAAGCCAGGACACAGACCCAGCCCTGGGAATTGGGCACCTGCAGCCAAAGACGGGCTGGACATAGGACTGCAGGTGAGCCTAGCTTATCAGGGTCCACAGCTGGGCCAGGAAGGGTTGTGCAGATGTAGCATCAGGATGATGCAGGATGCATCATCAGTACAGCATCACTGGGGCAGGAACTAACAGTCCCTGGAACCTACAGTGGGGTCCTGGGCAGTGGGTAGGGTGGGTGGAGTCCGGTCAGTGCCCTCAGGACCCTAACAAAAACAACCTACAGTCCTTAGACCATGTGCTCTTCAGGAGGTGAATCGTTTGCTTCTCCTTTCTATATCCAGAAGACCTACCTGGTACTACAGTGATGACCATCGATAATATTTTCATATAGTTAAGCTCTGTATGACGTGGCATTCCACACTCAAACATAATTGAAAGGGAGCTGAAAACATTCAGTATGTCTTACACGTTTATAATTTAGATACATGCTACTGTTCCAATAGATGCTTTTTCAAGATGCATTTTCAAGAAAATCCATCTACAAGAAGCTAGGATATTAGCCAAAAATGCAACCAAAAATAAGCTAATTAATCCAAACCACATCAGCAAGGCATTTTTTATAATTCTGTCTTAACCACTGATCTTGGCTCAAACACAGCAGGCTTGCAAAGAGCTTTGAAGGTGAATAATGCCAAGTACCATTTTTATGAATAATGAATAAATAATGAAAGAATTGTATTAGAGAAAAACTAGAAAAACAGGAATGAAAGTGAATAAGATGGTGACAGCAGGAAGCGAAATACAAAATGGTACAGAAGAAGAGAGTATCTCATTAAAACATGCTGCTTTACAAAAAGGAGGAAAAAATCCAGGCTTCGTTAGCTTTAATGGCTTGTGGTTTACACTCGTGTATGTCTCCTTTCATTCCTCTCTACCACACTAGCCACAGCTTGTTAGCATATCCTGTCAAATTGACTAAAATCCAGCAGTTCCCCAGCACCTCCATTTTCTCAAAACACTTGAGATTGTCCCTACGTGATTGTACCCACTCCCTCATGATTCTCAGGTCTCTTCCATGTTCCCTTTGTTCACCTCTCCAACGACCCTCACTCTGCTACCTCTCTCTGGTCTGTCCTACCATACGCTTGGCTCCTTCCACATCCACTGATTTCCTGTCAGTTGGGCAGGATATGGTGTATGCCTTGCCCACTGCACAACTAGGTACATGTTGCCCCATGGGACTATGCTGGCTTGCTGGTTAGTGGGCAGAGCAGATGCTAGTTACTTTTCAGAAATGGAAAGACTCCCAGAAACTCTGGGTGGCCTAGAGATGACTAGAGTATTTAAAGAACTCTCTAAAATGATAATGCCATTGCAGAGAAGTCAAACTAATTCTTGGAATCCTTGTGGAAGAAATGGAGGACAGTCAGAAAACTCTACAAAGAGGATGATTGTGAGGAAACTTTATGACCCCAAACTTATTTGGAAAAGTGGACAATACACACAGTATGAAGTCACCACAAGTTGTTTATCCAAGAGGCCTAACAGGAACTCAAGGATAAACTGTTGCATACTAGCAGACAACTGTCTCAGCTAAAACCACTTCAGCATCTGATTATTGGAAAGTGCAAAATCTGACACCAGTTTGCAAAAGGATCCTGGGGAACTCTACACTCACATAGTATAAGACTGATGTCAACCAATAAATTAATAGAAATTATAACAAAGAACAGAATGAGCAGGCACCTGCATAAATACAGGATGTTTCAGGGAAAAAAGCCAATAAGGTTTTTTTAAAGGCTAATCTTTCTAAGATTATTGCAGTTTTTTGAGAGATTCACAAACACATCAACAGGGTAACCTGTCAGATACACTCATATTTCAAAAAAAATCCTTCACTTAAAGCTCTGAAGGAAGTTAAGCAGCCAGAGGACAGTCCTTCAGTGGACGATGAGCAGGTCACCCACAGACAAAGGCAGGAATGAAATCTCCATCTACTGCAAGAATTGACATTAGCAGCAGAATTCCATAAAGAACCTGAACTGCTCAACACACTTATTACTTAGTTTTTTATTAGTTATATGTTTATTATCAATTATGCCAAAACCACAGAAGTAGTGAAGGTAGCTGATAAGGGTAATTCAGGGTAATAAAGGACAACAGAGAACCAGAGACATACTGCAAAGAATTATGGAAAGACATTATAGTATAAGTGACTTGTCACTAAAATGACAGTGGAGATTTCATGTAGGCAACTTAAGTGATGCACATGACAAAACATAAATCCTATCCTAACAAATAAAATTATTACGTATGAATTGATCTTTAGCCCTCAAGAGCAGGACCTTGGTGTTATGATAGAAATACCATGTTACTAGAACTCTACATGGCTTCTAAGAGACATTGACTAAATTCAGGGAAGAGAAATAGAGACATCTCTAGTTCAAAGGGTCCATACACTGGAAGTGTATTGGGAGAAATTGTACTTGCCAATCTTTTAATAGTTTTTTCTAGATGTGTGTTTGTGACATAGATGGAGACAGGATATAGAAAAATGAACTGGTCCTACCCAGTACAATTATTCTTGTGCATGTTTTCTACCTTTCACTCCATAAGAATACTAGTAAAATCTCCTTCTCTTTCTCACTCCTCACAGTAATTTTTACTATTTCTGTATTACCTTAACTTCGAGGTCCTTGTGCACTTTCTGCCCTTTCTGTCAAATCTGGCTAAGGCATTTAGAAGTTTATTCAATACATTAACACTGTTTAAACAAAAACAATGCTAATTTCTTTAGAATAAATTAAAACCAGCATTTTAACCTAGAACTGCAGATCCATAGAAAACAATGGTGTTCAGATGAAATGTATCTGAACATGCTGTCAGCCAAGCTTCAGGCCAGCCTTCACTTTAAGCACACCTGCAGTACAATCTAGGAGCAAATGTAAGTATTGGACATGATATAATGATCAGCTAATGCCTATTATCATAAAAGATGAAACAAAACTCTTCCTCAGATAAGCAGCTTTCCCTTGAATTTGTCCCATGGTATGGGCAGATACAATATTTCCCACCTGGAAAGAAGGACTTCCAGATTCAAAAATTTGCACCACCAAGCATACAATATACACATTCCCAGCTGTAGTTTCTAGTGCTACTTCAACACAAACAATAAAGGAGCTACAAGTAATGGGTGACCTCCCTTTCCAGATCCTTCCAAGCCTGGTGAAAAGGAACACACACCACAGGTACTGTGTGGCAAGCCTCTCTCTATATTCTAGCATGAAAGAAGAATTGAAAAGTACACTGGGTCCCACCAAGGATGGAGTACTGGGCAGGAAATTTCCTGCAGTGAGTGGCTTTGACAAGCAGGAGTCCCTCTCTTTCTGCTTAACACTGCCTGCCATGTCTGGCAGGCAAACCACCACACTCACTGCAAGCAGAGAGAAGATGTCATTTCTGCCCTTATTCTGCTTGCTGCTTTCCCTAGCCTAACAATAAAGTAAAAACAAGTTCAGCTACTCCCCTCCAAAACCAGATTAAAACCACTAGGCATCAATCTATACCCTTTAATCACATGCAGACCTGTAGAACCACTTCCCTACTCTTGTGTAAGCCTGCAGTTCACACATTTATACCTGTACTCCTATTGGCACTATGAGTCTCTCTGCATGCAAGTTCATTCTCTCCTGCACCTGGGTCAAAGAAAAGGTGTCCAAGAAGCAATCACTGTGTGCATTGGTAGACAGAAGGGATCTAAGAGGCAAGCAATTAATTCTGGAATAAAACCCACACATGCTGATTTTAGTTCTACCACTATCATCCTGTTCTTCCTGAGGTATACACGATTCACTGTATAGCTAGAGGTGATCCTTTCTACCAATGTGCTGCTATACTGGCAGCTCATTTGACACCAAAATCAAAACAATTGCTGCTGTCTTAGCTGCAAGGCTGCTCTGGATCTAATACCCAATAAAGAGGTAGAGCCTCAGCTTCTTAGATATGTACTACTATAAATTAAATGAACTGTTTCTCCTTCAGTGTGGAGAAATGCACCACGTCATTGACAACCTCTTATACTTCTGCCACTGGGAATTACAAAAGAACAGCACAGGGAAGGCAGTTTTTCAATGCTAAGCAATATGGATTAAAGTTATTTTTAAAAAAACCTGCCACCTCAGGTAAAGTCCTAAAGGAGTGGAGAGGGATCTAGAAGAGCCATCAGTTCTCCAGCTTATGTCCCCACCATGCAGTATTCCTTACCTCAGTTTTCAAACTCACCCTCTGCTTCCCTTCCTTTCTCTAACCATTTGCATTTATAGCGCCAGAGCAACCACTCTTCTGCAGCAGTTAGATGAGTGCTCTGCTTTTTCAGAGTTGTTCTAGTTGCAGGTGTTCAGGCATCTCCTCTACTCTTTGGGTGCTTAGCCTGGTCTAGCACAGAATTGAGTTGCCATTGCTACAATCAGTCCTGCCAGCTCCACCCTGCCAACCATCTCTTGCTATGGTTCAGCCTGCTTGCATTAGCATCTGGTAAGGAACAGCCCATAACAAACAAATGCCATCTCTCTCTTCCCTACTAGAAACAAAATGGAGAATTGCCACAGCAGAGTGCCTCAGGGCTGATCGATCTTCTTCTTTCCTCATGACTTGGACAGATCCAGCATGTCAAGGAAACTGAAGTTTAGTGATGACTAGGCAAAAGCTTCTCCCTTCATTCAGCAAGGTTTCAAGAATGCTACTGATGGCATGCAGGGGATAGAGTCTAATGCTACAGAGAAATGCAAGCCTTCACAGCTGCAGCATGTTTCAGTCATACCCCTTCCCAAAAATCACCAGGTTGGAGATAAGCAGGTGAAGAGATGAACAGAATATAATGTATTCCATTCTGGTTCTTTAAACATACAGCATGGTCTTCTACTAGATCTTAGATAGCAAGAGCTCATTTAAGCATATTTCCATCTGTAAGACAGAAAATATGGCAACTAACAAACTCTGCCTGATTTCTGGTCTCTCAACCCTGATCTTCAAAGGTGGCCTAGAAAGCAAAACACTTATTCCAGGTGATAATTGCATCTTTTTTTTTTTCCTCCCATCTCTGCTCCTTTACACCTAACAAACATATAATTTCTTCCTTTGCTAACACTTCCACTCTACTCAGCAGGCCATCTTTTACCTTCGATGTCCAACTCACTAATAAAGTTGGACTTAAACTCAGAGAAACTGTTCTCAGAAAGATCCTGTGTCTCTCTCAGAAAGGAAGAGGGATCCCGGTTCTTAACAGCTGCATTCTTTTTCTGATAATATCAAATTGGCATAACATAAAGATTACCTCTCTCAGTAAAGCTAAATCACATGGCTGAGAATTCTAAGATCAAAGAAAAGAGTAAATGAGCTAACCAAAAATTCATTCTCTTTACTTCAAGTGACAATTCTTTCTAGCTTTGAAGCAGGAGACAGCAATTACTGCTTTGCAGATAACATCCCTAGAGCCAAACGGACTACCAGAATTCTGTTATTTAGTCGCCACAACAGGACTGAGGACTTGAACCCATTAGCTCTTTCAGAAAATACTTTCTACAAAACACTTGAGTTACAAATGTTGACAGTTCTTAAGAGAAGTATCTTTCATATCTTGTGACAGTGCATAGAAGAGCATTTACTTACTGAAAATACAGAAGGTGGCACTACTGTTAGCATGAGCAGAAGGAACAAGTTCTTCATCTCTGCCTGTGGGAACAGAAAGATTACTGATCAGAATTGCTTGCTTCTTTGCTGCTTGTTTGGTGGAAGAACTACAATACTACACACTAAAAATGGAGGAGGAACTAAAATGAAGGTGAGAGAAGAAAAGCAGTTTTATCACTACACTCCCTGGATAGATGAAAGCAACTGCAAAGACTGAAATTACCCTGTACGGAAAGCCGGAATGTAATTACTGAGTGTAAATATTTCCCTGAACTTTCCTCTGATATTATGAGAACATCATCCCCAGGCACAGTGGAAGGTGCATGCTGTTGCATGTCTGCCCTCCCATCCATTTACATATACACATGATAAAATACTTGAAGATTGCAATGACTTCCACTAACCCAAGGTAAGAAATTCCACAGTTAACATTTCTGTACCCTGTAGTCATCTTGCGCGGACTGGTGAAGCTTCATGTCTGTCTTTGTGTGGTCTCACTTGTTTAAAATCCTACAGTTCATCATGGACAGCTATAGCTACATTCAACAATGAGTAGTTATATCCCTTCTGCAGAGCTAGAAGGGAGATCAGGTCACACAGATTGGTATGGCAGCATACAACAGTTCCTAAATTTGGGGCATTATGCATGTTTGTGACCACAATACCTCATTGGTACATTGCCTGTTGCTATTTAATCCTTCCTCTTTTGAGTTGCAGCCCACAACAACCACCACTCACCAGCATTCACAGCTGTGACCATGGACACTTCGGCCACTAGAGACTGACTTTCTCATGATCATTTTCTCATGACCTCATGACAAATTGATTAATCCCAGAAAAAAAAGGAGACAGACTTGATATTCCTAGTATAGTTTTATCTAATTTGGGCTTCTTTCTAACTTGGGAAAGGAAAGGTAAAAGGACAGAAGGATAAATTTTCCTTTCACTATGTGTGAAAGAATCAAGGAAGAAATGCTTATCTTATCAGTCCTTGTAACAACATCTGTTTTAATATTAAAACTTCACATATAGCTCCTTTAGCCTAGCCTATGAAATCCAGCTAAAATACAGAACATGCATCACTATTAACAGTGATAACATTTATATAAAATCACTGTTGCATCAGAATATCAAATCAGAACCAAGAAATACCCAAAATGAAACCTACTTGATCTAATATTCGCGCATTTCAGGTTTTTTTGTCATGGGCAACCATTTTTCTCCTAATCCTAGGTCTCACTGAATCACAGCTCATTACAACTCTCCAAGTCTATATATATCATGGATTTTGACATTTCCAACATTACCTGTTCTGGGGATAAAAAAGCATGTTCTTAAATGTTTCTCCCTTTCATATGTAAAAGCTACTAACTTCTGAAAAATCCAGTTGCACCAAATTCTGTGTGCAAAATAGCCATGAACAGGGAAAATGTAACTGGAAAAACAAGCACTGGTAAGCATCTCTCCCTAACTACTGAATGCCAAACATAAGATTCATAAGAAAATGGACTTATAGGAGCTTTTCATATGAATAGACTTTCATTAATTTTGTATTAGTCATTCCTAAGAAACTGAGGGAAGACTATGTACACCCTATTACCCACACATGCTACTACTACTCTTCCCGTTCAGATCAAGGAAGAAATAACCCAGAGATACCTCCATAAGAGGTCAAGTACACTCTCTGTGTACTTGTGTACAACCAAAACATAGGCTAGACCTGTGTCAAAACCCTATCCAACTGCAAATCTTTTCCCAGTGGAAGGACAGGCAAGAGGAGACCCTTTTCCTACAAGTTCCATGCACACAAACACTAAAGCTGTCCTGAAGTAGTTCACACCACTAGCAAAGGTCACTGTGAAAGCAGCCTCTTCCTTGAATCATCTTGGTATCAGAGGTAAGTATTTGAGATCACCTCCTCTTCCTACTACTCAGTGGAAAAAAAAATCTCTTCTCCATCATTCCTCTCTCATATATTCCATTCCAGGCACCACTCTGGGTTTTTGGAGATGGCCTTGAGAATCAAACGCTTGTTCTGCTGCTAATGGACTGCCCACTCAGCCCTTTCTAACATCCGAGCCAAGAAGCAGACAGGAAGCTGAGACCAAACCACGTGAGGCTCCTGGAGCAGAGGCTAGAGGAGTGGCTCACCAGTGTTCCCATTCCCCAAGCAATTAGTATTTTGGATGATTTTAGTCAGATAGGATAAAAAGAGTCTCTGAGGAGACAACTAGAGTCAAAACCCAATGTATGGGGCAATCCCAGGCATCAAAGCAGCAAGAGGTTACAGCTCTGGTGCTTGCTTGTATTTTTGTGTCACTGCACTTGTATGGTAATTGCTATCATATGTCTCAAATTTGGCATTAAAAAGTTTAGACCATCCAGCCCTAATAAATTAGTCAACAGATTCCAGGAAGGATTGTCAGAAGGAAGAACAGGGCTGTCTGTATCCTATTAAATCTGTCATTGCAAAACAAATTTTGTATTTGATTATGTGAGCTTCAATAAACTTGTTATTTTAAAAGCTTCCTCAGATATAGAATTCAGCATTTATCCCTTTCACCTTAGTTTCAACCACAACAGATGGAACTAGGGAATCTGTCCAAAAGCTTAAAAAAACCTTCAAGTTCTGTTTCTGGATTTAATGGCTCTAACTCCTTGTAAAACCTGGGGTACAGCAGCATATGTTTATTCTGATTGTTTGCCATTCTTCTCACTGAAGGCTGAGTACGCAGGGGAAGGAATGAAAATGACAGTGTCTTGCAGTGCTTTCACTTGTAACAACAGCAGCTGCTGTTCCCTGTGCCTCCTGCCCTTCTCCAATTTTCTTCAACCCTTCCCAGTTCCCTTTTCTCACTGTGTGCTAGAACAGCATCTCTACCCCTCCTCCACCCAGAAACAGCAACAGGGCTTGAGGGGAAATGGTGACTCTATGTGTAAGATATGGAACAGCTGCTGAAAAGCTCACAGAGGGATTCCTGCCATAGTACTAAAATATGAAGTTATCTCAGGGAGAGGATTTACAAGACAAGAATAAGTTCACAACAAGTAAGGAACCACCAGAATCTTCAACCAGAACTAGATGTGTACGCAGCTGAAAGCTCTGTTCATACACCAGAAAAGATTAAAATTGTCTATCCAACCACAATCTGGCATTAACTGCTCAGGTTAGGTGAATAAAAAAGTTGAAGTGGTGACTAGTCCCAGCCATCTGTAAGCTTGGTCAAAAAGAATCCGCTTTGTAGTTCAGCTCTGGACTGTTTTCTGTAAGAGATGCTGACCCAAGCTCCTCCAAACACAGGGGAAGTTCAAACTTAAATCTAATTTTAGCAGCCCAGGAACCTTACTTCTATTCCAAAACAGGTGGGTGAGAGGGCTACGGAGGAGATGACTACAATTTTGTAACTCTGGACAGAACACAAGAACCCCACTACGACTGGAAACTGGGGTAAGTACCCTTATTTCAGGGCTTAACACTGAACCCACTTAGGAAAGAATCTTTTGCCTTAACAAATAGAAATTCTAGAAAAGACAGACAGGCAGACTTGGAGACTTCTCTGCAGTGGAGCCAGCAGTGAATTGCTGTAAAACTATTTTATTTAGTTAGAAACTCTTATCCAAGCAAAGGCAGGCTTAGCAAGATCAATCAAATCTTCATTAAGACCAGGAGTATGTTTCAGAATCAAGGACAGTTTTAATGACTCCTATATTTACTTTATGTGTGTAAATCCCGCCTTCCAACACACAAATAAGATTACTTACTTAAAGTTGACCACTTTTCCAAATAACCTCTTAACATCCATGTTCTTAGGGAAACAAGACCTATTTTGCCTGTATATATATGTAAAAATAACATTGAATCACCTAGCTAATTTCGGGGTCTCAAAAGCAATAAAATTACATTTTGAGGGAAAAGATACTAGGCCAGGATGAAGAGAAGTGTCGGACTTTTAATCCATTTAGATGACAACTTTTTCTTTTCAATAGGAAGGAAATTCAGACTTGAAAGAAATGTTATGAATAATTCAGCCTTGCATAAACAAGAACCTAAGCTGTTCGGGCACTACAGAATCAGATCATAAAGTCAGAATAAAACAGGTTTCACAAGTTCCACTGCTCACAGATTTATCAGTTTTTCTCTATTCTTTTTGTAAATAATTGGACATTCGGTGTTACATGGTTCTTCTCTGTTTAACACGTAAGACAGACCAGTCTTCTTTGGTCTGTGAGCCACATTTCTAAATCATCTTTGGCCAAAGATACATATCACATATGTGGGCCAGGGACTGCTCTAGGAGTGGTTCATAGGTAGAAGGTAAAAAGACCCCTTCAGGGTTCCCTAGACAAGACTTATCTGGACATGCAGATAAGTGGCAAAGCCATCCAGTATTACTGACTTCGGCAGGTATTTATGGTTCATTTTATCTCCCAGATGAGGATTTGAATTACCCAACATGGATCTATTATTCCCATCTGAGGTAGCCCTGACACAAAAGCTGTCTTTGCATGGCTTGTGAGGTACAGATTGACCACTCCAGCAATAAATCTTTGCCTGTTGCAATATCAACAGAGTATAGCACATCCAGCACTAAAGCAGAAGTTGCCTCAGTGATCCCACTATTCACACCTTTTCAGAATTCTCTCACCTTTCCTCCACTCTCCTTTAACACACGAGATCTCATTTTGATGTTTTATGTTTAGAGGTTTGGTTGACAGTGGTGGGAAGTCAGAAAGGATGATATGTTGCCCAGTTATTCACTGACATGAATTGTTTTAGTCATTGACTCAGAGCAAAGTATTTGAGCTTTCAGACTCACTACATTTCCTGAAGACATTATGATTTTTGCTTTGCTCTAACAATCTTCCAGGATATCTTGGTTCCAGCTTGCTTTTGTTTGCTTGACAACTGAGAAGGACCTTTAAGTTTTTGCTGGAAGAATTAGAAAAGGGAAAATAAACACATACTGCAAGAAGGTAAGATG
Source organism: Chiroxiphia lanceolata (assembly GCF_009829145.1). Classification (NCBI taxonomy): domain Eukaryota; kingdom Metazoa; phylum Chordata; class Aves; order Passeriformes; family Pipridae; genus Chiroxiphia; species Chiroxiphia lanceolata. Next base: position 28,319,455 of record NC_045642.1, read on the forward strand.
AAGGTGGGGAGAGAAAGGGGTTCCATGGAGCAGGGATGAAGGATAGAGAAAAACTTCCATTTACTTAAGCTGTGTGCTGAGTTGGGAGAGCATGAGGACCACATCACACAACTCAGAGGAACCAGGATACCAATCATCACTTTAGGCAGAGGATATCACATTCAAGATACTTCTTAATACACCTGTTTTCTTCCCTGACTACAGTAAGCCATCCTTTTCTAAAAAAAAATTCCCAAAGAAAATCCCGGCCCTAGTGTCCTTTGGCTTAGGGCAGATAAGTCAATTAATGTGCATGTGCCTGTTAAAGCAGGAGGATGCTGAATTTCCTTTGCCTTGACCATGCGATGAGCCACAAGTCATAAAGAGCTGTTTGTAAACAAAGCAAGGGATAAATGTTTATAAATGAGTTTAAATAAAGACTGGTTGAAAGGGCTTATTGGAAATGGAGACAAAACCAAAATAAAACAACCCAAGTTGTCCGAGTGAAAGTTTTACAGCCATATCTTTACCACTGGTACCCAGATTTAGTAATTCATTCTAAACACATGCTAGGAGTTGAAGAATCCTCATCAAGAAAGCAATTCCACTGAGATATACTTTCAGCTGTGTTATGCATATTATGAAAGATAAATTTTCAGCTGGAATAACTTTAAAATTCACCTTGTTAAATGAAAAAAAAAATTACAAAAACTTACTGACAAGCACAGCAGCTGGAGAAGTAAGTAGTAGTAACATAGAAGAATAGTCTTTCAACTAAGCCTTCAGCCTGATTCCTAACAGGCACATGAATCTGCACCAGGCCATTGCTTTATATGGCTGACACAGACTGACAGCGTTTTTACAGAGGACTTCTACAGCAATGTCAAGGTCAGCAACACCTGGGGAAGCTATAGCAGCCTCTGACATAGAGCTTTAATCTGAATACTGAAATCACGCAGGACAGTAGTTGAAAAATCATCAGGTTCAAGAGCAAGATCAACACACAGAGGTTCTAATAAGGTCTCACACAATACCCTATCAGTGAGTGTGGAAGAAGCAGACCTACTTTTTCCCCCACTCTCCAAAATCTACAATGAAGTATCTAAGGCTTAAGTCAGTGAAGCAGCATCTTCCAAGTAAATCTGTTCACTATGCCAGCTCTTTACAGGAGCTAATATGGTATTTCATGAGGGCAATTTTCTGTCTACCTATTAATATCAGCTGAGAGTCAATTTTATGCAACTAGCCTCCCACTATTAGGTTTGCAGCAAGAGATTTATCATAAGGAGTAAAGATAGGATTCCACCTTCTATTTTGGTAGTCTCACAGTGCTTAGCTGTTAATTAAATCTGGGAGCATGTAGGGATAATGACAAACACACACAGACTAATTTAGACATTGCAACAAGAAGCCACACACTGCCTATGGAAAATACATGAAAAGGATATAGTCTCCCAAACACTAGCATAATTGAAGAGGAATGACTAACAATCTTTTACATCTACTGCTATCTTGTCACAGCTTAAGCTTAATTTCTATGAGATATTTAGCCTGACCAGAAATTTCACCTGACACTGAGCACTGCTGCTGTTTATAAATCATAGAATGGATTGGGTTGGAAAGGGCCTTAAAGATCATCTAGTTCAACCCTCCTGCTATGGGCAGGGACAGCTTCCACTAGACCAGATTGTTCAAAGCCCCATCTAACTTGGCCTTGAACACCTCCAGGAATGGGGCATCCACAACTTCTCTGGGCAACCTGTTCCAGTGCCTCGCCACTTTCTGAGTAAAGAATCTCCTCCTAATATCTAATCTAAATCTCCCCTCTTTTACTCTAGAACCATTGTCCCTTGCCTTATCACTACCCACCCATACAAAAAGTCACTCTCCATTTTTTTTCTAAGACCCCTTTAAATACCAGCAGGTAGCAATGAGGTCTCCTCACAGCCTTCTCTTCTCAGACTGAACAACCTCAGCTCTCTCAGCCTGCCTTCATAGCAGATGTGCTCCAGCCCTCTGATCATCTTTGAGGCCTTCCTCTGGACTTGTTCCAGCAGGTCCACATATATTTCTTATGCTGAAAACCCCAGACCTACACGTAGCACTCTAAGGGGGGTCTCACAAGGGCAGAGCAGAGGAAGAGACACCCATCCTGCAACCTGCTGGCCACGCTGCTTTCGATGTAGCCCAGGATGCAGTTGGTCTTCTGGGCTGCAAGCACACATTGCTGGTTCATGGCCAGCTCTTCATCCACAAGAACCCCCCAGTCCTTCTCTGCAGGGCTGCTCCCAATGCATCCACTTGAGTCTGTACTCAGGTCTGGGATTGCCCCAACCCAGGTGCAGGACCTTACACCTGGACATGGTGAACTTGGTGACGTTCCCATGGGCCCACTGCTCAAGCCTGTCCAGGCCCCTCTGGATGATATTCTGTCCTTCTGTTGTGCCAACTGCACTGCTCAGCTTTGCGTCACCTGCAAACTTGCTGAGGGTGCACTTAATCTCCCTGTCTGTGCCCTTGATAAAGATATTAAAGAGCACCGGTCCCAAGACAGAGCTTTGAGGACACCACTTGTCCCCAGCTTCCACTTGGACATAGAGCCATTGACCACACCTCTCTGGCTGCATCCACCATCCAATGCCTTATTCACAGAATAGTCCACCCTTTAAGTCCACCCTTCAAATCCACCTCTCTCCAATTTGGAGATAAGGATGTTGTGTGGGACTGTGTCAAAAGCCTTACAGAATTCTATGTAGATGACGTTGGTTGGTCTTCCCCTGTCAACTGCTGCAGTCACTCCATCACAGAAGGGCACCAGACTGGTCAGATATGATTTGCCTTAGTGAAGCCATGCTGGCCTTTCTTGGATCATCTCCTTTTCTTGTATGCATCTTAACATTGCTTCCATGATCTTCCGAGGCACAGAGAGAAGCCTCACAAGCCTTTAGTTTTCTGGGTCTTCCTGCGTCCTCTTTTAAGAAATAGGAGCAATGTTTCCCTTTTTCAAATCACTGGGGAGTTTGCCTAACTGCCATGATTTTTCAAGTATCATGGAGAGTGGCTTGGCAACTACATCAGCCTGGGATGCATCTGCTCAGGCCCCACAGACTTGTACCTATTTAGTTTCATCAGGTAGGTCTCAAGTCTGCTCTTCGCTTACAGTGGGAGGGACTTCACTCTCAAACACCTGGGCAAGCATGTTAGCCAGCTGAGACTAATCCCTTACAGTTCAAATTTTGAAGTACTCTTTAGGAAAAAAAAAAGGATTTTAATGCTAGAAAACTGCTTCAAATTTTATTTAACTTCATTCTATCCTAATATAAATAAGGCTACTTCTGTGCTATGCAATGGGTTAAAAAACAAGCGTTACCTCAAAATGAGATTTTAAAACAATGCAAATTTTTTCTGCCTCTCTTTGCAAGATCTACATCTCTGTTCACCGAGAGGATATTAGTGTTACATTCAGCAGTATGCTTGTAGTATATATACATAGGGAACACCTGTATAATAATTTAAACAAATTTGCTTGGGGACTAATAATAGACAGGAAGATATGAGAGTATTTACCCTGAACCTCATGTGGGTTTTGATTGTTGCTGCCTCTACATTTCTGGAACCTAAGTTACTTTTTTAAAGTTAACTCAGTTTTATATATATATGTGTGTGTGTGTGTGTGTGTGTGTGTACGTAAACATGTCAAACACACCACACTTGTACAGGTACATCTCTTCCCTAAGGAATCACTCTTACTGTTACTGTGATGCAGACATAGCTTCAGTGGCATGAAGCAGGAATTTCCCCAGAGAAGTCTGTGGGCTTGCTTACATTACTGTGCAAGGGAGAGATGACTAACATAAGATGAACTAAAAGAAACAGAAATAAAAAAAAACCCGCAACCTAAACCAGAGCTTTAGACTAACAAACTTAGGAGGCAGAATGTGTGCTAGTGGAATTAGGGCTGCTGTCTCCAAGAATACTGGCTCTAGCATCTTTCATCTGTCACTAAAAAATAACTTCATAAAAAATGATCCTAGGAGGGTGCGATCACTCTGCACTGCCTGGAGAGCTCTCAAAGGAAGCACATGCTCAGTGGTGTGATCACAGCAAAATGACAACAGTCTGATCTAAAAATAAATTGGTTCTTTGCTCTGAAGCTGGTTTCTCCCACAGAAACCAGAATCCAATTACTGCTCTAAGGGCTAGGCAGAGAAACAAACAATCTGTGGATGGCACTTGTTTTCTATACATCATGTCTGCATGCCAAGAAGGTGAGCTTTCCTGTGTGAGGAAGCCTAAACAAGTGATTTGATCATAGACTATGCATATGAGTAGAAACCCACTCAAATACTTTAATATAAAAGTCTCTTCTCAAACATGTAGTAACCGTTATTATTCATTCTCCAAGACAGGACTGGACCACAACAAATCACAGTTCAGATCCAAGAGTGCTAAAAGATGAGACAGAAACTATCCAGCAGAGTATAATTTTGAGAGAAATAAGTTCTTTTGACAAGTCCATCATATTTGGGCATAACTGCAAATGACTGTACTGAATCTGAGCAATCATCTCTCACTGTCTAGCATCACTTTTGTATAATCCTTCCCACAGACCTAAGAGCAAAGCAATCTATTTCCTCTGGAGTTTACTGAGCACTAATATGTCACTGGGGAAACACTTCCTCTTTCATTCAGCTAATGATGAACCTATAACACTAATTGTGAGGACTACTATAATTGCATCCTGTGTATTCTAGGTGCTGTTCTCATACAAAACAGAAGCTCCCATTCTCTTATAAAAGAGCTATTTTTTTTCTGTGTATTATTAGTCATTAGGTACATACATGAACTAATAAAATGCTTAATGTTTTATTAACAGTTAAAGTCCTCCCTGAACAAAGAGAAAGTCTTCTGGTGCCTAAGCCCTACCTGTTCTGAGGCACAGAACAGTATTTTGTCTTCTTTACATTACATTCAGAAGAAGGGGCCCTCAACCAAGATCAGAGGGTTTTTTCCTCCAAGTTTCCTGTTTTAACAGAACAAATAGAATAAAATTTGTTCCTTTAACTCAAACTCAAGTACTACCAAGAAAACCAGTTGCAGCAACGTAACTCCTTTCCTGTTTCCTAAACTCTTTTAGCAAGTCAGGGCACAGCCATTCCCACAGACTCCAAGCAAATCTTGGTGCCTAATTTCAGAAGCAATTTATCCCTGAGGCAATTAGATCAGGTAAGATCTACCAGCATTCTCTTTTACCAAGCTGGTAAGTAGCTGGATCTGAAAGAGAGCCCATCCCAAAGCCAAAGCTAAATGATCTGCATCAGAAGTTACTACCTGTACTGAACAGCAATGTTTAAGATCATCCATTCTCTGAGTTCTCTATATCATAGTGGTTGCTACTTTCCCTTAATATTGAGACAATTTTGTTTAATACTTAATATTCTTTTTAACGTATATACATAGAGAGACCAGCAAACAAAGCTCTGCATCTTTGCTTGAAAATCACCTAAAATCATTAATCAAACATCTTGTATCAAATGCTACATTCAGAGTGGACTGTTTACTAGTAAACAGATTTGGAATATGCAAATGCTACAAAGAAACTATCCCAACCCCAGCACTTCTGCAATGCTATCAAGCACTTACACTCATGGAGTGAAATATTTTAAAAAACACTGTGAGGTGTCAGGACACTTCACAGTATACGAGAACCTAAAAATAGGCCAGAAAAAGAAGTCTCAATTATCTCACTCTGAACAGAAAAAAAGAGAAAAACTTTCAGAGAGAGCAAATTGGTTCTTAATTTTTTTCATTTTATTAATCATTTCATTCACTGTCACAAACAGGCATTAGTTTAAGTTAGTGCCATACCAAAGACATGTAATCTTATGTGCCCTTGTTCCCCACCACAAACACCTCCCTTCGCTCCCTGTAACAGCAGAGCATTTGTCCTGGAAGTTCAGAATGAGGTTGTCCAATACACACGTGGCTGTATAGCACATTGGCTCATCCCCACACTGCACCTCAGAAAGAATGGCTTTTCATGGCTGCTCTATCTATAGAGACTGGGATTAAAGAGTGTGGTACATCTCTAAGAAGCCAGGGTAAAAACATATAAACTGCAAGCCAGGTTACAGAGAAGCTTTTGAAGGGCCTCATAAGTATGTTGCAGAAGGGATAAACCAAACAAATGTTGTGAAGACACTTTCTAAAGTAATAAGCAAAGGTGTTTGCAAACCCTCTTTAAGGTCTCTACAGACAGACCTAAAGAAACATATCATCTCACTAAGCTCCTGAACTAACAGTAGTTATTCCTAGTCCTAGGGACTTCATTCAAAGCCAACACTACCTTCATCAAAGCTTTGAAACTCAGTTTTAAATTAACTGCTCCTCTGACCACCCACAAGGAACATCAGCACACCAGGTAAATCTATTGCCATTCCACATTGCTACCAGCCCATTACCACCTCCATGCCAGGACAGGCCTCAAGCATCAGACTTCCTCAGGGATGGAAGATCTAGTCCGGAAAATCTCCCTTTCACAAACAGGTCTGTTGGCTCTGACCGCATTGTTTGGCTGGGCCTCCCACACAGATCCTGTCTCACGTGGCTGAAAGCAACACCAGACTGATCTGGAGACACTCCCTGCCCTCAGCACCTGCTGGCACATGAACAGAAGCAGCTGAGACTCCAGGGGCAACAGTGAAGGGGTACAAGAGTCTTAGAACCTTAGGCAGGTTTTTATTCCTACGTGCAAAAATTACATTTCTCCAGTCAATACCCCTGCTACATTTGTCTTGCATTCTGCATCTTTTTTAACAGAGCATGTATATGTCTGATCCCAGTGGGCTCGTCCAGCATCCTATCAAATGGGTACCTTCCCCTTCCACCTCCCTGCTCCACCCAGCCGCAACATCAGGAACAGCAGGTCTGATTATATTAAGTCTCAGTGTGATTAACTGTGTGTGAAAGGGATTCATGTGCACCAAATGCATAGAGTATCTTCTTCCCTCCCTTCTGGGAAACAAAATTTTGCAGTCATAAGGACTCTGGTCTCTCCTCTCCCCTGCATACTTTTAACTGAAAGGAAAAAAAATGGTGGGAAATAAAAAATAGTTTAAAGAGCACAAACAGCACTGAAAAGACTAATAGAGAACAGATATCCAGGTAGAGGGATCAGGAAAGAGCCCAGAACACAGAGTCAACTCTTACCTTCTGCATGTGCCTGTGAAAGGTGAGCACAAAAATTGGAGATACGTGCACCACTCTGCAGCCAAGCTTCAAAAACCAGTTTCCTATAGTTCTTGTTCAAACAGTGGCACTTCAGTACTCTTCTCTCCAGCTTCTGTTTGGTTACTAATCCTTACTGCACAGGAAAAGGAGAGTTGTATTTCATTTAACCCGTTCAGCCTCTCAGTTTCTTCACAAGAGTTTTCACTTTTGCTTTGGAAGGCCAGAGTCGTAAGCATGCACGCAGGCACGCCTGCTTTGGAATTGTTTCTAGCTTCTGTAGTCTGTGTGTGAGCACGCATATGATCTCTAAACTGTGCCTAAAGTTGTTCAAGGGGCGGAGCACTTTGTAAACTAGTTTCATTTTAGCTGTAGGCAGCATATCAAAAGAGAGACAGCTATCCATGGATCCATTTGGTATTCTTTTTCAGTAAGTTCCTAACTCTGCAAAAAAAAATTAACTTCATATTTACTTTAAAATTATAGTCTGAATCACAGTTCACAGATATGCTTTTGACAAAAGAAAGTTTGAACTTAAATACAATTCACAGCTAGATTTGTGTGTAGGCAAAGTCAAGCAGATTTCTAAGGTCTGAAAATAGCAGCACTTTAGATACGGATCGGAATTTAAACAAAGATGATAGCAGCACAGGTTTCTCTATTTTTTCCTCTAACAAATGCCATGCAATGCAGAAACCCTCTGAAAACTACTGCAAAGGAACAATTTAAGAAGATAAAAACTGCTAAATGAAAAGGAATCTAGTTGGATGCATTACAAGATTAAACTTGTGTTATTAACCATGAGGGTACTGGCATTGCATAACAACTTAGCTGTTGCTGTTGTTTTATTTTGCAAGAGATAATTCTGTCCCCTCCCCCCCCCCCCTTGATTTTGTCCTCTGCTTAGTAGAAACCAAATAAATAATGAAATACAGAGACCACAGATCTAGAAAAATAGATTCTGGTCCAGCAATTACAATAGCTACCAGCATTTCAACCCTATTTAATATTTTGACTGAGGTCTCCAAGATTATGAGAATAGCTTTAAAGTCTTAAGTTTGGGTTGATCTTTCACATTTGCCTTCCAGTTTTAGAGGTTTTTTTCATCAGTAGTTCATTTGTAACCATGAGAAACAGAACCTTGCTTTCAAAAGGAAAGATGAAGCTTCTACCTTCAGGTAACTCCACACGTTGGATCTTCCAAGGAAGATATGAATGTGCAATGAAATTTCCAGAACTGACATCACTACTGTCTTCTTGGCCACCCTACTGCTTTAGATGATAAAAAGAGACAATATCCTTGGCAACTGTTGACAAGCCTAGATGCACACAGTTCCAAATGGAAAAGAAAGTTTCTAACAGCCTCATAAACGTATCAGGTGACACAGAAGCAATTTTATTCCAGGGCTACAGCTCTTTTCATCCTTGCTGTTCAATCCCTGTCTGGAAGCTAGCCGCAAAAGGTACAAATCCTGCTGTTACACATCCCACAGGGGACAGAGTTCAAATAAAAGTCACATCTTTTCCACAAGCAAAAGCAATCCTGTACTTTCCTGTCAAAGCTAAATCTGCCACAATAAACAAGGATAAGCCCTAACAGGAAACCCAACACAAAACATCAACACCTCCACATAGCAGCAGGGGAATTCCAAAAGACTGAAAGACACAGTGCACCCCAGAAGAACATCTAATGGTGGTGCAGATACGTGGCTACTTATGTAATCCTTGTCAGGAGAGACAATGATTGGACATTGGAAATGCCTTAATTAAGAATATAGAAATTATTGTCCTGCCCCTTTAGATTCAAATTTTCTTTTAAGAAAAATAAATCTGGGCCTTGGGCCAAGCTGTGGCTCCTCCTTTTCCACCAGAAAGAAGTTACATCAGCACATCCTTTTTTTATCCACCTGTACTCTCAACTGGCCATTGGCTAATGTCATCCTGCCAGCTGTCACTTTATATCCTAAGCTTCATGATATTTGATCAAACCACAACCTGACCTCCTGGCTTTCTATGAATAAACCAAACTTTCAGATCAGTTTAAAGCTTTTAGCCAGTACCATTGGCAAGAAAAGGCTTGAAATCATCCCAAAGGCTCAAAATCTAGAAGACAAAAATCCCCACAACTTCAGATGAGGTTATAAATGTGCAATTATTAAAATGTTTCTTATGGTAGCAGGACCTTCAATGAATGAATTTTTGAAATACAAAATTTAGGAATGTTCCTGTAGTTCTTGTGTTCTTGTTGATAGTTTAAACTACAAGGGAATTCAGAGACGGGGAAAATATGACTGCCCGTGTTGGAATCTAGACAGCATACATCCAAAAAACAGCTTTGCCTGCTGCATTGAAGAAGTTATTGTGTAAACACATCTGGAGTAATTTTTAACCCCATAGAGACTTAATAGATAAGCTCCTCAGATGCTGAAATGAAAAACAGAAGTGACCAGACTTTTACCACAACTAAGCAACATGAAACATTGATTAAACTCCTTTTATTAAAAAAGAAAAGAAAAATATGCTCATACTTCCTGGTTGCAGCAGAGATGTGACAAAATCAGAACCTGTTAGTACAGGATTTGAACTTGAGGCCAGTCCTCACCAGGAAAAAGACAAGGCAAATATGAAGTTAACCTTTGCCCTGTGGTTCCACAGAAAGTTTGGTGCATGTACCTTTTCTCTGTGAGAAAGGACAAGATCCCTGTGTTGAAATTGTTTTCAACACTTCCCATTTAGTGAAAGCAAGATAACCCACTGATTCAAGACCATTCTCATCTCTTCATAAGACATTGATAGGTCACTATGGAGTCAATACAGTCAGGACCAGAGGAATTTGCCTCTTGCCACTAGTTCTATCCAGTGGTTAGCCTCGAGGCAATGGCATCTGGGTGTCACAGATGTGACTAAGAAGGAACAGTTGAGGTGAATGCATACCGAATTGATACGGAACACGATATCCCTTCTAACCACATCAGTGAAGTGCTTTTGGCAAGAAGCAACCTCTACAGGAGCTGTGGCACTGGGATTTCAACAGTTAGATGGTCAGAGATCAGTAGTAAGGCTTCTGCTTTCTCTTTTGTTATACTCCAGAAGTACTTTTCTTGGGAAAAAACCACCAGGATTCCTTACTGCCAGAGACTGTTTCCAAAGACTGTCTAAAGATTTGCATGCTTTACTGGACGCAGCTCCAGTCTAACTAGTTATGGCTATCTAATACTTACAGCATTGTAGAGAGGTGACCTAAACTAGATGTCACATGCCCACCAAGATGCTCTATCACCCCTCATCCTCAGCACAACAGAGGAAGAAAAATGGGTGGAAAAACTTGTCAAACATGATAAAGGCAGGAAGATTACTCACCAGTTACTGTCATGGGCAAAACAGATTTGACTGCAGGGGCATTAATCACTGAGAAATAAAAAACCAAAACACTCCTCCTTCTTCCCAGGGAGGAATTTAACTCCTAACTTTCCTACCTCCTCTCCTCTCTCCCTAAGCAGCAACCAAGAAATTCAGACAACACTCAGAAAGCCTCCAGAAGAAGAGCTGGTCCCTCTAGCTTGAGCATTCACTCAGGGAAGAATCTGTGTTCAGTTTGGTTTCAAAATCTGGACCTCCAAGGAGACTTCTGTGACCAGGAAATGATGGCACAGAGTCACATTACAAACTGCTGTTCTTGATCGCTCACTTTGTCATTTAGCCAAAGAGCAAGGATCTGGGCTGTTTTGATTATGGTTGGGTCACATGCTTAAAAATAGGATGTTTGCCTTGCTTTGTTTTCAGAATAATATCCAGTTTTTTAGACAAGTGCAGTGGCCTAATCAAGGGAAATGTACAACCATTTACATACTTTAGCCTACTACCTGAGGCATTTTATTCAGGGGATATGCTAAAATATTTCTGAGCATAGGATAATACTGAACAGTAATCTGACATCCCAGGTAAGTGTGTTGATGGCTGAATGAGGAAGTAAAGAAATAACGGTCTCTGGGATGTCAAACCAAGTCCACTGCTACTGGGGACATTTCAGCATGTCACTCATTCCATCAGCTGCACAAGGGTCTGAAAATAGCAGGCTTCGGCTTACTCTGCAAAGAATTAATCTTTTGACATATTGGTTTTTTTTCTTACTGTTTTTTAAAGAAATGACAGTAAAGTAAAATTTGATTCAACCTGAACTGAACTTTTTTCAAACTTGCGTAGTGCACCAATAACTTCATTCTTCCACACTCTCTCTCACCATTGCAGGGTAGGCACCTGGTTTAGCCCTTGGAATCACAGCCTCTCAGTATATACAATGTATTCTCGTCAACCCTTCAGGAAAAGCAGCTCAATTTCATGTCCAGATGTTACAAAGTCCTTAGAGGAAAGGTGGAAAGTGTATTACAGACTGATGAACTCTGCTGTACAACCTAACTGCATCAAAGCCTGTTATCCTCTTGCAGTAACTCTTACACTGGTTCATATCTGCTCCAGAGACCTGTCCACCTATGAACTCCTTCAAGCACTGAGAACTGTTGCAGAGGAGTTGACCCTGTACAACTTTTGTATAGATACTGCTACTAGCAGAGGCAATTTTATTGTGGTTTGCCAGCATGCAGCCACTGAAGTCAGCTTCATTCCTATCCAGTCTCCCTTCTTGGACACTTCCATATAATGCAGCCCAGAACAGTGGAAACCAATGCAATCATTAGTATTTTGCTATAGTCTGCTCCAGGAATGGACTGACTCACAAGCACTTGGTCTAGCAGGGTCCTCTTCTCTTAGTCTCTTCTTAATGATGAGCCAATTCCTGTGCTGTGCTCTCCAAGAGACAAACAAATTTACTCCTTGTATTCAGTAGATACCTCTCTTCATCTGTTTCCAAGATGAGGGAAATAGCAAGCCTGCCACTTCATATTTATTTTGATTCTCACTCGAATGAGGTAGGACTTTTACTCAGGTCGACTTTCTAAACAAGCTGGTAACGCTACATCAAGTTTCAGCTCCTCATCCTTACGACATTTAAAGAAGAAAAGCAGCATATATTGATAATGCTGGTATTCAAAAAGCAAAAACAACTTCAAAGTGCTGTGACCAATTCCATGCAAACTCTGTTGCGAAAGGCAGTCCAATACACTGCACCGTAGGACACAAAGTGAAGGCACTATTCCATTGCTAAGACTATACTCGGATACACAAAGATTTGTGTATAAAAAACCAGAGGACCTACATGTAATGGAGTGTACATCATTTTTAAACCAACCCAACTACTCCTGAGTTTAACCCACGTAGTCAAAACAAGGACACAACTGAGTCAGTTGGAACGGAAGGGGTGTTACATTAACTTTTTCTAGCATCAGATAGCACATCCAGTTTTTCCAATGTCCCACCCCAAATCTCAGGTTATTTACATGAGATCATTCTTAGAGCTTTCCTTAAAATCAGACACTTTGAATCCTGTTAACTATTAAGGAACTTGTCATAAGAACACTACAATCCCATTTTCTTTTTCGGTATCATGGATTTAAATATTGCGTAGGGCAAACTTGGCAGCCACACAGAGAATCTCATTTAGAGAGATTAATCTCTGAACACAGAGAGATCTGGAGGGTCTCCATTAGTCCATTCCTTGATGCACAGGATTTAAATAGGAATAATTATATTCAGGAAGCATACACACACACACACTCACTCAAAAAATAACATATATATTCATCAAAAGACGCAATGCCTTATCCAGAACAGACACTCCCCTCAGCTGTTTGCTGTCCTTTTATTGTTAGTTTTACATTTTAATGATATATAAAAAGTAGAAGAAATCACAGGTGGTAAGCAGATTTGAGCTAGAGAACTGATTTCAAGAGAAAACATTTTTAGTTCTTATACAAATAAATATAGTGATTAATGTTGATTTCTCATGCTCCCCAAGCTGTCACTGGTGAGCAAGGAGCAAAGGGTCAAGGCTGGCCATTTGTATTCAGATTACATTTTAAAACATAAAGGACACTCTCTAATCTCCCAAATGTTTTCCAAATATTCCAATCTGCTCCACCCAAAATAGCAAAAAGTAAAAGTCTAGGTCACACAAATTTAACAAAACATGTTATCACATGAAAGAAAAACAGAAAAACCTGTTCCCCGTGGCTGTTCCAGTGCTTTGTTTACCACACAAACATCAGCTCTTTGCTCAGAAGGTCTTGCCCAGAGCTCAGTCAAATTAATGGGAAGATTTTTATTTCCAAAGGCTTTGGACCAGGCATAGACCGATGTGGCAGAGGGGAGGGTGGACAAGGAACCAGCTAATTCTAGGCCTGATCTCAATATTTTTATAATCACTGACAAAGTTACAGTTATTGCCACCAGGGCTGGACTGAGTCCGAAGAGAAGATCTTGCTGAACTGTTCTGTCCTGCCTGAACCTCTATGGGGAACCAAAGCAGCCAGGTTCTCCTTTCCTCTGAGCTGACTCCCTGCTCTCAATGTGGATAGTCCCCTTCACCCCCACACAGTGCACCTGGGCTCCCGGTGCCACACACACTCTGAGGCCCTCAGGGATGGAAACAGCTTCTCTGCTTCTCCCAAACATCAGCCTTTGCTGGGCATGGGGAGCTTTGCCAAGCAGAGATAACAATACAGGAAAGCTTTGGAGGGAAGAAGGAAGCTGGCTACATCACAGCGAACATGAAGAAAGATCCCCCTGGAACTATTCCAGCTATTCTCCGTTGATATATTCAGGCTTTTTCTCTCAGCACTCTTTCCACACTCCCCCCAGAGATCTCACACTATTCACTGTGGAGTCGAAAATCCACAGGGACTCTTAGCTGGGCTTGGCACTGACTACCCCAAATGCTGCTTAGGAGAGACAGGAGAAGAGAAAAAAGCTGAAAGCAAAACCTCTGACAAGCAATTCTCACCCCCATGCCCCACATACATTTATCCCTAGTAATTCCCTGTCCATTTATACACATTACTTCTGCTAAAGAAAAGTAAATCCAGTGCCAAAATATAGCTCTTTGGTCAAAAAAGTGTTATATTCAGCAGTGGTTTAATCTCTAGCATACTAAACATGGAGTCATTAAGATTTAACGCTATTGAAATGGAAATTGAGACAGAAACCTTTCCAGTTCTTATACTTCACTTTGGAATTGGAAGAGAACAACACTGACTGTAATAGCATTAAAAGATCCTCTGGACCAACATGCCGTTGATAGTAAGTACTTGGAAGCTTGAGGCACAACGTAAGCTCTTGATGATATCTTCCAGCATCATGCAGCAAGGAAGCTGACACTGTACTAAGAACAGCATTACAGCCTCGCCGCACAGCACAGAAAAGTTAGCAACAAAACAGAGCAACAGGGGCTGTCAAGACGATGATCCTTCTCTCCATCTCAGCAGACTCTCGTGGCACAGCTCTCTCCCATGGCTCAAGGCAGAGACAGTCCTTTTGCCAGGCTCTGTCCCTGTGCAACCCGTATGGGGCATGAGAAGGTGCCCAGATCCTGGCAGCCGTATCTGTACGCCTATGGCTCAGATCTCCGACAAGGAGATTTCCCTCCAGCATAATGAGGTCTTTAGTCACTAACAAAGGGGCCTTCTGGGGCAGAATTCCAGCTGCGCCTGAGATCTTGCCTCCACAAAGAGATGATTTTTTCCAGCACACAGGTTCAGTCTGAAGAGGAAGGGAAAGGGTTGCTTTTACCGATCCAGGGATTTTCAGTTGCAGCGGTTGAAGGTTTCTGTTTACTCTTAGATCAGGGTAAGAAATCTCTTGCTTCTCCTTCCTGCTGCTTCACAATTGCCGGTTGAGCTTCTGTGCTTGCCGCTCCTTTGCCTCAAAGGCAAACTTGGTGTCCTGCAGCTGGGCAATGGCCTCTTTGGCCTCCTTTAGGTCCTGACAGATGAGCTCATACTTCTCTGTCAGCTCTCTGTTCTCTCGGCGCAGTTCTTGTACCACCTGGTTCACCTCCTCCGTCTGCTTGGTGCAGTGGATCTTCAGCTGCTCTACCTCAGAAAGCATGATCTCCATGTTCTTGACCAGTGACTCCAGTTTCTCTTTGGACATGGTGTCAGGATCAGTTCTATTCAATATGCCCAACCCAAACCCAAAAGGGACAAAGAAAGCCACCCTGTGCAACATGCACCAGGAAGTCTGGCAATGACAGTCTTGTGGTCGCTTTTTATACTCACTCTTGCTCATCCTCCTCCCTTCCCTTTCCTTCCCTTCCCCAAAGTGACTCTAATCTTCTTTACTTGGTTAATCTACTTATTTTTATTGCGCTGTAGAAACTGACTGAGGGGCTGACAACCCCGCAGTAACATATGTGCTGTGCAGCAAAAGCCAGAGCAATAATGAGACTGTGCAGCCTATCCATAGAAAAACAGCTTTCATCTGAAGAATTCCCTTGGGAACCCCTTGCAGTACCCATTAAAGTACAAAGAAACCTCTTCAAGCCAGATGCCTACTCCAGTCTTGTGCACCCAGTCCCAAGAGCACAGCCTGACTTTCATCTTACTGAGGTAAGCAATACAAGTCAAGTACAGGCAAAAAGAATTGGCCTCAGTTTCTCTTCCTCTCTCCTAATCTTATATTTTGGCAAGACGGAAGAAACAACCCAAAATTCCTAGGTTTTTTTTCCAGAAGCTCTATCCAACAATAAACACTGCAACAGCCTGTACCTCATCTTCTATTGAAGGTATTCACAATGGTTGTCACAATCAGTGGCAACCACAGCTACCGAGCCATGTACCACTTGAAGGTGGCCTGTGTTCTGTTAGGGACATGCAGGCCAGAAATTTTAAACCCTGGTACCCCGTCTCTCACTTCAGCTCCATCAGTAACGTTGGCTCTAGAATTCACACAAAAACTTATTCGTGTACACACCTGGCACACACAACAAAGTGTCAAATGGCCACTGAGCACTACTGAACCTCTGAGAATCGAGACTGAAACATGCCAGTCTCAATACACTGATTACTCAGGTCACACCAGACAGCAGGGTGATCCCAGCAGCCACAAGAGATTAAGAGAGTCTGGCCGACTTTCTGAAGTTTGACCCAGACTTTCTTATGTATCCAGTTAATTAATGCACTTGCCTAGGTAATAAGAATCATTAATTAGCCAAAAATCTGATGTAACGATATCACCCTTGAGAAATTAATTTGGCTGAGAAGGTGTTATTGCATGTGGCTCTCCAGGAAAGAACCCATGCAGTTGAGCACTGATCATCTGGCCAGAGGGCAAAGACCACAGCAGAGACATGAATACAGGCTTGCCCTTGGGTAACTTGCAAATTAAGGGCAGAAAAGCGTGTCTCTCCTTCCTCCCCACATCAGGAACATCTCCTTAAGGCTGAGTCTGTGCCTTTTCAAAAGGCCTCAGTCTGTTCCACCCACCCACAGAAATGCAGAGTCTCATTTGCCATACAGCACACAGACCTGTTCTCACTGTACTCACCTCACAGAATTATGTTCCAGTGCACAGTATTGCATAATGGCCCTTACTCTTGCATGCTGTTTTGCAATTCCAATTCCCCTTAAAAAGACCCCTAGGTAAGATCCTGTAGTTCCATCACACACATTCAATACCAGGTTGAGAGAGAATATACATGTTCACATGTGTAGCTCCCCCAAATACATTTTTTCTTAATTTTTCTCCCAAAACTGTTGCTTTTTTCTCTCACTATGGAAAGTTTCAGATGCTTCCTCCCACAGCTCATTCCCCCTTCTCCCCTGCTAGGCTCAGAGAAATGAAGCTCTTTCTTCCAGGAAATTTTACATCTCCTCCAGCACTGGATGAAAACACTGCTGGATGCTGGCCAAGCTCTGACAGTGTTCAAAGGCCTGGGACTTCTCACAGCTGGGGGTTAAAGAGTCACTCACAAAGCCAGCCATCCTACTGCCTCTCACACAAATGCACCAGCAGACCCCTCTCATCCTGGCAGATGGAGTGCTTTGCACCACACTTTGAAATGAGCAGAATGACATCCTTCAGATGAAAAGAGAGTGGGAGAATCTAAACATAATTAGAATATGTCCTAAAGTCCTTGAAGAAACATTTGCACTGGCTGTCAGCCCAGATCCCACGTGATGCACATGGCACTGGAATAGGCTGGAACATGCTGCAGCATTACAAAACAGCAGGTCTTCATTAGTGTGGAATCTTCCCTGTCTCCACAACTGTACACGTTGCACCCAAACAGTTTAAATAAAGCAGAATTACAACGATGCATAAAGGGAGTGCCACAGAGGTCATCTACTTGGATATTAGTAATTGATACATCACCTCTCACTATCTTACTCTCCAAATTACTTAAGTTGCCTTGGATACAGACAGAATCTTGGCAACAGAACTGGAGTAAAAGACACTACTGAAATAACAATGTAAAACAAAAACAAGGAGTAGCATGAAGAGTTTCTATAAAGATAGATGGTAATAATTACTATGCTTGGTTTGATTTAAAATATTCTTTGATGAAGAAGTGGGAATTAAAAGTGTGCTCATGGAAACTGCAGTGGGAGAATGATGCAAAAATCACTAGACCTAGAGAAATGCAGCAATGGGACTAACTGTAGTTTCTTACCTTAATTAATGCTGGACTCCACTGTTGCAGACAAACCAGAGGAAGAGGCAAACACGAAGAGTGAATTCAGCTGGGGAAACATGCAGAACAGCATACCTGAGAAAAACAAGTCAAACCACAAGAATTCAGTGCACAAGGACACACAGCAAACAGCAGTCTTAGGAGTGCTGGGGAAATAGCATGTTAAGACAAAAATTAGTGACACAACATATCAGGGGAAAATAATAAAGCACTGCTAGGCTGTATTACAAAGAGGCATTGCACCATAAGGGGATGAAGTACCTCCAGCTTCTCTCTCCACCCCGCTGGAGAGAAAATGTAATGTTTTGTTCTGGACATCTTGTCATAAAGGGGCCAAAAAACCCCTTGAAACTTAGACAAGTGTCCAGAGAAGATGCTGATATCAAAAAAATTTGAACTCTAGGAACCAGGTTTAAGAAGGATTGAAAACTGCATGGCAAGATATTTCTAGGACTGTGTTGCAGTCATGCCCAGGTCCTCTGCACGTTTCAGGGAAGACAGCTCAGCTGGAAGAATGTTTCTGTAATTATTAAGGGCCTGACTCTGCAGTTGTATTTTTGAAAACATCAGTGATTTCTGTGCTCTCAGCAAATGCTACCTCTCTGGTCATTTCATAGCCACACTAATCAAGAAAAATTGTTGTTAAACCTCTCACTACAGCACATGCTACATTGATAGTCACCGTTGCTAAATCTATCAGCTCTCTTGTGCACATTCTTTATCTATTCCACCTTTCACTCTGCATAGGAGTTTGAGATACATGAAAGAAGGAAAGATAGCGCTAGTTAGGAACAAAACAGGAGAGCAACTACTGGAAACACCCACCTCTGCTTCTCTGGGTGATGGGAAAATTTTAGAAAGTGGCACAGGTAGAAGTCAAACTTCTCATGCTTTCCCATAATGGATGGGAGCTGCCACATCTGACTGTAACACCAAAATCAACTATGCTGGCTTTAGCACTAGAAGCAGATGACAGTATGAGGGTGCCAAGCTCAGGATGGTTCATACATACTTGTGCCTTCTTCATAGGTCTCTGAGCCAAAGAGAATCAACCATTCCTCTCACACACAGGCACACACAAGCCAAAAATGCAGTTTTCCTATCATATGCATACCTCTGAGAGTCTGAGGAGAAGACACAAAAATCATACTCTTGAAGTATCCACCTGAAAGCAGACTAAAGGCATTCCAGTTTCTAGTGTATTTAAAACAGGTTCTGTGAACATTTGTGGAAAAAATCATTAAGCTACCTCACCCTCTCTCTGGAGTTTTCTAAGCAACAAAAGGGGGACAATTCACTGGCCTAGAATTTTAAATGGGAAGAAAAAACTGCATACCTCAACAAGAATGGTTTTTAAATGACTGCTCAGGTTGATGAAGCATGCCATTTGGTACAAACCCTGCAGAATAAAGTTACACATACCGTATCTTCTCAGGCACATACTTACATTGCTGTATCTACTAGTTTTATCAGTCACAGACACAAATGTCCAGTGCAATGTTCACACAACTGCAGTGGGAGACAGCACTTTAATGTCTCAGAGTAGCTAGTTTAAGGTTATCATCTCCAGTTAACAATGGTCATTATTTTAACAAATTATTTTTTTCAAGACATACAGTGCATTACTAACTGTAGTGAAAGTGTTAGAGCCCTCAACACTGTTTTTTCTTGCAGCCTTTTCACTTATCCCTGGTTTATCCTCAATGGCATATGTAGCAGCCAGTGCAGCATTTGCAAGCTCTGTGTTTCACAATCTAGGAATTCCACTTGGGTAAAGGCATTCTATACAAATTTATTGCAAGATTAAGCATAAAGAGCTCTCATCTCTATACTAAAACCACTTGAAAAAAACCCCAAACAAACAAAAAAGCCCCAAAAAACCAAACCCAACTAAAAAACCACAAGAGACCAAGCAGCACCTGAAGGCACTGACCTTTCTTGCACCAGAGTGGGAGACATTTGTCCCCAGCTATTCAATTTGTTTCTAATAAAAGACAAACACCATTGTTACATGTGTCAAAATACTCAGCACTGTGTAAGGCATTGACATAATGATGTCAATCATTCCTGCAGAGTTTAGAGACTATTGATAAAGTCTGCTCTCTTATTAAAACATGAGATTTAATTTTAGCTACTATTATAAGCATTAACCATATCTCATGCAATTTGGCAGGACTTGAATTCAGCTGCACAAAAAACTACATGATTTACAGGTTTTGATCTAAAATACTGCACCAAAAGGATGCCTACCCAAAACTATGATCAAAATCCTTCACACAAATGTCTCAATGTCTCAATACTGTAGGTCTCTAGAGAGGTATTAATGAACACAGAGGTACCTTTTTCCATTCTGCCTCCAGCTACTCAGCAGCCAGATCAAAATAATTAATTCAGCATATACAGCTCAGTAAAGAAAAACTGATACCTTCAACAGTTTTCCCCAAATTGGGTTGATTTCTCCTTAAGAAATCAACTGGGTAGCAAAAATACCAAGCAGCGACAGGTTGATTATATAAACTGAAAAAAACCCTAACCCTCTACTAGGACTTCTACCATCTAAGAAAGGGAAGAAACAGTTCCCTCATTAATATTTGAGGTAAAAAAATTTCGAAAGTGGGACAATGTTGAATACTTCAGATTAAATAAAACAGTGGAACGTATTAATGACTATTTTTAAATGTTAAGAATGTTTCAAAACAGAAGTTGTTCTAAAATAAGAACTTTTCTTTTGTTCAGAGTGTCAAACTGGAAAGTTTCCAAAGCCCCTCCAAAGAGTAACACAAGCAATTCTGCTGGGAAGACATCCTCTATTGCACGTAACCAGTCTTCTGGTAAGGAGACCTCCTGGGGACCACAAGAGATCGTCTGTGGGGCTTTCTCCCCCACACCAGCCTCCTTGGCCTGTGCCCCATCTTGAGGGGTGCTCTCTCTCCATGGTACCTGAAGTCAACACTGTGAGAAGGAAGGGGAAAGTGGAAGGAAACTTCTTCCTCACCCCTTAGTGCAGACAAGGGGCCAGCCAGCACCTCCAGAGCCTGCAAGGGCAGATCACATGCACAGGACTCAAATGACGGTCCCAGTAACTCAGTGAGCAAGGCACCCTGAGGAGTAATTAGATCTGATGATAACATAATAGTCAATGGTTTGTCTAATATATCTTTCCACAACATGTTGAATTAAGGGCTGCTGGAAAGGAGGGGAATGAGCAAAAACCAATTATCCACGAGCAAAAACCAATTATCCATAAGCAAAACTTTACAGAGGAGCAAAAATAAATATATATATATATTTTTAAAATTTGCAAATAAATAACCTTAGAAACATTCTTTCACTCATTCTGTAGTGTGATTTTTTTCCTAAAGACTGAGTGTCCATCCTGACAGAACATGCAAACTTCAGGAAAACAAAAAAGTAAAAATTCCCAAACTGCTATTATTCAGCACATATGAATTGAAATATTGGTTCAAAGAAAAGATGCACACTGATTATTTGCAGGACATGAGGTTATGTAATCCAGTACTGTAACCAGACTAGACCGAATAAACTGGCAGTGGTGCAGATGTCAGCAATTATTGAGAAATTTGATCTGGTGAGAAGAAAGCCCTCTTTTAGTTCTAGATACATGTGAACACTCATGTCATTTTTGGTTCAGGATGCCAAATTCTATTACAATGATTATTTTGAGATGGCATTTAAAACTCACTTTATCCAGCTAACCCAATGTTCAAAAAACAGTTGAAGAACCTGCCAGTTTTCTGTGGATTTCTCTTGACTACCTGTTGTACCTTTAAGAACAAGTCACTCTGCATTATACAAATACTTCAAGGAATTTTTAATTGCATTCACTGTTTAGCAATATAGAAATATGACTCAGTGTTCATTGAGAAGCCTCTCACTGTAAGGAATGGAAGCATTGAGGATGAAAGGACTTCCTCAAAAAGGATGCTTTTAAACTATAGGAGAACCATAATGTCAGCAAGCCCTTGCCCAGAACTACCTAGGAACAGTGTCATTTAACCATGACAAGCTGTCAATGACAAACACTGGCATAAATAAAGGCTTGATCCCAGGTGACTTTCTCCTCCAAGCTTGTCGTAAGGTCTGTCTCAGCAAATTTCAAATGCTATCGAAGTAGACAAAAAGCACTGCACTTTCTGAATGCAACAAGTAGCATCTTCTCCATACTGTATCCTTAGCTGCCTGTCACATAAACAGCCTTGAAAATCTTTAAGCAGATTAAGTACACAACAGCTTCATCTCCAGAGGAAGTGAGATTAAAAGGTTTATTGCTACTATGACAACAGCTAGGTTCTGCTGTTCTTAAAATAGTTTTGAAACCTTAGCAGTGACTGGAAATGCATACATGCCTCCCCTACAGGATTCATCATGTACTAAGTACAGTCCTCCAAAAAGAAATCATTTCATAACAGTCTACTTTTTTTTAACCATGTATTTTTACCATGCTCTTTAATCCCTTGTTACGAGCACTAAGAATAGAAAGCAGTAAAAAAGGCACAGTGCTGCCATGTGGCTGTGATTACAGCTTTAGAAGTGATTATTGCTGGGAGCTGGCTGCAGGCACCAGGACAGACACTGCCCTCAAACAGTAATCACCCCACCCTGTGCACAGTGGGGTCTAATCAGCCCTCTACCCGCTCTATGCTGCCATTTTTGGCCTTAAAAAATCTTTCCCTTGATGCTCACAGGTATTCTGTAGTGTCTATGTCTGAATTAATTCCTTCCTCAAAGTAACATCCACTTCTGGAAGTAGAATTTGTCACACAGTTCATTACCAAACAGTATCAGTGAGGCTTGTGCCCAGGGCATAAATCTGCCAATAACTAAATGGTAGCAGGACATTCTTCACTTGAGTATGCTATTGTATCAGTGATTGGCATTTTATTGCTGAGGATGGTCAAATAAACCATTGATTCAATCAAATATGCAGCTGCTACATTTGATGAATGTCCAGCTGTGCTCTGAAGCGTTCTCCAAGTACGTTCATGCTGACCTGTACAACAAAACCAGCAAGAAGTATAATCCTTAACTGACAGCAGCACTACCCCGATAAAAGAGGGTAACCCTTATCTAACACTACTGAAATCAGAAAATTATTATGAACACAGAGGTCTATTCATTACTTCAGTCAGTTTAGATTAAAAGCATACTTCAAAACAAAGAAAAATCAAATCTAATCCAATTACACTGGTATTTTACATCAATGTCTCTTGACCTTCCTGCAGCAAATCAGAATTTAAAGAGAAGAGAAACAAATACAGATTGTAAAACTCAGGAAGCAACTGATTGTTGCCTTATCCAAACCTGTTCTGTTAGCTCCTGCCTTGTTCTTTTCTCTATAGAGTTCACAAATTCCTGACATTTAGAGGCCTTAAATATAACTTTATAATAGAGATTTCTGGTAATTAAAAAATACCTAGCAGTAACTGCTACAGACCTAGCTGAATTCTCCATGAGAGCTGATGCTGTCAATAAAGGAAATTTATTTACCTATCCCCAAAAGATTACATTAAAAAATGGAATTAAATAAGAAAACAAATGGGTAATCAAATTAGCATATTAGATTGTATCTCCAAGTTGAGTATTTATCCTCAGTAAGATAAAATACTATTTTCCAGCTTGTCAGACCCCAGCATATACTAGTGCCTGGCTTTACTCCTCCCCACATGGATGGCTTTGTGCTTCCCTTGTTAAACTTCAAGAGACTGCTCTCTGCCCAGTTCTTCAGCCCACTGAGGTCCCTCTATAAATGCTGCATAGTTATCTGGTCTATCAGCCACTGCTTCCACTTCTCACATAATCTACAAACTTGCTGAGGGTACACTCCATTCCATCATCCAGATCATAAATGAAGTTGAGCAGCTTGATCCCAGTATTGAGCCCTGTGATAAACCACTAATGACTTGTCTCTGATTGGACCTTGTACTGCTGATCACAACCTTCTGGGCCTGAGCAGTGGGTCAATTTTCAGTCCATTTCACTATCCACTTATCTAACCCACACTTTGTCTGCTTGTCTAGAGTGAGGTTATGGGAGATTGTCAACGGTTCTCCCCTCATTCAGTAAGACACTCAGCTCATTGTAGAGGGCAAGAAGGTTGGTCAAGCATGATTTTCACTTCATAAATCCAAGCTAGGTACTCCCAGTCATCCTTTTGTCCTTCATGTACTTGGAAGTTCTTTCCAGGATGATCTTCCACGTCATCTTCCCACAGACTGAGGTGAAGCTGAATGGCCTGTATCTCCCCCATTCTTTTTTACTGCTCTTCCTGAAGATAGGACTGAAATTTGCTCTCTTCCGATCTTCAGAAAGCTCCGCCAACTGCCATGATCACTCAAAGATAATTCCAGATTGGCCTTGCAATGATGCCAGCCAGCTCCCTTAGCACCCATGGATGCAACCTGTCAGGCTTCACACACTTAAATACATCCAGTTTGTTTGCAAGCTCCCTAACCTGATGTCTTCCACCAAGGTTATCTACCTTGTTCCAGACTTTCCCTCTTGTCTCAGTGGTATGGGACTCCTTAAGGCCAGTCTTAACAATAAAGACTGAGGCAAGGAAGGCAACAAGTACCTCAGCCTTCTCTATGTCATTTGTCACATATTTCCCTGCCCCATTGAGCAGGGGTGGCATCTTTATTTCCCTAGTCTTCCTTCTGCCATTATGCAGTTGTAGAATCCCTTCTTCTTGCCCTTCACATCCCTTGCCAGATATAACTCCAGAGGGGCCTTGGCTTTCCTTAACCCTATCCCTGCAAGATTGGAAAGCAACTCTATGCTGTGTTTGGGTTATCTGCCCCTGCTTACACCATTTCTTCACTTTCTGTTTGGGCTTAGTTAGGAGCTCCTTGCTCATCCATGCAAGCCTCCTAACACCTGTACTTTACTTTCTACTTGTCAGGACAGACCTTTCTTTAGGTCTTCCATTGGATCTTTCACGTAGAGACAAGGTAATCCCCCAAAGAAACATCTTCAATAGCAGATAATCAACATGAACAAATTTGAACTTTGCAGTGAATACTTCTTCAAAACAACCAAGAAGTGCTGCTACGGAAAAAGTTCTTTTTCACAATCATATTGATAAGAAATTGACACCAAAATAACAATACACAGCACTGTTCATTAAGTGTTTTCTTTCTGAACTTGGTATACTTTTTTCCTGCTAATCTTCATTGTGCCAGCTGGTGTTTCAATATAATCTCGTACCATTTTTCATACTTTAATTTTCCCTTATGGGATGCTTTTGCAACAGGCTTTGACTGACTCTTTAAAGGAACACAAAAAGCAGCTTTTAGAAGAACGTACTACAGGAATCAGTTGAAGCTCTTCTGCTGGGAAATAAAGCAGCTACTTAAGTGTTTTAAGAAAGGAATCTTACTCATTAAATGTTGAATAAAAACATCTACAGCGTTTATGTCTCCAAGTGCTTAAAGTGATGGCTTTAAAATAATGTAGTAAAGGCAAGATGAGTCAGGATCCATGCAACTTTTATTTTAATGATTAGACAAATACAGGAAAATTTGCAATAATCTATCAAAACCATATCTTATCAAGAACCGGAAAGGTGTTTAAAAAACATTCACATTCAATTCAGGTTATGTACAAACCAGTGTCTGTAAAAAAGAAAACAGCAAATACTTTGAATGTAAAAGAATTCCATTCTAGTTCACGTTTCAACATTTCCAATGACCAAGCTACCACTGAGATACAATCACAGTGCAGACATGTTCCACAGTCTACTAAACTTGCTTCAACAGCATTGCCAAAACTAATTTTTGAAATAAAGCATTTCGATAAGTTTTGTTGTACAGTACCATCCACCCAAAATTTACTTCTGCATATTTAATCTTTGCACTAGTGGCAGAAGAGTTGTCATCTACAGGTCTGGAGTACATGTATCTATATCTCCATAGGTACAGATATATATCTATATATCCAAGAAGCACCAGTCTCCTATGCCTGAAATAGCCTGTGTCTGCTTTGTACATTTAGGAGATCAGCCATTTTTAGTGGAGCACAGCCCTTGATTATTTGGCTTAAAGAAGTCATCATCCACCCAGCCAGAACTATCCTGAATGTGTTGCAGTATCATGTGCTTACACCTTCAAGATGCACCTCACACAGATGGCACTGAATTTGAGTGTGTCCATAGTAGCCATACATAGATATGACAGTATCATATGCTTTGCTGTAAGACCAGCTTCCATGGATCTCTTTTTCTTTGCCCTGGATTAAATCCCCCAACAGAAAAAGAAAAAAAAAAAAAGAAAAAAAAAAGGAGAAATGGATGTGGCTGGATTTTAGGAAAATCTGTAATTTGTTATGATGTTTTCTCATTTATACATTTATTTGGAGCTCAGCCAAAAAAGGAGACTTATCATTGACATAAGCTGAAAGGAGAGAGAAAGCTACCATGATACCCAGTTTCAAAGTATGAACACTGAAACAGTCACAAAACAGTTACCCCCAGTCTGCCTGAGCACAAAGGAGATGAATCCAGCTGCTAGGGTTACACAATAGTTCTTTCAGAGCTACAGTCTAATGTGCTGTCATTAACATACTAATTTAATAATAATAAAAACTCTCTCAAAAGTGCAGACTACTTATCAGAAGTCTTTCAGTTATAACAATCTAACCAAGATGAATCATGATCTCAGATCAGTGTTTCAAGACAAAGAAGAGAAATGTGACACAACCTTTGCATTTGTGTAGTAACAACCCAAATGCAAACAAAAACTACTGTCAACTGAACCTTATATGGACCCAAGTACTGAGATAATCTTTAGTTGCAAGATCTCATTTGAAACATAAGCTACCGTGACTTGGCCTAAGAGGGCAGATCTAGAAAATTTAATATGGTTTCTGAAGGTGTATTAAGACCTGATAATAAGCAGTATACTTTAACATACCGTTGCCTAGGCTCGAAAAGCAATTTCCTTTCTGAACTTATTTTGAGATTTGAACATAAACTTGAACAGTTTCTATGAATACAAATTTAATACTCTCCACCACTGTCACTCTATACTAGCTCAGAAACTGCAGGATAACAGAAGCGCCTCTGGGGAGTGGAAGACTGGCAATTTAGTGCTTGAAGGTTCTGAGCTCTTCCTTGGGTTGTACATCTAACACCCATTCAAATGTATGAAAAGGCTTTTGTGTATTTCTATAGATTCTAAAGCAACTCTTAATGGAACTAGTGCTCCCATGGCGCATATTGAAGCCAAAAAAGAAACACGAGAGATGACTGCTGCATTTAAGTAAGAACCCTTAACTGAGAGCTGGCTCAAATATGCAAAGAAATGTCACTGATGCCAACTCTTAGGAATCCTGTTCTATACAATAAAACTATGGCTGGGATGTCCAATAAAATACACAAGGGAATTTTTTTAGATATAATGCTCAGGAAAGGGACAAGTTACAATGGTATAAAACCAACTCAAAGTCTCATCAAAAAAAACCCCAAAACACCGCATAAAACAAACAAACAAAAAATGACAGAAACCCCCCAAAAAACCCAAACAACCAACCTGTTTTAAGTCAGATTTCATTGCAGCAAAATATGGAACAGTGATATAAGCTAGAAAACACAAACAAGTTTGACTTGAAAAGTCACTGTAAGCAATTCTGATATGGTTAGTTTATTAATGCTATCCAAGATGAATCAGAACACAAATGAGATGAATAAGAGTACTTCAGATGAGACAAGACAATACACTTTATGAAAATATAAGTGCTAACACTACAGTTAGCAAGTCATACTAGAAAAGAAACATACATTATCAAGGACAATCGAAGAAAGCCTTTCTTGGTTTTAAAGCAGATTTACACATTACAGCCTTTCTTCCTTTATTTGGGCAATGGTTGGTGAGCATCTTTGACGTTTCAGTCCTTTGAATCTATAGGCAATGAAACAAAACCCTGGAAAAAAAGGTAAAAGGAGCTAGTGTCAGGATTTTGACAGTTGTTCTACTTGGCAAGGACTCCAGTATCAAGGCGCAAGTAAAATGGAATGCCCATCCACTCCCTATGCTTCCCAAGGAAAAAATTACTTGTACTGAGTAAGAGTCTATGGCAAAACCAACTTCATCTCACACCAGTCTCATTTCCACACAATTATTCATAAACAAGTTCTTCCAAATGAAGAAGACAACAGAGTTGATCAGTTTTAAGGTTTCAATAGATTCTTCTCCTTGTAAGAAGTTAAAAATCTGCTATCTTCTTTTCAGTGATATTGTCTTTCATTTCTCCAATCTTCAGTTCCTCATGGGAGAGGTAATTAAAGTGAAGAAGGTCACAAATTTTGCTCCTTCGTAACTTTTAGCAATGTCTCCCCTAACTTAAGTATGCTCACCAATAAAGATACTGCACCAAAAAAATCCCTGTCCAGCCTCAGGTGTTAAGACAGCTGAGTGACCAATACTTCAGGTCAACAGAACTCTAAACCATGTTTTTGATGATGAAGAATTTCAGTGATGCATTAGAAGTGCTTTTAATAGCACTCTGATATCTAGATCTGGCAAGCTAAACTTTATCTGGGATTGCTGCAAATGTCTACTTATTTCAGAAGAATTTCAATAGAAGGAACATACAGCAACAATGCAGTCCGTGCTGTTAGAGACTACTTTCAAATGCAGGGTTTGAAATGGTGTTCTAGCAAAATGATTTGCAAGAGCACAAAGAAAAAGTCCTGAAATTGTTTTCTAATGTAGTTTATTAACCTTTTAAAATATAAGATCCAAATTAGGACCTTATAATCTTCTAATGTCAAATAATTCAGTCCAAGTCTAAGCAGCTACATAAACTGGAGCAGGCGTACAGAAGGTGCACTCCATGCTTGAGAATACAAGTATTAAAACTGAGAAGAGGCTCTGGTTCCAGTGTGGAAAAAAAAAAAGCTTTTAAATTTACTAAACCAAACACGCTCAGGCACAGAGGCTATGAAATCATGGAGCACTCTTAGAGTGACAGTACTTTCTCCCTTTGTCAAATTGCTACAAAGTCCTTTCTTGTTACATAAAGCAGAGTCAGGACTCTACTGTCAAAAAATCACTGTTGAAGAAGTCCAGATAGGGTTCTCTCTCTTCAAGCAGTTACAGGGACACGTTCCATGTGATTCATCAGCTTCCTCTGTTAACATCAAGGAAGTCCTGAGCACCCTTAATGCTGTGAAAACAATCAACCTGTGGTAAGAGATCATACTGCTGGTGGAAGCATTAGCAATTTTTACACAGGTGGTCCTTACCAGAGATACATATGTATATCAGAAAACCTCTGATATAATAGCACCTGGTTTAGACTGGCCATCAGGAAGGAGCCACTTTCACAAAGGAAAATTCGTTTGGTGCCCAGTGCAGCAGCTGTCTCAGGAAAAAAACCAAACCAAAAACCACCATCGGAAGAAGTTGTAATGATTCAGGCTTGGAATCTTGAGTAATTAACTTCCATCTCACTTGAGAACTGAGAGAAAAACATTTTTTCTTCTCCCGGATTTGCTACAAATACCCATTCCAGCATCAAGTCTGCTAGATATAAAACTGATGGAATGCTAGCTGGTCCATAAAGGGTTGCACCAGGTTATCTGTAGCAAAGTAAAAAACTAGCCCGAAGGTTATGGAGATCGGAAGAGCTGGTAAGGCCTTCTTAAAGATGGCAAGAAGCAGAAGTGTAAGGCACAGACCCTGAGGGGGAGGAAAAAAAAACAAAACACAAAAAACATACAGAGAAATTAGGAAACTCTGACAAGCAAAAGATTATATATATATATATATATATAAAAAAACATGAATGCCACAGAAATAAAAGATACAGTTTATGCCTTCCTAAACTAAAGGCTTAAGTGACAGACATACAGCCATTGAAAATCACAGCTAAAGTCCTCATCAGTTTTCAGTCTGGCCACCCAATAAACAAAATGGAAGACAAAATGTTGCAGTTATGACTTTGTCCCTGATGAACAATAGAAACTATTCCTATTATAATATTACATTATACTCACAATTAATATGGCTACAAAACATGCTAAAGTTGTATTCCAGTCCCCACTTGCTGTTGCAGAGGCTTTGCCAACAAGGACACTGTAGAAAATGAAGTCTCCTAAACCTAGTTTTACCCCTCCTGCAAAGTGAACACATGGCAGCATTAAGTATCAATCTACTAATATTACACATCAGTAACTGTCAAAGAAAAATGCAGATTTACATTAACTATTAACAAGACTTGATAAAAATAACATTTTATTTTCAAAATTAGTACCACTCCTGAATCAAGCAATAAACTCATGTGAAACAAGATGGATTAGAAATACTCCACTACTTAATTAATTCATCCTATAATTTGAATTTTCATATATTCCCAGTCTCCTGGACATATAAATGCAATATATACAAACTCAGATATTTGTAATTATATTTGTGGAGGGGTGTCCATTTCGTGTTGTCTGGTCATATTCAACAGAATATTGAAGTGCAATTCCTTTAAGCTGGCTGAGGGAGGGGAAAAACAAATAAATCCCTTACAGATGATGTTTAATTTGCCAGTTAGAAACCTACACACAGCAAAATATTCCACTGCCTTCCCAATTTTCCTACAGAATTCTTAAGAAGGTAGCTCTTAACAGCACTTGTGTGTAATTACAAAGCATATAACAGAGGCAAAAACTCAACACACTTAGTCTAAGACGTGAGGTTTAGGAAAATTCGTGATTTAATATCTTATTCCTCTAAACAGTAACTACCATCTTAGCAACAACTCTGCAAGCAAAATACTCAATTATTTCTGCAAGCACCACAAAACTTTTTGAATGCCAGTTCACTGTCTGAGCTTCTAGTACAAGATATTAACTAAGAAAGGCCAACACCGGGTGATCAGCTGTTTTCATTTGGCCTATTGATTACTTTGTCACCTGACTACAGTCCAGCCCAAAACTCACTTCAGGGTTCCAAGAGGAACTCAGAACATCAAAACAAAGGTATATGCCTGGTTAAATATTGGGGAAAAAAAAAAAAAAAAGAAAAAAAAAAAGGAAAAAACGAGGAAAAAATGGATAAAAGAAAAATGGCAACCCTACTCTCTTCCAACAGGCCTCCAATAAATGTCTAGAACAGTGCAGTCATGAAAAGCTCATAAGCACTAAAACACCCTTTAACTGCTGAAACATTGCTTCCTACAGTGTGGATAACAGTAGTTTAATCTTGAGACGAAAAAAAAAGGGTAATGACTGCATTTACAGGGCCTGTAATCCAAAAGAAGTGATACACAGCAGAACACTGCACAAAAAAGACAGAAACTAATGCAATGGACTGTATAATGGTCTGAAAACAGCTCATGCTATTAAAGTTTTGAGTCTGTGCATCAAATTAAAGAGCAATTTGGCCAATACCACGCATTCCTGCAGCAAACCCAAATGCTACCAAAAAGCAATGCAATCTATTTCTATGAGGCATATCAGGATTGATCATGAACAATGAGGATGGTTATGATCTTCAGCTTGCTATTAGCTCACAGCATGGTGTATCTGTGCAGTGAGGATGACTAAGACTGACTAGATTCAGATTTAGTAAGTTTTTCAGACACAGGACTCCATACTCACGTTCTTCAGGGTCTTCACTTGTTTGAGAGTTGCTGGGCAGAGCCTGAACAGCAGCACGGGATTCAGGTGTTGATTCAATGGGTCCTATTCTATTGTCTCTTTGTTGCTGCCATTCCTGACTAAAGCCACCATCATCTGCTTCAGCATCTTCATTCTGAGTCTGGCTTGCCGGAGCTCAAAGGAAGAAAGGCATTTAAGACCTCCTCCAAAAATTTGCCATCTAAAACATGAAAATCTCTCCACATGTAAGGTCATAGCAGAACGAGGAAAAAAGAGGTATGCCATAATATTTAGCAACATCTAACACGGACACACACGATCACAAGACATCTTCACTTAGGATTTTAATACTTATTGAAACAATCAGGAGTCAGTATCCTGTGACTCTGCAGTCACAGCATCTATATGCTGTACTCAAGCCCTAGTATTCAGGAGTACTTCCACATAACAGTGGAAGTTCTGTGGTGACCTAACTTAAAGATCACAATTTAAGGAATAAACTCTCATCTAATATTTCAGTAGCTTGTTTAGTCAGTACTGACAGCTTAATTTTCCAGTAGAATACAAAACTTTACTGAAAGTTACATACATATAGATGCCTTCAAGCATGTTCAATTCTGAAACTCTACTCTGCTTTAATAACACACATAAATAAACAAACCCCATGTTTTTAAACACTAGCTGCATAGCCAAGAGGGCTAGACACATTTCTGCTTAATATAAATGGGTTTGTATTATACCATATCTTCCCAATTTGACAAAGAATTAAGCTCTGTCAATAGTTGGCTATTGGAAGTAATTTCAACATCAACACCATGGAACCCAGAAAAATGAATGCAATAACATTAACTGCACAATAAATAAGCAATTTTTTAAGTCCTGACAGATTCATCATTCCTAATTAGGTCTCCATGCTTTCACTCCTCTACAGCAACCAGGACACTTAACACACTAAAAGATAAATATCCATAAACACATATTCCAATGAAGTGACAACTATAAAGGCTTGTCAAAGAAAAACTCACCTTGTTTATCATAAGTGGAGTTTTTGGAAGCTTTCCGTTGGGCTTCTGGATCTTCCTCAGCCATGTTCACTAGCCATATCATTGTTGCTATTTAAAAGAAAAAAACAACACAACAGCATAGCTTATCATATCTTCAGATGTATGCAATTCTGAGATAAAACAGACTGATGCTAACACTTTCTCATTTTTCGTGGGGTTTTTCGATACAACAGGCACTTTTAGTCTCAGTAAAGCACAGTAATATCTGGAACACAGTCAGTACCAACCACAACACACATTTACAGAATTTGGTGAATAAAATTTTATTCCTACTAGATGTTGAAAAAAATGGCAACAGCTGTTGCCAGAGAAATTACTTCTGTATATGAGGCTCACTGAAAATCTGAATCAACAATTTCTTTAAATTTTTTTTCATTAATCAGTGCTTTTATCTGCAAGTAAAAAGGTCTATTAACACTGGAACTGAGTTATGTCAACTCAGAGGCAGCATCTGCGTCAAAGTTAATTGTCCTCTACCTCCACCATCATAAAATATTCTCCAATCTGGAGGTAACAATGTATTGTCAAACTTAAAGGGTGTACTTCAATTCAGGTTTGTGGTTTCTCAGCGTGAACCTCCCCTCTCACAAAAGAGAGTAACAGGCAGCTATGCACAGTACAAGTAAAACACAGCAAGAGTAACAGATAGAGAAACCCCTCTCTTTTCTCCACTGTAAGCTTGTCCCTGAAGTAGCCAGTCTATAGTATGCTTCCTGCTTTCCAAACAGAGGCCTGTCGGGAGCACCAGTAGCATCATGACTTATGATTAGTTTACTCCACTGTTTATCCATCTGATTCCACCTAGCAATACGGAACTTCAAAACCAGTGGAATTATGTACTAACTGATCCACAGGTCATAACAGCAAATTTAATTCAGTAGGTTATTTTTCACAGCTGCAGGGAGAAACAACGTATCAAAAAAGACAAGCACTGGAGAAAACAGTCCTGTAAACAAATCTCTTCCTAGCAATTTCTCACATTCATTATAGTAATACACAGGTTATTTAAGCACTGAAACCTGATATTTTCTGAAAACAAGTACTGCCTTTGAATAGGTTTAATACCATTCTTCCTGTTTGTATTTTGTAACAAAATATACTGGGTTTTATCTTGAAACATCTTAGTCAAATGATGAGTCAAATTTCTGAGTCAACAGTGAAAGGAAAACTGAGGCCCAAGTGAATGTACCAAGAATTTCAGCTGAAAAACATCTTATTAAAACACAGAAAAATGAGAAAATAACTTCAGCTAAGTGGGTGATTGCAAGTTTAATGTACTTACAGGAGTAAATAAGTGCTGGAAAGAGAGTTTCATTTCTCTCTTGAGCTGTTTCAACTAGCATACGAAGAGGACCTTTAGGACATAAGACAGCAACCAAATCTGAAAGGAAGAGTGAACAGATCTTACATCACCACAGACATACTTAAAATAAGCTTTTTTCTATAACACTTGCAGAGACTTGTAATAAAGTAAAATGCACCCTGGACATAGGCTTCCAAGATAGTCACTGGCCACAGTTTAGCATCCTACATGAATACTTTTTAATATTCACAGTTACACAATCTATTTTATATATTACTGTAAAATGTATACAAGTTTAAAACCACAATATTTCTCACTTAAGATATTATATTAACTGGAAATGAATCTGTCTTGCAAGTAATTCAAGAAAGCTACTATTCAACTAACACCTTGGAAATACCCAAGCCTGCTTTCTATTATCAAAGCTTTTCGTAACCTAAGTTTAATGTTAAAACAAATTTTAAGAGAGCAGGCGAGGCCTACATGACTTCTACGAAGTAGGCATATTTGGAGAGAGAGCTCTAACACTGCTACTACCCTTTGCAGTTGTCCACTCACCATATGTCTTTAAATTCATTTGAAACTAAATCCGACACTGAAAGGAAGAGCTTACTTGTCAGGAGCTGTATGTTGCACAGAGTAGGCCTTCTGCACCTCAGCTAACTGCCCTGGCACCACTGCTGGTCCCACTCAAATAAAGAATTCTTGGTGTGGGGTCACAGGCTTTGAAACTTACATCCCTTTACTCACAACAACTGCATTATGGCCTTGGAACTTTATTTCAAAAGTAATTCTGTTTTGCTGTCACTGAATAAAGGCTGAATCCTTGAAATACTCAGATTTGTTCCAGTCATATGAAGGGTGGAAGTGGGGATGGGAAGGTTTTCTCAATGTGTCTTGTGATCCACAGGCATACACACAAGGGACAACTTCCCTTCATCTGAAGAAAGAGGACACTTAAGGAGTACACTGAGGTATCAGAGCTAAGCAAATCCTATTAACCCTTGCACTTACAATTTAACAGATTCTCAGTCTTTATCATTATCAGGGACTTTGAGAGTACACATTCATCACACTTACATGTTTCCAAGAAAATTCAAATTATGACCATATCTTTATTTAGATGTAATGTTTTAATTATGTCTAAGTAACTGAATTTTAGTCTCGCCTGTGAATTAAATCAGTATTTGGGATAGTCTTTCTTACCAAAAGTACCCAGTGCCCCCTACAGCTTTATGAAGAAACTACATCTTGGTTTTTCTCAGCCATCCTTCTGAAAAAGGGCAGTATGTGATAATTCTAACAATTTTCTTTAATTAAAAAAAAAGAAACCAAGGAAACAAGTCTCACAACTATATCCTTCTAAATGCAAAATGACTTTGAGCAATGCAAACTGCCCTTAATCCTTCCTCGCTTCCTTCTCATATTATCAGGCAAGGATCAGGCTTTATTTCTATGTCCACAAATTTGAGCAATTCACAGATTGGGCAGATCTCTACTTGTATGGGATTGTACACAAACAATAAGCTCCTAAATTCTGAATGTACAAGAGGTTCCAAGGATTCTTGGAGAAAATGAGAAGCGGAAAGTTCTCCCCCTTCATAGAAGAGATCAAAATAGCAACGTAGGTCTCATCTCCTCCTCTCTTGAATTACTTCAATTCTCCTTCCCAAAGAATCTAATGAGTCCAAGAAACATGAAGAAAGATGGCACCATACAGTCACAAAAAGCCCTCAGCTGGAGGGATCTGATCTCAGTTTAGATCATGACCTTATTTCTGAAGTCTGTAATCACCTTATCTGCTACTTTGGATGACACCCACACACACTCTTTTTCTAAGGTCTAGTCAGACAAGTGGAAAAGTTATGGAATAAAAGAAATTCCTGCCCTAGTACCCATTACTATGCCTTGCCCCAAAACTTACCATACACTGAAATGACAGCCAGGATAAGCCATGCAGTCCATTCAGGAAGGTACTTAATGAACACCAAGGCCATGAGAGCACTTATCATAATGAGATATGCTTGCTGGAGCCGAAGTGGACCCTTCCAATGGATACAAATCATTCCCACAACACCAAAGTTCCAGATCATGAGTGCCACCGTAATGTAATCCATGGCAACGTTATATGTCTTAAAAACTTCACTAAAAAAAAAGAAAATAATATGGACTGCATTTGCTTAAAACAACAGAAACAAAATACAGATGCAAGCCTCAGAATATCTTTAAAAAGATTTTCAGATTAATTGTAATGGCACAAACGTAAAATTCTCCCTCCAATTAGTACTTAACTATTCTTCACAGTTGGGATAATTTTACCAGTGTTTTCTTCACACCACCTCTCACTTTTCCTAAATGTTCTATTTCCTTCTCAATCAAAGCAGAAATTGACAGGAAAGGACATTACTGCAAAATCAGTCATTTTGATTATGCTCATAATTTATAAAAATCAGAATAATCAGAACTTGTGAGGTTATAATGGATCTTTAAAGGCACGCAAACAGATCTCTCTCTACTTATGTGCTGCATGGAGAATGCTTTGCTAAAAGCATTATACATGGTTATTCTATTTTGTTCCTCACCATAAAGTAAAAAGCTTTATTTTTGGATGAGCCATGTCACTGTCATACCAAATATTAAAAACTAATTACGACCCTCAATACGTAAAAGCAAAATAGACAAATACGTTGTCACCAAGTCACAGGTGACTTCACTGACACAAGGAAGAAATGGTTGTGATGGCTTTTTGCAGATTCTGCTGCAACCAGATCATCAAGCCACTAAGAATCCTATAATTTGCATAATACTTTCCCCCAGGAAATTTGTCTTCTGTAGCTGTCAGTTGACCTTGGAGAAGTACAGTGTTAACAGGATGTCTCTTACTGTCATAATGTATAACTGGCTTACAGACTCACTCACTGAACTCACTGAGTCCCCTCAGTCACTGAACTTCTACAAAAGTGAGGCAGCAGGGACAGATACAGGAATTGCCTCGTATTTCAAGTTATTGTTAAGGCTAGAGAAACTATTGACCAAAAGAGGCATCACAGATCACTTTTAGCAAAAATCAGTGACTCAAGGAACATCATTTTCTCCTCCCAAAGACCAAATTAAGTAAGTTTCTTCAGAGAGAAGTGTATTTGTCATCAAGTGGGATAAAAATATACACGGGATAGTAATTTCATGACATAACTCTAGATACAAACCCAGATCAGGTTGTTCATTTTAGACAATACCAAATATTATGGACAACTTTTCTTGATGTCTGGACAAAGGCATGCTTCTAAATTTGAAAAGAAAAGCACTGAATATATTTTGGTGAGATAGTAGATTCTTTTCAGCCAGCTCTTTTCCATCACTCCCATGCAAACAGCCTTTGCATATACAGCCCAGTATCAAAGCAGTTTATTGCAATAGGTTACTCACAATCATTCTTCTTAAGATTCAAAGCCTAGTTCTAGAATAAATACATATGTAAGCTGATAAAAGAAAAATAGCATATTAATGCTTTAGTTCACTTACCCCAGGTAGATGAATGAGAAAAAGAAAAGCAGCAAAAGAGAAGAAATGATAAGCCAGCCATGGATCACCTGAAAAAGATACAGATGTTTTTAGACTTGCTATTTTAAAGTTAATATATATTAAAAATGCTTTTAAAGTTACTTTCCATTTTGATTAAACCAAGAGAATTATTTAAGAGATTTCTCTCTTTGGTTGTTGTTAAATTCATATTTATTGTATTTCAATTTAAACTTATGAATTTTAGGTGACCTGTGGTCTTTCAATAGAGGTTCTTCAGCTCTACTGAAAACTACTGTTTGCATATTTTTCGACCATTTTGATACCAGTGGCATGATAACATAGCAGAAATATCCAGAATTAACACAGATGGAAAACATGACTCATTTTTGTGTTGCTCTGATTCCAAACCATTTTCAGAATACAGTTACAGAATTAAAAGCTGGAACCCAGAAAAACCCTCAGTGCTTATCATCAGTGAACAACTACATAAGGATTTCTATATTCTCTATCAGTCATCTATGCACACAATCCCTAATTTTGATATGAGAGCAGACATACATGCCCAACAATTTAACAAAAAAAAGTTCAGCGTCGTACTCAGCAGGGACAAAGATTTAAAGCTGGAAACGACAGGTGCTTAGACTTTGCACTGACAAAAATGCATACCTCTCTTGTGGTATTTACTGTGCAAAACTAAGAAGTAAGACTGAAGAGCCCTTTAACTCCAGAAATCTCTGAACTGAGAATGAGAAATATATGTTCAAAGTCCTAGCACAGAATCTCATATATAAAACCTGAACCAGCATTGCAAATAGATAGCCAGTCAGAAACAATAATCTAGAAATTAAAGCTGCGTAAGGAATTGTGCTTTGAACAGATCTACTAAGTGGAAAATTACTGGTTAAATTAGCTATATATGTACACCAGATCAAAGTATTCAGAAACTGATAAACAGCTGTGTTATCTCTTTGTCCTCTTCTTAAACATGTGTAATAGAATAGATCTTATGTTATAGTTCTTAAATACTTTGCAAAGGCTAATTTAAAAGCAAAGTCCATCTGCACACAGACTAAAAGAATCACACCTATGTGATGCAACCAGGACTTTCTGCCAAATTAAGAATATGGCTATTACAGTTAGTAATTTAGTACATTTAGTCTAATGCTAAATTTTTCATAAGCATTTTTAAAATTCTCAGCAATTTTTGAAACTTTCATTCTCGTCCTTCACACTGCCTTTGAAAACAGGTTCAAATATAACCTTCAACCTAACAAACCTGTAATTTAACTTCTAATCTCTCAGACTGGCTTTTGCCAATGTGTTCTCAAAAAGACTTAAGAATTTCCAATATGTAATAAAGCATAGTGCCTGTAAAGATGCTGCCGGAAAGCTGCCAAAGTATTGCTTTCAATATGGAAAATTGTCACCACTCAGAGCAAGTAGGAGAAAGAACCATACAAAAGCTGAAGATTGATATGTACCTGAAATAGAACCCAATTTTCCAACAACTTGTGAAGTTACTAAGTAGTGACCTAGGAATAATAATTTTATTTATCTGTAAAATTAGTTGAAAATGTTTAAAGAAAATGGCAAAGAAAGCTGTGTCATGACTTCTATCTGTAGTTCTTCTATTTGTAATATAAGCTCTTAAACTTTCTTATCACTTAAGAAAATAAAATGAATACTAATGTTTCATCCTAAAAAACAGTAAAATGCTAACAGTGTCAAACACCAAGGCCATAGTCCAGCAAACTTCTACACACACTTTGCATAACTACTGTCAACAGTACTAAAGGGGGCAGTTTCAAGAGTTGACCTGAGCTGACACTTTACACAGACATTTGTTTTATCCTCAGTATGCATCTCATTTACTATAGCGTTTTCCAGATCACCGGCCTCTTTTCATACCCATGATTTTTCTAAAGTATTTCTTGTAAGTTTTGGTCAGTGTTTTCCTAGCACGTTACCAGAACAGGTTTGTTGCCTTCTCATTAAAGAATTTTCATTCTTCATTTGACAACTTCAACAGACTGCTGGTACAGATTTGGCTTTGCCTGCTATAACTTGAATAAAAACTAAAGATGAACTGCAGAATGCAGATAATTAAAGTGAGCTAGAGCAGTCAGACTTTGGCTAGGCAGACTAAACCAATGAAGAATGTAAACAATAAGAAATTAAAAAAGCTAATCAAATACAATCCCCTTCAAAGATGTTTCTCGTTAGATTTAGGAACTAGAATCAGGATCATGCTTAACATACAATATACAGGACAAACACAGGAAACTAACAGTAGTGAAGATGAAGTATTTCCTTTCTTCAAAGGAGTTTTCACATAAAAATCTTGTGAAGATAAGCAAATCATGACTACCAGATGGAGACCTAATGTTCTTTCATTATAAATTTTGTTCCCCATAATCTAGACTATATTCATCATATAGAACTGCATGTTATATAGAATTCAATGGACAGATAACTACATTTTACAGCATTCTAATATAGCAGCATAGAAATACTGTTAGAAAATCTAAAAATAAATAATTATTTAATGTAATTAGTATATAATGTAACTACAGGAAATATCTGGTATCTAATAATTCTAATTTTTTAGCAGAACAATTATTTTTGCAAGGAGAACGTGCCCTGCTTTGTAAGGTCAAGAAGGATGCCAGAAATGTCAAAAGCTTAGTTAACACTTGTTGATGCCTTCAGCACCTGAGGAGAAGCAACTGGCTACTAAGGAACCTAATGAAAGCACATCAGTTATTTGACTTCAACAGAATGAAGAGAACTGGTAGTTTAACAGGAAAACTTTGTCGGTTCAGATTTAACAGCACATTGTGATAAAAGATAAGGTCCATACTTTAAAAATCACTATTCTAAGATGTATGCAGATTCAGGCAAAAATAATTTCCCCACAGTCACTCCACAGACACTTTGTAAAGGGGTTTCACACACAGACATGAAGACCAAAACCACTGCTCCCTCTTGAAAACAAAATGGAGTGAAGCAAAGCTTTGAATCCCACTGCATGCTTTACAATTATGAAACAGATTAAAGGTCCTGTCTGCAAACTGGGGAGTTTTATTAGGCCAAGCCTTATCAAATGGGTCATTAAGACCAAAAAGAACCAGGAATTTTCACATACAACTCCTCCCAGACAAGTGACATTACAATTATTTATGCTAAGCCTGGACTTGCCTAGATTACATCATTATATGATTGTAGCCTTTCACAAAAGAGCCTTAGAGTCTCTGTGTTTGCTATAAGAATATTGCCTGGCACGTACAGCCACGCACACATCACACTGATGGAAGACATCTCTACTGGGGACAGGGTGGGGAGAGGGCAGCCCTCAAAAAGCCCCTGAAGAGATTTTAAATTGCAGGTCCAGGCCTGTCCTTTGTATTTCTTGACCACGAAAAGATTTTCGTGCATGAACATTTCAAAAGAATAGAAAGCAATGTCACCCTAATTCTAACTGACAAAGCAGATGGCAGTGTTAGCACTGGGCCTTTGCCCAGCTTTGTGTCAAGGGAACAGAAGCCACGAAACTGAAACAGTGAATCCAATCATCAATTCTGTTCCTTTTGCTCAGTCATCCTTGATAACCTTTCATTTTGTTCCATTCTCTAAATAATCTGTACTAATAAATAAAACTAGCACAACTACTTACCTTGTAGCATCTGTATTTGTAAAGCACAACCAAGAGTATGGTCATGACAATGATAACGCTGATCATTATAGCTGCGTTGAGAATTGAATTCAGGGCTCTCTGTCCTACTGTCTCTGTCTCTTCTGTGAAAGGAGTGTAGATGCTACAACAACAAAGAGTCAACTGAAATCACACTGAATGCACAGATGTTTCTGATATATGAGGCCAACATCAAACAAAATTGCAGTAATCTTTCAATTCAGAGCTGTAAAAGCTATTTTCTACTAAGGCAAAATTTGAAAGGTGGCGTAGTATCATATTTGGCTAGTTTTAAGTAAAAAAAAAAAATTCCTTACAAGACTTGCTTTTCCTACATTCTTAGATTACTACTATTTTCTACTTTGTAAAGCAAATAAAGCCCAGAACTGCCCCCTGTTTGATATGGCTACTCCGATGTCATGTGTCCTTCCCATTCTCCCATGCCATCACTCATGCTCCAGTCAGTGCAGCTGGAGTTTCAACAGTGTGCCACCTACGCATTCACCATGGAAGGTTCCCCCAAGTTTTCAACAAAACCATGTTAAGAGTTCAGCTCACTCTTTCCTAAAGAAATACAAACCCCTGGGGAAACTGCTTCATTGCGAGAAGGGAAGGCAAGGCAGGAAGAAAACAGTTATCATAAGTAAAATCTCAAAAAAAATTTCTTTGATCAACAACTTTTAAAGTGAAAAAGAACACTGTGTTTTATTGAAACATCTTACGACATACTTATATTATACAAACATTTCAAAACCAAACACACTTTGAATCATTTTATCTAAACGTTTTCACAGTGGAACATTTAAACTGATTTTTAAGGTGCATTCCAACCCCTTAACATTCTATGATTTGTTGCAGTTTCCGACAGGCTCAGTGTTCTGCCTTCATCTCCTTTCTCTCATCAGCTTTCATTAAAATTGCCTTTTTTCCTTCTCAACATTAATATTTTACCAAAATCCCCCCAAAATTTTACACAGTCAACTGCCAGAAAAGTTTCTGTAACTACACCGAAAGTGAACCTCATAAAGTTATATTCCCCTTGCATTTGAATTTTTTTATCAAACAGCATGGGCGAACCAGAACTTGGCACATATGTTATTTCATTTAAACTAGTAGTTTTGTTCCTTTTCCAAAACTTTTGTATTCTAGCAGAGTACAACTGAAATGGCTTTGGCTTAGAATTATTTTATAAATACCACAGGGCATGATGAAGTATTAAAATGAGGACTAAGATCTGAATCAAGCAGTGACAATCAAGATATTATCCCCACTGATCACCAGACAGACAACAAATGTCAATAGTACTATGAGCATAAGAGTCTGGTCTCTGGAAGGAATAAAACAAAATTATCTTTGGGTTGGAGAAGGGGAAAAGGGAGGCAAGAATTAGACTCTTGAAGAAATGCAGTTTAAAGAAAATTATCTGAGTCCGTTGAAAAGATATGGGAAAAAATTGATACATACAGCTGTCCATCCTTGCGTGTATAAAAGCTGACAGACTTGATAGTTGCCACAACGACCACCATGCAAAGCGTGACAGGTACAAACAACATAATCACATGTTTTGCCCCATATTTCAGTGTCAGCTCTTCATCTTCTTCTTCATCTTGCTCCACCACTTGCTGAATGTTGTTTTGTGGCTGCCCATTGGTCTCAGACTCAGGATGGTCATTTCTTCTGCGCTCACTGTGATCATGGCGACGTCTTTCACTGTTGTCATTCTGTAATACATAAAAACCAGTTTCCTCAGCAACTCTCCACAATCATTCTTGTACACTAAGCTAAACATGACCTTGAGGAGTAAACACGTAAGGTAATATTTACTGTCAAGAACACGTGCCACAGCAGGGACTTAACCAGCAGTAATTAACTGCATCACATAGTTATCAAAAGAATGGGAGCACAGGGTTAAAAACATCTACATTAAAACCATCGGCAATTAAAAGAAGGCTGGTGTCATTTAACAGCCTATGTCACCTTTCCTTTAAACAGAATTTTAAAGGTGAATAGAGACAGACAGCTTTTTCCCTTGGTTCAACTACAGTTGAGACAAGGGTGCATGACAGTAGAATGCCCATAGCTTGACAAGAATTAACTGTATCAATTCCTAAGAATAATGCCAAACAGACATTTATGATCTCCTCTCCATGGAAGTTCCAAGAAAATGTCGACTTCCTTTATTATGTTACTCCCACTACAGTATACTAAGTAGAATATATATTAAAATGGAGTGTCATAGAGGTGTCGTGTTCCCACCTTTTTAATAAAAAGAATGACACATAAATGGTGATCAAACTCATGGAATTCTCAGTCTGTATACTGAGATTTGATCCCAAAGTTTTAGTGTGATGAATTAAGCATACAGATTCTTTCTCTCCTTTCCCAAGGATACTACTGCCACATCCTTCCACTGAGACTGAAGAAATTCCACCACTCTTGTCAACAAATGTGAAAGAGCTGCCTACCCCTCCTAATAGTGCTACATGAAACATCAAGGATATAATTCAAACACAAAGACAGTGGTAAACTTTCAGTGGAAGCAAAAGCACAAACTAGGAACATAACCTATAAGTAAATGATCTGGCCCGGTGTCACAAATCTTTTGCACCCGTTTCAAGAAGCCCTACAAGCAGGGGTCGTTCACCTTTTATATGTTGTGTGCACATAGAGAACACAACAGGAGAGTGAGCTATGCTTCACCTGTTCTGGACTACAAAGAAACAAAACCATTACCAGACACACTAAACAAGCACTAAATGCAACAGTTTATACAGACTACCCATTTTTTTAGTGTATTAGCATGTCCAAAGTCAATGCTGCACTGTTCAAACTCAAGAGGTTTAATACAACAGATAAAACACAAAGATTTTTGATTCCTTGTAAAATTGAACTCATTTCTTCAGAATTACTTAATCTAAACCAGTTCTGTTTAAATAAGTGCACTGGAAGATACCTTTTGCAATACCTTTAAAATATCACTTCGTTTTAGTAAAATTGATCTAGACGTAAGAGAAGGCATTGAAAATAACCTCATGATTTTCTCCTTACATATTCTTACTCGGGTAGTTTGTTTCTTAAACATGCAGTGTGTTAAAGTTTAATTACCTGTTCTCAGTAGCATTTCCAAATGTAACTGCTGATTTGTATCTCACTAATTCACTGCAGTTTTTCGATAAATCAATAGTAATTTTGGAAATTCTTTATACAGAATTTTCCCCGCCCCACCTCAGAAAAGATAAGATCTCAAGTATACACTCAGGAACTCACAGTGGGGTTTTAAAAGCACTTAAATGATTAAGGAACACAAGTCCCTGGACTTTGAACTGCAAATGCTGACACTGCTAAAACCCTAGTTGAAGCTTTACAACTTCCCCAAGTCATGAAAAATTTACTTTTAAAGACCAGTACAAAGTAAC
The DNA here is from genome assembly GCF_009829145.1 of Chiroxiphia lanceolata. NCBI lineage: Eukaryota > Metazoa > Chordata > Aves > Passeriformes > Pipridae > Chiroxiphia > Chiroxiphia lanceolata. The sequence continues at coordinate 28,363,845 of NC_045642.1, forward strand.
AATGTACATGAAATGCTATGCCTATTTATTCATTTTTTTGTGGTATCCTCAGAATCAAGCTCAGCAGAGTTTCAGGATCTGTCCTCTGAGAAAATCTGTTTTATTTTTCAAAGAGGAAACGGAATATAAGAGGAAAAAAAAAAAACCTTATCTAAATTAAACAATTAAAATTAGGAGGCAACCAGATTTTTTGAGTTAAGGTTTTTACCTTAATTAGAATTTAGTATCATTAACTTAAAATATGTCCTGAAAAATATCTTGGATGCAATATCATTTCTTACTAAATAAAAGATTTGTTATAAATCACTTGGCATTTTATGTAAAGTCCTCACATACAGTTATTGAAAGTCAGAAATGGGAATATGAGAGAATGCAAATAAAGGGATCACGTTTAATTAATCTAAAATGTGGCTGCAACTGAACCTCTTTCTGTACAGATCATAGCCCAAATGTAAAATTTTTCACTTTGATAGTAAAATACTCTGTTTCTCTCAGTCTAGAACAAGATAACAATAAACTTAACTGTCTAAATAAACTGCCTAAGATGATCGTAACGCGATACCGGAGATGAACAGAGCCTTGGAACTCTGCACAAGCAAAGCAAACCGAGTATCTACCTTTCTGCACACTTTTAGAATGTGTCGCTCTTTCTTTGCTGTGCTAGAAGTCTTGCATGAGGCACCACTTACCCCATCTTTGGAGGAGAAATATAAAAAATAAAATAAAAATCTACAGCTTTGGAGAGTAAACACAAAGCCAGCCAATTTAACAGCCTGATTAACTAGCGCACCGCTACAACTTGCAAAACCAAACATAAAAACTGAAGAAATTAGACCAATATGTGCCATTTTACTCCCTTCACTAGTTAGGAACAAAGACCCAATCACAAAATGCCTTTACATACTAAAACACAGTGCATGAAAACCACATCAGCATCAGGAGTTATATGAGTTATTCTCTCATTTGCAGTTAAAGCTAGAAAATCAGTTGTCCTTTCAGGCTACTAAAGTTAGCTAAATGTGACATGCGTGTGCCCCACTTCTTAAAAGAACAAAGTGCACTTATATCCTACCTGATCAGTATTAAACAGAGCAGAGGCCATGGACTCTTGCTGAAGTGGAAGCAAAGGAACAGACTCTTCGCTGTCCTCAGACATAGTTAAAAGTGAAAATTCTGAAGCTAAAAAGTCAGTAACACCTGTTGTAACACCGTAAGCAAATGTAAGTTACGAACTACGCGCTTTCAGGTGAATAAACAATTTCAAAAGTAAATGCTAGTGTTTTTTTTTCCTATCAGGAAAATAGTTAATAGCAAACCCAGACTAATGCCCCTGAACCAAGAGATAAAAACCTAGTGTATTTGATAAGAAGTTTTTAGTTATTATATCCAGATTTATACATCAGGAGTAGACCACCACGCCTGACAGTGGGCACAGACTTCATCAGTTCTCGCATACAACCACTGATGTTTAAAGGTCACTATACAGTGACAGATCTGAAGACTGGGCTGAACTCTTCGTCTGTGAGTAAAAGAAGAGATGGTAAATTATAGCACTTAGTGATTTCACATGCTGACTGTTAGCCATAAAAGCTAGATATACTTAAGCAAAAGAGGACTTTTGTACGTATGTCCAAATCAAAGTACATGTGTATTAGGGGAGAAAAATCATTACAACTAAGTATCAAAACTACAGAGTAACTTAAACATGGAAAGAAAAAGCACAAGCAGCAGTTATTCATCAGTACAGTCTGTTAGTAAGAAGAAAATAGAACCCATTGCTGGTAAGGAGCATCACCAAGTTATCTGTAAAGATGGTGAGCCCACAGCTCATTGCTGAGCTCTGCCTTTTTAATCTGGCAGAAGTGTTCAATAAAAATTAATCTCTCACCTGTCCAAAAGGAAAAGAAATCTTTTTCATTCCCTCAGAAGTAAAAGCAGAAAGGATGCAGTAGGAAAGTTTCCCACTTTTCTGTTTTTATTGGCAGTTTATACAAACAGTAAGATCTTAAGTCAAACTGACTTCTTAACTTAAAAATTATTTTTCAAATGTTTTATATTTTTACTGCTATATCATGATGCTGATCTGAGATTAAGACAAGGATTTTTCAAAATTCTACTTAAATTGCTGTATTGCATAAAAGAGTTGGAGCAGGGATCAGAATATTCTCTTGAATATTCTGCCACAAACATGGCTACAAGTGGCCCAGACTCACAAGAGCATTTCTGTGTCAAAAGGAAACCTGATATTCAAGAGCTATAGCAGGAACAAAGAATGGAGTATGACAAATCCAAGAACCTGAGCACCACACCCAGGCAGATCATCTGAACTTGGTTTTACCAAAACAGATACAGTACAATGTTTATAGTTTTAGCAACAAGTATGTGCTTAGGTCTTACAAAGCAGTCATATAAAACTGCATGGTTTGAGTTCTCCCCTCCCTCTCTCCCACCCCAAACCCTCAAGAACTCTGAGAGCACCTTGACAATTATTTAGAGTAAGACAAGACAGAGCTGTTCTTCCTGCATAGGAACAGTCCTCCAGTAATAACAACAAAACTCAGGCTTGAAGCTCTACCTAGACTAAAATAAACTCTGTGACTGAGAAACCTGTGAACCAAGTAGATCATAGCCAGGTTAGATCAAGAGAACTCACTAAATCCTCTAAAGGTCAATGTTTGACACCAGAGTGTCTCACCCAGTTCTTTTTTTTTTTTAATTGATGGCTTGGTCGCTCCAACACCACTTTAAACTGGGGGAAGTCTTCTCTCTACATAAAAATAAGTTTAGAACATCAGATATTTTGCAACATATTTCTTTTGGCACTGCTTATCACCACAACAATTCAGATACAGAAAATTAATCCCAACAAATTATTCACCTCTATTTAACTGCTACTAGACAATAAAATTGTTCGTTACATACGGTGTTGCTGAGGTGGGTATCAGGGAAGTTTTCTGTCAGCTGTCCATGCTGAAACTGGGGTAAATGCGCAGACAGCTCTGTCATTGGAGCAGTCCTCTGGAAATCACTTATTTCCACACAAAACGGATCTTTCCTCTTCAGACACTGAAAGGAAAAGGATGTGTAAAAAGCCTTTGCTCTTAACATGACCAGGGTCACCCTCCTCTCTATACCCCAATTTTTAGAGTTCACACAAATCAAAGAGAACCTTTTTTTATCTAACGATGATACCAAACTGCATTGTATCTACTAAGAGCTCATAATAGGGATTTTCCAGCACAAAAATAAGAGCCTCTAGGTATTATCAAATTAGTTCATCAGCCACAAAAATCAGCCAGCAACAAACTAATCATTCAGAACAGTTCTCCACTGCTTCCTGTGCAATAAGCAAAAAGTACTGCACACTTGCTCAGAGCACAACTTCCACATTTTTACCTCAGCAGAGTACAATTGCTCCAAGCCATTTGGTTTTGTATTGCCGATAAGCTCAAGGGTAATTTTCAAGTAAGGATGACTCAGTTACACTTGAATCATTTAAAATCTACATATAACCATAACACTGTAATCACCTAAGAGTGACCTAGTGCTACAAAAGACAGTATTTCAGCTGAACCTTAAGAACTAATGTTTTTATGTACCAGCAACATAAATGCTGGGTTTATGTACCAGCAACATCTACATAAACATGTCACATATATGTAACAGCTTTATACATTCTTCCATAAAAAAGTCAGATGCTAACATTTTCCTATGCAAATATTAATAAACTATGTGTTCCATAACAAAACAGGATAAAGTAATAAAGGAGAAAGAGGAAATCTGACCTAAGTTTTAGAAAAAACCCATAATTTTAAGAGACAGTGAGCAAGCCTAGGTAAATCACAAGCTTGGTTACACAAATAATAAATAATGAATAAACCTCAAGGGTGGGGTGCCAGTCCATCCCAAGCGGCTCTTGTTCCTACCTTGTGCCAACTCCAGCACTCATCAGTCCTCTTTATGGTAGATTTTACTCACTAAAGTAGAAGAAAACAAATCCAAGAAAAAAAAAACCAAGAACCAAGAATTTTTTCTGCTGTTTTAGTATACTCAGCTAATGTATGAAGGGACCTTGAAAAACTCCTACAATAGAGGACATCACAAAATAAAGACTCTCATTTTTGGCAGCAGCAAGACAGAAGTGCTGCAAGACAGCATCTTATTCAAAGAGAGAGTTAAGCCTATTTTCATACATGTGACCATATTGAAGCTGTTTCTCAATTTACAAATAAATACAAATCTAACAAGACTAGGGCACAGTGCTTACTAACTTCAGCAGCCAACTTAGTGTAGCTTCCACTTAAGACCCATTAGGAAGCAACATCAATTTAAAAAGTCTAGTGGGAACATGCAAACTGTTTGGCATGTTTGGCAAACTGTTTGGCATTTAATGGCAAAAACATTTGCCATTAAATGTGGAATTTAACTAATTTAAAATATAACTTAAATGTAAGATTAGATGAAAATAAATAAGAATTCCATTGTTCAAAGTTTTGCTCTAATTCTTTGGTAGGGTTACAGAATATAAACAATGGTTTTTTTTAAGGTTGCTATCAGTAGAAATTCTCAGTGACAGAGCAACCACAGCTGAAAAAGTTGAGAATTTTTATCCATATGTGGAATATCAAAATGAGATTTTTCACATCACAGCATGTCAAAATTCTAATTAAATTACAGGAGAGAAAATCAAAACTCAACACCAGTCACAAAATCCTACTTAAAGATCGGTAAAGAAAACCACACAAACTCACCAAACAATAAAAACCTCAGCTACTAAGGAGCAGAGAGAATTTGAAGACAGGGAGGAGTAACTGACAGAAGAATTGCACCAAAGCTTGAATCACAGACCTCAAAATTTATGGTTTGTTAAAACAATTCCTGTTGAAAACTCAAGAAGTCAGAAAATGGATTCAGAGTATCTTCCCAAACAACTTTATTTTATATCGCTAAATAAGTGAAGACTCTCACATTTGACACGTAGCCATGAATGAATGAATTCTTCAAATGAACTGTGCATAAACAGACGCAAACTAAAGTTTACTTGTTTTACCTGAAAAGGGACTCACCAAAAAAATTTTTTTCTGATGAAGCTGTGAATACTAAAATAGCCTGTCTAAAAAAGTTCTTCCTTGCTTCCTTCTGGCTTTCCTACATCGTAACAGCAGGAATTACAACTGTCGTTATCATGCGCTTACATTTACCCTAATAAGCAGAGCTAACACCATAATAAGCAGAGGCGACACTCACGTAAGCTCCTCTTTACTTACAAGAGAAAGTAAAGCAAGTATCGATCAGACACAAACGCGGCACGGTTAACCCGTGCTTCACCTCTCAAATGAGCAGCAAGAACAGCTGCGGCCGCTCTGGGGGCACCCCGCCCTCAGCGCTGCCCGGGCCGGAGCCGTCTCCCTCCAGCCGGGGCTGGCCCGGCGCGGGATCCCAGGCCCCCGGGAGGCCCCCGCAGCGCTGGGGGTGCGGGTCAGGCCCTGCCCAACCCTGCCCGGAGTCACCAGCTGCCCAGGCCTGGCGCAGCCCCACCGACTCTGCAAGGGGAACGCGCCCCGGCCCGCAGGACTGCGCGCAGGGCTCGCCCCAACGCCGGGCCCGGCCCACCCTCGGGGGGGGCGCAGCGCGCCCGGCCCGCTGCTCCCGCTGCCCGGCCCGAGGGCACCGCGCCTCGCTCGCCCCGCCCGGGGCTGCCCCGGCCCCCCGCGCACAGACGGACCTGCCCGGCGCCCCTTCCCCGGGTTCCGCCACCGGCTCCGCGCCGCCGCAGCCCGGCCCGGCCCCGCCCGCTTCCGGCCCGCCGCCACCTCACTTCCCACGGGCGGCGCGGCGCGGGAGCGGCCCCGGCCTGGGGCGGGCCCCGCACGGACTGCGGCACGCACGGCACCCACCGGCCCCCGGGAGCGCCGCTGAAAGCACACGCTGGAAACTCTGCCGCCACCGACTGCATGGAGCCGAGACACGGGGGCGGGGAGCGAAGAGAGGTACCGGTGATGAGAGGCTGGCTGGGCATGGAGAGAGAGCGCACTTTGAAACTCCAAGGAAATCTAATTTGTCCTGTTTAACCTGGTACCAAACAAAGAGAGGGGTATTATGAGAAAATACACTTCTCGGTTGTTTTGAATTAAGGCCATAGATATACTAGTAACCCTGTTTTAAAATGGTCTCGCAAGAAAGCATTATGAAAATAACTTGAAGGGATATTTATATTTCAAAATACAAACATTAAAAGTAAATATGGTATCTTTTCAAGAAGCCTCTAAGTAGACCTGTGACTTGCTTGTGGAAGAAACAAAGTCAATTTCAAACTTGACACTTACCTTGCTATCCATATTTGGAGCATAATCTACAACTCAACCTTTTAAGTGCATAATTAGTTGGGTTACTAACATATAGTAAGTGCTATGATAAATGTAATAATTCTGAATATTAAAAAATGTGAAATATCTGAGGGACTATGTAATTCTGCATATTTAAAACAATGCTGTATTTCAGTATTTGACTACACTGCAGGCAGATCTATGGTAAATTGAAGTGGAATAGAACGATTGCACCTAGACGGTTTGATGTAAACATTGCAACACAAGTATCAACTTTCAGTAGGTCCTATGCATATGAAATGCATTTAAAAGAAGCCATTTTTAGACTGAAAGTGATGTCCAACCATTAACCAAAAAAAACTACTTGTAATTTAAAAGGAGAAAAAAAAAATCCCAAACCTCAACCAACCAAATGTGGGCATGCAGCTCCACCAGACTATTTTGTTACAATACCTTACACTGCTCACACTGCATGATTGTGCACTAATTTGCAAGTCTGCATCCAATATTCCTACACAGGATAATGTATAGAATAGGAAAAAATGTGACCAAGTTGTAATATAAAACCCAACAGCTTCCAGTTTAAAGTGTATCCACTTTCCAAAATACTACTCCTGCAAGCAGCTATCAAGCAACCCGGTTTAATAAAGGCATGAAAGGTCTAATGCTTCCCTTTCAATAATAGGAAAGCATTAGTAGTAAGATACAGGAATTCGGTAAGTTAACTCTGTTTAGGGCCTTCCTCCTGCCCACATTTAGAGCTATGATCAACTGGTTAGATGGTTATTTTTAGCACAGGTTCCTGCTTAAAGAGAATGGAGGAAGGAAACAGCCAAGATTAGAAAGATCAAATGGTATGTGACCAGGTTAAATATTCTAAGAAAAAAAGTCTTAAAGGTACCATACCAACTTACCAACTTAAAGGTAATATAAAAATGTGTCATTTTTGGTAATGTATCTTACTTGTTCCTCGTTTCCCATTTCTTTTCAGTGCATATTAATGGACAAAAATGGTATTTTATATTTTGTACTCATATATTCCAAATAGCACTGAATGGCAGTTATACAGAATGATTATCAGGAGAATAAAGGCATGTGTTATGTCAAGGTGCAAAGCCTTACTCTACAGTAAATTCCAGATCAACAACTAATATATCCAGTTCTGTTGTGTAAATACTGTTATTTCTTCACTGCACAGTATGTGGAAGTTTTGAAGTCATTTTCCATCACAGAATGGATCACGCTGTGGCACGATGCACTGAATATCCAGTGGCAACTTGCACAGTTTCCTAATGTAGCTCATTCTGAGCATACTATTGATCTGTGCATTCACTAACACAATACATTTAGTGGATATTAAATCATATGTTCAGAAAGTGTTGTAATATTGGCAAAAAAGGCTTTTTGTACCTCAGATTTTCCAAATTTATCTTGAGATAATTCTGATTTATCTTGAAATAATTCTGTTACTGCATTTCAAAAGAAAAACTTAACAAACAGAAGTTACTTTCTATATTAAGAACCTCAGCAGCACATAATTTGTATTCTACTCCCCAGCACCACAGACACAAAATATATCATCACTGAGACATAATAATTTCAGTAAGAGGTAAAAATAGAAGTGACTTCATACTTGCATTCTGAAAGAAGAAAATTTGCTGAAGTACTTGCATAAGCCAAGTGAGAGATGCTATAATGAACACTCCTTCCTTCTTCCACTACTGAAGGAAACCTCAGTGTCCACAAAATTAATTTTTTTAAGATGTCACAATGATTCTATATACTTATTTACTTAGCTATTTAACACTCCAGCTTAAATTCCAGATGTTTTTTCTCTCCCAGGCACCTTTAGTCTCCTTAGGAAAGGAAGAGTACAATCTTATGTCCAATACACATACAGCTTTAGGGCAGAAACAAAATAAACTGAAGTTTCACAACTTGAGCTTTCACTGAAGAATCTCAATAAGGACATTGGGCAATCTGTCACATAGTGGCATTACAATGCATTTGTCACATTTGTATTATTTTACTACTACTACTACTGAGAGAGAGAATGCCATTAACCAGGTCAAAAGGCACTCGTGAAATTCACTCTCCCCCTTCTCTGTATTTACTACAGAGCAAGTTTTGAATTTATTTAGAATCTGAGAAATTTTTGGTAAATGCTGATGCAAAACTGTATGAGGAGAATAGGGAAGTGATTTCTCAGGGTTACATCAAGTTGCAGAAAAAACAGGAAGACTGCAGCATATAAGCATGTAAAACAAAACATTCTCATGCAAACTCAAGCAAAACATAAAAGTAACATCAGAGCATTACACTTCAAGTTAAAAAAGAACATTTTGTGCTGTGTAGTATCACAGGGATGAGAAAGAACATACTGGGATCACATCTAAATTTGCAGGCTTCTTGTCACCTAATAAAAAGCAGGAGGTAGTTTTAAAAAAACCCCACCCCTCATGTGGGAACAGTTGTTGATTCAGTAAGCAGTATTAAATATAATTGCATGCTGCACAAGACTCCAAAAGAATATCAGCCCTTGAATCAAATATATACATTTTTAATATCTGAAATATTTACATGGTGGAACCTTTACACGATCCCATTTTTTAAGAACAGTGTTTTCAAGTGTCCTCTCCAGATACAAAGAACTAGTAACTCAAGGTCACAGTTATCTTTTCTGAACAGGTCAACCTGCATCCTTCAGTTAAATACAATATAGAGATACTTGAACACCTTTACTTTATTTGTTTGCTATTAAGAACTGTGTTTTAAAAATTAAAAATATTTTTGAGACAGTTTGCTCCCTGGAATACAGTCCTCCTGCAATCAAAACCGCTCACAGCATATTATAGATTTGACTTCTTACCCAGGTATGAGATAAAAAAATGCAGTTTACAGTACATGTCATCATTTATACCATATCAGACTATTTATAAAAAAAACCCATACAAACAAGGCAGGAAAATATTACCCTCTTTTTGTGGACAATAGACTGCATACAGTAGAAAACAAAATTCAGGGCTAGTTTAACAGTATGGATAAAAACAAGATTTCAGCTTTGTTTGAAAACTTACAGTTTAGTTTTCATGGTTTGGTTTTTTTGAGACAGTTACATTGAAACAAGGTTTTTTGTTTTGTTTCTATAAACTAAAAATGTTTTTAAAAATAATTTGTTTAAAAAAAAGTAATCTGATTATTTTGGAGACAGAGGGGATAGTGGGTAAGGGCTAAAATGAAATTGAGATGATGTCCTAGGTTAAAAAAAAAAAAAAAATCATTAGATAGCACTTACTGAGGTCCTACTCTTGTTTTAACTGAGCCAATAAAAAACTTCCTGTGATTTGCACTTTCTGGGAAAGAAGCAGAGCATCTGCAAGAGATTAACTTCCCAGCTTCACTAGTAATTCTAAACGGGGAACAAAGTACCAAGACTACCGCTGGTTCACATCAGAATGAAAAATCTGAAGGAACTCCTTTTCCAGAGTCAGATGAAGAGTCCACATGAACACACAAAGCTGTTCTGTGAAAACAGCTCAAGCCACTTATTTTTAAATCTTATTTTGATGATTTTTAAATAAAAAGAGGGAAAGTATGCCCCCCCAAAAAGCACTTGCAGTAAAATCCTTTGTTTTCACCTATCAGTGATATAGTTCCACATTAAGTGCAAATGTTTTGCAAAACAGGGGATTTTTTTTTTCTTAATATTTACAAGAATAAGAGTAACATAACAAAATTACCAAAGAGCATGTACAGTAGCTGCAGCTTATAAAACATACTGGTAACTGTACCTTGTGTATTATAAAGAGAACCAAATGCAGGATTCAGATAACTAATTGTGAAGGTGAAAGAGGCCTCAGAGCAGAGGACAAAAAAAATTCACATTTTCTACATAAAAAAATACAGGTCTCAAGTCTCTGAGAACAGAGAAAATTCAGAGTCTTTGAATGATCGGGGAAAAAAAAGCCTAAAACTGAAATGGAGCCCTAGAAGCAAGGAGAGTGCTTTATTTCACTAGGCCAATCTTCTTTGCTTCTGTCTCGTATATCAACAACCTCCACATTTTGACTATGAAAACTTCAGCTTCTTCATCTAGTACCTGTAGGAAATACACATTTTATAGATTACTTTTAGGTTAGGCATTCCACTTATAAAGACTAATTGTAGATACATCAGCACTACAAAGTGGAGGTAGCATAATACAAGTTAAGTCTTTGAGGGAGGGACTGAACAAAACTTCTGTCCTGCATTTATCACTAACTATATACTTGTATAATACAGCTGTTAAGCACTAAGAGATAAAAGTATCAGTAAACTAGTCTCCAAAAGTGGTTTGGGAAGAGGCATAGAAATGGCAGGCTTGGAAAGAATATAAGAACAGGACATTGACATGCAGTATTTTCCCTTAATTATCTGCTAGTTTCTGCTCATTTTCAGCTTGGAACTTCCTTGGATATTTATTAGTAAACTCTCAATGAATTTCTCTTTCCTGAACTCATTATTCAGGCTCTTCTTGAATCCATACAAACTTTTAGCATGCATAACATCTCTTGGGAAGTTCCCCAGGTCCCTCACTAGTCACACCAAGAACAATCTACTAACTTCTACTTTGCATGTGGCTCCTACCAAAAAACAGTGGACAATTAGTTTTTATTCACCTGTCAGTGTATAAAATATGGTGAAACAGTAGCACTATTTCATAAAGTTTCTCTTTTCCAACACCAGGCAAAAAAGAGCTTTTACTCTTCTAGAGAAAATAATCTCTTTTGCTCATTAATCTCTTTTGCTCATTAATTAGTAAAAGACCCACTAAACCACTAATAAAAATCTAGTTACAAGAATGAGAAGGAGGAAAAAGTTTGATTTCTGATACAGGTCTGTTATTATTGATTCTTACATCTTTTGGACAAAATTTTTGTTCTCTGTTTCCAAATACTGAGAAATTCTGAACAGGGGTCAGTAGTTTGTACCTAGGTGCTGTAACCGCAAAATAATGCCTGCACTAGCATGATCTTTTTAATCAAAACAGCTTTCATATCTAATGTGTGTTTTCTGTCCACGTTCTATGAACACCAAGTATTTCTGTTATGGACTCCTGCCATTTTGTATAACTGACTATTAGCTTCAGTAAAATGTAGAAGGCATATCAGTTACACAATTTCTGCTTACCATGGCAACATCATCCAGTATGCTCTGTGGTGAGCTGTGAGCCATAACCTGAAAGAAACAAATGTTTTTAGACTGAAAACTTAGAATAAACCCTATATGCATATTTGGACAAAATCCAGTTATGTCAGGATTCTGACTGTTATGCACATGCGCTAAGTATTTGCAGTTCATTAGGTGCCAGTATTAGCCAAGGCAAAAATTAGAATTAAACTGCATCAGAGTCCATCATAGTGAGTGCAAGTTTACAGCTGATTACTAAAGAACAAGTTTCAGGAAACTCCCGAGATTCACAGGTATTTGCTGGCTATTCTTGCATCTCCAACTAAGCTTTCTTAATTCAAGGAAGAAGCTCCCCTTTCTTCAACAATAAATTTGTAATGGAAGGTAAAGGCAAAATTCTCCCTGTATCAATCCTCATAACAGTAGTTTGATGCAAAATCCAGCTAAGTATTTAAAATCTTTTTCAGAACCAAATAAGTTGTCTTTCAATACTATAAAATCTCATTTATTTATATATATACATGTATACACATATATCTAATATAAGCATGGCAAATATTCAACTTCTGCTTTTCACTTTGTACTAATCAACTGTGTCACAAAACCATCACACTTGCTTTGCTTTTCACAGAGTAGCCCTAAAAGATAAACCAAGACAAGCCATTATGAACATGAGTACCATGAACCTGAACATTTTCCAAATTCCCTAATAAAAAGCCATAGAGTTGTCCTGAGAGACAATAAAAAGGCAAGTTGTAAGAATTCAGTTTGTAATTTGATGGAAGAAGCTCCACAGACTTTAGCTGCAACAAGTCATGCAAATGGTTAAAATGATTAGTGTTAGAATGATTTCTAATGCTAACTCTAAAACCTTAGTATTTGCTTACTACTACTAAAGGAAGAACTTTTTAAGAAACTCATCTAGTTAATCCAGAAACATACGTAAAAAAAAATCAAACTACTAGCTCTTTTCTCTCTACACAAAGCCTATTTCTAAGTTAAAAAATGTTACTGGCAAGTGAGATATTAAGTCTGAAATCTAATAGTAAAACTATCAGTTATAACAGCTGTTCTTGACAACTGGTTATTTCTTTCTCTAGTTCCATGTTTATCTAACAGATAACATAGCATCTAACATGTACATATTGTGCATAAGTACTAACAGAGGTTAAATTGTAAAACATCAGGGTACTGATTCCAAGTTCACCGTCTCTGCTGACCAATATCACAGATTATTGAGAAGCTAAGAACAAACTGCCTCCAAACACAGATGCGGCAATCACCAGTGCAGTTTAAATAGGGAGCAAACCCCAGACTTCACAAAGGAAGCAGAAGATACTAACCTTAGAACAAACAAAGTCAACTAGTGTGGCTTCTTCTTCACCAATATATTCTATTATTTTTTTGTTGATCCATGGTCTAATTCGACGTTCCATTAATGTCTGGAAAAAGAAAAACACAAACCCAAAATGAATAATTACCTTAAACTTCACTGTCTTGTAACAACTGCCAGATAGGCAGTTAGAAGACTCAAACAACTATTTAGCAAAAGATACATATTGCTGTCAATGAGACAACCCTCAGAGATTTGGCATCTGCAAGTATTTCGGACATCCACTCAAACATGTTTTTACAGGACAAGTTTTTTCCCTCTTCCATTAAACTGCTAGACAATATGTAGCATCGATTCAGGAGAGACCAAACAAAAATAAGCAGGCATACTTCAGAATAAGGATTATATATGAACAAGAAATAGAGGACTGAAGTTTGACTCCATTTGATGATAATGCTCCAATCCACTGGGGTCCCAGTAACACTGTTTTTCTATTCAATTTAAAGGTTTGGAAAAATTAAGCCTTTTTGTAAATGGTTAAATGAAATCAACTTACTGAATCCACAATTGACCAATCAAGAGGATAAGCAAAGAGCTCTGGTTTTGCTGTAGGAATCTTCTCAATGAGACTCTTAATATGTTTGCGTTTTTCTTCTGTATTGACACTGCCTTTGATATTGCTTTTATCTTCATCTCCATAATCCAGGGGGACAAGTTTCCTTTTGCGGGGCACATCATCACTGTCTTCATCATCAAATTTATTGAAAACACTATCCACAGCAAGCTTCTTCCTTTTTACAGCATTGGGCTGATTAGGACTATTGCAGGCACCTACAACCCAAAAGACAGAATAACATATTCGTGAACTTCAACTGAAACTAGTTTGCTCTTCACACATTTCTTGAGGAATGTTGGTTTGCGTGTTATATAAATGTCTGTGAATGCCTGGCATTGGCTTTTAATCTCTCAAACTCTGTTATGAAAGTGGTAGAAGAGGTAAAAATCTCAGATGGAGTTTGTTCAAGATTTTTGAAAAATAGGATCTTTTTCTCTACCCTGAAACTAATTAGCACTCTAAGTGAAAGGAAGGCTAAAGCCGAGTTCCAACCTTAGCAGAAGCAGAGCACAAAAGTGAAAGGCTGCAATGAATCCTGCTGTAGGAAAAGCGCTAATCAGCCTAATACCATAGAGCCTCTCTTCACTGACGATCTAACACAGTGTGAGCTCAAACTGCAGCCTCGTATAGTTTAATCGAAATAGTAAATAATAAATGCACAAACCTTCTGGAATACAAATATCTTTAGTTCTGCTGCTCAGAACTAAGTTTTTTTAGAACACCCAGAAATTGCTAAAGTACTAAGGAACTATACGCACAAGTTCCACTCACAATTGTCGTCCATTCATTGTGATACTCTAAGAGGAAGAAAAAAAAATCTAATTCTTTTTTTCTTTAAAAGGGCCTTTTTAAGTAAATATAAGAACTATCTAGGTCTTAAATTTAACATATACTTACACCAATGAAAAGTAGCAATGAGTTTTAAAAGAGATATTTATAGATATATTAAGGTGAAATGCATGTGAAAACAACCAATCCCAGCTCAGAACATTCATAAAAAATTTAAGCCTTGAACATGCCAAAACTTCCTTTTATTTTTCCCCTCTAAATTTTGGAAGAAGAGAGCTCTATAAAACGTATCTTCTAGATAGGGCAAATGAAGCACAGCATCTGGGTAACAAGAATGTGACATAAGTACATCAAAACATTTGGAAAACCATGTGGTTACTCAGGTTGGCTTTTTTTTTTTCACTTTAATCCTATATGAAAGATTGAAATAAAATGTAAACTTGCCCAATTTGAGGCTAAGTCCTATTTTGGGCCGATGCTCCTCCAGCTGCTGTTGTTCAGGTGAATTTTCATGAGGGATAATAATGCCACAGGGAGATTCATCACCAGGTGTGTTAGGGGTTGCATTTCCACTAGCAGAAGAAACAGATGGAGCAGAACTGATGGGTCGTAATGTTGGTTTAAGGCAGGGCTTTTGTTCGGGCTCCTCCTCCTCTTCCTCTGGCTCTTCTCTCTTTTCCTCTTTTTCTGCCTTGTCTTCCTCTTCCTCCTCAGACTCTGGCTCTTGTTTAATTTGTGGCTGCCTACGTCGCTCAGCCTCCTGCTCCATCTACAATGAAAGAAACAATCAGCAAAACAGAAGCTCTCTCAAAACCAGCACTGTTTGAAAAGAATCTAAAGATCCACCTCTTTAGAAGACTGTTAGTCAAGAAATACATGCAACTACTGGCATTATTATAAGACATAGTGATTAATTCAGATTTGTTTTCCAACTCCATCCAGTCTGGATGTTAATCTGGAAAGTGTTGGTTTTTTTTTTTTCATTGTTCTTACTGCTCATCTAGACTTCTTTTTAAGAAAAAGTGAACAGAGGAAATAGTAAATATCAGATCGCTTACACAATTTTGCTCAATGCAACCAGAATACCAAGGACTCTTTTTTTCCTATCAGACCAACAGCTACTCACCCTCTGGAGTTCTGCATCTGGATCTGGGTGTCCTTCTGCCAGAAGACGCTGCCTAATTTCTTCTAATTCTTCCTTTTCCCTTTTCCTATCCCGTTCATCTGCTTCCATCTCTTTCTCCCTGTCTCGTAGCCTCTTCTGAAGAGCACTACCCCTACAAGAGATACACATTTTGTACTTCAAAGAACATTTCAATGAGAACCTTGTACCACAATACAAGAAAAACTTCATACAGATGTATCTTCCACTAAATGAAAATAACCTTCGTAAGAGCCCTGGTGTCCTCTATTTTTGTAACAGAAAAATATAAGATACCAGGTATCAACCTTACTACACAGAACCTACTCCATCACATCAAACAGATGTAGAATGTGGCTGCTGATCTTTTTAGAGAAAGAATCAAATTATTTTATTGGTTTTTGACAAGAACCACTTCTGCTAAATTAGTTTAATGCAAATATTAGTCACATACTGAAGGATGTTTCCAATGCTTTACTATTAACAAGCTTGTTCTTCATACTATTTACAGCTTCCTTATAGTGAATTATTTGGAGGCATGCTTGTTCCCTTCTCCCTGCCCCCACCACCTTATTTTGACATTACACTGACCTCTACCCTGCCTCACCCACAACTTAAGTGATAGGAATGAACAGCTACTCCCAAGCATCAACAAGCATCAGTAAGGAGTTTCCCTTTTCCCTCTGTCAAGTGACACTGAAAAAATTTAGATCATTATGTGGCACTGTAAGGGTTATAATCAGTTAAATATAAACTCCATAAGCCTCTGCCAACAAACCCCACAATTACGTTGAAATGAACAGTGAAGACTTAATTGTTAGGAATCAATACAAAGACATACCTGTAGTACTTTGGATCATCTCTGTCATCATCATAATCTTCTAAGAATTCTTTTAACCGTTTAGCTTCCTTTGTCTGCAAGGAATTGAAACTTAAGTAATGATTTCTGATTTTCTTTCCAAGAATTTAAAATTTAGTAATATTATTAGTAAGTTAATTGTAGATATACTACACTTCCAACTAAAAATACAGAGTTTTTCAAAGAGAAAATGGAAAAGTTTTGGAATTGCCTCCATCAGGTTCACTAGGATTGTGTCACTGATTTGCATATATGTGCATACACACCTACACACATATATATACACGTGTTTTCTTGTTTTTTTTTTTTTTCATTACAGATGAAGAGGATAAAAAGTTCCTGTTCTCCAAATCCATAAATCAAGTACTGGGTATTTTCTAGTGGCATCTTAAGTGTATTTTATCAGTACTGCTTTGTTTCAAGAGCTTTTTAAAAAAGATTTTGTTATGCACAGAAACAAATCAGATGGCTGCTTCTAGAATAAGCACTCTCCTGTTCCTAATCCAAACCATGTGGCATTGTAATAATGTACAGGCCTAAAATTGAAGAGGGCAAGGGGGATAGAGGAGACATTTTTTTCTCCCTCTGATCACATCAAAAGGGAAATCTAAATTAGGACATTCTAACCTGTATCTAAGCAATATCTTTAAACCAACAGTAAGATATTGCTATGCTGATGACTTTGAGAAACCAATTATGATTATGGTTGTAAATTCAGCACAAAATTTAATACTGCTTTCTACAACTGCAATCCATAGCCAGCATCCAGGAGGATTATGAATAGAAAATATCTTTGAGTCATTCTCAAACATTTTTCCCCCTTATGCATTTAGAAGGAAAACTTAGATTCCACATGAAACAGTGTATTTTATAATCCCCTCACCCCTCCATGCTTCTTTGCATATTTGGCTTTGAAGCAATTCCTAACCCATCATCTACTTAGAACTCTCTCTCTCCTTTCCTCCTCTGGGAAAATTATGAAGGGAAACAACACCCCTGTAACTTAAAATCATATCTCACAGAAGGTTTGGGCACATAAGCAGGTTGGAAATTAAAAACCAGGCCTAGTCCCACCTGCATGACGGAAAACATACAGTAAGTTTTGCTACAAATCTGACGCAAATACAAGCTACAGATGTAATAGTGCATGATGATCAGACCACCGTATTTTGCAGCTGCCCACTTCTACCTCCTGCCTTCACAAGACCAAGCCACCAGGCTTTGTTTCCAGACTCTAAATAGTACTCACGCTTATTAGACATCTTCTGTTTCAAGTCTGTTAAGTGTGGGGTTTTTGTATAAAAACACAGATGGTCTTCTAACAAAATGAGAGTTCTACTACTATTGATAAACAGTAGTAGAATGTTCCATTCTAAATGAGACCAAGACAACAAAGCAGGAAAAATGATATGTAAAACTATGAACCTTACCATCTCCCTTCGTCTTTCTTCTTCCCTTTCAGCCTCTTTTTCATATTCTCGACTTTTTTTTCGTTCTCTGATTTCCCAGTTTTTAAGACGCTACAAAAGAAGGAAATACACACACTCGAATCTCAAGAACATTAAGAACAGTAGTACTACTTCAGAGGTAGTCTGGATTGTTGTTTAAAACAAATGCATTATAAAGAATTTGCAAAATTTTATTTTAAAACTTCAGAATAAGAAGTCAAAAGTTATTTTGACAGTGACTTACATATTCTGCCCCAATTCATGTACTCAAAGATTAAAAGCTTTTTTAGGAAAAGGAACTATGTGTTTTATAGTAGAAGACTTATTATCAACTCTCAGAAACATTATTTTATTTAAAGAACCTTAAAAATCCCAACCTACCTCCTGATATGCAGCTTCTTTTTCACGCAGTTTCCTCTCTAGTTTTCGTCGTTCGTAGGCATCTTCTTCATCTTCCTCTCGGTCTCTCTTCTTATCCTTTTCCCGCTCTCTTTCCCGCTCTCGTTCTCTTTCCCGTTCCCTCTCTCGTTCTCTTTCCCGTTCTCGCTCTCGTTCTCTTTCCCTCTCGCGTTCCCGTTCTCTTTCCCTGTCTCTGCTTTTTTCTCTGAAGGAAGGAAAAACCACCAAGTTAAGTACAGAGCATTCCTCTCCACTCAATCAAATGATTTACAACATCTTACAGGTTATTTTTCTTCTGCAATTTACAAGATGATTAGTTGGTATAGCAATAGGCATAAATCAATACTACTAAGGTATTCAAAAACCCATTTACCTAAAAGTAGTTGTTTGAGCACTAACCATTAAATAGCGATATCTACAGAAACCAAGCATAAGCATGTGGCAATTTCTTACTCTGTTAGTAGTTCTCTATAAATAACAGTTAAAACCACCACAAATAAAGGGTATCCTTCATAAATCTTTCATGTTTACGTGGCTTACAGGCAATTTTAACACTACTGACTGGATGATTTGAAGTGAAACAGCTATTTTCTCTATGGTGAAGAGAGAAAAAGCAGCACTCAAAGTATGACATGATTAGTCAGTTTGAGACCGAGTAGTCCCCATGTTTTTACTAAAAAATCCACAAAACAAACAAAAAAACCCGCAAAAAATCCCCAAGGCAACCAACCAACCAAAAAACCCCACCACATAACAAAGGAAAAAGTAAAACCCACTTAAGCTAAAGCATAGAACAGACATAAGACAACCTTATGTCGGAATAAAGCTAATAATGAAAAATAAGAGAGATTTGAGATAAAACCAGTATCCTTAAGTCATGGTTTGGGGGCTCCTTACTGCATATTGCAGTCCTTATACTCTTGTGCTGTGGAGGGAATCAAGTATTCTCCCAATTTGTATAAATACAACACTTTCCAAAATTTTAATTTCCTGTTGTTACTCTGATCTTCCACAAGGACCATTCTCTTTTGAATGGCAGCTGATCTGCTGAACTATATGCACTTAGTAAACATCACCAGGAAAAACTGAAATGAACAGCAATCCAGATACATTTACCTTGATCTGCTCCGATCCTTGCGATCTGAGCTCCTTTCACGATCTCTGTCACGATCTCTGTCTCGTTCACGGTCTCTGTCTCGGTCCTTAGTTCGGTCACGATCCCTATCTCGCTCCCGTTCACGCTCCCGTTCCTTCTCCTTCTCTCGTTCACGCTCCCTCTCTCTTTCACGCTCCCTCCTTTCTCGTTCACGCTCCCGCTCCCTTTCTCTTTCTCTGCGTTCTTTTTCAATCTCCTGTCTTTCTTTCTCCTTTTTGCCTTTTTCCTCCTCCAGTTTCTAAAAACCAACAAGAGAACTTTCATAGTTAATTTTGCAGTTACAGGAACTGGATATTCCCGGCGCAACACACAAGGCTGGTAATGGAAATACCAAAACCGCCACTAATTTTGAAATATTAAATAGGGTTTGGTGGGTATTTTTTGGAACTCATAAGTATGAAATCAAAATGCAGCAATCACAAGACTAAGTTTCGTGCAAAAGCATAGATCTACACGGACCAGCAATCTCCAACCTTAGCAGAGTAGGGCTGGCCTTGGATTATAAGCTGACTAAAGTGCACATACACAGTGCATTACCAGTCATCATTCAGGTGGGATTCAAATTCCATTTGCCCTCTAAACCACATAGGTACAAGTAAGTGAACTTCTAGCTGATAAAGTTAACTGTCCATCTAGGACAATATATTTCAGTGGAATGCTTACTGGGACAGTGAGTTGTTTCCCAAAAAGTCTTGGCAGACCAAAACCGTCCTATATGAAAACTTGAGTAAAGAAATACATCCACTTACACGTGGTGCATGTGGTTAAACAGTAAAGAAAACTGACACCTTTCCCCTTTTCCCTCCCTAAAAAAGTTCTAACTGTTCATTGGTAAGAACTGGACACTGCAGAATGGAATTCTTAACTTCCACCACTGCAAGATGGAGACAGTTAACAAAAGGTTGGAAATAGCTCTTTTGAAACACAGGAACTAAAGGTTACCTGCTACAGTTTTACTAAAAACTGTACAAAATTGCCCCCTTTTTTCAATTAGAAACAGTACTTGTGACCAGAATTCCTATAAGACATTAGAAAATACATCAACAGAATGATAGATAAATCCATCCTTGGAAGCAATTGTTATGTGTTAACTTACAGATGCTGTGCTAGGACATGGGCCGCCAACACTGGATTAACCTTGCCTATAAGCTATGTTTCTGGGAGGAAGAGCAAGTACACGGTTCACAAATATACCAAATAACAACCAAATATACCAAATTTCAACCTGATGGATGCCAGAATACCACTTTTTGAACAAATATTGAGCAGAATAAACACGTTTATCCCCTTTGGCTCCACGTTTACCATCACTGAAATGAAATTAAAAACTGGAACAATGAAACAGCATTTTCTCTGGTTTCTGTTTTTTTCTTTTCTTTTAAACAAAGCATTTAAGACAACTTTAAAAAGCAATCTTACCTGATTAGTGTTCTTCTGCCATAGGCACAGGGACCAGAGAACCGACAAAGGATTACATAAATAAAGCTAATTCACTAGTGATTAATGTATCCAGTGAAACTACGCTGCATTGATAGCACAATACAGGCAATGTTGGATACATTGAAATCACAAAAGGAAAAGGGGACTAAAAATGGCAGGAATTGGTAGGAAACTGATGTGAAAAAAAAAAATCAAACTTAGATCCTGAAATATACACTAATCTGAAAATTAATTTCTAAGGACTGCATTTTCCAGGAGCTTTACAGTGTTAAACCTCAGTACGGTCAGATATTAAGCTAGGTTGCCAACTTTTAAAAATCCAACTTACCTCAAATTTCATATACTTTTAAAGAAAACTTTTCATACTGAAGTGGTTGATACTTACAGGTTATCTTTGGTTGAACTCCTGTTTTGCCACTCTCAAAAACTTTGTTTGTGATGACATTTCTCAAGAGAGTGGATTTCTTTCTTTTTTTTTTTTAAATATATTCACACAAGTGTAAATACACATAAACAAATTTTGATACATTAAGATCCATTTTCTAAGTCCACTTTCTTAAAATCCAATCAAAAAAAATCAACTGGTCTGTTTTGTAATCAAAATCTGACCTCCTTTAAATTCTGTAAGCCTAAATAAAAGGATCTGAAAGGGTAATGGGATGGGAACAGTATCAGATAAATTGAAGTAATGAACAGAAATGAACAGGTAGAAGAATTATAAATCTTACCTTGAGCTCTCTTCAGACTCGTCCGTGCTGTAAATGGACGCCCCCTGCAATGCTGACACCCTGACAGTCTGTCGTTATTGTTTTATAAACTCATACCAAAAACATGCAAAGGTTCACTGTGCTCACTAGCCAGCTGCTAAGGATTCAACAGCCCCTTTTAAACATATCCAATATATACAATGACTACTTCCAGTTGATTTTTAATGTTAAGAAACCCAAAACAGCCCCCCAAATAATAGATTAAAGGCAGTAAAATGCCCAACAGCTTCTGAAACAATGAAGCTTGGTTTTTGTTTGTTTTGTTTGTAATTTTAAAAAAAAAATTATTACTTTTTTGCATCTTAGTGTCCGTGACAACTTGGGGCTGGGAACTGAACAGAATTCTACTGAAGTTTCACCACTGACCAGTTTCACATTCAATTGCTGAGCTTCTCCAGATGATTTTTTTCTAGAATTTTTCCCCAGGTTTTTATCTTCAACAACTTCAGTCAAGAGCAAAACTGAATATGTGTACTTACAATAACATGTAGTCACCTGCGTTTATATTGATACAGTTGTGTGAAACATGACACCAACCCCAGTGATTGCACGTGGTAAAGCTAAATAACACGGGCATACTTCACCTTTTCTTTAATGTTGATTTGGGGGTATTTTGAAAGAAAAGTGTGTGCTCAAAAGAGGAGCTTGCTGATACTTCTCTAGGCCAAGGACCATTCCAATCTTGTTGGGGAAAAATTAATACCAACTTTAAGCTAAACATTAAAATAAGAACGTTACATGCATAGTTGCACTTTACTATCCGCAAGTATCACTTTCCAAAGCAGAAACATTCACAGATGCACTAGCATTAGTGGAAACTTCTGTAAGTGGGAACCCTGGGGTGGGACTTGATGTGCACAAACATTTCCAAGCCAGTTACCCCTTTGCATATTTTTCTGAGGGGGCATCCATAAGTATAATAAAAAACAGAAGCTCATACTTACATCCTATTCCATGTTACTTTCCAAGCTGTGAGTTTCATCTTGCATTAGTCACCATATGATCTCTATCATAATGGTGGGGGTCAATGAATAGATTAGCTTTATGGGAATTTACAGTTCTTCCATGCATCTAAAGTTTGGTAAGTCTGGTAACCACTGACCTATTTTTATCTTCCCCCACTCTTAACTTAGAACTATTAAAATAAAAGACTTAAATTTAATTCAAGTTTCAACTCTTCATAAAATCTTGGATAATGTTACAAATCTACCTACAGAAACACACTCAAGTGTATGTCTTACGCTGCAGCCCCGTTTAGCCTTAGTTATAAATATCTTGACTTAATGTATGTGTAGCAACTTAAGCTGCCTTTATTCATGTTAAAGTGAGAAGACTGCAAAATACTCAGTAGCAATCAAAGTCTTAGCATAAAGATGTCAAGGGCCACTTTAACGTGGCAGTTGTCTTTTTTTGACTTGTAAAGAACTATATGTATATTAAACCTAATATAAACATCATTTTAAGTGATAATGCAATGTACTGCTAAATTTTATAATAGTGGTTTTTTGGATTTTGAAAAAGCCTAATTTTTATCAAGTGCAAAAACAAGAATACTACCTTGTGTGTATCTCTGAATTTACTGATCTCTCTTGATATCAGGTCTCTTTTGTCTTCCTCCATTTCTATAGCATTTATATCCTCCTAAAAAACAAGGGGGACAGGAGTAAAAGCATTAAGAGCCATCTGTACAGACACAGGAGAACAAGAGAAAAGCCGCAGGTTAGAAGTTTTCAACCAGTCTTGCAAGAGATAAATAAAGTCCTTCTGCAGTACCAAACCTGACAGTCTGATGTTAATGAGTGAAAAAAAAAAAAAAAAAAATCAGATGGACAAGAGTCACAAATCTGGCAACTAGCAGTAAACATAGTCATTGTCAAAGCCTACAATGTAAACGAACCTTGGTGATGAGTGGATAAGGTATCAGTGGGGCCACTGGAAATCTGCGGAAAATCTGCGGAAAAATCCACGGAGATTTTTTTTTTTAAAAATAGATTGCACACTACTCTGAAAAACAATGTTTTGTATGTTTGTACTACAAAGCAATATTGTATTGCTGTGATCTCATTTCTTTGATTCAACAAAGTTACAGAAGAACCTCGCTAATTCTCCCTTCGCTGAACTACTTTAAAACACATAGTGATGTCTCATGTTAGTAAGACTTCACTGAATTACAAGTGTACTACAGGATATTAGTACGCTATGGTAGCATCATAAACAAGGCTAAGCTACACTTGCCAAAATAAATGTTGTATATCTTGATTTTATTTACTCGCTAATTCGCAAAATTTGGTAGATTGCACCTGCTAACTTATAATTAGTGCGAATTAGCGAGGTTCCCCCGTGCTTGAAATTGAAAACCAGATTCCACTCACTCTCAGATCCCCACACACATTTTCAACTCCCCCACATCAGTCATGCCTTCATCCAGAAGAACTAACAGCCTCTGCAGCTAACACCAGCGGATTGATAGCACAATCTTCTTCATAACAAGCTCTTCAAGGGACAACAGCCCCAAGGCTGGCAAGTTTCCACACCCTCCCTCTGCCCCCCCAATATATCTGCATCCATCTTCCCTTTCCCCCCCCACCCTCAACAGTCTTTCTCTCCACTCTCCTTTAAAGACAAGAGCAACAAGCTAGTACCGTCTCTTCACTCCCACCTCTATCCACACAGGCCAAAGATGGCAATTTCCAAGTTTCTTTTCCTCCTTCCCAATATGGGAGGTATGATGGGATGCATTTCAACCCACAAGTGCTGTGTACTTTAAAAGAACTTATTTGCCTACTTGACTAGCTCAGATTGGTAAAATTCTACACAACACAGAGTTAGAATATCACTCTGTCCCAGGGACATAGTCAGCATCGAGCTCTTCAACGACTGCAATGGTCCCTTACAATGGTTAACTGCCTGGCATTATTCATGGCCATATATATATTTACCCACAGGACAATAGACATTGTAACAGTGCTCATAACAAAAAAATACAGCTGATAGCATTAAACAATGACTCATTACTCATTTGCAAATTCTCATCCAAAAAAACATCTTCTCCCAAAGGGAGGGAGAGGAAAGAAAAACAAATTCTCAGCTCAGCACTTTTATACCTCAGGTTGGCCATGACTAACAATGTTGTGGGAAGATATACTTGCTCCCTGTGGGAGATGTTACTTCTTGCACCATGCTTAAACTCCATAAGCATTATTGCTTTATTGCCTTGGAATAGGTACTTTGCAGAAGACTGAAATGTGTAAAAATCTTGGTTAAACCATTTTCCAATTTCTTTCACATTAGGTGCCGAATGGTAGGTGTGAAAGCCCATTTTCCCATGGTTAGAAACTTTGCTGGAAAAGCTAAGTCTGAGTTTGCTTATTCTTGTTCCCCCTTCTCCAGTTTGTTTTAATCCATAAAAAGGTCATTGACAGAGGCAGGTCTAAACCAGAACATTCATTCCTGCTTAACATGGTTTTTTTTGCATTGCACAAGATATGAAAGCCAGCTGATCAAATGCAGCCAAATTGAGATGTGTAATTTTGTAAGGCAGGAAGACTATAATGTGCCTTTCATCCCTGAAGGATCCCTTCAAGGTTTGTAAGGTATACACATATACAACTAATGAAGTGCTTCCACACCTGGGTAGACAGTTGCAACCAGCTGGATCAAGGCACACTACAAGAATGCATACTATATAAGCAGAGAGAAGAATTTTGTCAAAAACTACCAAATTCCTGGCATCTTTCATTGGAAATGGACGGTATGCAGAAACTCTTTACAGTTGTTTTTTAAGTTCTCATCTGAACGTCTACATGCACATACAGATTAAACTGCACTAAATTCAGTATTTCCACCTTCAGAGGGATGAAAGGTTGGTTCAGTCCTGCCCAGATTCAAACCTGTTGTTCCAAGAAGTCTAGGTGCTTAGATGCCTAAACCATCCTGAGTGGATGGTGTCTATAACTGACTAGCTTTCAGCTCAAAAAAAAAAACAAAACCAAAAAACTGCTGCTGACATCAATGGTTGTTGATGTGTTTTCTCATCAGAAGTTTAGGTTTAAAGTATTTGCACAAGGTTTGGCCATTATATAAAGGTGAGTTGAAGAAAAAAAATCTGTTTTGTCCAAAATCAAAACACATACGTCCTCCTTCTTTTCCTTTTTCTTCTTCCTGGGGTGAGAGTCAGATTCCTGGGAGGGGGCATTGAGCTCGCTGGAATATTCTCGTATTAAGACTTCAATGGCCCCTTTAATTATCTGATCTCTTCTCTTTGTTTCCTCATCCAGTGCTTCATCATCGTCATTTGTCGTCTCTGGTCTGGAGTTCTAAGGAAAAACGGCAAAGTAACAGGAATCAAGAAACTAAGAATAGAAGTAGTTTTATCAGAAGTTCACCTTTGATCATCAACATTCATGCCCCTACAGTATTTACTATAAAAAACCAAAATCCCAAACCAAAAAAAGACAAACAACCCCAAACAAACCACCACACGAAAATGAAACCACCTACAAGTAGTTATCAATTGCATAATTTCAGTCAGATCTTTTCACACTGGCAATACCATATTTACCACACAGTGTTACATGTGGAATGGCTGCAGAGAGCAAGTGTAGGATTGCATAATAAAACAGAACAGAAAAATGGTGATTAAAGCAATAGACAGGAAAAGAGTGAGTGCACTCACACTCCCAGAAAGGCAATCACTATAGTTGCAGCTCTTGATCAAAAGTTTTGCCCTGTATATTCCAGAACTTCACGTCATTTCAACAGCAGTTCCTCAAAGCCTTCTACTTAAGTGCCATGCAATATAAATGCCTACCTACAACTTTCAAGCTACAACCTATAACAGAACTATATTAAAGAAACATCATTGGGGAAAACATTCCTTGCACAGCAAACTCTTTCTTTAAATTATTGTTGATCAAGTACTTGGCAGTTCCTCATCTTTTTTGCCCCTTTCAACCTTGTAGGGAGGAAAAGGAACACAAAGAAGTGCCTTTCACTAAACGTTACATGAAACGGTAGAACGATGATCTGCACACTGAGCAAGGTAGCCCACCTCTTGATCCCCTGAATCTTTTAGAAAAATGGAATCTCACCTGAGAATCCAGCTGCGTATCCAGTCAAGCGATAGGTGGTGGGTGGAGTGAGGGGGAGGGAAGGGTCTGATGGAACAGCAGCTAAGAATGAGGGGGAAGGGAGGATTCAGTTGGAGCTGAAGAAGCTGCAAGGCCAAGGAGGAACAGGCTGAAAAGAGCTAGAAGGCAGTGACAGGGAGTGGAATTGAAGAGGTCCAGGGAGAAGAAGTGATCAGGGAGAGGAGCTAATTAGATAAAGGTTTGCTTGGTGTGTGTCTACATGAAATTGTATTGTAGTGTACATGTTTGATTTCTTAATTAAAAATACTAAAGAAAAAAGTTGCAACTTTTGGATCCAAGTGGTACCAGCACAGCAATGATGGTATGAAGCAGGTATTGCAAGCAATTCAATTACAATACACTTCAGTACTCCTCAGTAATTCACAGACTTTCTTTGCACCACCGCAAAAAAAGAAGTGCAAAAAACCGAACAAACCCAACAAAACCTAACAAAAAACAGGGAGCTAATCTCATTCTACAGTTCAACAGAATGGGTTCCTACCATTGTCTTCAGCAAAGCCATAAACAGTACCCTCCACTTCATTACAATCAATCCCCCAGAACTGATTGTAACCCACAGGGGGGCTCACAGAAAACAAAATTCAAAAGAGATGTACAAGAACTCCACAGATATTTTAAGCTTGTGTACAACATCAGCTGTGAAGCACAGTATCCCAGGTGATGCCAACATGAAACAAGGAAGTATGGACTGAAAGGGGCAATCAAATCAGACCCAGGCTAACAGCTAGTACAGTACTCCATTCAAAGCCCATGAAGTTCGCGCTCTGCTTTTCTAAGCCACTGCATTCAATCCCACACACTGGGTATGCAGTCAAAGATACATCAAGTACCTCAAGTCATCATTATGCCTCTAGTTCTGGTAAAGTAACATGAAATAAAAGTACTTGTGTTTTCACTATATTCTACACACATTTAAGAAATATTCCAAACTGTAATTTTAAAAATTTACCTGCTATTGTGCAATTAGTATTTTTTTAAGTTTTCCAAACAAGAGCCTCTTCTCACTTTCATTTTACAGAAATTGTTTTAAGAGCTATCTTAAGGCACATGCAAAATTTTAAAACTGTTATAGACCAAACTCAACAACTTGATTGTGGTGTGAAATGTATTATTTTAGCAAAGAAACAGACATAATTAATTTTAATGCAAATTTGTCAATTAACTATCTTTGTACCTCGCAAGAATTCAAAATACCAAAGATCTGTAATTATTCCCTAAGAGATCCTTAGTTCTAGAAAGGAATGGTACAAAAGCAATTTGTCCATCTACTAAATGTCTGAAACATGCTCTCTGATAACTGCATCTTCAACTGAATGATCTACTTCTTTTCCTTTTCGATGATTTGTTCTAGAAGATCATCAGTGAAGGGGAAAAGAAATTGCAATTCTCTTCAGACATCCAATTTACAGACTGACACAGTAACAACCACTTCTAGAGTTTACACACTTTCAAGAGTTTCTAAACAAAAATGAAGCAATGGAATCATAAGGTACAGCACTTTAGAATGAACTTCAGAATTAATTCTAGAGATGCAGTTGTAGCTTACAGATAAGTCTGAATACTATGGAATTAAGAGCTTACACTTCTCTGCCTTTCAACATATCTTCAGACTCATTAATGTGATTCTGGCAAAATCCCAAAATGCATTAAGGGCAGAGACAAGAGCAGAAGTTAAGAAACATGCTTGAAATCTGATCCAGTGAGTATGTTACATTGACACCCCACCAAAAGAACGCAAATCACACATTTATATACATACCCCATTAGATGCCTTTTTCTTTGCTTTCCATTCATCTAGCTGAGCCTTTGTCTTTGCATCAACTTTGACCAGCAGCTTCTTCTCTCCAATCTGGAGGTCATGGAGTAGTCTCAATGCTCGCAGTGTGGAATCTGGTTCTTTGTACTCACAAAATCCAAAGGCTGAAATGGATGATTAAAATAAAAAGTAAAAGCGTTAAAGCTCTTCAGGTAATTTACTCTGTGTAAAAAAAGTGTTTTGAAATAATAAACTTGGAACATAAGCACTCCCTTTTTAAAAGCCAGGAGTACACATCATAAAAACTCAGAAAGTTCACTTACTGCATTAATCTTTGATGTAACTAATGGTGCAGTAAATAAGGTGAAAGTAATACACACATTGTAGATGCCTTGTCCCTGGAAACTTCCAAGGTCAGGCTGGATGGGGCTCTGAGCAATCTGATGTAGTTGAAGATCTTCTTGCTCATTGAAGGGGAGTTGGACTAGATGAAATCTGAAAGGTCCCTTCCAACTCAAACTATTCTATGATTGTGTTTATACATCAAAGACAATTGTCCTTTGACACAGAAATGCATTTTACATGATGTACATAAGGCACTTTAGGTGGATTTGCAACTGCCTGAAGACCAAGGGCATTAATCAACAGCTCACTGCTAACCTAGAGGGACAAGTATTTCAAACTAGGTTTTTCACAACAGTTACAGAAATTTTTAAATCAGAAAAGCATTTTATGAGAGCAAAATAAACTAAGTTTGATATATTAAAAAAAAGCTGAAGGAACTGAACTACACTCTTAAAAGGAAAAAAAAAACCCTAGGAAGATATTAAAACACTAACAGCAAAAAACAGTAACCATAATTATTTCCCATATCCACTGGAGAAAGGCCACAAGAAAAAAAAAATCAGTTCAATTGACAAGAGGGAAGGTTAGTTTTACATCAGGAAAACCTCCTTAAGAGAGAAGGACAATACACATTATTGGAAGTGACTACTAACAGTGCTGCAACAGTAGGCTCCAAAGCCAAAAGTGGCAAGCCTTCCTCAGGGATGGTTTACAACCTCCTCATTTAGTCTCAGAACAGAAAGGTGAGCAAAATTAGGCTCTCAACATTTTCCCATTTAATCTTTCTCAAATTGATTTTTTTCATTCTCTCCCAATTCCAGAAAATACTAGTTCACTAACAGAAAGTATTTAGCAGTTATCTATCATATACAGTATCTTAAAATGTAAAATTATTAAGAACAGTAATGTGTCAAGATATTTAAAATACCACTAGGTAATAAAAACAAGAGTCTGTCTGTCTAAAGATTTTGAAAAGTACGAACACTTACCTTGAAGTTTTCCAGATGCCCCTTGCACTCTCTTCCAACTCAAAACCAAGCCACATTTCTGCATTAAAGATAAATATTATTAAATATTATTTTATATTCAAAACATTACAAAAGCTTTTTGCAAAATATGGCAAAATTAAAAAGGGTAAACACTACCAAAAATAAAAAAGGTCTATATTCAAAGACATCTACAGTATAAAAAATCTGTACTCTTCGCTTACTGACTTTCAACTCGAGCATAGAGGATTGCTACTCCAGTGACTGGGAATAGCTCTGCTTTTAGTACATATACAACACACTGCTTGAGGGTCATTACTTCAGTCATCAGCCTAACAAGCAGTCCACTGTACTTACTGCTAGAAGCTGCCGTATGAGCATGTCAGAGGCCTTCTCAGAAATGTTGCCTACAAAAACGGTGGTAGTGGGACCACAGTTTTCATCATTTTCTTTGTTCTTTAAGCCAGGATGGTCTTTTCTGACTCCCAAATGCTTTCCAACCATGGACACTGTGGTAGGAACTAATACCTAAAAAGAGGAGAAAAGGTTGTAAAATAAAGCATGGTATTGCTTTGTTTCTTTATTTAAATCCGTAAGACAAAAGACTTGGGCACGTACATTTATTTCAAAATTAAATTTTCATATGAACCTTAGTTAGGCTTACACAGTAAGACACCAATAAGCAGTTCTGACCTTAAAACTTTAAACAACACAAAAAAAGATTGCCATTTTCTGGCAAAGACAGAAAACAAAAGGTGTACCTGAAAATGGCTACTGGAAGGTCTCAAGATGAGCATACAGTAATGTTAGGTATTATTTCTTATACAAATAACTAATTTGCAACATTTGAGTCACTGGGAAGTTGAATTACCTTACCTAACTGTGTAAAAAGCAAGCTACAAATATGAAAGTAGTTCTGACTCAAAGGCTTCAATGGACATGGTACAGGTCTTCAAGCTTTCACACAGTGAATAAACACTACTGCTTTATTTAATCAATACTCTACCCAAAGCCTCTTTGGGTTAAGAAGCAAACATCTGTAAAATAACTGTACAGACAGGCATGTCATCTGCTCCGTTTTGCTGCACGTCTCTCCTTTCCCCTAGGATTTAACGGTACATATGCACTGAGTCTCTCTTCTCAAAATATCCTTCTAGAAGTGTCACTTAATAAAAATTACTCTATTCAAAAAACTAAATAATTCATTTGTTCCAGTATCCTTGTCTTATATAGACTGGTTACCGTGAATATATCCTCCAGTAGGAGATAATACAAGCTATCAAAAAACACCCCAAAACAATCTGTATTTTGGGGAGATTTCACTTCTGCAAAACTGCAGAAATGGTAATGTACCTTGAAGTCAAGAAGTAACCTTCATATTTTAAAGAGTGCTTTTTTCCGCCCCAAAATCATAAACCTCCCAACTAGAAATTACTAAGACACCCAGAGACCTTTCATTATGCTCTTCCATAGATGAGTATAACATGCAATTATTCCTTCCCTGCAACAAGGAGAAAGCAAGCTTACGTGTAAGCTTGTCAAAGCACATACTTTTGGGCAACTCAGCAGTGCTGCATGATGGCCTTATAAACCTGGATGAGGTGATACCCCCAGGGGACTACGTTAGGGCAACAAACTCAAGGGCAAGAGACCTGGAATGTCACTGATTTAGCTGTACTGCACGCACACACATGATCCAAAGGCGAAGCCTCAATGAATGTATTTGAGAGAAGTACACCTTCTTGCAAGAACAACAATCGCTTCACCTTTGCAGTTAGGAGCTTCAGACATTACTTTAAACTTTGTCTAGGTCAGAAATTAGCATAATTTGCATTATAGTTGCATTTAAAATGAAGCCTTTTCTTTCATAGTAGTATTCTGATGAAACAGAGCAAAACAAAAATACTGTTGACATCTACTAAGTTTTATTGTCCATTTGATTTTGCTATAATCTCATCCCCACTGTAATACTTACAGTTGGAGCAGGAGCCATAATACCCATTGGTACAGGAATCATAGGGGTCCCTGAGAAAGACAAGACATTAATTTTAGTCTGCCCTGTTGAGATAACTAATGAATACAAATTAACTGATTGCAGATATAATCTCAAACTAGAGAGCAATTTTGGTCAAATGAGAATTTCACAGTACTGACCACCAGTAATTCCTTAAGCATTCTAACAAGTCTAGGTACACTAACATACCACGGGCATCCAGGTTGCTTTCTCATAATACCATTTCAACTTTGTCACAAACAAATCTATTTTCAGAGTACGTTCAAACTGCAATATTGTTCTAGAAGGTATCGGTGTGATGAACCCGGCAGGGAATTCCATAAATAGAGAGCAAAAGCAGTTGATATCCTACAGATGATAATTCCATTCCTGACTTACACAATTCACACAGCACAGTCAATTCTACATACGGCTTAAGGATGAGGTCCTCTAGAGAATGGCATCAAGCTTCATGCTACTATTTATGGAATAGCTTAATTAAGGCAGTATAAAAAACCTCAATTGAGAAGCTCCCTACCTGCTGAATACTTGACTGGCAGTCTCTAACACTTAATTTAAAACAGTATATAATCAGATGAAACCATGTGATACCCCTCTTTCACAGCACCAAGTTCAATGGCAGCTCTAAGTACTATTATGTGAGGCAATACTTGATTGTAAGAAAGGCTGTTCATCTTTCCATGCCAGCTGCCAGAGGAGCTTAAATATATTAAGTGAATGGATTTCATCAAAACTATTTTTTGGCCAGTAAAGACACTGAGACTCAATAACAATGAAGTCAATCTCATGTCCTTCACAGAAAATAGCCTGTAGAGATCCTATCTTTTTTTTTTTTTATTATTCTATAAAAAGCTTTCATCTTTTTTCCCCCCTCTCAGTGCTTCCCTTTTGATCCTTCCCTTCTCCATTTTTTCATACCTAACTAAACTTCTGCAACCTACTGTTCCTGGACTTGTTCCCTCACTTTCTCTCATGTGTAGTCCTGAAACAGCACTTCTCCTCAGACAGGAGAAATCGCCTCCCTCTTCAGCTTTCTCATCCACTCCTGTTTTGTTTTATTTATGTTATTTTTTTAATTTATTGTCTCTAGCACTCAATCCTCTTCCTCAGTCCCTTCATATAAAAGTCATACTACCTCTTATCCCTCCAAGCCACTCAGAGAATCAAAAGTGTATTGCTCTTTCATGCTCTCAGTTTTAATGCACCACGGCATCTCACAGACGGTAACAACTACTCCCAGACAAGACTGATTGTGCAGCCCTATAACTATTACAACTATGATTATCACAATGATTTTAAAGTTACATCTCAGTAAAGATACTTGTGTTACGACTGACAATTCTATGAAACTATCAGCCCAATGCTCAGCACAAGCCAAAAAATCCACTGAAATATTGGGCATCATCACCAAACATACTGACCATAGGCATAATTTAACTGCTACACAAAAGCTTGGTGCACCTACACCTTTGACAACAGTCTACAGACCTGGTCTGTGCAACACAAGAACACCACCCAGCCTTAGGCTGAGAAGAGCAACTACATGAATTAACTGGTAAAGCAGCTGCTTTACTATGAAACACTGTACACTCTGGGACTCTTCAAGTGTGGAGGTTTGGAAGCAAGACATGGAACGTGGCTAAGGTGTAGAAAAGCACAAACCACAATTCACCTAACTCCCACATCAGAACTGGGGCAGGAGAGGGACACTAAGTAGGTAATGAGTTTAAAGACAAAAATAATAGAGTAGCACTTTACACAGCGGTTAAGGAACTTCTCAAATTTGGTGTAAGAGGTGATAGTGGAAATGGACAGTATCAGCAAGGTCAAAAAACACCAAAGTGTTCGTGAATGACAGGCCTAGAAAAAGATAAAGGTCACATGAAAGATCATATTCTAAGATCCTTCATGCTACAGTTGTATGAGGGAACAGACTGAGAAAGCAGATAGGTGTACAAACCCATCCAAAATACCATTTTGTAGTCCCACTGCCCAGACAATGCATCAGTCTATATGGACTGCAGGTCTGACCCACTACAGCATTTCTGACATACAAACTGGAATTTTTTACATCTTAATGGTATCCAATAGTCTTCAGAGATGACAAGAGTTGTCAGGATCTGTTTCTTATCAAATCTTCCACACTGAGATGTGGAAATGCTAGAACTTCTTGTTTTTAACAACAATATTTTTAAGCAAAACAAAATACCTTCCCTAACTTCATTCTTATAATAGTAAACTACTGCAGCTGAAACTTTTCAAAAAATTATAGGCTAAACATGAAATTTTGACCAAACAGCTAGTGAAAAATAATACTATAAGCCACTAAAACTGTGATCATATGTATGGAATAAGTTCAGAGTAGACTTTCATAAAATCTCTGTAGCATTTTCAACTCTACTGATGCACTTACACTAAGAACCGAGATCCATATCCTCTATATGTCAAAATATGTTGTCTGCACAGGTAATCAAATCATGTTTCTAGTGTGCAGAGAAAAATTTTATTCTCACCTGATACCAGGTTTCTCCACTCTTCAGATTCCTAATCCTAACACAAGACTATTTATATAAAAAGTCAAACACAGCAAGAGAACAAAAAGATCTATGTCACACATCTTAAGCAGAAAATTGTTCAGAGAAGAAAATTTATCAGGCATTTAAAAATATTTGTCAGAAAGTTATTTATTAAAGTATCTGGTGTTTTACACTAGTATATATAAACTGGAGCTAGTAAAGATAAGAGGTATGGTTGTAAAATTTAACCTGAAATTTCTGATGGCAGGATGCTATCTGAACAAGAACTCTGCCTTAGCAGAAAATAGATAACAGCTCATAGATCTGATGAAAAAAGTTTAGAAAAATAAATGCAAGTAAAGATTAGCTTGATAAATGGATGTGCAGAATCTTTTCGTAGTTCAGCCATTTGGTTTTTGAATGCCTTTATTGTCTACAAAACACTTGTGTACAACACAACTTAAGACCATACAGACAGAAGATATTTTCTGCAGCCCTTGTGACAAATTTTAAAGAGGTAAATCTGATGCATTCCTTTCTCCCACTCGCTCTGTGGTCTTCTGCCTCCAGTCACTGTCATCCATATAGGCCATGTACAGAAAAAAAGTGGTTCCAGACCAAGAAATTACAGTCTCAATGCAAAAAACAGAGGCTGATCTTACAGATCTTACAGAACAAAGACAAAAAGATGGGAATAATTTTGTGAAGACTAGAAGCAATGAAGAACATAACAGCAAGTTTGCAAGATGTGTGGAGGAAAGTACGTAAGAAGCAGAATAAAAGAAAGTGAGACATAAAAAAAGTAAAGAAAAACAATACAACAAGTCGGACCTTCTCTGAAAGTTAATCCTGTATTTTCACATTACATGTACTCAGCGTACCCAAGAGCATCCAAAGGCTATTACCATGGCTTAAGTGAAAGGAACTGAAAATCACAGTCTACTGCCAAAACAGTGGCTCTTAGAACACCTAACACTAACCAAAATCATCACTTAGCTTCAGTCTTGGATAAAGGTCCAAGACAAAGTCCAGTACTGTTTCTAATGGTCTCATTTCTGGTCAAAAGTAAACAGCTTTTGGTAGACCAAAAGGAGCTCGCTCACATGACATGATAAGAAACTCAACTGTAACACACACAAATCAGAGTTTTGAAATACATTAAGAGCCAGTAACTTTTTAAACAATTCAGAGTAATAAAAGGAAATTTATTTCTACAACACTTCCATACACTAATATAACTTACCAGGAGGTACAGGTGGAGGAAAGCCAGGAAACTGTGGAGGTGGGATCCCAGGGGGAAGTGTCGGGATTCCCATAGGAGGGCGATTCAAATGAGGTGGAAAAGACATTCTTGCAGTCACAATCTGCCAAAAAAGACAGAAAAGAAAACTTGTACCAGTCAGTTCCCAAACATGAATTACAAAAGCAGGGCATATGATAAGTGTCCATAACTATTTTAAATCTTTAAGACATTCAACTTTAAATTAAAACTATATTTAACTTATTTTCCCCCAACTATTCATTAAGCTACAAATGTAGTAGACAGCACTTCTAGAGAAGTGTTTCAGAATGAAGAGAAAAACAAAACTGTATCTGATTCCTCATACCAATAAAGAGCATTTAACAGTTTGTACAGTTTCTTTAAAATAAAGTTAACTTTGCAGTATTTGAAAGTAAAATTAATCTTGTAATATATTTTCAATAAAGGAAGTAGTGCTATTGTACAAGAAATGATCGCAGACAATACAACTGAAGTACAAGATGAGAGAGAGAACTGAGACATCCCAATGCTCAGCATTAATGGGAATTGTATTTATGATGACATTGAGGAGATTCCCCAAATTCTAGCACAGAGAGAGTTAAAAGCTTGGAAGAGAGTTCTGTGATCTATTTTTAACTTCCCAGTCCACAAATCTTCTAGAGCACAACTTGGACATTAGCCCATGAGCTAAGAGTCAACATGCTACCATGGAAAGTAAAGATCATTTCAACATCATTTGCTATTCAGACAGTTATTATTATGTTACTGACCCTGAAACAGACACCACCCAATAGCAAAAACCTCAAGATCACCCTTAATGCAACTAAGGAAGCATGCATTCTTGCTTCCAATATTATTTTGGCAACCTTACACAGTCAAGTCTTCAAGAAAGATTGGCCCTCAGTCGTAAAACATCCAAACTCGGTTGCTGTTAATGCTGCCGAGCACACGCGTACATCACACTGCAGTGAGGAAGCACTAGAGGAACTGCAAACACACTGGATCACGTGGAGAGGAATCACAAAGACACATTATCACAAGAACCCAGTTAGCTGTCCGCACAAATATTTGCATTTCTCACTGGCCTGTACAGACTACCTTACAACCTACAGTCCTGTATCTTCACCACAAATGCTTTCCAACAAGGCAACCATGAGTCAAAAACTAAGCAGGCTGTCTTGAGAAAGAGAGTTACAGTAAGCAAAATTCTGATACGTACAACAGATCTGTATCACTGTGTTCATGCTTTCCTCAAGGCATGGACACAACAGCAGCACTGAACACACAAGGAACTGGAAACAAGTTTTGCAGAAGACAGATGTGCCTTCCATACATGTACAAGAGTAAGCCACTAATGACAGTCTTAAATACTAGAAGTAAAAGCTAGTATCAGTACTCTACCATAATAATAGGTACTTTGAAAGAGCTAAAAAATTACAAGAGAATTATGTAGGAAAACTTTATTCCCCCAGACTCTGGAAACAACTATGAGAGATAAATGTATATAGTGGACTGGAAAAGATGAAAAAGAAACCCAAATGTATTTGATAACACCTTTGAACATCAGAACTTATTTATTCTGGTCTAAGAACATATGTATAATCCTATCATATAATTAATTCAAAACCACACTTACAACTACATCCATTACATGAGGTGTGTGATGATGGCATTCATGAATTGGCCTCAAAGGGCTTTTATCAACACCTCATCAGGCAAAACAATGAACACTCCTGTGACAAAAGATCTAAGATGGTAGAAGAAAGAAGAGAGTGAATGCAAGCATTCTTCCAACAGTTCAATAAAGATTTTATGTAATATAATAAACATAAAACCTCCCCTCTCTCTTAGATTCCATGTGCCTAAGAGCATATTTCCTTTCTGTCATTCTTGAATTTTTAGAACTGCATAGGCAAAGAAAGGCAGCAAAGATGTATGCCATTTTATTGTTATAAAAACTATTTATTGTCTCTTCAGACTATCTGCACATCAGCTGACAATCATCTAGAATCTGAAACTCGGATGGTATGGAAAGGAATAGAACTCCCTTATCTGCCTTGGTATCACTATTTGAAACTTTCACACACACACACAAAAATAGCCAACAGAAAAGGCACAAAATTAAGATATTTAAGGCTCTCAGTCCTTATTTATATTGCAAGCTGACAGACAGACAGGCAAGATTCAAAGGTGTTTTAGGGCAGATGGTACAGCAATAAGCTACTGGGTCTGAGGTGGTTCTAAATAGGCTACACCAGTGTTACACCATCAAAGGTACACAAGATGTTAAGGAGTGGTCTGTAAAACAAAGAACAATTGGGGAAGTAATTTTCCAGGCTGCCTGTAGGTGCAGTCCCTTCTCTCACTCTGATAAGCACTTTATCTGAGCCACCATTTTGGAGAAGCAAATGAAAAAAAGCCTAGGGACTAAGAGGTGAAACAATTCGTTGAATTAAAAGATGCTGAAACATATTGGATTTTTCAGTGTAACAGTGGATGTTACATATGCACACAAGAGAAATTGGTTGGTTTTTTTTAATTTAAATTTAAAAAGCAAAGATTTAGCAACCAACAAAGCTATTATTTACTGCATAAAAGGGACAAGGTAATAAGAAGAGAACAAATTTAGTCTTTCAATCTCCTAGTTAGATGATGTGAAACACAATTATCCATAGGGCTTCAACAATCCATTTCACTTAAAACACTGTTCTTTCCCCTCTGCCCCCTATATTTGTACACTTATTTTAAATATGTAGAAAGCTGCCCTGCTACTAACTTAATTCTTGCATGGACCAATCCTTGCACCTCTACTTCTGTGACACTGAAGATCAACACCAGAATTAAAGAAAGCCTTGGTCTCTTTCTCCCTACAATATATAACTACTACTGTGAAACCAGCAGAGAGAACAGTTTAATTCTATTTCCATTATGAAAGCTCTGAGGATCAACAGATACTAAGGTCAAAACTGTTCACTGGAGAAGTGAGAGATCTGGATGAGAGAGGAAGATGCACCCAAGATGCTACAATGAAGGGAACCACATAGCACATCCTTTTCTGTCAGGAGCTACAGAACACACTAGAAATGTAGATACTCTTACAACAGTCAGAGGGGCCTCTGACATCCAACTTCTAAACAAGTAGAAACCAAAGGTTAGGCATGAAAAGTTAGAAGATGCTAAGCTGGATCAAGGTAGAATACACTTGTAAACATCTTGGGAACAGTATCTTGAACTTCTCTGCAGATTGTCCTACTACTCTGGCAGTACAATTCACTGATCAGCGTCTGTCTCAGTATTCTATATGGTGAACTTCAGATTTCCCCAATTTATTCAAATGTGTAAGTAGGGAACTAAATAGTCCTGACATATTTTTAAAACTTCTGTTGCTTGTGGAAGTATTATCTCAAGTGAAACTGAATGTAAGCAGCATTCTTGACAGCTGCATTTTAACTAGCAGCTCTTTAAGCAAGAGTGTAATTTGAGTGAATATTACAGGGGTCACAAAAATACCAGAGAAAGAAAAGCAGTGATCAACTGGCCTGATGTCAGTGAAAATACTGAAACAATGAAATCTTTACTCCCCAAAATGAGGGATTTGTGTCAGGTCTCTGCATGTAGTCAATTTAGACTATGTCTGTGCAAGCAAGCAGAGCAATGCAACAGGAGCAAGTCTGTTAATCAAAACTAATGGAGTTGAGACCCTAATGTCGACACTACATGTTTTGGGGTGGTTCACCCATTTTCATGTAAGGGTGCATTTTGTAATATATTTTCCTCCAACAGGAATCTAGCTCATCCACTGAACTAGTGCAAACTAACGTGAAATAAAAGTTTCCCAAGTGATGATGATGACTGTGAGACTTCTTCAAGACCACACCCTTGATCCGAGTTAACACAGTAAAGTAGGTGCACACATGTTATTAAGCCTTGGGCCATTTTTGTAAGCTTACTCTACACTGACCTAGCTCAGAAACAGCCGAAGCTACTAACTAAAGCAAGTGCCACATAAATACAGCTACAATATTCCAGGTTCAACTTTGCCCCAGAAGGAGTTCAGTTGCTTTCACACTGCTCTTCTGAGTTAATAAGTCCTGGTGGAACCAAGCACCATGCAGAGTCAGCTGCACCAATCTTCTGAAACCTGAAGAGAGTACAGGGCTATCCATATGGTTCTAAGGTTTGGTAAAATCCACTGGGACTTGTTAATTCTGTCTTGGTGCAATCCCTGTTGGGACAGAGCTCTGTCCACTAGGAGCACACTGGCTCTGACACACAGCAAAGCAAGCGTGCAGGGCTGCCCTGAGTGCTGGACTCAACTGTCTGAGACTACACAGAACTCACAATTACTATGAAACAGGGGTCAACATCATTCAGACATTGCTGCCCTGTTCTTCTTCATTATCTCTGACTCCCAAAAGTTCCAATAAAAGGGGACTGAGATTGTACTGGTCTGGCTGCACTGTTAATGTAGTAATTTCTTCTTAAACCATAATATTCTTTAAGTCTTCTGTTTTATTGACTGACTTTACTTCTTAAATAAAGGAGTGAAGAGACATGTCATAAACAGAATGTTAAGTTTAATAAAAATCACTGCTAACTAATGTATTTTAAACTGACAACTTTATCTCAGGGCAGCATAATTCTACCAGCGTCACAGGGTTAATATTCTAAGGATATTCTTCCTTAAAAACTTGCAAAACATATTCACCACTTTCAAAACAGTTAAGTTCCCCATGAAATACACAGTTACAATACTTACTGCTGTTATACTAAACAAAGTTAAAATTAACTGTAAAAACCCTCAAGTCTTAATGCATAAACAAACTTCATATGTTATAAGAATACATAACGAAGTATAAAAGCATTGACAGTATGGCTGATACAGTTTGATTTCACTTTATCCGATTTTACTTCAATATTTTCACAAAATGTCTGTGCAGGGTGGCCCCACAAATAAGGGAGTAGTAAGCGCAAAACTCACTTGAAATGTTGTTGTTTTGTTTTTTTTTTTTAAATGAACTACAGTCCAGCTTTGATTAAGCTATTAACATTTGGATTATTCCAAGAGTGCCTGCTAAAATCCACATCTATGGTAACTGTGTAACACTATGTTATTTAGTAACACACTAAAGAGCCGTTACACCAAGACATTTGATTGGTATGTCCATATTACTACGTTTCATTGAAATATCCCTACAGAAAGACTTTCACACATAAAAATGTTTTTAATGATTTTTAAGAATTAGAGTAATTGCTATTAAGAATTGTACAATGTTTTCACATTTGATTCTAATGTCAATACCCAGAGAGCAACAGAGAGTGAATAATCACTTCCTCTAATGTATGACAAAGTATTTTACCCATTTTGTGTCATGAAAGGTGCAGCTGAGCAACAAAAGCATTTTCAGAAGCAACTGGCAAAAACATATGCCATAAACCAATCTTTTACAGTCGGTACTATCAAATAAACTTTTGCATCAGTCTCTATGTGA
Source organism: Chiroxiphia lanceolata (assembly GCF_009829145.1). Taxonomy (NCBI): domain Eukaryota; kingdom Metazoa; phylum Chordata; class Aves; order Passeriformes; family Pipridae; genus Chiroxiphia; species Chiroxiphia lanceolata. The sequence goes on from NC_045642.1 coordinate 28,404,808, forward strand.
TATGCAGATATTTAAGCCACTTAAAAATAGTCTCCTAGTTTGTCAGTCAATGTTTATATTACTGCTTGTCACCAAAAAAAAAGCTCCCTAAAAGAAAAATCATCTATTTCAAGCCAACTGGTTTTCTCAGTGAAAATGACCGCTTTCTCAGACCCTACAGTCTTCTCCAAAATTGCCTGCAAGCTAAGTAAGGATTAAATGTTAAACACAACAGACACAGGGAGAGATAAAACATATTATGGATTTCCTCAGTATACATATATTTCTGAAAAAAAACCCAAACCCTCGTATTTGCTCAAGCTCATTTTTCAGAGGTGATCTAGAAAGTATTCAGGAACTGCCACGGGATAGTAGCATCCCAAACTGTTATTATGAAGCAACACAAGAAGCAACATGTTTATCCAAACCAAAGGCTCAGTCCAAACGCCCTTTACCTAGGATCCATTACGTATGTCATCAGTACTTTAAGATATTTGATTTAGGTCCTAGTTCTGTGTCTCTGCACCCATACAAAGCCTCATTCAGTCAAATAAATGACTCTCCATTCTAACTTGGCTATTAACTCTTCCCAAAACATAAACCTGGCTGTGGCATTATGTTTATGTGAATGGGCACTCAGAGGCAGAGAAGCAAAGAAATGGGAAGCACTCTGTACAATGCCACTCCTTTACTGGGAAAGTAAGAAACAGTCCTGTTCTTCCTTCTAATTTGCTGTGGACCACCTCCATAAATGCTAATGCAATACCTGAAGCAATGATTTTCTGCCACACAAAAAAAAAATAGTAAAAATCCGTGGGCTTGCATTTTAATTGGAATGGAAGGAGAACTATCCAACTTTGAAATTTCGCTTCCAGTAAGCCCGTTTAAGAACTACTATTGGAAAAAAAAAAAAGTTAGCTGTGTTCAGGACGTTCCTCAGGTTTAAACAAAACCCTACTTTCCTTCAGGTAGACAAAGGTCTTCTTCTACAGTGGAAAAACACATAATGAGAAAAACATGCAGTGCGCACATACAAATGTTACTGACATGGATGAATCACTCTTGATTCCTTTATGCACGAGCTGCTAACACGTGTTTTAAGAACACCCCCCGCGTCCACACTAAGGACAATAACTTCTCTGTCGCGATACCGTCGAAAACCGTTCCATCGCGTGAGCCGTTTCCCCACCGCGGAAAAGTAAAAATCCCACTCACAGCCGAAGGCGGCCCGGCCGGAGTAGGGAACGGCGAGGGGCGCCGGCAAAGCTCAGCGCAGGGCCTGATCCCGGGCCTGCGATGGGCTCCCCCCAACGGCCCCCGCGGGGCCGCTCCCGCCCCGCCCGCCGTGGCCGGCTCCGGGCCGGCGGAAGGAACTCCCACGCGTCCCAGCGGCAGAGGAAGGAACGGGCCCCGCAGGCACCGCCCCGAGGCCGCTCGCCCGTTCCACGCCCCGACCAGGCCCGAGCCGCCTCCCCAGCGAGCGCCCGCCGCGGCCGAGCGGCCCCGGCCGCGCCTCCGCCCAGCGGGCGGCCGAGGCGCCACCGCCGCGTGCCCTCCGGCCCTCCCTCATGCCCCTGCATCCCGCCGCCTCTTACCCCTCGCTGCGGAGCGGGATCCGCGGGATGGCGCGGGAGGCGCTGGGCCGGCTGAGGCCCCGCTAGGCCGCGAACACACCGCGCCGAGCCGCTGCCGCCGCGCCGCGCGGGGTCATGTGACCCGCCCCTTCCGCCAGAGGTCCGGCATGCACCGCGCCGCGCCACCACAGAGGCGGCTGTGCCAGAGCGCCCTCCCGCGCGCCCAGGCTGTAACGCGGCCGACCGTAGAGCGGCGGAGAATAAAAGGATGGGGGAGGGAAAGGGCAGGCGGGTGGCTGCCATCTTTGGTGCGGCCAGGCGGAGCGGGGCTGTGACTCGGCCCCGAGCTCCGCCATGTTGAGGTCAAGCGGCGCCACTCGCGGCTGGGGCGGCTGGAGGCCCTCGAAAGCCTCGGGAAAGCCGCCGGCTGTGGGTGTCAAAGACTCCACGCCTTTCTACCCGTCCTACTGGACCACTTGGCCAGGCTGAGCTGCGACCCGATTGTGACGGGCTGCACCGCAGGCACAGCTGCGTGGTAAATACTCCTCTTGCTTTTAAGCAGGCTGTTAATACGGAGAGAACACGTGTTTTAGCCGTGTTCAGCAAATTTTAAGGGCCTAGAAAGCTACAACGAAAAGAAGTCTTACAGCTAGTAGATGTAAAGATACAGAATGACAGAATAGCTTGGGTTGAAAAGGAACTTAAAGGTCATCTAGTCCTGCAATGAGCCGGGACATTTTCAACTAGATCACATTGCTCAGAGCCCCATCCCAATCTGACCTTGAATGTTTCCAGGGATGCAGCATCCACCACCTCTCTGGACAACCTGGGTCGCTGTCTCACCACCCTCACTGTGAAAAGAAAACGCAGAAAGAATCGTGCCTTGCAGAATTTACCACCTAAGGGGTCTTTCTGCTGTGCCTTTTGCAACTGGACATGCCCATCTCATATTGGCCTTTTTAGCCACCAGCGCGCTTGTGACAAACGTGGGTAGAGACCTTTCCCTAATCTTCGTTCCTGAAGTCCAGCCATGATGAGTCTAAAGGTACCCTCCTTTAAAACCATTGTCCTATTGCTGCAGGCCTTACTAAAAAGCATGTCCCCATCTTTCTTGCACCCTTTAGGTACTGGAAGGCTGCAATAACTTCTCCCTGCATCCTTCTCTTCTCCAGACTGAACAGCCCCAGTTTTCTTAGCCTTTCTTCATAGAAGAAGTGCTCCAGCCTTCTGATCATTTTTGTGGCCCTCCTCTGGACTTGCTGCAACAGGTCAATGTCTTTCTTGTACTGGGACCCCAGAGCTGGATGCAGAACTGCAGGTGGAGCCAGAGCAGAGTAGAGGGGCAGAATCCCTTCCCTCAGCCTGCTGGCCACACCGCCTTTGGTGCAGCTCAGGATATGGTTGGCTTTCATGGAAGGCTCTACCTGCTGAAAAAAGCTAAGGATTTACAGAGCAAGAGGAGCAAACACCAGTGTCTTAAGCAGCTGTAAGCTCATCAGAAAGATGTCACTGTGCAGTTGGGCCTAGCCATGGTCTACAACTGTTGTTTTCCCTCACCTACTTCCAGCATATAGACTACAATAAAAGACAATTTAAAATTTACAATTTCCCTCCACATTACATGTGAGACAGTAATTGCTGGAGTCACACCAGTGATGGCAAGGATTTGCAAAAGGAAAGAGGAAGTGACTGTGAATGAAAGGAAGGCAATCTCACAGATGATTATGAGGTAGACCACGAAATAAACATATGTGCATAAAGCTGTTTAAAAAATCTGTATTACATTTTCCCCTGTTCAGTAGTGCTCAGAAGACTAGAGTTGAATGACAAAATCTCTTCCACGTGTAATGGCAAGAAAAACATTTGAAGCAGACTGACTTCTTCAGTACAAAGCAGATTAAAACTATCTGGCTAATGTCATACATGCTACTGAACAGTCAACAACTGAGCTAGAACTAAGGTCCTGTTCATCACCTTGCACTACAAGATGATGATGTGTAAGGGTAAATATTCTAGCAGTAGCATATTTAGGAAATACTGCAAGTTTGAATGCAATTCCTTCCCCCAATCAGAAACCACCTTTTTACTTTCTATTAATTACAGCTTATTCCAAGCAGCCTGCATATCTCCCTTTAACTAACACAAACTTAATAACTGCAATACTGACTACTATTAATATTGAAAATCATTTATAAGCATATCTAGAAAAACCAAGGAAAAGAGAAAGGGCATAATGAAAATCTTCAGTCTTCTGTTTCTATGCTCTTGTCTCAGACTGAAACTTTTGCCTGCTTGAAAAAGAAATGTGAAACACAAACTCACTTGCACTGCTGTAATAAGCTTGTATTTACAGGAAACATTGCAAAGGCTTTCCTAGTGTACATGTTCATCTGTTTTGTTTAGCCGAGTAGCCTCCAGGATCCTTCCTAATCAAGGAAGAACAGCATCAGAAGCACCCAGCAAATGTAGCTACTTTCACATCTCTCCCCTTTCTGCTATAAAATTTTGGAATTACCTACCACTAAACCTATCCATGTTATCTTTTTACCCTTCAGTTATGAAACTGAGATCCCTTTCCAGAGACTGACTGCACTTTACTTTATTCAGTTCCTTGCTGCAAACTTGTGCTGGTTTAAAGGTAAACCAGCAGGGGAAATGAACTCAACCCAAAAGAGAGATTATAAGTCAGAATAACAATTTAATAAAATAATACAATAAGTGTGATTATACAGACAAACAATTGGTTTTAACCCACAAAACACAAATGTATAACCCAGCACCCTGGGGCATGAACAGAGTGGTGTTCTTTGGGCCCCCTGAGTCCAAAGTAAAAGGAGAGGGGAAAAACTGTTGTTGAGAGTGCTGTTGCAGTCTGGTCAAGAGTGATGGTTGCAGTCTGGTTGAAAGGTGGTGGTTGCAGTTCAGTCGAGAGTGGTGGTCTGCAGTTTGATTGAGAGCGGTGATCTTCCTCTGGATCCCACGAGTGGTTCCAAAAGTTCCAAGACTCCAAGATTATATGTATCTTCCAGTTCAGGCAGGAATGCCCAGTACTTGCCTCAGGGCGGGGAGTTCCACAAAGGGTGTGAGGACAGGAGGCACCCTCCTCTCTCCCAGGCCTCTTAACACCCAGTTTATAGCCTGAGGAGTCAGGCTGCTCTGGGCAGAGGGTGTAAATGCTCTATTGAGAACAGTTTCTGGGAAATGGCATGGAAGGCTATAGAATACACAGTTCTGGGTTACACCCATACAGCCATAAACTGGTCCCAGCTGTTCTAACTAGGACAAAACTCCAGAGTTTCATGCTCAAGCCAATGAAGAAGAGTGCAGTATATGGCTTTTAGTATTGAGGCCAAAATGAAAAGAGGTGCTTTTTATGTCTACAAATTGTTTTGCATTTCAAGCATCAGAGATCATCCCAAACATGTTAAGCAGCACCTCAGGGTACAGGGGTCATGTTGTTTCTAGACTATGCATTTTAAACATTTTATATATATATATATATATATATATATATATATATATATATATATATATATATATATATATGCGCCTTTCAACATTATAAATGTTTTCTGGGTGAACAGTTCACAGTTCCAGAATGGTGTGTGAAAAGGATCTGCCACAGTGGAGAAGGATAGTGTCTTTATAACACTGTGACTAATCACTTGGATCTTTATTGCCTATCTGCTTTAATCAGTGCAGGTTTCTCTCTCTTCAGCATATGCTATGTTACGCTAATGGAAATCAGTAAAATTTGTTTTCAAGGAACAGACGGAGTTGATTTTTGACATATAACAAAACCAAATCTATGGTTATAAGGAGGGCAATTAAAAAGAGAAATTAAATCTACTCTTCCTATTCCAGGAGGAGCAGTGCTGCAGTTTTACTAAGAGAGAGAAGTAGGAAACAGTGGTGATGAAGGTTTAGGCTTTATGCAGAAAGTAATAACTACTTTGTACATTTTGTAATATTTTCAACAGAGCAGTCTTCAGGTGTACTTTTTTAACACCACAAAATTAATAATCACATTCTTCTTTTCTTCCTCATACTCTTTAATAACTCCCTCTATCACATTACGAGTCTAAATAGAGCCACTTAGAGGAGTATCCCTTAGATGCCAGACTCAGTGATTGCAATCCTTGGCTCCTTGTGAATAGCACTGTGAGATTAAAAAGTTTCTATCTCATATGTATTCATTATATACACTTTTTAGGATTTTTTTCACTCTAAAGACATTTAGTTCAGCAATACTGTATTCCATAGATGTCAGTCTATTTTGTTAATCTTTTAGTTTAATCTTTTATGCATAATACTGAGTGAAAATACATTATCATAACAGTATAGAAGAGAACAGAGAAGAGAGTTACTGTGCCAACCTTCATTCATCATCACTAAACTGCATAGGAGAGAAATAGTTAAATCATGTAGATGCCTACACAAATATATATAGTAGAATCTAGTAAAACAAGAGTACTTAGAGCATGGTGCTTATATGGTTGTGCCAAGGTTGTGGGTTTGGTCCCTGTATGGGCCAGAGTTGGACTCAATAGTTCTGGGTCCCTTCCAACTCAGAATATTCTGTGAATACATTCACAGAATACAGAATATTCTGTGAATATTCTGTGATACTTCAGCAATACACTTGAATTCTGAGAGGGCATCAGTCACTCCTAGCGTTAGGAACTTCACCAGTGCCTCATTTTTGTGGTAATTGGACCTGCTGACTTAGTTTTGTGAAATGACAGTAGTTCAACTTAGAAAAGGTAAACTTGCAACCACTGCCTTCTACATGGATATCCAGTTATGTAATTTGTCTCCCTCTTGAAATTATTTGTCTATAACCAAAGCAGGGGACCAAAGAAGGGGCACTTTATAGCTGCCTGTCAGTGGTTATCAACATGAAAAGTCCACTGAAGGGAAACGGCCCATGTCCTTCCTCTGGTGAGGTAACCATTAGCATTTGATCCAAGCATCCAGCCAAAAATTCTTGCTACTTTAGAAGAGAAATTCCCTGTGCACTGGCTATACTACAACAAAAATACTGCTGCATATTATCTAAATCATATACTTTCATATACATGTACAGCCAATGAGAAAATAACTCATAATTTTCTTGTAGCATCATACCTATTCCAGCCAGTACCATGAGCCAAAAGCTCACTGGAGCCATTACTGGCCAAGGTTATTTCCTCACCGTGCAGTTCCATTGGCCATTTCTGTCTGGCATCCACAACCCATTTCCACAGCTCCAGTTTGTGATTGTGAATCTGCCATTTTTTGGCAGGTGTGTGCCTCTATTTCAGATGTGCATTCTTTTCCAGCTAAATAAATGGCAGCAGTTCACCCATTGATTGAGGCTACTGTCACGGAAAAATATAAAAAAAGGTCGCAATGACAGTGGCCGGTGGCTCTCCTTGTCTCCCATGAGAGCTGGGCGCCAAGTGGACACCGTGATCTATTCATCTGCCAAACCTGGAGGCCTGGGAGCAGCCGCTTGGTTGTTCTCCATGCAGTGGCAGTAAAGAGCTTCGCTCTCAAACCCTGCTGGGGCCTATTTACACTCCTCCGGCGCAGCTCCTCGAAGGACCCAGACAGGTGCGAGGCGAAGATGGAAAACAAAACGAGGGGAGCAGAAAACCCCGAGGCCATGGAAAGGGCCGGAGGTACCGCCTGCCCACCGCGGGCACTGCATCGACGGCAACCGCGGCGGGGCCGGGGCGCTGCGGCCCCCCGACTACAGCTCCCGGCGTGCCAGCGCCGCCCCGCCTCCTGCCGCCGCCTTCCCGTCTCCGCGGTGAGAAAATAACCCCGAAGTTCCCCGCGATCAGCTGATCCCGGCTGACAACGAGGGGAGCTGGCGGAGGGGGCGCGGGTCCTGCCCGGCCCTGCCCTGCTCAGTCCCCCCGGGCGCCCCGACTGCATGGTCGGCCCCTGGGGGAGGAGAACCGGGACACCCCCCCCGGGCGCGGAGGGGACGGGGGGGAGGAGGAAGCGGCGGCCGGGACCCGAGTCCTTAGTCACCGGGTGCCGGCGGGAGGAAGGGGAAGAAAGGTGGCCGCCGGCTTGTAAACAATAGCCCGGCTCGCGGCGCCCCGCGCCGCGCCGCCTTTGTTCGCAGCCCCGCCGCGGCTCCACGCCCGCTGCCGCCGCTCGGCGGGAGGAACCCGGGGGCTCCCTCGCTGCCCCCGGCCGGCGCGGCGCCGAGCGCAGCCCCAGGTAGGCGCGGGCGGGGGGAGGCGCCGGCCGGCACCGCCGTTACGTAACCGCGGGCGGGTCGCGGGGTCCGCCCGGCGCCCCCGGGGGCGGCCGAGCCACAAGTGCGGCCGCCGCGGGGCAGCGCCCGCCAGGCGCCGGGGCTGCGGGGCCGGCCGGCAGAGGGGGTCATCCTGGAGCGAGGGGCGTCCGCGCTGGCTGGAGGAGGGGAGGCGGCCCAGGGCCGGTGCCCCGCGCGGCCCGGAGGCAGCAGGTCTAGACAAAGGCGGCGGCGGGGTGCGCAGGCTGCCCTCGGCGGGCGCTGGGCTCGGGGCTCTGGCTCTGGCAACTTGGGGCGCTGAGGAAGAGGGAGAAAATCCGTCTTCTGACAAGCCTGGCCGCGGTAGCAATCGTTTTCCAGCGTTACTAGAAGGAGCGCACGAAGAGAGCGGATTTTTGTTTATCTGGCGAAGCACATCAGGAAATTCCCAGCAAATAAATACTGTGAACTCTCTGAAGGAGGAGCTTAGCTGTGGAGTGAAAGCAGAGAATTTTCTAGTCTTGACACGGTCCTTTTGTGTGTGTGTGTGTACATATATATGCACTTGTGTATTTCTGATACCTTTTTTGTCTCTGTCAGCAGCTGTTTCCCTCCGATCTCTACTTCAGGGAAATACTTGCTGTACCTGCTGAAGTGCACCAGACTGGGTTTTGTTTTTCTCAACGCTGAAAGTATATGAGACAGCTAAGCAGAGAAAGAATGTACACTGGCATTTGGGTATAGTAATACATGAAACCAGCCCGCTGTTTATTTTGGACAAAGAAAACTTCATTAACACTTAAAAAGACTCTTCCTGTGAGGCAGGTCAGTGTTTGAAGCTTACAGAAACATATATATTAATTATTTAAAATTAAGTACAGACAACACTCCTCTTGTGTTTCTTTCCTTTATGAAAATACTAAATTTGCAACTGACTTTTACACATATCATTGTTTGAAACAGAAACAAGGAGGGAAAAACATTGCTTTAAAGAAATCTGAAGATGAGTGCCCACACGCAAACTGCAGAGAAGGGACAGAACACGACACTCCTGTGCCAGGAAAGCTATGTTTGCAGTGGGACAGATGAAGCAATCTTTGAGTGTGACGAGTGCAGGAGCCTACAGTGCCAGCGTTGTGAAGAAGAGCTGCATCAGCCAGAAAGGTTACGGAACCACGAACGGACCCGTATAAGACCCGGCCATGTCCCGTACTGTGACTCCTGCAAAGGTGCCAATGGGAACATAATGCATGCCAGTATGACGGGCTCGAGGCAAGTAGCGGCAGTGAGGTGCCAGGTGTGCAAAATCAACCTCTGTGTGGAGTGTCAGAAGAGAACACATGCTGGGGGGAACAGAAGGAAGCACCCTGTCACTGTGTACCATGCTGGCAAAGCCCAAGAACAGGAAGAGGAGGAGGGGATGGATGAGGAGACCAAGAGAAGGAAGATGACAGAGAAAGTAGTGAGTTTCCTCTTAGTGGATGAAACTGAGGAGATTCAGGTAAGAACTGTGGTTTGTTTGAACAGGCAATATCCTTTAGTCTCAATCTAACAGGCTGCTGTGATGCATCATTAGTATGTGAAGTGTAACTGGCAGCAGTGGTAGCAAAACAATGGCCAGTTAAGTGCCTTGGAACATCTTGGACTAAGAAGACATAGCACCTTGGAGTGAGTGGCCTTGCTTATGAGTTCCTCAAAAGGTCAAGTTCGTTAAAACTTTAGGTGTGGCAAGGGCCTCTTCTAAGAGGCTTGGTAAGCAAAGCTGGTGGAAGAATTGACTGTACTGAGACACACACAATTAAGATAAGAGGTGTTTGTGCAGGATGCTGATCATTCCTGAACAGAATTGTATGGACAGTATGGCAGTATATCCTGCAAATGGGAGTACTGGTAGCCAATCTCCTACCATATAACTAGGAGAGGGCACTGTACCAAGCAGTGCTAATGCAAGACTAAAGCTCCTTGCTGTCCTTCTTTAGTACCAGTAAATCTATCTGATTTTTAGAAATAGAACAAAGTAGAAATAAGTGTCCCAAGTGTGCCATCCAAGTCCTACAGATATCATGGTTAAGCTATACTGCTTGTCACAAATACTGTTACATGTTAGTCTTTTGGTGAAAGAGGGGGAAATTGCCAGCAATTTGGGGTAGGCCTGCTGATAAAAATGATAGAAACTATTTGACTAGGAACAGCTGCTCATGAGGCACTATTTTAGAGTTTCTGGAGTTCAATATATGCAGCTAAAGAACTCTTCTGTTGGCCTCTACATTTGGTGAGCATAAGCACTTTACAAGGTAAAAATAATTTATAAATATAAAAGCAGCAACATGTGAAAGTCATGGAGCAGGTTAATTACACAAGTGAAAATTCAACTTTGTCTTCTGGCTTCCAGTTTGCATTTTTTATGTTAAACCTTGTTCAGGAGGCACCGAAAGAAAATGTATAGTCACCTGAAGATTCCATATCTGGTTGCTCTAATTTAACATATTCATGGTAGCATCAGTAAAAAGAATTGTGATGATACTGTGATTGTTGGTATTGTAGTTATTTGTATCCCTCTTAGTCAATGTGCCAATCATGCATTGCAAGGAAATATGACTTAAGTATCTCATAGCTATTCTATACTATAGAAGAGTGTGTGTATGTGTGTGTGTGTGTGTGTATATATATATGTACGCAGTAATTATACCATAGTATAGAATAGTTGCAAAATACTTGGGTCACATTTTTTATCCATTCAGGTGTACTGATTGCCAACTCACATGGCTTTTGAAGGGGGAAGGGAGGAAAGGATGACAGTCCTTGTGGTGCACTGACATAGAAAACACACTTTGAGGGACACTAGTGACTGTAAACTGAGTGCTTGAGTTTTAGGTGTAGTAGCAGTCCTAAGTTTGTGTATTTCTAAGCCCTGAGCAAACCCACATTTCCTTGTAATGTATGACAGATGCAACTATTACTCTAAGATGCAGACTTTTCAATAATCCTTATCTAGCCACTAGAGCAAGCTCTGAAATGCCTTGGAACAGGGCTGTCTTGGAAAGCTGCTCACAAACTGTGACAACTGTCGTTGTACCGGTTTAAGTTATATTTATACTCATGAATCTGTAAGCCTTATTGAGGTAGACCTTTGGCTGCCTCTTGCAAGCAAGTGCATTTGCTATTTAAATGTCATGGGCAATAAAGCCAACTTCCTTATTTGGACAGCAGTGGTCCTTTATCAGATCATAGCAATTTGGTCAGAACAGGGTTGGGTTGAAAAAGCCCTCCAAAAATGATCTCGTACCACTATCAAGATGTTGAATCTGAGCTCTTCCATCTGGAGTGATCTTTTCTTCCTCACAGCTGAATACTTATGTGACATCTCACAGCCAGTGTCAAAGGAGTTTGAGAGTTTTCAATTAAAATATTTTCTGGCAACTGGAATTTGAAGAGTGCTTGCTATTGTAGTAATGTTTCTGCTAGTGAACATGAGGATCTTTTTTTAGAGAGGCCTGTCAGATGACTAGCTAGCTTTGAAGACATCTTGTGTGGCATCTTTTGCTCTTGATAATACTGATCAGCCAATTTAGCTATATTACATATATATATAAATATATATATATAAAACTTATTTTGTGCTTGTCATTATTTGGGGAGAAATCATTAGAATATTCTTTATTTAAACCAACTTTTTGTCCAAAAATGCCAAAATATTAATAACTTGAAATGTGGAGGTTCAGAGTTTGAGGGTGTGTGTCTCTTTAAGCTTGAGTAGAAAAATAAGGATTTATTAGAATTATGGAGTCTAGTTATCTTTAACTGTCTTGTGTAATGACCTTTGGAACTTGAAAATTGTTGCATTAGTTAGGAAATAAGACAGGAAAGTGCTGATTTGCTATCAATGTTAGATTCTACCATAGCAATGTTAAAAGTTACCAAAAAATACAAAATTAGGCAGAACTAGTTATGCTGCTGAACAAACATGATGGATTGAGATAATTACAGGTGTATACTTGTTTACAAACCTCTAACTTGACAGTGGTTCAGTGAGATGGGGACAAAAGGCCAAAAGATTTCTTTTTTAGTTTTCTTTGGAACTTGGAGTTGTTAAGCTCAAGCAGTTATGTTTCACCTCACTGTTCCTGTTGGCTTCTTGGAGGTGGTAGCTCTGAAACCAAAGAACATTTATAGCATGTAAGCAAATGCCTGATCTGGTTCTAGATCCAGAAGCACTGTGGATTAATCCTTAAGGAGCTGTACCTGAGCATATTCATTTAGCTGAGAGGTGGAAATTCTGAGCTTGGGCTCAGCACTACACTGATACAACTATGATAATTCTGAGATCTGCATAACTGTCTTTGTGCCATGTTGGACAGGTGTGTTGTCCTGCTCAAAGCTTTTTGTGCTTTGCAGACATAACTATAAGCTCAGAAAACTGAGGACTTCTTGTGCTTGTTCAAATCCATTTAGTCAGGAAAGGTCCCATTTTAGACCACCACTTGTTTGTAGAGAACTGATGGTAGCTAAAGTTTGTGTCTGTGAAATACAAACTTCTCTATCATGTTCAGCACTATATCTGAGCTCCTCAAAAAGAGGTTGACTATCTCATGGTAAGAAAATGCTGTTAGGGGTTAAATCCAAGTTCGCACTGCAAGTCTGTGGAAGAACAGAGAGAGAGGTTGTTCCTCATGGAGTCCTGCCCCAGCTGTCTCACACACCACGCAGTGAGTGCAGTGCTTTGTGGCTCTTGTGAGTTAGACCCCAGTCATCTTGACATACGTGACAAATTTTTTCTTCATTCTTCCCGGGGTTGTTGCCCCTCATAAGACCCTATTGACTTCTATCAGAAAACAAAACTATTTTACAAATTGGCATCACCTGCAGTTTAGACCCTATTCTAGGTGCTTTTTCTCAAGCTGTATTATGCAGTTTCTCTTTACACGGTATTAAACTTTTGACCTTTTCTATCACATATTGAAAGTTGAGGCTTCAATCAAATTGTTCTTGATAACTGCAGCATCTGTTTGTTAATGGGCTTTGACATAGTCTATCTTCTTTGCTCACTCTACTGAGAATGATATTGTGGAGATTACTTCCTCAGTCAATTGCTTTGGTATTGTCACTGCTGTCCTTACATCTTCCACATCTCCTCTTTGCTTTGTTAGACTCAAACTCTGTGCCTTCTTTTTTTATGTGTGTAAATCCCCCAACTGAATCTCCTAATCTGCTCTATCAAGATGTCAGCTTTTCTTTCTTGTCTCTAACTTGCTGGATTCTCAAACAAGCATTATTGTGCTGTCACTATTGCTGCCCCTTGCACACAGGAGACAGAACTTACAGAATCAATTAACTGATATTTTTTGAAACTCCCCTGTATTTGTGGATCTATTAAGAAAACCACAGTGAAATACAACAATAAAAACATGACTCAGGTTAGGATACTTGGTTCAAGTGCTGATACTGTCTCACTGTCCCATGTCACCTGCATCTGTCTTTGTCTCTTGTACTTACGTTTATGCAGTTTCTGGAACAGTATCCATTTTTGCTTTGTATTTATACAACACACTTGCAATAGAGCTCTTTAGCATAAAGCAGGGAGTTATGTATCTGTTGTACCGTGAACTTTATTTACTACTACTTCTGAGGCAGGGGAGAAGTGCTTAACAATGCATAACAACAACTTGATATTTTTATCTTGGGGAACAGACATTGGGAGTTCTTACCACAGGATCAGAACTTAGTTGTAGTGTCACTAGTGGCTTCTACGATAACAGTTTGTCCAAAGCCCTAATTAAGGACTCAGCCCATACACTTAACAGAAGTAGAGAAAGTCTTTCATCTACCCCGGAAGATAGGAGACTTGTGGTTATTGGTAATCTGCCTTAGAGTTTACAGATCTTTGACCAGAAACTAACTCTGTCACAAGAAATTACCTAATCTATGGGTTTCAACAAAAAATAAAAGGTACTGACTTTGTAGCCTGATCTGTTTTTGGGAGACTGTGTTTTTTGGTGGGGTTTTTTTTGTGCTTTGGGGTAGCACAGTCAGCTGTAAGTTTCTGGGAATTTTAGTCCATGTTCTATAAACTGAGGAGTCACAGCTAGTATATTTGCTATGGATATAAAGGAGGAGGAAAAAATGTTGAAGGATCTGAATTTTTTTAGGTCAGTGTGATCTGTTGTATCAGGATATGTAATTTCTGTCCCTTGATACTGTTGCTGTGCTATTGATGAGTTTTCTTCTTCTTTGTGCTTTAGAGAAATTTCTTTCCCTAAGTATTTTTGGGAGTTTACTGTCCTACGCTTTAGGAATTTTTCTCTTAATACTTTGTTATTTTTCGGTATTCTTCCCATCCCAGTCTGTTATCAGTTCACTTACATTAAAGTGCACTGTTTTCCTGTCCTTGGAATAAAGCAGTAGAAAAACTACTTAGCAGTTGCTGGTTAGGAGTATTCTTTCTTCCACTGGACATATACCAGTATTTTGAAGGGTATTTTTAGAAGACAGGAGAGGAGCCATTCTTTTAACAAATACACAGCTCCTTTAGCAGTCTCTGGCTGGCTCTTTGCTAATTTGAACATAGCCACATACAAATATTGCTATTCCCTGGAACCAGTCTTACACCTTCTTCATGATGCAGTACTCTTGGGCAGTAATTAAAGTGGAGTATTTTGCATGCTTCCTGTCTCTTTTGTCCATATGCTGACATAAGTGCAGGTGTGGAAGGCAAGGAGAGCATCTCACAGGTGAGAGAAGCTGGTAACAAGCTAGTCTGAAATTACGCAGTGTTTCATTCAAGAAGTTCCTGAACTTAGTTCATTTCCTGAACTAAATAGTATTGGTGGGGAAAATGGTGTGTTTTAGTGCTTCCTCCACTGTACCCCTCTTTGCACTTATCCAGTGAATCCTTCTGGGCTCCTGGGTGCTGCCAGAAGGAGGAGAATGTAGGTGCTTTGGGGTACATTCAAGAAAGAAGAGGGGAACTGTCAGTTTGCTGTTCTCCAGCCCTTCTGTCCCTTCTCTTCCACTTTCTCACTGCTGTAGGGGTCACTAGAAGTTGTTGCAGATGTTGTTGCAGTAGACTTTTGATTTTTTTACCTGGGTTGTTAATGCCTTGCTGTAGGATCACATAAAGGCAGAAGTTTGAGTCCTTTGGTCTACCTGTCAAAACAACCTGAAATTGGGAAAATAAGCAGAGTTCCTATTTTATAGGAAGAGTGGAACTGTAATATAAGTAAGTTTGTAAATGGCCCTCTTAACAAGGACAGTGGTATAAAGTAGTGTCCACACAGGTAATCTAGCTATTCTTAGTATTGAGGAAGACTAATAGTTATAGAATGAACTTGCTCACTGACTTCCTGTCTTCTGAACAAGTCTCTTCACTTGGATGTGGTCTGCTGCTACAGATATGACATTGGGGTGGCGATTGGTAGCTCTGTAGCCAAATTAACATCCATGGGGAACTTGAAAGGTACTTAGGATACAACATAACGATTTCTGCATCATTGTTTACTGTTCTCTTTAAGAGTTAGATGACACCGTTATGTTAGTGTTATTTTTGCAGCAGTTGCATTTACCTCAAAGACTATTGATTTTGAGTTCTTGCAAAAGTAGTTTTTCAGCAAGCAGTTTAGTGGGATCTCTAGTCTTATTTCTGCTTTCAGCAGTATCATATATCTCAGCAATCATCTACAAGGGTAACTTATTTGGTAATAGCAATATTTCAGCCAGTATTGCCTCTCGGATTAGGAAGGAGTCCAATGAAATTGGGTTACCTCCCATCCCCTAAAGTTTTTTTCCACCACTGTCTTAAAACTTTTGAAATAGGATCTTTCTCTTTGGGTAGAGTTGTTAAGCAGGATTTAACTCTTCTCTCCTTGCCTCTGAAAGAGTCCTGTAATAGATAGACATGGGCTTCAGACATGGGCATCCTCCATCCTTCATTGCAGGCACCTGTAGGTCCTGTTGAGACTCATGCTGTTAAGCTCTGTACAAACCCATGAAAATACTGAACCTGAATTCCTTTGCCAGAGCTGTGGGAAGGAACAGGATAAAGAGATGAAAAAGACATTTTGTTCAAGGACAGTATTGTCACGGGTATGTACACAGGCTAATAACAAATCTCAACCCAGTGAAGGCAAATAAGAAGGAAAAAAATTTCAGGTTGGGAAACACTCATAATACAAATGCTTTCCTTTGCTTGAGCCAGACCTATACCCAGCATGGGAAAAAGATCAAACCCAGCTGGAACTGTGGTGTTGTAATCTAACCTTAGGTCCTTGTGGTGTGTCTGTCCTCTCCTCTGTTTTGCCCTCCGTGCATCTGGCATCAGGTCCCTCAGTTTGGGCTTGAGAATCTGTAGGACTCCAGTCCTGAAAATGCTGATGTGTCTGCTGTCAGCTTGTCTGAAGTTTAGGAGATTACTGAGGGCAATAATGATTGATATATTTAAGTGTTTGCCAGATTAATGATTAATAACTTACTCCTGAATACCAGAATGTAACTACTGGTATGGCATACACAGTTTTATAAACTAACCTGGTGACACAGCCCTTCTGGGAAAGTTTACCAAGCTACTGTGAAACATTTACATAGTAACAAGTAACTCTTTGACCCATAGAATTAATGAAGTTTAGTTTCTGAGAGGTCTGCCTCCCATTATCCAATGCTTATCCACATTTTCTGTCTTTTGGGTAAGAAGCAGTATGTGTGCTATCATTTACCACCCAGCATGCTTACTAGCTAGCAACCAGGGGTATGACTGGTTAGCTTACTGTTGTATTTGGAGGCTGCGTGGGGTGGACGTGAAACATGCTGTTTCCTCAGGAACGTTATTAGTCTTTCTTTTCTGCTTTGCTGTTTATATTCATCAAACTTCTAAGAAATTTAGAGGCACCTATTTATGTATCAAATATGTCTATGTAATTCCATTACGGAATTTTTTTTGGGAAGTCATCCATAACAAAAGGTATAGGAAGCAACCTAAGGTAGAAAACTATAGCTGCTTGGACTTAAAATTCAGCCTTGATTCTTCTTCAGCACTTGCTTATGATCAAAATCTTCAAAGTTGAGAGGGAGTAATGCCCTCCTCAGGTCCCTTTCAACCGGAATAACTCTATGATCTTATAGGAAACAGGATTTGAATTACTATAGTTTAGAGCCTGTCTCAGAACTCTATTGGTGTAACGGGTTTCATAGCAGAGTTTCTCTTCCTGGCAGGGAGCTACCCAATTCTTTTTCTCACTTGATAACAAGAAACACTTGGGAATATCAACAAAAATTTCTCCTGGGGCAAAAGCAGGGAGTTTCCAGTTCCTTTTTTAATAGCCTGTTGCACTTGAGTTGCTGGGGTAAGCCAGCTACGCTTGTTTGCATTCATGCACTGCCTTTTCAGGAGTGATTGTGAGGAGCCCTGCAGAGGTGTGAATTTTGGTGGCAGCACCGTATTATGGTGGAGCTTATTCTTCTCAGGTTAGTCTTACAGGCTGTAGTTAAAGGAATAAATATGTTTTATAGGTTTCTCTCGTTTTCAGTGTACACTGAAATTCTGACTTAATGGCCTAAGAGTGGGACCTGGGGCTTTAGGTATGCACCCATAAGACTGTTGTGTGAATCTAACTCTGGATAAAGCTCAGTTTTTTAAAGTTAAAACACAGATTTAGAAGCAGTGTATTAAAGAAGTGGTCTGTGCTGAGCTGTGCAGATCTGACAGATCTATTCTGTTTCCAGGTTTTATGATTGATATAATACTCTGTCCTTAAGATTAGTTACCTAATATTGTCTCAGTTTTGTGTTTTAGAAGTTCAGGGCTGCTTAAAAGGTTGCAGATTTTATTTTAGCTTGTTTTGCTGTTTCTCCCTTTGATTTCAGGTGTTAGTTTGAATTCTTGTAAGCATTATCTTTTTAAAGCATTTTCTGAACTGTGAGCAGAATTACTTATATTGCCAGTGTTAAGTAATCCTTTAGGGGAAATAGTATTTATTTTCTTCCACTTGATTGTTTTGACTGTTTCTTCCACTTGATTGTTTTGACTGCTTGTACTTAAAGACTAATTTGTTTCAGATGTTTGCAATTTTATGCTGGTATACATTTGGATGTGCTGTTACAAATCTTGTAGCTTATATTTCCATTCACTGAAAACAGTGTTAAATTTATATCCTCTTTATTGATGTCATGGTTGTGTATCAGAAGATATTGTCAGTGCTGGTTGTATAAGTTTAGAATCATTTAGGTTGGAAAAGAACTTCGACATCATTGAATCCAACCATTTACTCAGCACTGCCAAGTCCACCACTAAACCGTGTCCCTAAGCACCATGTCTACACACCTTGTAAGTACCTCCAGGGATGGTGACTCTGCCACTTCCCTGAGCTGCCTGTTCCCATATCTGATAACCCTTGATTCAGAAATTTGTTTATATGATGATATCTTTCTTGATTGCAGAAAGTGTATGTTAGTTATTAAAAATACTTTGTTAAAATGAGGTCAGGCAAAGAGTAAGTTTTCAAAACACAACAACAAAAGTACCAATGTGAGTCAAAATGACAGTGTAAGACTAGCAAATGAAGGCACTCTGATGAATACTATGCCAAGCATTCTTGATTTTTGTTTTGAGCTATTGTGTGTCGTGATACAACTCTGGCTTTGTGCACTACTTCCATGAATATTAGCAAGCCCTAAAGGGTTCATAAAGAGTTTTAAGAGGAGAAAACTGTGGTAAAAATGTCTGATGCTCTTAATGTGTTTGTTTTGCCTAGAGGCAGATTTAAAGTTGCGCAAGTACAAGTCATTGGAAACTGTTCTATTTTTTAGATTTTCTTTTCTTAAGCTTTTTAACACTTTATTGTTTTAATAACATTGTTACTAAGAAACTCATAGGCAGGAATGTCATTTTAGCAATTCTTGTTTCTTAACAAGAACTCTCTTGTTTAGCAGTTCTTTTTTCATTTTAGCAATTCTGTTTCTAAATGGTTCTACTTTTAATTAGGGCTCAGATCTAGGAAACTTGTTATGTTAGGTATAATAGATTTCCAAATACGGGTGTTTAAAGAAGCTTCAGTCCTAAATGTACTCCACAGCCACATGGTATGAGTTTTTGTTCCCTCCTTATGGAAGACTTTAGCTATCAAGTTCTGGTTTTTTCTTGTTGAAGACCTTCACCTTCAATTCAGCTGAGCTTGGGCAAAGAGACTGCATAGGGAGCTGGATGGCAGTTGCTAAAAGCAATGTAGTTAAAACTATAAAAGAAAGCTAACCAGGATTCTACCATATGATAGAGTAAAAACTGTTCTTTTTAGAAGAGAGTCTTCTAAGAGCTGTAACAAAAGTGTAAATGAGTGTCTGATACTAGAAATGGCAAAATAGGAAGGGGCTGAAGAGATATGACTCTTGTCTTAGGTCAGACATATAGTTTTCATTTTTAATTTACATTGTTGAGCAATTTAAGGAAGGCTTCATATTTACCCTCTGCTGTTAACATCAGAGATTTGGAGCTCTTGGGCAGTGTGGGAGTGGACACAGTTATGGAAACATGATTCCTTTGCATATGCAGCAGAAGGTGGTACCATACAAATTTCTTTAGAGATGAGAAGCAAAATGGAGAAGTGGGACTTGATAGACCTAGTAGGGATTAGTACACATCCACTCTGACTTTAAATGTCTTAAAGAAACTTGCTCAAGGGAAGTAAATTTGACTACTGGTATGGGGATTGTTGTGGATGTTTTTTTGAGAGCATCATCCCTGTGCTCAGCCTTGGTTAAAGTCAACTAGTGCACAAGAGCGGGGAGCACCCAATGTCATACAAGCATATGCAACTTTAAAGGGAAGGTGTTTTTTTGGTTGTATTAGTTTGGTTTTTGGTTTTGTTTCTTCTCTCCCAACATGGAATTTATTGTAAGGATGTTGCAGTATCCAAAACTATGACTAGGTTCTAAAAGGGGTTAGATCACCTCCTAGAGGATAGGTCTGTTGGTTCTCTACCAAACATGAGCGTCTGGATGCAACTGCTGCTCAGGAAGTCCTTTGTTATATGACTTCTGAGAATTGATAAAGCATGCTAGGAAACATTTACTTGTTTCGTGTCTAAGTTCTTTCTCGGTCATTACCAAGATCTGTAAGACACAGCATTGGACTAGCTAGACTTTGGTGTATTCTTGTGCCCCTGGGTAATTTGCTTGTCTGAATCACTCCTGGGTTCTGTCTTGAAAGGAGGCCTGAAAGAGCCTAGAACCTTGGAAGGGGGTAACAGCTCAGTACTTTGGATGTGTGATTTGATATTTAGCATAACTTTTTCTGCTGGAGTAATCTGAATTATTGATCTGGAACCAACTTTTCTTCTGTCTGGCTCAGCAATCTACCTCTTCTTTCCCACAATATGTTGCCTTGGCATCAGCAGTTTTTAAGGTAGATTGAATGCAAAAGAAAGCTGTTGGTGTGGACATTTGCATTAGCTCAGCTTAGGACGATTTCCACATGAGTTGACTCCTGCCTCTTATTGGTGGGAATGCATCACAGAGCTACCCTTATCCCTGTGGTCCCTACTGTCATTTGTGTCTTCTGACATTACTGACTCAGCCCCTTCCACAAACTCTCCCAAACTGCTACCAGAATAATAACCAGTGCTGCCTGAAAGACTTTAGTCATTAGTTGTCCTGCCAATACTTAAGCAGCTGTTTGAAAACTATTTCCTTGTGCTGTCCAGGGAGTGCCTAGCCACTGACTCTGGCAGAAAGGATCTGCCGCCAGTATGGTTAGAAGTTTGGGAGGTGGGAGTTAAAAACAAAACCCTTTGAAGAAGACAGTATCATGTCCTTTTTGCTTATGCACATGTAACATATTGTCAAACCTGTAAATGTCTTTAGGACTTATCTCATGAACCAAGAGCTTCCTTTCAACCACAGAGACATCTCCAGAGACACTAAGAGAAATTGCATCTAAACTACCTTCCTGATGATAATAATATAATAATAACAGCTACCAAAAAAGCAGACCCTTTCTTTGGTTCACCTGTAACTTGAGTGTATCTTCATGTTCTCCCACAGACACCAGGAAATATTCTGTTGAGAGCATTTTGATTTCTCTGTTTCCTGTTTTCTTCTACTCTATGAGGCTGCCTTGAATGATTTGAGTCCATGAGAAGCTACTGCAGTCCCCCAGCCCACAGTTTTATTTTGTGAATGCTGTTCCCAGCCACAATCTGGCACACTGATTACTTTTTATGTTTTTGGTACACTGGCTGGCTTTTATTTTCCTTCAAAGTCTAGCTGCTGCTGATAGATTTGACCAAAGCAAATAGGGCTGGGTAGGCTTTACACTAATTTACTGATCTAAGAATGAACTTGTTCAAAGAAAACATTTATTACCTCATGGGCTCTCTGGATCACGGATCGTGAGACCTTCCAAGTGTCCTTTCAGAAGGGAAATAGCTAGGAGCTTCAGAACTTGAGAGGTAGGCAAGACCGGATAGAAGCCCTGATTGTTTCAGTTGATGGGGATTCCTTGAGGAGGGAATTGGAGTGGAGAAAGTGAATTCAATCCTTCACAAAGAGTGCTTCTGTCATATTCTTCCATGTCACATAATACATGGATAAAACTTGTTGGAAGAAGAAAAAGCAAGGACTGGTGTACTAGTTTAAAGGTAAACCAGCAGGAGAAATGAACCGAACTCAAAAGAGACCACAAGTCAGAGTTACAATTTAATAAAAAATAATACAATAATACAATTGTATGGACAAGCAATTGGTTTTAACCCACAAAACCCAGATGTATAACCCAGCACCCTGGGGCACGAACAGAGTGGTGTTCGTTTGCCCCTGTGCTGAGCCCCACGTGGTCCCTGAGTCCAGAGTAAAAGGAGGGGGGAAAACCTGTTGGTGAGAGTGCTGGTCACAGTCTAGTCGAGGGTGGTGATTGCAGTCCGATTGAGGTTCCGATGGATCCTCTGGATCAGATGAGTGGTACCAAAGTCCCAAGACCCCAGGATTATGTACACTAAGGTTCGAGTGGGAATGCCTAGTACCTCCCCCAGGGCCGGGAGTTCCACAATGGGTGGTTGTGAGTTGTGAGATATTTTTTGAATCCTTGGTGGCCAGTTAGCAGACATGACCCCTCCGGCTGGGTGTGGAAGTGCTAATGACTCCCTGGAGGGGAGTTAACATCACCCCTAACTATAGCCTGAGGGGGTCAGGTGTGCTTTGGGCAGCTGCTGCAAACAATCTATTGTTAACAGTTCCTGGGAAATGACATAGGGGGTATAGAATACACAGTTTGAGTTACACCTACACAGTGATGAACTGCTCCTGGCTGCTCTAACTGGGACAAATAAACAGCTGTAGCCAGAAGCATAAAACCTGTGAAAGCCAAGGCCATGTTCTGCAACAAAATCAAACTCTTGTGCAGAGCCCTAACCCCATTTCATTACTAGCTTGTCTGTGTCTGTTGCTCTAGTATCTGAAAAATGCCCTGTTCTTTAATCTAGGTAGCATGATACTTGTCACTTAATCTATGCAAAGCCAAAGAGAAGTTAACTGCTGAAGGCTGTCTACTCCCTTTTGGTTTTGTATCTGAATGTTCTTTTGGTTTTTTTTTTTAATGGAAGTACAATACAGTAAATTATGAAATGGATCGTTGAGTTAGCTGTGGCACCTCTGTGAGAGCCAGTTTGACCTGCTTTGAGCACCTGACTCCACTGCACAACTTTGCTTCTTCTGTGCTCCTCTTCTGCCTCTCCAGCTGAAGGATTGATCAGCTGGAGAGCAATGGGAGCAGGACAGGCTGCAGCACAGATGCATGGCAGAGATTTTTCTCCCTAAACAGGTGCTCAGCCTCAGTGTATGAGGCAAGTTAAAGTGACAAAAGCACTCTCCTGAATTTGGATGCTTGCCAGGAGACCAGTGCTACTATGGAAGTCTGCCATGCTCCAAGTAGCTGTTCTGTCAGACTTGGAAGAGAGTTGTGCTCCCTTCTCTGAAAGGACTGCCTCAAGGAATGGGGTGAAGTACAACAGGTTTGACCAGACGTAATCACAGTGAGGCATCACTTCTAAAACAGCTACATGATGGAACAGTAAATCACATTGATGTGTATGTTTTACAAAACTGCATTCTAATATTTTGCTTTGTACTTCTTGGTGCTTCAGCAACTTATGATGAAATCTGAAGAGGAGATAATTGGTCTTTTTAAACTTGTGAATCCTGAAACCAGCTGTGTTTTCAGTGTTGTCTACTCCAGTTGCATAGTTATAATATTTTTCTCTTTTTGTTTTGGAAGGTAAGGAATGAAGAAGACTTTATTAAGAAACTGGACTGCAGTCCTGACCAGCATCTAAAGGTGGTGTCCATCTTTGGGAACACAGGGGATGGCAAGTCTCACACCCTTAACCACACTTTCTTCTATGGCCGGGAAGTCTTCAAGACGTCTCCAGCCCAAGAGTCTTGCACAGTTGGTGTCTGGGCAGCCTATGACCCTGTCCGCAAGGTGGTGGTAATTGATACAGAGGGCCTCCTGGGGGCCACTGTGAACCTGAGCCAGAGAACACGGCTGCTGCTGAAGGTCCTGGCCATCTCTGACCTTGTCATCTATCGTACTCGTGCTGACAGGCTCCACAATGATCTCTTCAAATTCCTTGGTGATGCCTCGGAGGCTTATTTAAAACATTTCACTAAGGAGCTAAAAGCTACCACAGCCCGTTGTGGCCTAGATGTTCCTCTCTCAACTTTGGGTCCAGGTGTCATCATCTTTCACGAGACTGTGTACACCAAACTACTGGGCTCTGGTGAGTAGGCAGTAAGAAACTGAATTACAATGTGCTAAACACTGTCTAGAAATTATCAGGTTGCATTGAATATTCAGCATTCTTTACTGCCATATAAAAATATGATTCGCGTTTTGCTATCACTTGTTTAAGTCTGGGAACCAGGCTGTGGAACTAGCAGAGCATTCCCTGTTGGTGATCTGGCTATTCCAGATCAGCTAGAATAATCCTCTTAGCCAGCTGTACATCAGCACTGACTAGTCATGAGTTCTGCCAGCCACAGGAGGGGACATCATACAAAATCATGAATATGGGTGATATAGCAGAAGAAGGCAAAAAGTGATGTGGTTGGTTGACCCTGGGTGGATACCGGGCACCCACCAAAGCTGCTCTATCACTCTCCTCCACAACTGGACAGGGGAGAGAATATAATGTAAGGTTCGTGAGTTGAGATAAGGACAGGGAGAGATCACTCACCAAATACTATCACGGGCAAAACAGACTCAGCTTGCAGATATTAATTGCGTTTATTACCGATAAAATTAGAACAGGATTATGAGAAATAAAATAAATCTTGAAAACACCTTCTCCCCACCCCTCTCTCCTTCCCAAGTTCCACCTTCTCCCTCTCCCCGCCCCCTGTGGCACAAGGAGATGGGGAATGGGGGTTACAGTCAGTCCATCCCAGGTTGTTCCCACTGCTGCTCAGGGAGAAGAGTCCTTCCCTTGCTCCAGCGTAGGACTGTCCCTCCCACAGGAGATAGTCCTTCATGAACTTCTCCAACATGAGTCCATCCCATGGGCAACAGTACTCCATGAACTGCTCCAGGGTGGGTCACTCTTCCAGGGAGTGCAGTTCTTCAGGCATAGGCTGCTCCAGTATGGGTTCCCCACAGGGTTGTAAGTCCTACCAGGAAAACCTGCTGCAGCGTGGACTCTTCTGTCCATGGGTCAGCAGGTCCTTGCCAGGACCCTGCTCTAGCATGGGTTTCCCACAGGTTCACAGCCTCCTTTGGGCATCCACCTGCTCCAGCGTGGGTCTCCTCCACAGGCTGCAGGTGGATCTCTGCATCCCTGTGATCCCCCATGGGCTGCAGGGGCACAGCTGCTTCACCATGGGCTGCACCACGGGCTGCAGGGGAACCTCAGCGCTGGTGCCTGGAGCACCTCCTGCCCCTCCTTCTCCACTGACCTTGGTGTCTGCAGAGTTGTTCACATGTTCTCACTCTACACTTCTCTGGCTGCAATTACATCTGCACAATTACTTTTTTCCTTCTTAAATATGTTATCACAGAGGTGTTAATATCGTCCCTAATTAGTCTGGCCTTAGACAGCAGCAGGTCCGTCCTGGAGTTGCCTGACATTGGCTCTGCCAGACATGGGGCAGCAATTTCTCACAGAAACCACCCCATTAGCCCCCCTGCTACCAAAAGCTGGCCACACAAACCCAGCACAACTGAGATACCCTGGGATTTTGGCAAGGATATGTATTACTCTGTTGCAAATAAAACAAGGGTAAAATTCTGTGTAGAAACTAGGAGGAGCAAGAATAATGACTTCGATGAATGTCACTCTACTTTTTTTAATTCTGTGGACCAACATCATTCTGAGGCTGACGTGAGGTCGGGACTGAGTTTGTGGTGGCACAGAGCTGATGATTTGACACCACTTCTCTCTGTGCAGGTATCTGATATGGCCAAAGGAGCAGACCTGGCACACTACTATTCCCACCAATTTCAGTGTTCTTCACCAGTACTTTTAACTTGGCTCATGTAACATTTGACTATTTGTATTTAAATTCTGTATTTTATTTGTATGTCTGAATGAAATGCACTGTCCTGTGGAAGTCATGGCGTGTTTTGGTTTTGACTATACAGGGATCTAAATTTCTTCTCTTTTTTTGCATGTTTCAAAAGTTATGATGAAACCTCTCTTAATTTGGTCCATTTCTGGTGTTCTGATAAACAAGATCCATGATGAATTGGCCTGCAACAGCTGAGGCTCAGTCCTGCTGTCTGTGAACATATAGGAGACTTCTGTTGTGTAATACCACAGCAGTCCTGGCTGACCCACATTCTCATTTGGGCTTTTCTAACCAGTGAGGTCTTGAGCTAGCAGAAGAACTTGACATTCTTTCTGGTTATTATTAGAGTAACCTCTTAATAACTTTTAACTTACTTACAAGGCAGTTCCTTTTCTTACATACCAGTTTGCTGATTAGCAGTTCAGAGTTTCATATAGTTGTTGACATTTACTGTTTCAGCAGGTCAGCCTTTAGTGAGGACACTTTGCAGCTGTATGCAAAGTCAGGGTAGTAAAAAAATTATATTTTTATGATCACTGCTGGTCACAGTAGGAATAGGAAAGAAACCACTTAGTATGTGGATATGCAGAAAGCTGTAACCATCTGTCTCAATGGATAAGTGAGATAAGTGTGTTTAGGGCAGGGAAGTGTGTTTAGTTTTAGGGCAGGGAAGAAAGGGCCTGCCTTATTCTGAAATGTAGAGCAGGTACTTGGAAGCAGGCAGAAGAATGCAGTTGGCTCTATGGAGTCTGACCTGATGTGACCAGATCTGAAGTACTTTTCCATGTACAAATGGTTGATAAAGGCTTGGTCTTCCTTGCTACAGTACTGGCATGGAGAACAAGCAATCCATGTAAGGTTCATGTCCTCCACTTATCAGGTGCTAGTACTAGCTATACCAAATTATGATCTGGTGAGAAGAACTAATAAGTGTGCTGACATGGTGTTGCCTTGTATTATGTCCTAAATTGCTCCTTAATCTGGATATCTGTTTGGAAACTTAGATGTCTCCGATTTTACCTGAGGAACTTGGTCTTAGAATCTAAAGCTCTATGTCACAAAGCAGAGGCTGCTTTTGGAAACAGTTTGTTTCTTTTCTTTATTTTAAAATACGATAATAACTGCATTCCAGATGTATTAGAAGATTCAATTAAGGAAACTAGAACTATGTTCATATGAAAGCACTATGCCATTTAAATATTATTTTGAACAGTCAGTTGTTTATGTACTTGCTGATACTCTTATGTATAGATCATCCTTCTGAGGTTCCTGAGAAGCTCATTCAGGATCGGTTTCGGAAGCTAAGCTGTTTTCCTGAGGCTTTCAGCTCAATTCACTACAAGGGAACAAGGACATACAATCCTCCAACAGATTTCTCTGGGCTTAGGCGAGCTGTGGAGCAGCAGCTGGAGAACAATACTACTCGGTCACCTAGGCAGCCTGGGGTTATCTACAAAGCACTAAAAGTAAGTGGAGAAGAGTTTGTCACAGTCTTTGTTTGTATCACTGTTGCTAGTAACTCAGTTGCAGCTCATAAAGGTAGAGCACATGAACCACTGATGCAGATAGCAGGTGTCTGGATAAAGCAAGTCTTCCATGAAGATGATAATTTTGTGTAACAGCCAGGGAGGCTGGGTAGTTTTTGTTCTTTTTACTTAAAAACTAACAAGCACCTTAGTAAAGACCATGAAAGGTCAAGAAAAGTTGTAGAGCAAAACTAAGCAAAATCGAAAAACTGAGCTGGGAAGAAAAACGTAACTGGGGCTGTGAGTAACAAGCACTTAGTGATTTACAAAGAGAAGGCTCAGAAGGAGTGGTTTTTTATGAAATTCCTAAAGATGGCCTCAGCACAAGAGGAGAAAATGCAAGATATTTGGAGGGAGTTAATAGCTGGCAAAACCTAGCACTGAATTTAGCGTAACCCAAGGCCTAGGAGATGTGCTGGTAGCTAGGGAACAGGATGGGATAAAGCCAAATGATGTATTACTTCAGAGTGAGTGATCTTCTTAGACAGTTCACTTTGCTAGGGTGTCAAAGGGATTTTGGGGTCTTCAAATTTGCAAATTTGCAGTCTTTCTACAAGTTTCCACTACCACTACCTGATTAACATCGTATTTTCTTTGGCCTGAAGAGCACAGCTGTCATCAGGGAGAGGCAGGCAGAGCTGGGGCATATCTGCAGAAGGTAGTGCTAGCAGTCTTTTCTGATGTTAGTCACAGCTGTTGGAACAGATAATTCTGTCTGCTCTGTATTTGTGGTAGCTGAAGCACTGGAAGTATCAGGGTGGCATGTATGCATTAGGGAGCAGAGAGGCAGCCAGGGGAAAACAGCTAGAGTGGTTAATTTCAGTTTAAATTCTAGGACTTTATTGCAATAGTGAAGTAACCTGGTTTCAGATATAGATGCTAATATACTTAAATTCATGTCCAGTAGAGTGTTTACTGTGTTCAGATCACTACTGACAAATTAACTTTTTTTGCTTCACTTATTGAGGACATAAGGCTTCCTAGAGATCTATGTCCACTTTCCCTAATTTTTGAATTTATTGTCCAGTATCAGTCAAGCTTGAAAGAGAATGTAAAGCCAATTTTCTTGAAATTATGTGAAATCAAATGTCTACATAGAGGTCTTATCTGAGGGAAGTTATGATGAGAGAGATACACACATGTCTGGTGCAGCCAACCCTTTTTAGGACAGCAGAGATGCACCCACTCCACCCACCCCCAACCCTGTGAGAGAGAGGAAGGGAAGAGAAAGGCAGACAGCCACTATATTAACCTCACCTGTAGGAAGAGTTTCAGTTAGACCTCATGCCTTCAGAGATCTGCATCAAGAAAAGCTTTACCATTTGCTTTGTTCCAGTGCTTGCTTTTTTTTTTTTTCCTGATCATAACACCCCAAAGAACTGGAAAAGGTAATTATGCCAATGCTAAGGACTGATTTAATCTGAGAATAGATGTTTCCAGGAAAGGGTACAAATCCCTTTGTCTCAGTTTTGCAGTTTCACCAGAGAAGAGCAGTTGTTGAGGGGGCAGAGGAAAGCTCAGGGCAGCACTTTCTGAGCTGAGAGGCAAAGAATGTGTCCTCATGTACTGTGAGAAATGATCCTCTGAGTTTCCTTTGTGAGGTTTCCAGAATGCAAAGCCTTTTTAGCAAGAGCCCTACTATTTTGGGCACGGATTGTATGCACAGAGGTGGATGCAATCTTCGTTCACCCCTTTCTGCTACAAAATTCAAAGCAGGGAGAGGAGGAGAGGAGTATCTTACAAGTAATCAGGTCACTTTCCAGCAAGTGCAAGACTGTCTTCTTTGTTGGTTTTCAATCCTTGTCTTGGTTTCCAGGTTAGTAAGACATTATTTGTTAGCTGTGTACTCTCTTTGCCTCTCCCTCCAGTAGAGGAATCCTTGCTTTTGCTTGCAAAAACTTGCATAAAATGTCTTCATTTCTCTCCATCCCTTGCCAGTTCATTCTTTTCTGTTTGACAGGCTCTAAGTGACCGGTTCAGTGGGGAGATCCCTGATGACCAGATGGCTCACAGCTCTTTCTTTCCAGATGAATATTTCACATGCTCCTCTGTGTGCCTCAGCTGTGGGTAAGTGGATGAGAAATGCTTCTCCATCCTTCTAGAGGATAGTGCTGCTCTGGTCTGCAGCCACAGAACATAAAGTTTCTGTGACATCTTGACAGCTGACATCACCTATCATCAGCTGGTATTTCCAGGCAGAATTATCTTGAAATTCAACTCCTATGTAAATTGGATGACTGTTATTGCTGCATCCCAGCTGGATGCATGGGTTTTGCCTACTCTATTTTTGTGCATGGCTACAAACCTGTGCTGCCCATATCTTTTCCCAAATGCAAGCGGGGCAGGAAGAAAGGAGTGCCTAAATAAATCCCTTGAAATTTCCTGTGTTTTTTTCCTGGCATTTTTGTTACCTAAATTATGTAAACAGTCCTAAAGCATACATCGTGGTTGGCCACTGTGTTCAGTGACCACGTCTAAGTGGAGCTCCAGATTTGACTAGACCTTGGCTTGTAGCTCTCTGGGAAGAGCCCCAAGATTGAACCTGGAAGGGCAGTAGATGGCAGTCAGTGGTCTGAGTCTTTGAGGTGTATAGCAGCATGATGTTATGGCTGGTTATGCTTCTGGAAGCATTTCCTCTCAAATGTGATATAGTGCTATGTTTCTGCTCTCTTATGTTCATTAGAGAATTTCCAGCAATTCCTTGCAAAGGCTACACTGTTAAGTCCGTTGTGGTCAATTTCCAGACTTGTTTAGTCCTTCCCAAAATACTCTCTGAAATTTAAATTTGCTACAGTGATCATTTTCTGGAGTGAACTGTTGTGTAGTGCTGCTTTGTATGTGAAACAGTTGCTACACCTCGTTCTGAAAAGCCAGCCTTTCAATGATAAATGTTGTCATTGCTGTATGTAGAGTTGTGGAAATGGTTTGAGGGTACAGCATCTGTATAAATGCAAGAATAGTAATAGAAATGAAATCTTGGTGACATCTGTCCTGTATCTAACAGTGACAACTCAGGGTTTGCTTTTGCATACTCAGGTGTGGCTGTAAGAGGAGCATGAACCATGCAAAGGAAGGAGTCCCTCATGAATCCAAAAGTCGATGCAGATATTCTCACCAGTATGATAACAGAGTCTACACTTGCAAGGTGAGCAGTGATACAAGGATAAGATCTGAAGAGTGAGAAAGGAAAGCATGACCCAGTATATGAGGAATATCATAGGCATGTACCTGTTTTGTTCCATTTTTTTTCAAAATGTCAGAGGTGCTCATGGCCTTGACAAGAAAAATTGATCCTCGTTCAACTTGTATGTTTGCTGGGATAATTAACACTTGTGTGTGCTGTGTCTCATTTTTCTAGCTAAACCGTGAAGCCAGCTGCTCTTGGGTAATGATGACCTTCTACATATTTGATGT
Organism: Chiroxiphia lanceolata; assembly: GCF_009829145.1. Classification (NCBI taxonomy): domain Eukaryota; kingdom Metazoa; phylum Chordata; class Aves; order Passeriformes; family Pipridae; genus Chiroxiphia; species Chiroxiphia lanceolata. Next base: position 28,435,071 of record NC_045642.1, read on the forward strand.
GGCTACTCTTCCTATTTCCTTATGCCCATTGCTTGGTATTAGCCAATTTTTCTGAAGGATATGTGCAGGAGACAGGGAAATTTTTGTCTACCATCATGGTCTTTATTGATATAGAAATATTTCCCTGATGTCATTATTAACAGTAATTTTGCTTTGTTATAAGTCAGTTCCGATGAGTGCTCCTTTGCTGTGGAGACCCCTGTATCTTAATTATATGCTTTAGGTGTCCAAACAGCTGCCAGATCCACATTTGGATTCTCAAGAATGCAGTTTTAGTTGAGCCTTTATTTTACAGGCCTGTTATGAACGAGGGATGGAGGTCAGTGTGGTGCCAAAAACCTCTGCTTCCACAGACTCTCCTTGGCTGGGCCTTGCCAAGTATGCCTGGTCAGGGTGAGTACTGCAGCTGAGATCTCTCTGCTCCCTGTTGCCTCTAAGCTACCTGGTGCACTGGACCTCCGGTGCTTTCAGGTTACCACTGAGGTAACCTGTCTTCCTCTTCTGCAGATATGTGATTGAGTGCCCCAACTGTGGGGTGGTGTACCGCAGCCGGCAGTACTGGTTTGGCAACCAAGATCCTGTGAACACTGTGGTGAGGACAGAAATTGAGCACGTCTGGCCAGGGGTAAGTCTGGTTGCTGGGTAGTCTTTGTGTATGTGGGCAGCCATGTTAATTTGGTTCTTCTGGATGTTGATTGAGAAAATGGATTAGCTTTAATTACAGCTGTTCCCTGTCTCTGCTCTTCAAAAGAACCTTTGCAAGGCCTCCAGTCATCTTTTGGCTATCTTGAAATGCCTAAGATGCCAGTGTATGAACACTTTGTGTTTATGGACCTACCCCCATGTTTCAAAGCATGACTGGTGAATTTTTTTCTTCTGATTGCCCCCCCAGTTTAAGAGGAGCAATGGGTTGCAGAGCCATCTGCATCTAAAAACCCCAAAAGATTTCCTTTCTTTATTCTCAAGTAAATATCCGTTTCTTTCCAGACTGATGGATTTCTGAAAGACAACAACAATGCAGCTCAGCGTTTGTTGGATGGCATGAATTTCATGGCTCAGTCAGTATCTGAACTTAGCCTGGGACCCACAAAAGCTGTGACCTCCTGGTTGACAGACCAGATTGCCCCAGCTTACTGGAGACCCAATTCTCAGATCCTGGTAAATAGCAGCTGCTATAGAGAAAGGCTTTGTATAACTAAAACCCCTTTTCCTTACCCTTCAAGTAATACAGGACTTTGCAGATTCCAAATGCTTCTTGTTTTACTGCAACAATCCCTTCTCCTACAATTCTGAGAAAACTGAAATGTCTTCTCCTCTTCCCATTCTTGACTTATCCAGAGAAAGTATGAACAGAGAGTTGGCCCAGCCCTGCTGGAGAGACTGTTTCTCCCTACTCTTTGTGAGCTCCTCTCCCAGCAATATCACAGAAACCTCTGGCTTGCATGAACTTTCTTTTCAAAGCAAAGAAACAACATATTAAATCTGACTATTGCAGTTGATAGTACTATTTTTGTGGGTGCAGATGTTAAACTCTGGTTTCATACCAGATGCAAAAAGCATCAAGCAGTTCAAATAGGAAAAGATTCCCTGTGTCTAGCAGGAAACAGACTCATCTTCACTCATCTTCAATGAAAACTGCCTTCTGAATTCTTACCCCCCACAAAAGTCAACCACCCACCATTCAGCCCTGCATCATGTGGCTGTGTTTATTTGTGATTGTGAATGAAGGGATCAAAGCAATATAATTTGCTTAAGCACTGTACACCTACCTGTCTGAATCACTTCCCCAGGGTAAAGTTGTGGGGCTGGTAGGACCCAAGTCTTGTGTGTAACTATATTTTTCACAATTTGTCTGAGACTTGGCATCCTGGGCTTCTGCTCTCTATTTTTGACTTAAGGAACATGAAACTAACAGTTTTCCTCTCTGTGTTGTTCCGATTAGAGTTGTAATAAGTGCAACACGCCTTTTAAAGATAACGACACTAAGCATCACTGCCGGGCCTGCGGAGAGGGCTTCTGTGATGGCTGTTCTTCCAAGACCCGTCCAGTGCCTGAGCGAGGCTGGGGACCAGCACCAGTGCGTGTGTGTGACAACTGCTATGAAAACAGGGGCATCCAGTTAGGTAATTTGGAGTGGATTGTGACAGAATTATCCCTGGGCAACAGCCTGAAGTCTTTGCCCCTGATTTCTGGATCACAGCCATTCCCACTGAGTGTAGACAGTGTTGTTCAAACTGGGCTTCCATACAGTTTTTGGTTGAGAAGCTCAAGAGCTCAATGCCTTTTGGAAGAAAGATGACCCTTTCAAAGAGCTACCGGGTATTTGACCCCCTGACAAAATTACTTTCTAATTGTATCTTTACTTTGTTTTTCCAGTAGCTGCTGATGATCTGGCACTAACATCAGAGCAGGGATGCTGCTGTTTCAGCAGACTAGTATTTTGTCCATTATTGCTAAAATGAAAACTCTGCAATCCAAGACTGGGGATGTGGGAGATAAAGGCTGAGGAGGGACTCCAACATGCCTTTTTGGGTTTGCTGCTGGTTTTTGTTAATGTAAGGCAGAAATTGTGGTGGTTGTAGGTGTTGAGCCCTTCACTCTTGTGTCATGCAGATGTGGCTGAACTGCCTTCAGATGAGGAAGGGGGGACACTTATTGCCAGGAAGGTGGGGGAAGCTGTGCAAAACACACTTGGAGCAGTGGTGACAGCCATGGACATTCCCTTAGGTGAGCTCTGTTCTGTTCTGATGGATTTTTTGCCTAAAGGTATTTTTATGCTCAAACTGATTAAACTTCAAGAGTTTGTGTGACAGACTGGCACCTCTGCTATGCTATCACTGTTGGTTGAGAGTTCTACAGCCCTCTCTGCCTCTTCTGCCTAATGTTTCCTCTTGGTTTTCAAAGCGTTTTTTCTGCAGTTCACACTTTCTCTTCTCCCTATTATGCAAATCTATGTGCACCAAGCTGTGAGTAATTCATGCTCCCCTGATGCATTCACTGCAGTGACCTGCCATTTGGAGATCCTAAAGACTGACCAATTAGGAAGCATTTGGTTTCCTTCCAGAGATGCTGAGTGCCTTTTAAGTGTGTTCAGATGCTGCTGGCACTTGGTACTTCTGTAGGGGAGGGCTGAGAATTTGAAGCTGTCCAGGTTGGTAATGATGGGGAAGTAATCAGTAATATGATCTTTAATGGTGAGCTTGTACAGTGAACGTTTGCTGTTCTTTCATGTGCTGGGTGGCAGTTAGGTATGTCAGCAAACATTTCGTATTTGAATCTTCTGTTGTTGGACCTGATTTCCTGCTCATTGTACAGATCATCATTCAACTGCTTTGCCTGCAGCATGTCCTGCTATCACTTTTGTGGGTGTTTCCTCTCAGAGTCCACGAAGGGCAGAATAAATCCCTTTCTCAGTTTAGACAGTACATGTGTTTCTGAATATTTGCCTTGGTAACTGTGGGGTTTTCTGGCCACACATGAAACTGAAGATACGGAAAAGCAAGTGTCTCAATCTCTGGAAGAGTCTGAGTAAGGGAAGATGCCACTATTTAAGGAGAAACAGTCTGCCCCTTTGAAGAGAGGTAGAATGTGAGAGAATGGCAGAATGCCTTAAATGGCTACCCATTGCATTAAAGTATTCTGTCAGTAGATCACCTCCGCTTAATGGCAGTAGTATGACTTGCAGTGTGTGTATACTTCCCCTGGAGTACATTCTTGATGTGCTTATGTTGACAGATTATTTTCTTGTCCCTCTTTCTCATCCCCCCACCTCACTTCCTCCTTAGGTCTGGTAAAAGATGCTGCCCGACCTGCATACTGGGTACCAGACCATGAAATCCTGCACTGCCACAATTGCCGGAAGGAATTCAGTATCAAACTCTCCAAACACCACTGTCGGGCCTGTGGCCAGGGATTCTGTGACGAATGCTCACACGACCGCAGAGCGGTTCCCTCTCGCGGATGGGATCACCCAGTCCGAGTTTGCTTTAACTGCAATAAAAAGCCTGGTGACCTTTAACCCCAGGCTCCTCTCCAGATCTTTGCAATTCCTTATGTTCTCAGGGTTACAAATGAAAATATCTGGTCTCCCTTTTACCTTTTAACCTGTTGCAGCCAGAGTGCATGTTTCCAGTTTCTGGCCTCCTCTCATGTTATATCCATCTTGAAACGCTGGGAATGAGCCTACGTTCAGCCTCTAGTTTTAATTTCAAATTAACTGGGAAAGGGACGGAGCTCCCTTGTAAATGAGCAAACCAAAATCCAGTGTATTTTATTTCAATTAAAAAAAAATATATATATATCAACTATGTATACTTCAGGATATTAAGAATACGGTTGGCTAATGAAGCTTCGAGTATTCCTAGTTCAAATGATGGATGGTGTTGTTCCTTACTATATTGGATCAGACTTATGGCCTTCTAATTCTTCTTTTGGAATGTCTTGCTGATCGTGATGTCCTGTGAGGAAGGTTTGGACTCTGCTGCCAGGAAATCTCCAATGTTGATGTATGAATTACACCTGGCAATTCAACTAGCCCTACATCTGGAGGTGCTGTCCTTCTGGCCATGCAAGATTAAACTCAGATTTATGAGCAAGTTTGTTTGAACTGTGGTATGAGCAATGGTCTTGCAGTGCAAGAGGTATCAAGTTGAAATAGACCTCTCAGTAGAGACCAGTAGAGCTCTGAAAGGTAAAGCAAATCATATGATACAAGGCAAAGCATTCTGATTTTGCCATTTCAACTTTAATACCAGATCAAAAAGTAGCAGGGTCTTGCTCTCCTTGACAGTATTTTCATGTACTCAGGTTTTCTTCAAGTTTCACTGTCAGATCATTGCAGTTAAAAGTTTTGTCCAGAGCAGAAGAGAACAAGTTTTGTAAGCAATTCTGAAATATGAAGTTTAAATTGTTTGAGTTGTGATGACTTTTCTTTTCCCCCACTTTTTAAGTGATCCTGTAGTCTCTCTGAAGCCTCTGTGTTCTCAAATGTGGTTGCATAGAAACTGCACAGATTTGACTCATCTTTCTTCTAATCGTATGAATTTACGAATCAACCTGGAAAATGGGAACCTTTCTTCTTTGCTCCTTGCAACTGGCACTCACTGGACTTCATCCTTTTATTAAAGGACTGCAATGAATTCACTGAGTTTATTATCAAAAGCACCACTTAATCTAACTTATACTGTCATGTACTGTGGATTTGTGGTTCCACTTATACAAAGTAAGAGACCATTGTGAACTAAACTGCCTAAAATGCTCCATTCTTGGCTTACATAGACATGAATTCTTTCACCATGGGAGTTGCCTCCTCTCGGAGTGGCTGGAGTTTAATGCAATGTCCTGGAACTGTGGTATTTTATCCCCAGCTTATCAAATGTGCTCTTCTGTAGATGAGTGCCCAACACCCTGTTTTAAGACTGTATTATTAAATTAACTGCTATAAAGGACTTTATCTTCTGAACAAGCGTACTGACTTTCCTTGTAACAAGTGGGTTCTCACTTTGTTTCTGAAAGAACATATTCACAAAGTGATTGCCCCTTTGCAACTACATCCAGCCTACACAAGGAAGTAGATTTAGAAGATGTTCCAGGACACCTTCGGTACTGGCCAGGTTTACTGGGGACTGTCTCATATTTCTGTAAGCAAAAGTCCGCCATAAACTGAGAGTTGTCCAAGTGAGGACACGAGTAGGTAGAAATCCTCTTTTAAAAGATATTCTGTACATCTAGCATAATTCTGTGCTTCAAAGTATTTTTTATTTTTTTAATGGGTGAGCAATGTGTTCTTGGTTTGTAGGCTGTGCCCTGTGTGCTGTTTATGCATGTAGCTTTACTACCATGTTAATGCACAAAGAGAAAGCAGCCATGACATTCCTTGTATAAAATCTTTGGCATCTGTTTCAACAACTTGTCTGATTTTTTTTTTTCCTTGTCACAGCCAGAATTACAACTCAATCAAAAAGAAAATATTGTCTAAACATTTTTAATATATATGTGATTTTAATCACTTAGCAACCTGTCAGCATCTGAGTCCATTCTTGATTGATTATCCTGGAGCTAAATCTTTTGTGCTGTTTCTCAACAAAGCAAAATCTTATATGGTGCTTAAACTGCAGCAGGCTTGGTGTTACTCTTTATGGACAGTGTTGAGAGGTGTATTTGGGATCTCTGTTTTCCAAAATGAAAAAAAGATCTGTAAGGTTTATGTTCACCGCTGTTTTCTGTACAGAATAGCCTTTATTTTTTCTGATACTATTTGGTGCTGTGAGTGCACAATATAGGATTATGGTTATTAAATGGCTTAGCTATTTAAAAGGGTTAGATGCATATTTTAGCGGAGCCCAACACTATTGGGTATTAACACATTAAAATTCAATAAAGAGCTCTAAAATACATCTGTGGACAGAAAGCTCTACAGGAAACTTAAATGAAGGAAATGGAAATCATGAAAAAAAATATCACTGAAGCAATATTGGGAGCATGTTGTGCTTGGGGGGGCGGGACAGTGAGTAGAAACCTGCAAGAGTTTTATTCCTAAACTATTAGGAGAGATGCTTTGTGTGCTGAGGTATTGGTAGCATCTAGCTAGAGTGTGAGTCTTTGGAAAACCTGTCAAAATTTAACAGCAACGTTGCTGGAGCTCTGCAAAAGCACAAACTGTGAGACAGGTCCGACATTAATGCAGGTCCATTGTGAAAAAGTCTTGTGTATTTACAAGGGCAGCGATAGGAGGGGACTGTTTTCCAGGAAATTTTTAGATCACTATGTGTGCTATACTGAAGAGAAATTAATTATTTACCATGAAGTTGCAGTAGGTCAAGATGATAATGCGTCCGTTGGATCAACTGAAGTTCACTGTAATGTTAGCATTTCAGAAGTTAAAATTGACACACTTACTTGGTAGGATAATGAATTCAATTGGTCTGAGATGTGACACGATAAAAGCATGTTCTGAGTTACAGATTGAAGTTGACTGATGTAAATCTCTTGGCAGAAAATTAGATTGATTATTGGCACATCAAGCAGCATCCCCACCTCTTCTTATAAGGAATGCTATGGAAAACATCAAGTAAAATAAGAATCCTGTGATCTAACTGATGTACAAAGATGTGTGCCCCAGTGAAAAACACATTCCTCACCCAAAGCACCACAAAACAAGCCTAGACTTGTAGAGGAAAAAGCATCTGATTGCTCTGTTCTGTTGGATTTATTTCCATCGTGGGTACGTATGCCAATTCAGCATGAAGGTTCATCTTCAAATAGGTGATGTGGGTTTTTCTCTCATTCTATGAAGCAAATATATGTGAGCTTTGTATAGATGTGCACACTTTTAGTTAGGCACCCTACCCAAAACCTGTAGGCTAATCTTGGCTTAAATGTGTATCATGTGCACGTTGCCCCTGAGACTTGCAGCTGGGGAAACGGATGGCAGAACAGCACGGCTGTAACATGTAGCTGTTGTCAGGGTAGGAGCAGGCTCTAATGTATGGTTACTTGCACGGGAAAAACTGCTTTGTTTTTCGCTCCCCTCTTGCTCCCCCCCCATTGGTTTTCCTGTTCGTTCATTCTTCTGCCCAGTTGCACGAGCTGAAGTTGGCCAAGGTATCCTCTGTGTTCCTGTCTGTGTCCCTTGTGAATTGGACCTTTGGTTGTGTCCTGGAAAACATGACAACCCTCCCTAGCTTTTGATGTCAACAAGAGTTCTTGGAAATAAACACCATCATTATGTTAGATTTGCCTTGTATTTATACCAAGTATCTGTCTGCCGTGACTGTGCTGAGACATTCATAAATGCCCCTGTTGCTTTGGGAGCCTGGGCTTTAACATTGCAGGACTCTGGCTTCCCACCTGGTCATACAGACTTTCTTCTTCATATTTTTGCTTTCAGCATAACCAGTCCAATAAGGTTTAAATGCTAATATCACTCTATTTTGCAGCCTCTCATTTTCATGTTTCATTTGTCAGTCACTATAATGCCAGATATCATGGCATTGTCCTTGCATTCAGTTATTGCTGATGGCTGTAATATAATTTGGCACCAACAGATATGTCTTTGCCTGCTAGTAATTTGAGAACAGAGAGTGATTTGGGCAAGTGATAGAAGTGTCTGTTTTTTGTCATCCAGGTCCTGTCCCTACCCCCTGCTTTAGCTGAGCACTCTTTCATGGTAAAGCAACGTTGACATATATATTCTGTCAGTCACAGCACATAGTATGTCTTAAAATGTATTTGTGAAATCATGGCAATGCCACAATAAATAAAATCTTGATATGAGGGTTTTCAAAATCAACAGTATAGTGTGACAAATACAAAGCTAAAGCAGAATGGCAGCTAATCAGTTATCTTAAGCCAAAATTAAAGTGCATTCAGCTTTTAACTTCACTTTTGTTGGATATAATTTAAGCGAAAAAAGATATACAAATACAAGTGGTGTATATATATATACATGGAAGTCTTTATGTAGGAAATGTTTTGTGGCATTACAGAAGGTCTAATTTCAAGAATGTCTGGAGATTTTGAAACACTGATTTCTGATGTTTTGAGAAGCTGGTTAAATCTTTCTGCTTCTTCTTAAAAGGCAATTTTTCAGTAGCACTGAAGAGAAGAAATAGCGTACGTATGATGATGACTTGTCAGTAAGGCATTGGAGTGCTTCACAGCCCCCATGATATCAACAGAATTACAGATAGGAAAGAAGTTGTTTGAACAAGAAAAGGCAGGTGATCTTGGTTATATTTTCAGACATTACTTTAAAAGGTTTATCAACTTGGTACCTTGGCTTCCATTTTTGAAACATTAAACTAATTTGTGAAGTGTTTTAAACACTTGGATCAAGCATCTCTCAACCCCAATCCCTTACCCCAGAACCTGTCTAGAAAGTACCTTAGGTTGGCATTGACTGCTTGATTCAGCTTACCAGTATATGTAGTATATATAGTACATGCAAGCAGCCACTAACAACTGAAGGTTTGGGGACCAAAGCTGAATTGTTCACTGCCAGATTATAACTTTTCTGAAAGCAGCGTCTGTAAGGGGACACCTTGGGACTATGTACATGTTTGGGTTTGAATTCTCACAACAAATGCTTAATTTTCTAGTCCTGTTAGAACAGGTCCTTATTAAACTCAGAAATGCAGAAATGCCTGTGTGAATTTGTGACTAGTAACTTGATTTTTTTTAATCTCTTAGTTTCAGTATTCATCAGGATAATAGAGGAGGAATGACCATGAAGCCATGTACTGCAATAAATTGGGACCAACAGAAAGACATAACCAACACCACCACAAAAGACTCAGAAACAAATCCCCTCCCTGCTTTAGGCATTTCAAGTTAAAATAGAAATTTTTCTGCCTGTTATGTCTAAGAACCTTATGTGACCTAAAGGGTTTTATGTGGAAAGAGCTTTATTCATCAGGGCCGAGAGATGACTAATAGCAGCAGAGTATATGGAACAGAGCATGGGTGAGACTGTTGCTTCTGAGAGAATTGTGTTGATGGGAGGGATAGTTTGGTCAGTGAGAAGAGCCTGGTCTGCTTTGTGCTGTGCTCCAGTGAACAAAAGGGACCAAAGAAATGGTGTCTGCAGGATGAGGGATGCTGCAACCTGTCTTGGAGTGCAGGTCCGGCCCTTCTGAAGTTGCCCTCCAGTTCAGTACTTGCTGAGAAACTGAGGCAAAGAAGTAAGGTTATTTTTGATACTGTAGCAGAGAGAAAGAGTGCTGCAGTTCATTTTTAACTACCTTAGGGTCTTGATATTGCTGCATAATGAAATAGATGTTTTAATATACTTCAGCCACTGCCTGCAGGCTGCTTGCTGTTGTCACTGAAGCCAAATTGCCTTCCTTCTTGCCCTGCTTCCCTTCTCCTTTCTTACAGCTCTTGCAGGCCTAATTAGAAGTGTTGGCTGCAAAAGCACTAATTGGGTGAGTGGGTTTGCAGGGACATGTATGTACATTTTGTTCCTGAAAAGGACAGAAAGGAAATTATTTTCTTTTCTTTTACAAGTTTTGCCTAAAAGGGAACAAAGGAAAGAAATTATCTTCAGTTATGTAAGTTGCCTTTCTGCCACAATTTCTAGTTTGTGTTTCCCACGGTAACGGCTTATTTGTTGTACAGTCTTGTTCTTGCAGAACAGGCATTACTGGAGTTAAGAGCACTGAAAAGAGTTTAAATTTTAATTTAAATTTTGGAATTAATTCTGTTTTAAGAGAGTTCATGATCTTTGTAGGTTGCTACCTGCAAGGGTTTGAACCACACGTTTACTAGCAAGATGAATATAAAGTATGTTGCAACTCTGAGTTGATAATCAGATGTAACATTAGGAGTCTGCAGTGGGATGGGGTTAACTACATTTCTGTTTCTGAGCAGATGCTTAGTTGCAGTATGCATTATTAACTAAGGCAATGCAAATGCTTATGAAAGTTGTGCTGTGTACATTAATCACTGTGCATGCAACAGAAAATGTCAAAAATTAGTATAACCAATCAAGACAAATTCAAGTATTTACTCGAATTTAGGAAAAAAAAGCAAGCCAGGAATTGAGTCTCTTGGTTATCAAAGGGTAGTAGAGGGAATGGGAAGAGCCTGCAAGATTTACCATTTAGGAGAACAGGAGACTCCCATGCCTTATAAACAATGTCTGTGGAAGGAAGGAGCAGCACAGAGTACACTGTGAGCAGCATCCACTCTGTTTTGTATGAGAAAGGAGGCTCTGCACAGGAATGCTGAAGCCAGATGTATCAGGGGAGCCATAGCTGTAAGGAATTGACAGCTCAGTCTGACCCTGGGGAAACAGAAGTTGGCTGTTAATGGGGTAGAAGAAAGATTTGGGGGTTTTGAATGTATACTCAGAGAGGGAGGAAACCATTTTAAATATTTGCTGGGATTCATCTTTCATCTTGACTACCCTTGCAACAGCTATTTCATATAGAGTATATTCACACTGTAAAGTCTTACACTGCTCCCAAGAGGAGAGTTTTCCTGCTCTATTGTCTTCTATATAGATTAATGGGTAAAAGAAATACAAAGGAAAGGAAGGAGATCACCACACACAACACTGGAGTGTTGGTGAGCAAGAAGAGCTGCTGAGAACAGTTTCCTAGAACAGCACATTGCTTACACCTGAAGGTTGTGAGAGAACAGGAGAACTAAATGTGGAGCCCTGCAGATCAGAGAGGGTTTTTAATAGGGCCTATCCTTCCTGGAACCTGTATTTGAATAATTCCGTCTTACTCAAAATCACTGGAAAAAGGGAAGGGGAGAGGAATCCACTGGAAACAAACAAAAATCCCCACGCTATGGTCAGGTTTGCATGGGGCTTGGGAAGGGGATCTCCCTGCATAGGACTTGCATTGCAGGGCACTTGTGAGGCTTCCTTTTGGAAACCAGAGACACACTCGTGAAGTGTGCTCAATGAGCTCAAGACACTAGCAGGGATGCAAAGGGATGAACTGTCTGCACCACCAAGTCCTTGATGAACTCTTAGGGAGCTCATGCCACAACCTTGAGTGCCTCATCCCTGTTAACAGTGCTGTGCCCATGCTGCAGCTGAAACTCTCCTCGTCTGGGAAAAACATTTTGTGACGGATTGAACAGTTTTACTAACCCACTTTTTAAACTCCAAATACTCCTGGCTCAAGAGGAGTAGAAGTAAGAGCTTTCCCTGCATATGCACCAGTGTGAGGTGGAACAAACCTGATGGGCCATCAGGATGAAAGGGGCAGGGCGCAATGTCTCCATAAATAGGTTGCTCTGGCCAGAAGCTTTAGGTGCAAAAGAGTAATAATATCTCTTAAGAAATGAAATAGCTAGAAACCTTTGTAACATGCCTAAGAGGGTGGTTTTTATCTGAGGGCAGAAACGGGATTGCTTAGTGGGGGACTTGAAAGCCCCCTCCTTCCTAGGATGCCCAGAACTGTTAACCCCTTTCCAGATGGTATCCCAGGTGAGGGTGCTGTGCTAGGTATGCCCCCCAATAGGCCACCTGTAGACAGAAGCAACACTTATCTGTGTGTGCACGTGCAGCCCATGCCTGCTGTCACAGGGCACTTGGAATGCAGATGCCCAGCCTTGCTCTGACACAGCCACCTCCCTGAGCCAGTTGGACACAGCCTCCATGTGGACATGCCATGCAGCCTAGGTGTGATTATAACCCACTTGTGCCTCACTTGCTAACCTGGCAGGACCCCATGGGAAGTACATTTCTGACATATCAATTGTACATCTAAGTGCTCTAAGTGGATCCCAGGATGAAAAGGTGGTTCCTGCACTCCTTTAATAAGAATTTTGGGAAACTTGAGTGCAGTGTGTCTTTCCTGTGAAGCCCATCCTAGTTCATCAGCCTTTACCCCCCATGGGTTCCTGATCCTGTCAGTGCTTCCTACAGATACTGTCTGCAGGACAGTCTTGCCCAACCCAGTACCAAGCAGGAGCTAGAAGTAAGGAGGCTCCCTGGGAGAGTAATTGTTTTCAAATACAGATATGGTATCACCCAGTTACTGGGAGCTAGTGCTACAAATTTGTAGCTGAGGGCCCAGTTGTACCTCTGTATGCAAAAGCCCTGACTTTGCATGGGTGATCTCAAATCCTAAAGAGGGTGTGGTCTGTCCAGATTGGGCTTGTGTCCAGCTACAGCTGCATGAGCAAGCCTGCCATTCCAGTCTGCTGATCAAACTCCATGTTAGGGATGTGGGCTTAGTTAGGAAGCACTATGAGAAATCAACAGGGATATTTAGCTTTGCTACTGGACCAGAAAAGGGGCTTTGTTCTGTGCCTGTTGCTTTTTAAAGGGAATAGTGGCAGGACAGTAGCATGCTACCATCATCTGAAAAGGACAGTTTAGTATGGCCCAGCTCAAACGACCAACACTGTGAGGGAGGAAACAGCTATTCCTTGGACTGCTTCTGACCATAGATGTAGTAGAGGCAGTTGAAGCGGAACCCAGACCAAAGGTACTCCAAAAAAAGCCCCAGAACGCATAAAGCGTCAGCTTCTCAACTCCAGCTGCTTCACTCTGCTAATCCACTCCGCTGGGCCAGCCTAGTTGCTCAGGTGGATGTGACCACAGCTACCTATGACTAAACTAGGATTAAGTTAGAACAGTCTCTTGACAGCAAAATCAGCTAGCACAACACCAACCCTTAAAGTTACCCGCTTCACAGGCCTTAATTTCAAAGAGGCTGAATATTGCCTACAGAGTTAAGCAATATTCAGCTTTTATTTACAAGAGGTCTGAGATTTACACAGCAAGATTTGCTAAACCTGCTGAAGGAGGTTCAGAATTAGATGGGTAAAGCAGATGCAAGAGCAGCACATGACTCAATAGCTTGATGACTGATGTAAAACTTTTGAAGTCATGTATAGACTGGCAGCTTTGTAGACCAGGTCTGAGGGGAATATTGTGTCAGATATAGGAGAAGTGGTAGAGGTCCTGTTTGACAGCCATGAGTAAGCCAGGAACTCCTTGGCGACCCCCAAGTCTTGAAGAAAACACCACACTAGGAATGGCATCTTTGGATGATGGGTGGGGAGAAGGGATGGTTCTAAGCAGATGGGTGTCTTGGAGACTCCAAATTCTGGTGTAGCAATCCTGACCAACTGGAAAGGAAACAACAAAATTCAACATTACACAAAAATTACTTTACATGGCTCTGCAAGAGTATCACTACAGAAGCAGAAGGTCTATGCGGAAAACACCCTGACTATTTCTACACACACTAGATGCAAAGTGCTTATCTGTACTTTATGAAACAGAAATACTGCAAAAGTGGGAAAAATGTACGTTTCCTATTAGGCAATTAAAGGTATGATAAATCAGTATTTAAAGTGCTTTCTCTTTATCAAGCTCCTAAGCAAAAAAAGGGGAGAAACATTCAGTCAAATTAAAAAAATCTTCTCATTATTCTGCCACGTATTGACAAATACAAGGAGAGAAGGTCACTCTCTTTACAGTGACCTTGTGAAACTTAGCTATACTATAAGGATATAGGGATTTTGCTTCATTTGTTGCTACTTTTCCTCCCCCCACCCCCAATATAATAATATTAAAAATATCTGACTGTAACCAAGTATATTCAAAATGAACCTGAGTGGTATAGACAGTTTACAAGGAGTCTGGCTTACATACCAATGTTTCAGTCCGTCACCACACTATCCACTTAACTACCAACTAAACAAATACACATTCTTTAGTCTCTATATAATCACCAGAATGTTTGTTTACATGTTGTTTCCCTGAATTTCAAAATCAAGTATTTTCTGCTCTACTCTTGAGATGTACTGTACAAAGGATAACGGGACTTTTGCAGGACACAGCAGATAAAGCTGTTAAGCGCTACACAGGAGTGATTACAGTAGGTGTGCATAACATAATTTCTTAATTTTCATAGCATAGTACAGTATGTTTAAGGCTAACTTTCTTCTGAATTTTAAAGAATTAACAGCTTTAGAGTTTCCAACAGCTGTAGCTAAGAAATGCCTCTCAGGCATAAGAAAATCACTGCCACACAGTCTACAAGGAGGGGAGAGTCCACCCCCACCTGCTGTAAGAAGTCCTTCCTCCTCATTTACATGCAGAGGGAGAATAGCATATTCATTGTGATGACCGTGGTACTGCTTCACACACTTTGTTGTTCTCAGGTCCCACAGTTTTATCTGCAAGTTAAAGGAATTGTTTGAGAGAGGATATGTTAAAGCAGAGAGTACTTAATGGTTGGACCTCTGAGAACAGGTCCAGAAGAGGGCCATGAAGATGATCAGAGGGCTGGAGCATCTCTCCTGTGACGACAGACTGAGAGAGTTCAGGCTGGAGAAGCAACCTTCCAGTACCTAAAGAGGGCTACAAGAGAACTGGAGAGGGACAATTTACAAGGGTATGTAGTGATAGGACAAGGGGGAATGGCTGATAGGACAGGGGTAATAGCTTTAAACTGACAGAGGGTAGGTTTAGATTAAATATTAGGGAGCTCTTTAATGTGAAGGTGGTAAGTGACTAGAACAGGTTGCCCAGAGAAGTTGTGGATGCGCCATCCCTGGAAATGTTCAAGGCCAGGTTGTGTGAAGCTTTGAGCAACCTGGGCTAGTGGAAGGTATCTCTGCCCATGGCAGGGGGCTGGAATTAGAATATCTTTAAGGTTCCTTCCAACCCAAACCATTCTATGGTAAATCAGTGGATCTGGAAGAGGATCCATATATGGAACTACCACTCAGTTCCACACAATGTACTAAGAACAGGTATCTGCCCTTGGGACTGGGATAAGCACCTGTCAATGCCCAGACACTAAAAGGAACAGCATATCCTAAACACAACAAAACCATACCTTTCCAGCCATATCTGCTGCCATAAGATAATGTTCAGCCTCCATAAGGTGAATAGATGTAACTGCTGAGCCATGGAAGAGACGAATTGCTTTCCAGCTCTGTCCCTTTCGGTTACGTTGACGCACATCAATGCTGAAAATCTCACCTGAACGGCAGCCATTGTAAAGCACTGGGGTCTGGAAGAGTCCATGAGAAAGAAGCCTATTATGTAACATCTGTAAGGATCTTTGCAACCGGACATGCCTATCTCGGCCTTTTTAGCCACCAACGCCCTTGCAACAAACGTGGGTAGAGCCCTTCCCAAATCTTCATTTGCGAAGCCCAGCCATGAGTGAGTGAGGATCTTACAAGGTGTGCAGACAGAATCTGTGTCATGTTTTTGAGCTCTGTGGTGCAGTTTTCAATTTATTTTAACACAGGCATTAAGAAGCAGAATTTTTATTACATGCTGCCACGTTTTTCAGCTGACTCATTAGCTTCCTTCAAACCTCAACTATTTAGCTGTAAAAGTTTGGCTATGTAAGTAGGAACTTAGTCTAACATAACAGCAAACCAGAAACTGGAATTCTCATTTTCTGATTTCACCCTTCTCACTAAATCTTTGTGAACAAGTCCATTAGTATTTTATGGGGATTTTCTCCTTCTTTGCGGAGGCAATACACCGAATATTAACAAAATGAGGTTATTTGCCAAAACCAAAACAATTTTACAACATATTATTACTGTGCTCTTTGTATTTCTTTCGTTTTCTTTTATCCTCTGTAATATTAACAAAAATTACCTCTGTTGCCACAGTAATCAGTTGATCTTTTTGCTGCTATTCAATGGTGCAAGCATCAGACCGCATCAGCTCTGTTGTGAACAGCCATCCAACAGTAGCTCTCATCACACCCTTTTGTACAGCGTGGGGAGCCCCATCACAAATAGAACAAAGAGCTCATGAATTAGGCAGCTCTCTGAAAAAATGAAGGGTGTATGTTCTCCTTACCTGTCTGGCAAACTGTTGTGCCAACACATCACTACTGGTTCCAAATGTCTGTCGATGCCCTGTCACTACATTGGTCACAAGAACTCGTCGTGTCAGGCCTAAGGAAGACAGGTTATGTTAATTTAGCTGTAATTCAAGTAGCAGCTGGGAGAGGAATTCAGTAAGTCTTTCCCACTGAGACAGAGGGGGTTGCTAGCCTTGCAGAGAGATCACCTGTGCTGAAGCAGTTGTCTGCTTGGGGATTCAGGCACCAAGCACAGGACCAGGCAGTGGATATCTTGAAACTGCACAGCATTCCAGGTCGATCTCCTGGAAGAGAGGAGCAACACATGAAGTGTTCATAAAACATTAGGACGGGATGATAACTCAGAAAGGTTCTTAGATTGCCATACTTCTTTTAACATTTCAATCTGAAGCAGAGAAAGTGTTACCCATTTAGCGTCCCTCTGCTACTCAAGAGACAGGAAACAGAAGTGGGACTTTATGGCTGTAAGCAGGACACCTACAGTCTATATATATAAATAGATGATATTGAGAAATAGATGATATTGTGAAATTTATTCAGTAGTCAGAGGGCTGACCATGGCAGGAAAGAGAAAAGTAACACTCGCCTCACAGCGCTAAGTAAGCTATTTTTTAAAGACAAGTGGGCTATAGTAAAAAACATTTACTTTATAAACTACAGATTAGCCAAAGCCTAGCCTATAAATTCTTGGCCAGCCTATTTTAAAAAAAAAAAAAAGTTTGATTAAGTAACAATACACTGGATTTGACCTTTACTCATGTAGCTCCTGCACAAAATTTATGTCAATTAGCAGACTAGACTAAGTCTTCAGTTTTCACTTCCTTCATGGCAAATCATACATGAGTGTCAGGTAGCAGAGGTGACATGGTTAAGAGCAGATGGATAACGTAGTTTTAGACAGGATAAGTTCTACTTTGCTCCTGGCAGCTACCTAGCAAGTTTCCCACAAAGCAACTCTTTAGGAGAGTGAAGTGGGTCAAACTTGGAAATACCTTAACAGTCAACAGAATATACTAGACAGAAGGATTTTGATGGAACTCACAACGTAATTATGGCGAAGGGCTTAAAATGTTCTACAGAGCAACTGGGCACGCTCAGTGACTCTTCAAGTTCACGCTAACTCTATGCATATTTTTTAAAGGCTGCACAAAGAGCATGACAATAAAAATTTAAAATAGGTCCATTACTCTTATCTATCACAGATTCCCTCTGTATAAACTTAACCGATCATGTCTGAATGGAAACCAGATTAGAGGACTGCACTCTGTGACTTGAAGAAGCATGGTTCTAACAACTATCAAAAAAGTCCAATTAATAAAGTCCTGCCCACAAGAACATTCAACAAATATATAAAGATACAGCTATAGCCATCAGACATAGTATTCTCCCAAACAACCATCTTTACACACAACTGAGCATAAACCTGTACAAGGAGCTATGGGCTGAGACATCTACCAGCTTTCCACCTTTGATTAATCCACTGAGCATATTCGAGTAGCTGCTATGAGAAGGGATTCTTGACAGTCTATAAGGAAATGTGAGTACTTCTTGTGTGTAGCTTCTGAGTATTAATAACAGGCCAAGCTACTCATGGAAAATCTCAAATGTTTACTTTACAAGTGAGGTGTTCTGCCAAAGTCAAGTATTGCAGCAACTAAAAATAAACCAGTGTTTTGAATACTGCTTGTTAACTAAGTCTTAAGTTCTTCATCATTCAACTTCTTATGCTGTTTTACAATTTCCAAGACAACAGTCTCTCCAACTACTGAAAATGCTGAAATAATCTTTCATTTGTGCTCTTTTCATACCATAACTGCAGAAATTGTAGAAGAAAGACCAACAAAAACACCCTACCTGGGTTAGTGCTGCTGAACAATGATGCTGGAAGCAGACTGGCACAGCCTGGTGTTTCTGCAATTCCCATGAGACACAGCTTGCTGAAGTGAGTTAAGAAAAACAGATTTCGCCCTAGAATGGAACAAGCTGCCTAACATTTATAGCTGAGAAAAACAAGATGTTCTGACACAACCACAGCTCATGATACTTCCTGTTGAGACTTTTGATGTGTGTTTAAGTTTACAACTAAGTCTTGACTTTTCATTTCTTTCATAGGAATGAGCTAGAAAGAACTAAAATTCTTGCTTGTGTATTTTCAGTACCAGAAAGGTAAGAGAAGAGGAATACTATGGCATCTCACTAGTGGTAGGGGGAAAATTAAAAAAGCATGGCCTACATAGATCATTCATAGTGTCATATGCTGATGACACTGCATTAATATAGAGCTGTTTTTCATGGAGATAAGTTGGAAAAAGGGGAGCATACATTGGTGAGGCAAGGAAGACTCAATTTAGATTACATTTAAGTATTTTATGAAGACTATACCAGGTATAAACAGAATTTGAAAGCTGCATTTCAAGTTCAGTGGGGTAAATCTGTAACATGACTAGAGGAAAGCTTGAACCCACCAAACCATCCAATAACAAACTCCTCCTCAGCCGTGGGCACGCGTGGTGAGCTCCTGCCCTCTGATGGGTCAGTCTGGAATTGCCTGGCTTTTCCCAGGGGCCATTCCATATTTTACTATGTCATTTCTTTTGGCATTTTAATAGCACATCTGTTGTCTGCTATCTCCCATGTCAAAATTCCATTTTCTTTCTCTCTTCTGAGCTCTGCACTGTCCATTACTTCTTCCTCTACCATCAACTTTCCTCTTCTTCTGAGACAGACCTACAGAACATGCTCTGACAGTTGCAGAGCATGATGCCAATGAATTGCTCCCATTCTCCCCAGTCAATGTGGGGATGGTTTTAAACAGAACCAAACCAACCCACTTTCAAAGAGGTTCACTTCAGAGAGAGGTTGTTGCCTTAACCCTCTGCTCCTATTCTTTTGCCTCAGCCAATTTCTAAACATGAGGTCATTTTGAATATAGTATTTACATACACTATTAATGAAGTGGGAATTCTCCAGGGCAGAAAACATGGTCTTTCATCTACTATTACACTGGAACAGTTCTACATATATCTATCATAGAACCATACATCTGTCTCATTAACTCCAACACCTTTCAATTTTTATAACTTCCTCTGTTTTCCAGAAAACTTATTTGCTGGGACAACTACACAAGAGGGATTCCTGGAAGTTAGCTTTTCTGTGCAGTATGATGCAGACTTGAGAAAGCTGAACTGCAATTGTGCTTTTTTTAAAAGGATATAAAACATGAGAATCTGGATGAGTCAATGATGCCCAGCACACAGAATTCACCTTCAGACACAAGAAGACATACTATTTTTGTCATCAGCTACTCAATTAATGAGAGATTATTTCCATGCAAATTAGGCACTGGGCACAATTCCTTAGTCCACTAAATAGCTCAGTAAGAGGCACGAGCATTTTAGCCTCATACTCCTCTTGTAATGATTGAACAGCATTGAGAATTCTGACCAAACACAGACTGAGGCACCATGCACATCCTATTACTCAAGAGACCATCCTTAAAAGAATCTGAGCATGAAGAGATTATGAAAGCCTGTTTCAAATATGTATCATGTTTAAGGATAAACACATTTGCCCAAAATTATTTTTAAGAAGCATGCAAATCTTGGTAGTTTCTGATAGTTTTCCCAGCTACAGTCCAAGTCTGAAGTAAGCACTATCCTTGGAAGCTGGTACTTCTACCTAGTCTTGCATTCCAATTCTAGCATAACACTCCTGAGGACTATCACTGGTACTGAGGACTTTCCGAGACAAGTTTACTGTGGTTCTGTGTTTATCCAAGCTTCACATTTCTAGATTCTTCTATTCTCCTAACCCCTTCCCCAACCCTCATGGCATTTCTGCCTGAGCCTCCCAAGGCTCATGGCATTCCGAGAATGCAATAACCAAAGGAAGGAGGAACAGAAAATAGTACTTTGCGGTTTGTGAAGTAGAGGTTGTCATACATCTCCACAGTGAGAGACTCCTTCCCCAAACCGCTGAGATTGATGATACCATATTTACATCCTCCATGCTCTACATCGTTCACAGTGAATATTCGTTCACAAGCAACATCTGCCTGTAAAATAAAAGCTTACCGGTCACACTTACTGGAAACTTACAGGAAAAACAGCTTGAGGGAGCTGCATTAGGTCTAAAATGAAACAACACATTAATTCTGATCTGTTTAACACCACCTGCTTTCCATTCACCTCTAAAATCAGTGGCCAACTCAGTTTTTCATACATGCACAGAAAACACAGGGGTAAGAAAAGGATTTAGTCCTTGGCTAACAATAAACGATCTTGCCAATTTTAACAGCTCTATACACTTACACTGGCTGACTGGTAAGCAAAGACTGCTATTGGTAGAGGACACAAAACAAAAATTTAAACCTTATCAAAAGTGATCATGGAATTCTGCCGTTGAATCACAGCAAATAGGCTGGTGCTACATTTTAACTTTTCTGACACTAAATTTCCGACTCCCTTCTGGCTTCGGCTACCTACGCAGTTTTCTGTTTACAAGGCCAGGAGATGGTCGTGGAAAGCTTCCTATGTAGCCTATGAAAGATATTTTGCTCCAGATCCTTAAATGAATACTGATGTTTACATAGACTCTCTGGACCACAGGCTTTGCCACTCCCAAAATTCTTCTCTTTAATTTTCTTTTTTCTCTTGATCCTCTCCACTTGCCCTCCCAGTCCCACAGTAATGATCCACTCCACTCCTGTTTACTTCGAAAAGAACATATTGATCAGATAAAGAAAAATATAAAAATCACTTTCATATCCAACCTTTTTTATAATTTTCCTTTCTAGGAAAGGAACAGCCTCTCCCTACCTGTTTAAAATTACCGAGCACAGATTTTAAGAACTGACACAACAGGAATAAGACATATTTGAAAGCAAAATTTGACCTATGTGATCTGATTGCAAGAGCCTGAATTTTCACTGAAGATAAGCTCTCTTTATCCTAAAGACTTATCATTTCTCATAACATACCACAATGATTTTAAAATTGTTGGTTCCAGCAACTGAGGAATCCGGACTGTGAATTTCTATCTTCCTCCTCTGCATGCCGTTCACTTTTAGTTCATGGACTAGCCTGTAAAAACAGGTGGGGGGGTGAGGGGGTTGAAGAGATGAGAATTCAGGTAAGCCTAAGTTTAATGCCTATGAAAAGAATTCTGGACACCATATAGAACTGCTTCTCAATCACAGAAGAGAAAATGCCTGAATAACTAGCATGCTAAAATTTAACTTATACAACCCATGAACATGTGCATCCTCCACATTCACAGAACTTCATCCTGTTATTTTAAAGCCCAGCACATCTTTAGTAGCAGAAACAACACCACAGCAAGTCACTAACTTAACTTGCCTGGATCTGAGCTACCTTATCTATTTTAACTGGGGGGAAGGGGAACGGTCACATCAGTTGAAAGGCATCCATCCAAAGAAAAGCTGCGCTGTATTCCTAAAGCACAATGTGGCAAACCAGCATATTCATATACATACATGTGTGCATATATAAAGTGAATTTTTTTTGGAAGTGAAGTTGGGAAACAACTTTCCCATTTGAATTCTCATCATTTTAGCAACCTGATTAGAACAGAATATAACCTTTTTGCTAATTTTAAGGAATATGTCCTTCCTTCTCCTAAAGGAAGAAGAAATGCAAAAAAACCTGACAGAAACAGTTGCACTAACAGCAGAACTTGGCACTGAAAACAGAGGGCAAATCAAATCATTGTACCTGCAATAACTTGTGGAGCTGAGCAAACCCAGCTGCCTTTTCTGTAACAGCACAGATGAGTTCAGTCCAGCCCTTGTTTTCTGGAAGAGAGTAACATGGAAGCCTACTCAGTTATTTGCTTGCTTATGATTCAAACATGGCTGTGGGTCTTAGATGTTTGGGATATGTAGGTAACTTTTTCCTTTAGCCTACATAAATTAAAATTTTCAGAACATCTATAAAACACTTTCCAGCACCATCTCCATGGTCTACTACAGTAAGCAGACAAGAATATATTCCTGTGAGATGTGGGGTGCTTCTATAAATATAAAAGCTGAAGAAAAAAATACTCAAAACCAATAGCAATTGTTTTCACTCTACATAATCAGCAGTACCACCTGGAGGTGTGAAGTCACCTTCTGGCTTTGCTGTAACACCTTAAATTCTTATTATACAGCAAAATATTCTATCGCAACAAGATTGCTACTAAGCATGCAGTCTTACTGTTGCACTGAACTGCTTTTCCATTCCATTTCTATTCTCCCCCACAGCAGGGGGTTGGAACTAGATAATCTTTAGGGTCCCTTCCAACCCAAGCCATTCTATGATTCATAATTTTTTTAAATTTCATGCAAACACTTTCTGAGGAGACCAAAGGATAGAGCACTTTGCAGAATTATAGAGTAAGAAATCTTTTTTATAATGCTCAGACAAAGCAAGCACTTGAGAGTCAAAATGTTCTTCACAGTGGAGACTAAAGAGCTGAATAGCTGGTTGGAGCACTTCATTGCCTCAGGAAAAGAACATTGCTCACTTATTCCAAATGACAGCATACTGAAACCTGGCATCTAGTGTTCTGACTCAAGTGTAACTGTTGGACAACTGCAATTTTGAGCACAGTTCCTGTCTTTTTACAGGTTTTTTTTTGTAATGACTTGATTTCATTCCTGTGTGGAACAGTCAAATAAAAGGCTTCAAGGACTATATATTCTTAGCCAAAAACTGTGTCAGAATTGAAAGGCTTTAGTTTATGAGCTGTCCTGGGCTTATACAATAAAGCCTAATTGCAATCTTTTTCAGAACATACCTTCTTTTGTTTTTCTTCCTCTTCTAAGAGTCTCAGTCTTTTGCATTCCATCGCCTTATACTGAATGCTGTCCTTGGTGAGTGGGTTGTAGTTATTATGTCCAGGCAGTAGGCGAAAATAGCAGTTCTTTTCTGAGTCATAATAAAATCCTGGCAGTTCTTGGGGGGTGGGGGGAGAAAAAGTGACAAAATCATAAGGATAACTAAGTTTGTTTATGGCTCTTTGATATTGCAAGTCTTCATGTGAATGTCAGTCACAAGACTCAAAGCTCTTGCTCCCAAGAGGTCCCAAGTATGATACACAGATTAGGATTAGATGAGCCACTTACAGGAGAAAAAAAGATTATAGTTTTCAAATGCAGTGCCATTACACAGGTACAAAAGGGATGTCACCACTGACCAAGAGGAAATTCAGACAGATCGGAAGAGCAAAAGAAGAAAGGTTTTGCTGCAGAACAAAAATGATCTTTCTTCATAAATCAATCATGAGGGGACATTCTTAGTTAAAAAGCTAGGTAGGACAGTCCCAAACAGCAGTAAAAAAATTGACAATGAGGTATCACACAAACCAAAATAAAGTGATTCGCTTCCCAGAACAAGATACTTTTTCTTCAACACATAGGAGCGATTTAGATATAATCAAGAGTACATTTGGTTCCCTATCCAAGGATAAATTGGGATGAGAAACATTCAATTTTAGTGCTTCATTGTCTGGGTGAATTCAGAGGCAGACAGATAAAATACTTTGACAGATTCATAATGGTACATTGTCTCAAGACAAAGGATTTTATTCAGAAGAGACAATTGTTTCATTTCATTTCAAGAGTTTTTATTTAAAACTTTATCTACTACCAGAATTTTCATTTTAAGTAATCTCTTTTTGATGCTGCTTACAATTCAAATCCTTGTCCCCATCTTTCAGGTTCAGTGACCAAAACTTATTCAGGTCAGGAAAAATAAAAAGTTAGTCAATGAATCGGTAAAGGTAATAAAAGCACACTACATTTAGTACACAGAATCTAATTACACAGCAATAAATGTCTTGCAGGATACATCTCCTAACACAATCACAACATAAAACACTGATATACCAAAAACCCTCTGGTTTTGTCTGTTGTTAAGAATCAGTGGTGTTTCAGGACTCTCCTGTTGCAGAGAAATATATGTTTCCACAGGCTTAGCTTTTGCTAACACTGTTTAATGAGTCAGGAAACCAGCATATAAATGGGACATCTTCCTCAACAGCACTGATACTTCATCATTTCTTGTTAATGAACAAATATTTAGCCAGAGTGTATTTCTTACAGACTACAAAATACACTGAAGGCATAAAGAGAGATGATTCTCCAAAGTGGTGGATCATTGTCCCTTTCAAAAGACTGAATAACTGGATACAAGTAGTAATTTCTTATATGCTTTCTTATTTTATTTGCTTCCTTAGTAGTTAATTTTCTTCCCGAAGCAGCATTTCTGGAGGGAGAAACAAATTTCTCTTTTTTCAGCTTATATCAGCTTGGCTAAGCACACAAATTTTTAAACACAAGAAGCACTTCTGGGCCTGAAAGTGATTTGGGCCTGTTCTCCAGATCCTCACTCACTATATCTTTGTATATCACCTGATGTTACTTTCCTGCAACACCAGACTATTAATGCAGCTACTACTACTTTTTTCCTTCAATCAGCATATAGAAACTGACTTTTTACCTGTAAACACCATCTCTTACCTGCTACTACAGAGTTCTGTGTGGAACTGGATGAAGAAGGATCTCTGCTGCTGGGACCTGCATTCACTGGGGTCTGTGGTTCCTCCTGTTCCAGACTAAAAAAAATAGCACTGCCTTCAAGACAGACTCACAATTGTCCTACGCATTTCCCACAAAGAATCTAGAAAGCAGATTATTATTGACATTAATGGAGTACTGTTTTGCAGTGCTGTGATAAGCACACTCTGCATGTCACCATACATTAAACTATGAAAATCAAACAAGGAAAATATACAGCTTAAAAACCTCTCAAGAACATTAGAGATAAAGGCATCCTAAAAGCCTTAAACTACTTGTTAAAACATTAGAGGGGGCTGCTGATTCTGCAAGCACCTTTAACTCTTTCTGGCAAAAGATTAACTGGGCAATTTTACATTAAGTGAACAGCCCACTCCTGAAAGCCTGCAAGTCTTCTCAGCATAAACTGAGAGACAGCATGGGTAAAACACTGATGTCACATCAAAAATATTTTGCCATTCTCTTCATAACAAGAATTTCACTGATGAGGTTCAGAAACATTCAAAATAAACAAAAGTTTAATGAAAACTCCAAGAATGAAAAGCCTCTGCTTTTCTAATAAACATTGCAGTAGATGAGGTAACTGCAGTTTTCCTCTTTTTGAAGTAATATAAATAAGCACATTCAATACTGATGAGCAAAATTCCACTGGGATGTTTTCTGAATCACCTGTACAGTTCTCACTTTTTAGGACAGGTCCTATTACATATCATCTTAAATACAGTAGGTGAAGGTGTTTTGCAAGAGTTTTAACTTATTGAAAACAAAACAATAAAGAAATTCTAGTTCTAATACCAGCTCTACTGCTGTTTGATTATACAGTTTTGAAAATAGTTAAAGAACACAACAGATATACAAGGGCAAAAACACCCTAGATCAAATCCAAGAACTTAACTTTAAAGCTCTTTAAGAAAATCCTTTTAATTCTATACTCACTGAACGAGGGCCCGTTTGTGTTTCTAACCTTTCTCATACAAGTGAAACTAATGTGGTAACTCATATATGTGTCTCTTTCTCTAAAAGTATGTATAATAAAAAAAACTTAGCGCATTAAAGCAAAGGATTGGCATCTTTTCGTCCTGCAAGAGGCATTAATGAAAGAATATGAGAATGAAAAAGAACTATAAAACCAGCTCAAACACAGGCAAGTATAAGTTCTAAAGTATAAAACGCACTTTTCTGAAAGAATCAGTTTTCAAGGCTGGTGAAACTTTACTTAATTTTCCTGATCTGCTAGATATGGTACTATTACCACATTACTTAACATGCTTTCAAACATTCAGGAAGATTCTTTAATGGCGGTTTTTACACCAGTAGACACTAAGGCACAAAATAAACGGGCAGTTAGAATGAAGCACTTACATTTTTCTTCCCTGAACTACCTTTGCATATTGCTGAAGAGTTTAGGGATGATCATGCACACCTGAAAGGACTAGCTCACGCAACCACATCTCAGCTTAAAATCAATGTACAGTTGTAAATACATAGTAAACTTCCAGAAATCAGTGCAATTCCACTCTCACTAGGGATGGCAGATATAGCTCTCAGATATACCCTCGTAGTCCTAGAAAGTCATCACTCTGCAAATTTAATTAGGCATGACACGCCATGGCTGATCCCCTGCCAGCCCACGGTGCGGGTACTCGCCTTCCGGCGCGGTTGCCGTGACCGGATCTCCTGTGCCGGCGGGGGCCGCGCTTGGGACCGCTCCATCCACGCCTTTCCTTGCCTCGCCCGTAATGCCTCCTCATTTCTGCTTATAAAGCAAATATACACACATGCTGCACCTCTGCTTGCCTGGAACGCTTCAACACACAAGGCAGGTCTCCTAAGGCGACCTCTTTTCAACCCCTTATATCCTGTAACGACCAGGCCCGCCGACAGCCCGCACCACGGGCGCTCCTCTGCGCCTGTCGGCTTCTCCGCTGATCCGGGACCAGCTCCGCGGCTCTCCTCGCGTCGGTGAGGCCAAACACCCCGGAGGTAGAAGGACAGCGACGACAGTGACGGTAGCGGCGGCCGCGCGTCCCCACCGCGGCCCCGGGGCCGCCCGCCCGTCCGTCCCTCACCGCGCCGTCCCCGCGCCGCGCCCCGCCCGCCCTGCCGCCAGCGCCCCGCCCCCGCCCTTACGGCGCACCTCACTGGCCCGCGGCCGCGGCCGCCGATTGACGGACAGCTCCCTCACCCAACCGCAGGAGGTCAGGCCGGCGCGTGCGCCGTGAGGGGGGGGCGGGGCCGGACCCCGGGCTGTGCCGGGTGCTCCGAGGCGGCTGCGGGATGAGGTGGCTGCGCGTGGGGGTTCGTGGAGTGCGGAGATGGAGTTTTTGGGCAAAAAAGGGTCGCTTAGCACGGTAGGGAAGCAATGCAGGGCAGAGAAGAGGAAGCCTGGAGGTGGCTGGGGGTGGCGTGCTTTGAGTGGTGCGAGCACCGAAAGGGTACCGCTGCTTCTTTCTCGCTGGGTGCCTACAAGCCGTCCTTTGGCTCTGGGCAGCTGTCAAGAATTTAGAAGAAGAGAGGTGCTCTCTCTCTGAAGTGACCTTCCTGGCTGAGGCCTCTTGATAATTAATTCTTTTTTCTTTTTTTTTTTTTTTAGCCTTCTCCTGCTGGGCAGCAAACAGCTGGATGGGTGGTTTTGAGGCAGCTTTGGGGGGTGTGCAGCGAATGGACGAGGTGGGAGGGAAAAACGGGGCTGCAGCAATCAGAAGCAACTCCTCAGTTGCTCAGAGCAACAAAGGGTGTAGTGGTAACCACCCTCTCTTTGAAGGCACTGTAGTAAACCCCTTCTCTTCTTAATCATTGATTAAAGGTGCCCTTAAGCTGTTTTTGTACAGTGGCCTTCCCCCTCCCCTTCCTGTTTATGCAGCAGGTTGGAGGTGAAAAAATTAAAACCAGTATGGTAAAAATGTTTGTTCATTTAATGGATGATTAAGGTTAAAACAAAATGTGAGCTATAGTTAACAAAAACAATTGTGGAGAAACGAGTTTAGCCTTTTTGCTTCCAAAAAGATAGGGTTTTTTTTGGTCACTTTAATAACTTAAATAAGAAAATGCCAGTACTGGAAAAAAGGCAATAGATTTTTGTTCCTTTGGATGTTTAGAGTTTGCACTAGTTTGCTGTTGTCACTTGGCAGGAGAGTAGTTTTTGGGAGATAGTATTTTATGTTTCTCACTCTCATGGTCTATGTTTACAGTTCAAAATGCTTAGAGTTAAAATAGCCCAGGAAAGGAATAATTTAAAGATATCAACAGCTGCACAAATCACCTGTAGCTTGCATAGACAGTTTGTGAACTCTATTTCTTTGTCTTTACAAGGCAGACCACCAGTATGGTCTAATTCTACGGCATATTTTGTTGATTAGGTCTGTTTCTCATAGTGGTTTAGTGATACTGATCTTTAGCTTCTGCAAGATAATTTTGAATTTTAATACAGTAACAGGGGAAGAGTAAAAGTATCTATAGAAAGCTGCATCAGGAGCTGCATCACAGTTTTTGTGAACTGTTAAGTTGTTAATACTGTCACTGGTGAAGACTGGATTCAAAATGATGATTGATATGGTATTGGTACTTGATGATTTGTATGTAAATTTCCTACTGAGACACCTGTGGACAGGGTTCCAGGGAATGTTTTTTTTCCTGGTGTTTGCTGGCTTGTGGATAATAATCCAGAATGTCTAACGCTTTGCAGTAATCTTATTCTCTGCTTTGTTCGTTGGCTTTGTTTCATCTTTTTAATTTCTGGTGCCAGTGAGCAACATTCCAGGTTCTGTGACCAATATGCTGCTTCTAAGATGTGTGATTCATGCCACTGAAATAGTTATCATCAGGGAAGAAGTATATTAAATAATTTGTTTTATCACTTCTATTGCAGATATTTACTGTGAAAAGTCATAGACTGGAAGATATTTCAGAGAGAACTGGTTTCCCATGTATGCATTTAAATAAAATGTACAAATAAAATACACACATTTACGCCTACGTTTTCTTTAACAATTGTTTGTCTAACCTCTTAAAGCCTTTTTGTTTGGTTTATTCTGATTGTTTTATCTCTCACTGAAAGGTTTCCTTATGTGTTACCTGAATACCTTATTGCTGCAATTTAAAACCATTACTGCTATTCCTTCTACCTTCTGTGGATATAGAAAACAATTTGTTACCTTGCTCTCTGCAACTGTATTCCATATTTGAAAATGTGAAAATGCTGTCTCCTTTTGAATCTTGTCCTCTAGATTAAAGAGTGGCTAAAGAATGCTAATTCCCTAGGATATTATAGATGACAACTTTTAGCTTCGATTCTTCCTTCCTTTTTGGATCCTTTCCATGGAGAACACATCTTTTCTTGAAGTGTGTTCCCCAAAACTGGATATACTGCTACTCAGCTGAGGCCTTCCTAATGCTGAGTGTGTTTTGCAGGCTGTGCTCATGTTGGAGTTGTAGGATGTCCTACTGCTGCACAGCAATGCTAACTTTCATGAAGCTTATGCCCAAAAGGGATGGATGACTTTCAGTTTAAGAACTGCTATACAATCAGTTGTTTTCAGTCTGAGTTTGTGGAATTGGCTGTGCTTGGGCTGGTAGCAGTGGAATGCTGCTCATCTCAAGGTGGTTCGTGAACAGCTCCAGGCCACCTGCCCTGCGGAATGCACTCTGCCATCGTCTCCTCTGTTTACCTTAGCTGTTTTTCTGCTTCTGTGATTTGAGGGACTGGTTTTATACTTCTGTAGTCCATTAAATGCATATGTTCAGACTGTATTTATTTAGGTGATTAGTTAAGTTTAAAATACAATTGTGAATTGCTTTAAAACATTCTGTAAAGACCAAACTTTGTCAATAAGATTAGACTTTGTGATTTGAACGTAGGCTTAGGATTACCACAGTTTAGTAAGTTGCCTTTCAGCTAAACTGCAGAACGTGAGCCTGTGTTCATTCTTAGCAGTTGCATCTCAAAATTAAAATCGATTTGTCTTAACTCTTCTTTTGCTGAGGCTTAGGCTGCATATTTTGTCCCATGCTTGCTGGGGATTAAACCTGCATTCTGCCAGTTAAAGCTCGGTTTACATAAGGCAACTCATTAACCTTTGGTAAATGGGAAGTGTACCTAGGCCCATGAATTACCCTGGGCTTATGCAGGGTAATCAAAAGCAGGATTTTGACTAACAGTAAAATTTATCTTTGTTCTAATGCCACTGAAATCAAAGCAATTTAAGAGCCTGTGTAACTTTGTATGGTTACTCTGCATTACTCTGCAGTAATAGTATCAAAACTCTTTGGTGCTTATGAATGTGAAAGTTGCTGTTTGCCATTTTATCTTAGTTCTTAGAATATTCTGCTGTCCCACAGGCTCTGCTGTTGATGCTGAAAATCACTTTTGGGCTCTCCTGCATTAGGTCATAGAATCATTTAGGCTGGAAAAGACCTTTAAGATGATCAAGTCAACCATTAACCAAACACTGCTAAGTCTAACGATATCCCTAAGTGCCACATCTACGAGTCTTACATACCTTGAGAAGAGGTGACTCCACCGCTTCCCTGGGCAGTCAGAACCAATGCTTGACAACTCTTTCAGTGGCTATTGGGAAATCTTTTTTCAATCTAAATGAAGGAACTAACTGCTGTAGAATTTAAGGATTTAAGGTGATGAATTATCACAGTTTGTATAATGATCAATAGCTTGCTGTGTTTATTCTGTATCTGTGTGTATTTCACTTTTCTGTTTTTTTACTTTGTTTATTTTAAATCTCTAGCCCCCAGAGTAGTCCTGATGGTCTTGGAGGCGCAGCTTCCTTCAGGATCTGCTGTGCGGTGTAAGGACCGGAGTGGATTGTATTCGCCCCAGGAGAGGGCAGCAGTGTGCTTGCACAAAATCGCCCTGTCTTGGCTGTGTAGGGTCTTTCTTTTGTACAAAGTATCGAATTCCTATTAAACCAATTTTAAAAGCAGTACACCAATGAATCCCTTTGCAACATTACTTAAAAGTGTATTTATTTGTATTTAAAGCGCTAGGGTCCAGGGACACTGATGTTGCATATTTTAGCCAGGCTTTCCTCCAAGGAAGAAGGTGAAGCTTCTTTCTACTGGTATCAGTTTTCCTACCCTGCAGATCAGAGCTCATAAAAAAAAAACCGTGAAAACTTGGCAAATTAAACCGAACTTTCACAGTTTATATAATTGCATTAGCTAAGAGTTTGTTTCGTTGTGGTGATTGATTGTAGGAGGGGTTTTTTTGTGTTTTGTTGACTTTTTTTATGTTTGGGTTTTTTTAATCCAGTGCTTTTGACTGTTAATATGTCAAGGAATACTTGTATGCTAATTAGTGACTCCTAGAAATTTTGTGGTAGGTTCTGTATATATCAGCTCTTAGTATTTTATATATGTGTGCTCTGACACTACATCTGCAATCTTTTCCAATCAGGTATCCTAAGGAGTGAGACATACATTGGTCAAACCTTGCCTTCTTCTCAGTGTTTTTTTTAGGAGAAGAGCTCAGATGTAATTTACTGAATATTCTGATGAGTAATGAATTAATCTTTTTTCTGTGGATCAGGAACTGCTGCCACTGGTGGAGGGACTTTCTGGCTTTTGATTATAATCAGAATATTGATTGGAGAATATGCAGGCCTATATGGGTTACAGCAATGTACATATTTTTGTATATTATTAGAAATGGGGCTGTAGTTCTGTGGGTCTCCTTAGATAGGCTGGTACATTTCAGGAGATAGCCTCTGGTAAAAGTCCATCTCTGAGACCTTCTGCTTGTCATGGTTTGCCCTCTTCCATTGGAGGCACAGATGACTGGGATGTGTTTGCCACCTCAGTGATTGCGTGTTGCTTCATGCGTCTGCAGTAGCCCAGTGCAGAGCAGTGGTGCTGCTGCTGCCATGAAACAAAACAACTAGAATCTCCAAAACACAACAACCACAAAACAGAAAACCCAAATCTGAGTCCTATTAGACATTAAGGGAACAGTTGAAGGGAGACTCCTGATCCGTGTAGCAGCAACCTAGTGAGTGCAGAATGGCAGATCTGGTGGCTGCTCTTGCCAATTTGTAAGAGAAATGCAAGTGTTTATCACATATGAGTGTTGTAGCTTGTCTGGGTATTAGAACCCAAGAATCCAGGCTAGATCATTACTAGGCTGCTATACTTGTGTATAAAAGTTGTTATTGCAGGACAGGTGTGATCTTAGATATACAGAAAAGATGTACCCATACTTGCTAATTACTCTGTTCTGTATAGTCAAAGTCAAATGACTAAAGTGATAGGTTTACTGAGTTACTTTCTAGCATGAGAAAACAGCACAAGATTGGGAATTCAGAAGATAAATCTTCTACTGTGATAGTAACTCACTTCCATTTTGCATATGTGGATTTAATTTGAAATCCACATTTCAAATCAGGGCATCCCAGTGCCCTGAGCTGGAGGACCATGACTGTGAGAATAAACTCCCAGTCAACCTTGAACTTGTGTGGGATCTACTGCTCCCTACAAATCTATGGGGCCTGATGGGATTCATCCAGGAGTACTCAAAAGAGCTGACTGATGTCATCATGAGGCATCTCTCAGTGAGTTTTGAATGTCTTGGGAATTTGGAGGGGTCCCACTTGACCCCTCCAAATGTTGATGGCTAACATTGTCCTGATTCTCAAAAAGGGCAAAAAGGATGACTCTGGAAACTACAGGCTTGTCAGTCTCACTTCAGTGACTGGTAAAATTATGGAGAAGATTATTCTTGGAGGTATTGAAAAACACCTGAAGGACAACGCAGTCATCGGTCACAGCCAGTAGGGCTTCATGAGAGGAAAGTCCTGTTTGTCAAACTTAATTTCCTTTTATGACAAGGTAGCCAACATAGTTGATCAAGGGAAGTGAGTTGATGTAATCTTTTTGAATTTCAGTAAAGCTTTCATTGCTGTCTCTGACAGAATCCTTCTGGACAAAATGTCCATCTCACAGCTGGATAAACACATCATGTGGTGGGTGAGCAATTGGCTCATGGGTCAGGCAAAAAGGGTTACAGTGAATAGGGTTACATAAAGCTGGTGACCAGGTCACTAGTGGGATTCCACAGGGCTCCATTTTAGGGCTAATTCTTGTCAACATCTTCCATTTGGATGCAAGACTTGAAGGCATACTGAGTAAGTTTGCTGATGATACTAAACTGAGAGGAACTGTTGGCTCTCTCAAAGGCAGAGAGGTCCTCCAGAGAGCCCAGGACAAATCTGAGGGCTGAGCAATCACTAACTATATGAAGTTTAACAAAGACACGTGCTGGATTCTGCATCTGCACTGGGGCAACCCTGGATGTACATATGGACTGGGTAATGAGACACTGGAGTGCAGTGCCATGGAAAGGGACCTGGAGGCCCTGGTCGATGGCAAGTTGAACATGAGTCAGCAGTGCCCTGGCAGCCAGGAGGGCCAACCGTGTCCTGGGGGGCATCAGGCAAAGCATCGCCAGCCAGTTGAGGGAGGGGATTGTCCTGCTCTGCTCTGCACTGGGGCAGCCTCACCTTGAATATTGTGTGCAGTTTTGGGCACCACAATATAGGAAAGCTCTTAGTGTCCAAAGGAGGGCAATGAAGATGGTGAAGGTCTTGAAGGGAAGCCATATGAGACATGACTGAGGTCACTTGGCTTGTTCAGCCTGAGGGCGGCTGAGGGGAGACCTCATTGCAGTCTACAACTTCCATGTTAGGGGAAGCAGAGAGACAGGCACCGATCTCTTCTCTCTAGTGACCAGTGTCAGGACCCAAAAGAATGGCATGAAGCTGTGTCAGAGGAGATTTAGGTTAGCTATTAGGAAAAGATTCTTCACCCAGATGGTAGTTGGACACTGGAACAGGCTCCCCGGGGAAGTGGTCACAGCACCAAGCCTGACAGAGTTCAAGAAGCATTTGGACAACACTCTCAGGCACACGGTGTGATTCTTGGGGTGGTCTTGTGCAGGGCTGGGAGTTGGACTATGATGATCCTTGTGGGTCCCTTCCAACTCAGGGTATTCGGTGATTCTATGAAATCTCTCTCCCTAGAAAGATAGGGTGAAATCCAGATGCTGGTGCTAGATTTTGTGCAGATAACTGTGTATATCTTAAATGAGCTCTTGTTGACCCTGATTCTGAAGGGATGTTAAAGGTCCTTTAATTTTTGCTGTAAAAGGCATAGTTTACTTTGCCATTTTGGTCCAGGCTTGTTACTCCTGTGATGTAGCACAGGCTTCTGCACACCTGCTAGGTTTTGTAAGTCTCTGTTCCAGAAATGGCTGTGCTTTCATACTACATTTGTCTTTGAAAATAGCAAGCTGTCTTTTGAAAGGCAAAGTTCTAGATACATGGGTAGTCCTTTTGAACATTTTTGATGTTTTAGTTAAATATCTTAAATATGTTTTATGTGCAGCATAAACAGTTACTTAACACTCTGAAATTTCTTTTGTTGTTTTTTGACTTCTGTTATTATTACTTGTAGGCCCAATCTAAGAACTATGAAATAGTATAGAAATATTTACCTGTCCTGCTGATGGTATAGGCATATGTAAGTTGTGTGTGTATACACACAGATGACCATATCTCAGTCTAGAAAACCAGACCTTCTTGAGGAGATATTTCAGTGTATAGGTGTAGAGAATGCTGATTTGAAAGTGATACCAACAACAGAGATATCTATGCTCTGACATATTTCCTGTGGTGCTGTAGGTCTGACATGTCAGTTCAAAACAAAAACTGGCCCCTCTGACAATTTTATTGCTTTTATGCTTTTTTTTTTTTTTGTAAAAGATCATGTCAGGTGGTAAAATGATCTGTCAAACTGATAGGGATGCTAAAGAGGCTTTACACTGCAAGAACACAGAACTGAACCTTATATTCTTTGCAGAGCCATTGTAGAGTAGAATATCCTGATGAAAAAACCTATGTTGAATAATGCTGTCCTGCTTCTTTCTAGGGGGAAAACTTCAGATCTGCATTGGAAGGTCAAGTTCCTGGCATAAATAATGCTGTCTTTAGAATAGTGGCAGCTGGCAGCTTTTTCCTCTAGACTCATTTGTGCAGCTTATGGGCCTCTAGTACACAAAGTGCTTACAGTTACAAGATTGATTTCTAGCCTTGTATTTAAAATTTGCCAATGAAAAGAACTAGTCAGCACGTCCAAGGAAGTATTTTCTTCTGTGGTCAAAATCTTGTGTGTTGCTTCATACTGTCCCTTGTCTGCTTTGGTTATAAGGTTGTACTTTTATACAGAGAGAAGTGAACTGCTTTGCTTTTACACATCAATAGCAGATGTCAGGGCTCTGACAGTTGATTTCCCACTGGAAGAAAAATTTGTGACACAGACCATAGGAATCATCTTTTTTTAGTAGACTTCTATATTAAATACATATGGCTTTGAACAGATGAAGAGACCGATGATATTGTGGGGAAAAAACCCTTCTTGGGAGATGTCAATCCGAAAGTCAGTGTTTTGGTTTCAGAAAGCAACACTTTATCTTTGAAATTTGTAGCAACTAAACAGTGTTACAGAGCTACTAACACATAATTTCTCAAAGTCTATATCCTGCTCATGTCCAAAGGAAAGTAATTGGTGAGAGTTATGTGCAAGGAGGCGTTATGTGACTGTGGTTCTCAGAAATGGACAGTAAATTAACACAATGCTGTTTTGGAGCATGAGCTTCCTCAGCTGTCTTGTATGCATTGTGTGCTGTAGTGTTCCCTTTGTAAGAATACTGTTTGAATGACGCAGGAGTGACTTGCTTAGTCTTTCCCCCCACCTCGTTGTCTTTGAAGATGTATGGTGGAATTTTTTGTTTCAAGTGTTTTTTAAAAATAAAGGAAAAAAGAAAAGGGAATGAAAATTTTATGAGATAAGAAAAGTTCACTCATTCTCTTCTGAATCCTCTCACAGGGAGAACACAGCAGGAGGAGGAGGAGGAAACTCAGGTCAGTGTATGCAAACCAGTGTGGGAGCCTTCCTGTTACTGACGTGTAAAGTGGGGAGAGCAAATTTCTTTCAAGAAATTTCAGGAGTCCATCCTGAAGGAATATGGGTGGGAGGAGGGAAGGTTACTATGGGAAAGCAGTCTCCATATACCAGTGTGTTCAGTAGAGGGTATGTGTGGGTTCTTTGATTTGTTTGGTGACAGGGGAAGGGTTTGAAGGGAAGTTAAGAATACCAATCTAGTCTCATAATGATAGTGTATATTGTCTACTCATGTCTTGGTTTATTTATATGCCATTTCATAATCTGGATACTTCCAGATATAAAATTGTGACCTCTATCTTAAATTTTATTCTTAGGCTACTGTGCCTTCGTTCATTCTAATTGCATGTCTACAGTGATATTTATGATGGACGTTGGCATTGCCTTCAGTCTGCTAGAATGCTTGTTTCATTGATGGCTCTATAGATGCTCTGCTTCATGGAGCCCTTTTGGGACCTGGTTTTCAGACTGCTACTCTTCTGGGTACTGAATAGAAGCTAGGAACAGTGAGCTGTGGTCACTTACAATCACCAGTATAGACATCAGCCTGTAGATTTCAGAGCATGTACCTAGTGCAGAAGTTTGCCCATGGGAATAGCACTGCAGGATCTGACCCTATATACAAACTACTAAAATTAATTTTCTGCACAGTTTAAGGTCTATCATTTCTGTGTACCTCTGTAAAAAAAAAAAAAAGGAAATAAAAACATATTTTAGACTCAGGAATACAACTCTTACATGAAAACAATAAACTGTTTCTGGAAAGAAATATTAGCTAAATCACTAAATTAAAACAACATTGCAGGGGTAGGATAGTCTTACCAGTATTTTGTAAGATCCTCAAAAGTCTCAAGACACCTGAAACTGGTTATGTGCTTTTTAGAACTGAATCAGTAATTGTTTCACATACAAGATATATCAGTTTGCAGTTCCAAAAACAAGCAAACAAAACAAAACAAACCCACGCCCAGCCAGCAAAACTTTAGCTCTCGGCTTAATCGGATGGAAATTGAAAGAGGACGTAGAACACAGAAGATGGCTTATGGGCTTGGTTGAGCTATTGTTTCCCTGAGCAAAGCACTTTCTAATTGGGAGCTGGAAAGCTCTGCAGATCCCAAGGAAAGAAGAATAGCTAAAGTAACTGACTGTAGGATAATTCAAATTCTAAACTATGACCTTGGAGGAATCAGGAAGGATGACAGAACTCCATATGAAATGGTTAAGAACTTCCAGGGGCTTTAAGAGACTACCAGACCACAGGGTTTAATCTCTATTAATTACTCAGCAAGATGTAACTGTGTGTGGTGTGTAGTTTTTGGTTAGTTGTGGGGTTTTTTTTCTTTTCCCTACTTGGGTAAAAACTGAGTGTAAGTTGACTTAATAGTGTTTTCTTGTTTGCTGTATAGAACATGTCTGCTTTCCTAAAGCTAAAAGACAGTGTGATTACATCAGTTGGGAGAGCATCATCACTTTGAATGTTCGAACATCTTTTATCTTTGTTCAGAATGCCAAGTGTGGAAAAAAAAGGAAAATACAGATTATCATTGAGTTGTGTGTAAGTTCAAAGTGTAAAAGATGTACAAAAGAAGTAACATAAAGGGTGAGTGTTGTATGGTGATCAGTCAGCAAAATAAAATTGCTCCCATGGGTTCTAGATAAAGTTAAAATAGCAGATGAATGTCTTTATACAGAGTTGCCAGCTATGTGCGTATACTGTGTCCAACAGAGAAGTACTCTGACTTGAGGAGAGTGTCCACTAAAAATTTCTCCTAGGAGGAATACAAGTATTTAATGACCTTTCTAACATGCAGTTGCATCCATTCCTGCACTCATCAGCCCTGTGAAATGAGGGAAGACCGTTTTAGAAGAAATTAAATTCTGAGAACTGTTTCGACATGTTTCTTTCTCACAAGAAAAAGTTAAATGGAGATGAAAGAAAGAAGTGAAAGTAGTTCGAGGGTCACCTGTATTTTGCTTTGGAATTGTTTTTGACCTACATAGTGTAATTTCTTTGGGTTGAATTCTATGGGGCAGAATCGCCCAAGCAATGAACAGATTCTTCAGTAATGGTCACACATGGGATATACTTACTGTATGTGAGTATACTATGACAGGAAGCTAAAAATGCTTATATGGGGTAAATAACTGAAATCAGGACTTCAGAAATAAAATAAACATTACAATCAGATGCAGACCTGTTACTTAAAAAGTCATTGATATATTTTTACTGCATTAAACTTTTTTTTAGTGCATGCAGTTTTTGCAGACACAGGACCTTCTGACAAGGAATTCCATAATTTAATTTTTAACTATGGGAAGAAATACCTCCTGTGTTAATTTTGAACATTCCTTTTAGAAATTTTGATGGAAAAAAATTCTTGTTTCAGGACAGATTGCAAATGCTATGCCCCCCATTGTAGACTTCTGATATAACCTACCTCAGCTCTCCAAGTTTGAGGACTCAGGATTTTTCATTTATTGTTTGTACAAATTGACTGTACAGAAATTATTCTGTATCTTTTGACCATCCTTCTTGCCCTTCTTTGTGCCTTTTCTAGCTCTAGCAACTGTACAGAGTATTGAGGAATTCAGCACACTATAGATTCTTATGTTGTGGCACAGTGCCCAGAGTGTGCCATCTCTGACTTGTGGTTCAGTAATGAGCTGTTCTCAAATAATTCCTCGTTATATCCCAAGATCTTGTTCTTGACTGAAAATGAGTAGTTCAGAGGCTGAAGACGTACATGCAATGTTAGGACTTATTAATTGTCACTTTGTCACACATTTTACCTGTGTAACATGTCTTATGAGTCAGTTTCTCTTCTCTCCCTGCCCCTTCCCCTCATCTTCTGAAAACCTCCAAAATAAAAAATGGAGAAAAGGACTCCTCCTGAGTTCAGTTTTGTGGGAATAATAAAGTTCAGTTCCCAAGCTTCTCTGCAGGTTAATTGAAAATAGTCACTGAAACCCTCTGACACCTTACAATACCCTTTCAGTAGGTAGACTGAGCAGAGCTTGCTTTAGGTGAGAGCTTGGAAAAAATCCGTTATTTCCAGGTTCCCAATTTTAGTGCTGATGAAATAACTAGGACTACACTAGAAATGTAATGTGACTGATAGTAAATGGTTACAGGCTTTCTGAATTAGTGCAAAATGGTTTGCTGGAAAGAAAAAGTTTCACTGGAAAGAGGTTACTGAGTGGCCCTGATTTCTTTCTGACTGTTGCTGGTAGTGGCAAGCAGTGCTGCAGGGACTGGAAAAGATGTTATTAAAATTTTTGAATGCAGCCCATACACAAGGAACATGGCTGTCCCTGAAGAGGATAAGAGCTTGGTAGTTGCAGTTAAAAATAATTTATTCAGGATCAGTTAATGCTGCAGAATCTGGTGGTCTCTTGTGCCACTGGCCTGTAGTGAGCTGCAGTATGCAAGGTGTGGTGTAAAAGAGATGCATAGCTTTCCGTTTGCTTTCTAAATGAAGAGATTGTATTAGCAGTGTTACAGAAGATATAATCTAAAGATATAAGCAATGTGATAAAGATACTGTTTTTATCTAAACTGTACTAGTCTTAATATGTTAGATGTATCCTACCCATTAGGAGGAATGAACTCATAAAAGTTCCGATTTAAAGTCACCTCTGTAGTATTTCTTAAAACATTATTAATAGGCTATGCTGGCTTGTGAAACCAGCTGTTTCCACTTCCATTTTCTATGTTCAGAGAAGTGACCAGCATTTATGTTGTGTTTGCATGACAACTTTGTAATGACAGCACCAGTGGAAGGGTAACTTAGCATCAACCTCTGGCTGCATAAGTAGCGCTGCTATACCTCCAGTATATGGAACAGTGTCTGAGGCAGTAAGTCCTGTCTGATGGTCCAGCAACTCCTTTCTTGTGCTCAGTTATGTGCAGCTTTGTTCATCCATGAAGGTTACAGTAAGCATGACACTTAGCCAGTGTGGTTCACGTGGTAACTTGGCCCAGCTTGCTCAGCTGGCCAACCAACCAAACTGCACACAGCCCCAGTTTTGGTGTATGTCACCGTGTAGGCAGCAAGGAGGCAAGACTGGCCATGGAGTAGGAGGACACACCCTGACAGGTCTGATGCAAAGCCTATTTAATTCTCTAGAATTATTTTTATGGAATGTGGATTAGGTGCTAAATCCTGGAATGGTGTCTAAAGGTTTCTTATCTAAGGACACCAAATCTCCTGAGACACAAAATGCACTTCTTAATTTTGCTGAGCCAAAGCAAACCTATTGACTTAAAGTATCAAAATAATATGCATGTTACAATTTTTGGTAATTTATAAGTATTCTCGGTCAGACTTGTTATGTGACTACTTAAATTAATCTGAGGGATGAATCAGGCACTGTCTTATTTTTGGGTGTAGTAACGTGAATATGTCCTTTAATATTCTAATATTAATGACAAATTATAGGTCTTCATTTATTTGGCTTTTTCACTGCCCTTTGGTTCAAGCTGTTGCACCACCTGCTTTCCTGTAGGACACTCATTGCATGCACATCCCTTTTCACAAACACATGGATAGCAGTCTGGATTGGTTACTGTTGTTGGCTTTTTGTCAGGCTGGACGTCAGGTAGGATGTCATCCTCCTCTGCCACTAGCTGGCTGAGGTGTGAAGGGTTGGGAGGGTTGAGTAGAAAAGCAGGAATTTACTCTGTATTAGTGTGAAGTGTCCTGCCCAGCCTCCACAATGCTTGAGAATAGTACCAGGTGAGTTAATACCAAAGCCAGTGACAAACTGTTTCACCATGGTATCCTTTTCATAGGACTATCCTTCAAGATGTGTCATCTTCAGTAGAAGCTAGGCTAAGTGGAAGGGCCTGAAATGTTTAGGCTGCTAATTTTTTTTTTCCCTGAAGACAATTGGTTGGGCTGAATGTTGTGTTTATCCTTTGTTCTTGGAGGGCTTTTTCTGTAGTCTGACGATCAAAAAAAAAACCAACCCCACATTAATTGTTAATGTGTTAATTTTTCTGATT
Source organism: Chiroxiphia lanceolata (assembly GCF_009829145.1). Lineage (NCBI taxonomy): Eukaryota > Metazoa > Chordata > Aves > Passeriformes > Pipridae > Chiroxiphia > Chiroxiphia lanceolata. The sequence goes on from NC_045642.1 coordinate 28,475,950, forward strand.
TAAGGAATGAATCCTTCCATAAAAAGCTTGAAACTACTTTGATAACTGGAAACAGTGCCATAATGTATGGACTCTTAAAATGAGAAATACCTGATCTTGAAATCATAAGTTTGCATTTGTAAAGGGTTTTCATTGGATGATATTATCGGATTTGGCTTTTTTAGAGCATTATAAACTGAGTGACACTCATATTTATGAAAAATCAGTTTAAATACTATAACAGGCTTCTTTGTGATTTAAGACTTAAATAAATGTCTTTTATGCTTCTTTGGCTCTATAGGCTGTAACTAAAGTCCCATGTTATTTGACACATACATAGTAAATCCAGGGTGACCCATACTACAGGTTGTTAATCTTTCTTTAAAGATCACTTATGGCGAAAAATTATTGAACTTCATAGAGATGTCTTGTATGTTTTTCATCCTTCTCTTACCTGATTTTTCCTGAATTTTTCCTAAAAATTTTGGCCTGAAAACACTTCTTTCTGTGTAGGTGTTCCTCTGATCCTTTTGTTTTGTTCTTCACCAGAAACATCATCATCCATACAAAACCAGAGTTGGTTGCTGTATGAATAATTCAAGTGTTACAAACAGAACTACGATTTCAAGTGAACAGAGCAAAAGCAGATAAAACACTTCAAAAATGGCTTTCAAGGAGTATCTCAGTACTAGTAAAGCAAAGTGAAAATAAAAACTAATAATGTTGTGTATATAGCACTGATTATTTTTTAAAAAGTTGTTTTCAAGTGTAGTTTTGAGATGGTCCCAAGGCTTACAGCCTGACTTCAAAGGTTAAATGATGCTCTCAAGATGTCTGTTCATACTTGCATGTGCATTCCCAGATGCTGGAGAGGGACTATGTGTGTGTATGGTCCAAATACAAGTCTTGAGGTGTAATGTCTTTGTTCTGAACGCTATGTATTTAGCGTTCTGGGGAAAAGCAGAATGGTACGCAATAGTCCATCACAGGTATATATAGATATGATACCATATACACAACGTATTAAAAAATAAAAGTAATAGTATGATTGCAAAGTCTAGCTGCCCACCCCCCCCTCAAAAAAAAAAAAAATTAGGAGATGCCAGAACAAAGGTTTCTTTAAGAGCTTTAATTCTACTCCTTTGTGTGGATTGCATTATAATTCGTCCCTGCAACTGATAACTGTATCCTTTCTCCCACTGCCCTGCCACCCTTGTACATTAGTAGAGAAAATACAGAGAGCAGAAGTGCACTGGTCTTCCCTGCCCTGCTACCTGCTGCAGCTGTGACTTCTGAATGAGGAACAAATACTGCAGAAATACAGGTGGAATCCATGGGAATTTGGTTGCTGCATCCCAGCAGCTTTCTGATGCTACTTTTTCATAGCTCAGGCGGATGAGGGCGTGTTTTCCACCGAAAATTTGTAAAGCCATATACCTAGCACAAAACTCCCCGAACCGTCTGAGTTTCAAAGCCGTGAAGATACAGAGTCGCCAGGCATCGTTATTGCCAAATTTAAGGCACCTCGTTCGCTCTCGCTGCGGGAAAACGCTCAAATCTTCCCAACGCCGAAACTTCAGAAGCGACGCGTGGCGGTGCCGCGCGGGGGCGCCCCAGGGCCGCCCCGCCGCCGCCCGCCCAGGTGCGCCGGGCGGGGAGCGCTGGGCAGCAGGGAGGGGAGGAAGGGCTGACAGGCAGGAATACGCCGTGCGGGGTTTTCTGTGACCTCAAACGCCTCACGCCCAGAGGTAGTCACCGTACGTAATACACATCGAGCCTTAATTCGGACACGCCCGCGGTATTGTGTTGTGTATTCGGGGAGTTAGCAGATATACTGAGCAGTGGCTGTGTAGCAGGACAGAATTGCGTGCGCGTTGCTCTTAGCAGGTTTATTTCGGACTGTCTTTTTGCTTTTATTGAGCCCATGCTTTCATAAAGAAAGACTGTGTCTGGGCCAAATTCTGCGCTTATGGATATAAAGAAATGCTGACTCTTTTTGGGTCAGAACTTTCAAATCTTAATACCAACATTAGATAGTACCATTAGATTGACTTTGAGAACAGTATATGAAAATTTGCACAGAAGATCTGAACAGTAGCATGCATATGTTTTAAACCCTCTATATAAACAGAGATGATATTCTGCTAGAACGTACACCACTATAATGCAGAATAAATCTTACTGGCAGAATAAACTGGATTTGATTGTGACAATGTTGGACAACCCTTCCTCCTGTTGAAGGCGACTTTGGCAGAACCACGCCTTTAGGTTAGAATTGCTTATTATAAATGGGAACAGAACCTTACTGGCAGGGATTTTTCTGTTTGTTTTTAACATCTGTAGCCCAAACGTCCAGCCTTAAGGAGACCAAAGCTAGGCCCCTGAATCCAATAACTCCCAGAGTTACCTAATAGGAAACACTAGACACAGGGTCCCATGTGGAATCGAGGCTATGTGAATCGAGGCTTATACAACTATATTACAGCATTCTAAAATACTCCAGTCTGCCTTCCAAGGTGTCCTATTGTTTGGGCTCTTAGACTTAGTGACTCTGCATTAGTCATATAATCCTACTCTGATTCTAGATAATTTCTTTATGAAATCCAGGTTTCTGCAACTATTGCTTCCTAAATTATTTTCCAGTCCTAGCTGATACCTGTGTGGCCTCTCTTCTGAGGCTTGTTTCCACAAGGTATTTAATAGTATTGCTCACCTTTAGCAAATGAATGGTATCAATGATTATGCATAGACAAATATCTTAGTGTTTTGCTGAACTAGGGTCTACTTTTCTTAATATAATTTTTGGAAACAGCACAGGGCTTCCGTAAGCCTTTAAGCAGAGGTATTAGAATATTTCTGTAAGAATGTGGTCTGGAAACAAAGCTGTTTTGGTGGGTTAGAGCATTAATTTTTGTGTGTGTGTGAAATTAAATATGCGGTAACTGCAAAATGAATGCCTATGGTCCCAGCATTCTTGATGGCTATGGTAACAAGTAGGCTAAACTTGGATGTCCTCAGCACTCCAGTTTGGAATAGCGCCCGGCTTTGGAATATAACATGCTTGCATTTGTATCTGGAATACAACTGGGATTCTCATGTTCAATAATCAGAAGGAGGGAGTATGAGTGAGGGAAACAGCTGCATGTCTCTGGCAGTAGGCTTTGCATACTTACCCTTGTTGTGTAACCTCCATGCTCCAGAAGTTTGAATCCATTTCAGGAAGTGGGCATACATTTAGCTGGGAAAAGTGTTAGCTAGTGAATTATTCCAAGTATATAAATAGAGTAAGATCAGGCATTGCTTGTCTGATATCAGAGTGATCTTAAGCAACAAGCTCCTCTCTCCCACAGCAAGTGCAAGTACAACTCAGAGTGTTGTGGTGCTATTCTTCCCCTTCTCCTGAAGTGGATATGGCCAATGCCTATGTCTAGAAGAACAAAAAAAGTGGATGGTCATGATTGCTAGGAGAAATTATTACTGTGTGGAGAGATAAAGGGTTTTAATAAAAAGAACTTGGAGAAGAACTAGCCAGTGGCTTGTAAGGAGTAAAAAGCTGTTGCAGAGCTGAAGAGGAGTGGAAAAGAACGCAGGTTGATTATACTTGCTGTACCATTTCTGGAGCACAGTAACCTGAGTAATCAATCATAAGGCTTTATTTTGTGGCCATTGGCTGCATAGGTTTCTTGAAAGCCAGATTCCTGCTTGCTTGCATGTTGTAGCGTGATGCTGATGCTTGCAGGAGCCAAGCAGGAAGAATCTTTCCTAAGAAAATAATTTGGTAAGCTATTCTACTTTATGCAAGATGGAGCATTGCAGGACCAAGTGCAATATTGTTCTTTGTAGATGTTTTTATTCTATCAAAGTTTCTCTAATGATTTTAATTCATATTTCATAAGTGAGTGCAGAATTCAACATATATGAAGTAGGTGATTGATCTTACACATAGCTTTACAAAGCTTTGCTCAGTTGAAAAACTGTAGTGCTTGATCATTCCTGGGCATGACAGGTACCAAAACATTCTAAATCCTATGAGGTTTCATTGGGTATGTTTGGTGGGATTTTTTGTCTGATGTTGAAGATGCTTGTGCCTTCTTTTTTCAAATGTACAGGCTGGCATGCTCCTAGCTGGCTGTTGACTTTTTAAACAAACAAAAAATGCCCCATTAGAAGTAGGAGTTGGAAGAAATAGCAAGGTAGAAAACTTGGATTTTTTGCATGTGGCACAGTTGACATGATGGAGAGTGTAAGATTTATGTGATGGTGTTGTGTTTAGACTTGTATTCTGCTCTCAGCTCTTGAGTAGCAATCTCTTCTGTCCCATCAGCCTGAGATCTGAAGATGTGTCACATATATATGTATGAATGCTACTTGTAGCTAATGTGAAGATAATAGGATGATTATATTGGTTAGGGAACTTGAGCCTCTGTAGCCTACTTGACCTCCCTCGTAACAGTTGTTAACTGTGGGTTTCGAAATGAGGCCTGTGTAAGTCTACTCTTGTGGATACTGGGATAAATAGTAGCTAAAGGCAGTAGGCCCATATTAGTAATACACATGAAAGATGAGAAACTGTCCCTATGTCTATATATGCCTGGTAAATCCTGTACTAGGCATGAGGACTCCACAGGATAGTCTTAGAAATAGCCTAATAAGCATCATCAGAGGGAGTAAAATTATGGGCCTTGCATCAAGCACTATCCCATGAGCCTTTTTTCTTTGCTTGGAATTTCCTATTAAGCTTTGGCAAGTTCTTCTTAGGTGCTTTCTGCTGAGGCAGCACAGAGTAGAAGTGTCAGCAAAGGCCTGTCAACTCAAGCAAAAGCCTAAACGAGTGGAAGACTTGACACAAGGGCTTAGATGTGTGAGAAGAGTTGCTGGAGTAAGAGTTGTGTGGCAGAGCTTCCTGCTGGAGAGGTGGCTACTGCCTTCGAAGGCGGTGTCCTGGCAGCAAAGCTGCTCCACCCTTGCTTAAAACATAAACAAACAGGAAAACAAACAAAAAAGCCCAACTAGTAAAGCTCTGTCCATGGCAACACTAGTTTTATGTAAGGGATTTTACCAATGTGGCTACTTCTGTTAAAAAGTATCAGCAAAATTATTCTGAAGGGGAGAATTCTGATCTGAGATCTTGTCTAGATTGGGGAAAGTTGTATCAGATTAGCTCCATAGGCTCAAGTTGGGGAGATTTGTGGGCAGGTAAATCAGGGCTGGCTCCACTGCGACATTGACTGCAATAACTTTCTCTAATAGATTCCCAGGATCAATTTTATGTTATACCAGTACTGCATTTGTTCACTGAAATTTGCAGTCATCAGCTTTTAAAGTTAGGCTTGACCTAAACCAGTATTTTAGGCAGGTCAGTCTGTACCTTTCTGTTGTTTCTCTTCTCTACCAATGTAAAGTTGGATGGGAAATAGAAGAACAATTTTGTGACACTTTTAAAGCTGTTTCTATTTAGCAGGATTTAAACCATAGCTAAACAAGAGTTGTGTTACTTCCTCCTTACTTGCATTTTCCTCTGGTGTTTGGTCAATCAATGCAATAAAATGAGCTAGTGCCCTCTTATCTCCTCACTGATTCGAAACTGCTGTTTATGTGAATGTTTTTCTTTCCACTGCAACCACCCCATCAGATTTTTTCTTTGAATTTTTACGAAGTGGAAGATATTTTAAGTTACAGATTGTTTTGAAAATAATGGAACAAAACATAAGGAAAGAAAAAATTAAAGGATGCAATACTGTAAGTCTTTCATGTTTATACAGAAGAGAGGGTGAAACTCTTGAAGGTGTTATTAAAATTATAAAAAAACCCCCTTGACATTAAAAACATTTCACGAATAATATTAAACTTAAAAAAACCCATTAGCGGGTGAGATATTATCATGCTAAATCTAATTTTCAGTATTGTCAAAAGGCATAGTTTTGTTTTAAGCTGTATAACTCCTGTATGTGCTACAAAAGCAGCCTGCTTATGATGGTATTTGTTCCAAAGACCAAAATACACTCAGTAAACAAGAAAGCTTGAATACTGAAAGAAAACAAGTCATTACATTCAAGGTATGTCTGGACAGTTCAGTTCTGCCCACTCTAATAAAAAAAAAAAGTCTCCACAGTGGAGTAAGCAGATAGTCACATACTCATTCCTTTCTTTGAGATGGTCTCATCAGTAAGGAAGAAAAGGTGAAGCTGTTCAAATCAACAGCAGATTCAAAGTTAGCACTCTCTTTGGATGAATGTGGCAGTTTTATGTTTTTCTCAGCTATTAATTCTCTCAGGTAGAGTGCTATTCATTATTCTCAATCCAAATGCTAAACCTGTCTTAAAATCATAATTATGAAATTATGGTGTGTGCTCTGTGCTTATTAGAGATCAGATTGATTAAGAAGGTATTATATTCTGTTTTCTCCTCACAGGCAAGAGGAAGTCATGTTACACCACTTTTAGGCTACATTTGAAGTCTGTCTTTAAGGGCAGTGAAAACCATAGGTAGACAGTATCTCAGGACTCCATTCAGAGTAGTGATAAGAAACTTTTTTGGATCATCAGATTCTGCCTATTTAGTTGTGCCCTAATCTATACTACCTACTCATTCTGAAATTTAAGGCACCTTAGAAAGTCCCTTTCACCCTTGCACCAGGAATAGATGGAGACAGGAGACACCATTATTTTGGATGAATCAGGGTACCACCTCTGCATACCATTAATGGATGTACTGTAGAAACACTTTTCCCTACCTTTAATGCAGGAAAGAGTGAAAAGGACTCCTAAAGGAGTTTTCTTTTTCTTTATTCTTTTATTTTTCTTTATTTTTTTTAATTTTGTTTATTATTTTATTTTTCTTTATTATTTTTTCCTTTAATTTTTCCCGCAGCTAATTACTCACTTAAGAAATAAGACAGACAGACCTGTGATATGTAAATCATGAGCTTTGTGATGTGAACTCAGTTTTGTCCCTTCTGAATTTTACCAATGACTCCCCTCATGGAGAGGACAACCATAGTTGTTGAGTGTGTGCTCTTCAGAGCATATGTCTGTTTTATTAGATTCCTTTCCCTACTATTACTATGGTATTGCAGTGGCTACAACAAAGTTGTATTCCCCTTTTGAAGTAGCTTGTTTGTAATATTTTTTTCTGTTGTTGTGGAAATTTAAGAACAATGCATGGCAAAGAATCTTCTGGAAGCCACACTAAATAGACTTTTAGCAGTTTGTTAAATTGGGGACAGATTTGAGCCAGACTCTGGAACCTTAAAAAACTTCTGTCTCCCCAAACTTTTGAAAGATTCAGATTGAGGCCTCAATGTATTTCTTAATAGTAGAGACTCTTCTTTAGTGTTAAAATATATTTATTTTATCAAAACATCCCGCTAAAAAAATAAAGGGGCTTGAGTCCAGACCTCAGCATAGAAGTAATCCAGGTGTACTTTGGGAAATCAGAATCAGGCCTGAAATCAAGCTACACTAAAGGCATCCAAGAATTGTTGCTACAGCTATACAGAGGAAATTTTGCTTAGAAAAAAAATAAAAATTTGAAGTCCCTTCCAAGAATGCAGTTCCCATTGTTGTGAAGAATGATTTGTTGCGCCAATTTTTACTCTGTGTAGTTCCATAGTTATCTTTGTTATGCTGACTATGTAAATTTTTTGGTGATGTGTCTGTAGAGGGCTGGTGTTGAGTCTGTAACATTGACACTGTGATATCTTTTCCTCCTCTTTCAGCTAAGCAACTATTGATAAAGATCAAAGAAAGTGAAGAGGAGGGCTGACAAGAAACAGTGTATGAGAGATGCCTGCACAGCTTTAATAAATAAAAAGGGGTTAAGACTTCAAATTTCTTGCAGGATACCTGTGCATGTGGGGCCCTGTTTTGCTGTAACAAACTACATTACTGCACTCTCATATTTAAAGCTATATGAATCTGGTACTTTGCATATTAATATATATATAGAGAAAATAAAATTGTATATTCCTGGAAATATCTGAGAACATTAAACTGTTGTTAATCTACCAGAAGCCACTTCTTTTTTTTTTTTTTCAGCTTTGTCTTTTATGTTTCCCTCCATAGCAAAATTAGATTTGTGGCTTTCAGTGTCAGTGTCTAGTTTGTTTCACTTTCCAATTCACAAGAGTTGAGAAATGTATAATAAGAACCTAACTTTCCCTCCCTCCAGAAAAGAGCAACTCTACATTAAAACCTAATAAGATAAAAAGGAAAGCAGGAGATAATAAATACCAGGTAAAAATTCTTTCACAGTGAAATATTGTCAGCCAAAATAAGGCTTTCCAGGGTGAACAGGAATATTATTGAGACCTCACAGAAATTGTCAACGTGCTTGCATTATGTAAATAGTAAAAATGTTTGAAACAGAGGTGGATCAGGAGAGCAGTGTTATGTTCTATGAGACATGACATTTCCCAGTACACTGAGAAGACACAACACTGTGTTCTACTTGGGTAGAGATCAGGTACAGTTCTGTATCAGGGACTGGAGGTGAGGTGGTGGACTCTGCCTTCTAAAGCCCTGCTCACTCCAGTATTATAGATGCAGTATGCCTATACTTGTGTTAATGTTATAGATCTTACCCCAATAGATTTATGTCAAAACTTACCTTCCTTTTTCAAAATGTATATATTGGCTGTCAAAACATTTGGCAACCTCTAGTTAAAAATACATCCACCTAGGTTTTTTTATGCAAAATACTTCTAAATTATTTACTTCTAAATTATACTTTCTTGCAGCCTCCTTGTTGTGTTTCAGGTCAGTCTGAATTAAACTAACAGTAGCTATGTAGAACTGTAGAAATCCTGAAGTTGTAACTCAGCATACATGTAATTGAGTGTGTTTGAGATGTGTTGGTCCTGTAGGGTGTAAAACAATAGCAAGACTATTGATTACTGACTTACAGTACAGTAAAATCAGAGCAAAATTCAGTCTAAAAATTTAGCTCATAAATGATCTGCTCCTGATGGACTGGTGTGTATGTGAAAATGGAGGTAACTATGGCATGGCATAAAATTTTTATTAAAAAAGTTTGTTAAAAGCAAAATGCCGCTCAGTGCTCTGTGCCTCTTTTTTTCTAAATTAAACACATGGTAGGAAAATTATATGGACTTGTGAACAAAGCCTGATGTCTTTATTACCGTGGGTGAGACTTTCCACTGTGCTGATATAGCAGCTTTGTCCTTGAGCATCCTGGAGATTCCTCTGAGCGAGACAATGCTGTTGACTGGTTCTCCTGGCCAGGAGCGTGGGGTCTGCCTGGGAAAAGGGCTATCAACAGTCCAAGGTCATCTGTGCCTGTTCTCACTGTTCGTTGCTTTTGCTGGTACTGATAAAGGCCCAACGTCTGAGTAACGGTAGCAGCCAGGGAAGCACGTGTGGCTTAATCCCATTTTTGCAATACGCTCCCTGCCAAGCTGCACCAAGAGCTCTTTGCCTGAAGAGCAGGAATGGGCCTATATATCCAACAAAACAGGACCAGAGGGACTCATTAACTCTTAAAAATGACCTCAAACAGGTTTTCTTAATTCTCTGAAAATGTCACCAGTTCTCGTTAGAAAATCTCAGGGCTTTCTAGAGCTTGGCTGGATTTTGGGGCCTTTTCTCAGTTGCACAAATCTGTCTCTGGTTCTGCAGTGTGTTACGGTTCCAGGCTGTTTTTTCTTACGTGTGAAGCAAAGTCATTGTTATCCCACAAGTGAATATTGCCCATCCTAGGGTAAATGCTTGCTAAAATGTTTGCTGTTGAGTGAATGTCATGGCAACATGAAAAGCTGAACCAGAAATCCTCATAACAGCAAGATGCAGTACAGGTTGCTAGTCCACAGTCACCAGTTCAGGTGCCTGCTAAGCCGTTTGTTTCTTTGCAGCACGTACATCAACTGTGTGCTTATGACAACTCGGCAGTTTGTGGTTAGCTTTTCCTGTGAGCAGTGAGAGTACTGAACTGGAGGGTCTGAAGTCACATTCAATGTCACCTGGGCTACTACTATATTAAATAATATAATGTAATATGATAATGGAAACGTTCTTAAAGATTACTTCCCAGAACTGTTTTGGGATAGATCTCAGCATCTTGGCAACTCTCCAGCTGACAGAAAGCTTATTTCTCCTAAGCAGTGCCTGTAACCAAATGGCTTAGATTGCTTTGATGGAAGAGATAATTCCCTCCAGGGATATATGCCTGGCACAGTACCTAGGTTGACCTAGTAGCTGGAGTAGGCAGTGTTTTGGAAAGAAGGGCCCTAGACAGACCTTAAACTTCAACTTTTTGCAAACTTTTGATGCAAACCTCATTCTCATTACTCTCATCTCCCCTTTCTCACTGTGAATAATAATTTCTCTGTCTTTCTGTTCTCTGTCCCTCTTCTCTTTTGCCTCATTATTGGAGAGTTTTATTTTGTCAAACAATTGAGCAAGAGAGATTTTGTTTGCTTCATCTTTTCAATTTCAGCCCACTAGCTCAGGAAGATTGCTATTTCTGCTTCTGTTAGCACCCTAATATCTCAGAAACATCATTACTTTCATTCTTTTATTCTTTAAGTTGTGAATCAAATTAGTTCTTTAGTCTCCTCCCTTTTACTGCTTTTACAGCAGTGTGTTTTAATTGTCTTTAGTTGAGTTTCTTCTGGTAATATAGATGTGAAGAATGGGGAAGCAGCCTTGGTTTTGGTGGTGGTTGGTTTTGTTTTTTAAAGGGATCGAGGATGCCTGAAGGGAGATGAGACCTTTGAGGGAGGGAGAGAAGTATGAGATGACAAAGTTGACGTTACTATCAGACAAGGAGGAAACTTGTTGGTTTGACTCTGCTCTTGTTGACGCCTAATTTACACTGGCATAATTTCGTGAACTTCAGTGGATTTACTTCTGAGAGTGAGATTAGGATTGACACTTCTTAAATCACTCGGGTCATGCTCCATAATTCATTCGCAAGCTCCTTTAATTAGTTGCAGGTAAGCCCAGACTTCCTGGAGTTTGCTGCCTCCCCAGGAATGGACTCTGCCTGCTCCCGGTGGCGTTCGGGGTCCAGCCTCCCGCTCCTCTCATCGCCTGTCCGGGGGAACGCGGGTCAGGGCTCTTTCCCTCGCGGCTCCCAGCGCCGGAGGGAGCGGAGGGCCGGCTCCTGGCGCGCCAGAGGGAGCGGAGGGCCGGCTCCTGGCGCGCCAGAAGTTGCTCTGTGTGAGAGCCGAGCCGGGCTGTGCAGGGCCGGGCGAGCGGGCGGGCGGTCCGGCCGCCGCGCGTTATGTAAGGGCGCAGGGGCTGCGGGCCGGGATGACTGACAGGGAGAGGGAAATTCCTGGGGGAGGGGTAGCCGCGTTGCTCCGAAGCCGCTGCCAGCGCCGGCGGCTCACGGAGACCTGGCGGGGAGCGCGGCTGTGGAGCAAGGGAAGCAGCCCGGGGAGGACGCTGCCGGGCAGCGTGCGGAGCGACCGGGCGGCGCGGGCTCACTCCCCCGGCGGGGCACTCTGCCTGCGGAACGGGGGGGCAGCGGCGGCCGTGCGAGGGGGCGAGGAGCGAGCCGGGCTTTCCCTCTCGCGGCGCGGAGCGTTAGAACTGGAGCTGGAGAGCGGCGGAGAAGTGTCCCCCCGGCCGCCCCGAGCCCTCGGGTGCCCCCCGGCGCGGCTGCGGCCCCAGCGGCGGCGCTGCCCCTTTAAGACCTGCTCGGCAGCAGTTCCAGGGAGAGGGAGTGACCTCTGGGCTTTGACAGCTCCCCTAATAACCAGCAGCGCCCCGGCCCCGCCCCCGGCGCGCCATTGGCCGGCGGGCCGGTATGCCGCGCTGCCATTGGCTGGCCGCTTCCCCTGAGCGAACCTTTAGAACTCCGAGACACAATATTCTGTTACATTGTAGCAAAATGGCGACTGTCATTCACAACCCCCTGAAAGCGTAAGTAGGAATCAAAAATGTACATATTCCGCGTGGTTTAAATATGAAAAAAGGCGCCTTTCCGGCGCTGGCTGCCAGCCGGAGCCGGGTGCCGGCAGCCTCCCGGCGGGTCCCTCCTTCCGCCCTCCTTTCTGCCCCAGCGACTCGCTCGTTTTTTGTGCAACACATCCCCGCGGCTCGCGCCGAATTAACGAGGAAAAAATTGTCGGGTTAATTGGAGCCCGGGCGCGGGGCGGGGGGCGGCGGGGCGGGGGGCGGTGGCGGCGGCGGGATGCCCGCCCGGCGCTCCCGGGGCGCAGCGCGGGGCCGGCGGCGGCCGCGTCCCGCGGGGTGCGCGCACTTGACACGTCCTGGCCGCGCTGCCCCCCGGAGTCGCCCCGCGCCGCCGCGCTCCGCGGGGCAAGCACCGGCCCGGGGGGGCGCTCGGAGCGCGGAGCCTCCGCGCTCCCACCGCGGCTCGGAGTTACCTCCGCAAATCTTTGGGGAGTTGGGATGTCTTGGCGAAGGGGATCGGAGCGTCCCCCCTCGCTCCACGGCTGGACGGTCGGAAAAGCGGGGCAGCGGGGGCACTGCCGGCGCGCCTCGGCGTTCCTATGGGAGAGAGAGGGAAGAGGAGAGGGAGGGAAGCAGACTTGGGTGAAATGAATGGCTCGGGACTGCCGGTCGCTGATTTGGGGCAGGAAGTCTGGAGATCTGTTTTGCATATGACAGGCTTTCGCTTTTCAAAGTGGGGAAGAGAGTTGATTGTGTTTCCATCTTGAGAGCAGGCACAAGCCGCCGAGGGCTGCGCGAACGGGGTCTGACCCCTGCTCGAGAGAGGGAGGGAGGAAGGGGGCAGGTACTTCTGCTGCGAAGGTATTCCGGGGTTCCCGGTCTGCAAATAAGGCTGATTTCTGAGGGGGACCACGGGAGCCGGTTGTCGTCTTTTGGATCGCGTCCTTTATTTTCCTTGTGGTCTGCAGCGCACGCCGCTAATCCCCGAAGGCATTAGGGAGAGTGGGATTTGGCAGCGTATGTAGGGAGAGGAGCTGTCTTAACCTTTTTCAAACGACTTCCCTGCTAACGGGGGCAGCGCTCTTGCTAGTAAAGCAGGGAAGCACAGTACCTGGCGGTGACGCTTCGTTTGCACTTTCTGGCTGCGCTGAGTGGGTGTTTTTATACCTTCGAGTTTTCCGAGATGAAATTAGGGTTGCGAGATTTTTCTTTTTCTTTTTTTCCCAACTCAAGTCTCTCTGGCTGGAGTTGGAAAAACACTTGAAGGTTTTTCCAGGGGTTCTTGCGGCTGTCTCTCTGCGATCCGGAGGGAAAGGAAAGCCTCGAGCTGGGAAGGGGTGCTGACATGTTTGTCTCCTGCTCCGTCCTGGCAGAAAACCTTTGCTTTCATTTACCCGCTCTCTCGGGTACGAGAATCCGCGGGGAGAGAGGAGCGCAGTTGCCAGGGGGTTAATCAAAGAAGTCCGAGTATCCTCATGGGTGGGCGGCGAGGGACGGAACATACTCTGAAAACCGCGCGGAAGAGGTGGCGTTGCCCCCCGTTCGACGGCAGGTTTGACGCTTGTGCAGGCGAGGGCGATTTCTTCCCGCGCCCCTCCCGACCGCCGGGCGCTGCCCTGGCACGGGCACCGCACGCCGGGGGCCGCACCGCCCGGCTCCGCACCTGGGCCGGGAGCAGCCGCGGACGTGTGTTGCCGGTGGCGGGGAAGCTCGGGCTCAGTGGCCTCTGGCGACGGCGGGTGGGAGGCGGCGAGCTCTCGGGAGCGGCCGCGGCCCCGGGAACATGCCGGGCGACCCCGGCCCCCGCCCCGCCGGCGGATGGGACCTCGCCTCGTCGCCTCGCACTTCGCGGCACCGTGGGGCTCCCAGCAGTCGCGGCGGATCCTGCCGAAGGGCTGCTTGTGCCGAAATGAATTGGGGCCCGATCCCGCTGCTGCTGCTAAACTCGGGGAGGACAGGATGAGGCCATTTATAATTAGCTCCCTTCTCCTGTCCTCGCCCCTGGGGGGTGTGAGAGGAGGAAACAATAGACATCAAGTGCTGGGTTCGCTTTTCTCGGTGTGCCTTTTAAAGTACTAAGGCTATGTGGAGGAAGCAGAATTGGTACTGGCTGTCTGACACCATCTGCGATTTTGTTGACAACTTGTTTAATAAAACATTTTATAATTTTCACTTATTCTTTAAAGTTGCTGATCGGGAAACAATACACATGTGGATAAATTATGCATGGGATAAATTAGGACAAAAGCAGTAGGACACATAATAAGGGAGGGATGCAATGCACAGTGTTTTATCCTCATGTGTCCTTCCTGACAATGAACGGGAGCTGAATGACATTTGCATTTCCTCTGTCTGCGTTTTGATTGTATCTCAGAACCCACAAACGCCCCCTACAGAAACTGGCCACACAAAGGTTTTGCTCTGAGATGGGGGACAATGTAGAGACTGAGAAATCCCAGCTCAGGTATCAAGCAGCTCCTTGTGTGTGCTTGTGCGTTTAAGAGTGTCCAATATTCAGTTTGTCTCTGGCACTGGGACACATATGTGGCCTTGTTCACGCTAGACTAGTCTCTCTGGATAATGTATTCCAGTGTACCTGCACATCTGTGGGAATGCATTTCATAGAATAGCTCTGTGCCTGGAGTCCCTTATTAATGATTGGCTTCTTCTTACACTCAACTTGCCACTTTCTCTGTTCAGCGCTCTCTTCTCACTTTCTGGTTCTCTTTTGGTGCTTTCATTCCTATGCTCTTCTCCCCTTCACTTCCTCTGGTGATCCAATCAACCTGACATGACTGCCTGTTATTTCTGCCATTTATTACCGCGTTGTTTACCAACATGGTGCTACAGGCAAAAATATCTAAGTTTAACACGTCTGCAAGGTAAAGGTGGCAGGTGTTTGGACAAACACAGTCTTCATCTGTAGAAGTGGCAGTATTCTGACAGCTTTGATGGGACAGCAGTGGATTTGAAGTGCCGAGTTTGCTGGGTTGGTTTTTTTTCCTACTAGTTTGTGTACCTATCTCCATGCTTTTTCTTTCCACCTTCTTCTCCTTTGGATATCTTAATATGACAAGATTTGAGTGGTGTAGTAGAAGAAAAAAATACATTTAAAAAGTACTCTGAATTACTTCAAATGTCAGTCAGAAATCTCAATGGACTTTGCAAACCTTAATTAATTAAACCTCTCAACACCCCTGTGAAGAAAGGATTATTGCCTTTGTTTTATGGATGGCTAATCTAGGACAAAGTGGTTCAGCAACTTTCTAAGAGATCAAGTCTAGAATGTAGCCCTTCAACTTCCAGTTTTAGCATCTAGTCCCATTTCCTCCTTCTCTGCCATATTAGGGATGTGCATATGGTACCATAATGCATTTAATATAATTAAGACTTTGTAATTCACAAAGTCTTGTCTAGGAGCTGGTTTCCCCTCACCCTTATCTGTCTTTACTCCCACAGCTGACTTTTATTTCAGGTTGTCAATTAAACATACTAAATGGAACATATGTTAGGCTGTTACCATTTCAGCATGTGAGATCCCTCATGCTGTATAGTGCTGTGCCTGGACACTCACCAGAGGGGCTGCTGCCTTTCAGTAGTTCAGCAGTTTAGCACTGCCAGTGCTTTTCCTTTTGCTCAGGACAGCCTCTGGGACAAAAGGGGCTAACTTAGGCTCAACTGTTAGGCCAGCTCACTTGCATGCTGACTGCATTGTTGGATAACTTTGATGTGCTTTGGGACACTTATTTTCTACCAGGTGTTTGTGGACCAGATCATCACAGATTTGTGTGCACAGTGCTAGAGCTGACATCATAAACCCTAGCAGGCCTGTTCTGTCTCTGCATTCCCACTGCAAATACACAGCAGCAGTCAGTTTTCCAATTCCAGTATTCTCAGATAAAATTGTCTTGACAGCCAACTTCGACCCCTGGGCTGCCAACATGGTCTTCCTTGTGATGATGAATTCTGTGGCGTGAGACAGCTGTGAAGAAATAGTCTATGTTCAGATCCCTGTTTCACATTGGCAAGAGACCAGTGTGGGCCTTGGGTTCTTGTATGGCAAGAGTATTTATTAGTGATTACTCTGGCTTGAACTCAGGCTAGGAACTCAACTGGAAGGTTCTGTATCCCATTACATGTGCCTGAAACAGCCCTATGTCCTGATTAGGTGGTGGTGAAGACTGTTTTTTTTTTCTTTTTTTTTTTGGATGTTGCATAAGCACCTGGTTGCTGATTTTTTAATATTAAGTGAAAGTGTAATGTGTAAGGTGGAAGCAATAAAATAGACAAGTAGGTTGCTAGTTCAGTGTTTACAAGTGATGTGGAGGTGTTTTTAACATGGATTTGCAGAAGGGAATTTTCTTCTGCTTGACAGAACAGGGTTTGTTGGTCAAATTAAATCACATACAAAACCTCTACAGCACTTCCAGTGTGGCTCTGATGTTACTTAAAAACATAAATGAGCTAGTGTGACACATTTCAAATCAAAATTGTTGTCCACATGAAAACTGTATTTTCTACATCTCAGCATCAGCTTTTAGCAAAAACAGGGCATGAATGTTACTGTATTTACACAGAGGAACATAAGAATAAAACCAAAGTCATTAGAGGGCCAAAAAGCCAAGTTAAGAAGACCAGAATATGAGTTTGAATATGGTTTGAATATGAGAGGCTCTGATAAATGTTATGTTACTAGTTTCAGTCTTATATCTGGTTCCACCAGTTGCTTATGCGTGATTAGTTGTTGCAGTGCTTTTGTAATTTTGTTTTGTTGGTCTTCCAGCCTTTCAGTCTGTCTAGCTGTGTGAATGGATGGAGGTTGTATCTCAAAACTGCCACTGAATAAAAAGTTTTAAAAACATATTATTTGTGGTGTGTGAAAGCAATATTGAACTATCTGGGTTGTGCTACAGAGGCCCAAAGGTATGATTTTTTGGAGGGTGTAATAATTTCAAGGTAAACACATGTCCAATGGGCTAGATGCATGATACCTGTTAGATAGCATTCACAGTGTCCAGGTGGGAATAGTTTACACAGACAATGCAGAAGTCAGATACACAGAGCAAAATGGAGATCTGTCTTCTGTCTGAGTCATGGTGAAGGTAATGTGGCTTATCCTTTGTGGAGCCTAATGAAAATTGATTTCTTCCTCTGCTTTCCTAAAACTGGAAGCGTGGTATTTGGAGGTTGCTCTCAAGAGCAGACTTTGTCCATCTTGTATATCTGTCTTCTGCAGCTTACAACAGTTGGCTGTACCTCTGCTGTCCTGAAATGAGGCATTCCAATGCCCCAACTGGCTGTGAATAAACCTTCTTTTAGGATTGTAATTTGCTGAGTCTGGAGTTTTCTCACTCTGGTTTGTCTTTCATGTCAGAGCTGAATTTCTTTGCTCAGTAGATCAATTTTACAATCTTGGTATTTATTCTGGGCTCATCACTCTGTTGTCTGTATGTGATGTTGCCTTGAGCAAGAACCATCCCTGTATTGTTTATCCCCGAGGACTTGTAGGAGTGGAATGAATCTGTTCCGGGAGTTGATGTTTTTTTCCCTTGGAGAGACCAACCTCTGATCTGAGGTCTCCCTGTCTGGGGTGACATACTCCCATGTGCAGACGAGCAGCACCAAGGCAACATTGCTTAAGGCCTGTTCTGAGGGCTTCATTAGGACTGTACTTCTGGCTTTGCCTGACAGTTTTACCTGGGATGCAGAGACTGAGGTGTGTTAATTGCTTCCTTAGTGCAGGTCTCAGTTTTAGCAGTGGTTTGTTTCTTGTAAGGAAAGTTAACTCGTCAACACAATCTAAAAGGAATCATACTTTTAGAATACCTTTTTTTTTAAAAACAAAAATTTTCAGATGGAAGTGCTTCTTTCGTTTCTTTAAAAACTTCTCTACAATTTGTGGAACAAACTCAAATATGCTGGACTACTGCATAAGAAGCAGAAAGTGGTTTTCCTTTCTTGTTTCGTAAGAAAGAACTGCATAGTTTATTTTTACTGTCTAAACTGAGTGACATGTAACACAAATATCATAACTGAGTGCTTGAATACTGAATATTTAAAATCCTTATATATCTTTAATAGTCTAAATTATTAGAAGCATGATACTTTTTTTTAATTGTTAGATATGGTTTATTTCCCAGCAGAGCATATTTTAACCACAGATTCCCAGCAGATGTCTCAGAGAAGAATAATGCAGTGTCTCAATGGCTGCTGGCAAATATCCTTCTCACACCCCCATCCCTTCCAGTATGGAAATAGCAGGACTATGTCAGCGTGTGTCTCAGTTTTCAGGTTACCTGCCTGCAACGGGTGCGGTCAGAGAGTTACAATTGCAGCTGCATGGACAATTTTACTGGCACTCCAGCACTGTCTGAGGGGAGGCTTCACAGGGAGCCAGTGGAGCAGCAAGAGCGGAGCAGGGACGGGTACTGATGAGTGTGCACTAGGTGGCTGTGATCAGCAGCGTGTGCTTGCCAAATCCTGATTCATTAATTTTGTTCTGCTGAGCTGTAGCCAGGAGAGAGTCCCCTGCTCAGGTGTTGATGCGGACACTGACTACATCAATGTTTTTCTGGTAAGAAAGGCTCAAAGTGATATTTAATGTCACAGTCTGTTGTGACAGAACTGATCCAACCTGAGGATCATCTCTCAATTCGTACAATGCAGAGGGTTCTATCAGTCTGAAAACTCTGTACTTGCTTTCTGATAATTTTTATAAATCAATATAAAATGCCAGCTCTAACACATATGAAATCTTAGTATGCAAAAGAAAGGAACTCTATGTAACTTATGGTTTCTACCCTTTCTTTTTTGTCAGATTCCCATTTGTGATGTGAGATACAAAGCCTTGGTTAAGACATTGTGCTAAATTCTCTACAAACACATGGCTTAATGCTTCCTGCCTTTTAATTCTCAAATATCTAAATAGGTTGGACGGTGCAAAGAAAATCAGGTGCAGAGCAATGGAATAAGGCCATGCCCTGAGTTGGTTAATTCCAGCCTGCCCTACTGCATCATCTGGCAGGGCTGATGTGATCTGATCAGATGCGGGCATGCTACTTCTGCCAAAACACAGAGTACAGTGCTTATGCTGCTTTTATGCTTTGAGTTGGCTTCATGATAGCCACGGGAAGATAGATTATGGCTGTTGGAACAAAACTTCCTCTTGAAAATGTTTTGGGTGCTTTTCATGTTTTGGAAGAGTAAGTGAACACCAATTCAGTGCTTTGTGTCATGTGGCTATGAAATTTTTTGTCTGGTTCTAGGAACTTTGCAGTTTCTGGTGTTCCTATGGATCCACAGCCTAACATGGCTAGTCACAGAGTCGGAAGAAAAATCAAAATGGTTGGAATTATAGCGCAGATAGTTCACTATCCAGTGAACAGTGCCATAGGGAAGCTTATCATGGAGATAAAAAGTTAGTACTATTTCTTCAAGGGAAAATAATGCCCATATTTCCATTCAGTTTTCATTTTTAAGAACAGTTTTGAAAAAAGTAATCATGGATTTGTAACTGTTCAAGTATTTTGGTCTCAATATTGTTTCCTGAGAGACTGTGTTTAGCTAATGATGGGAACAAATATATTTTATGTTTATGATTACTTTAAAACCTGTGCAATCTGAATAAGAAATAATGGAAACAGTGGTTCAGAAAGCTGTTTTACTGCTAAACTGCTTTGGTGTGCATCATGTTTCAAGCTGTTGTTTAGAAAATATGGTTAGAAAAATCACTAGCCAGTGTCCAATATCAGAAATTATACCATGAACCCATTTTTATCTACAAGCTTACCTTCGTGGTTTTTGCCTTTTTTTTTTTTTTAAACTACTAAAGGGTGTATTGAAGACTGTAAGTTCTTGTGTTTTCTATGGATTCTTTATCCTCAAAGTTTCCAGTTCATTAGCATATATCTATTGATGTGAAGTATGATTAAATCAGGATCATAATTTTAATTCATAGGTTAGTACCTTTTATAGCTGGGTTAGGTTAAGAGGCATGTGATATGTGATGGGTGAGGGTTGGTGATGGGAAGACTTCACAGTGAACTCTTTCTCCACTGGTACGGAGAAACCATCTCAGTTGCAGCATTGAGATACGTCTACTGCTTTGTCATATCTGACTGACCCTTTCACTTTTAGGATCTGCTTCTCAAAAAAGGATGCGCCCTTCTGCAAATGTTGGTGATGTTAGCCTTCAGTGATAAAATGGCATGTAGATGAAAGCAATGTTAATACTTCCCCACTGGGATAAGGCTCCAAAAGCTTCTTGCTTCTCTTTTCTCCTATGCTGATACAAATGAATGGGACCCCCGTCAGCTTAGCTGGTTTTATGTTGATGGCAAACAGGCATTCCCAAGGTTTAAATCTAGCAAAATAGTGTTGATGGGGTAAATACGTGGAAAAGTCTTCTCAATTTTCTGTCACAAGATCTGATTTGTTTTTGTCAGTAGTCTCAGCTAAATGTTTTATCTTCTCCTCGCTTTCCCCTGCCTCCCAACCTCTTTCCCCCGTTGACCTCTATGAGAGCAATGCCGGCTGCTGATTTATCAGGGCGGGCTAGCTCAGCGCTGTGTGGAGATTGCTTTTAATTAACTCTCTTCGTTTTGCCAACCTTCAGGGAGCAGCAACCCTTTAATGATTATAATATTTTATCTGGATTTATATCTACCTTATGTGTTGTTTGTTGCTGTGCTTCCTCACATGTTCTTCCTGAGCCATTTCCCAAAATGAAATGTTTGTTTCAGTTCCCTCATACAGGATGAGAGTCTTTAATGGCTTCTGGACTGGAAGGATGGACTGTCTATGATCTACGGAGGTGTTTTGGAGGAGGATGGGGATTGTGAGGTGATACCTGGATGAGGAGTATGAAGTGATGCATTTTGGGGCTGTTTGGAGCAAGACTTGCCTCAGTGTTCTTCCTCCATGCAGAGGGAGAGGCAGCTTTGTTTCATGGTTGCAGCATGGCAGATAAGAGCTTACTGAATTAAGTCTGCCTCCTGACTTGTTATATGACACAGATAAGTCATAAGCTTATTTTCACAGTCAAGTATAACTCTAGTGCCTCCTTTACTCAGCCTGACTAGTGTGAATGTTCCTAAAATATAGTTAAATTCCTGTCTATGAATACAGGTCTAAAGCAGAGTCTCTCTTCATGTGCAAAAGACTACCTTGGTCTACTGTGAGTAGCTCTATCAAGTGAGATTTCTTCAAACTGAGCAGAAAACAGCTATATAAAATTTCTCGCACATGGAATTTTCTCTTTACCCATCCTCCAATGAGAATTTCAGGAGGTTCCAGCATGAAAGAATTAGAAAAAAAATATGTGTTATTTGTAATATAAAGTATGTGTCACTTTCATGCCAGGGCAGAAAAATACTTTATAATCATGCTTAAAGTAAGCATCATAGTCCCTTTTGTGGGATTATTTCCTCCATTCTTCTGAAGGGAAGAGTGGCGTGCACTGTCTGACTTGGTGATGGTCATACTAGTCACATCATCGGCCATTGTCTCACCATTGCTTTGCTTTTGGTGTTGAGTGTTAGTATGAGAGTAATGTGTTGAAGGTAAATGGGAATCCTTCCTTGGCAACATCTTCATGGCCAAGCTGAGGAGTGGAAAAGTGAGTTAAGACTGTCTGGTTCTGATGGAAGAAGTTCACCAATAATTATTGCTAAACCATCCTTAATGGAAGTGGTTTGTACCCAGAGCTGATAAAGGCATTTTTGGGATGTAAAGATTTTTCCACAGAAATGAACCAAGTGGCAAGTACTTTTGCATTTCAAAATATATATGCTGTGCACCAGTCTGTTCACTACGATTTGTGTATTGAATCCAAAGTCATTGGTGTGAGAACAGTTTGACTCAATTTACTTTACATGGCTACTTTTAAGTATGTGTAAGTGTATTTAAAGCTCCTTTATTAAAATGCAGAAGAAATGAAGAAGTTCCCAGGTGTAGTCCACCCTTACTGAGGAAAATGACTCCGAGACACAAGCTAAAAGGAACACAGTTGTGAGTGCTACTTCTCACAGTGTTGGCGGCACATCACTGCATAAGATCTTCTGTGTTATCTGGTCTGTGGTATGTGTTTGTGTCTGTCCTGTCTTCCTCTGCATTCCACTTTACTTTAAAAAAATAATTGTTTGGACTTAATTTTTCTGTGTTGTTGCTGTAATTCCACAGTAACTAACTCCTGGCATTCTCATCTGACCATCTGACCAGACTGCAAACATATCTGGTTCAGGTACTCATTCTGCTGAGTAGATCTGAAAGTAAATTCCCTTTCCCCCTGTTATTAACTTTCTAGTTTTGTTTCCATAACTGACTTATCCACAAAGTCCTAGGGTTAGGAGAGGCCGTCTTCTGATATGTCTTCTGAATTCTTCACTGCTAAACACATGCAAAGTCAAAACCTGGCTGGGCCTCAATGGCCAGTATGTTTCCCAGACTGCTCTTTCCAGCTACCTTCTCCTCCATGTACCACTCAGAAGGGAGGAAGAGGAGCAGATGAGGGGTGAGCACTCTGCCTTTGGGAAAGGCTCTGACCTGAAAATTGATTGCAATTTCAGCAAAATGGTTCCTTCACTTGGTGACACTTCACTTGCATGCCTGGGCTGTGAGCTCTTTGCATTAATTTCTTCTCTGCTAAACTTTCCCAGCCAATTAACCATGTCCATCTCCTGCTCTAGCAGCCACATGTGCCTTTTCTGCCACAGCAGGGTTTTGGAGCAATAATTCCCTGCAGCATTTGCTGCAGCAGTTTTCCTCTAGCAGCTTCTCTCAAGCATGGTTATCAATCAGGACCTGTCATTTTTTTTCCCTCCAATGCATCTGTTTTCAGGGTTGTAGGACTTTGACCTATTGCTTTTGTCTTTATAAGGACTACTTTTTACAACAGGGCCCAAAGCTGAATGAAAATTTCAGTCTTACTGTGAAGAGATTCTGCTAATCCTGGATATTTCTTTTGCTTTCTGTCATTTTGCCTCCCTTGGGTTTTAATTTTGCTTGTCCAAAAGGCCTCATTTAGCTGGCTAATAGTTCTTGTGTGGTTGTTCCAGGCAGCACCTGCAGTGTAGAGGTCTCCTCTGAGTACCTGGCTAACAGGACTTCATGAAAGAGTAGTGAGTTCTTAGAGGCTGAAGCATCTGGGAGGCTCAGTCATGGGGTTTGACATAGACTACCTTTGAAGGGAATTCCGCATCCACCTCTGGAAGAACGGTTTGTATGCTGGCACTAGTGTTCCCTTTGCAAAGCACCTAAGGGGCCATGACAGTGGCTTGAACATGATTGGGCTAGAGTGCCGATTAAAGAGTCTATGCTTTTTATCTTGTCTTGCTTTTTTGGGTGAGCCTGGTCCTGTTTCTGTAGGTACCGATATCATAAAGGCTACCATCCTAGTTGGCACTAATTGGTTCCTCTGTGGGTGCTTTCAGACAAGAAGACAAAGACCAAATTGGCCACAGTGGCTCAGTTAATGGAAGTGTAAGTTTAAAAGAGGCTTCCTGGGTCTTATGTCCAGTTCTCTGGTACTATGTCAGATAATCTCTTTCATAAACTGAAAAGTCCTTGTCTTAAATCTCCACTTGGACTGTTTGTTCCCATTACTCCTCTTGGGATGTTTCCAGAACCCACTGCTCTGATGGCTGGAAATAGCATTTTAATCCCTGGGCTAGCCCTACTTGTGACCAGTTTATACCCATTTGTTCTGGTGCCAACATGGAGTTGTTAGTTTAAGTACTATTGCTCCCTCCATGTCTTCCTCTCCACTATGATTTGTACATTTATATGACACTATGTGTCACGTATTATAAGCCTTCTTGGTCTTTATTTTGATATACTAAGCTGTCTGTGCTATCTTTTCCTTTCCTTCGATGACTGATGTATTGATTGTCCTTGCCTTCTCTACTCCAGCTTGGATTACTCACATTCAACTCTCTTGAGTGCGAGTAGACACAATTGTACTCTGTTCCAAGTGAGGTTTAGCCCTCTACAATAACTTTGTCTTTTACTTCTTTCTTCTGGGAAAACCTTGCTTTTGCATTTGTTTGTGGTTGTATAGTGCTGGTGGTTCACAGTCATCCTGTGGTAGACTGATATTATTGTTTCCTCTCCTGTCCTTTCAGCTGTTGTTGAAATGATGATCTGTAAGGTATTAAGTGACATTTATGCTGAATTCACTCCATCTAATTCTTCCTGTCTGATGCTCCTAATTTCCTTGATGTTCCTTCAGCTTGTGTCAGTGGCTAACTTTTCTCAGCACACACACTTTTTGTGCCCAGGTCATTAATGGAAATATTGATTTCAGTCCCCAGACCAACCCTTTCTAGAACTCCAGAAGTAACCTCCTGTCACCCAACTACTGTTTCTGTGTCCAACCCTCTTCAGTAGTTTTTCAGTCATATCACCATTCTTTTGCCAATCCTCATCTTCTCAACTTTCAGTAATTTCTCATATACTAGTACATGAAACATTTTCTAAAAGTCCAAATAGCTCAGAAGTATCTTATGAAAGCAGGATGTCAAGTTACTCTATCGCAACGTATCAATCTCTCATCTTTATAGCTTCCTTGTTCAAGACTGTTCTTGATTATATTGCACTTAAAAAACTGAATGTGAGTAAACTCTAGCTCAGTTAGCCTTACTGCTATAATTTGCAAGGCTTTTGTTCTAAAAGAGTTAACAAAGAGTATCTTATTTTGCATTTTATACTTTGGTAATATAGTAGCAACCATGATTTTCAGTATCTGTTTAAGGAACCTGCTAGTAAATGTATGATTTCATGTTGCATTTCTTGGACAAAGATTATTCAGAATTTATGCCTTGACTGCACAAATGTCTTTGTGGCTTGAATCTCAGTCATTCCAGTGAAGCACATCATTCCTTTACTTTTTGGCTTCTACCTATATTATATTTAATCTATGTACCATTCAAACTGCACAGCAACTGAACTTCCTTTGATTGCTTTTATTTTGATGTCTGAAGAATATTGCTGTTTTTAAATAACTTTTGCAAGTTGTAACTCTTGACTTTAGAAATTCTCCCTATACTTCCTGACCTTTAAGATCCATTTTTGTCTTCTCTTACTACTGTTTTCTGCTCCTGAAGGGTGTCTGTCCTTTTCCAAGGTAATTATTCAGTCAATAACTTCTCCAGTCTTTCCATATGAGTTTCAAACAATTCTTGCATTTCCCTCTAAAAGAAATTCCTGAAGTTCTGCTGTATTCAACTCCACCCATGCTTAAAGAACAGGTTTGAAGTACTTTGTGATAGTGATGGGTATTGTAAAATTTTGTACGTATTCTTGGACTGCAAAAGACTTAGGTCATGTTGATCTAGGGAAAGTAGGGACAATTCTGCTTAACATTAAGTTGTTTTACTTAATTAAATCATGCCTAAATGTGGCTCTTAAGATTTCATGAGTATAAAACAATGTTGCATCTTTCACCAGCATTGCAACCATTAAGTGGAAATTCAAATGAGCAACATAAAAGATTTTTTTTTTTAAATGAACTTACTCTGTTTTTCTCTGATGTTGGTCTTATTCAGAGAAAACTGTGTATACATGCACACAAATATACATACATTATGGCATTGTTTGTTAATCGATGTCCTTGCATTTTAAACATTTCCATATGTTCCTTACTGATTTATAGCAGTACATGATTCAAGTCTTTTCTACTGGTCAGTTTCACAAACTTATATAAATAGGAAAAAGTGATATGTATACACATATTTTTTTCTTACTATAGGGTTCTGGGAATTTTCAAAATATTGTAGCAGTCTTTGGGCCAATGCATATCCCAGCAAGCCCTTGCATAAGTGACCTAAAATCGTGTGATCAAACCTCTTCTCCCCTCCCCATCCCTAGAGAGATATTTGTAATTAGATAAAATGAGGACAGAATATGCATAAGTATCTGTTATGCTGGGATTCCTGCCCAGAAAGGAAACTAATGACCTGAGCTGGCCACAATCTTTTGCACCCTGTGTACTATTGACAAGGCTATGGCTTGAGATGCTGGGAGTTCAGGGGCAGATTTTTGCTGCTGTCTTATGGTGGTAACCTTTCTAAATTGACTGTTTTCCAAAACAAGTGGAATTACACATTCTATATTTTACTCATCATTCATTGTTGGGGACATTTTGCTTGTAAGAGAGGGCCTGATTCTTCAGTCTCATGGCTAATGCAGTGGAAGTGAGTGTAAATTACTGCTTCAATGGTTTGGAAGGGTTACACATTCACCTTGCCCAGATGTAAATGAAGTGAAGTGCAAGACAGTGGAGAACTGGAAGTGGAGTTGTTATTGGTAATTTTTTTCCATTTCATCTAGCAATTGCTGCTTCTCATTGGTTTTTCAGAGAAAGGGATAGTGCAGTTCTGTGGGCACATTCATCTCTCTCTAGTTAAGCTAAGTATCCCCTTTGAAGCCTGTGTGGCAGGTTGTCTAGTACTGTGATACTACACAATGCAAGAGGATCAGGTGGGTGGCACTTCAGGAATCTGGAGACTGCTTTATGTACTGTTGCTGTTTTCTTCTTTCTCCCAATGCATATGGTAGGTGTCAGCTTGCCTCTCATGAAATTCTAGTTTTTTGGTCCTCTGCTGTATTGGGTTTTGTCTCATGACTTGGCAACAATAAAGCACAAACTCCGGGCACTTACAGTTCTGTCAGTCTTCCTCAGATATCCAAGCCGTTGGTAAATCCACTGATGAAAAACTTGTCTTAGAGCAGGTGGGCAGTCTGCGTGCTAGTCTTCCTCTCCTGTTCTGCTTCAATGTCCTTGGGGTAAATGTCAGTAAAAGTAAGAAGTGTTTTGATACAAAGAGGGGCAAGGTCACGTAAAAAGCATGCTCTCCTGCACATTCCCGAGGAAGGTATTTACCCAGCATTTCCATTGCTCTGCCTGGCATAGCTAAATCAGGAAGAGAGCCAAAGCTGTGCTGAAATTTAATTCTTTTTTTGAAATTAAGTCCAGTTTGGCATCTTTTTGAGCTGAGAAAGTTTGGCTTGCTCTTCTTCTCCACTCACAGTAAATTGCAGAGTGGAAGGTTTGGGGTGAACCTCTGTTTTCTGTGCTTACAAGGCAGCAGGAGCTTCTATGGCTGGGCTGGAATGTGTTGTTTCAACACACTGAATGCGAAAAAAAAGCTTTAGCTTCATACAGACTGTGGTTTTTGTTTGTACTCAGTCAGTGTGATTTCACTGAAGTCTAAAAAGTTATGCCAGTGTGAGAGACAAACCAAGTCTATGTTATTTCAAGACAACTGTACTACAAGAGAAAATTCTTTTTATTCCTCCCATTCCCCCCCTCCCTTAATTTCTGAGAATCTCCATCCTTCTCAGATATTCAGTAGCACCTGGTGCTTATAATTTGGCAGGAAATGTTGGCACCAGTAACCCTTAATGAGATCCTTAGCAGAAGCCTATAGCTTAACAGACAGGACAGACAGCAGATAACTTCTTAGTAACAGGGATGGGTCAAAACAAAATCCTGGATCTCAGCACTTCTTGTGAGCTTTGAAGATTGAACCTGCATTTGAAGTTAAATGTCTTTAATGAACAGGATCCAAACACCCACATGCTTTGGCAGAGCTCAGATCCAAATTCTGTCTACCTAAAGAATCAAGGTTCTGTTTTCATGTAGATTCTTCTACTAGTGAGAAGCAAGGGAAGAGATAAGAGAGAAAATATGACACACTGGCAAAATTGTTTTTCAATACTATGTTTTTCAAAATTTTTTCCATGAGGCATCAGCAGCTCTTAAAAAATCACAGAGAGAGCATACAGTTGTCAATGAGCCAGAACAGTTAAATATTTTTAAATATTTTAATTGCGTTATTCCTTCACCTTTCTTTCTCACAAACATGCCCAGTAAAACTCCAGTAATGCAAACACTTGCTTGAGAGGGGGATAAAGTTCTTTTCAGCAAATAATGATGGTGACATTTTAATCACATCCTAACAACACTGTTTGCAATGGTTTAGGTTTGGCATTGAACTTATACACAACATTTGTTCTTTTATACGGTATTGATATTACATAGTAAAAATAGCACAATTGCAAAACCCATTTTGTTACTCTTGTGCCAACTTTGTTCAGCTGACAGTTGCTGTTTGAACTTTTAAAGCAATGGTTCATGCATATGCTAATACCAACTGTACGATTAATTCTCTATACTTTCAAATGATTCTTGTGTGCCTTAGAACCCTGCATGGTAGTTACTTCCCAGTTTGAACTACCTGCAAAACCGCTTCTGTCAGGTAAACTGAGCTCATCCTGAGTGGTTCCCTCCATTGAGATGATAAAGAGCAACCACTACCTTTCAATTTCCCAGAACATTCCTGCACAGTAGTTTGTTATAGGCACTTGGTTTCACTAAGCCATTTCAGGATGCTGCTATTCAGAAATTTTCATCTTTCTGGTGTGAGATTTGGAACTACTCTGTGAAGTTTTGGATGCCATATATCCTCTGATTGTTTTCTGTCTGTGAAGGATTTAAAAAAAAGATCAAGAGAGTGAAAACAAGACCAAGAGCATCCATAAATGAGCATTACAAGTAGTGGTACATAGTAACAGCTGAACAGCTGGCGTTGGAAGTCTCCACTGGGTCACACACTCGTTTTGGATTAAGGAAGTAAAAAAAAAATCAACTCAGTAGATAGGGAGGGGGAAGAACTCTCCGCAGGTGAAACGGTGCTCCCTTGGGTAGTTACTAGCCAGGAGCAGGCTGACATGCAGCTAGACTTGCTGCTGCATCCTTCTGGGAGGTTAGAATTCAGACAGAGAAGACACAAGTAGATTTTATTTTGAAATATTTTCAATTCTTCCTTGTTCCTACTGTTACATTTAAACTGCACTTTATATTAGGAAGATTGTTGTTGTTTTCTGTGTTCGCTTCTTAACAGTTTCTCATGTGGGAAACTTAAAATGGGCAGGAAAGAATCAACATGCGAGAGTCCGTGTACAAACCAGAACCTGATCCCAGAGAGGGGAATCATTGGACTTTCACACTGGGAAAGACATCAGAGAGGATCACTTAGAAAGATCTGAGAGGAGCCAAAAATGCTGTTGGTCCCTGAGAAGTACCACTTACCTAAGAGTCAAATGGAGTGGTTTTGTTTCCTGACAGGCCTGCTCAGACTTTCACTCAGTGTTTCATTTTACATACTTATAAACATATAAAATGTGATGGTGACCTTAATAGTAATGACTGATATTGGACCCAGTCCTTATTTGTTCCAAGATACCACTAAAGAGGCCTGGAGTTGGTAGACCTTTGCCTAGTTAGAGATTGTTTGAAAGGTGATGAAAATTACCCTATAATAAAACTGCAGCTACACAGTAGGGGACAGTGCTTGTGTGAGACATTCTTTTTCTGCTTTATGTTGGCCACACACCTCTGTAGCAATAATTATTACAAAATGACTCATCAGCATGCTACGTGGAGCACCACCTACTCTAGTGACACTGGTGCTCCCCTGGGCTGGCAGATACCTGTGCTCTAAGGGGATCTGGGGCTTCCTGGCAGCATAGGCAAAGCTGCGTTTTGCCTCTCCAAGGATAAGGAGTCAAGGCCAGTGCTATTCCAGGTATGGGGAAGGAAGAAGTAGGAAGAACTGGAATGGAGAACAAGGGGAGGATGAAGCCTGCTACTCCTTTTCCAGCCGGGAGGGTATGGGAAATGGGAATGGGACCTGCAGGTGGGAGCTTTTCTCCTGTAGCAGATACTCCCATTTGGGAGCCACCATGATACTCAGTATGATTTCCAAATGGCTTTGATAATGTTTTTTTGTGGAAGCTTTTAAAGAACCTAAGCTGCCTTGAGAAGTCCTCCAGAGGCACACTTCATTAAAACCCTTAAAACACTGGCTAGGAGCAACTGGTCAGGTCACCCATGGAGGCCCAGTGGGATCAATAACTGGGCCTGTACTACCTGATATTTGCAAATGATCTAGGAAAGAATGTGGAGAGGAGGTGGCAAACTTAGCTGATAATACTAAGTATACTCCATGCTGCAAAGCGTTAAAGAAGGACCCCATGAAACTGAATTTTTTTGGTCATTAAAATGACTGGTTATGTTCCATTTAGATAAATGTAAATTAAGGCATGCAGGAAAAATATCCCAAATTAAGGTATACAGGAATGTGGACAGAACTGATTATTGACACTGAAAAGTTTTGGAGTTATAATAAATCTACCAAAATATGATCTTTGTGCTCAATAGTAGGGAAAGATAAAAATAAGGTAATAAGGAAGAAAAGGGGGACAGGAAGGAAGAGATGGAGGCTGAATGTTATGAGTTAGTATCAAAGGAAAGAAAACAAACATCATTAGTATAAGAATATATTTGACACATTACTGATCTTAAAGGTTTTTTTCCAACCTAAATGATTCTATGGTTCCATGATTCTACGTGAATCCAAGGTTTGGAGCATGTTGGAATACTGTGAGCAGTTTGGTCTCCCTGTCTTGAAAAGGATACAATAAGCACAAAGATGTACTGAGAAAGAAACAAGGTGGATCAAAAGGAATGACTTCTGTATGAAGAATTACTAAATTGATTTGGGTTTTCCAGTCTGTAAAAAGATTTCTGACTCTCTCTATGAGAGAAGTTCATGAGATCAGGAGTATCATGAAAGGGGCAAATAGCAGATGGATGGATGTTCGTTCTCTCTCTTGAAGTCAAAAGTTAGGACATCAAATGAGATTATCAAGATATTGGTTCAAAAGGAACAAAAGGAGATACTTTTCTGCTAAATATTAAATACATCTGTGAAACTCTTTACAATGGGATGTATGGGATATTAAAGTTTACCTGGGTTCAAAATTTCAGCTTTACAGAAGGAAAATCCTTCAATGGCTTTTGAATACCCTGATATCTGAATCACAGTTCCCCAGAGGTTGAGAGGATATACAAGTATATTTCCTGCAGAATAGCACTATATCCATATTTTGTGTGCCTTCCTTACTGCCCTGAGTTTGAGACAGCATCCTGGTTAGATGGACCTTTGGTCTGACCTGGTATGGCTGTTTTTATGTGCCGAAGTCTCTGGCAGTCACACAGTACTTAGCAGTCTTGCAAGAAAGACCTTGAGAAGTTTCAAAATAAGAGACCCAAAAATGCAAGATGGAATTCTGATTACTGGCTGAATAACTAGAGCTGTATTTTGTTCTTTGCAATGTTTGCTCCTGCATGTCAACCCTAGGGGGAAGTCGGTGTGCCAGTTCACCCGGGTCTTGCAACGACTGAGACAATCTGTTTATTAAACATACGCTTTGGCTGCTGTACAGAGGAAATGGCATGATCCAGACTGGTAATGCAGAGACTTGTATTTAGTTTCTGCCTACACCATTGACTTTCTGTATATATTCAGACAAGTCCTGTACCTTATTGTCCCTCTGTTTCCCTATGAAAAGAATACATAAAATCCTTTATTTCTTTTATTAAAGACAAGTTTGAGATACATGGTTATAAAGTGCTAAATAAGGGGCTAAAACTTGTGGGTGAATACAAAGTGTTTGATGCTGATTTGTTTAATGGGCATTACATTTAAGAGATTTGCTGCCTTTAATATCTGTTCATAGGCCTCTCATTCAGACTGGGTAGGATGTAAAACCTATATTCAGATTCATTCTAGAGGGAAAAAATCTTAATTAGTTGTTTCTACACTTATTAGTTATTCATTGGTTTGGGGTGTGTGTGTCAGTATTGGCAGGGTGAACCCCAGGGAAATCTGCAGTGATCTGAGCTGACTAGAGGAAACATTTTTGTTTTATCTTTTCTGTCCTATTGCACAGTTTCTTTTTGCTTTTTTACTCTCACTACGTCACTGCTAATGGAATGAATTTTTTAGTTCTGTCTCAGATTCACAATCATATGTGACCTTTGCTCTTCATGTGTCTGTCTTTCTGCTCCTGTGGCCATTTGTAGACATGTCTTATAAGTTAATATTTATAATGAAAGGCAACTGGTGGCACTTGTCTATAAGGTGGTTGTCCTCTTCTCATGCTGGGCAGTACCTGAATCCTGATGAGGAGACAGACATGCTCTTGTTCCAAACTAAAGGTATTCACTGGAATGATTATTAGTTCCATATTAGGCACTTGATCAGGATAGTTTACAATGTTTCCAGGACATTGCACACATTGGGTAAAAGAGACAACGAAACACATCTTTTTCAGTGCACTAGCTAGGTATTCACACAGCTTTCTACAGTCAGGAGGAAGCTCTGATGTGCTCCTTTTATGTATCAGCATTTGAGTTCTTAGATACCATGTTTCTGAGAAATCTTTAGAGATGAAACGCAAACTTTGGCAGCATGACCAAGAAGACCTACATGATTGCCTTCACTACTGGGATTCAACTGCTGGGATTGCATCGGTCCTCTGCCTCAAAGCTGCTATGGATCAGGAAGTGTGGGAGAGGACCCAGGAGGTTGTGCAAACCTCCTCTAAGTTTCACTAATAAACTTCTAAGTATGTTTGAAATGAAATAGCTGGGACTGCGACATTCCTATGGAGAACCTTACTGCAGCAAAAGAAAGCAGCAGCTCCTATAAATGTATCTGCTTGGTGCTTCCCCTATTGGGCACCAGAGTAGTCATAATGTGAATGGAAGTCTACATTGCAAATGTGAAGGCAAAAGACGTGCAATTGCTTCTTGACACTACTGTATGTTTCCATGCTGATGGGTTCACAGGGCCGCTGCAGGTGGCTACCAGGAATAAGTGTGGATTGTGAAGAAAGACTGGCAGTAAAATAATTAGTATTGGTATTATTATATTTGATTTTGTCTCAATTATTTAACTGTTCTTACTTGAATGCACAAGTTTTACTTTTTTTTTTCTGATTCTCTTCCTCACTGCAAGGTGTGTGTGTGGAGTGAGTGAGTGGCTGTGTGGTACTTAGCTGCCAGCAGGGGTTAAACTGTGACACCCTGGAATTTGTTTCCACTTACAGTCCAAGCTGCTTTTGTGCCAGTTACAGCTACTTTTTGACTTGGAAAAAAGTGGTTATTTGAATGACATCTTGCTCTCAATTTTATGTAGTTTCCTCTACATGTAGATTCTGCATGAAGGCCACCAGAAGTGTAGAGAGGTACCTAAACATGGCTTAGCAAAGTTATTCTATGCTATGCAAACAGTAACTCAGTGCAAAGAGCATTCACCCCAGCCTATGCTGCTATGCTCCCAGGGACTATGCTCAGAGCGTGGTTTTGTCCCAGTCTTCCCTTGTTAACTTTCCTTCTGATTGTCTGTATACATTGCACTGCTTCACTCTCTGCCCAGTGACCAAAGGCCTCCATTTATGAAGTAGAATAACAGATAAAAGAACACCCTCACAAAAAAACCCAATCAAAAACCAGCAAAACCTCCCCCCCCCATCAAGAAAGCACCCATTCTAGTTGAAGATATGCCACTTTTTGAGCCAAGTACTGAAGGATGTAACAAACACTTGAAGTGAAATTTTTCATGGAGCAAAATACATTAAATAAAAACAGAAAAATGAACTCTAATTCAGTATTAATATTTCAGTTTATGTGAGTATTGTACCTTAGTTTCACTTTCTGCCTTTTTCTGTTCAATCTCAGTTCTAGTTGAAGATTTTCTCTACCTTTTGGATTTCTAAAAACTATAATCTGTATTAAGGCAGTTGATAACACCTTGAAAGTGTTAATTTTGAATCCCCTCCTGCAGTTTAACCCTTTTGTTTAAGAGGCCCAAGAACAGTCTTCTTGTCAGACTTCCAGCTCAGTCCCAGTTCTTGCTCACCTAATGCTATTTTTAGTGGAAGAAAATAGAAATATTTCTAGCTGTTAGGATATTCTATTTCCTTAATCCCTGGAAGGGCCAAAATGAGATGGATGAAGACAAGCAAACCCCTAACAAAGTGAAGTAATGAGTTACCACTGTTGAAGCAGGGCAAGAGGTCAGGACTGAGGGAAGGATTGGAAAGAAAATGTGTGTGCATACATGTGTGTTCTACTTTGCTTTGAGAATAATTCAAAGAAAACGACCACAGATATGAAGGCATCCAATCCCTTAAAAGGTTTGCAGCTTTTTGATTTGAAAAAACTGGTATTCCAGTGGGATAGGGGGATGTATGCAGGCTTTTTTTCCTCACTAATCTCTTGGTATCCCTGAAATTGTTATAGGGACTCTTCCAAAATGTAAGTTCATGTGTCAGTGCTCTTCCCATATACTAATGAAGAATAAAATAGTTTTGGTGGGGGCATACTTTCAAGTCCTGTGGAGGGTGTGAAAACAAATCTAAAGGCTGGCTACAGGCAGTGGTGACACAAGAAGACTTGGAGAGGACGACTACCTGGATTCTAAGGCAGAAGTGTTTTATTGGAGAAGGGCTGCTCGGGGAAGTGACTGGCAAAAGGACATTGGAGAATGAATAGGAAGCATGGTAGAGACATGGTAAGGTATGAAAAGAGGTTCTGTCGGCCAGAAGAAAAATGAAGACACAAAAAGACAGATTGTAATACAAACTAAAGACATTTCCATTAATTAACTCCTTTAAAAAGTACTATTAACTAGAAATCAGTATTGTAAGTAGCTCCCACTAGGCTGTGATTTCATTGCACTGACTAAACAGTTTTTGACCCAAGAACTTCCAGCTGGCAACTACCACCAGTCCTGGTCCCCGTGAACTACTGGGATGGGCGTACCTTAGCAAATGAGGAACATGAGAGCAATTGGCTATCCACAGTGTTCCTTGGAGAGGATAGCCTGTGGGGCCTGGTGTGATGTCCTTGGGCATAATGCTGGGATTTTGGATGAGAGGGCTCAGATCTGGAAAAACAACAGCAAGAATTCTTTTCCAGACCCTATGTGAAAAAGTGGGAAGAGAGACTTTGGGAAGTGGTGCAGTGGGAACAGTGAGAGGGCTCTCATGACAAAAGAGAGTAAAATACAGCTTCAACAGCAGGTGCCAAAGCTGATGATAATTATACTCCTGTTCCTGAGGGGAGGTGTGAGGCAGAGACGCTTTTGTGCATTTGGGTTTTTATAGACTAAATGGGCACCACAGGTCAAGGCATCTGATCGCTTTTCCTCCCACTGGTAAAGGAAGGAAATCCATTTTCTTTCTACTCCTCCCACTGAAGAACGGAGACAGGAAATACAGTGGCAGCCTTGCAGGAAAGGGCAAGGGGCAGTGCCAGGGATACCTCTGCACCAGTGCATTGCAATGTGGACACAAACTGCACAACTGTCACATAGAAGCTTTGTGGGTTACAGCTCTGAGAGGAAGCAGAAGCAAAAAGCCTTTTTCTCTGGCTCCTAGACTTAACCCTTCATCTGCTAAGCAGGATTTGCCATGCCAGATCAGACCTGTTATCTGCCTCATCCAGAATCTTATTCTGGCAACATTACTAGAAGCTGGATTTTTAGTGTCTTCTATGGGTCTTCAGTGGAAGCTTTATCATGAGAGCTCAATTGTTTAGGCTAAAGAGACAGTGTATGCTGTCTTCAGAGGTGCTGTTTGCTTTAACAGATTCTCTCTCTAGTGCCATTCCCACTCCCACTTCCTTCTCTTGGGAACTGGAAGGGACTGAGAAATGTAATCCCATTTATTTTGCTCATGGGTACAGGACACATTCTGTGCCCACTGAGTTTGGCAGGGAGATCTCAAGGGGAAGCCTGTGAGAGTAACTCCCTTGGGGCCTGCCTGCATGTGAGCAGCTAAACTGACCTGTTTACTTTTCCCTCTCTGTTCCTGTCAGATAGACTTTCTCCTAAAGATCCTGCAGGCTTTGTGTGACCTGGAAGCATTTAGTCCTAAATGCTTCCAGCCCAACAACGGCTCTCAACATACTTCATCATCGAATACAACAAAGAGAGTCTCCCACTTTTGAAATGCATCTATCTGTGCTAGAGTAATTTGTGTAGTTCCCTATTTTGTGCATTTTTGTTTTCTGAACTGATCAGTATAAATTAGAATTTGGTAAGTGATCTTCAGCCTCTGTTGTTTTTCTGATATGGTGGTTCATTCACCAACAGAGCATGTAAAATACTCCAGTTTGAAACCTGTCATATTTTGCCCAGGTGTTAACAACAGCACAAGGTGTGCCAAGAGGGGTGAGATGGGCCTCAGGCTCTGTTGGTATATAAAATATGAACTTAAGAATCAACTCTTTCGTGTTGTCCTAAATGACTGTTTAACCCTCGCACTCTCTTTTTTGCAGCAGTGAGTAGCACACACAAGGAAAACATATTCTTGTCTTTCACATCATAGATACAAGACAATGGGATAGAAAAGCCCAGCCCACGAGTCACAAGTGCATAAAAGTGGACTGTAGGTATCATGCCATTCATCTTCAAGGGGAAAGAATAAAAGCTGTGCAGTGTAAGGAAAGGTTTTCTAGGAGACTGGCATTTGCAGTGCTGCAGTGGTCCCAAGGACACCATCTTCCAGTTAGGGTTTGGAAAAATAAGAAATTGTTTAAATTGTTACATAATTTCTTGTAGAAATTTGGTGGATGACTTTACTGCCCTGCTTTGTTCTATCCTCTGTCCAGGACAGGGCTTCAAAACTGGCATTGGACATTGTGCTGAAGGCTACAGCAGGAGACCTCTGTATCCTGCACGATGTGCCTCAGAGACTCCTTCCTCTGCTGCCACTATCCTAACACACCTCCTTAAGAAAGGAGCCACAATCTGCCCTATATCTGCTTTTGTTCATTACAGACTTGTGGTAAGGAAGCACACCTTCTCACAGTCACTGCTTAAATATTACTGGGAGTCTCACTACCTCCGCTGGAACTACGGGTGGGAGAGTAGCTTCATGAGAACAGCTCTATTTTCAAGAACTGTGCTGACTAATTTTGTGCAGCCAGTGAAGAGAATTACCAGGCTTTAGGCTGAATCCAGTGTGTGCTGGACAGGGTTTTTCATGTT
Organism: Chiroxiphia lanceolata; assembly: GCF_009829145.1. NCBI lineage: Eukaryota > Metazoa > Chordata > Aves > Passeriformes > Pipridae > Chiroxiphia > Chiroxiphia lanceolata. Next base: position 28,512,710 of record NC_045642.1, read on the forward strand.
TAATCACTGCTGTGTGACTGTGTGTGCAGTGCAGAAATAGTAAAAAATGTGTGTAGTTATGATGCATCTCATTGTCCACTCTTCATGCCTTGAATTAAGGTGCTCAGAGTAGCACTTCACATCTTCAAAGCACCACACCAGTTGTTATATGGAAATTCCTGTGATGAAGCCATATTGTGATATTCCCATTTTTAAAATTAGGGAATTGAAATATAGAGAGGAGGACGAGAGAAGTGAATTCAGAGGCCTGGGACTTTAGAAAGATTTAAGTAGCATTTAGGAGTTGCTGGCCTCTATGCTTGTGTTAAGCATGAAGAAATCGGCCTCTGTCTGGATATTATTTATGTAATCTTATATGCATATGTATATTCCAATTCTTCATGACTGTCAATCATCTTGGGACAGCTTGTTAAGAGCCATACTGAGGTGTTCCTCATACAGATTCACCTGACTGCATAACTTCATAAGACCCTCCCTGTGACCCTTGTCACAGGTGGCTGCTACCCTCTCACGTGCAATGTAGGAAGTACAGGAGTCTGAAAGTTGACATTATTGACATTCCTTCAGTTTCTTTTATGTAACAATGTAGAATAAACAATTAAAATTAAACCATTTTAAAGAATCAATTAAAATAAATTTTTCTTAATGTTCTGAGAAATCACAATCTGATGTCACTAGATTGGAGAGATGAAGCCCTCCTCCTGTGAGGAGTGACTGAGGGAACTGCACAAGTTCAGGCTATAGAAGAGATAGCCTTGTGGGAAGCCTTCCAATACTTACAGAGAGGTCATCAGGCAGATGAAGCCAGGCTCTTTGCAGCGCTGCACAGCAGGAGGATGAGAGACAAAGAGTATAAGTTGAAACAAGAGATTCAGAATGGCTGTAAGGAAAAGCTTTTTCACCCTGAGGACAGTCAAACAGTGAGAGATGCTGCCCAGAGAGACTATGCAACCTCTATGCTTTGAGGTTTTCGAGGCTGAACTGGACAAAGCTCTGAGAAACCTGGTCTGACCTCACAGCTGACCCTGGTTTGAACAGGAGGTTGTACTGCAGACCTTTAGAAGTCTCTTCAGACTTGAATTATCTTGGATTATTATGCAATTTTTTGCCTCATGTGCTGCAAATCAGTGTTCATATTGAATATCCAGAAGGCTATGTATGTTATGGAAAGGAAGCTGAATCGAGCAAACATGTCTTCAGGGATAGTAGGGTAAAATATTGCCCATTTTTGAAAAGTTTCTTGGTCTCATTAATTGTAGTGGAGACACATAAAAACTTAATGGAAAGGCTTGGTGACAGTCTTGTGCCCTGGCACTAGCAGTGTGAAAAGCTCTTTTCAGATTTCCACAGCTTTAAAGATGATACACACAATTCCTGATAACATTAAAGGGATGTAGCTCATTCTCCTCTCCTCTCTCCTTCCCACCAGTAGCACTGCCTTGGGGTGACTCTGTTTTACTGTTCATGAACGTGAGAAGCAGTGGAGGAAAGTCCTCACAACTCCCTTCTCTGTATGGAGCACAACAATGTTTACTTGCAACCCATGTTACCTCCGGTGACCATTATTTGTGGTACATGACATATACATTTTCAAGAAATGTAAACCGTAAACTGTATTTTACACTAGGGTAAATGAAGACTGTCTAGGCCACAAGTATTTGGTCTGGAGAGTTTTTAATATGCTCTGGAGAGAGATTTAATGGGAAAAAATAACAGAGTTTTTGCAAATCTTACATGTTGCGAACAGACTAATATTAGTTACTTCATACCCTTTGCTTAGACAAAAGAACACAAGTTGAATATTTAATTTTGTTAGATTTTTTTTCTCAGAACTGTAGACTCCACTTTTGCTGATTTCTTGGCACAATACTGTATCAATAGAGATACTCTGAGTGAGTGCTAGAAGGAGTAGGTTTTGTGTGGGATAGGATGCTGTATTTGCCAGTTCTGATTATGTACTCTGAAGTGGCAAGATGAATATGAAACAGTTATCCTTGGAAAAACTGTACTGTACAGAGTACAGAGAAATAAAAAAGTCATAATCTAAGAAAAACATAATACCAGAAATAAAGGGTACGGCTACAGAGTAATAACAGTCAAGCTGGATACACTGGAGGTAGCAAAGCAATGATAATGGTTTCTGCCTGGAGCTTCTAATTTAAAACTTTATAAACTCTTAACTTTATGAAATCCTTACCATGCTTCCCTTCACCCTTCTCTACCCCACTTGGTGTCAGTTTTTGAACACATTGCCTAGCTGTTCCCATTTTCTGTGAAAGCCAGTCTTTTAAACAGAAACAGAACCTTTGACCCTCTCACCTGATACCTGCTAAAGTTATATAGCATGAAACTCTCCACTTATCACTGAACACCTGAAGGTGTAAGAGGACACCTCTCCTTTGCTACGGCGAAGCTCCAAAAAGCTTAGCAACCTGCCTCTCTTCTTCCTTGAACTCAGAGAATACCACTAGAAAAGAAAAATTGAGGCTGAGATATAAGTATATAAAAGAAGAACCCCCTTCCTCTTCTCTGTCTAGTCAAGTTGGGCAGGAAAATCCTCTTGACAATTCAGACTATGTGTTTCTCGAAAATGTTAATGAACTCTGCAAGCTGCCTGGAGAAACTAGAATGAGAAGCATGCCTAGCAGTTAGATTTCAGGCATCATGAGTCAGAACAACCAACTTGCATTTCTTGCATCCTTAGTGTCCTTGGACAGGTTATTTAACTACTCAGCAACTCAGTTTTGTTTCCTATATAAGGAGAACAATAAACCTCACATGCACTAAAGGAATGTTTAAGGGTTAGTTGATGCATACTTGTAAAAAGCCTTAAAAGGGCCTATTGAGAGACAACCTGTAATTATTGTATGCATCATGATTACCTGAGATTGCTTCTCATGATTACCTGAGATTGCTTCTATGTGTTTATGTGTACATGTATGCACACAATTGGTTTGAGTACAGTCTGCTAAGGGCACCTGACCAGTAGTGGATTCAAAAAGGAGTTCTGAGATTTGGAAGGTGGAGGGTAAGTCTTCTGCTAAAGTTAAATTACTTGCTTCAGTGGGAGTTGACATTTACTGAGGTATTAACTTTAGGAAAAGTAGGGGGTGATGAAGAAGGAAAAGAAGTACTCCTTCTTATATTTTGGTGGTTACAGGTTCTTTCCTTTATCTACAGCATGCTTACAGGCAAGATCTTACAAGACTCCCTCACCTTGCTTTAAAAAGATCAAGGGCTCCTTCATTCAAAGGAATGAGAAGATACTTTATGCCCCACAACCCTTTTAAGCCTATGGCTTCTCTCCAAGGGAGGCAGTTCTGATGGTGTTTCTAGTGATGTGCCTACTTGTCCACAGGAAACTAAATCAAAACACCTCACCCTCTAGTTTACAAATGCTATGATATGCATACGCTACATGTAAGAGTAGGCCACTGTCATGGAGAGCTGTGTGGAAAAGGCAGAGATGAATTTTGGTAACTCTAGCTCTACAACAGATGTTTAATAGAGAAGTGTGGACTTTGTTTCAGTTCAATGGTATTACTGATCTTGGGTGGTCAGAAAAGAAATACAAAGAAATGAAAAGTGTGGTCGAAGATGGAGTTTTTCAGTAGGGCAGCTTCCTCCTTCTCTGGATTTCACATGTATTTTTAGCTTTCTTGCTTCTGACACCTTGAAGAGAAATGGAAGCCCTCAAGGAAATAGTGCTTTATTCTTTAACTTAAAATTTTAGGTGTTCACATGTCTGTAATCAGAGAATGTCTAAGACATATCTAAATGCAGGACTGGACCTTCTTACTGGAGAAAGAGTTACCTGAACTCTCTTTAAGTTTTGCTCAGAAGCAGAATGCTGTGTGCTCATGAGGTGGGTAGAGGGAGCAGGGAGTTTCTGGGGCAATTATTTGAAAACTATGGAGACTGGGCAGTGTTTTCACTGAGTGTTTTGGGGTGGAGTATGTCGATTCTTCAAAACCAATCCAGTTTACAGAATACAGTTGATTTTTTCCTAAATCAAAGAGTTGAAGTTGTTTTTCAGAGAAATTTTAGAACACATATGATCATTCTATTTTGATATTTTCTGATTTATTTATTTTTAAGCGGAAATTGCTTAATAATTCACAAGGCCCCAAAGGTTAAAATCAAAGTGAAGTACTGTAATTGACTTGAAGACTTTTTTTAATGTATTGCAAGTTTATGCACTTTGCTAAGATTTTAAATTCTTGTGCTTTTGTGGCAGAGGACAACAAATCTCCTCCACATCACGAGAGGTGAGAAAATAATTTCGCAGATTTAATAAATGAGAGATGCGAATCCAAGAAATTCTAATCATAGTTCTTTGAATGTCTGCGCCATGCTGAACAAATCAGAAGCCTGTATCATAATCAGGACTACTGCTGCTTACAGAATCACAGAATCACTTAGGTTGTAAAAGACCTCTAAGGTCATTGAGTCCAACCTTTGACTGATCACACCAATCACCTCCTTGTCTAACTAGACCATGGCACTAAGTGCCACGTCCAGTTGTTTCTTGAACACCTCCAGGGATGGTGACTCCTCCACCTTCCTAGGAAGTCTGTTGCCATGCTTAACAATCCTTTCCATGAAGAAATTCTTCTTCATGTCCAACCTGAACCTCACCTGGTGCAGCTTGAGGCTATGTCTTCTTGTCCTGTTGCTAGTTGCCTGGGAGAAGAGGCTGACCCCCATCTGGCTACAACCTCCTTTCAGGTAGTTGTAGAGAGCAACGAGGTCTCCCTTGAGCGTCCTTTTCTCCAGGCTAAACAACCCCAGCTCTCTCAGCCGCTCCTCATATGACTTACTCTCTAAATCCTTCACCAGCTCTGTTGCCCTTTTCTGGACATGCTTGAGCACCTCAATGTTGTAGTGAGGGGCTCAAAACTCAACACAGGACTCGAGGTGTGGCCTCACCAGTGCTGAGTACAGGGGAACAGTCACTGCCCTGGTCCTGCTGGCCACGCTATTTTCGATACAAGCCAGGATGCCATTGGCCTTCTTGGCCACCTGGGCACACTGCTGGCTTGTGTTCAGATGCATTGTGTAGGCTTGCAGTACTGCCTATCTGAAAATTGTGACACAGACAGATCCTTCCCTTCAGGAAGATTAAAAAAAAAAGTTTTTTTTTTAAGGGTGCCTTTTTGAATGTCTGTCTTTACTTTTTGGGTTTTGAGCCTTGAGGTGACAAGTCCCAGCAAACCCCAGATTTAGAAACACTTTTATACCTATGAATGCCACAGTTGTGTAAATCATGTGACTCTGGAATGGAACTTTGAGGAAGAACACCACATTTCAGAAAATATGAAATCAATCCGTGGGAACTGGTAAGAGCTGCTTTACACTTCTTGTGATATTGGAAGTGAGTTGAGAACTATCGAAAGCTTCTGAGAACCAACATAGACACTTGATCATTCCTGTCAATGGACTGACTGACTACACAGTAGGCATGTAAAAATTAATTCTTCCTTATAAAGTTCCCTGAAGTTGCAAAGAGAATGTGTTTCATGCAGATTTTATTGGCTGGCCTGTTTTTTTGGTGATAATAACCTATCTCAAACTGAAACAAAGTGAGGCTCTTTCATGTTTGCCAGAATATATTTAACTTTTTGTAATTTATTCACCTGATTTGGGAGCAAGCTTGTTTGTTTTTTTCAGGGAAGGTGCCTGCTTTTGTCCCATTTTATGATTGGTAAACAAAAATGCAAGGAAGATGAGTGGCTGATAGAAGGTCACACACTGAACTATCTTAGGTGAGTTTTACATTGTAGACCAGTCTGGCTCATGGTCAGGCAAATGAGGACCAGCAGTATTTATCCTCTTTTTCCTCTCTTTCCTCATCCGTCACACACAAATCAGTCTCCTCCATAGTCAGGGATTTCTTGCTTAGATTCAATATTTTGTACAAAAGGCACCAGAATGGGGGCACCAATTAATGGGATGTTTCCTGACATTGTGGCAGGCTGACTTCCAAACCCAAATGAGTGAACGAAGAAAAACTAGACTGAAGACTGTATGAGGGACAGAGAGTTGGTCATAAGGAGACCACAACCAGGCAGAGAACAACTGTCTTCTGCTAAATCTTTCATGAATCAACAAATCAGCTATGTCTTTATCACAGGGTCTGGGCTCATTGAAGCTTCTCAGTAGTTATGGAAGTAAAGCCTTCTAGATATGCTTGGCAGAACACAGGGGGGACCTGTGAACACTCTGAAGACAGCCCTTTTCCTTTTTTACAGTTGTACCTAAACACAAATGATTAATGTACTTTTCCTACTGACAAGGTTCTCTTAAACACATATATACTTCCTTGTGTGCAACTTAGTTTTCAGAGTGGCTGTTAAAGATTAGGCTCATTGTGGAGGCTGAGATGGGAAACTGCTGTTGGTGTAGAGTGAATAGTACCCCTGTGCCCTTTGGAAGGGCAATTTGGATCTCCTCCCTTGGTGCTTTTGCAGCATGCTGTTGGAATGGCACTTGCCTGCCTGATCCCTGCTCCTTCAGGTAGGCCACCATTTCAGCTAGTGTTTTCTGTTGGGCAGATCAAACAGTATCCTGTTTTATCTGCTGTGCTTTATCTCCTGACCTGAAAATCAATTCTCCCATTGCTGTCTGAGAAGAGACTATTCCCTATACCTCATGTCTTTCTCCCTCAAACTCTTTCTTTAACTTGTTTATGGTTTGACCAGGTAGTTTGTTATATTGCTACATGTGGTTTATACAGATGGGCCTCTGAAAGGGAAAGAACCCTCCCAAACCTGCAGCTTACATGTCTCTTTCTCTATCTCCTCTTCCTTCTCTTCTCCCTGCCCCCCACACTAGAAAAAAATATTCAGTTAATCAACAGTTGTATCTGTTAAAATATTAGTCTGTGGGATACTACATGCAAGAGCAAATCCTACAGAAACTTCTTGCACCTGCAGGGGAAATGTTCCATATATGGCATGTAGGCTGGCAGAGTCTTGATTCAGAATAAAATTTAAATGATTCTGGTCGTTTTGCCACATCCTGTTTCTCTCATTTATGCATGCACTATTTTGATAACCAGCAAATAGTTCTCAGTTTGCTGGAGCTAAAGATAGTCTTGAATTGTAGCACTAGTACCCTTCTCCGTTAGAAGTGCCTGGGCTCTCTCCCCTTGGGGCCAGCCTCGAAAACTGGGGCGAGACTTAAGCTTCCTTTCTGGTGTTTCTTTAGGTTTAGCACGATTTCATAACTGCTTTTGAAGTGTTTCAGAGTAACCTGAACATGAAGAGCTGCAGAGTTTCATTCTCTGGTTACTCAAATAACCAGTGTCACCTATCTCTTTGTTTCTTAACTTGTGATCCTTTGTTTTGTGTGAGATGCTAAGTAGATGGAGAAAAGCAGCTAGTATGCTTCAATTTCCTGACTCTGCCCGAGGGCCTTCCCTTGTTAACTCTATTTCTAGGATTAAGGCTTTTTTGGCACATAAACTGTTATGTAGATCCCTTGGCTGAAACTTAGAGTTTACCTTGATCTGATAACATGTGTTAATAGTGTAAATGCTTGGTACAGAGCTTTGACTTGGAATAGTTTTCTGAATGAAGAAAACATAACATCTCTCCTATGAAGACAGACTGAGAGAGTAGGGCTTATTCACTGTAAAGAAGGGAAGGCTCCAGGGAGACCTTATAGCACTTTCCAGTACCTAAACGGGGTTTACAAGAAGGCTGGAGAGCGACTTTTTACCAGGTCGTGTAGTGATAGCACAAGAGGGAATGGCTTTAAACTGACAGAGTACAGGTTTAGATTAGATATGAGGAAAAAATTTTTTACCGTGAGGGTGGTGAGGCACAGAAACAGGTTGCCTAGAGAAGTTTTAGATACCCCATCCCTGGAAGTGTTCAAGGCCAGGCTGGATGGGGCTTGGAGCAACTTGGTCTAGTGGAAGGTGTCCCTGCAAATGGCAGAGGGATTGGAACAAGATGATCTTTATGGTCACTTCCAACCCAAACCATTCTATGATTCTATGAAACGAGGAAGAAGACTACAGATCCAGTTGAATAACTGGCAGAGATTACAGTTGGAAATTGGAGGTTTAACAGTGCTCCCCTGCTGGAAAATCCCAGGCTGGGTTTCATGCACTGTGCAGTTGGTTTCCACAGTCAGACGCTTGCATGTGCTGTTGGATTCAGCTTTAGTGGATGTAGACCTTCTCTTGAAGCTGAGATCTAGTTAAAATTATCATTTTGTTACTCTCAAATGTGAAGAATGACCAGGCTGGGATTTTGTGCAGGTCCCTCAGGCTTTTTGAAAACAAAGTCCTTTCTGACATTTGATGCTTTCTGGGGCTTTCACATAATCTATGTTAAGCTAATCAGCCTTTGATCTATGCAGGCTTTTGTGCCTCCCGAGACAAATGGAAAGGATGTATATTTTAACTAGGTACTAGTTAACTAGATTTCCAGAGGACTAAAGTGATAAGCAGGTCCTTCTACACGTTTATAACTTCTTCATGTTTCTTTTCCTTGGTCTATCAGGAGGTGCTAACCATCCTAATACACTACAGCCATTTAAATTGCACACAAAAATACTTGGCTGTCCAATGGCCAATAATGCAGAATGCCACAGCTCCCATGTGGCAGTTGGGAGCCCAGCACTGGACACACCAACCATTACCACCAGTTATTTGCTATCTGTGGATAGCATTTAGAGTAAGGATGAAGTCAGTGAGACTGCTCAGGTAAGCAAGACTAGTATTTTGGGGCACCTTGCTCTCATCAGTAATCCTGGAACTCCTCAGCTAAGCGAGACTAATAACATTTGGCTGTGTGTGCAGAGAGTTGTGTTCTTTCCATTAAACAAAACGTGACCTCTACAGGTTCTCCTTTTCTGGTGTAAACATGATGTCTACACCAAGTGGGGAACCTCTGTACTAGTGCTGCTGAGTCCAAATAAAGTAATGGTGACAGGATCCTTCCTTGGAACTTACTCTGCCACATTCATAATGCAGCAATGCAAAAAAATGTACTCATTGGACCAGATCCTCACAACTGTTGTAAATCTTGGTCACCTTATGGACTTTGCTGGAAGTGTGCCAGGGTACACAAGGAAACAACTGGGATCATTCTCCTTCTTTATTCCCTATCACCACCATGTATATTTTATTTTACTTTTAGCATTTATATGTTGGGACTGATGCCCCCTGCTCATGGCAGGGGAGTTGGAACTAGATAGTCTTTAAGGTCCCTTCCAACCCAAACCGTTCCATGATTCTACAAAATATTTGTTTGCCTATTTTTTTCCACAGTGCTGCTGCTGACATTCTGACATTTCTGCAGGGTAGAGATGTGGTTTGTTACCAACTTTCAGCAAGCATTGCCCATCCCTTCCCCTTTCCCCTCCTTCTCTGCTTTGGGGAGCAGATGGTGCTAATTCCCATAGTGGCTCTTGATACAGCTGAGGTCTCTTCTCTGATGCCTCCACTGTATCATGGAAACTCCCTGTGGTATATTTGGAGAAGAGAACACACAGTTGATTATTGTCTTTTGTTTATGACTTTTAAGATCCTATTAGGATTATATTTCTTTTTGTTGTGCTCTTCCACCTCCCCTTCCAACCTGTCTCAAAGATCTTTGGTTTGAAACTCCCTGCAGCTTGGGGAATATTACTTTTCATTACTGTTATAAGGTATATTATTTTGCATTCCTACAGATATCTACCCATCACACATTTATCTTTGTAAACACCCTCCGATTTTGATTGTACTTACAATTTTTTGAAGCAGAAATGCTGACTCTTTACATAAAACAAAGGTCATTCTATTGCTTTCTGTTTCAATTTAGAGGCTGAAGCATTGCTAATTGCCATTTTAAATAGTCAATTCTTTAGTGCCTCTCTTCTCATCCTTTGGACCTCCTCCTCTCTTGTATTATATAAGTACAACAGGATGATTGCTGAAACACATCTTCCTCTCCCCAGGGCTGTCAGTGTCTCATGCTCCTTCCTCGCAGACTCCCTGTGATGTTTTTTGGACTAGTTCTCTGACTCTAACACCACATCCCTGTCTTCAATGCACTGCATTGCTCTCTCCCAACCTGATTCTTTTCAATCATATTCTTTCCTCTTTGCAATTAAGTCAGTGGTTTTATATAGGTGAAATCAGGACTGGAATTTCACCTCCTGTGTCCGAATGCTTTATTTCTCATGCCAGCTTTTCTTCTAATTCAGCTTGCTGAGTTGTTCCAGCACTCTCCTGCCACAAATGTCTCCATGCGTTTTTGCATATCATATAACAATGCCTCTCGGACCCTGTGCATTGTGCTGCTCAACTTTCCTCCAAACCACTCACAAAATCCCCTCCGTTTAGACAGGCCTTCCTTTGCTGTTCTCCACCCTGGTCTTTTATGCCAGATATGAAGCCAAATCCTGATGCTACTGAAGTCATTTGAAATGTTGCCATTTGCAATGCTGAGATGAAAACTGAGTTCACTGTCTACAGATTTAAATATTATGAATGGGGGGGAAGTGGGGAGTGAAGTAACACAAGAAAAAGAATCATTAAGTTTATTATGCCTGCTGAACAGATCCTGTGGGCTCTCGCTGTTGTGGCATGTGTCCTTCCGTGCTGCTGGTTTTTGTCACCCTTGCTATGCTATGCTTAATTTAGATTGTAAATTCTTCACACCAGACTCTTTCTGTTTCATTTCTCCTTAATGTGGCATGCCCACCCATGGCCTTTCGCAAATGTAGTAATTCAAGGAGAAGATGTAGTCTTCTGAAAATTGTACCCAGTTTAAGCAAATTAAAAATAATAATAATAAATAAATAAATCACCTTCTCATGGTACCAAACAGGAAACCTCTGGGCAGTGGTCAGGATCTCAGTGGAAAGTCTAGCTTCACTCTCTAATGTGCAATGACCGCAGTAAGGTACAGAACAGAAGCCTGTGGAGCAACATTTTGTTCATCACCTTTGTATCCATGCCAGGCTGAGGGATACACATCCTTAAAATTCTTTGTATGGGCAGATGTAATTTTCTTTTGAAACTGTACACACAGAACTAACCTCAGCATGGTCTTCAGCAAATATTCACCCTCATTCTATGTTATGAGAGAGGACAAACAGTGATCCTGTGCTTTTTCTGACAGTACTATGTACAGTCTCCTATATACCATCTCAGGTGAATCCTTAAAGGCCTGAGCCATCCCACTGACATAATGTTTTGGAGTTGCTGTGATTTTGTAGAGAGCCTTGGGTTTGGTCCAGTCAGTCCTAATGATGTACTGAGTGGTCGTTATGGCTGAAATGAAAAAGGCAAGAAGTGCTTTCTACAGCTGAAGCTCAGACCGGAGGTGGGGAGCAAAGCAGGCTGTTTCTGGGGAGCTGCATGACTCTGCCACTCATCCCCTTGTTCACTAATAAGTGGCCTGTGCCCTTCCTGAGATACAGAGTAATGTATTCCAGTTACATCAAACTCTGATACCGCTGATAAAAATGGCACGATGGATTAGAATGTATTTTGCAGCTATCACAAGCTAATTTCATTCTTGCTGAAGTCACTGCCTAAACAAAGCCAACATTCCTCTCCGACACATGTGAGATTACTTCCCCCCCTCCTTTTTCTTTCTCTGTTAAAGGTTCACTTTAAAACACCAAAGACCTGATCCTCCTCTTGCTCCTGGATTTCACTGGTTTAATTCCTACAACTTGCACAGTTCTCTTGGTTTAGAGATGTGATAAAAGAAAACCAGAGTCTCTTTCATGTCATGTGATGAGCCAGTGGTGGCATGGTGCACTGGGAGAGAGCTGCATCAGCTTGCAATGAAGGTCTGTCTGTCTTGCTGCATCCGTTGCTTTGATATTTGAATGGGACTCTTTTGAGACAGTCTCTGTCACTCCTTAACTAGCCTGTCACTCCAGAGAGGAAAGAAAAACTGAACAAAAAATCCTGGGATGGGAATCTAATGTGGCTTTCCTGAATGACAGGGCACAGCACAAAGCTGGCCAAAGAAATATGTATTTAAACAAATTACTTCACAGTTACACGTTAACCCTTGAGTGAGTGGCTTGTGTAATCTAAGAAATAATGGTGGGAAGAAGCTTCAGGCAGGAATCTCAGAACATCCCTTGTAAGCGTAAGCTTACACATGATACTCATGTGAATAGTGGGAAATGGAAGTTGGGGATCTACAGCTGGAAGACCCTCTGCCGTATGCTGTCCTGTAAGGATAATGGTTGAAGCATTTGATGACTGATTGGGAATTTGTATCTCCATGTGATGGGCTCATGTACCTGAGAGACAGCTTCACTCACTGCCCTTAGGATCTGCACTGAAACAAAAGGTATCACAGGACTAAGTAAAAATTCTAAACCAGGCCGGGATGTCCTGCTGTGTGGGAGACCAGAGTTTTAGCAAGAGCCAGTCACAAACTCCAGAGCATGTCTGAGCCAAGGATAAGAATGGCCATTGTGGGAATTAAAGCAAATGCAAAACACAGGCTTGGTTATTGTTTCAGTCACTTCTGAACAGTCACTGATCCATTCATGTAACTCTTAGGAACAGGTGTTGCTTTTTTTGCAAGGGGCGAAAACTAATGTTCTGAAGTATGTAGCTCAGTTAGAGTGCTCCCACCTAGTATTTTTAGCTAATACAACAAGTAAAACTGATATTCTGCAAAGCAAGTGCTAAAGTCTTAACATGTACCTTGATTTTTTTCCTAAGGTTAGCTGCCACTTTAATTTCTCTAGAATCTTGTTTTTCTGCTAGAAAAGATACCTGACAATTATACTCTGTGAAATTTATTTTTGTTTTGTTCCTGTAAAATGGTATTTTTTCCAAACAATATTTAACTAGAGAGTTCATCTTTAGCATAACTCTTATTTCACGGGAATTACATCAGAAACAAATTAGAAAGTAATGACTCAAACATTTATCATTAGATTTGTCATTAGAATATCTTGTACTCTGTGGCCCTGTAAATGCTTTCCACATCAGAGGTAAGGTCTTCATTAGGACAAATGAGATAACTACTACAGGCTTGTAGTAGCCATGTAGGTTTTTTCTCTCCCCATTTAAATAGATTTAACTAAAGTTAGTTCTTATTGCTAGATTTACAGATCTGCTGACTTAAATCTCCTTCCTGATGAGCTTGTCCAATATTGTCATCAGGAATGGAAGCCTTCCCACAGGCTGTCCTGCCAATCTGCACCATTACTAGGCCTTAAATATGTGAGATAATGGGATTCCTTTTATTCTGTCAGCTAGAGAGTAAATTGGTAAGAAGTTGATTTCAGGTAAATCAATATATTACTTATCTAAAGCAAAATAAATCCATATAGGAAGACATAGTGTTAAACATGTACATTTTAACCAATGTAGTCAGTCCAGAAATAGACACCTTTTGATGAGTGATGTTGCAATTCTAAGGTGTTTGTGACTTCCTTGCTTCCAGAAATTACTGCTGCCACAGCGTCCTAGCAGAGCAGTTTGTGTGCTTTCATTTTAGGTGACATCAGTTGGTTTAGCTATGACCAACAATTTAAACTTGTTAAGCTAACCCAGTTTCTTTTGTTTGATGAAAATTGGAAACCTTCTTCAACAAAACTGGGTCAATAACCTCTGATATGGTGGTGCCACCACCATTGCAGCTGATGCTAAATGAGGACTTCTAAGCACAGAAGAAATTGGTAAAATCTCCTTAGGTAACCTACTCTTCAGAAATGTTTTTGGCACATGTGGTCCTCAAGAAGTAGGCTTACTGTTGTACAGGTGCTCATGGTATCATTATCTGACCACTATTGACTGGATTTAGACTCCCAAGACAGTATGTGAGGATGCAAGTTTTATTAAATTCTCTCGAAGTATTTCTATCTGGTTTTCCCCCTTGCCCTTTATTTCAGAACGTGGCTAAGAAACATGAAATTTGTTATTCTTCATTACGGATTTAAATGTCTCAGAAATGTGACTTTTCATACTTCACAAGGATGGTATTACTTGCCAGTAATATTTTTGTTAATGGATCTTCATAGTTATCTATGAACCAGGTAGAGAAAAATATGATGGTGAAGGTGTATGTTGACCTGCACCAGTTGATGGTACTTTATCATCGAACCGATAAAGTACAACTGTGTGTTCACTCTTCACTTGTCCCACCAGTATAAACAGTAAGAACAATAGTTACATTCAGAGGCAGTTGTACAAATTCTCGTTTTTGTACCATATATCAGGAGAATCTGATGTAAGAATCTTTAAAAAGAATACCAAAATAAGTTCAGCTTTAATAAGAAGCAACTTGAGTCCTTACTAGAATTGAACCATCTTGGATGAAAAATTTCTGAAAAGTAAAAATTTCCTCCTCTATTTCTTTCACATTCCAGCTTGCAAAAAGGAACAGAATAGCCAAAGTAGACAAAAGTGCTCTTGCGGGATAGTGAGCCTGCTGGAAAGGCAGACGTTTCTGCTCTCCCAGAGCAGGGCTGTGCTCAAGTGGAATCTTAGCTCAGTTGTGCCAGACTAGGCAGTTTGTGTCCAAATCACAACTGAAAAGAGTTGCTAGTGAGATTCCAAGGTGGCTGGCTAGAGAGCTGTAATAAAAGCTCCCAAAGAAGTGAATTAGTCCTGAAATGATTAGCCAGCTTTGTGTGCCTGCCCCAATTGCAGGTGTTTGAGAGGAGGCTGTTTATTTTAGTTCACAGAGCTATCTATAGGCTAAAAATTTAGTTAAGGATTTCCTAGGGTTATTCAAGTATGAGTATATGTACGTTATGAAATATTTATAAGGATGGTTACAACATGGAAATATGTTGTCTGTTTCTGGCTGTACAAGTTTTGGAGGAAGAAGATGGAAAAGTACTCTGAATTGGAGGCATTAAAGGGACTAATAGCATGAAATTCAAAGTTGGAAGACTCAGGTATTAGATTTGTCTTATATTTGTTTTTAATTGTTTTTTCTTTCTTTTCTTTTTCATATGCTTTTTTTCTCATCTGTTCTGTATGAAAGGTGTGAAAAATGGTGATATCAAATATAAGCAAGAAATTCTCAAAACTGCAGTGCAGGCAAACAGAGGAGCATTAGCTTTTTGTTTCCTAGTGTCTTCTGTACTATGACCTTCAGTATGACTTATGTTAATAGGAGGTTAAAAACCTTTTGATAAGAATGTGAACTTTGAAGTTGGTTGTGTTCCTTTTACTGGAAGCTTTGTTACAAGAGACTTCCAGCCTTCCCACCCCACTGTAGAGAGGTTTTTCTTGTGGATGGAACAGAAGGCAAGTGCTTTTCCCAGGAGAGTTCACAGCGTAGCATGAGCATTACAAAATCATCACGCAGCTCCTCTTCCTTCTCCCTATAGGAATAAGTTTGCCTTTTGTTTTCATGAGGTCAAATTGACTGCTGAGTTTTAGTGGAGTGTGGTCTGCCCCTGGTGTACATTTTACTCATATGACAATTTCTATAGGATCTCAAGCAATCATGGTCTGTCAGGACCTTCACCTCAGAGCCATTTTGCATCCACACAGTGTTCCATTAACATCAAATTTGGGCTTTGATTCAACAATGACTCACTGAGGGCAGAGCACTGCTTCATGAAGTACCAGCTATGCACTCCATACTGCCTGGGATTTTTTTAAATTGCAGAGCATCCCAGGAGATTCAGATTTATTTCTTGAGTCAATGGGGCTTTGGTAGTTAGAGGTTGTTCTGAGATGCTCCCACTGGTTACATACTTGAGATATCACCAAGTATTTGGTGTACTTGGTGGTTGTAGTGGATGCAGTGTGAGCTGGTCCAGAAGCAGCAAATTTTCTGTTTGTTTGTTTTAACGTATCACAGAAGATTGTTGAGGCTACCAAGAGCATTGGAGAGGCATATTTATTTATTTATAGACACACTGTTTACATATCATAGCTTGATGAAAAGCTGAACTCATTAGACTTGACCCGAACATGTGACTCTGTAGTTATCTGCATCACTCTGGATGGCTGTAGACCAAGGCAATATATGCGCGTACTCTGAGCTGCAGTTGTGTAGCTGAAGCAGTTGTCCTTTCAGCTTGTCTTTGCCTCTCTGCTGAAAGTTAATGTCCCCTTGGTGTGCCACTAAGCTCCTCCTTTTAGATATCTCTTTAAAAAGTAATTTGGATTAACATAAATATCATTTAAGCAGTAGGTCTCTTTACTTGAGTTTGTCTCAGCTGATAAAGGTTAGGGAATGCTTGCACAAGGCCCTTGGCTAGTGGCAATGGTGGTAGCTTCTGTCTGAGGCCTTGGGGATGAAGTGGGAAGTGACAAGACTCTCCATGTACCATGGTGGCACTCAGAGGACATGTGACAAAGGCATTTCCCTTCATAGTTTTTTGTATAAGTCTTGTTTTGCCTACATAGTCTCCACTGCCAGTAGCATTAATTGAAATGGAATACACCATTTATAAATATTTCTTTCTGAATCACCACTGTGATTTAGTACAATGGGTTTCTGTAGTATGCAAAGGAGGACAGAGGGGGTAAAAAGTCAAAGCACATGCAGAGTTCAAGCTCCACCATACTCTGCTATGGTGCATCCAGTGTGAGTAATATCACAAGGGTTATGCCTGTTTCTTATGAATGGTTCTTTTTGAAAGAGAAATGCTTTTTTGCTGATATGTTGACAAATGCACAAAAGTAATTGAGCTTCCTGTTGACAGGGTGGCTTATAGTAGCATGCAGACTATCTGTTTGGATAGAATTTCTGTGCTGTCTCTCAGGTGATGCTCTCACTAAACACTTCCTCTTTCTTCTTTGGAGGCTTTTTTATTGGTGCACCTTCACAATATTATCTAGGTGAATCGGGAACCACATTTGGGCTTCTGTCAAGGGTAATCTCTTAATGAGAGATCTTGCCATGTGTTTTATTTGCTCTTGAAATTATGTTAATAACTTGCTTGCATACCAAACAGAGAAAATGGACAGAGTTGATAGAAGGATGGATGTGTGGTTGGTAGTGCAGAATGAGAGAAGAGGGGTAGAGTAACAGCGCTATAAGAAAAAAAGTTGAACTTTGTGGCCTCATGGAAGGGTGGTGGGCACGCTAACATGGACTAGTCTGTTCCTGGAAAAACTGTCTTGTCCTCTTCTGAGTGTCTGTATGATCACACTTATTTTGCAGCATAGATGGCAGAAACTTTGAAGGTGCTAACAGAATAAAACAAGACTGAATTAGCAAGTTAATGACTTCTGAGAGTGAGGGTGAAAATCCTTCAGAGACAACTCACAAAATCTCCTTGCTTCCATCTCTTTCAAAATATGAAAAAAAATGATTGGATCAGTGCAGGATGTGTAGGATTTACTGACCAATGGTGAAGGCCCTTAATTGGTTTAGGCCGGTATTGCAGTCTTGTCCTCCAGTGGTTCCTGACTATATGTTCCAACATTTTCTTGTACCCGACATGAAGTGGTTCAGGCCAGAGAACCAATTGCAATTAAAATATTTTATTTCATTTTTACATCATTCTTTTACATTTAGTAATTGTGTGAGAGCTTGTGCTGGTATAAGGACGAAAGCAGTCACATGGTAAGAACAGTGGCAAGAGAAGGGTAGAAGACATCTTAAGGTCAGTGCTAGCTACTGCTGGCTTAACTGATTGTGGGACTGTGGCACAGAATGGCCACGTAGTAGGCAGGGAAGGAGATAAAGCATGTCTGGTTGATTAAAATAGTGCAGGTGTTGAAGTTAATGTAGCAGGTCCTGTGCTTGGAGACGGTTCATGTCCTCCCCATGCCTTTAGCTCCTCTATCAGCAGAAGTGCAGATAAGTCCCTCAAGAGGCTCCTGTGGGGTTTAATTCAGTAAGGCCCTCAGGAGGGGAGGTTCATAAAGATAGGCAGTGTTTTAGACTGTAACCAGATGCCTGTGCTGACCAAGAAAGTTTGCACCATTTACACTTGGCTGGGAGTGTGCAAGTTTCTCTGGCCTGCTGCAGACCTTTCTTCAGAAATCGGGACTGCAGCTTCGTAATACTGGGTTTGTGCTGCACATTCTTGCCTGCAGCCTTCAGTGATGAAAAACAGGGCTCAGCAGCCTCCAGTGTTGCATATTAGTCCCTATGTAAGTGGCAGTGTTGTCTTTCACTGACTCTACCCTTGAGTAGATTATATCAGGTAGCACCTGCACCTGCATGATAGGGAGATGGTATAAAGCAATTGATTTAGCAGCCTCTCAGCTGGGTGAACAAGAGCAGGATGCTGCCTGAAACAACTCAGTAGTGAAATTTACTACTGTTTGCTTCCTTTTAGTATATACCCTAGTCTCCAGACTCTCCAGAAGGGGAAGAACAAGTCACAGTGACAGCAGGAAAAATTTACTGATGATGTTGAGGGGCACAAAGAGGTGGTGGTTAATTTTATTTCAAATGAGGACTATAGTAACATTAATGTAAGTCCGCAGAGGTCTGGAGAAGGGGCCTACCTGCTCCTCTCTTGCTTCCTTGGAGCTCTGCTAAGAAGACATCTTTCTGCTTACTCTTGGTTTTCCCCACTAAAAGTTCATATGTGCAATATTTTTGTTTAAATCTGTCTCTGTTAAAGAGGGTAAAGAGAGACCATTATGTTCTCTAGAATGTGCTTAAAGCAAAGAAGGTCTTGGTTTTACAAGAAGATTGACTCTTCAGTTTGCTTCTGTGTATTTTCAATTCTACTAATCAGTTATGTGTTGTTTTACTATTTTAACATATTCTTAGGTCAAAAACTACCTCTTGAACATAATGTTGACTACGATAGAATCATTTAGGTTGAAAAAAAACCATTAAGATCATGTCCAACTGTTAACCCAGCACCCAAGTTCCACATGTACACGTCTTTTTACAGAATATGCTCAGTTGGAAGGGACCCACAAGGATCATCGAGTCTAACCCTTAGCCCTGCACAGCACTATCCCCAAGAATCACACCAGGTGCCTGAGAGTGTCACCCAAATGCTTTTTGAACTCTGTCACGCTTGGTCCCCAGTTCCCTGGGGAGTCTGTTGCAGTGCCCAGTCACCCTCTGGGTGAAGAACTTTTTTCTGATGTCTAATGTAAACCTCCTCTGACACAATTTCAGGCCATTCAGGTTCTGTCACTGGTTGCAAGAGTGACGAGTGTCTACTCCTCCTCTTCCTCTCACAAGGAGTTGTAGACTGCAATGAGGTCTTTGCTCAGTCTCCTTTTCTCCAGGCTGAACAATTGAAGTGACCTCAGCTGTCCCTCATTCAGCTTCCCTTCAAGGCCCTTCACCATCTTTGTTGCCCTCCTTTGGACACTCTCTAATGGCTTAATATCTTTCCTATATTGTGGTGCCAAAACTACACACAATATTCAAGGCGAGGCCGCACCAGTGCAGAGCAGAGCGGGACAATCCCCTCCCTTGACCGGCTGGCGACGCTTTGCCTGATGCCCCCCAGGACACGGTTGGCCCTCCTGGCTGCCAGGGCTTAAATACTTCCAGGGATCGTGACTTAACCACTTTTATGGGCAGCCTGTTTCAGTGCTTGGTAACCCTCTTAGTGAGGAATTTTTTCCAAATATCCAACCTAAACCCCTCCTGGTGCAACTTGAGGCCATTTTCCCTTGTTCTACCCCTTGTTAATGGGTAAAGAGACCCACACGATAAACTAGCTTTCTCAAGGAAGACACCTTTTGTCTCCTTTTATGTACCAGTCATATAAAAAATGCACTTTTACCTTCTCTTGATCAAATAGATGGTCCGTAACAAAATTGTAACTATCAAACTGTATTACTTTGCAAAAATATCCTGCTCAAAAGTGTAACTTGAGTGAGCCCTGGCTTTCTGCCTGCACCTGTTTTGTTCCAGAGATGTTCCCATCTTCCAGCATTACACACGTGTGAGTGGAGTGGATGTCAAATACCATTGTATTTGGTATGTTTCTGTTTCTGGCTGTTCTTTATAAGTTTAGCACTTTAATGTTCTGATTCTTATAAGAACATCCACTCAAGTCATAGTTCCGTCTTAGAACACCTTGTTACCACTGTTTTGAAATAGTTCCTGACATAGCCTTACTGCAGAAAAAAGCATTTTAGTATTTTTCCCCACAGGTCGATAGCCTGACAGCAGTTACTCTAATGGTTTTCCCTGAGCAAGTTTTGAATGTGTGCAGGCACAGTGGGTGAGAAGCAAACATACAAAAGTTACAAGAGGAGTTGTGACGAGAAGCGTTGCGCATCCTGATGCATGCCTGTCTGGGGCTCTGACAGACTCCCTATGCCTTACTATGCTTCTCAGAAAAAGCTGCAAAAGTCCCTGGTTTAGTAGGAATGATGAGCAGCTGGTCAGCGCTTTCAGACCAGGAGGTTTTCCACATAACAAAGCCTGTCATGCTGCAGGGTTGGCTTCCTCCTGGGTTCTCATCTGATTTAAGTCAAAAAAGGATGTGGGGATAGAGTGATTTTTGCTGAAAAAATAGAAAGCATGAGAATAAACCTACCAGACATTGCTTTGACCAAAGTCAGAAAAGGGCAAGAGGAAGGGAAAATACTTCTTCTAGAAAATCAAAAGACACTCATCAGAAGGCAGTCCTGCATATCCTTCTGGCAGGAACACAAGTTTGTTTTTGTCCTGGAAAGCTGTTTCTGGATCCTTGAAATGTAACCCTTGTTATGGCCAGTTTGAGGAGTTTGCTGAATATTAGACTGCTGATAAATCCACTTTGTTACATTTTTTGTCTCCTGTCTTCTGTTCCTCCCCAAGAAAGACATCTTTTCAACCTCCTGCCCCCTCTCAAAATACCATAGTAACGCACCAGCTTTGCCAAAAAATGCTTAGCACATTAGCGGGTTTAAGTGTCATAGTTGTGATCACTCAGAAGGCCCCAGAGCTGCATAGATTTCATTCCAGTGTTCTTTCCAGCTTTTTGACAAGACTCAGTGGGCAGAGTTACAAATGCATGAAGCCCGTGGTACAGATGAAATACGAGTTGCTGCACTGCTCAGAGGGGCTAGTCGTGGATGTGGCAGAGGGAGGAGGGCTATGAGATCAGCTGGGTGTCTGCAGTGAGAGAAGTGTGAATGGCAAGAGCAAGTTTTCCATTACTTAGCGTCCAAATAAAAATGGTTGTTAATATTGACATTATCTGTTCTGGAGTGAAAAAAAGGGTCAGCACTGCCCTATCCAGCATTGTCTTCAAATAAGCTGCGTTTATGCCCTAATGTTTTGGCTGTCTTGGATGATGTCTGTCTCCTCTAACTTACTTCTGCAATTGCCTGTATGCCAGATTCTGCTCACAGCTTCAGAAGCATGACATCAGGAACCATTCTTCCTGAGTCAGTGGAGTTATGGCTACTTTTTTCTTCCTAACCTGATGCAGCTGAGAGCACTTCTTGATCATTGCCTGTATTAACACCTGTTATCAAGAACAGAGGGGCCCCCACGCTGCTGAATTGAGGCAGACAGTGGTTTATCTTTCTTGCAGATGTTCTTGTCTTTTTGTCTGCTTGGTGTAAGGAGTCCTTACACCTGCTTGGTGATAGAGCACAGAAACATATCATATCCTTTCCATTCGCCTTCCTGCTTATTTGGGACAGCAAAAAATGAGAGGGGATTAGGAATCCATTAGCAAAGTGACTGAGGGAATGTTTAATAAGCTCCTATTTTCTTGAGCATGGGATCTGACTTTTGGGTTGTGGCTGCAGTCAGGGCTGCAAGTGGGGATATAAGCAGAGAGAATGCTACACCTACTTTCTTTTCCCAAAATTATGATACTGCAGGCTTTTGGTGTGTAAAAGCTGCTTTTAGGCTGCCTGCTGAGTTCAGGCACAGCCGCACTCTCATGTTCCCTCACATCAGGGTGGCTCAGGAGCTGTGCCCTGATTGCAAAGGCAGAGGGCTGATGGTCACACGGGAGATGTAGAGCTCACTTCTGTAGAGCCAGTGGCCCAGTCCCAAGTTCTTTCCAGCCTGGGAGCTCCTCCCTTGAACAGGGCAAATTGAACTTTTGTCTCAATGCAAAACAGTCCTTTCCAGTTCTCTTTGCCTTTTTAGCTAAGCAGGAGCCTGGATTTCTTCTCTCACAAAGGTGAGACACCGCTGATTGTTTGCTGCACTCTGGCAGTGCCACGTGGTTTGTGCTAAGTTTGGCCCTTCCCCCAGCCGCTAACCATGGTTTCTGGGCCTATATGGACTCAGCAACAGCTCCAAGCTAGGCCCAGTGTTTAACAGAGGTTAAACACTACCAGCTGGCTGGTCAGAGGTATCCTGCTTCGTGTCAAGTAGGTGCTCTTGTATTCCCTATCCAATGTTGCACACTAAATGAGGTCTGAATCCCATTAGGGAACAGCACTCCGAATGCTGCCCTGCAACGTAGCCTGTCACTACAGGGCTGTAAATAATTTTAATATTTAATAACTGTTTGCATTGGCCTTTTCTTGCTACAGCACAGAACCACCCTGTAGCTCATCAGAAGTTTGTCTGACCATGCTGCAGGCAGTGGGGTTTCACCAGGAACACACAGATGTGACTGCAGCTGAGCACAAGCAATGTGGCAACATCCCACAAGGGCTGATCTTCAGGTTTTTTAGGAGTTCTTTTAAATCTTTGATCATTATTTGGAGACACAGTGTGCTGAAATGGTTGGACAGTCTCTCTGCAGGAAACAGGGCTCAATCAGTCATATCTACAAGCAGAGTTCACCTAGAATGACCAAAGGAAGAGGTGCTTATGTTAGTCTGCTTTTTTTGCATACTCCTTCATGGTCCACTCGGTGGACCAAGCGATACAGTTGTTTACACCAGGTTATCATACTTACTACTGTATTAAAAAACATAATCAAGAAGGAACATTCAGATTTTTCAGAATTGATAGGTTACTCCACTCTTTTCTGTTACTTTGGGTCAAGACCATGTCTAATGCAATATTTCATCTCTTAAAAACAAACAGAAGAAGCAAAAACCCCCACAACTCCAGTATTTCCCCAAAATTGCATAACACTATGAATGCAAGTGGCATGTTTTAAACGGGTGTAGAGTTGTGTCTCACTGCTTCCTGTATTTCAGACCCTGCTATCTGATTGGAATGATAGCACAGGTGTGCCTTGTGCCTTGGTAACACTAGATTATGCATTCACTGAATCGCCAGGCCCTCGCTTTTCCTTATCCAGAGCTGGCATTCATCTCCATCCACCCTTCTTGCCTCCTACTGCTTATACATCTGGTGCAGTCAAGCACTGGGCTGAGCTCCTGCTCGTGCCAAATCCACCATGCTGTTGAAGGAGGATGTTGCAGTGCTGGAACCAATTGCAGCATAAAGAAGACAAGAAATACATGAAAAAGGGAACTGTGTTTAAATCATCACATCAAATATAAGAAAAACCCAAATAAATGTGAAGAGAACATGAAATTGCCTCTTTGATGTTCTGTGTTGGGAAAGTTTCAATCTCTTCTTAAAGCTCCTCCTCCACCCCCTTGCTTCTTATGGGATTGTATCCAATATTCCAATGTTCATGTAATGCCTTGACTTTGCTATCATTCTTCTTGGGATAATTATAGGTTAGTATAATGTACCTATTGTTCTGTTCCACAAAGCAGCACTGTCATACGGATGGCAGGGGTGAGGTGGGGGAGATCTCTGTGTGTTCTCCTGCATCCACATTGTGTCTTTAATTAGTGTTCTTCCTTGCTTTTTCTTTTTTATTTTAATTTTTTTTTCCATTCCATAGTGCGTGCTGAGCACTTCCCCTCCTCAAACTGTTGGTGTCTTTTTCCAGTTACACTAGTGCCCTGTTTTTTTGGTTTTGGCTGAGCTCATTCCCATCATAACAGGTTTGCCTTTCAGATGAAAATAACATGAAATCAAAGTAACAAGTTACTGGTATTTACAAAGAAAGCAGATAAATGATTCTTTCCTAAACCTTATTAGCTGAGTCACTTTTGTTATCTTGTATGATTTTTCCTAAATTCAGAAAGAAGAAGAAACCTACCCTGTGCCCAGGGGCTCCACTCTGCATTTGGGCCTTGCTGCACAATGCACCGCATAAACATGTACTAACATGGTCCCTGACTCTGAGCGCTCACACGTTTTTCTGTAACAGGATTCATCTTTGCCCTCCAGGTGCAGGTGTGGGAGACTGCTGCTGAGTGCTGTTAAGTGGTTTTGGTGCTGGGTCTTCTGTTGTGTTTGCTAGACATGGTGCCGAGTATATTACTGGGTGCTTGAGAAAGATTAAGGAGAGGCTGAAGAGCCCAGTTAATCTTGGTTGTTGTACACAGGAGATGAATGTTGGTTCCTAATTGGTAGAGAAGCTGTATAATCAATTGCTTGCTTTCTATTGTTGCCACCTCCAAAATAAATAATGTTTAGGGATGCTGATGTATTTTAGCCAGTAGGTTCATCATGATTAGCTGCTGTGTATTTTGCTGTAAACTACTTTTTGCCTTTGAGTCAAACAAGTGGTCTGGAGTCATGGTTCCTGACTAGCCCATCAAAGTAAAACACTAGTGGGGTGGTTTTTTATTTTTTCAAGACTTCGCACAACTTCCTTCTCTTTGAGTGGGTTTACCAGAATGATGAAATGGGAAACCTCCAAATGACTGTGTTTTTGAAACCTATTGTTATAAAGGAGGGAATTACAGATTTTGGAAAAATCTGGATTAAAGCCCCTTTGCTAGCAATGAGTGTGCCTCGAATGCATGTAGCTTCCCTTCTATAAGTGGACAAGTGTGTTCAGAGGTCAGAACTTGGTCTCCTCTTCTGCAGTTCCCAGGCTTCCTCTTGTTCCTGATGCACAAAGCCAAAACACACAGTTTTCACTTGAATGTCTCTTTTAAAATACCTGACATGAACCTTGGAAAGATCTGAAGGCTTGTCATTACTAAGTTCTTCTGTGATAGGAAGTGACTTCTACTATGAAGCCTTTAAAATCATCAGTGTCTGTACACCTTCACATATTTGCAAATCTGAAAAAGCATGATGTCATCTGTGGGTGTGTGGAATGGAGTAAAATGGACTTAGTGGATGGAAGTGGACTTCTTCCTGTGCTGTGACAATGCGATCTTTTTAAAAGAAAAATTAATCTCTCTCATAATGATAATTTGTAGAACTGTGTCTCCAAAACAAAGGAACCAACACAGATGCACAATTTGGCAAGCCACAAATATTAAACAGCCAGACTCTTTTTCTCTGGTGTAATTCCATGGACTTCAAGGGAATTACACCAGTGGCAGTGAATCTGGCCTAAAATGCGTTTGACTAATATTTATTGGTTTCTGCCTGGTGTCTTGAGTAATGCTGAATGAGATTGAATGTTTCAGAAATGGATGAAATCTCATGTGTTTGGTGTACCATGATGAGAAACACACTCCTGTGTGAGCACACACGCATCTGTGCACACATATCGAGTGCTTTCTGGGAGTGTTCCCAGAACCAATGCGATAGCCAAGGGTGTTTGCAAGCCAGCTCTGGCTGTGGTGTGTGTGTTGGAGAAGCACAGGGATGTTCCTCACAACTGCTGCTTGCCTTGTCCTTGCTTATTTTATTTTCCCTTTGTATCCTGAAGTGGAAACCACAGGTTAATCCCAGTCAGATCCTGTAAATGTTTGCCCCTCTTGGACCAGACCCAGAAAAATTCCCCCTGCTGGCTTAAGCGTATTTACATACCACAGGTCATTACAAGGTGGTACTCACCTTTGTATTCATTCCCACATGTCAAAGCAGAGATATTGGTTCATTTTTTTTCTCCAGTATTTCTTATATTTTTTAGTTACCTTTTTTTTTAAGAAACAAGAAAGCGAAAGGAGTGATCCCCATGGGTCCTGACATCTGCTGCAGTCATTCTTACAGACTCAAAGGAGACCTAGGGAAGGAGAGGAAACAGTCTGGCTGCAGTCTCTCATTGTTTCTCTTTCGTGGGCCCCCACCCTGCACCCTCCTGGGCCTGCAATCCACTAACTAGCTCGTCCTGACTCCAGCTGTCATTTTTCCTTTTTATCTACTCCTCTCTCAAAGAACCAAATGTCATCTCTTGTGGTTCCCTTAGCTGGGGTCAGAGACTCTTTTATATGCCTTATGCTGATCAAGGATTTTTAACTGGGAATGAGAGCGGTAATCAACTGCATGGTTGGGGAAGGGGAGAGATTAAATCTGAGAATTGCCAGTGATTGCCCCACGTGAAGAACAGCAGCTAGCAAAACACATGCTATCGTTATGCTCTTATGATTATTTTATTCCCTCAGTGACAGTAAAATGCGATCTGTAGCAGAAAGGTAGGACAAAGTCCACCCTTGCTTAGCCCTGTGGTATTCAGTGAATTTTCTGTGGGGTAGAATTGGGAAAAATTAGATTTACTATTAGGAATGACTCATGTTTTCAGACCCTTTACCAGGGAGATTTCAAGAAAGGAAGAAGGCAAATCAAAGATATGTTTGTGATCTAAATTGAGAAGCCATTTTTGTTCAAAAAAGAGCAACCATTTTAATATCCTGTCTTGACTCTCTAGCTATGGGGAAGTCATTGGAGGGTGTAGTGAGATGGAACTTCTGTGAGTCCTGACACTTCTGCTTCATCAGCCAGTTTTGGGGGATCATGGCTGAATAAAAGTGGGGTGAATAAAATACAGGAAGGGTTCCTGGTGCTGCTTCAATCTCTGCCCATGGTTTATTTTTCTGGTTTATTCAACACAGAATCAAACTCCAGGGACTGCAACAGATTGCAAACTTTAAGTTTCATAGTCTGTGAAGGTAAAACAATTAACAAACAAGTTAAATTATGAGAATTACCTTTGGAATGATTAATGAATTTTAGTAGCCTAAACTGTCTCCTTCAATACATTATTTTGAAAGTCTAGTCATTCCCTCTAAAACGTCCTCTGCTGTTACAGAGCTATAGGAAGAATAGTACAAAGTGTCCTGATTCTCCTTTTGCACTAATGTAAGTGAAAAGTACTCTGAAGTACACAGGAATTGATTCAGTCCTCTTCTAGAAGAGCATTTTCTTCACAAGAGAAAACCAGACTGCAGTTAGAATTGGTTTAATTGAGAGAAGTCTTGCCGGTGGAGAACAAGGTTTGCCTCAACTCAAATTGCCAGTTTTTGCTAAGATGTGTGCTAGGGTCTAACACAGTAGTATTATTCTGGTTTTATTCTCTAGGCATTTGACAGTGATTTTATAAATGCTTTCAAAATATGTTACTTACTTAGCAACTCCAGCTCCTACAAGCTGGGGACTGCATGAAAATTCCAGTTTTACTGCTGAAATTTCTGTCCCTGTTGGCTGTAGAAATATTTACACCTAAAGTAATCTACCAGTTCGGAAACAGGACCCAACTCATGATTTTTTGAGTGGTTTGATTTTGGAAATGTTGTAAATACTTCACTGCTTTGAAAGAGGAAAACATGAAGGTAACCTGGTTTAGTGGAAAGTGTTCCTACCCATGGCAGGGGGTTGGAACTAGATGATCTTTAAGATCCTTTCTGACCCAAATCATTATGTGATTCTGTGAAATACCAGGTGTGGGTGGTAGCTGGAATACAGGAAAAAATATGGGAATATCAGGTTAAAAATGTCTTCTTTCCCGTAAGTCAGGGATTAAGCTTCTTGAATTTGGACTTAATCCCCTTCCTGCCCGCTTTTCTAGTTAAAACCGGAGATGCACCTGAATCTCAAGTTCAAGATGGAACCTATTGCTAAAGATTCAATCAAATACTACATAGTAATGCTCCTAAATCTGGGGAGGTGTGGAGTTGTGCCTGACTTTTCCTGCTTCCCTCTACCATGATGGTTCAGGTCTAGCATTTGGAATGGGCCTTTATATACATTTTTAAAGCCTGATCATCCCTTGTATGCATTGTAATATGAAAAGAAGGATGGATAGGAGGTGTCCACAGTCCTAGATGTCCTAGAGATGCTTTGTCATCTACTGTCTTCTTGGTCTCCTCCTTTGCTTTTCTCTGTAGCATGGGACATAGATCACCTCCTGAGATGATCTAAGTGCATTCATCCCACAAATCCCTTGAAAATGTGCATGCCCTGGAACACTAGTACTTGAGACACCTGGTCTTTTTTTTTTTTTTTTTAGAAATACTGAGCTGAGCATTTTTACCTTGTTTTTGTGGACCTCTATATGCTAAATGCTTTGTACATAATTTTCTGGGGTTGCTGGAGACTGGGCTCTATTTTTCAGTTTGTAATTTCCAGTCCTTTGTTGTTCAAAGACACACAGTCCCTGCTGTGTGCTGTTCCATTTACTGCTCTGTTTTCAGTCTTTTCTTGCCATCTTTCCTTACTTATTCAAATTTGTCATTCCCAATGGTATTGCTGTTTTGTTCAGTGGGAGCCATGATTAAAAGTTTCCCCACTGGACTGATTTGGATTGATACCTGTCTTTTCAACCAAGTGGTCTTTGAACAAATCTCTCATTACATAGGCAAATACCAACACCGAGCTGTGGCCTCATTCTTCTTCCATCTTGTGTGTCTTTTTACCTTAGCAAAGTGTGTGTAAATCTAGGAGAAATAGAAACAGAGTGCTCAGTCTGTGCAAGCTTTAATGACCACCAAGTGTACGATGGCACGGAGAAATGATGTTTCTAAAGTTCAGATTCAGGCCATAAATCCAGACTGAAGTTAAATTGTAATTTGTCATAATTTACCTGCTGCTATGATATTAAATGTTTTACAAAAGTGAGTAGTATTTTTTCTGCTTTCACCATTTTTTTTTTTAATTTTTGTACTGTTCTTCTACTCAAATGTACTGACAGTTGGAATCACATGGAAAGATATTGCAGTAGCCAGTTTGATCCTTCAGGACATAATATAAACATGTTCCTCAAGTGACTATAGAACATGCAACCCTGAAGGAAGCAGATAATTGCAGAAACAAACTGTATTTTCACCACCATTTTTTGAACACTAACAACTTTCTAAAAAGCAGATATTGTTAGGACTTGACCCTCTTCTTTCTGCGGAATCATGTGTTCTGGGATTCTTCTCTAGTATTTTATCAAGATTTTCTCTTTTATATAGGTAGAATTAACAAAAAACAGAGAAGCAAACAAATCTAAGCAGAAGCATGCAGCATAAAGATTCTGAAAAGTGTCAGATTTGGGATATTAAAAACAATCTCAAAACCATGTCAGCCTATAGTAAATTACAGCCATACTGGCTATCACATCAAAATCCTCTAGGAATTTTTGCCACAGATGCTTGCCAGATGCTGCAGCAGTTTCCAGCTGTTTCCCCACTTTTGGATGCACCACACAAAACTGGAAACCTCATCAGCTGATGGACAAACTTATGAAGGATAAAATGGAGTAGGAGCTACTTAGTAGGAACAGACATAATTTCATCTAAGATGATGCTGGCTGAAGACACAGATGCCAGCTGTTTATCAGCTGGCTTTATACTGATGGTTCATTTTCCTTTAGCATGCTCTGTACTTATACTTCCCTATCTTCCTTCAGTCTTCTGGCTTGCTAGACCAGAAGAAGGGGTATAAGAGAGCCATGAATATATAAATGTATCATTTTCTTATAATTGAACTTCCTTCTGGCAAGAAGTCACATGAAAATCAAGATAAGAGATCCCCCAGCTCTCCACTACCCCCACAAAAAGAACGACCTGGAAGGGGCCGTATCTAAACATCTAAAATGCCAAATAAACACCAGGTATTCTCTGTATTCAAAAACCACATGTGAGTTCCTATAGATCCTCCAAAGTAAAGTATTCAAAGTCATTCATGGAAGCCTTAATACCAAGAATCCATGTGGCAGTGATTCATTTGTAAATACGTGCAATCTATGTATAGGCAACATTTTAGATCAGTGATAGTCAAACCTGAGAAGTTTGGTTCTTGAATGGACTGAGAGGGAGGGACATAATCACCATGATGTGGTAACCAGATTCTGTGCTGTGATATGCTGTTTTTGATGCATTGTCATCATTGTTGCATATTGATGGTAAACTGTGAGAAGATGCTTTAGTGAAGTGTGAGATCATCACAACATGATTAGTTTGTAGAACTCCGCAATTGTGTTTTCTTCCTGACTGCTGGTGCGAGGAGTTGCTTTCCATCTCTCCATCTTTTTGCTTCTCTCTTTGACTACATCAAAGATTAAAGAGCAATCTCTAGTTCTTTTAAGTATTGGCTAAGCCTTCTTGTTTGCTGAGCAAAAAGGCTCTGATTAAACTTACAGATTCCTCCAGAACTCACATGTGATGTTTCAAGGAACTCAAGTTGAGCATTGTGGAGCTATGTAATACATTAGATTTTTTTCCGTGTTCTGAAAAAAAATGGCCTGTGTTTCACTGAGTGACACGGTGCTGTGTCCTAGTTTTCCTCTTTATGCTGATTTAGTGTGTAACTGTCTAGTGTATATTCCACAAAAACTCCAAAGAATATCTGAAGGGCTTTTCTTTTGTAGCTTTCACCAAAGATGAGATTTTTTAGCATTTGATGCATGTGGCTTGTGGTTCTCTTTGGGGAGCAGAGGGCACAGTTTGGAGAGGAAGGAGATCATCGTTCTGTTGCGCATGTGATAGAGCCAACAGTGCTACTGTCAAATAATCACAGTTCCTAAGCTAATCACAGTGGAGACCTGTCCTCTTCAGAGGACAGAGGAGGCATTTACCTGCCTGCTCTATGCTCAGTAGCAACTACACCAAGATGATTCATCTGTGTATGATGGTACTTGGAAGCAGAAGACTTCTGTAGCCTCCTTAAAATGTGACCTTTTTGCAGATCCTTTCATTTTCTTCCCTTCTCAACTCCTGCCCATGGAGGGACTCTTTCCTTTTCCCTTCCATTGCCTTGTAGCTCTTTTGCTTCTCCTGATGAATGTCAAGTGTTTTGGGCCTGCAGCCCTAATGGGTGGGGGCTAAGACTTGGATCTACCCCTGAGACAGAGTGGAGCCAGCAAAGACGGGTTATTTTAAATTGTGTGGTGACAAGCCTTTTTTCCCTCTCCCTTTTTGTTCCCAGAGGATAGCTGGGGAAGTTTGTTGTGCCAAATGCTTGGAATGTGGTTTTTCTCCTCTTCCTCCCCCTTCAAAACAGAAAGAGAAAACTTTATGCTGTGAATTGTCTTAATTGGGGAACATAAATCCAAACTGTAGTGCAGCATTGCCGGGCCTAGACACCTATTGAAGTTTAATGAAGGAAGAGCAGCTTTCTCTTGCCCTCCTCTCTCATGCTCTCCCCACATCAAACTCTTTCTTGTGGTGCCATCCTGTTCAGATGGGAGCATGGGAATGCCTGTGAGAGTGTGTGCGTTTGTCCAAAGTTCTCACGGGTCTGAATGCAATATGTGACTCCTTTAAAATAATGCAGTCAGAGTGATGCATGGACATTCTCCCAGGCTGAAGTTAGTTGTGTAGCCAGTGTAGGAAAAAGAAATACAGACTCCTCAGGGTATCTATCCAAAGTGGTTCTAAGCCCGTTTGAGGGAAATCCGTGCTGGAACAGAGATTTGATGGTTCATGTGCCCTGACCATATGTTTCGGACTGATGACAGGGTCCCATGTTAAATGTTATATGACTTTTTATTCCTTGTGTCAAGAACTGATATTTTCTCAGGACTTGATAGTAAAGTATTTCCTTATCACTACTGACTGACTGAAGAGATGTCTCATTACATCCAGAACAGAAAATAAGAATCCTGCTCCTTGTCCCAGCTGTGGTAATGGGAATAAATTGGTGCCCATCAGCTTGTATTGGATGTAATGGAGTCTCTTACACAAAAAGCCAACCCGAGAGGACCTTGATCAGAGCATGAATGGGAGTATAATTACACTGAGTGTAATGATATATACTTTAGCAAAGATGGACAAATTCATCTGAAATGGCTTTGGAGAGAATGCCAAAAGCAAAAGCTTCCATTTGGCACTGATGTTTCGAGGAGAAAAGCAATTCACATAGTGGAAGAAAGGTAGATTGGGACAGTAACAGGAAGAGAGTTTAATTAGAGGGTCCTGCAACTCCCAAAATTTATTAAAGCTAATGCTGACTGGCTCTGAGATCTGCTGCAGTAAAATAATAAAACTTGCTCTCAGGTGGAAATGCTTCTTATGGTGGTGCAAGACCACTGTTCATCTTCAGTTCTGGATAATATAACATTCCTACAGGAGATATTTTAACCTGCTAGTAATATTTTACTGCTTTTGCCTGCAAGCTCATCCGTGCTTGTGTAACATTAAGCATTAAAACTCTTACTTTTATCAAATTCACCAACCAGTTTTATCAACTGCTGCTGATGCAGCAATGGAAGTCTGGGAAGAACTGCTTGCTTTTGCTTTGAGAGATGGGATGAAAGGTTAGAGGGGGTGGATGGTGATTGCATGAGCAATGCAGGTCAGGTTACTGTTGGATTCCTCTTGCAAGATAAGTGAGAGCCCTCTGAAAGGTAATTATTGGAAAGCATAAATTCCTGAGATAACCTGTCCAAGAAGAAATAGTGACAGGAGCAGAGGCCATGTGTTAAAGGCTAGCCATTACTCCAGGGCAATGGGCTAACCTCTCTCTCTCTCTTTTTCTGCAACCTCTCCTTGCTCTGACAGTTGACTCCCTCAGTTCTTTTCCTTCAGTTACTTGTCAATCTTTTTCTCATCCTGTTTATAGACCACTGTGATAGTTGTCTCCATTCTGTACTAATTAGTGTGCAGACAAGTGGAGATTCAGTATGCAGTTTAGTTCCATGTCCAAATTCTTGTTTAGTCGTTGTCTGTGCTTGTCATTGTCATTGTCACTGCCACTGCAGTGTTCAGGTAGCTTTTACAGCATATATGAAAAGAAAAAAGGTTACTCTTGTATTTCTTTAACTGATTTTTCTATAGAAGAAGTTCAACGAGCTTTCAGAATGACATGGAGTCAGCTTTGTCTCTGAATCAAGAAAATTGCTAGATGGCAGTTGGGGAAGGAAGTCTTGCAGAGTGAGAAAACAGATTTCAGAAGAAAAGATGGAGCAAAACTGGGAAATAAGAAAAGTGACTTCTCTTCCTCTATGGCTTCGTTATGCAAACTCTCTGTGTCTCATCTGTAATACAGAGATAATGATATCTACCCAGTTCCTATTTTGACCAGTTGATTGATTAATGACTGTCTCCTGATCCCTAGATTACACTTTTGTGACCTGCAGCTTTAACTACTGCAGTGTATTACATCCCAGAAAGAAAATGGAAGCAATGTGTTAGCTCTGGCTAGTTCCAGCTGGGAAAACATGATAAACTGACCTGAACAGCCTTGCCCACATGTACCTGCTTCTGAGACCTCATTCTAAAAGTGCACTGAAGCATGGTCTGTCTGTTCAGCTGCCATCTCTGTTCAGCAAGACATTCAAATATCTGCCTAATTTTGAATTGAAGGAGACCTGCACACTCAATAATGTGCTGTGCTGCACTGGGACCTGATGCTTGGTCACAGGCAGGGTTTCATCATGAGTGTTTGAAGACCTCAGTGAACACATAGGGCTAAAGATACATCCAAAGTCTGCCCTAGCATGATGGGGGTATGCATTAAACAACTGGAGTCTTTCAGAATAGTGAAACTTGCCAAAAGAGTAAGCTGCTTGAGCAGAAGAAAGGATCTTTATTTTGCAGTGATAATTGCAGCAACACACTTTTGTAAACTTTGCTAATTGTTAAGTGAATTACAAGGCTTTTCTGTTTCCTTTAACTGTTCTACAGTAATAGCCACCTCAATCTGATACTTGAATTAAGGTGGTGCTGTGAACAGGAAGCAAGCCAGAAGAAAAACAGGTGCAAGGAAAGTCAATATGTAGGGGAACAACCATCAGATATTTGAGTTTCTGAAAGCAAGTTTTGGCAAGCATTTTTTCTTGACTTTATTAAGGAGTTCCTCTTATGTGCTTCCTAAGTAACTACAGAAACAAGGGCACAGGTGTTTGAAACATCACTCCTCAGAGTTAAATGTGAATATTTGCAATGAGAGTTTACTCTGTTCCCATGGGATATGTTCCAGTTGCAGAAGATCCTGTGCCTAGACCTTCAAGTTAGTTCCAGTTTGATCTCAATACAGGGCACTCTTTATGCTGAGGAACCTCTGAGATGATGTGTTGGATGCATCTGTTTCACCTCTTCTAACTCTTATTGTTCCTTTTTTGAGGATTGATAACATTGCCTCAGCAGAGGAATGCCCATAATCTGCCCTACTTCCATTTGTGGGTAGAGCTGGAGGAAGGAGGTGAGAAAAGGAAATCTAACTCACAGTCCTCTTGGGAATTCCCCTATGTGGTGTGAGTCAAGTATGTCCCTGCTGTACATCTGCTGAGGTCAGTAGATTTATACAAGTAACAGAATGATTGTTCCTATGTATTCAAGAGAAGTAATAACTCAAAGAAACACAATCTTATTTATCTAGGCTTGAGATGACTTTGTAAAGAACAGAAAATATGTTATCCTGTTGTGTTTTCTGGAGTTGATAATTGCTGACCGGGTAGAGTAGATTTTTGCGTTTTCTTACATGTGTATTCTGTTTGTTATATGTATTGTGACTGAGGAACTGAAAGTACTACCCATTCAAGATTAGTAACTTTATCTTTAAAGTATTGGCTCTAGCTGATTTTTTTTCCAAAGCTGACCTCAGAGGCAAAGTAAACTCTAATAATTATGTGGGTTTATGTTAGATCTATATAAATCTCTACTTTGCTACTTGTGTGATCATTTTCACCTGAGCAAAATAGATTGCTTCCTGTAGTGGGATTTCCTTTGCAGCAGGAGAAACCAGGTTCCTACAAAAGAGAAAAGTCAGCAGAAAAATGTGAGCTCACTAACTCTTTCTAGTCAAAGGACAGGAAGTACCTAAAATTTTAATGCAATTACAGTTTGGTGTGGTGGAGAAGCTTGCCTGCCATTTAAGAACATTTGTACTACTTTTCTACTTGCATGTTTATTTTAATCTCCTTTAAATTGTGCCATCTGGATTGAATGACACTGTATATTTTTCTACTGTGTAACTGCACAAGGTGCAGGGGAAATCCCAGCCTGAGAACTTCCAAGAGGGCTGGCTAACAAAGGTCATTCAGACCAGGACTGTGCTGTAGAGCTTGGACTGTTGTGACTCTGACACGGCTTAAAGCATGCAAAACCTCCGTGGTCTTTCCTGGCATCTTGCTGCCTGTTGAGCTCTGATGGAGATACACGGCTTCATGAAAGATGAGATGCTTAGAGACACATGAAAAGGAATGCTCTCATCAGCTTAGCTGATGTGATTTGGGCGAATGATGTAAAAGTGGTGGTAGGGAAAAAACCTCCTTCCATTTGCATACACTGTGTCTCCCAAGAAGGCTGTGCTGACTGAGTGACCTAGCTGTCACCACTGATGGTGTGAACAGACTTTGCCCAATTGCAAACAAACAAGTGTGCTATTTGAAGACTAACGCAAGCTGGTTGTAGTGCTGGACACTACCTCTGGTGGCAGAAGGGGTTTTGTGAGCTCGCCGTCAACTCCTGCGGGCAATGTCGTCTGGGGTTGCTCAAACAGATCAAATGGCCTTGCCTGAACTGAATCAGGGAGCACTCACGCAAGTATTGCTACTGGCAGGAGGTGCGGGAGCAGTAAGCTGTAGGAGACAAGCAGTGAAAAGCAGCAGGGTAGGAGGGGAATGGGTGATATTTTTAGCTAGCACAGCTAGAGCCAGGAGAGGATTTCTGTTCATGATCTGAGCATCTTTTTAGAACAGACAGTGCTTGAAGTAATGCACACGATTTATTAGTGAGTAAATGTAGGGTCTTCCCGTGTTCTGCAGGGGAACTGTTAAAGCTACAAAGGAAGTCATGGTGGAGTAATTTGTAGAACTCTGGTTTGCTGTCTTCCTGGTGCTTGGGTGATAGATTATGGTTTTTACTAGGAATGCAAAAGATAGGTCCACTGTGGGAAATCAGAACCGTGGGAGCTGAATGGATAGACTTTGTCTTTGACTACATCTGGCCCCTAAGACTATGGTTGCACTAAGCCAAACAGAATTCTGGTGACCCCAAGCCCTAGCAGCTTGAGTTGCTTCTTTAAAAATATATATAAAAAATCCCTTGGATGTTGTCACGTCCAATCTAATACTGTTGCTGAAGTTTTCATTAGTTCATTCCTTTAGTAATTGGAGAGAATTTCTGACCTTTTGGGGGAGGTTAGGACCAAGCTGAATTTTGACTGCTGTCTTCAGATACAAAAAACCTCCAGGTTATTACCTTTCACACCTGTTGTTCATTTAATTGGATGCGGCTGCATCTCTTTAAAACAGAAACCCTGGCCTGGGAAAGGATAGATGCTCTGAGATATCCCCAAGGAATCTGCCTCTGAGATTAACCTAATTGGTCACTGCGCTGAGTCTAATAGAGATTATATGCAATACCCGTCCCTGGAAACACCTTAGGTAGCCTGGTGTATGGCATGGAAACTGCTGCTGATACCTCACAATGGGAATGAAAGAGAAGTAAGAGATGTGGACAAATTGCCACATGCGCCATATTATGATTGTTCAAAGTCCAGTATATTTAAATGGGGCCAATAACTTAATCTTCTGAAATACCCAATTTCATAAGCACACATCATCTTGTACCTGTTGTATCTAGCCAACAACTCTGCATGTTAACAGCTGAATGAGATGGGCACTGTGATCCTACTCTTTTGGCTTTGAGAGCTGGGAATGTTGCTGTAGACCTTGACTGGGGCCATGCACAGCTGCAGGAGGAGGAGCACCTCCAGCTCTGGTCCTTCTTCCGGCACAAAACGGCAGCAGATCTTGATCCTGAAAGCTAGATTTTTGTTGACAAAATGCCATCATGTACCACACTCTTCTTGGCAGTATTAACTTGTGCTGCTGTTTCTTTTCTTTGAAAGGAAAGGCCAGCAGAGCTTTTATACTTCTACAATACCTGTGAGGATGGGCTAATCAGATTGATTTTCTTCAGATTTTAAGTTAAGCCTACCTTTTATAATTTTTCTTCAAAGACAGACTTTTTGCATGAGATGATACCTGTAGTTTCACACTGGATTAAATTACAGCCTAAGTCTGTTTTCAGAGTAGTGAATGTAGCTCACTCTGCGAGGCTGTGTTCTCTGCTATGAATCAGCATCACACCATGATTCAAGCAGTGTCAATTCTGGACACAAATACTCATCAGGGATTTCCAACCCACCAGGTGAAATCTGCTGATAAATATCTGGCCAAAGGGGATTCCTTTGCCCTTCTGTATAAGGGATGGGCTAATGCTGGGTGCTTGGAGGAGGGTGCTGAAAAACATCACATTGCTTTTATACTGATCTGGGATGCAACCTAGACTCATGGCTCAGGTCACCTTCTTGACTGCTGTAATGTCTGAGCTGTGCCAGTGCTGATTCAGGAACTTGTCATCAGCTCTCTGATGGCTTCTAATCTCTTGCATCGCATGCAGTTTATGCACCTACCACAGTACTTTGAACAAATGCTTGAAGTTTGTCTATTTTGACTTGCCTGTATGAGTTCTTCCAATGAAAGGCATTAGCTCTCCTGGCAAGCCTTTTCTTCCATTTCCCTTCTGATCACTGCTGCTCCAGTAACACTGTCTCTGCTTGCATCTGTGTACTACTTTGCGTTCAGATTTTGTAGTCTACCTACTACTGAAACAGTCCTGCTAGCCATTTTTTATTCTGACTCCCAGGCTTATTGTCCATCAGTTGAAATTATTCAATATGTATAGAAATGAAATAGCTGCCTCAAGCTGGCTCTTAGAGAGTCTAGGATAGGCATGTGTTTGTGGGCCTTTAGAAAGCTGCCAAGTTTATGTTAAAAAACTGAAAGGCCAGAAAGTTTGAGTCATTCTGTAGCACATCTGGAAATCCTGTTTTGCCTTTGCTTATGCTCACACCCCTTACATCATTAGAAAATGTTGTGCAGGGACAGATGCAACTGACCACTATGAGAAAACTGAATCTGCACATTCCTGCACTTTCTGGCTTCCCATTGGAGCTTGTGGTAGGATTTTGAACAATTTGTTACGCTTCACTTAACATCAGGAAAGCCATTCTGTATTTCTCTGGAGTCTCTATGTCCTACCTTTCTGCAGTTGCAAAGGGTGCATGCTTGTAGCATTTAGGAACTGCTTAAAGACTAGAAATTCCGGAGAGTACAGCCAAAGGAGGCACCCAGCCAGGCCTTTGCTGTTTAATGCTTAATAGTGGTCTGACACTCTTGAATGTGTCATATTTTCTTTTGCTTGGATCTTTTGATGAATGTTGTGTTAGCATCTTGCAATGTAATGTGAGGAGGAGCAGAGCAGAATACTTTATCTCTTCTGGGACGATACTCTGGAGCTGGGGGTTTGCTGTCCAAAGATGCTGCAAGATTCTGGTGATACTGGGCTCTGTTAAGCACAGGTTTCCAGTTCCATCTGGGTCTAGAAAGGAGAAGCATATGTTCAAGCAGCGTGAAAGCTTGAACTTAGTTCACTGTGCCCTTCGTGAAAATCAATGGTGTTCCAGAGTCTATGAGGAAAAGGCATGAGGAAAGGTGGGGGGCTGTGGACTTCTTTGGCTTGTGTTGTGATAGAGTGAGTACAACAGTTTTGCAACTTGCTCTGTCTTCATTGCTTATCTAGGCTAAGGTAGAGAGTGAGAGCAGGCCAGCCCAGATGGGAGAAACACACATGAGCATGGCCAGGCCACAGCTTGAGAAGAGAATTATGTTGACTGGAGAGGAAGGGCCTTTTGCCGATTGTGTCTATTAGATTTCCCACATTAATGTCTGTCTCTGGATCATTAACAACATTAGTGCATGTAATTGTTTCCCACTTCCAGCCAGCCTCACTCTGATCTCTTCTTACTTTAGCCTTTGCCAGGCATGCTGCCCTTGCTTTCAACACTGAGAGATTTGGGAGAGTACTGTGGGCATGAGTGGAAAAAGGACACATAAAGCTTTGTCTCATCCATGTAGTGGCTGGCATTGCTGCTCGTATACTTTATCATATTCTCTGAAAGTTTTGCATAGATATTAAATAGAAATGGTTGAAGAATTGAGCCTGTGGCATTCTTCATGTCATGGCTCATGGAGAGAAGGAGGAGACGCCTGTCAGGGGCCTCCTGGGACCTGCCGGAAAGGAGTGAGTTTAGCCAGCTCAGTGCAGTTCTCTCAACACTTGCCAAGACATAGGGTTGGCCAAGCTGGTCTGCAGTGTCGCAGGCAGCTGATAGCTCAGGTAGCACCTGCATGGTTTCTTAGTTTCTGTTCAACTTTGTGAGAAGGCCTGAGACCCCACTGATGCTTCATTTTCAGACTCGTTCATGAATCCTCCAAAAGGAGTTTGAAAAGTATTTTCTGAAGCTACAATGTGTCATTTCTTTCACACCACTTCTCAGATCTTGTCCAGTTTGAAACTGGATGGCAGTGCTGCTGAAGAATAAATTCTGATTTAAGATGTCTTTTTCAGTTCTCCTCAGTGTTCCTCATAGTGTCAAATTATCTAAAATATAAGATTAGAGTCTAAACATACAGTAAACAAAAACTCTGTGGGTCTTAAGGAAAACAAGTTTCACATTTTTGATGAATGCTGGGGACCATTGCAAACAAAAAGAAAAGTCTGTTACTTTCTGTTATATGATTAGTCATTTCCTTCAGCTTTTTACTTGCCTAATCATGTAGTGAGAAGGTTTTAGAGGGAAATGACTAGAAAGAGGCCTGGTCTCAGGAACTGGAGAAAATATGGATTCAAACTCAGAGGATCTGGTGGAAATTTAAGAGCTGCATTTAAGGAGAACTGGCTCTTTGTTATATAAGTTTTCCCAGAGTGATGTGGACCTGTAATCATGGCTGAGCTTGGCTGGTTATATGTCTTCAGTGAGTGCTCACCTTCTCTGGATCCTAACCTGAAATGTGTTAGGCATTGCAGAAGGGCTTGTGCTAGATTCTGCCCATTTTGTAGCTTTTGTAAAAGGTGTAGTGCACTCAAATATCTGTGAGTTTGCAGGATGGGCTGGGAAGTAGTGGTGGAGAGCTGCTCCACTTCTTTCAGGGGCCCATCAGGATCCCTTGTCAGCACAGAAATGAACATCGTAAACTAGGCAGGTTCTTTTTTTTTTTTTCTTCATTTTTTGCATGCTTAGACAGAGGAGTCATGGCACTAGGTACTGTATAGAAAAGTAGTAAGTTGGAGTCTGCTCAGAAATCTTATTGTCTGGTTAGAGATGGGAGGCAAAGGTTGAGAGAAGGAAAGAGCTGTTCTTCATTGACCTCACTATTACCTGACCTGATTCCACGATAGAAAACTTCAGTTTCTTCACACTTAAAAGGACAGTGACCTCAGAAAGTCACAGGTCCAATCTTCCATGCTGGTGCTCACTGTCATGCCAATGACTACCTGCAAGGCTGCAAAGATTTGCACCAGCCTCACATCACTGTCCCAGCACCAACAGGGCTGGTGGTGCTTTCAGAGTGCTCATCTCCCCATTCACACTGAGCTTCCACTGCTCTGAGCCTGCTGAGTTTCAGTCCTACCTTTTTTCACCAATAAAGAGCCCCTAACTCTTACTAAATATTTACTCCTCCTATGCAGCTTTGCAGAGGTTTGCAAAACCATAGGTTGTCTCTTCCAAGTCAGGGAGCTTTTATTGGTCAGCCAGAATGGGGTTATTTTAGTGTCTGTGGGCTGGAATGTAAGTCCAAAGCTTGTGTGTATGCCAGCAGTGTCACTGGCACGCCTGTTCCAAACATCTGGGATTTCACCTGTGGCTCTGCACTGAAGTGCTCTTTGCTTTTTGCAGTGTGCTGACAACTGTAGTCTGTATTTCCAGTTGTGCTGCCTTCAGTACGATTTGCCTTCCTTTACCAGCAGTTGTTCATGTCTCCTCCTTGGGTTTTTTCCCCCAGCATCTTTGAAATCTGCACATATGCTGATGATTTTGTGTCATTAATATCAATCTAGACAAGTCTTTGTGACCTTTCACTCCCATGTCCAAAGGGAAGAATTGACCCCTGCAGTCAGTCACAGCACAGCACTGACTCATACATACTTTTCATAAAAATAATGCAGAAATTCCCCATAGTTTTTACCCATAATTTTTCAGGAGATGAAGTGTAAGCCTGCCATAGCAACACAGTTTGAGAAAACTATGAAGCATGTAGCATCAGATAGTTAATCTTTTTCTGACATACGATACACTTTTTACTATTAATGTTGTCCATTCTTTTTTTTTCCTCTTCTTGTACCTCACTTGCTCAAACTCAACTGATCTGTTTGAGTTTCATTTGAGCATGTGTGCTCTCAGTCTTATTCCCACCCTTGTCTGTTCTCCAGCTCCATTGTAAACCTACTAGGAGGGGACTAGGATTTGTCCCACCTCTCTGATTCCACAGTGATGAACACAATAGGACCATACTTTTTTTTTTTTTCCCCTGATTCTAATAGTATTTTCTGTATTGCCTGCATAAGATAAAATATGCTCTGTTTAGATATGTAGCACTGAAAACAAAGAAAGTTCCTTAAAAAAAACTAACTGAAATTTGGAACAAGTCAGAATCCCTCCAGTAAATACTAATGGTAAAACAAAACAACCAGCCACCCAAAAGTAATTGCAGGGAAGCGGTTTACCACTGAGATATGAGTGTCATAAGGAAATACTGTTTCTTTACTTTCCTATATTTGATTATTTGTCACTTTAAAAAAAAATTTATAATTGAAGTCAGAGCAATTCCTTAAGGTCTCAGTGTCTGAATAACTTTCCAGCGAATACTTAGGGGACTGCATTTTTTTGATCATGCTTGCTGTAATGGAGCCAAGGCAAGCTTTTTTAAAGTATGGAGGTGACTAAATGCTTCTCCTAAATGATTTTTTTTCTATAAGGCATAAAATACATATTTAAAATCTTTAAAATAAATGTAATGAAACAACTAGACTACAAGATTTTGCCAAGAATGATTTTGACCTAATAGCTTAGTTGTTTCTTTGTCATGAGGATCTCAAAATGTCTTTTCTCCCTCTTAAAAAAATCTGAAATTTAATCTTACACTGTACTTGATAGTGTGATTTAAAGCCAAATATTTAACATTCTAAAATTTATAGTTATCTTCAGTCTTAAAAGAAGGCAGAAACTGAAATAATCTCCCGTCAGATCCTATATCTGGGTTGCTGAGATGTACTGTTAATATGAGTGCTTTGCGGTGTGCATATTCTGATGACTGAGGTGATTTTTGGCATAAGGAAAACCTATGCAGTTATGGCAGTTTGTTGTCACACAGCTGTGCTCTTCCTTCCAGTAAACTCTGTGGAGTTAGTGAGCATCCCTGGCTTTATATAGGAGGAATTTGACATAGCTCTGCACTAGCTCAAGTGTTTGTGGAAAGAGCTGTTAATCTTTGATCAACTGGAGTCTCCTTGTTACTGACTTTGATTACACAAGTGTACAACTTTAATTACAGCTTTTAATAAGCTTTCATTTCTTCCTAGCCACATTCTTTGTATAGTAGTGCAGCTTATCTCTTCCTTTCTCCCTTGCTCCCCTTCCCCCCTGCCTTTTTATGGAAAAGGGCGTTTGAGGTCATTGCAGGGGATTTGATGTCCAGAGGGATCCTGCCATACATGCTCTGCCCACAGCTGTACCCTCCACTTGCTTGCACAGTCCAGAGAGCTCTCTCCTTCAGCTGCCCTGCAAAGATCCCTGCACCAACATCTGCCTGGGAGTTGGTGGTCAGCAGGGGAGTACAGGGCTGAGAGGCACCACATTCACACAGACATCCTTTCTGTACAAAACCACTGAAAAACCCTTAGAAAGTCTCTGTAGCCAAAGGATGTACTGAGTCCTGTGTGAATTTTCTGCTTGTGAGGAGCTTTCCCCTTTTCTCCCTTGGGGACATTGTGAAATGTGGTGGCTGAAGTCAGAGTGGCAAAGGGCATCAGGAAGCTGGTGGGCTCCAGCATCTACCTAAGGTACTCATTCCACATCCACAGACTTAGTGTTCTGGCTACCCTCTGGTCATTAGCAAAATGACCTGGTGAAAGCTTTGTGAGACACTTAGACTTGTAATTGTAAATACAATTACAATGACATTGAGATATGGTTTAAAACAAGCATA
This sequence comes from Chiroxiphia lanceolata, assembly GCF_009829145.1. Taxonomy (NCBI): domain Eukaryota; kingdom Metazoa; phylum Chordata; class Aves; order Passeriformes; family Pipridae; genus Chiroxiphia; species Chiroxiphia lanceolata. Next base: position 28,555,682 of record NC_045642.1, read on the forward strand.
AGGAAATGCTTTTTTTTTTTAACATGAGTTGTATTTCACCTGTGGAACTCTTTGCCCCACAATGTTTTAGGTATGAAAGGATCAGTGGGTTGAAGAGTTTGTTGGATAAGTTTATGGAAGGAAGATTCATGAAGGTCTATTAAACATAATCTTCCCATCATTGGGTGGCCTGAGACTTGCGGAAATTAAGTTTTGATCATCAGAAGTGAGAAGAGGGAGCTAAAGAGGTGCCTCCCTTGGTATTTGCTGTATTTGTGCTCTTTCTGAGCCTCTGTGTTTGGTCCCTGCCAGTGAGAGAATATGGGGCCAGTATGGCCCAGAAGAAAAGCGTTTGATTCCCATGGAAGTAGTAAGGTGCAACTAAGGAGTGCCTTAAAAGATGTGAGTCACAAAAAAGGTACAAATGGTAAAACTGAGCAGTTTGAACTGATTTAACGTTCAGAGGTGTGCAAAGTTTTAAAACGCCAGTTGTGCCTACAAAAGAGGGTAGTGGGGAAAACAACTAATAGAACAGGAAAGGGAGCCCTTTCTATCTCTGTTCATGCATCCCTTTGGCTCCCTTGCTGTGTGTGCTATACTCTTTTTGCACACTAATGAATATCAGAGTCAGAGCAAGTTATGCTATATATCACTCTACTACTGTTTTCTAATGAACTTACCCCTAATGGGTAGCTTTCCTAGCTGTTTGTGTCATGACTAAATTTCACCTTGACAATAGATCAAGAATGAGGTTCAGCAGTGTGGCCCACCTACTTTGCAATGCTTCAGCACGACAGCTGCTTTGTGTCCTCAGGGTAGCTTTACTTTGATGCTTTTCACTGCTTAGAAAAATTTGGAGGGAAGATTTTGGTAATCTCCAGCAGGCAGAGTTTTTAAACTTTTCTCAAGGGAAGATGAAGATTCCACAGAGTTTTTGAACAAATAGTTTTTTATGAAATAAGTGACACTGTCTTTAGAAATGTTCCTCCCACTAGGTTCCAGAGGAAAGTAGCATTTGCCACGCTAGATCTTACTGGTCACTGTTGTAGCCTGATGCTCTTGGCACCTCAGGCTTCACTGTGGAAAACTCTGGAAGGCTTCTGACAAAATGTCTAGTCTGACCATTGCAGACATAGCTCTAGTTGTTAAGGGATGTGTTTTCATGCCTCAGAAGTGCACAATAAGAGGACTACGTTCTTTGATCTTATGGGCTCTCCGATGCCAAAAATGCTAGAGCGAAGTTCTTCTAAACTTGGCTGGCTTTCTGGTTGCTCAAAATATACTGCAGGAGTTGCCGTAACATGGGATTGAAATGACTGGTTTGCTGAATTGGCTGGACAAACTATGGGGGGAAGAAAAACAATAGAGTGAGTTCATCATGGTGTACATGTGCCTGACCCAAGGTCATGGGCCAGTGTGGTTGCATCATTTGCTCATTCAGTAGCCACACTGCTATTGAAAAGATCTGTGTCTGGCTCCTGAGAGTCTGATCTTTTGGTGACACTTTCTGCATGATCTGCTTCAGCAGTGTCTCGTGTCTGCAACCTTTGCATCTATTCAGGCAAAGTTTTTCTGTTTGTCCATTTTTAAATCAACCTCATGTCCCCTTTTCCTAGTCTTGTTGGAGGGGGCTGCGCAATCATTCTCACTGACTGCCCTGTCTCTTTTGGCAGACTTGGGGACCAGTTCTACAAAGAAGCAATTGAACATTGTCGCAGCTACAACTCTCGGCTGTGCGCCGAGCGAAGTGTCCGTCTTCCCTTCCTGGATTCACAAACTGGGGTAGCTCAGAACAACTGCTACATCTGGATGGAGAAGAGGCACAGGGGACCAGGTTGGTAGCGTTGTGTCTGTGTATGCGTGCGCATGTATCGAGGGCTGGCCGCTGAGCCCTCATGGGGTTTAATTAATAGGAGCAAAAATCTGCTACAGGCCACACAGAAGAGAAACTGCCTAAACCTCTGTGCCTGCAGGGGATTTCCTTTAGTAACTGCAGAGAGCTCATGCTAATTATTCTCTCTCTACCTGTAGAAGTGTGTGACATGGTAGTTTCTAAGGCCTCATCAATGTAGGTCTTTTAATGCTATCGATCCCAGTTTGTAGCAGAAGACACAATGCTCTGCTCTAAGTAGGACTGGAATTATCTTCAAGGTGGAGGTGGGAGTTTCTCAGATGAATGCTGAAAATAAGGAACTGTATTGGGAAGGATATAAAACCGAGGTAAAATATAGAAGAGTCCAGTTAATGGAATGTGCGTTGTTCCAACGGTTAGAAATATACATATATATATACACACATGTAAGTCCTGATTCTGTTTTGGACTTGGATATCAGTTTTGGAGCTGCAGTTCCCTTGGGTGCAGAAAGAAGTTGGTGTATTTCCTTAAGGAGCTTTGGCTAATGCCTGTTCTAAAGCTCAGTGAAGCTCAAGGGAAAAGAGCACTGTTTTTTTGGTGGACTTTGGTCAGTCTTTCCTTTGTTAGAGTAAATCCATCTGAAATCCTTGTTTGAGAGGCAAAGGACAGTCACCAGTAACCTGGAGATGTTACTCTGACAGAAGTCCTTCTGAACCACAGGGGAATTTGGCTAGGGTATGTCTCCGTATCTGAGCAACAACATGCTCAAGGAACAGATTTTTTGACAGCACCAAACTGGGTTACTACTCTTTTTTTTTTTTTTCTTTAATAAAGACCAGAGAATCCAGGCAGGAAGGGGGCTAGGGTACATGGTCACTGGAAGCATGACATGTACATGTGCATAAATACCTGCCAGTTCCTGTAAACCATACTGAACTCCCCCTCCTCCCCTCAAATTCTAGATCTGAAATTATGGGAAGGTGCAGCCTGCTCTAGTCTCTTCCACTGGCCTGTTTACAGGAGATGAAGTGCAAGGAATGCACAGGATGTTTCCCCCACTCTCCTGTAGCTAAGAAAGCAATTGCTGCTTCTGAAGAGTGCTTAGCTGAGACTTAGCTGAAACTTCTCTTCTCCCTTTCCTACGATATACTGAGGGAAGGATCCTTGCGTTCCTCGTATGCCTAAAATATCCAAAGTAGATTTATTGTTATCTTGCACTACTATCAGAAAACTCTTTCTATAGTAAAATGCAGAAGACACAGGTGTTTTACAGCATTAAAAATACCCTAAGAATATTTCAGCTACCAAAACTGCTGGGGTAATCTGGGACCACTGAATGTGGTTTACAAGCTGGGAGTTGTCTGACCTTCTGGACTCACCCTTCTTTTGTGGGGTTGCTTCATAACCATAGTTGAGTTTTTGCTTCAGCTGAAAATTCCCCATTCCTAAGAGATTATGCTTTGGCAAAAGTAGCTTTTTTTTTTTTTTTTTTTTTGACTAATCCATTTACCCAAGGAATTTCTGTTCTTGTAGCATCTTGTTATGAGTAAGGTGCTGCTAGTTTTATTCTTCTGAACACAGTCAGGAGGTATATATAAAAACAGGTATACATCTGCTACATTCACAAGTAATGTTTTGTCAACAGTAACTTCTACAAAGATAGTTAGAAAGTCTTGTGTGTGTCTCATTGGTGTCTGTGCACTTGCAGAAGAAACCATTATAAAAGTGTTACAGCATCACACCAGGAACCAAGAAGTCTTAATGCTTTGCCTATCTCGGACACAAGCTCTGTGGACTACCTTGAGCAAATTCACTCTGCAAGTCTTTCTTTCCTCACTTCTGATAGTGAACTGTTTGGCAGCTTGCCCTACAAAAAAGGACCAGTGACGTTTCTCCTGCAGGTCTGCAGTGGAGGCTAATGGTGGAACATTCTTCACAGAGAGTATCAAGTGAAAGAAGCCTCCTGTGTCTGGATTGGCCACCAAACCTGGTGCTTTTGTTATTTTGAATTAGAATAATCAGTGTGAAATGAAGCAGCCCTCCTTCCCCATATTTGCTTTCCTCTTTCTTGATTTTTATTAGCCCATTTAGTGCTCCCTTGGGTATCTTTGCATAATCTATTTCTTGTAATACTATGGTGAGTCAAAGCATCCCTCTACAGTTTTAGTATACCTGTTTTTTGGCTCTGCCAGCCATCCTGGTATCTGTCCTGTGTGCTGTGCTCACTACCATTTACTACCCTAACCTGAAAAACTGTATAAAGACAAATGGCAAAGCTCCAGGTTCTCTTTTCACTTATACAGGCTTGAAAAACAGAGAGTCAGGACCTCAGCATATTAACCTGGATTCTTGCTGTCCTCTTTGTTAAAGGAGTCAAAACACTGCATCTCATGATAAACAGTTCAGGGTTAATTTCACACAATATCGCACATAACTCCCTCCTTTTCCCCTCCTCCCCTGGCCTTTCACACGAACTTTGAGTTATGACTCTCCTACACTAATAAGATAAACAACATAACTCACTGCAGGTTCTGCTATTTCCTCTATAAGCAAATGGTTGGAACCTTCTCTGGTTGCCCTATAAGGTACCAGAGGGAGAGACAACCCACCGAGGACTAAAGACAGTAAGACCTGTATATGCATTATTTCCATATCCACTGTAAGATCGACTGTGAAGGGGCTAGATTCAAAGTATTGAGGACTGACCCTTTCCTTGTTGCCTCTCCTTTGTGTAAGATCTACACTTTATGTGAGGCAGCACAGTGACAGAGGGGGAACAGGGTAGAGAAGTGAAGGTAGCATTGATGGGTTTGGATCAAGGTAAGGTCTGGTACCTGTATTAAGTTAATTGGATGGCAGTGTATTAATGAACAGGGGTATTGTGAGTAGGAACAGAGAGCTTACCTCAAGGGATGCAGAGGTGGCTGTTGGACCATCCATCTCTTATTGATCTACCTGCCACCTGGAGGTCCTCTAGGAAAGAGGCTTTCTGACCTCTCTCCTTTCAAGGATACCTGCTTTATTTCTAGTTGGATTTTCAGCATGTGCAGTTGGCTTTTAGTGTCCTGGCTCAATCCAGAACTGCTCTTTCACATAAGAGTTGAACCTACATTAACAGATACTCCCCCAAAACTTCAGTACATCTTTGCTCCTTTCTGTCTGGGACACAAGCTGTGGTGCTTATTTCTTTCAAATGACTCCTCTGTGGCAACTCGTGCAATGGAGGGCTGATTCTCTGTCCTATTGCTTTGGTCTAACGACCACCATTTCAATGTTGTGTGCAAGTTCTTAAACAGGATCTGCTACGAAAGGGTGAAGCTTCTTGCCTCCACCTCTTTAATTACTCAATCAGAGCCAGGCACAATCCACCTCATCATTAAGGCAATTGTTTGCAGTGGTTAATGTTTGCAAAGTGTTATGAAGAGGAGTGTCCAAACACTATAGAAGTGCTAGTTATTCACATTTTTATTCCCACCAGTCCTAAGCAACCTGTTCTGAAATGTGTCCTTGGAGTAGGCATAATGCCCAGCTTGCTGAGCATTAGTGAAAGAAGGGCATGAAAAGCCCAAGTCCAGTAGCATTCTACGCCCTGAAACAGCCAGGATCTCTGCAAATACTCCATCACTTGGCCACAACCAGGAATTATGCTGTAGATGCTATGTTTATGCACCAAGGCCTTGGAAGTTGGTGGAAAGTGCTGGGGTCTGAACTGGCATTCCCAACAGCTGAAATATTTAAAACCAGGAGCTTAGGTTTCACTTGCAGAATTTGATTAGCACGTTCCCTTGAGGTGAATTATTTTATTTTGTCTTCCTCCCCACCCCCAAGTAACAGGATATTGGTTGCTTTCAATATTCTCATTTGCCTTGGTGAGTCATTTTTGTTCCCAAGATGATATACTCTCCTGGCTGCTTCAGAAGGGATGAGAGAACTCTTGGGCCATCCTAATGCCCTTGAACTGTTCTGCTTTACTGGCATCCCCTAGATGCTGTCCGGCTGTTCATTGGTACATTTTCACATATGGTAACATACTCCTGTCCTCTCTCTTATGTGGTCTTATTTGTTTTCTGAGGACAATGAGTCTGGAATTGCAGTCACACTGTAACCCCTTCAGGACAATGACAGGACAGAGGAGCCAAAGCAGAACTGGTGGACAGAGAGAGCAAGGGAAGCAGAGCAAAGAATTTAATTCTTATAACATTTCTGTGTCTTTCTGGGTATTTCTGTATGTTGTGAGTATCTGGGGCAGTTGAGGATACTTTGGAGCACTTGTCAGTGTGCTTCTGTGCCCCTAGTAGTGATGCATTCATGAAGCCCTGCTGTGTTCTGAATACAAAAGAGCAAAGTATAGCTCAAACATTGGCTAAAGGGTAGCTGTCAGGAGAGCCAGGGCAGCTCAGAGGCCAGCAGTGCCGAATGTGATTTAAGGGAGCATGCAATAATGTAAACATTGCTGCTGTATCTCCTCGCTCAATCACGATATTGGCATGAGGAGCTAATAGTCAGGATGAAGAATTGGTATTCAAAAAAATATCCAGAATTTAAGCAAAAATACAGAGTCCATGTAGTCAGACCTCTTGGATCTTGTTTTGCTCCCATTTGGAAGACACAAATTTCCTGAGTTGCTCTGTACATCAGGGCCTCAAGATTTGCATGTCAGAACTTCATCTTTTCTCTCCCAAGGGGCCTTCTCTGCCCGTGGAGGAGGCATCGCCCTTGTGACCCAAGAGAGTCTGAAATTCTATTTACCCTGAAGAAATAACAAATTATTTATGTGCAGCTTTGGTTTCAGTGAGCTGAGTGAAGTGTCTAAGTGAAACTTAGATTCTCTGTAGGCCTGATCCCAAGAGGTGCTGAGGAGCCTCAGGAGCACTGGATGCCTTGAGTGTGTAGTTCTGCCTCATGATTTGCAGGATTGAACCCTCCAACAAGGAGATGCTGGAAGGGCAAGAACAAAGATGCTAGAGACAGTGCTTGTGGTTCACAAACCGAAATGTGATTAATTTTTTGCCTTTAATCTTCAGGCCTGGCCCCAGGTCAGCTGTACACATACCCAGCACGTTGCTGGCGCAAAAAGAGGCGTTTGCATCCCCCTGAGGATTCAAGGCTGAAGCTGCTGGAAATTAAACCTGGTAAGTATTTGTTTGCCTTTCTCTCCTGCACTGCAGAGCAGCTGGCATACATGCAAACCTGGCATTTAGACCTTGGACTTTATCTTTGCCCCTCTTCAACCATTTCTCATTGCATCTGTTGTATCTTACTTTATTTGCTGTCACAATAACAACCAAACCCTCTGCATGCAACTCATCCCTTACAGAAATGTGTACAGCTTGTACTGAATGCAATGGGAGCTGAATTTACCTTCTGTAGGGGTGAATCCTGGCTTCTATTAGCAATTCATAAGGATGTAAAGGATCAATGTATTACTAATTATTTCCTCTGCACATTATTAATACAAAGGCTCACTCTGGCATCTGCCGCCTAATCTTCGTGAAAAAGACCACTGTGTGTGTGTAAGAGTACATTGATAAGATTTTTCTTAATGGGGCTGGGGACAAGGGATGTGGCCAGGTTATAAACAGCAAATAATAGAAATTAGTGAACGTACGCCACATTTGTGTATTTGTGTAGGTCTGTATGTGTACCTTTGTCCATTATTCTTTCATTCTTCTTGTCCTTGGTATTCTTCTCCCACAATTAAACTATGGGAAGTGATGAGTCTGGATGCTGAATGATTGACTGTAAAGCAGATGTTGAGAAGCTACAGCTGTGTCAGGTAGAGCATAGTGTTGCGCATTCTTCCCTGCAGTTAGTAATAAAGGCTTGCTGTCTCTGGGGTCAGCCATTATGAGAAAGAGGGAACACATATACTCACAGCTGTATGTGGTTTTTAAGAGGTGACACACTGCCAGTATAAAAAGTACAGGAGAAAACCCCCAAATGTATATTAAGAATATTAAAAAAACCTGTTTGACAAAAGAAGGTGCCTGGGAACTGAGCTATGCTCAGCAATACTGATGACTTTGCTTCTACACAGTAGCTGGTGAAGGGACAGGAAGGGGCAGCAGAGACAAATTCTAAATCCATTAAAATCAGAGACAAAATTCCTGTTGATTCTGGTAGAAACAGTTTTTGAAGACTCCCTACCTTCAATATAAGAGACATCAGTGGACAGCTGGACAAGTGGAAGAAATCCCCATAACCACTCAGCTGGGGTTCAAACCAAGGGCAAAATCTCGGTCAGCAAATAGAACTAGACCTCACAGCAGAGCTGCTTGGAAAGAACTGATGAAATCAGTCATGTACATTGATGAAAATGAGACTGGACTCTAGGAAAAGGATGATGTTGGCTCATAGAAGTGCCTACCTCAGACTCTATGATGCCAGCACTGCTGCACCTTGATAATTTTATAAGGTAAAGCAGTAGGGTAGAGTTTGACTCTTTTCTGTTTGCATTACATTTCTTTGCTGTATTCACTGAATGCCAAATTAGTGCATCCTACATGCCACAGGGCATGAAAGGCAATTACCACAAAGTTATCAGATAAAGAGACCTCAGCATGTCTGTCTCTGTGTTGTTTTCCCTGCTATAAACATCTCCTGCATCTCAGGAGTGCTACTTTTGTTGCTTTGCCCGTGGCAACCAAATAAGGCGAGTTATATTGCTCTGCCATTTAAATCTATTTTCCAACCAATTTCTATCTAGTGAGTAACTTTCCTTATCAGTTACACCACAAAATAATTTCACTCCATCTGTGCATATCCAGAATAGACTCACTAGCCAAAAGTGGGATTTTCCCCTTCTCCGATTTGAAAGTATAAAACTGGTGGAAAACATTTGATCTCCATTTAAGGGTAGCTTTTGAAAATTTGGGAGAAAGATAGTGTAATTTATTTTCAACATGGACAGCGGAAATACTGTACATTTTGGAGGGGAAAACACTGTGGTAAAACCTAATGCTGAACCTAGGAAGCTACCTAATGTTGACCTCTTTAGTCCTTATCAGATGACTGTGTGGGGCAAAGATGTGGAAATCTAAGATCCCTTAAAAAGCACAGAGAAGACAACTGTAGGACATGTAAAATACATTTGAAAGAAATCTAATCTAAATGTTGCATAGTTTCACTCCCCTAGGGCTTGGGCATCCTAGTCGTGAGTTAGAGCTGTTCTCAGCAGCTAGAGAGTGCTTGTGCTCATTTAATATGCAAATAGCTGATTTTTATATAGGAGGCTGTGAAATTGTTTATGTATTTTATATATATTTATATATTTATATATTTATATATTATATATATTTATATATTTATTGTTATATAACATATGCAGGCAGTGCAATTCTACAATATCAAATTTGGGCTAAACCTTAGTCGTATTGTGTGTTACATTTGTTGGCTGTGTAGAAATGCTTCTCTTAAGACAGTTGCTGTAACAAACATTGAAGGGGATCTTAACTCCAAAAGGGGCCAATATAACAGTCAATGGGGTTGGCAGCAGGGGTGTGAATACTTGCTTGGACTGCATCTGAGCTTTTGGAGTGGCTTATTATAGCAATAAGTTGTGTCCAAAAGTTCAAGACACCTACATAATTCAGGAAATACACAGGATTTTTGTTTTGGTAAGTCATAGCTAGTCGTGAGCTGATCAGTAAGTAGAATCAAACTATTGTCTTGGTAGCAGTTTAAGGGTACAATAAATCATTTAGTAATACTACAGCATTTATAGTTATAACCTACTTTTGCAGGCTTAGGTAGTGCATGACAACAGTCAGTGAGTGAGAGTTTCACATTTGGTAATACCAAAACCTAATGAAGAAAATAAATATGCTGCAACAGCCTGCTGTTTTTTTGTAAAATGCAAGGTTCACTATAATGTTTTTCCTGGGATCAGTTGATGCCTGCTTCTTAATAGAACATGGTGCTTTTGTTGTCCTTATCTGTTGCTTAAATTTGGTTTCAAATGGAAGTGTTTGGTTGTAAGACTAGTTACAGCCAAAGTTGTAAAGATGTGAACACTGGAATAGATGTTGCTGATGCAGCCTTTAGATGTCTATTTTCATCTGCCACTCTACTCAGAGTTACATGCAAGGATTGCCCTAGTAAAGTGGTTTGATCAAGAGTGTAGCAATGTTCATGTTAGTGCTATTTCTAAGCACCCTCTGTCCCATCCAGTGGCATATGCAACAGATATGGGGGAGAAATAAAGTATTGCCAAAACTTACTTATGATAATAACTTCAGTGACAATCCAGTTAAAATTACAACCAGATCTTCATGAATTTCACTAAGTATGCCTGACACTTACTTTCACATGGCCTGGTCTTCATCTTTCAGTGTTATATTCATATCCTCAGAACCAAGCATTATGGCTTAAGTGTAGCCAAGGGCTCATCGTTGTAATGGATAGGAGCTGTTACATGAGCCATTATAGCATACCAGTCAATACTCCTATGAATACTGGTACAGATTTGAAACATATTACAGGTCATGGGCAATATATTGACATGTTGCTAATACTGTGATTCACTAGGTACAGAGTTCTAAAGTCATTAGGTGTTGATACTCTCATAATATTCATGCAAACAGACTTCTGTTCAACCGAGTATGGGCAAACCTGATTCTCTGCAGAACTGAGCAGCAGTATTTGCACAGCACTTCAGCACAGAGCAGTGGGAAGGTCGTAAGCAGCTCATGCCTCCACATTCACTCAGCTGGCTGTTCCCCTGCCCAGTAAAAGAGCAAGAGCAGAGCTGGGCTCCTGTGCGTGGGAAGCCTGTGAGTCTGGGAATGGGGGAGAGAGAGGGTTGGGCTGGATAGCCTGTTCTTCCAGTGGAATGGAAGGAGGAGAATTTTTAACTCTACCACCACTGTGAACTGCAGGTACTGCAAAGGCAAGCAGTAGGGTTCTAGCCCTCAGTAACATCTCAGCAGTTGGAAAGAGGAGGGTTAGAAATGGAAGACTGATCTCTGATTAGACCCAAGGCCCCTTGAAATCTTAGTTGATCCTTGTCCTATATACTCAGTGGTTTTGTGGTGCTGGGTGGTATTATGATTCTGTATTGGGTCAGCTATCAAAATTGTGGAAGTGGTATTACCTACAGTAAGCCCTGCTGACAGTCAGGTATTACCCAAGCTTTGCAGCTATGCAGATGAGAATAGATAGGATGAGTATGCCCAAAAACTCTGGTGGAATTTAAATTGGTAGTGTCCTACTTCAGTTTTACAAGGTGGCTAAATATAGGTACGTACATACGTGCACACAGGGCTTTTATTTCACATGCTCTGTGAGTGTAAGGAATATGACTGGAAAGCTCTTGTCTCAGTTTACTGCTGTCCTTTGGTTTTGGGCTGAGAGCCAACAGTGAGGTTTCATAGCGGGCAGCCTTCCCATCCACTTGAAGGGTGTCGAGTAGAGTTTGTGTGTGCTACTGCTGTGCTGAGAATGAGCTGGTGTCCTGCACTAGTGTCTGTCTTTTTACTTGTGTCTGGGCAGTCTAGTGGTCAGCTGAGCTACTGAAATGTGTTTTATTATTGGCTGTTGAAGGGTAAAAGTAAAAAAAAGTATTTTCATTTGCTATTATGAACCATGGTAGAATTGTTTGAGGCAAGTACTGATAAAAGATTTTTAGATCCAGTTGAACAATGCCTGATCTGTTTTTAATCTGGCATATGGGGTGTACCTAGGTGAGTGTGCTTGTGGATGAATGAACGGAATCCTTACAGATAAGCTATTATCTCTTTAAATCATCTCAATTTACCTTGTAGAGACTGTGACTGATTGTACAAGGTACTCTGTGTCTCCTGGGAAGTGAAGAGTGCCCCCAACTCTTGTGGAAGATGCTCAGCATGCCTATGGAGGTCTGTGCTCTTTAAGATGGGGCACTTCACCAAGAGAAAGTTAAGATAACATTAAAAAGCAAAGAACAGAATTTGCAGTAGTATCACTTATATGATAGCATCTAGAGACTCAAGCAGCATGTTAGATCATCATCCCAAGGACTGTTGTGAAGTTTTCTTATGCTCTCTGCTATAGTCATATACTATAGCAGATCTTACTGTCCAGATATACAAAATATAGTGAAGGAAGTACTTTGATTCCAAAGTGGAGAAATGAGCAACAAAGATAATAAACTACTTCTATGACAGTTATACTGGTACAGCTGGAAATTGAACTCAAAAATATAGAAAGACCTCAGTTCTCCTGTGTCTCATATTATTTTTCTTTCCCATGTTGCTCAGTGTCATTCAAAGATATTAGAGCCTAAAACTAATTCAAAACACTTAATTTTATGAGAATTTACTTTTATAATTTTTTCTCAGGCCAATTAATATTGAGTAGTTTCACTTTCGATTTCAGCACTTTCTACACAATCACACATTAGTTCTTTTACTGTACTACAAGACAGCAGTGTTGTTTTGCTATGAACACTGTAAGGAGAGGCACATCTTTTCTTAACAAAAAGTTTTCCTGCTCTTTGATATATATTGAAACTTCTTTGTAATTAAAGGTTGCAATCATGGTATATTATCAAACCTGCCTGTGGCTCCTCTTTGAGGTCCACTAAGACCATCTTAGGATCATAACTGGTAGAACAGTTCTGGTGCCAAATAAACGTATGTCTGTAACATGCAGATGAATGGGATACAATATTGCTGAAGGAGGCTATATGAATCTATCAGTTGTTCAGACTTCTGACAGCTTTCTGCAGATGTGAATTTACCACAGATCCTTTTTGTGTAGAGCTTATTTTATTTTTTTTTAATTGTTCATGGCTTTTATTAACATTTGCAATCATGAACCCTGTGTTTGGGGTGGAGCTGACCTGACAGGAACAGGATTCTTTGATGACTTGGTCTGGATTCCTGACGTAAGATGGAATTTAACAGCCTGTTTGCAACTTCTAGGAGTTTTGCTCTCGGCCCTCCAAAACCTTGAAATGAAAATGTCGTTTAAAATCTGCCTTTTATTCAAGTACTTTACATTCTGGAGTACTTTGTGTTCAAAAAACCCAAACCCTCCCTCGTCTATTTATAATACGTTCTTCGGTACTTTAAAATATCACCGATCTGATGACCCCCCCCTCCACCGCGCTTATCACGGCCCCGGTGGGACGTGCCCGGTGTGTGGCCGTGGTGGGGCTGGAAGCGGCTCTGCCGGAGCCGCGGCTCCCGCTCGGCTGCAGTGGCGCGGCGGGGCCAGCAGAGGGCGCGGCGGGCAGGGGAGCCCCGGCGCGGGAGGGCGCGGGGCTGCGGGGGCGAGCGGCCGAGATGCTCCGTGGGACGGCTTCCCAGGTCTTCTTCCGCGGCAAGAGCAGCCTGTTCTTGAATTATTGTTTGTTAGGAACAGGATTTGGTTTGGGTGGGTGCTGCCAAAGCGCCAGCCCAGCCGTGTGTTTGGGTCAAGCATCAGGCAAACATTGGGTCAAAGGTCAAGTAACTCAGCATTGCAGAGTGCAGCTGATGACAACCTCCCCACCTGAAGAAGCTGCGTGATCTATGTCAAAGAATTTTACTGAGTGTTTCCACATGGATCCTGTCTTTTCTGGTTGAGCCTAGAGTAGATCTCATTCTCACCCATCCTCATCCATCTTTATATTTGCCACCTCATGCAGAACAAAACAAAAAAACCCTTAACTTTTTGTGACAGGGAGAGTGAATGGTTTTCAGTTCCCCTTCAATGTGTTACTGAGCACATCTGCACGCTGGCCATGCAGAGTCCTGAGACTGGTCTATCATGTAGCTAGGTATGTCACATTTCCATAGCACTTGGGAATAAAATTAAGCTTTACAGTGTGAATCCAAATCAGGGAGTAGGGATGCCAGAAGATTTTGGGTTTTTTTCTTTGCTGTTTTCTTATACCAAAATAAATATTAATTTCTGCTAGGCCTTTTCTTTTGGGCTTTCAGCCTAAATTTAAGTAGGTGTTTATTCATCAGCTAAGCCTGCAGCTTACAGATGAATCCATCAGTGCTACTGAATCGAAACAGTAGGCTGCAATTCTCCCCTAATCTTGTCTTCACAGCAGGCCATGGCACCACAGGCAAGAGCTGCACTTATACATCCAACTATGACTTGGGTTAGAAAAAGTGACTTTCTCTCACCAAGAGAAAACACATCAGTATGGGACCTCCTTGTGAATTAGCTTCTTTCTATTACACATACATTTAATGAAAATCTATTCCATCTCATCCACCACCTTAAATTCTTCCTACAACAGGGACCTTTGCTGGTCCAAATCTCTGGCCAGGTAAGGTTTGCTTTGCTTTTCTTACATGGCACTAAAAATACCAGAGAACCTGTTCCTTTCTGCGTGTATTCACTGACACAGAATCGTGACAAAGTCCTGCAGTGAAATATCTTTGTCCTCTTGCCAGTCTGCGGTAGAGGTGCCCATGTCTGCATTTCAAGTTGTACCACACTATCACATACTTGCATCACCTGTGCCCCACACAGGACTACACAGTACCTGGAATGTCTTTTTCTCTCAGTTTCTCAGCATCTAAAATGGAGGTGTTAAAGCATTGATCTTATTTGTCTATCTCAGAGAGGTGCGTAACAGATATTTAATAAATACTTTCAGAGAGTTTGGGAAGGGTATGTGAGACCTTTAAAGTAAGATAAAAAGGAATGAATGAATAAATCATGTCATTTGCCAAGCCTTTTAAGTGCCAGCATTAAATGTTTTGGCCATCAGCATGAAGCCTTGCAAAACTGGTATGAAAGTGTGCCAACTCTGCTGCACAACCTGGGCTTACGTGTACTGAGATGGTGATGAAAAACAAGTAATTTGTTACACGTTCATATGTACAAATAAAGAGACTCACCATAGGTGAATTGTTGAGCCAGCTTTTGCAATGCTGGCTGTGCTATGTAATTGCTATAAAGATATCTCAAGTTTTGCACAGTGTAACTCTTCTTGCTTGGCCACTGGTGAGCTGGACTTCCATATGTCTTGGCTGCTGGTGCTGTGGTAACTTCTCCTTCAAATCATATACCACTGTTGCTGGGTGTTGTTACACATGATAAGCTGCAAATTCTTAGACTAATTCAGCTCAGTGACTGTGAGTAAATGTGTATTTTCCCCCCAATGGAATTTCATGATTTTGCAGTTATGGAAATAAAAGATTTCTGGAAAAGCAAATAATATTCTATAAATAGTCCAGTCAAGAAAACAAAAAAATTATTTCTGCTGCTTAACTCTACAGTCATGTTGGTGGAATTTACAGGATTAACTTTGTGTAAATCGTTTCTCTTTTATTTGTGGCATCTGGAACAGGCCACTACATGTATTTTATATTCACAGTTTTACCAGGAGAACTGTGTTGTTTAGCTAAAATGGCTTGTATGAATCACCTGGGATTACTCCTGGTTCTTGTGTGGCTGAGCCAGTTTGCATAATTAGGAGAGAGATGCATGGAGAAGCTACTGGGCTTTGGAACCTCTCTGGGTTTTGATCAAAAGCCCACTGAAGCCAAACCCCTCTGGCTCTAGTCATCAGGCTAAGGCAGCAGTAGCAACTGAACAAGATAAGGTAATTTTGGAAACAATTAAATCTATCTTTCTGAGTTTTCTGGGTCTCATAACTGAGAATAGCAATGTAGGCTGCATGTGCAGTGTCCCACAGACACAAGGCTGTTGTGATTTCAGAAACAATGCAGCCACTCAGAGGTAATTTTTCTACTGGTGTATCATCTCAGCTGTATTTAGTAAATTTGTGAAAATAGAGTTATGATGACTTTGGAGCCAGGCTGTTCTGAAAAACGTTTTGGTCACTACAGTAGGCCATTAAATGGAAGAAATGCTGTTGATCTCCTTGGGGCCTCTACAGTGTGACTGCAGGTCATCTCCTGGGGCTCAATCTGCAAGATGTGAGGAAAGCTCAGAGGGCTCAGGCAGCTGAGATGGCATTGGCTTGAAATACCTGGGCTGCTTGAGAGAGAGCTTACTTGTGGTGCCACCACCCTTTCTGTGTTATCCAGCCCATTATTTTGCTCTTTTGCTTTTCTTGGCTACTGTGTGTTTGACCTACATCTGGCTGCTAGGATGCATCTTTGGGAAGAGGTCTTTAAGCATGTGCCTCTTAAGATGCCAAGGCCTGACTATGAATGCTGTGTCTCTAGGAGACACGTTATTCTGCTGGAGAGGTAAAATGCTGTGGGATTTATCCCCTTACTATGAAGTTAACATTGATGTTTGTGAGTAACCATCAGGATTACTTATTTATGAAATAAACATTTAACCGAAAATGGGGTACAGGTAAGCTCAGGATTTATCAGGAGAAAGGGCTATGAGAACAGCTGGGGAAGCACCAGGGGATGGTGCCTGAAGAAATCCTGGAACCCAGTGGATCTGTTTCCCCCAAGGCACAACTCGTCAGCTCCCCAGCACAAGGGAGGAGCGGACAGGAGGCCATGTACCCTGTAGGAGTCTTGCAGCTAAAACTGAACTTGAACAGCTTTGCTGGCAAACCTACTGCCACTTTTTAGGTATAGCTAGTAACAGTGCCTGAAAAAGGATAACCTGCATCATCAAAAGGGTTTTTGTGAAGTGGAAGTACAGTTTACATGCAAGTACTGGACACAAGATTCTAGGAAATGGGTATTTTTAATCTAATTCACTGCATCTATTTTCTGTGTTCATGTGAGTAATTCTGGGAGTTCCCTGGTAATCACATGAAAAAGGGTTTATAGGATCAAGTCCCCAGGGCTTAGTCTTGTAAGATGCCAAGCTGTCTAACCCCAGCAAAGGAAGGCACCTGCACTTGGGCTTTAAGAACATGAGTGATCATTTAGTAATTAATGTGACTTGTCACATGCTTAAAATTAAATCTACATGTAAAGTACCGGGCTGGACCAGACTTGCAGGTTTGGTACTCAGCATCCTGTAAAATAGAGCCCATACAGTCACTGGTCTACTAGGTCAATGGTATAGTAGAATCTAAGCACTGCTTTATAAAAGAAAGTATTAAAAACATAAGCAAAGAAATATAATTACATTAAAATATTATTTTAAAAAACATTTACTATATTTTATTTTTCTCCTGGCACATAGCTAATTAAATCGTTTTGCAGTACAAAATATTATAATTATAGGAGTTATTATTCTGGTGCATAATATAACAGAATGAGCAATAAATGGCAATATAACATTCAGTTTGAAATCTTACATGCCAAGCTTTATAGAATTGCTGAGAGTAGAATGGGGACTATGATGGCTTCCCCTCCCACATCCCTGTACCTCCCACCACCTTCCCTGGTAGAAGTCTTCAGTCTGTCATTCCCATACTTTGGAGTAAACATTTTACAGCCTCATAATCATCTTGTACCTGAGAGATATTAACTGTGTTTTTGCTAGATTATGATTCATTTCAATATTCCCTGCATTTTGCATTTGATTGACTAATAGTTTATTACAGGTAGTTTATGCTTCAGGATTATGACACCATTAATGTTTGCCATGGCATCCATTCCCAATAATGAACTCTTTGGGGGGAGGAGAGTTAATGCAATGTATATTGGAATAGAAATTGCTTTTCCGTGCAATGTCTTCTAGACCAGAGGTCTCACTTAGGGTGCACTTGGAGCATGGTTCCCCTTAAACAAGCCAGGTAATTTAGTGGTAGGACCTTAGCTGTTGTAGATAGGCAGTCCTATTAAAGACTACAGCGAGCAGCAATTTCCACCAGCTAAAGCTATGGTTCTTGATGTAGGAGAAAGGATGAAAACTTTACCGCTCTTGATGGAAATTATGCCTTTCTGAATGCATGTGATTACCCTAAGCAAGTATGGGGTTGATATATCAGGAAAACATATGGTCATGATTAATATCCTGTGCATGTCCTACAGATCCATAGTGAAAATGCTTTTTTTTGTTGGACTAAAATAAAGAGCATTGCATGATGGGAATAAAAGACAAATTTTCAAAGCTGGCTCAGATAGAGTGCTAAAACTACATTTAAACACTTGAAGTAAGTAATTTCTTTGTGGTTTTGAGGGACGGTGAATGCTTTTATCTTCTCATGATTTCCTGGGTGCAATGTCTGTGAATGACACAGTTACAGATATGTGCTACTCTGACAAAGTGAGGTTCATGGTTACAGGAATTTCTGGAGTGATGCTAATTTGTAAGTGATGCTATGGATACATCTGCCATGTAATGCTCATTGCTTAAGTGAGGTAGCAGCGCAGCAGGAGAACTGGTAACACAGAGGCTGTATCTGTGAGCCCTGCTATAGACCAGGACAGTATCAGCAACAAAGACACTATTAACTAAATAGAAAGGACTCAGGATTAAGTGCTTTGTGCCTCTGAAGCTGCTATACCAGGGCTGGCATTATAAATATACTTACAGTTTATTCTTCCAGGGAGCTTTCTGTTAATATCTGAGTGGGCAAATAAAAAAAAAAAAATTAACCTCTCTCTTCTTTAGAGGATGCCCCAAGTATATCTGAACTCTCAGCAAGTGCTACAGATGGAACAAGAGTGCATCCAACTTTTTTGTTTTGCCTTTCAATCCTGAATCTTAATTAGTTCCCTACTGCTTTAGTACATGCACAACATTTTAATAGTCATAAGGACTCACTCCAATCCATATTGCCATTTCCACAATTCCCTCCTTCATACCAGTAGCAATTCTCTTCCCCCCGTCGCCCCTCACATTTAGGAATAGTGTAAAGAAAACTAAATAGCCAAGCGTGTAGCGGTAGATTGATGAGGTTGTCACACCATTCTCTTCACCGTTTTCTTCCAACCTGCACTGTGCTCTAATAGATGGATGATTGCTGGGGGAGAGAGAGAGTTAGCAAATCCCACAGCCAGATGTTCAGGGATGGACAGAGCGACCTTCTCAAGGAACCCAGAGGACTGTAGCTGTGTCCTTCTGAGGGAGAAGGACAGTCAGGTGCCTCTGGCTGCCTGTGTTTATCTCTCTTTTCAAAAGAAGCACAAATGGGCTCAGCATGGCTGCAAGGATGGATGTTTTTCAGTGCATCGCGGGAAATGACCAGTCATCCGTCTCTTCACTGTGTAGTCTGCCTGCAGCCATCAATCTTGTAGCCCAGCATGGCAGCTCCTTTTGGCTCAGTTTGGCTCAATGTTAGATGAACAAAGGGAAAAGAAAGCTGAGGAGGAGGAAAGGCGAGAAGAGCAACTATTCTCTATTTCACTTTGTTTTCCCCTTGCATTGCTCTCTCTTCCTCTTCCCCATTATCATCTATTGTCACTGTGTTTTGTAAGGTGTGAAAATGTATATTATCAGGACCTAGGAGTATACAGTGTTTCTCTGTTAGCAGAGAGGAGAAAGGAGAGAGATTGAAAAGACATAATTCAAGGCCCAGAGCTTCCATTTTTCAGACTTTTCTGTGGCAGTTTTCACAAGAAGCATACCCTAGTTTGCTGCAGCAGATGAGAAGGAATATAGTAGTGTTCCTCCATCTTGCTGTTTTTCTCCCTTGTTCTTCCTGATTCCTTCCTCACTGCCACATTAGCATTTTCAGCTGTGTACTTCATCTCTCCATTCCTATTCTAATCAAAAGGCAATCAGCAGAGCCATATGATGGGACTTCCTGGATAAAGGTATGTACTGATGCCCAGAGCCATGATGGCAGCTGCTGTCAGCAATTGCAAGCTTGCTTAAGTCAAGCCTGCTTGATGCAACAGCGCTGAGCTGTGCAGGCTTTGCACAAGCTGCCTGACCTCATCCAGCACCTATGGTTCCTACTGTGAAACCAGAGGTCATGACAATATCTTCATTGGTATGCAGCCCATCAGAATAAAACACATTCAGATATGTCTGCTTGTACACTTAGTACTGAATTAGCCAGTTTCAGCACTGAACTCATATGGGACAGTTTTTGCCTGAAATACTCAGATTTTACGTACTTTGAGTGAGGCTGAAAGGAAAAGAGGTGTGTGAATACACTGCCCGCTGGACTCCTGTAGCTAGGGTCAGCTTTTTTTTCTACAGTGAGCTGTACTGTTCTTGCTTATTCTGTTTTCCCCTAGAATTCTTGCCTCTGGATATCATAGCAGATCATGTTTGGCTTAATTTGTAGAAGGCTTATTGAGGATAGCATAATTCCCCATAGCACTGTGTTGTTTGATTGATCTATTTTAAAAAAATGAGTGATTGCATTTACTTTTTAATTTTTCTGGTTGATCACAATGATCTAAGCATCAGGTGTGAAAGAGCCAGGCTCCCCTGCAGAACAGTGGTAGGAGGTTTCTGTCTCCCACTTTTTACTGTAGGCAAAGAACTGAGATTTCCCAGCCACACAGGGACCATCTAAGCTCTGAGACAGAGAAAGGGAGCTCTGTAAAAGCAAATACTGGACATAGAGAGCTCCCTGAGAAATCTTTACCTGCTTTCAACCCAAATGTGCCATCTGGAGTGAACAGACTTATGCCAAGATGGGGGAGATTTATACCATCATGGGTTTAAAGAGCTGCTTTGCAGTAGCTGCTGAGGTGTTGTTTTGTGTTTTGTTTTTGTTTTTGTTTTTTTTTCCTTTTTGCCATAAACCTAAAGAATAAACCCTCAAGGAAAACATTTGTTTGGTGAAAACCAGTTTCTCCTCTCCCTCATCTTACATGAGCAGGCTTTACAAGTGGGCACAAGATCTTTCTGAGTGGGGATATTCAGGGAATTCTTTTGTATTTTCTTTACAAAATGGATAGCATTCTTTTATAACCTGTGCATTTAATTGTGCTTCTTTTGAATGAATGGTAATATTTTCTGCCACTACACATTTTGCCTCCCTGCAAAATCTGAAAAAGACAAATCTTGTTCAGGTTGTCATGAGACAGCCTACCCCAGATGGCACATCTGTGTCTCGGGATGCCCTCTGGCTGGCCTGTTGGCAGGCATTCCCGTGGCTTTGAAGGTCACCTTGTTTACACCTTGCCTTTTCCCCCCTCCCTATTCAGAGTCTTGCTGAGCCTGCAGGCTCGGCTTCACCATCTGCATTTTCTCTGGTGCCATTAATCTTCCTGTTTACCATTCTGTTATTAATTCTAGAGTTCACCTTTTTGTCTAAACCCTTTATAGACCTCTTGGAATTGCTTGCCTTTTTGTGGCAAGAGATCTGAGCATCTCAGAGATAATTTGCTTTGTTCTTTCCCATTTCTGAAAGGATACCTACTGGCATCTCATGCCATTTTTCTATTACAAGCCTTTCTTCTTATAATAACATTTTTCATTTCTATAGCTTCATCAGTCAGATGCGTCTTAACATACGAGTAAATATTATCTTCATTTTTTGGAATTTGTGAATTGACCACTCAAATCTGGTATCTCTGGAAATAGTCTTACTTTTTCAGTGTTTTTCTTGTCTGGAAAGAAAATTTGTTTAAATATGTCTTTGTGAGACCCTGTAGGAGCACCTTGCATTTTTGGTGCACTTCATTTGAATGCCTGAATGATTATGAATATTAAACAAGCTTTACCAAACCCCAGAGGATAGGTGAAGACTATCTCCATTTGACAGATTATGGAAAAGCAAGGTATCTCTGTTAGAATTTGGCCCAGGATCACTTTGTGGGACAGCATGACGCCAAGGGCAGCATCTGGGGTGGTTGCTCCCTATCCTAAAAACATTGCTACTTTGCTGTGGCCTTTCTGTTCTTCATTGGTTTATGCAGGTTCAGTATTCACCGAGCCAGGGATGCTGAAATAGCTCTGCTTGGTGTGGCTGACCCTCAGACACTGCGCTGTGTGAGTGTGGCTGTCCTGCTTCCCAGGCCTGCCCGGCATACGGACCACTGACTTCCCACATGCAGGATCAGGACCAGGACACGTGTAATCTGGCTGAGCGGTGCTACGAAGCCCTGCTGCACCTTTGCTGGTGCCTTCAGAGGTGACTGGGTGTCTCTGCCTGCTCCCCAGGACTTTCAGTGTTAGAAAGGCCTTGTTAATGGGCTGCCACACCATATGGAGCCAGCCAGAGCTGAGCACATAAACCCCCTCAGAGCACCAGAAAGCACAGAGCAGGTTCCCAAGAATCACTGCAGGACTCAGATTGGCTTTGGCAGGTTTATCAGCTCTGGCTTAGTGCCGGCTCTGCTAGGCCTGGACTGAATTAATTGGGATGCTTGTGCACTGCAGCTGAGAGATAACTGCATTACAGAGATTTATCTGTTACTAGAGGTATCCCCTCCACTGTCCTCGATAAGGAAGAGAAGCTATGCAGAATCTCACAGAATTTGCAGTGCAGTTGGCATGGCTGGCTTTACACATGATTTATGTATGAGTTTGTATTTGGTACAAGTGTTTTTATTCAGTTCTGTCACATATAGTACAGTTGTTTTCAGTGGTGGTCTACTCCTGTTACCCTTTGCAGAATGTGCAGTGTGGGGTGACTGTCCCAGCTGGGTGGTGTGGGGGAACTGGTGTTTGCTGATAGCTGTCTGGTAATAATCAGATTCTGGTTCTTTGGATGGATCAAAAAGCCCATCATCTATCTGTGTGAATTATTCTATATGACCACTTGCAGATAGGTAGCCCAAGTTATTATCTTACTCCAAACAGACCAGAAGCCCTGTTAGGGTGATGCAAAGCCCAAAGGAATAGGCTTTTTACTTAGGAATTTTCTACAAATTGTATCAGTTACCCTGCTTCTGTCCCTCAGTGTTGCCTACAGCGTTGCCTGATGCTGCAGAAGTCCTGGTGCATTGTAAGCCCATCTAGAACACAAATACAAGAGTGACCAGAACACAAATGAGTGCTATAAAAATGCTATTGAGTGGAGATGTTCCTGAATGGAGATGATTTGAGCCCTGAGGGTAGTTACTTGATCCAGCATTTAGTCTGATATTGTAATTTGGCAGTCTTTGAGAAGCAAGTACAGCGTATTATATGTGACAATGATTTATATCTGTGCTGAGAAATAAATCTGTAGAGAACTTCCAAGAGACAACTGACAGGAGGGAGGTTTTTTGTTTGTTTGGTTGCTTTTTATTGAGAGATTTTATAGAGGCATTCTAGTCTGTCAAAGAGATGCAGCTGCTTGTAAAGTCCATATTTGATAGTGGGTTAAACTAAACAATGCTTAACCTTATGTTCTCTGCAGTTTTCTGCAGCCTTATTTCTAACTCCTGTTGTCTTGTAACCTCCTGGGAAATTTTTTAACTAGGGGCTGATAGAAGCTTTCCCTTCGATCCCTGTATTAAAGTTGTCCTCTGATTTTTCTGCAGTTATGCCCAGGCTAAAGAGTGAAAGTGTACAATCCCGTCATATCAGAGCTTCCTCTGTCTTCACTTTCTCCCCTTGCCCTCTGCTCTCCTCCAACTTCATCATGAGACTAGTGGCTTTGTAGGAGGAGGTGCTAGGGAGATATTGAGATTTTCCAATCTCCTAATGCTCCCTAGAGCAAACCTCAGTAGTGCTCAAAATTTGCAACAACTGTTTACTAAGATTAATTTCAGAGCTTTACAGGAACCCATGGTTCCAGCCTGAGGAGGACTTCTTGCTTAATGGCAGAGTCCTCCAAACTATTCTTTCCACACAAAATGGTTTGTTTCTGAGGAAACAAATACTCTATTTTTTTTCAAGTAGTCTTCCTTCTATAATGTCTTTGTACTCACCATGGCCCAGTTTACCTTGAAAGAGCAATAATATACATGAGGTTTAGAGTGGAATTTGTGGGAGAGACAAAGAATTTCTGGAGTAGCCTTACAACCTCCAGTATAGCCATGGCTATATTGCAACTTGGATTAAAAATACAGTGAAATTATGTTTACTACTCGCTAGGGACATTTGTTTGACTTTTATGGACTCATTGTGAGACTCTGTGTTATCAGTAATCTGTCGCAGTGGAGGCCTAGGGCTGGGCTAACAGGAGGTTCTGTATGGGTAGAACTGGCAGTGACAAGTTTGCTACAGATGAGTGCTGACTTGCAGTAGTGTTGGGAGAAAAGGGTGGGATAGCAGGGACCGTGGAAGGTCAGGATTAAGGCATAACATAAAAGCCCCTGGGACAGCAGGATACAGTGCAGTGAAAGAAGGGTTTTGAAGATCCAGATCTGCAGAAGGAGTGAAGGTCCCTCCTGTGCTGTGCTGGCAGAGGCATGCTTACAAAACGAAGCTTGCAGAGCCCTGCCTTTAGTACACCTGGTTCTGGTCACTGCTGTGAATGTATCAATTCTAAAGATGCTAACAAGTCACTGTAATGGCCACGAACACAACAAGCAAGAGAGCAAACAAGTTAAGGAGAGTGTGGTCGTGCATACACAGAAAAGCTACAAATCCAGCTATTTATGTATGGCATTGTCTCCCCATTCTTTCTTAAGGGATTCCATCCCCCATGCCCCCACCCTTTGCACTCTAACGCTATATTTGTGCCTTGGAGATGTGGAGATGAGCGTATGATGGATGGATGGATGCTGCTTGTCTGGGTTTTTCACCACCATTTCCCCTGGGGCACTCTGTCTGCTGGCAGAGAGCACCATCCCAAAAGATGGTATCTTTTGCAAACTCGACAGCTAACAGACAGCTTCTCTCTCTGCATATTTCCCCAAAGAAGAGCAGTCTTAATCTGGTTTTTATATGGCATACTTCATTATAATCTTTTTGACTTCCTATGTTCCCAATACGCTATAATAAATAAAACGCTGGGGGTGGGAACAGCAGAGATGCTGAGGCTTCACACTCTTGTGACACTGATAGATTCTCATTTTAAACTGTCATGGGATTTAATTGCTTGCTGAGCCACTGCACTGCACTTTCAGACACATCCTGCCACATCCTCTTAATGAGCTTAGTGCCTGCATTCACTCAGCAGTAGTTCTGCTTGCTGTGAATTAGGTGGCTTTTTTAGACCACCTATGTCATTTTAAAGAGGTAGCGGTTATTAAGGTAATATCCTTGGATTTATCCATCTTAAACATCATTTCATGAACTCTTAATATATAGTTTCCTCTGGCACTTTTCATGTTCCAAAAAAATGGCACCAAGAAACAAAAATGCAAGAATCTATGTGCAAAGTCAGTGTTTGTCTAAGAGGGGTTTTGGAAGCCGGATTGCTTTGGTTTGCATAGTAGCTGTCTCTGGCGTGATAGATCACGCTGGAACTCACCCAATAAGTATCTCTGTTCCCAATTAGAACTGGAAGTGGAGCTGCTTACGAGTGCACAGAGATGATGGTTTGGGTGGCAGCTGCTACTGTGGAGATGGAAATGATCCATTATAAAACAAATACATTGCACTGTATAGAAAAAGGGATTATTGTTTTTAATTTATGTTTCAAAGAGACACTGAAAAGTTGCTTAGCTCCCAATGCATTGTAAACCAAATGTAGCTTATTTAAGGACAAGAATTTGCAGCTATTTTGCTATTTTGGTGAATCAAAACTTGAAAAAGCCCACCACTTTGTAGGATTTGTGAAAATGTGCTTCTTTTGGAGGCAGCAGTTCAATAGCAAGCAGATACAGGAATGACGCTGGCATGGGTGCTCGTTCAGATTCTACCATCACAATCTAAGGACCTTGATAAATAGAGAGGTTGCTGCACTGAGCTGGTAAGCAGAAATAACCATGTTAATTTAATCACTATGAAAGGGACTCTGCCAAGTTAAAAACCATAAATTTTAATTATATGCACACACACATATTTGAATTATAATGTATGCACAATATTTAGCTGTGACACTAGTAATACCATGGTTTACTAAAACGGGAAGGATTCTTAAATAACATATTATTTTTTCATTGGTGATTTTTGTTGATTTGACACTTCTATTTTGTATAGTTCTCACTAGTTCCTGCATTTCCTACATTAACCATGTGCTACTGCATTTGCAATACTAATCAAAAGGAAATTTATCTACAAGCCTTCTTAAAAATTCTATATAAAAGAGTAAGCTTTTATTTATAGTGCCTTAGTTATTACTTGTAATAAAGATTATGTTCTCTGATATTGCAACGTTTGAAGAAGAGCTCGTGATATAAACTAGAAGTTACAATAGAAAGAATTTAGGACAATTAGTGGGTAGCAAATGTTATTACCTATATTTTAAAAGGATTTGGATGTGATTCAAAGACCCATAAATTCTACATGACCATCTGAGAAATTGATTGAAACAATAATTGGGTATAATCAGGAAAGCACCTGGGAAATGATGATATAGGAGGTTCTAACCAACGACTTTTTTTTCCTACCAAGGAAAAACATGTCTCACTACTTTCTTAAAATTCTATATATGATAATGAAATAACTAATAGGTAGGGGGGTTTGATGATTTTCTTAGACTTGCTGAAGACCTTTGGCATGTAATAGGCCTACAAAGAGAAACAAAGCACTATCTTGGGTCAAAACTTTCAGAATAAAAGATAATGAAAGAAAGAAATTTCATTATAGATAAAGGCTAACATCTGGTGCATTGACGTTTAGTGCTTGGTCCAGTGTTGTGTAATATATTAATGAACAAGCTGGAGAGTTGCAATATCTTGTAAACTACAAAGATTTGCACATACTACAAAGTTATTTAGAATGATTGTGGCTGGGGAGGTCTGTACTGGCCTCCTCGGGGAGATATGAATGTGCTTGGTGAGTGGGCAGAGGGATGGGCATTTTAATACAATACCTGTGTGTTTGAATGTATTCTTTATGGGAGTTCTTGTTTCCATTATAAGGTTCCTAATTCTTATGCTTAGTATGCAGCTTGGACATTGAAAGACACAGCCTGAGGAGTAATCTAAAGAATATTATAATTCATTTGTTTAAATGGGATATGTGGTTTCTTCTGAAAATGTTGGGTGCAGTCTTGGTCTGTCTTGGGAAGACTAGTGTGTAATAAGAGGAAGTTCAGAGAGGTTTGTCAGGACCGTATGGAAAGCTTCCCACAGCAGAGTCATAGAAAAATTGTGACTGTTTATCCTCGAAAGGAGAGGAATAAAAAAAAATGACAAAAAGCCTAGGAGAGTATCCCTCTGGCCTTGTTTGAAGCTTCTGGCACTGGCTGTTACTTTCATAATCAGGACAGTGAGTGGAACAGACTCCACCTTACTTCCAAACAGCAGTTCTCATGATCTGGGGAAAGCCTTGATCTTTCACATGAAAACTACATTTCAGGTGTTGAGTTGGCTTCTCAGTTTTATTTAGGGTACAGGCATAAGAGAAAAAGATACTTTTCTTGCTTTTTTGGGAAAATCCTGGAGAGTTAAATACAGAAGAGAAAATAAGAGATTTTGTGAAATGAATTTAATGATCCCTTGTAGTGTTTAACTATTTCTGTAGATTAACTGAACTATATTTTAAATTTTTTAAGACTTTCATCTCTGGGGATTCAAAAACTGGTTTGGAAACATAACTCCCTGTCTTCATTACTGTATCCTTTACAGACTAGCCATCTTCCAGGAAAGACTTAATTCATTACAAAGATTGAATTCATTACTAAGGGGTTGTCTTTGGACCTCTGAAGGTTTTTATAGTATAAACTTTACATTCCAGATGAGATAGCCTCTGCCATTTCCCACTTTCTAGAGTTATTTAGGAGCAAAATGGATTCATAGATGCTACCAGTGCAGAAGAAAATGAAGGAGTTGAATGGCAGTCAGTTTAGTGGGCAAATGGGAGGCAGCTACACTGAGTTTATTTTTGCCGTATTCCTTACTCACTAACTTAACTTCTTGGTGACTCAATCTCCCCATCAGTAAACCAAATAAAAATATTACCTTACAACGCCTTGTCAGTGGGATGTTAAATTTAGTAATTAGAAAAAGCTCTGAGAGTTTTGGATGAAAAGTCCTCCTGGAGTGTTGCTGTTGGGAAGTAGCAGCAGCAAACATGCCTATTAAAGACAGCTGCCCATTTTTGACCTTAAAACCTACCTTTCCCTCTTATCAAACTTAATGTTCAATATCTCTGGAACAAACAGGGAGTAGCGTTACCTTTTTATACGTTCTACTTATCCCTCAGCCCTTCCTTGCTCATTTCCTTTTCTAATGAATTCATTTGCTGTATGTATTGGTATCCAGAGACAGACATAGTTTGTCACAGTGAAGACATGTTTGTTTCCAATGCCCTTGAGCTTGCTTGAAGCTTCTTCACTTGCTGAATGTATGATGACCCCTTGGGTTTTGCAGTCCCACAAGGAAATACCGAGCAAATGCCCTTTTGCACCCCAGAACAGGACTTTGAAACCAAGCCAAGCCCACAGCCAGAGATGATTACGGAGATTCCTTAGTGACTTCAGATTCAAGTGTTGGGATTTGCACATAAATCAAGTCAAAAATGCCTTCTTTCTATTGAAATGTCTGGATCCAGAGGGGGGTACTAGTAGTTCAACAGGGAAATTCAATCTGTATGATTCTCTTCTGACTTCTCTGTCTTTTTTATAGCTCAAGTAAGGGAGAAGTTGGGGAAGAGGCCATAATGGGGTGGATGTGTAGAGCTTAATGCTGAAAACAGAGGCCTAAATGAATAGAGCTCCTTGTGATGAGAAGGGGAATCAATTCAGAGTTGATCCCATCCCATTGTGTGGGTTGTCCTGGGAGTTTCCTTTAAAATCCCAGTGATTTGGGTTTTCTGCATACTTTGTAGTCAGCCTTTCCCTCCATGAATCGAATAGCTTTTCCTGGAATTTTTGCTGGATTTTCTGTGGTTATGGGCTGAGCAGTGTTCTCTCACTTCAGAAGACTGGAGCAAGCATGTTGTGGAAGCACTGATCAGGGACCCTGAATCATTTGCTGGCTAAGAGTTTTTCGTATATAGAACAAACATATTCCTGGGACGCAATTACCCCCAAGAAACAGATTATATTTTACTGTCTCCGGTGGAAGTGTTCATTCATTATTTGGATTGCAGGAGTGATTTGGGACTTTAAAATCACATGAATTTCTGCCCTGCAGAATTTACAACTCATGGCGATAGAAAGACAGGGAGCTTCAGGCATATTGGGGAACAAAACACAGTCCTAAAGGATGAGAAGTGGATAGACCTGTGAAATAAGGACACCAGATGCTGATTTGTGAGCATCAGTTCTGTACATTATTATTTGTAAATATATTGGCCTAGAGGAAGGAACTCACTGTAGAAGGGAGGGAGGGAGTAATTGCTAGCTAAAGAGATGTGCAGGATGTCTCCCTGCCATAGGGTTGTTCTGAATGAACCGCTGCATGAGTGGGGTAGAGGCCAGGATCTACAAGGAAAACTGAGTTATTCACTAGGTGTATTTTAACTCTTTGCTAAAATTAACGTGCTGTATTTGCCTGTCTGCCGCCTCATAATCTACTAGCAGCATTTGAAAGGGAAATAAGGCTCTGTTACTTTGCTTGTACAGCAAGTTGTATCAAGCTTTCTCGTAAACCTGCAGTTTTTGGAGCCCAGTGCCTTCAGCCTGGTCCTGAGCCAGCCTTTAGCTCTTCCTGCAGTGATTGGGTGTTGTCCTGTTTTATGGGCAACTTTGCTGACTGCATTTCTTCACTGCTGTAGGCCCATTTTAAGCCAACTGGAGATTTTATCTAGTCAATATTACATGAAAATTCAAGACACATCCCTTTGTTTTTCTACGTAAGTTCTCAGCATTGGCCCCCCACACAGGCTTTCTGCTTTCCCACATGTGGAACATGCCCTGGTGTGGAAGAATGAGGGTTGAAGCTATGCTGTATAAATTGTGCCAGATGCTAACTTGCATTAAACTCTTTTCTTCTTCGGGAGATCAGATTCTTTATATTTTTTTATTTCAGTATCTTAGAAAGATACTGAAATATTTTATTCTTTTTTTTATTCTTTCTTTGAAGCATAGGGAGTTTACACAAAGGAGAAGGATTCCCCCACCCCCCATTTATTTCCTCCTGATACAGTATGTCCAGCCTTTTTTTTCCTGTAAGCAAGCATAGCAATTGAAAAGATATCAGGTTTTCAGTAAGATAGAAGTGAATACTATATGGAGATCCTTAGTGGTTAAACAAACTTGAAGAACTGTCCTTCAAGACAGAAAAAAGCTTGAAAGTCTGTTAGTTGTCTGCTTGACATCTCTGTCCTTCTGCTTGTTAGCTCTTTGGGGGAGACACATACAGTGAGTGTGTTTTGTTTTTCAGAAGTTGATCTGCCTCTGAAAAAAGATGGGTTCACCTCAGAAAGTACAACTCTGGAAGCCTTGCTGCGTGGAGAGGGAATAGAGAAAAAAACAGACACTAAAGAGGAAGACGCTATTCAAGAAATCCAGGTAAAGGAGAGCGCCATGCTCTGACATCAGGGCTCGATTTTACTTTTTGTCTCTAAGTCTAACAGTCTTTTGTCCTGTGGCAGAACAGTGCATATGTTGATAGTTGTGTTATTCTACTGCCAAACTTTTGTGCTACTCTGTGATGCTCAAAATGAACTCAGGATCTCATATACTTCTCCTGTCACAAGAATCTGTTGCTTGACTGTGTCTGCACAGCTCTTTTGTTGGAATTTGTTTTGGAGCACTATGAGATAATTACATATTAAACTGACAAGCAGAAATGGGTCCCAAATATAAACTGAATTTTAGTGCCTCACATTTAAAGTGAATTTGGACATGGATTTGAATTTGGATTCACAGCTGCTGACTGTAAACAAAAACATGTCATTGCCTTCCCTGTTTTCTGGTTTTTTGTTGGGTTTTTTGGGGTCTTTTTTTGGGGAGTTTTTGTTTGTTTGGTTGGTTTTGTTTTGGTTTTTGTTTGTTTTTTCAATACTAAGTAGTCTTCTGGAGGTATACAAGAAAAATAAATAATTAAAAATCTCTTAACCTTAATTATCTTAGTTATTAGTGATGCAGGTATGAGAAATATTGCCTCTTCACATGCATTATGGTTTGAAAGTTATTTGTCAACATTCCATTCCATCCTTCAACAATTAGAAGTAGAAATACAATTGTAGGTCTGTCATAGAAGGAATTCAGGTAATATAAGGGGTTCTTATATAAGTCCACGTCACTTTTAAAGATATCTTAAATCACTAGGAAAATGATTTAAGGGTCTCTCCCGCAGCAGCACGTCTTTGGTGATGCTAAACCACCATTGTGCTATGAGTCTTTTATAGGGATTTTAGTGAGAGTTATTAGCAATGTGCCAACCTTGGTAATTTTGGCTGAGGTACAACGTGTTGCATCTACACCTAAAACTACTGAAAATTTGTGGGGGCAGTCCCATGCCAAATGAAACAAGAGCATGGGCAACAAATCTGTATTACTTGGAACTCAGTCCTACTGCTTGATTTGCTAGAAATTTTACACATGTAGGGGCAGCAAAATTAGCTCTCCCCTTCCCAGTTACACCGGTAAAGGAGATCCATCAAAGAGGAAGCATCCCATGCTCATGGAGTGGGGACAAGCTTGACATGAGGCCTTCTCTGTGTTTGCTTCTTCAGTAGTGTATCTGCGTCTATCAAGCTGAGAGCTCTAACCAAAGATCTGTTTATACCTGCTTCCTAGGCCACAAAAAGTCATGGTGCAGCATCTTTATGAGATTGTACAAGCCCCTTTGAATGTTGCTGTGTGATCTGAGCTTCCAAATTATCCCCAGCGGCAGTCCAAGGAAAGAGACTTCAGAGATGGTGGAACTGACATAAATCCAGGCATTGCAGAGCAGGGAGAGGGTACCAAAAAAAATAAAATTAAAAAAAAAATCAGCTAAACTGTTGTAGCTGTGACCTGTCCACCTGGGTTCTAGTTTCATCAGAACAAATGCAAAAAGCATGTCTTGCTGCTTTTTTTAATGCAAGCACAGCTTATCTGGATTCAGTTCTATAGAACAACGATTGCCAAAGACTTTACTAGTAGCCAGCTTTCAGTGTGTTTTTTGGCACCTGGCAGCTAGACTGTACCAGATCAAAATCACAATCAGTGCTTTTATCGGTATGACAAATAAGAGAACACAAATCTCTCTTTTGTTCCTTTGCATATTTGTCTGTGCTGTAACTTTAAAGGGCCCAGCCTCAGTGGTGGTGAGAGTGAGCAGGTGGGGTAGACATAATTTTAATTCCCACATCAGACCCAGCCACTCTCACATTCATAGTATCTGTCAGGAGAAGACAACTTGGTGCTTAGCCGCACTAAAGTACACAGTTTTAGACAGAATTGGAAAAGTTACTTTGCTAAAAAGGATAAGTGCTCCCCTCCCCCTCCACCCCCCCCCCCCCCCCGCTAAATAGGTGCAGTCATTGGGACCTCCTGTACAGTTGGTATTTAACGGGGTTGAGGATTTTGCCCTACAGTAGATTGGTATTTAATGTGTGTCTCCATTGTTTGCTGGAGAAGGGTTAGAATAGCCTTTTCACCATGCATCAGAAAGGTTATGCCCCTTCAATCAAGTATTAGAGTCATGGCAGTCTGGCAGTCTCACCACATTCACACTTCATTACTTATCATCTCTTTCCTAAATTGGTCCTTCAATTTTAAAGGAAGAAAGTGGTTTGTAATATTTTTCTTAACTCTTGTGTATTATTATTGCTGTAAACTAGCTTCTTTCCTTCCCATATATGATGTGGTTGCCCCTGTTTTTTTTTTTTCTGAGATACTTTAAGATAGGAAGCAATGTAAAAATACAAACTCATATCAGTAAGTTTGCTTATTTTCTTACATACATATTTGCCTATTTTCTTACATACATTCTTAAATTTCTTACAGTCTCCTCATGTACGTTTTTCAAGTGCTTCAGTTTCCTAAGAGGAAGTCAATTAATGTATGCAATTGTATGAATTTTGAAGGAACATTTTATATGTACAGAACTGGAACCTGCTTAACTTTTACACCCTCTAGTATTATGTACTGTAGTATTATGTGAAATTGACCTCATTAATAGCCTCCTGAGATTTAAAAATAAAAGAAGCAAAAATCAGATGAAGACTTGATCCTTTACCATGTTCTAAAAGTTGTTAGTACTTTTAAAAAAACGCACTGACCAATATTAGTATTAGAAATTTAGCTGATCAGATAAGAACAAGCTTTTTTAGTTGGTCTTCCAAATACAGAATTTTTGAAAAGTGAAATTTCTGTTGTATTCTTTCCCACAAATTCAGAATTTGGTGCTTGAGGTATGTAGAAAGGAGAGAAAGAAACTGTGATTTGCTCCTGTTCTCCTTCTTCTGGCTCTCAAATATATTAGAGAGAAGGGACAAATACAGTAAGACTGAAAAACCTGCCCATCAGTTTAATGTCACTGATTTGAATCTGCGTCATGGCTGCAGGTTGCAATTTAAATGAATGTTGTCATGGCAAAGGTAAGTTAGTGATTCCAGATTAGCACCTTGGAAAATGGCACAACACCATGAATGGCAGGAGTGGCTGCTGCCCGTTCCTGTATTCCTAGCAGACATGGCAAGGGTTGAGGGGATTTCAATGGGACCTCTTCCAACATTAGTGTTGTGATGATTTGTCTTGCCTTTGTCTGTGCAATGTTTGACTTGTGCATGTTTTCATGCAGGATGGCCAGCCTGTGTTTGGTTCTATAGAGATTACATTTCAAAATGTCAAATTAAAAGGATTGAAATACCATGGCCCAGGCATCTCACAGTTATATAAGCTGATGAAGTACTGTTCCTGTTAAATAATTAGTAGAACAAAATATTGCTATTGGTCTTGTTAACTTCAGTGAGACCTGTAATTTCCCAGCATTCTCATGCAGCAACCCTCCTCCTTCTAGATTAGAGTTGTACCTGTAGTGCAAGCCTTGAAAGACATTGCTTTCTAGATCCATTCTGGAATATATGGAGAAATTTTCTCTATTTTTTCTAAAGAAAGAAGATTGTGGGATACTGAGGAGAAAAACCCAGAATTTTTGTATTCTTAATGTGCATTCTCAAAGTTAAGGAAAACAAGACAATTTATGGTGCAAGAAATGAAAATAAAAAACCCATGCAAACAGGTTCCCATACAGGGCCTGCAGTTACACATACTAATACTTGTCTTGGGATATTGGTGCTCAGTGATGCCACTCTTTTTTCCTAGGAACCTTTTTTTCATAGTTGACTGATATCAACAGTATTTTTAGTAAGAACTCCCTGGAGATCTGAGGGTGGAAAAGAAAAGCGAATTTTGCTTTAGTGGAGAGAAGTAGTGGTACTGGGATCTGATTTGGCATTATATCAACTGTAATAACCCACAGTCTCTGGAATGAAGAGCAGAAGTTGGTTGTATGTGTCCTCCTCTCCTCTTCTAACTATTCCTGTTTATTGTTCAACCACAGAGGGTTTTAGAAAATGATGAAAATGCAGATGAAGTGAATGAGGAAGAAGATTTGGAAGAAGATATTCCAAAACGAAAGAACAGGCCTAGAGGACGGGTAGGTGGAGAGTTTATTGGAATGGAAAGGAAGGAAGCAAACCTCTGCTTTCTAGTGTATATTTGTTATGTGTATTATATATGCAAAATGTGTATCAATAAATATATAATATTGATAATACTATAGTAATTTTCAGTCATATGGTGATAGATTTTTAATATTTTTTCAGTTTATTCTTGTGAATATCCAAGGCAAAAAAGACTACTTTGAGAGTAAAAAGTGAGGGAAGTTTATTTTAGTGCTGTGTTTACAATTGTAAACTGTAATAATTATGATAACATCCTGCTATTACAATGCTCCTTAAAACAACATTTACTAATTACAGAAAAGCAAGAAATTCAGTCATGACAACCAAAAATGTATTAATAAAAGTAACTTGAATTATGTTAATAAGTTTTGCAGCTTTCTCTAGGGTAGCATTTTGTGGCTGACGCTGGCCGTCTTGAGCCCACGGCAAATCTTCTATTTGCTTAAAATGGGCAATATTTTATCCTTAGGGGACTCTGTGTCCCTTCTTTTACCTAAGTTGTCTTCACAATTCATCAGGATACCAGTCAAGTAATGAGGCCAACATTTT
Organism: Chiroxiphia lanceolata; assembly: GCF_009829145.1. Classification (NCBI taxonomy): domain Eukaryota; kingdom Metazoa; phylum Chordata; class Aves; order Passeriformes; family Pipridae; genus Chiroxiphia; species Chiroxiphia lanceolata. The sequence continues at coordinate 28,590,330 of NC_045642.1, forward strand.
AAAACTTGGAATCAACATTTTCAATTTTGGCCCTATGAGCCAGGCATCTAAATGAACACAATTCTCAGAAGTTTTGAGCATTTTCATCTCTCTTTGGCTCCAGTGGATGCTACAGGGGCACAGGAGCTCTAGAAATACCTTTCGATGTGTTTATAGAAATCAAGCAAGAAGGGCCACATTTTAGGCCAAGTGAGCAGAAAATAATGGCTTTTGAATGAGAGACATGAAACCACATTGAATACTAGCAATATACTTATGCATCAGACCCTCTCTTTTGGTTTCTTCTGTTGTTGTGTTGTTTCAGTTTTCTGCTCCTCTTTATTTTGGAGCTTAAGTCCTTAAATATAAGATCAAAGCACTTTAATAATTGGATAAGTATATATTTCACCTTCCTTATTCTCAAAATCACCTGAACCAGTTTCTTTCTTTCTTTCTTTCTTAGCCAAAGACCCCCACCTGGAAAAAAATTTTCCAGAAAAATGTAAGTTTCAGAAAATTTGTATGAACCAGTAACCAAAACCAGGAGATAGAATCAATACATGCACACAAGCTTGATTGTAGTGATCAACTAATATTCCAGGCTAACAATTCTTTTCTAATAAGTTGCTCTTACATAAATTGCGCATGCTGGTTAGGGTGAGTGAAAGGAAGTGAATAGCTAAAAGAGATATACTGCTCAGGAGAAGGGAATTTGGTTTATTCATATGTCCTAGACCTACTCAAACAAAGTCCTGAAGTTACTGTTGCTTTTCCATTCAGGCAAATGTTACAGAATAACTATAGTTACAGAATATTACTGTAGTGGAGAGAGTCAGAGGGTGCTAGATGTCCCATTCATGTTGAAGCAAAAATTTATGTGTTATTTTCTGCCCCAGAACCAGACCCCTATTAAGTACAGGAGCAGCAGGATCTTTTGCCTTTTTCTTGCAACTAACTCCTGCTTTGCTAGTGCCCTGGCTTCTTTCAGTGCAAAAAAGAGAAGTCTGAAGAGTGCTAAATACTTTGAGCAATTTTTGTTTTTTATTTGGTGGCTTCAATAACCATAGCAAAATGTGATAAAAATTAGGATTTCAAAATTAGGGCCAAGTTACCTAGATGTTGAAAACTGGCAAGCCTGAATTGTCTGGTCACAAGTGTTTCACCACCTTTCTGAAAGCAGCCCTTTTCTAATGTGAGCCTGACCCAGTATAGGGAATTGAGGTTAGGGATTTGAAATTAGGGGACATGAAACCTGGGCAGCTCTTTGTTTTTCTGGGAAGGAGTGGCTAGAGTATTTTTAGAGGGCAGAAGAGGGGAAGGACATGCATAGGAAACTAGATCCTCTTGAGTGTGACCTTTGGGGATTCTGAGAAGGAGTGACAGCATCAATGCAGGATTAATGCGGTGGAATTACTGCTTTGGACTTTCCAAATTGCACATGCCCCTTCTTTTCCCTGCAGCATGATTTTATTTTTAATCCTGGACTCTCCATCTGTCCCTTTGGCTGCTCTCTCTGGCTGCTTCAGGGCTGCTTCAAGGCTGCTGTGCCCTGGCTTCCAGGCCTCGCATGTCAAGTCTTGTAGTCTTTGCTGCAACCCATCAGGAGAATGAAGACAGTCATGGATAACTGAATTCAACAGCCTGGGGCACTAACAGCAAGCATGGGGCACTCATTTTAGTGCCTCTGGGGCAGCTGCTTGGTTTCCTTTCCCCTCAAGGCTAGCTCTGAAATCGTCGGGGCATTAGGAAGGACACTGAGGGCCAAAGAGGTGGATTTATGAAGGCAGACTTTTAGTATCTTTGCTGGACTGGGACATTGTGGAAGGAGCTGGAAAGGGTAGTTTGCTAGAAGATATGAGACAGACGCAGCTGCACCTGTACAGATTGTCTGCTCGTCAGCTGGATATCCCATGGGACAGTTTCAAAGGCACTAAAGACATTTAGGAACATAAGTCCCATTGAAAGTCACTGACTTGAAAAATCTCCCCCTGAGTTCACTGCATGAAAAAATGTATCTGACATGTGGTCATGACATGAATGGTGTACTCCTGCATTTGTGTAGAGAACAGTTTGAAGGGAAACAGCTGGCTGTAAGACTAATAAAACTCTGAACAACAAACCTTAAATTGCTGTCCTATTCTGAAAGGTACCTATGTAAAAATAGTACCTTCTTACTCAACAGATACGTTCCCAGTGTGTAAATAGAGTCAGAGCTACTGACTAGTGACAAATATATGACTTTACATCTTTTTCACAGCCCTGAAAAGCCAGTGCAGCTGGTAGGATAGGGAAATTAGATCCTAATCCAGGTACCAGCAGAAATATTTATTAAGGACCAAACACTTGTCTCTGTGAAGACTCTCTGATGAATTGAGAGTTGTATAGGAGCTATCATGGGCTGAAATTTAGCTTGCAACACATTTTTGCAGCAGTCAGGGAAGAAAGGAACTAGCCTGGGATTGATTTCATTGCCCAGAGGGGGTTTACAAAGCTGGCAGTCAGAGAGAAAATACTGCAGACTAGTAAGATGATTTTATGTGATATGGTCAGTAAAGTAGCTTCCACCAAACAATTGTTGCTGGGGCCTTTTCCAGGGTGAAACTGCTTTTCAGTTCACCCTTACAAATCTTGCTCTGCACATGTGTGCTGGTCTGCACAGAGGTCTTTGCAGAAGGCAGAGTTATACTTGTCATACCTAATAGTATTTACCCTATCCAGACAACTGCAAATCCATGTCTTTCCTTCAGGACTATGTTAAGAGTTAGCCCTAAGCAATCCCAGGGAAATAATGTGTGAAGGTTTTATAAATCCCTGTTTTGATAGACTTTGTCAGGCCAGTGTAAAATATTTTCTTGTTCCTTGTCTTTAATGTCCAATGGAACACAGCTCTAACAGTGCTAGTTCTGTTCCAAATGCATAGAAGAGGGACAGAGTTTTTACACCCCCTTTATGTCTGGGTACTAATGCTCTCAGAATTTCTACACCTTCTTCAGCTTTACCTAACAAAGCTCTGTCCCTTTCTTATTTTCACATGCAAAAGCTTGCAGAATTTCAGTCAAGTAGCCTTGTCTAGAGTGAGGAGTATCAACAGTTTAATAACAGAAGCAGCAGAAGCAATTCTGTGCTTTTATCCAGGAATAGAGTAGCTACAAGAATTAATAAAGGGCTAGTTAGCCATCCACCTGTGATCACTTCCTCAAAGACCAAGTCTAAAATGATTGTCATTTATAGACTGTACATTATTGAACATGAAAGAATCGAAGGCCTTGGCCAATTCCCAGTTTCACATCACAGATCTCTCCACCACTGGACAGATATGAGCTGTCCCCTTGTTGGCATCTCAGCTGAGAAGGGTCAGGACCAAGTAGCTTTGAATCCCACTCTCACCCCTGGAGGCCAAGACAGAGAAGTCTGTGCTGTGGAGAAACAGAGATTTTCCATTTCCAGAGCTGCCAGTCTGGTCCACTGTAGAAACACAGAACTGCAGAAGGACCTTTCTGGGTAATTCCTGTTATTGCAGGTAGCCAGGTAGCCATGTTACCTGATTTTTTCCACTAACTTACCAAAGCTCCATATTATAATTAGCCATGGTATCTTTGTCCCAGCAGGTCATTTCAAAACATTGCTTTTCAGCTAGAAAACAATACTCAACAACACAAACAACCCCCTTTTGAAAATATTAAAGGAAATAATTTGACCTCTTTTATCTGGGACCTGTTTTCTGGCTGATTTAATGTTTGTATTTATCCTCCAACACCTGTTCATCTATTCATTCATTCATATTCAGTTAAGCAAGGTATTTGAACATCTTCAAAAATGAATGTGTGACGATACTCGACTGAATATGTGCTGGCTGTGACCTACTGCCATGGATGAACAGTTTGGGCTATCTGTGGAGAGGATCTCCATTGCATTGCAAGGTCCATTAACATAGTGTGTATCTTAGGAGATGAAGGGTCAAGATCACCTTTGAGAAACCTGTATGGAAGCTGAGGATTTGTTTAGTTTATATTGCACATTTTTCATAGGAGGGTGAGGGGCACAAGGAGACCGAGGGGTGATTGAATATTGCTAACATTCCTCTTGTCCTTGCAGGCTCGGGGATCTGGAGGTGGCAGGAGACGGAATGATGCTGCCTCCCAGGACGATCACGACAAACCCTATGTTTGTGACAGTAAGTAGCACCCAGACAGCTGATTCTGCTTCCAGCCTGGTCCTACCAGCTCAGTGCACTCAGGGCTTCATCTTTTCCCTTCCAGCAAAATATTCTGCTGCTCTCTGACTTGCATGTTTGCCACCTGCTGCTGCTGCTGCTCTTGGTGTTTTTGCATGAAGGAAATAAAATTAAGTCCTCAGCAAGACTCCACTTCCCTTTGCCCTTTAATAAATCATCTCTTACATTTTCTTTCTCCTTCTCTTTTTCTGGCTTCTCTGCCTTTTGTCTTCTTTCCCCCCATGTAAGTTTCACCCTCTATTTCTTTCTCTGTTTCAGATAGTTACAAACAAAAGCATAACTCAAAAATCTCCGACAAAGGTACTTCACCCTCATTGTATCTCTTGATATATTTGGTGATTCTCTTTCCTTCAGTCCTTTTAAAATCTCACTGGGCTAAATTCTGAAGGTCTTAATCTTATCCCTCACTCAGAAAGTACTCTTGTGGCATCATTAAAAGTTGAGCCCTTCTAAGAAACATATAACATCTGGAATGCCTTGTTTTGATACATATTCCCCTTGAATATGTATCTTGGCCATATTGGCCATGCTGTTTGACATCTTGCAGTTGGACTGCAGGCTAAGTAAGGCATTGCCCCAACTGAAAAATTATACTAGAGCCCAATGCTGACACTGAAGGAGGATACCAGAGTCCTAGCATGAGGGAAGAATCTGATATTTGTTACACAATGGTTTGAGGTTTTTAAATAGTCTAGTCCTTGGTGCTTTCCTTCTTTTGATACTCTTTTTTTGCTTCACTATGATATTTCTTTGAGGGGCACTTATCTTACCCACGTGTGTGGTTTTTTTTTAAGCATCCCATTTTAAGGCTTACTGTAGAGTGTACATGCAATTGTACTTTGTGCTACCAGGTACCTTCTAGCCTATAAGAAAATATCCTAACAAAACTTAATAGCAGTAGGAGAATAGTAGGAGATCTTAACTTCTGTCATCCAAAACTGATGGTTTTAAGGACAACTAGCATCCCCCTTTTTCTACTATTTGCCTATCTTGTGTTACTGACCTTAAATGAATAACTTTTACTATGTCGATCTATGGGAATATTTTCTGCTTATTTTCAAAAACATGAAGAAATAAGGAGCATGCATGGTAAATATGAACTATATTACATGTGATGCAATCATATTCTTGTATGGTGAGACCAGGTGACTGCACCATACGGTGATGGATATGTTAGGTATTTTGCTTCAGCAAGGTGAATATTTCAAGGGCAGTGAGCAGAAATGGAAAGACTTGCACATGAATGAGACTGTCTAAACCCTTTAAAATATGAAGAGTCAGAAGATTTATGCTGGGGTTAAATAGCTGTCCTGGCTGGTGTGTTGGAAGCACTAAAATGTGTCTTCTAAAACTTCTCTGAGAGCCCAGGATGTATCTTGCTGAAACCCACAGGTTTCCTTTGCTGGTATATGCATAACTTTCTTTATCTCTATTCTGGAACATCCTTCTAAATCCAAGGACACTTGTCAGTGGTAATAATTTTGAACATAATGACTCTTTATTGTCTGATCTTGCATTGCTTTTGGATTTTACCAAGAACTTACAACATGCATAGTAGTGATTTGCACAGAGTGAATTAAACATTGAAGGTATCAAAGCAGGCAGCAGAAATCTAGCCTGAAGTCAAGACTCTCATACATTGTTGTATTGATGGCATTTTGCCTTGGCTTACATTTTGGAGCATAAATTTACCCTTTGGTTTTGGAAATATAAACTTTCCTATTTCATTTGGCTGATACATTTCATTTTTAGGAAACTTAGAGTCATAGGGAGCTCTGGAATGCAGACTTTGCACAGTGACTCCTCCTTTTCCATTGTAGATAGCTGAGAAAAGGGTTATGTGATAGCAGAACTCTTTTACCTGACTGTGGAGTGGAAGGAAAGAACTGTCCCAATTGTAATGTCATCATCCCAAAGTAATATCCTGTCCTTGCTAACTTTCTATAGAAATATTACACACAGTTAATGATGAATAATAAGCCAATTGGCTTATTATTGAAACCTCTTTTCTACTTGGGTGGATTTCTTAAATAAATTTTTTCTTTGAAATTATTTGCTAAATATTTTTATAGATAAAACTCAGTCTAATTGTGGTAGGTTAGAAATTGGTTTGCAGAACTCCATGTGCAGATCTTTTGGGCAGATAGGTTTGTTTTACCTGGAAACATGCAGGTGAAAAACAGTGAATGTATTCCCTGTTTGGAAAACTTGATTCCTTCAATCATACTATTGGTATAAATAATTACCTTAATGGGTCAGCAGTTTACTTTTTCTGTATATTATTTAATTTGCCTCCAAACTGCTTTTTCTGCAAGTATTCTGATATTTGAGTTTTGAAAATGGCCACAAAGAAGAAAGCATAAACATAGCTAAACCAAATTAATTTTCATATTAAACTAGATGGGCACAAAAAATGATTGGTGGTGAAGAACTTCTGTCGACTTACACATTCATATTTATGTGAAACAAGAATGTATCACCAGGTTTTGTTGGTAATAAAAAAGTTACAGGAAAAAATTAGTCTGTGTGTCAGTGAGGTGATGCAATACCCAGCTGACACTGCCCCTTGTGTTTGAAGATAGCAATGCTATTTGTGAAAAAAATGCCTTTTTTTTAAAGAGGGATTCAACTATACACCAGTATAAAACTGAATAAAAGTACAGAATATCCATATGGAAGAAGATTTTCAAAGCTCAAAATGTTTTGTCATCCTGTGTTTTTTTTTAAAAAGTGGTTGGTTTCTTATTTTGTGGACTGAAATATTCTGAAATACGTCAGTTGATTTTATTGAGCATATATTGTATGAGAAGTTCAGAATAAAATGTTTGACCAAAGCATCAATAAGATTGCTAGAACAATCACGAAAATCATCGTTTCATCAAATCACCAAGTCGAAAACTTGTTGGTCAGATTTTCAACCAGTTGCAGTGGATAGTGTTGTGCCTTGAGCTCCCTTGGGATAAATGCTTCAATCATGAAAGTGGCAGGACAGCCTAGTGTGAAATGGGTATGAGCTGGAAATGGTACCGTAGCCAAATGACTCAGCTGTATGAGACCAGTCCCAAACACAGCTTGAACACCTGGCTGGGACATACAGCAGGTGACTCAAAAGACAGTGAAAAGTAGGACTTGAGGAGCAAAGCGAAGCCTCCAATGTCAAGCAAGAGAAGTGGAAGATACACCACCCCCACTGTTCATGATAAACTGGGCATGTGATTTTTGAAGGAGGGACAGAGTAAATGAATGAATGAATGAATGAATACCTACATGTCTAATAAGAATTGATGCTATGTCAAATATTCATCTGGGGAACCATTATTTCTACTATTTTCATAGTGTATATTATATATTATTTACTACTTTTCAAAAAGAACAACCTTCTCTGAAGTTTTTTCTAAAAACTTGTGCTCTGGTTTAAAAGTTGCAATCAGTTGTAGCTCCTGAGCTTCATGACTTCAAATGTCTACTTCCTTTAGCCAGAGCAGTTAGTTTGTGCTGAATCTCTGCAAGTTATTAACTTTCCTGCTATCTCTCCTCATTTATCTGCTTTCATTCTTCTCAAGTTCCCATGGAGACGTGGGACTATATCCACCTTTGTTTTCTGTCCCTCTATCTATGGAAGATTTCCCTTGCCCATCTCTGAAAGGAATTGTTTCTTTCTTCTCCTTTTACCAATATGTCCTTGTCTCCTTTTAGTTTTATTCCCATATAAACTTCTATTTTAGCATAGCAACTTATATTTGTATTGTATCTTTTTTTCACAGTCCCTCTGAGTCTGAGCTATGCATTCATATCCATTCCCTGTGCAAAATAAGAATTTACTGAAACCTTCCTATGATCTCTGATGGATCAGTGACTAATGCAACGCTGTATGTACCCAGAGACACTGATCCTGTAGTGTTTTATAGAAACTGATTCTTTTGTCAAGAACTTAATTTCCAGGTTTCTCTAGCTCTTTAACACACATTTTCTCTGCCACAGTCCAAGACTAGCAGTCCTTGCACGCTTCTCAATGGATAACAATGTCTTCTACTTCTGTAAACAGTTACTGGGACTTCTTCCAGCTGTGTTTTCATCAGCTCTTTTACTAAGCTTGTTTCTTTTATCTGCAAAAACACAAAGGGTGTTTTTTAAGTAGTGGTGGCCAAAACTAAGTTGAATGCACTGTTCTGAGGATACAAGCACTTCAGAAGAGGAGTGGTTGATACATTTACATGTACTTACAATTACTTAAAGAAATTGGATTTACGCAACTTGCTCTGTTATGTGTCTATGAGAGGTAGAGATGGCTAACCTAACAGGTTGTTTAGTAAAACCTTCTTCAGTGCAAGATGCTCCTCTCCAGTGCTGTGTCATGTTTCAATGGCAAAGGAGTTTTCATCCTTATCCACCATGTGTATTCATATTTAATATACCATTTGCTATAGCTTGTTGTTCCTTCCCTGTTCAACCTGTTTCTACTCAGGCAGATTATCATGTTAAGTCTCCTCATTATGCTGCTTTGTCCTGTTTATACTATGTTTTATTTATTGATACTAGGTGTCAATATTAATTAAATTACTGTTTGAAAGAATTATTTGATCAATGAATCTCATACAATATATTTTTATTATTATTCCAGTATTTTGATCAACAATCCATTCTGTGCATGTTTGATTCTTTCACTCTCTATTCCACCCTTCATATTAATGATAAAACCATAGGCAAGCATTGGGTCCAAACAGGACTCTTTCAGGTGCTTGAAGATGTAGAAAGGTGCCTTGTGAAGGTTTCAAAAAATTGAGCTCCTAATTCTCACTGATTTCAGCTGGAGGTAAAACCAAACTGTTTTCCCTAAATAACCCACTAAGTGCCTATCTGCTTGTGTTGTGCCTATAGATCATCTATGGCTTGGTCCCTAAATGAACACTTTGAACTTGTCATTGAATTACTAATAATTATTCAGAACATGGATTTGTTTTTAAAAATGCTTGACTCTACATCCAAATCACTATAGCTTGAAACATCTTCCTGCTTTTTCTGTAAGTTCATCATTCAACGGGGCCTGAAAATGTCATTATTTTGAGATTAGTCTTTTTCTTCCCCATCCCCTTTCTCTACTAAACATATTTTAGGTTCTCCCAACAAAAGGCTGAAGTCTTCAGGTAGCTTAAGCGATTTAACATTAACAGATTTCACTGAGTTTCAATTGGTACAGAGCATCCCTCTCTTTTAGTTTCCTTAGAAAATCCCAGTTAAATGTTACATTGTTCTTGCATGACTTGCCAAATGCAATTCCTTGAGGCCTAATCTTTAGGAACTATTTTATTGTATTTGTTAAAAAAATGACAGCTCTAGTATATTCCTTGCTAACTTCACCTGTCTTCTTTGTCATCTCCTTGAAATGGTCCTGATCCTGTCAAACATGTCATTGATTATCTGGAAGGTTTTCTGGAATACAAGATAAATCCCGATTTAGCTTGATTTTTACTAGTTGTCTGACACTTAATCTGTTGTCTTAATTCTTACAGATACTGTGAATGATTCCAACACTACTAAGTGCTGCTGCTTAGGACAGACCTTTGGTTAAATTTCACAATTTCAAGCTGATTTGAAAATGCCTTTATTATAGCATTGTATTTTTACATGCTTCTCATAATCTCCATCATGACTTCAACTTCCCTTTAAAGTATTAGCAGTTTAAGCCCTAAATCATCTCCTGGTATTATCCTCTCTAGTGAATCCCTAAGTAGTTAAGCAATAAGATCTAGAATAAGATTATTGTTCAGAAGAACCCAACAAATAACTCTCCCACCATAGCTGCTCTTCTTGGCTTCCATTGACTTCATTATTGGTAGAAAAGACAAAGTTAGAGAGACAATAACACTTTCTAAATTTTCTTTAAAAAATATTGAATAACACAGATCTTGAGTAGAGCACATAGTAAGAGGGGAACAGAGTTGACTCTGATAGCTGAACATTTTCTTCTCATATAGGATACTTGTTTTCTCCTTTGCTCCTGATAGCAATCCATTTACTGAAATGTGCACAGATGTATTGTTGACCTGTGCATGTTTTGCACTGGGGTTCAACATTACTTTGATCTTAATTCTGCAGATAGCTTCTGGGACTTGTCCTCTGGGGGCACTGAAACAAGGACTGTTTACTACCTACAGAAAATTCTCTATAAAATGGATTACTAAGTAGCTGCTCTAATACTAGGGATGTATAGCATAGTACTGACCAGAGAGGGACAAACGTAACATCTTTCCATCAGTAGAGGTCAAAATGTACTGTTAGTGTTTGAGATCTCTAGATGTGCCAGAGCGTGGACACAGCTGTAACAGGGGAGAACATATTACCAAACCAGGACAAAACAAGAAATGTTTTTAATATTTTTTTCTTTTTTGGAGTAGAGTGAATGGTAGGATAGGAAGATAACTTTGAGGAATGACTGCCTGCCAGCAGTTAACTCAAGATTTAGTATTTGATAAAGCCCAGCTGAGAAAAAAGAACGGGAGGCAAAGGAGAAAACCAAAGACAGACAATGAGGGGGACAGGATTCAGTGACCAAAAAGAAAAAAAAAGGCAGCATGTACTCCCCCAGTTTCCTGTTTCCACTGAAAACATGGATTGTTTCCTTCTGTCTCATACTGGTGACAGATTGTGCAAAATGTATGTGGAGAGCTGGCTGGAACATAGCTCACAGGCTGCCAAAGACCAAATGTGTAACAATTTCAAAATGACAGCAACATAGCCATTAGATATTTGATGAGAAAGTCTTTTAAGTCATAGGTTTCAAATCCCCTTTTTAACAGGGGAAGTATATTTTATATTAATTTTACTTACTGAGAAACGTAAACAGAGTGGGAATTTTCTTATCCAAAGAATTGCAGGCTGTAACATGCCAGACCTTAGAAGAGTACTGTCTTTTATGAAACACTCAATGCTTGTGATTATGCTGTCTGCAAATTTTGGGTTTTGTCTATAAGACAGTTGTGTAATATCTTCATTTCAGTCTTCAAGTTGGAAGGAAAGTAACATTCATCATAGGAGTGTCTGGTGGCCTAATAAAATCTCTCCCTCTTCCCCATTTGTGGCATTTGATCCACACTGCTGTATTATTGCTTACTTACCCATCTTGTTCCTAAGATGGCATTCACATCAGGTCATATATTTTCAAGTAGAGTTGAATGAAATTAAGTCTGGCAGGGCTTTTAGAAATATCTTTGGTTTGAAACTCTCTCTAATAGGTGAATGGGACTGGGTGTTAGAGTTATCTGATTTTGCACTTACATTAGCATTAATGGAGGATCAAGCTATATGAGAGCAAGATAGAGTTGGATAGAGTTGGATAAAAGACAGTTCTCTTCTAAGTTCTGGCCTGTAACAGCCTGCAATTCTTTGGATAAGCAAATTCCCACTCTGTTTACATTTCTCAGCAAGATAGTATGTATCATGCAGATATTTAATTGCAAGTGCCTCTTCCTTTGTCAGTATAGCACTGATCACCTGATAGTGTTCTGGAAATAATTTGACAGAAGTGTTTGAACAGTACTGGTAATTCATAGCAATAGAATAATTTTTTAACTTTCTTCTTCAAACACACAAAAGTAAGGGAAATAGAGTAGGATACTTAATATGATCCTCAATCTGCTAAAAATGTAAATATCTCTCTCCATTTTAAGAAATGCTGCAACAATTAGAGGAGGTTACTGGTCTGAAATAATTTAAACAGTTAGCTCTCTCCCGTTTGATGATTACTGTAGTGTTAAGGTTTTTCCACTATTCAAAAAATGGAGACGAAGTCATACAGAGCTGTGGCTATCTTATTTTGACTCTTGGTCAGCATCTGTTCCGCTGCTTGTAGGACCACAGAGAAGGAGGAGTAGTTTCACTCTCCAGAATGCATTAGGAGAAAACATGGATGGTGGTAGGAGAAGGGAGACTGAACTAATGTTTTGGGGAGAGCATGCATCTAACAGCAGTCTAGTTGTTCAAAATGCTGAGTAGTAGAGTTAGGTTTACATATGAAACAAGGGCAGAGGCTTCAAAGAATGGATGTGCATATGTATATGGGTATTTTACTTCTCCTCAACATTCCCTCCTCCCTTCTGCAGGAGTTCTCATTTCTAAAATCAAAGGCATTCAAAGACAAAAAATCTGTGGCTAAGGACATTATTACATTTGAAAAAAACTTTTGTCCTGTTATGACCACTGTGTGATCATCACCTTGCAGAATGAAGAAAACTGGGATAAAAGTATCTAATATTCCAGATATTCATACATATCATGAGGTTGTTTTACATGTTTCTAATAAGGCAAACTGTTTTCCCTGAGGGAATTTGCAAATCAGCTAGAAGATACTGAGAATGAAATATGTTATTGTACTAAGCTTTGATTTACAATTTTCTATAATCTGTTCCAGAATGTGGAGCATCAGTTGGCTTTTTGTGAGTAGTAGCAGAAAGGTATAAAAATCAAATTTTAACTTATATGTGAGTGAATAATTGATGTGGGTATTTTTTTTATTTTATTTATTTGTGGAGCCTTTTGACGTTCCTTCCCAGACCTTCCCAGACCCAGGTTTCAATACTGGGGCTGAATGAAATTTTTAGGAATGGATGGTGCCTTCTCCCTTGGAGATTCTTTTCAAAGGGCCTAAAACCAAAATGGTTCTATTCTCTCTTCTGGCACTAGTTCCTTTGACCTTCTAAGCAAGTTATGCAGGACAGACTACTGGACAGGACATTCACTCCTGTGCGAAATCCTTGAGGTTAAAGAAGGTAGTAACATGACTGAAAACTTGCAGAAAGGGCACTAAGCTTCGTTTTCCAATCATTTAAAATGGCAATAATTGTATTTGGTAGACAAAACAGCTGTATGAAAGAAAATGGACATTCGGAGAATGCTTTGGAGATGAAAAGTGATAACTCTTAGAGAAAATAGCATGAATTAAATACTTCATAGAAACTCAGTTTGTATGTAATGAATCTTAAGATGTAGCTTGACCTTGAGGTGAATTCCCTGTGAAAATGTAGACCTTTCATCACCCTGAGTTGTTTGATCCTGTTCTTAATATCTGTTGACTTAGTCCTAAAATAAACAAAAGTTCAGAAATAGGATTCTCTGTCACATATTGTATTATTTATTGAGATGCTGAATATGAAGTTTACCTGGGCAAAGAAGTATCACTGCCACATGTTCCTTTAGCAAGAAACTGTGAATGATTTCCATCTCCTTATCTTGACTAGGAATCTGAATAAAGCTATTTATTAACCTTTTAGAGAAAGTTTTTAAAAAACTCCATTTCCTTTTTTTTTCAGAGATCAGTAATGAAGAAAATAATGTCCTTTCTTCTAAGTCTTGTTCCCATTGCTGTGCATTGTGCAGCACCAACATTGGAACTGGCATTTCATTAAGTTTTATGTGCAGTCTTGTTAGTAATCTTAGCAGAGAGGATTAGGGCTGTATGAGCTGCAAGGATTGAATGTGCATTTGCCTAGGCCTGTAGGAATGAACTGCTGGCAACAAGATGGGAAGAAAGCTTGTTCAGGGACCTATGGCTGCAGAGCTGCCCTCTGTCACCTTCCACCAGTGCTGGTGGGAAGAGTTTTGGGCAGACACATGGAGTGTGTGGTGCTGTTCTCAGAGGAAAAGGGAGCATTATTTGAGAGGATGCTGCTATGGTTGTGGATCATACTGATGTTTCCATTTTGTCTTCCCCTCCCTCATATCTCCTTTCCTCCCAGTCTGTGGCAAGCGCTACAAGAATAGGCCTGGGCTGAGCTACCACTATGCTCACACCCACCTCGCCAGCGAAGAGGGTGATGAAGCCCGTGAGCAGGAGACTCGCTCTTCCCCTGTCCACAGAAACGAAAACCACAAACGTGAGTAGGATTTTCCCTTTACCTTTGAGATCCTTTTCAGGTATGTTGCCTCCACCCTGTCTTTGCCTTGCAGAGGCTGGCATTATTGCCTGGCTCAGTTGTGAGTGATTGGGACCTGGATGCTTGGAGCTAATCAGCCACAGCTCACATGGGTGCTGGCTCAGCAGTCAGAAATTCATTTCAAACCCAGCATTATCTCTGCAGCAAGTCACTTTCCCATTACTGCTCCTGTGGGAAGGAAGTGGCAAGGGGGGGGGAAGAAGAGATGCCCAACCTGCCCATCATCAAGCAGCCTCCCAGTGGCTCTTAGCAGGGTTGTCAAGGAAATACGCATCCAATAGTTTGAGAGGGTTGCCTTTGTTTTGCCTTTGAATAAGAGACATTTGCCAATGTCTCAGATTTTAGGTATGAAACTAACAGCACCTTTGTCCCTTATTCCTTCATCTGCTCCCCGAACAGCTTACCCTCAACTTCACCAGAAGCTGCTTCTTAGTTACACTTTGGGAAAATCTATGAAACCACATCAGTATTGATCGGCAAGGAGGAGAGCTGGAACATGAGAGGAGAGAAGAGTTATGTGCCTCAATTCCCCATACTGGTACAAGGCTGAAAGGAATCTTAGTGGACCAAATTTATATATGATGAATCACATATGCTCAATGTGAGCATAAGGTCCATCACCCTATTTGACTGTCCTTCCTGTGCTTCTTAGGCAAGGAACAGGAAGTCAAGGAGACTGTGTTCTATTACTGATTTTTCCAAGTCTCTAATCCCCTGTTTCTCAATTTGCCAGTGTGCAATGCTTTGTGATGTTTGCTGTCATCTTGGGAGTTGTGTAGGTAGCTTTGTTCACTTTCAAAAGCATGTGGTCTGTATCATTTTAGTTCAAAGTAGTAAAGCAATGAAATGCTTATAGGGAAAATTATGAGGGGAAACAGTTTCTAATATGTTAAGAAGAACTACAAGAAATATGGAAGTAGGAAAACATTTTTTTTCTAAGCAGGATAATTGATAATTGTCCCCAGGAAGGTGTGGGAGGGGGTTTCCTTTCTCCAAAGCATCTGCTACTAGCCACTGTTTGAGCTTGAAGGACTATTTAGTATGATGCCACTTGGCAATCCCTATGTTTCTGTCACTTTTATGCTCTACCTTTTAGTTATTCACATGTTTTGTAGATTCACAGCAAAAGTAATTTTGACTCTTCCAGCTGTTGATAAACTTGAACTGTCAATGCACTAAGAGTGACTGCTTATGCAGGCTGGGGAATGTCAGTGTTCAGCCGGTAGCATTTGTTTACTTAGCATTTACATCAGCTCTGGGGTTTTTTGATTGTTTGTTTGTTTTTTCCTGTGCCTGCAATAGTCAGTAATATTTGCATATCTGAGAGGCATATTGCAAATCTATATTGAATTAATATTGATAATGGCCTTGCATGGATGCCCAAACAAAGAACAGTAATGACCCCTGCCCCTCAGCTTGTCATAGATGCCAATGACAATCTTGGTCCTCGTGTCTCTGGTGCTTAGGAAATTACAGAAGTTAGCAAGAAGAGCTAGAAAAGCTATGGTAAGGTTAGGAGCAGTTGGCTTTGGCCCATGGAAAAAAAAGTGCGTCTACACTGTGGGAAAGGGTAGAGAAAGAGCTGCTCAGGTTTGTGTTCCCCCAGAGCTCTTGTGTGGTACATGTGGCAGAGGGAAGCTGCTGATGCACAGATCCACAAACAGGAAGAAGTTTAGAGCCATTGGGGTAAACTACTCTGAAGCCCAGATTCCTGAGTGGAAAGAGTCTACTTAACAACGAGCTGGGAGCCAGTGAAGTATGGGCAACAGCCATGCAAACGTGCAGATCGGCCCTGGGGAAATTCTCAGATGCTGGAAGGTAACACTCCCACATGGCTTAGCTGTCACAGGGACTGTTCCTTTTTGCCTGTTTGTTTACAACCTTAAGCTCAGATCTTGCATCTTTGCTCTTTCACTGAGTGATATTTAATTTACGTTTCTGTTTATCTTCCATGTGAATGCTAATTGTCCACATCGCTAATTTGCATCATACAACGGTCCCTTCATACAGGGGGATGGTGGGGAGCCAGGGCATCAGATCTTTCCTCTCCCCTAGGAACTGCTAGGCATGTGTTATGAATTAGATTTGACAGGTCTGCAGCATTGTAGGTTTCGAGCTTCGAGAGTCCTCTCTGCATGGGCTTGGGGCTTGAGGGGGGGCCAAGAGGGAGGGAAGGTGGGGGGATGTTAATCCAAACAGCTAATCCACAACCCAATGTACAGGAGGACCAGAGATATGGTATAGAGTAGGATCTGGTTATTTGCTTAGCAGTGTGTCAGAGATATGAACAGCCTGATTTAGAAAAGGCAAGGGAAATTCAAACCAGCCATTTGAAATTTGCCATGCAGTAGGAGGTGAGCACTGGGTCAGTAAAGTTCAGGCGGGCAGCTGCAGCATAAACTTCCTTCCTTTGTACCAGCGACTCCTCTTCAGCTTCCACTCCTTGCAGATCCTGTGGTAACAGCAGCTGTCATGATGCAGGAGGGAGCAGAGCTTCTGCACAATTCAGCTACTGATGCCCTTCATGGTACCAGCTCAAGAGCTGAAAGCCTCTTGTCTTTCTGGACACTCAGTCCTCTTTCTCCTCTTCTCATGCACAGACCAATTTGAGTAGGTCAGAAAATTATCTAGAGATTGGAAAAGAGATGTAGATAGGAGGAACCTACTTAAAATCACTGAATAGGTGTGTATCTAAGAACACCCAAGTCACCTCCTTGGCACATCTCACTGTCCTTGACTGTTGTAGAAGGTTTGTTTATTTACCTCTCTTTACATCTCTCTCTTTCTGTCCTTCTTCCTCACCACTAGATTACCCACTGCAAACTGAAGACAGTTCAGCCCTTTTCTGTGGCCTTTGTCTTTCCTAAAACACCTTAGTCTGAGCTTTGTTTGAGCTTTAATTGCTTTGTTTGTATGCTTTATCTAGCCTTTTGACACAGCCCTTCCTTATTGTGTAGTCTTGCCTCTGCCTACACGTGCATTTATTTTTGACCTACTCTTTGATGTTTTCACTTGAGTATGGAACTGTAAAAAGGGAACTATATAAAACTCTTTAAAAAGTCAACTTCCTCCTTCCTCAACTCCACTGATAAAAATAAATGATCCCATACCATTCTCAGACTTTTTCTCTGCTGACTTTTCCTCTACATGTTGGCACTGAGAGCATGAGATTTGTGAGCTCAGGGTGCATCCAAGCCTGCCACAAAACATCTGTTCTTTTATTCCATCTCACTCCATGGGTACAGGCCATCTCTGGGGGCAGCTGGTGCTCACAAATTTTGAGACAATTCTGATAAAGAAATTACATTAGACTTCTATCTATTCAAATGTGTCCATGAATGAGCGTACTAGTATAAATGCTCTTCCTTAATTCCTGGGAGAAGAGAATAGTGTGTCTACATGGAGAAAAACTTCCTTTCCTTTAAAGGGGAAGAGTTTTCAGTGGCATTTTGCTATGTGAAACGTTGGTTGCAGGCAACTGTGCAGTAAACAACAACTGAACAGGATCTTATGCCCACAAGCATAAGACAGTCCTAAATAAAGTACATTGTGCAGGCTGTTGCTGGCCTTGCTGCCGAGTGCAGTTTGGTCTGTCCTGCAATACATGTAGTTAATGAGAATGCAGTCCTGTGCCCTCCTGCCCCTCTGTTAGCTTGAGCATCTGACCTGCAAAACCATCTGTACGTTATTTTGTGGCATCAGCCTGTTGTGCCCAGTTCCATCACAGATTTTATTATGTGGATAAATCTCTGCTGGAGGGACCAACCAAAGTTGTTTGTGTACTCTAAGCATAATTGGATACCCAGTCCCGAGAGATAAAAAATTAATGTGCTAACCTCAGTGTGCCTCCAAGCTGTCCTCCAGCTCCCCCACACAGTCATCTTTGAAACATTTTTATTTCCATCCAGGCAGGGGGCTGGCCATGAATAAATGACGAGAGTCAGCCCCTCAGTTGGAGGTGAGCTGTTTGTTCCTCTCCACAAGCAGCATCAATTTGAAAAGCTACATCAGGCCTACTTTTTCCCTGCCTCAGTGCTGATCCTTGCTGGGGCCATGGTAGGAGCTACTTCTGAATGCAAGGATGCATCAATGCCCACCTTGCAACAAGATACCCTGCGGCAGGTGCTTTTCAGCGAAAATATGTACATTACCTTGAGTTGACTTATTAATTTAATCTGTTTGAGTTTTTTCTGTTTGAGTTTTTTCTCTTTTCAGAGCTTGTTTTCATAAGGAAAAAGACTCAAAATACTAAAAGAAATGTTAGTGACTGGAGAGTTTGGAACTGTGTAAAGATTTCTCTCAAACCGTGTTTGCAGCTGTAAATTACTCAGACTTTTGTGCAAGTATTTTGGGATGCCGAGGAAAAAAAATAGATCAGTTTGTTTAGCGTTATGAAATAGTGGAAAATCCCAAACTTGCCTCCCATGTACAGGGACCTATAG
Organism: Chiroxiphia lanceolata; assembly: GCF_009829145.1. NCBI lineage: Eukaryota > Metazoa > Chordata > Aves > Passeriformes > Pipridae > Chiroxiphia > Chiroxiphia lanceolata. The sequence continues at coordinate 28,608,914 of NC_045642.1, forward strand.
GACTTTTTGTTGTTTTGTTTGGAGTCTCGGTGTAGGTTTTTTGTTATCTTGATGTTTCTTTTATATAGTGCCTGGACAGGGACTAAAATTAAAATGCTGCTTTTGATACACAACTGTCATTGAAGAGAAGCACTGAGTTCTTCTAAGTATTTCCTGGTAAATATTTTCAATCTGACTAATTAGTTTTTGAAAACCATGTGTTGCTTCAACAGCACATCAGCTCTTGAGACGGAATGGTATAATTTATGTATTTATGTATTTATATTTTTTTTCCCTTTTCCACTATCTCCTTGCTTTTTCTGCCTTTTTTTTTTCGCCTCCATGTCAAAATTGAACCAACTGGAAAACAAATTCTTTGGCTGAATTTGAACTGAATAGATGCTCTATGCCTTCTCACACTCCTCCAGTGAGTAACTTCCAGATCGAAAGCCTACAAGATGGTGCAGGGACCCAATTCAGGACGCTGGCTACTCTCACTTGAATACTGAGTGATGCTGCCAGACCAGGCTGTATAATGGCATTATAATCCCTCCTTGAGGAGGAATATATTCCCTTAGCTGATGAGAATGATGCATTTCTGTGGCCAGAAGCCAAGTCTCAGGAGAGGTACACCTCAAAGTCCAGAAATCTGTATGTTAACATGTCAGACTCTTTTGTCTGTCTTCCTATTCTGCATCTCCTACTGTTTATCATCATGGGGCACTAGACAGTTGCAATGATTTACCGTGAGCAGTGGGGTTTTGGCTCCTGCTTTATGTGTTCCTACAGAAGACTCTATAAGATCAGTGCACAGACATTCCTATGAAGTGCTGCCTTATGGTAGAGGAACACTGATTCCCCAATTGTACTGAATCCAATCAGTTGATGGTGTATTTTCCTAGCTGTGCCTTCCAGCTAGATAGCTCACCTCCCAGTTCTTTCATTAGCTGTTCAACTTAAGGGCCACATCGATTCCTGTAAAACACACAATCAAATGATCTTTTTTTCCTCACGTTCAGAGGCTTCCTATGACTCTTACAGATGTATCTCCTTCTCCTAGCACTTCTTGTAGTGTTCTTTGGCTGTTCTTCTCTGTGAGCAGGGGCTGTAGGAAAGCCAAACCTGTTAGAGTTGCTAAAAACTGTGCAAAGGCAACAGCTTCTTCTATCTCCACACTACTGGCTAACTCAAAAAAGGAGAAAATCCAGTTACTAGGGAGAACTGGCAATACTCTGGGTGGGTGGTTTGCAGCACCTCTCAGTAGCATAGCCTGCTTCTCTGGCTGACAGCAAAGGGTATGCCCATGCTGTGCAGGGGAGTGCAGCATGGGGGGCTGGAGCTAGTGGAGGCCCATCGGGCTGTGCAGGCTGAACAGCATGACTCTGGGAACAGAACAGCAGCCGTTTCCCAGTGTTACACCCAAGTTCTGAGCTTGTTCAGTTGCAAACAGTACCACATCCACAGATGTGCCACAGCAGCCTGCTGCAGGGTCCTGTATCAAATGCCCCAACACTTCCCAGTTTAGGGTCAGCCAACATGCTTATCTTGGTGTTAACGACAGAGTAAACATGCCCAGACTGACTGGGGATTTCCTGTCATTCATTTTGATTTACACTTTTTCCTGGAAAACTGCAATGAAAAAACCATACACTTAATTCACCAGCAAGGAGTCTGCAGAAATGGCCGTGCATATCCCTGCCTGGCTGCTATGTGTAAGAGAGCAAGAGCCTGGAGTGCACTTCAGCTGTACATGGCCCGTTCCTCACCACACCATCAGTTATAGATGCATTCTTCTTTTATTGCTCCTTCCCAGGGCAGGGTCTAACCCTAAGCACAGAAGCAGCTCCCAGTCCACCTCTCTGCCCCCACCATTGCTCACTGCACCCCAGCAGGGAGGGGGGCAGAAGGGGATGCACGCCCAACCAGCCACCTCCCTTCTCTTCCATCAAGGAAAGCCACAGTCCAAGCGCTGCTTTTCTTTTGCCTTCTCATAAAGCCATTTTTTAATATAATTATCACTATGTAATTTCTCGCGTGAGCCTGCCTCTCCACTGAAGCATTCTGAGCAGCAAATGGAGGGGCTGCGCTGCTATTCCTTACACTTGAGAGACAAGGCAATAGCAGGTGGCAAGGCCAGCGACAGCCAGCGGAGCCCACTGGTCACCATGGAGACAGGCCAGGCCTGCCAGGGAGGAGCGCTGGCAGCGATGGGGGGTGGCAAGGAGAGGCACATGGAGCAATGGGTTGGGATTATATGTCACCAAGGCCTCCAAGGGGCTTGATGACTGCAGGCGCAGGGGCGCAGGCTCTTGGCTAGCATTCTGCTGCTCAGGCAGCCAACACTGGACGTGCCCTTTTACAGGAAGAAAAAGGGAAGAGTTGGAAAGGAAAACTGGCACTATCTCAGACAAAGAGTCTTGTAAATTAAACAAAATAAAAACACCACCAAAAAAAGCAAATCCACCCCTTTTCCTCCACGGTGAAGTGCACTGACTTGATTCAGGCCTACACGCTGGGTCCCGTGGTCTCAATTGTTGTCTGAAGATCCTTTTTGCTAACAGAGTAAATGGCCTGATTTGAAGCCTTTTGAATTGAATTGAAAACCTACAGTGGACTTTATTGGTTTTGGATGAAACTCAGAAGCAGCAGGTAAGAGCTGGACAAAACGTGCTAGAAGAAATCCCTTTGGAAGTGCATACATGTCTGACTGTAGCTAATTTACTGTAGTCATTTAAATAAATGAGGCACAGCTCCCCACCCTAACAGCAAGGCGTGCGCTCCACACGCTCTCTGCTGCCTTCCCAGTAATGTGGATATGATAAAAAATAGGGATAATATGCTGCCAAACCTAGATGCACTGCTTAAATTATGGTTAAGCATTATGTTCTATTACCTACAGGCTGAAGAAATATATGTGACTGTGATTTGGTTTGATTATTAAACTGAAACCATGAGGAACATAACTTACAGGTTTTTTGATTACTTGGGAGGGATAAAGGGAAGCTAGAACTCTGTGTAAAGCCCCTGCTTTCAAAATCAAGAAGGCACAGAAGTTATTTTATATATTTAAACTCAGTTGATTTGTTTAGATTTTCAAGTTTTGTCTACAGAACAAAGTTACTGTGTGATATACTACAGACCTTACTTAATTTACAGAACTTACTTTGCAAAAAGACTCCTGTGATGGTATCATATTTTAAGTAGTTCCTTATGCTGCTTAACTTGTTATAGTTTAAAATGAACTTGATTAGGCTAGGAAGAAAAAAAATATTTCAGAATAAGTGCATACCAAATTTATTTGGAAATATTGACTTTACTCTCAGTCTGCATCCTGTCTTCCCATGAATCACCTTTCAGGTTCAAAGAAACTATTATTTGAACTGTGCAGATCTTTCCATGTCTCTCCTTAATTCATTTTTAAAAGTTTTAAAGTATTTTAAAAAAATTGTATACTGTATTTATTTTGGGACAGATGTAGATGAAGACAAGGCCTTTGATGAAACAGAAGCGACACTGAGTTGAAATAGCAAGAGGCACTGATTTAAATACATGCCCTATGAGCACACCTTAGCTCAGGCAGTACGCCTCAAAGTTCCTCACAGCTTTTGATCTGTTGTTGCAGTTTGCAATGTAAAAGAGGAGTTTTGAGTAAGTTAGGACAAGACCATGGTTGGTTTTCGAGCCTTTGCTTTAAAACAGTTTCTGATTCTGGCTGAACATTTTTTGACAGAATCCCTAGTGGCAGTCTTCTGATCAAAACGATTCAGCTCACTGCTAAAGAGTTACTTCTTGCTAGCTGAGCTATTTGTCTGGCTTATGCTAACACCTTCTACTTGGTGATTAACTTGTGCAAAAAGTGGATGCTTAGATAATTATTATGTCTCAGATGAAAAGCAGCAACATCTCTAGAAATTCAGTTGCTTTCACTTGTGAATTCATTCCCATAGTTAGTTTTGTAAGTAATTTTATTGATTAAGTGGTGGGATTAGGGTTGGCTTTCTGTGCATCATACCCTTTTCATGACTATTGCACGTTAAATCCTGCCATCTTTGCTTTGTTTCCTTCATCATTTGTGAACAAGAGTAAAATAGAACAAGAAACTTCAAGGACATAAAAAGAAAAAAATCCTTTGAAAGTAGGAACTCTGCTTACTATCATCTGAAAATCTCTTTATTCTCAAACCTTCTGTGATTTAGCCTATGGCTTAGTTCACTGTATGGTACTGATCAACAAAATAAGCTTATGTCGCATTTGATTCTGGTTTTTACACCTGTTAGAACAAAAAAAAAAAAAGAAGAAAATAGCATTGCTTGGCTTATTTGGCTCCAGAGATACATAATTTAAGATATCATTGATGTAACTTCAGGGATTTCTCATCTGTGTATTACTTTTCATGCCTGGTATCTCTATCACACTTTATCTGTGTAGGCCAGGTTGATATTTGTAAGTGATGAGCAATAAGTAACCACATAGGCACTCACATTAGAATTTAATTAAATTGGAAGAAAAGAATGGAAAAAAGAAAAACATGGAAAAGAGAAAAGAAAAAAGAAAGAAAAGAAAAGAAAGAAAAGAAAAGAAAAGAAAGAAAAGAAAAGAAAAGAAAAGAAAAGAAAAGAAAAGAAAAGAAAAGAAAAGAAAAGAAAAGAAAAGAAAAGAAAAGAAAAGAAAAGAAAAGAAAAGAAAAGAAAAGAAAAGAAAAGAGAAAAAAAAAAGAAAAGAGGCAATCAAAACCCATGCTTATTCCCTTGCCAACAGCCTCGGAGAATCCCTTCAGCTTCACCATAGTCAGCAAATACCCTTCACCTCTCCCACACACCACAGACAAATTAATGAGTGTTTGTATTTTCACAAAGTCCCCCTTTCCATTTCCAGTTTGATAGTCAGTGGATCTTAGGGTCATAATCCATGCTGAAAAAAATTAAGTCAGTATATGCAGAGTGTTAAGTCAATTATACCATTATGAGCAGTGGCAGAAGTGGAGTTCTTTCCTAAGTCCGCTGGCTGTCACCCCGAATGCTTGTTTTTATTTGTGGCCTCACCACAGAATTGTTGTGTGTTTGTGAGTAAACTAGTTCACCACTCTACCTCCAAGTCTTTCATCTTTAAAATGCAATGTGACCTCACCACAAGACTTAATTAGAGTCCAGAACACTTTGGTTAGAGTCAATGGCAAAAGAGGCTTTTGACCTCACTGAAGGTTAATAACAAGATCTTAGTATCTGTAAGGGGCTTTAAGACACTTGGATGAAAGGTGAGGTAATGTAATAAGGAACAATAACCCAAAAAAGTCAGTGAATGCTGAGCTTGCTGAGTTTGCATTGCACATGGCCTGTCTGTAGATGCAGAATAATATAAAGATGTAATTACTTAACTTTTTCGAAATGTGGCTGCAGTGGGAAAAAGAAATGCTAGGGAGATCTGCTTTTTATATACAAAATATGTACAAGCAGCAACTTTATGATCATTTTGTTGCAGCTCTTAAAATGAGCTGGTGACTGGGCTTCCACCTGGTTCCTGTTCTTTTTTTGCTTATCTTGCATGCACATACTAAATGCCTCTCTGTGAACAGGCAAAATACTAATCCAACACTGCAAGCTTCTCTCTGGTTTTGAGAGAGCTATGGATCTGTTAACTAGGACCATTTCAGAGCAAAATCCATTGTTTAGTAAATACTTTCAGGGACTCAGTGACCATGCAGGAAGATATTGCTGTATTTGCAGCCTTATGAGTTTTAATTTTCTTCTTACTTCCACCTTTCCTGCAATCTTTCAGTTATCGAACTCCAAAAAGTTCAGCTAATCAACAGCTGCAAATAAATTAATAAATAGATGCACCAAACCAGAAAAACAGATTGAACTTGGAGGAAATTTTAATTTTAAGTGTATGTCTTGGACTGTTACCAGAAGCCCTTTAGAATGTCATTGTTCTTTGGGGGAAATTTGAATGTGGACAAAAAGACCATTAGAAAGGCTGTCGAAACATCTGTTAAAAATCTTCAAGTTATAAAATATGCATTAAAAAGATAATTAAATATAGATGATACAGTTTAAAGTTCTTAATTTTTTAGTTTGTAGAAATCTTCATGGGGTAGGCTTAGGCTAGGTATTCTACTGGATTTTTTAAGTTCAAAGAGAAGAAACAAAGGCAAAGACCAATCATTCCCTCTACTCCCTTGTCCCTGCCCCAGTTCCTAGTTAGACTGTACAGGAACAAGAAGTTTTTCCTCTCTGGAGAGCAGAGGAGAAAAATGGCAGTTGTGAGCAAGAAAAAAAGCACATTTCTGTTCTGGTCAACTCAGAGGAATGCAAAAGACCTCTGCCCTTCTCTCCTTCCTAGGGGATCTGTCCCCTCCTCTACTTAAGACCAATGTGTGTTTGCTCCTTTCCAACTATTCCTAGTTGAAAATTAAGAATATATAACCTCCCTCCTTTATTTCTTGACTGAAAGAGTTTTTAACTCTGTTGGCTGGGACGTCTGCCCCAGGCTGACTCTGCACCTGTGCTGGGCACTGGATCTGCTGCCCTCCCTGCTAATCCCAGGGGACATGACTGCTGCAGGTGGCTTAAGCCTTTGGCAAAACACCCCAAATGGCTTTGCCTGTGAATATTCATGAGCATTTCAACCAACTTTTTGACTAAGGACACCTTGCCACGTAGAGATGTAGTTCCCTAAAAACCTGCTTGAAATAAAACCAGTAAGGGTTCCTGTCCCTGCAATCTCCCTGCTGTTGGTTTTTGAGTTTTGGAGATTGTATTTTTCCATTCTTAATTTGTATTTTGTGGGTTTACAATGATGAGTGCTGCCTGAAAACCAGGCTTGGCTTACTGACAGCATAGGTCTGATTCTGCATTAGAGGTTGTCTCTATGCCTGTATGTGTTACAGGGTCCCTGAACTGTAAAGACATATCTGGAAGCACGTCCCTGTGAGAAAGCAGCCTGGCTGGGATTATAAAGGAAGTGGTGAAGGGCATTTCAGGCAAAAAGAGATACAATAGCGGGTGTACTTAAAATGGAGGTGGTTTATGTAGTTCATTTTTTGTTCTGATTGACAATGTTTTAGGAAGACAGTGGCCTGCAAACTCACTGAGCTAACATCATATCAAGTAGAAGGGGGAAATGTCCAAATGAGTGCTCTTTGAGTAAATCTGATTTCTAACCCGACTGCAGCCCAGAAAGGACCAGATGGGGTCATCATTCCCAATAACTACTGTGACTTCTGCCTTGGAGGCTCCAATATGAACAAAAAAAGTGGTCGACCTGAGGAACTTGTATCGTGCTCAGACTGTGGGCGCTCTGGTAAGTGACTCCTTCTTGTATCTTTCTTGTACAAAGGCATTTGTGTGATTTGTGTTTTGCACCTTCTGAAGATTTTGAAGAAAGGCAGCACATTTGGGAAGGGATAGAAAATGAAATCTTACCTCTTCTCTGTGTTTGTGGGAAAGGATGACTGGGAAATTTTCTGTCATAAAACCTATTGTTGGATTCACATTTTAAAGCTAATGAGGTCTTATGAAATAATAAAGTTTCAATGTATTTATTGGCTTTTGGGAACATTGGGACATGTATTAGTTGTTCTTCACACAGAAGGAGAAAATCCTATGACAATGTTAAAGAATGGTTTCTGTCTTCAAATGCTACAATTACAACTATGAATTACTTACAAGGTTTATGAAAGTTGCATGACAAGCATTTCCATTGATTACACATTTCATGCATTTCTTCATCCAAAAAAGAAAGAGGGAGGAAATTATAGGGTAGGGGTGGGGGTAGCTGTCAAGAATTATCCTCTTACAAGATGACTATCATTAGTTTTGTTTAAAGAGGTTTTTATTTCTCCCTTTTCTTCCCTTCTATCTTTTTAAATGTAGGCAATTGTGTCTTTCCCATTCTGAGTTGTCTTTATTTCTGGGTTGTTGTTTTTTTCCTTCTTTTCTTTCTTTTTTTTCTCTCTGTCTTTTTTGGGAAATTTTATACCAGTTGAACAGTTATTTATAGCTCATGTAGGAGGTGGTGGCAATGGTAGAGGGAATACAAGACTTTTAATAACTGCATATTCCAGCTTTGATCCAAGTTTTCAGTTGTGGTATTTTTGTAGAGTGGTGATACTAGTGGTGATAAGACAATCATATGGAAATCTGAAAACCAAAGAGGCCTTGAAATTCAATATGGCTGCTGCTCCTTCTGTACTGTAGTCATTGAAAGATGTCTGTTGCTTTGTGGCTGAAATGCGATGTGCAATGTTTTCATGCCAAGGAAATGGTCTTTTTATGCTCCTGCTGAAATTCATAGAAAGTCTATTACTACATTCAATGGGAGAAGGACTAGACTCTCAATGACAAATTGCCTTCTGCAGTTGTTGTGACCTCTGAGGATATTCTGAAATGATACTGACTGGTCACCAGAGGATCAGTGGCAACCCCTTTGGTTTTCTCCAGGGGCATCCTTACAAATGCTGTGCTGTCAGGGACACGGACCTTTTAGTGTGTATGTGATTGCTTCGTAATAATAGAAAGGGGAAGTTCACGAGGGCTGTGGTGCCATCTTGGAAGATCATTGCTCTTCTCCTTGATTGTTATATTACAATATAACTAATTTCAGCATTGTCCTGATATGGCACAGTGAGATAGATCTATATTTTATTGCTATTTAAACATTGCTATAGTGATTATATCAGAATGTAACACAAATACATTAACTGCCTTGATTTCTTAGTGTGATAGAACAAGTAGATCAGCACATAACCTAAACTGTGCAAAGTCAGTTCCCTTAAACATTATCCTTGTACAAATTCTGACCCACTTGAGTCATTCATAGGGGTCTGCAATGCTGTGACTGATGTGTGATGAAAGTGATTAAGGTACAACCACACACTAATCTCTAAACTAAAACAATGAAACCTTTTTGGTGGCTGCCATCTTTCTTGATAATGGAGAAAATTTCTGAAAGAGAGCTCATGGAAATTATATCGTTTTTTCTGTTCACAAAGTCAGTAAATTCACATATCTACAAGGTGGTTCATCTACCAGTTATTTTGCTATATCCATTGTCTTTTTTTTTGTGAACAGTATTTAATTCTTTGTGTCTCAAGCAATGCAGTGTACTTCTTATATGGCTGATTCCTTGTAGCTGGAGCAGGGACCAAATGGTTGGTTAATACCATTCACTGTTTCTGAATAAGAAAATAGCTGTTCCCTAAAATCTCACACTTGAATTTTGCTGGGCCAGTCTTTCTTGAAGAGGGAATTTGAAGGCTGTACTATTAATCACATCACAAGTTTGACTGAGAGAGAATATAAATCTCAGTTTTGCAGATTTCAGTATTTGACATCTCTTTTTAAGAGTCTTGTTGTTGTTGTTGTTGTTGCAATTATTGATGTCCTGTGTGGAGAATTTCCTGCTCCATACTGAAAGTTGGATTGACTCACACACATTTGAACTTTTCAGTGTTCCCCAAGATGGGTCATTCCTCATCTCAGTTGTTTTAGTTGTTGAACTGTATATATTAGTTTGGGAGTTTTTTTTTATTTTTGAAGGACATGCCATGGAATTTGCATAACAGTATTGGTTTAAGCTAATTTCACTTAGTCTTCAAAATGTATTTCATTTTGTCTACTGAAGAGGTTCTTTAGGCTCAGGTGAAGCATGGGGACAAAAAGTAGTCCTGAGACTGATGAGGTTTACATTTCTATAGCAGTAAATTTGTGACAGTTGACGCCAGTCTGAAGTCATCGTGCTTAGAGCTAACAGTGTTTAATTACTTATATGGTCTAAAAATATTTAAAAATTGATCTCAGTAATCATGAGGAAATATTTTACTGTCTTTTGAAGAGAGGAAAACATGATTAACCCTTTCGCTGCTGTAGCTATGGGCACCTGTAGTGTTTGTAGATGTCTTTTCTTTGAAGGAGAAACTGATCCTTTGTTATTTCTCTTACTGCAGTTCTTCCTATGCTATGTTGTTGAGGTGTGCGGGCACATACAAGCACACACCTATGAGCTCGATAGTCTGATTTTTTTAATGATAATTAAATGATAATTAAAAAAATTATGATGATAATGCCTGTTGCTTAACCCATGTGCTGATATATTCATCATACATGTCAGCTCATTTGGGAAGAGAAGGCAGGAGGGAAGAAGCAGCGCCAGCACGCACTACGGAGGACTTGTTCGGTTCCACGTCAGAAAGCGACACCTCGACCTTTCATGGCTTTGACGAGGACGATGCAGAAGAGCCTCTCTCGAGCCGAGGAGGTGGCTGTGGTGGCAGCTCTCCCTCTGCAGACAAAAAGGGCGGCTGCTAAAATAACTAAAAAGACACAGAAACTCTGAACGATTTGCTGTCCTTTTTACTACTAAGATTATTATTACCTTTTTCTTTTTTTTAATTTTAGGTCCTTGGGTTTTTTTGTTATTGTTGTTGTTGTTATTTTTGTTATTTTTGTTGTTTTTCCTGTGGGGTGTACACTGAAAGCACAAGCTTTTAAAGCTCTTGACAACTACTTTGAAGAGACAGAAGGTTTTGATTTTCCTGTTTTTTTGAGGGTTTTGTTTTTATTTTTTTTCATTTTAATTTGATTTTATCCCACCTCCCCTCCTTCTCTTTCTCTTTGGAAACATAAAAAGTGGATTTAATATTTTTTTTAATAGTGAGCAGAGTTGATTTTCTTGTCTTTTAATATATATATCGGCAAACCACAAAAAATACAGATGGGTTGGATAACAGAAAGCAAACCCAAATAGGTTTTTTTAATTATTATTATTATTTATATATTCTATATATTATTAGAAAACTACTTTTTAAAAAAAAATAGAAAAAGAAACAAAAAAGCAATGGATGTCTACTTGATAATAGAACTGTTTCTAGAGAACCACTGTGGGCGGACTCTATCAGGGGACAAGGAAACCCTTGATATGATGGCTTCTGCGTTTCGAGATTTTGCACTTACTGTAGCACATGGAGTTTGGCTCTTCTTGTACACCTGCTATGCTAACAACCAGAAAATACAACAGCACCATTGAAGACTATGGCCTTGGGGAACACATTTCCATTTCCTTTGGACACCTTTACACTCAATAGATCTCTTCCTCCCTGCACCCCTTAATGTCTTCCTCACGCCGTTCTACTTCTTTTTTTTTTTTCTTCGCTTTTCACTTCATGGACAGCAATTTCCAAGCATAGGGATGGAATACAAGTGGCAAGTCATAGGCGTCACAGACAAAACAGATGGAGGAGCAGAATCATGGAAGAAATTATATGGAAAAATACCTCACCTATACTTTTCTTTCCATTTTTAAATTTCAATTGACAGCATTTTTTCCTGTGTCGCCCTGTTTTTTCTCTCTGTAGTGTCTCGTGAGAGACTTTATTTGCTTTTTAATAGCTTCTTTTGAAAAAAACCAAAGCAATACTAAATAAAGTTCCAAGGGCAATGGAGAAGAGAGTGACTCCCTTCCCAGCGACTTTCCCAGAAAGGAGGAAACATGCAGCAGGATTTGAAAGGTATGTCTGAACTGAAATGTCTTTCACTCAGTTGTGAAATCTCTGTGCCCCGGATTTTCAACAGAAAAAGCTGAAATGTTACAGATTTTAAAAACTGAAGTTCAGATTTATTTTTTCTGATACTCCTGCCCTTCAATCCCTGCACTTACATTTGTGGCATTAGTATCATATTCTCTCCCTTTAAATTTTTTTTTCTTTTGCTTGCTACTTTTTGACATGCTCATGTGAACAGCAGGGAAAATAGAAAAGGAGCAAGCACCTAGAAATGCTCTAAATCCACAGTAAACAAACAACAGGATTTCTTGCATCTGTCTTGCATCTACTTTTTCTATCCATGCAGAAGTCGTATCATACAAATTAGAAGGTTAAGAAAAGTTTAAATGTTACCCAGTGTTCCTCAAAATACAGTCAGAGTAAGCTTTGACAGGGAAAAGCTTACAGAAGTAATGAAGACTTGAATTATTATCTTGACTTGAAAAAGAACTCAGTTTTCATTTGTCTGCCTTTCACTGCCTGAGGGGTGTAGGCCTGACACACCTGGAACCAGCCAGCTGCACCTGGCCTGTGGTGCAGGATGGCACTACACAGCTCAGCACTTACTAAACCCTATATTTACCCAGCTTCTTCCATGCTGTGGCAGCCCATGCTGAGCTCTGCACTGATATGCTGACTATAGTCCTTGCAGCACCTGAACTAGGTAGCTGAAACCTACCCAAGTACATCTTTCTGAAGAACTCCAGTCACTGCATCCACTGCAAAATAGGCATACCCTAAACAGAATATTTTCCAAATGGAATCCTTACCATTGTCTTTTGTGAACCATGCCTAACACATTCTAGGCTCTTTTGGAATACAAACAATAATCAGATGCCCGTAATTCATTAAGTCTTGATTTATCTTCATAAATGCAGTTACTGTAACAATGCACACAGTCTTAATCCTTTTGGAACCAAACCACACATCTTCATGACAACTGAGTAGCACAGTACCCTCAGAAAGAAGCCACAACAGCTCACAGAGTGCATAAAAATTTCCATCTGACATTTATTGCAGATAGCATAAAAAAATATCCATCGCCATTATTTATGTCATTCATGTGTATATGGATGGTCAATGGTTCAATATAGTCCTGAGAGAGGAAGGAAGATAAAATTAATTAATTGTTATAGAGAGAAAGTAGTTCTTGGATTCCTCAAGGTGTCTTATTAGACTGAGATAGCCAACACGAGTTTAGTCCAGCAGGCCGAGCAGTGTGGTACCGACCATAGGAAGGCATTGATCATAGAGAGGAAATGAAGATGTAGAGTTGGAAGCTAAAAGAGTACTTGTTTAAGCTGTGTTGTAAAGTAGTGTTAACAGTGAATATTGAATGAGGTGTTGATATGGAATTGAAATATTCTCAGGACATGTAGTGCTGGAGTGAAGTCTGGGAACAGGGAAAGGAGGTTGGTAGCTCCTAAGCTGAAGATGAAAGCAAAGCAAAGGGGCTACTACACAAGACCCTCTGAGATGGACGAGGCAAAGATGACAATGTTAATGAGGTAGAAAATATACAGAAGGACATTTTGTAAGTGCAATTTAAAAAAAATGAAAACCAAACAAAAAAAACCTGTGAAAGAGGACCCTGACACTACCATAGCCAGTTCACTGATTAGGGAACTGCACAGTGTCAATTGTATCTTAAAGGACACATTGGTGTCAAAACAATCTAGCAAGGCATAAAAAGAATTTTCAATGTGAATTCTGGATTGTACCTAAAAAATCTTTGAAATCAGAAAGGAATGTGATGCTCTGTATTCCCCAGTGATTTCAGCAGTTCAGTGAGACCAGCTGTTCTTCATAAAATCTTCGAAGTTACAGCCCTTCAATTAATCACAACCCTGGCTATTTCAGTTCTCCTCCAAAGATGTCCTTCTTATTACAGGAAGGTTAGCACAAGACTTTCTAAAGAATATCCTGAAACACCTGCTCCCACGCAAACCATGTACCAAAATAAGACAGCCTCAATTGGAAAGGTGAATAAAGGGTGTTTTATTTCAGGCCCTAAATTCAGACTTTTCTGTGTTTAATCATATAAGCCATCTCCTCAGGTACCTTTCTACTGCTCTATACTAAAGGATCTCAGAAAACACACATAGTTTTCTGAGTTGTCCTCTGCTAACTCTGATTCACAGATGGGAACAGGAGAAAAAAGGAAGTGAAGTGCTGCTTGAGCAGCTGATAGGGGAGAAGAAAGGCTATGTAGATTGTGCACTGATCCTCAGCCTACTCCCTTTTGTAGCACTTTATTAGTTGAAATTTTGGCAGGGACAGACCTCAGCTCTTTCACAAAAATAGTATAAAATTTTAAGTATAATAATATGTATTAGGAAATTTTTAAGAAAATACAGGTTTCTGGCATTGAAGTTAAAAAGTAAAAGTGAGGAATGTGGCAGAACAGCAATGGAACTGAAATCTGATTTGCTTCAGTTTGCATCTCTTCCCTTTGCCCAGGCACCCCACAGTTTTGTGGGCTGGGTATTTATTTCTTTAATATGTAATGGTGCCGGGAATAACATCGTATGTATGTGGTAAGGTCATAAATGATGAGCATAGGCTGCTGAAACAAGGGTCAGAGAGAACTTTGCCATTGACTTCAGAAGGATTACCACTGGGCTTTCTTAGCTATTGCTTTTATTGAATGAAACCTTCCTGTTAATACTCTTGCTAGTATGGTGTAGACAAGCTCCTAGATGGCCGCTTGTTTCAGCAGAATGTGTTACTAGAATTCCTTCCCCACGTTGTTTTGCCTTTGAGATTTTACACTAGTTATTCATTTTGAGTTCTAGTTTGCCATTTTACAGACCTCAGCTTAGGCTCTTGATTGAAGACAGAGACTCAGTTTGCTGCCTACTGATGCATGGAGCAAATGAGAAATGCACCCAAAGAGTCACTGAATCTGGGCTGTGATGTTCTCTCCTGCCCACTTTGCCTTCTTTTGGTTAATTCTTACAATGATATTTTGAGATGGGCCCTGAAATTATAGTTCAAATACCATAAAACTATGGACCTTTCAAAGCCTGGCTCCTTGTGCAATTTTCCTCTGCCCCTTGGCAGAGGCATTCATGGCATTCAGTTTTACTGAATCAATTCCTCAAGCAAACATTGAATTGACCCCACTGGGAGTCATCTTACTATAAAAGCTCCAAAATCTGCACAGTGTCTTTTGTGCTGCAACATATGTAGATGTTTCCAATAAACACCCATTTCATATTCTCTGTTTTTTGGTTTTTTCCTATTTACATGAAATTTGTAGCTATGAGTATATGTAAAGTATGAGACACATACATGTGTTCACGCTGGCATGGGGTTGTTTTGACAAACCTTCACAGTGCAGGAATGTATCCAGCCTGAATTTTTGCTGACTGAGCCATTACAATAAACCCTACCAATCTTTGTTCTCCTTGCCAGATATCTACCAGTGTTGAAAAAAACCCCAACCTATGTAAATACCATAGAATACTGAAATTGGGTCAGAACTATTCTCATGTCCCTGTTTGTATTTCCATGAGTGCTAAGTTTCCAATTTCAGAGAAGACAAGTTGTAATAACATCTAGAAAAAAACCCCAGCTGTTGGGATTTCAAGTTCTGATAGCCCTCTTAAGCGGATGCTGCCAGTTCATATCTTTGACTTATTCTTTTGGTTGCTGGCAGCTTCTAAGATTTTGGACCTTTGTATAGTCCAGAACTGATATGAAAGATGTGGGGAAGACATGGGGGGAGGCACTTACATTTTGTGGAAATAAAGAGATTATTTTATTTGCTATCTAATCCTGTTCAGGAGCTTAGCAGCATGTAACTTAGTCAATTCATGGAATAAATGCAATGCAAAATGCAATCTTTCATTCTTTCCAGGAGTTATCACATTGCTGCCACCCCATGAGTATTGCTCAGACTTCTGAAAATGTCTTTTGTGCCATGCTGCATATGCTTGTGGCTCCCTACAAATAATTCATAATATAGCAAGGTAATCAGAGCAGGATTTCATAAGCAAAGGTCTTACCCTCAATGAAAAGACAGTTATCTAAGCTGAATGATGAAGGTCATTTAATGTTGTTCACAATAAGAAAGATTGACTGGTTCAGTGCCTTTCTCTTGGATATGCTCTTTCATATCTGATTTGTTTGTTTGTATTAATTTATGGCTTCCATGATCAGTTGAAACTGAGTCTGTTGAGTTACATTTTCAAAGAACTAGAAGGTAATCAGTGTTGGAATTTTGGTTTGTGCTGCTTCTGTTTTTTCTCTGAAAACTTGCTTTTGTTGTCTGTTTGAGTTTGTTTAGTTTTACTTTGTATTGCCTTTCCCTCTGCAGTCAGCCCTGCCCTCGTGGACTCCAGCATCCTTCAAGCAACACATTTCAGAAGACCAAGAGAAGCCAGGATGCTTTGATACTTCTTTCCTTGCCCTGACTCTTCTGTACCCGTGTTCCATCTGGCACAGGAGCCTGGACTATGGGAAGTTGGCTGCCAACTGTTGAGAGAAGTCCTGGGGATGCCCTAAGCTGGTGCAATACAAAGAAGTTTTTTGAAGTCTTGATTTCACTTTCTTTTAAGTGTGTGTATAAACCCAGGTCAAACTGGAATTGATCTACAGTAGAACTGACTGAAAAACAAACAAACTGAAAAAGACAACTATTTTATTTATTTCGATATTTAAGAAAGAAAAGAAGTGCTAAAGTTGCACAGTATTTTTGTTTGAAATACATTTTACTTCAAATTTTAAATGCAATTTTGTGAAGACATGAAATTTTAAAAAGCACTTACTGTAAAATAAAGACTGAATATTTACTTTGAGGAAAAAACTTTTTTTAAATAATGAAAATAAAGGTCAACTCTGCTCTCTTGCTTTAAAGAAGCCATTCATACATGTGCTGTGTATCTTTGTTTTTTGAAAATTGGATGTGGTAAGTGAAGATTGTTCTGGTTTACTTTCTCCTTAATAATATTATCCTGTTAGATGCTTAAAACTTACTTTGCTGTACTGTGTTAGGCACAAATCTAAACAAAAACTGTTGGAGTAGCAAAGACCAGGCTCAGTCGCTGAATTTTTTTGCTACCAGATTTTATGTCTGTTTCAAAGGACTGTCTTCTCCCAACAGGATTGATGTGTCTCTTCTGCATGTTAAAAGAGGTTTGCTCTTGAGCAACGCTGAGAAATACTTCTGCTGAAAGAGGGGTTTCAAAAATGAAAGCCACTCTGTTAATTTTGGTATTATTTTTTGCTTTGGTAATTCCACAGCTCATTGCGATTTGTCTGTAAAGGAAGTATCTCAATGTTAAGTGCTCTTGGCATGGATCTTTCTGTCAAGGATGATGCCAGTGTAGAAAACTTGTTTACTTTAGCCCTTCCTTAAGTGGTAGTGGACTTTGAAAAGTGTACAGGTGCACCCATATGTCAGCAGCAAGCAACAGGGGTTACTCAGCTGGAGAAGAATGTGAGTTCCCACAGCTGCAATTCTAAATTGTCCTGTGAGGCAACAGTGAGGGATGTTCACACCCCAAATTCTAAGTTGTGAGGCATTTTCTCAGTGAAAAAAAGATGTTCTGCTTCATACAGGCACTGGAGGGTTTTGTTGGCTGCCAAATCTGCTCACAAAGGATAGCACAGCACTGTTAGTGTCATGTGTGATGCAGTGTAGTAGAGATGCAGGATAGCCTTGTGTCCTAGAAGAGTATTGGACTTGGCTCTCAGATTAGCTTCTCCTCTGTAACAGGGGTGCCAGATATCTGACACCCCTGTTACAGAGGAGAGGCAAACTGAGGGCAAACCATACCAAAAGGTATTAGTAGAGACACCCAGGGTATAGACAGAAAAAAATTAGCTTTGTTTATGTGGCTTTAGTTGGCTTTCAGAGGGAAAAAAGCTATGTCTACAAAAATTCATCGTGGCTAGGTGAAGCTGCCCCTGCATCGTGTTTCTTGCACACCTAGAGCTCAAACTCACATCAGTAAGAAGTTTCCATGTGTCAGTAGCAGAAGATTTTGTACCCTTCTCCCTTCTCCTTCGCCTGTTTTTTCCCAGATTAACTCATAGGGCCAAAAATAGTCATGTAAGATGTCCAGTAGACCTGAATCCTGCTCCAGCTAAATTAAATGACAGAATTTGTGTCCTCATTGAGCTCTTTAGCAGGATGGGCTTGTTTTGTTCATTTTGTTGGTTTCTAAACTTGCGGTGGTAAACGGCCTCTAGAGAAAAAAAAAATAAATTTAATTTCATCAAAATATAAGACGCACAACTGTAATGAAGATTTTTAAACTCTAGGGTCTCTTTTCAGTTTGTGTAATACTCCTTCGAAATAAAAGTTCTGCTTCCAATGTCCCTACTGTATATTCCTCTGTAAATACTACTTTATCGAACCAATTCCACAAGGTCTTTTTTAGTACAAATAATCTTCTTTTAAAAAGACATTGTTGAGTACTTGTACATATACTTTTCTAAACTCTCCATTGTTTATAATACTCTCTTTGAAGCTTAAAATAAAACTTCCTCCTCTATTAATTTTGTTTCCCTTTTCCATTTTGTAAATTATTACTTTTGTCCCCAGATTTTTGTTTTGGTATTTCTTAATGAACCATTACATTAACCAAGAATTATCTTCATTTTTGTCTTTACTTTCTCTTCTCCATTCATTGGACCGCAGAAACTGGTCCTGTTGCTTGCTATAGTGAAGGTAGGCAGGAAATCAAAAAGTGCTTTTGTGTAGGACTCATTTTAAGAGTTTTTTCTATCATTTGGTGATAATAGAGGATCTTCCTAAAAGTGTTCGTATTTTAATAGTCTTCTTCATGAGATTAACAGAGATGCATTAAGGTAATTTCGAATCAAAAGTGGAGTCTATATTATATGATACCTGTTTGTATAGATTTTAGTGACACTGCTTAAAGATTCCTGCACCTACCTATGCTGTTTCTAATCCAGTCATTGGAGTAACTGGAAACTGTGGTTCCCTTTGCTGCATTTTACAGTGCTGACATGAATCTTCCCTTTCCCTTTGCATATATTAGATTAATGGTATGGTTGTATAGAATGGAAAGAGAAAGAGGAAATACTGTTTCAGATTAGATGCCATCTTTTTAGGAAACTCTGTGTGTGACCTCTTCCCTGATATGCTTTGCTGTTATTTTTTTATGAAGCTCTGTTGTACCTGCCTGATTTTTAAAATCTGTATGTGATAGAATGTGTTTCTTTGCAGTAGAGAATTAACTCTCCTTGATCATCTTTTATAGCCTTTCCCTATAAAGTTTTATTTTTCACATGTAATTTCAATTTCCATTAGTGTTTTGTTTCTTCACTCTTTCTTCAGGTGACTATGACTTGAAAACTTCACTGCTTGCCTTCAGACCTTATCTTTACCTGCGCAAGGCCTTTGGCCAATTCACAGAAGTAATTTGTATTACTTGACCTGTAGTAATTGATTTTGAACCCCCATCCCAATACTCTCTACAATTTAATAATGTCAAAGCATGAATATATGCAATCTCTTGTTTCACCAGTTAGCGCTTATACTCAGTCTATGCGTACGTTTATTTACTTGATTGGAGAGAGGCATGATGCATACTGCAGTAATTAACTTTTCTCAAGGTACACTCTAGAATGACAAGAAGTTCTTTCTCCCTTCTGACCTTAGCAGACTCTTGTCAAGAAAGTAATCTAAAAGGGTTCATACCAATTTTTGTTTTCTTTTTCATTGGAGGAAGGAGGAAACAAAAAGGCAGTTTCAGCTACCTTTGCTGTCCTCAGTCACTGTGGCTCTTGGGAACCTGTTTGAGTTCTAATAGAACAGTTCATGGACTCCTTACTGTATTGTCCTCAGCTGTTCTGTGGCTGGGCACTGGGGCCCAGAGGCAGCTGAAAAGACAGGGTAGGGTGCTATCTGTATTTCTGAGCCATGCTGAGAAGGTAGCTGTGGTAGTCTCCTTAGAGTTTAAATTAAGTGATGGGATTGATGGGTTTAAAGCCCCTCCTAACAAGTTCCAATTTCATTTCTGTGATTTGATCTCAGATACTCTTACAACAATCTGAGCTGCAGGCCTACAGAACTACTTTTCTGTAAGGATTCATGGGGGGCAAGTAATTTTTTTTTCCTACCCAAAATCAGAGAAAGGGAGGGAGGATATATGATGGATGAATGCGTGGAAGGAAGGAAGAAAGGAAGGAAGGAAGGAAGGAAAAAGGCATCACTACACTTTTCTTGTTCAGTAGGTCATCTCCCATTCTCAGTTGTCATTTTCATTGTCTCCAGTGTGAGAGATGCACTTTATTTTTTTCTTTTTTTAAGCCACAGGCCAGGAAATAGAAATGTTCTAAACAAAATTTTAATTTTGCAGAAATTACCTGAACAGAAAAAAATACCGCTGTTCCCTAAGTCCCTGAGCAGATTTATGCTGGCATAAATAAATCTTATTTTCCCATTTAAAGAATGGCTCTTGCCAGTGAGAGTGAGACATGGCAGCAGGAGCGAGTAAAAATGTCTGCTAGCATTGTGGAAGTAAATGGATGCCCCCAAAACCAAGGTTTCCCTGGGCTGAGACCAAGATGAAGGCTGGCAAAGCTGAGGGCTGGGATCCTGAGCTCTCTGGGTGGAATAAAAACAGCATCAGCTAATTTGCTTTAACCTGAACTGGAATATTGCACTAGTTTAAGATTTACTCCAAACTTTTGCCTGCAGTCAGATAAAAATTTGCATCCTGGATCTGTGAGCCCTGCTTGTATTTAGGTCCATCAGCCTACCAATGATAAAAAGCCCCTATAACACTCTGTCTCTGAAACCAAGCTTTTAATGCTCGTTAGCAATGACATAGACGTCTCAGTATCCCGTCCCATTCATGATGTTGAAGATGGATGAGTAAGACCTCAACTACTTAAAGCAATGACTACTCCCCTTAGCTTTGTCTGGGTTTGTCCAAACTGTAGCTTGATGTTTCTAAGATCTCCACTATCCCTTGGAAATTATTGTATAAAGATTGTATTTTGTTTGCTGCACTAAAGCTGGACATTTGCCACAGTTAAGTCCTATCTTTGATTTTAATGACGTAAGATGAGAGCCATCCATCTGTGGCACCTTAATTTCACCAGTATATTTTTTAAGACTTGACTGTATTTTCTGCTGTTTCATCAAAGGCTTTTGCTGTGTGTGTTAGAAACTTACACTATCTCTCATCTGTTATTTCATGTCTTTGTAGCCTGTAATTCCTCATGATTCCATGGTGGGTGGACCATGGTGGGAGAAGGATGGCATTTACCTTAAAAAAACCCATATATTTCTGGAGCATGGTGTTGTGGCTAATATTGCCGTCAGTAATTAGAAACAGTTTTGCTTAATGTTGCCTAAGACAGCTATGGTAACTTTAAATGATCTACAAACCAACAATGGCACTGCTATGGAAAAGGCAATACACTTTGAACATTGAAGCTGGGCAGTGGACTGAAACTCTTGGAACTACTGCGGCCTGCCTCAGAGAGGCAAAGTCTTAATGCTGAGGAGTTTGGGGTTTTTTTGAGTGAGGTTTCATTTCTCAGTGCTATTCACCTTCCATAATTCTCAGTAAGACCTAGTTTATATCTAGGTTTATAGAAGTGTTAAGAGTAATTTTTTTCTTGGACTGAAGCCCCTTATTAAGTTCCTTCAGCATCCTGGTGTTGGTGACTTCATTGTGGACTGCAGGAAGTGAATGAACATGACCAAATCTTTCCGATACAGCCTCCTTTTTTGAAAGAGATTAGAGATTTTAAATAATGCTGGAGATACTATAATCAAGCATTGCTGAAGACTTAGCTTGATAAATTGTATTTTTGTCATTAGCCAACAGCCATTAACTTCTTCATATGATGATTTCAGGAATCAGTATTGAGGCCAACTCTTCAAGGTGAGAGGAAGTCACTGGATGGGAAATAGTGGAAAGATGTACTGTCAGTAAAGGGGTACTTTTATTTTAGTGTAGGCCAGTGTCACATAGCTTTCAAATTCATGTAGTACTTTGTGCAGTGAAGTTTACATGGAGTGGTTTTCAGCCTATCTTTGAGAAATAAATTTTCCTGTTGGTACAAATCATAGTTGCTTCGCATCAGTGCTCTGCTGGGAGCGGCTTAAATATGTAAAACAATACTAAAGTTTTTCCAGCCCATTCCCCAGGCTTAACAACTTGTTTTACAGTGTGGTGCATTCTGCAGCGGATTCTGGCTCAGAAGTCTTATCTGTTGCTGGGATATCTGTACTTAAGCTTCTTAAAGAACAGGTCCCAGCTCTTCTCAGGTCTTTCCATACTGACTGTATCTCTGAATGTGTCCATCAGCCTGGAGGCTTAGAAGAGTTCTTAACTGTCCACGAACTCTCTCTAGGTTGAATTTAGATTGCTGTCATACTCTTCAAACATCCAGATAGTCCTTCATGTGAGAAGAGGACCTTTCCTGAGTTAGAGAGCTTTATTTCTCTTGCAAGGCAAGGTCAGCCTCTTCATTAACTAGCTCTCTAAGACCCCTTCCTCACTTCCATGAAGGGTGAGATTTTGAAAGTATATAGTGAGCTGAAAGAAAAAAGTCGAGATGAATTTCCTGAGGACATCCATACCCTTTATATTCATCTACGACTCTTTACATATTTTTGAGTCTAGCATGGTGTGAAGAAGAACTAGTCCCCATTAGGCTCAGTGCAGCTATCATGGAACTAGCTCGTTTCTTGTTTAATCTGATGTGATACTTAGCTCTTATGAAGTATTAGTTGTGTAGGTTAGAGCAGCACAATTCACTTGTTACAGGTTAAGGAATGGCCTGCACTTTGACTTTGCTAATCTGGAGTGGAAGGTCTGGTGAGCCCTGAGGAAAGAGATCACGGATTTTATTCTGGTGGTTTTCCACTGAAAAACAAATTTAAAGAGCCTACTGTTTTTTTCATCTCTGGCAGCATTTTATTGGACATTTACTCAAAAAGGCCATTGAAATAACTGAACTGAAAAGGACCATGGTGAGGTTCTCCTCCTCCTTCAAAATGAAATGTGTTCTCTTTTTCTCAATGAAATGACCCTTTTCCAATGCCAAGTGTGTGCAGGCCTGAATGAAACATTTCATTTTTTTACTTTCTTAAAAACAATTCCATCAAGTTCACTTTTGAAGCAAGGTACTGCTCCAAAATGAAAGTCCAACTTTTTGTTCGTGAGACACTGGCCCAAAATGACTCACCCTTTCTGAAAAATCAGTTTTTTCCCTCTGCCACCTCTTAACCCTTCCTCCCCTCCCACTTGCTTTTGACTGAAACTACTTTGTTCAAATTCACTCCTTCACTCAGATGTTTAGATCACCCTGAAATTGCATTTTTTAGAGAGCAAACAAAGACATTTCACTCCCTCCTACGGCACTCATATTGATGCTTTGCAGAATGCAGTTATAGCTCTTACTTCCCTCTGGACATTGATTGTTCACTTTGACAGAAAAGTGAAAACTGACTGCCTTATTGATGAAATCTTTATTGGCACTTAAAAATTCCTAACCAAACAGGAATAAAATCAGTAGACGATGGGATTTTCCCAGCTTCTGACACTGCATTACGAACAGTGGAGAGTGTACATGGAGATCATTGCCTATTTGGCATCTAAAAGGATTTCTTTAACTTAATTCTTTAACTTAACAAGAGACTGAAGTAACTTGCTCCAAATTGGTTTTGTTTCTGTTGAGTGAGGCAGTTACACTTATGTCTGAACATACAGTTACATTAGCAATAGTGTAAATTATGCTTGTGTGAGAAAGACAGACCTCTTGCATTTTCAGCACGTTCACATCAATTATCAACCATTTACCCATCATATGCTGAATTTCTTTACCTAGATGATATGTTACCTCATGTAACAGCAATGAGGTCACTGTGTATACAATGGCATGGTGTCTTCTGCATAGTTAAGTTTCTTTGATATTAAAATTATGACATTTAAATAATTTCTCTGGAGTTTGCCATTTGATTTGAAATTTCTAGAACTGTGCTGGCAGGGAATTAGTCTAGAGTAATTCCTTAATCTTTCTAGAAAGAAACTTAGTCCAGAGATTAGTAATACTCTCTCCTTTATCCCTTTCCTTTCCCTAATTTATCAGTGTAAACCCAGCCTATCCTGTTTCCAACTAACAGTTGATTTTATGGGATGGCTGTTTCATGGCTCATGGGTGAGATCACCTCTGAAGTTTTTCCCACAGTCCTTGATGCTTGAGGAGGACCACAGTGGTGCAGTGGAGATTGTCTTGATGCTCTCTGAACTGACCGGGTGAACATGGCCTGCTTTAAATGTCATGACAAATTGCCTGAGTTGCAGTTTCCCTCATAATCCCAGCTGAGAAACCCCTGTTAGAGCGCTCTGGGGAAATGATGTGTCCCATCCACTGCTGCCACCAGTTTAGACACACTTTGTGTGAAAACACTGGAGTCTTTTTGAATGCTCCTTTGATATCATGGGAGCACTAGGCAGCACTGGGCATCCCTGCAGGCAGGCTGCCATCTATCTGGCTGTGTTAGTGGGGCAATTTAACACCAGAAACACTGGGGAAGGACCAGGTATTTGGACAGCAAATGTGTGTTCAAGCAGGTAGCAGAGGCCCTGTTATATTAAAGGGAGGGGAGGAGGGGCAGAGCTGATATCTTGTTTTGGGGGTGGTTGGTAACAAAGGCAATGCCACTCGTGGAAGGCTATTCAGGCTGCCATTTCCCTAGCATTTTAAATACCACCCCACTCCTCTCATTATAGCTGGAGATTTTGGCTCTCCCAGGGGGGAGGAGATGTTCTAAATGGGCTGCCAGGGAGGTGGATTTAATGCACTAGGAAGAGCTGGCTTCACCAAGTTAAAAAGCAAAACAAACCCCAATCCTCCGTTCCTATTTTTAGTGTTTATGACCAAGTATTTTTGCTTGGTTGCTCATTTTGAAAGGGTTTAGTGAGCCTGCCAGTTGATTGAAAGCTCTGTGGTGTGTGAGCTGGCCTGGCTGGGGAGCCTGCAGTGCATAGCGACGAGGTCGGAGCTGTGCTGGAGGTTTTTTTCCACTGCAGTTTGTTGAAGGGTAACGAAAATGTCCCTGGGGCAAAGGGGATGTTGGCTTTCCAGGTTGTGGTGATTCATCTTGTCTGGATAAGCAGTCTTTCTCTCACTCTTGCATTTTCAGCTCTGTGTATCTCACCCCTACTTCACTGTGCAACCAAATGCAAAACCTGCCCTTCAGTGTATGGGCAGCCTTGCTGGGTGTCTTCCACAGTCGGCCCCCCTGAGCTGTACGGCTTGGCAGCATTAGCATTCCATGCCTGTCCTCCTGGCCAGTTCATGTTCTATAAATGGGTTTATTCTCGTTATTAGGAGCTATGTCCCTGGCATATGGAGTCCGTGTGGTGCCTGCAGGCAGGTTTCCTTCCTGTTGGTGTTGGTAAGCAGCCCAAGTGCCTCCTGGCAATTAGCAGATCGTTACCCATAATGCAGCACTCAGCGATGCAGCCTGGTGGTTTTTCTGGAGGTCACTCTGACCTAATTCACCCCCAGGAATTGTACAGTGCTGGCATGACTTACCAGTGCATTAACAAGCTGATGCTTCAGTACAAGGTTATTTGAGTGCTTCTACATTATTTTTCTTAGGCAAGAAATAGCCATTTTGTCTAGCGGCCAACAGTGGTTAATGGGGGCCAGTCTGGAAGAAGAGGGAGCTGAGTGCTGGCTGGTTTTGACATGAGACATGGGGGCATGTGACATCTCCTTCAGCTTTACAGTTGGGGGCTGTTTCTGATCCCCCAGGTTGCAAATGCACAGGGCTCACAGCATCTTTGCAGTGAACTGAGCAGTGTATGTCAGGTGTGTCTGAATCCCCACTGCTTGGCCTTAGAGAGGAAGACAGAGGAATGGGACTGTGCCCCAGATCTGTCGCAGCCCAAATCTCTGGGAGATATGGAAATAGAGGTGCAGATTTCAGCTTGTCCCAGGCAGTTTTGGAGGGACAAGTGTGCCTGGACAGAGGGGGACACCCACAAAGCAGCAGACACCCTGGCAGGGCTTGTCCTCCCCCTGGCAAACCTGCACAGAAATGCAGCAGCATCAGCCCAAATCGGGGTGTTCTCCCTGTGGTGATTGGTCTGCACCGAAGTTAATTATCAGCAGTTTTTAGAGGCTTTTAAAATCTGTTACTCCTGTTTTTTCATTTTTCCCTGCTAAGATATGTATGACTGGATTGTGCATGCTGAGGAAGGGGCAGCGGGTACACAGGGCAAAATCACAAATCTATTGCAGTAAAATTGTTTTAAAAGATTTCTCAAGTAGCTTTTTTAAGATGTGTGCCATCTACTACCACAGGGATGGCGTGTGGAGAATGATTTGACTGACAAACCATTAGGAAACCCAGAATAACTCACTCCTGGCTTCTCTCTCTTTGCATGCTCTAGAGGTCACCCCTGAATCCCACCCAGCTCCTCCCGCTGCCATGTGCCAGATGGAGTTCTGCTGCCTTGTCCGTGGCTAATCTCCCTGGGTGCATCTGGGTCTGTGTATGCACAGATCCTTCATTTTGTTTATGCACATGAGCAGCCTGAGCCAAGTTTTGCTCTCCAGGTACCCTCTGTAACCGAGGTTCCTTGTAACCTAGCTGATGCTCTTGGTGCTTAAGAATGTTTCAGAGAAAATTATATGGCATTGTAGAGTCAAACCTGGGCATGAGTTGAGCTGGTGGGTGGAGTTTCCTCAGGCAATTAAATTTTCTGGGGAGTGCTTGGAGATAAAGGGTGTTACAGCAGGAGCTCGCTAACTCTGCTCCCCATGCCCTTTGGTGTTTATATGGCTAAAGGAACAGCAGACCAGTGCAGGAGAGTGAGCTGCAAGTGTCACCTGCCACATACCACCATTTTCTAACTTCCTCAAAATCTCTGGCTCTAATTGCCTTCAAACGCAGGTCTGTCCTGCTTTCAGTTCCCATTGACTCCAATTACACCTGCCAAACTGCAACTGGGACTGAACCACTTTCTTTTGCACGGGGGTTTTATTTGTCCCTTGGGTGAACAATTAAAGTGGACTCTCTTCTACTGGTGCCGAATATTTGAGCAAGTGCTTGTAATTTATGTCACTTCTACTGGAACTGGCAGTACTGAGAAGCAAACCACCTCCACCAGAGTGCAGCTGGCTGCCAGTCACAGTGCTAATGCAGCAGAGTGCCCTTTCACTTTCTACAGGCTCAGTTTAAGCTCTGTCCATGCTGGCCAGAGCAACTATAGGCTAGAAAATGAAATAATAGGAACTATAAGCTCTTCTACAGCTGAATGGTTTCAGAGATCAATCAGTTATTAGAGGCACTAATTCTTCCACAATTACTGGCACATTGTAGCGTATTAGAATAGAGGAGAGTTGGTCTCTAACCAAATCAGAGCAACCAGACTATTCACTGAAGCCACTGAGTCCTTTCAGACTCACTTCTTTAGCAGAGTTGGCAGTGCTGGAACACACTGGGAGAAACCGCCAGGTTTTCTCACTTCCATCAGGACATAGAAATTCACAGGGGTAATATTTCCTCTTCTGTCTAATAGTAATACAACCCAATGGTGCCTATGAGTGAGACTTCCTTTTTGGTTTGTTTGTGTTTTTCTTAAGAAGCTGTATTCAGCGGGGCCCTGTGCTGAAGTGGTTGAGACAAGAGTCCTTCACCTGCAGACTCCGACATCT
The DNA here is from genome assembly GCF_009829145.1 of Chiroxiphia lanceolata. NCBI lineage: Eukaryota > Metazoa > Chordata > Aves > Passeriformes > Pipridae > Chiroxiphia > Chiroxiphia lanceolata. The sequence continues at coordinate 28,636,098 of NC_045642.1, forward strand.
ACCCCTGCCCTGGCCACTAGAAAAGCCATTATATTTTTCTGTAATGAAATACTCCTGCTTCTCCATATCACAGTGTGTCATGGTTTGAGATAGCTCCAAAATCCAAAACCTATCTCAAACCATGACACAGAGGTAGTGTGGCAGGTGGTGCCTTGGATCCTCACCCCACAAACATGGGCTTCTGTTCATGAGTACCTCCATTTTAGCAGGCAAGCATATATCTACACCTTCACATTGAAAGATAGAAAGGGCCAGGAAAATGACAAGAGCTTCCCATCCTCATCCCTTAGGAATGTCTAGTCTTTTTCTGAGCATTGAGCTCCTCGAACCTGGGATTCTGGCAGAGCCAAGTCTTTTGGTGTGCTTAGGTGGTTTGAGTTTTTAAGGGCCTTTTCTAATCCATCTGTTGTTGACACTACAAGTCTGTAAGCATGCCTTCCTAGACAGACAAATGAGGATTAAATTTTTATATCATAACCATAAAATCATATTACTTATTAGAATTACAAGTTTCCCTTCTTTTGTACACATAATGGTAATAATTCTGTCTAATGATGGCAGTGGTCACAGCAATCCTTATTCTTAGCAGGAGGAAATTATGCCGTTTCTTTGCATGTAAAACTTCCATTATTTGGATGGGATTTCTGTGACATAGGTCATTATATCTGTAATACGTATTTATAGTTGTTTAAAGACCTGAATAGTTTGTGGAATAAATTCTGATGCAATACGTATTTATAGTTGTTTAAAGACCTGAATAGTTTGTGGAATAAATTCTGATGCAATATAGCCAGGAGCCCTGTGAATTTTCATCATGCTATTGATTAAAAAGCCCACTACTACATAGTGAAGATAAGGGAAAGAATTGGAAACTAGGTCAAAATTCCTTTTACTCTGTATAAATAATTTCACATTTGTTATTAAAAAAAAACTTTGCTTATTTTTTTCTTCAAGATAATCTCTGCCTTTGTTTCAAAAAGGTTATTGATTGGATTGTTAACTTAAATAGTCTGTGGCGGGTGTGACAGAGCACATGACTGCAATTAATCTTGTGATGCAGAATCCATTATTGAAAAAGCACTAATGAGCCATTCTAAGGCCTTCACTGGTCACAAGAGTGCCTGGGAGCAGCAGATTGCTCCTGCCCTTTAATGTCAGTTTTGGTCTTTAATGTTACACAGCCAGTGTAAGCAGAAGAGATTTTTATATTTTTTTAGGGTATTTCTTTTAAAATTATCTTTCCCATCAGCCTGCAATTGCACCAAGTGCAGGAGACAAGAATTGGTCTCTGAATGTGCTCACCTCCCTACTCCTCTGAGCAAATGTCTGGTGAGCATAGTGTACAATGAAAAGCAGTGGCATGTGAAACACGGATGTCACTATAAAATATGGTCTCAGTTGCAGAGTTCAGATCCAGAGGAGAGTTTCGACAAAGATGAGGGAGCTTTCAAACATGATCTACACTTTAAAATATTGTTTTAAGACAAAGGGATGAGCTGTTGGAAACCTCACTGCAAGTTTTATTGTCTATGTTGTTTATAGCTATTGCAGCATAGCAAAAGTTTAGGTAGAGAATAGTTATGGTAGATTAGAAACTGTCAATGTTAATATATTGCCTTCTCCTTCAACAGAACTGCTCCCAGAGTGTGTTTTAGAGGTCTGTCTATTGACTTTGGTGACACCATAAATATATGTTACTTCTTCCTCTTATTACATCTGTGGAGCTGATACCTACTTGCAAGAGTGATCCAGGGTTTCCCAGAGCTGAGCCACCACCTAAATTATGAACTGAGTTCCAGCTGCAGATTCTTTGCTGCACAACTTTGCCATAGCAAATGCTGTTTATCGCAAGTTTAGATGAAATAAGACTGTTTCTTCATCTTAACCACATAAGTGATGAACTTAAGCAAGAAGATTCTCAGCTCTCCAGCTTGTGCACTACCATAGTGTCTGTAACTTGAACCATATTTTGGACTGCTCTTTGTGTAAAAGAAAATTGTTTGTGGGCTGAACTGGCCTTTAAAAAAAACCAAAACAAAGCAACACAAAAAAAATAAGAAAAGGAATTTGAATTTACCTATTCTAGCTTGCCACATGCAGCTACAGGGGGCTTTGTGTTTAGGTATTCTGACACAGAGGGAATGCTAAGAAGTTCTGTGATATGGAGCAGGGATGATGTTCACTAACATTGCCTCAGGAAGTCTTGGATGTGTGAATTTTCTCATAGGATGTAAACCACTGGGTTTTGGCAAAAGTAGCAGGAATATAGAGAGATTGTGAAAAAGGAGAGCAGGGAGGGAAGGAAAAAGAATTTTAATGTATCTACTGGCATGCTTACCATACATTACAGTGCCTCATCATGCTGCTGGCATAAGTAAAAATAGTGTTTCCAATGACATTAGGTTAGGGTCATGGTACCACAAGGGATGCTGCTTAATGTAAAAAAGGATCTGACTTAGAAGTCTAAGAAAGACATGTCCACGAGATATTCTTTTTGCCTTACACATGGCATAAGCCCTGGATTAACAGAGACCAATCTGCAGCTATGCAGACACTACTCTTGTAGTTGCAGCAGTGGGAGACAGAGCCTAATAGAGTGAATAAATTGGTATATTTTTGCAAAATATTTCTTCATTGCTAGTAAAAAGAAACCACTGTGGCCCTTGCTCTACTATTAATATTTTCTAAGGAATCCTCAGTACACAAGATACCCTTTCTTTTAGGCTTCTGGTAGGTGAGGTTCTTAAGAAGTGCTCTGCAAAATAGGATGGATCACTCCAAGGATGAGGCACCATCAATAGACATGCAGCACAGAAGACCTGCAGAGGTGTTTTTGAGGCAAATGAGTAACAAGACAGTCAAGACAGATAACTGGAAGAGAGCAGGAATGGCTGCAGAGGGACATGGATAAAGTAGTGAACAGAACCTGACCTTTGTGTTGTGTGAGAAAAGGGGGTCTTTAGCTGGAATCTCTGCAATGAGAAATGTGTGTACACAAACAAATGAGCATGTGAAGATGTGTACGCATTTAGCTGTGATTTATTTCCCTAAGTTTGGTTCCATTCTTTCTGTTTCTTTTCAAATGTGACTGAAGCTATTTAACTCTGATTAACTCACCTCCCTGTATGAGTTGCTTTCTGTGATATATTACAGCAATGTACAACATTTCTGGAAGCAACTCTGATGCTGGGATGAATTCCCCCCCAATATGTAGTGTGGCCCATTTGTTCTATTTACTGGTGTTGGAATAAGGTTTGCATTCACTGTAAATCAGATCTGGAGGAACATTTCAGTGTCATGTCAGGTTCTGCTAGCTTAGTAGTATCAGAAATTATATGAGGTCCTCTCAGGAAGAAAAGGTATCTTGTCAAATCTCCTTTTGCATAGTTGCTGTTTCAAGCTCCCCAGAACTTTAGTTTGGATTTGGTTCACTATAACTCTAAGTAAAATCTGATACTTGTTTTGTGCTGATATTTCAAGGGCTCCAAAACCCAGTGATCTTCTTAGCCCATCTGAGCTCACCAGCATTGTCAAGACATTTCTTTATTCAAAGGCTTAAGAGTGATACAAGCAATGTCATTGATCCTTCCCTCCTTAAACATCTCCTTTATTTTCTATTCCATTTCCTTAATAACTTATGTATACACATTTCTTTGCTGGACAGGCTTAGTTTTCATACCAAAACTGTGCAAATATAACTGGAGAACAAAAATCCTTATTACAGCATTTGGTAGTACCATGGACACATAAAAGAAATATATTGCCCACAGCATTATTGCCTTATCCAGCAATTCTCAGCAACTGTTTGCTTCACTAGCTAGAAAATACAGAAACTTCTTGTAGGGTGGTGATGGGTGGTGTGATGACACAGCAAAATATTGCTGATAGGTCTAGTAATGAAGATGGCACATCTGTGCCCACATCTACCACAGACATGCCTTTTTTTCTTATCAGAGAAGCAGCCTTTCTTTCTCCACTCTTAAAAAGGCGCTTAGGCTGGTGGAAGTGGAAAAGATTTTTTCATACCCTGTAGTCTAAGAACAGCAGATTGGCTGGAGGTGAAAAAACCCTGTGCGCCTGACTGCGTGAGTTTCTAGAAGTAAGAGGCGGCAGTGCTGGATGTGTATACCTGTATTTCTAGTTTTTCTACAGATGAGCAGTTGACTATACCTGTCATGACTATGCACAGCATTAATGCTTTCTTGTATCAGAGAGGGATGCCAAATATGTGGCTTTCCACCAGTAGCTTATTGCAGGTGATTTAGGCAATGTCTCAGCCTGATAGGGGTGGTTTGGGAGTACAGTACTTTATTTCAGCGCTGTATTTTTCTTGTTTTGTTTTGCAGAAGGAACACTGATCCTACCTTTGGTTTGTTTGTTTGTTTGTATTTTCCCCTCCAGAAAGCCCATTGCTGACCCTGCTACTGTGATACCGCTGTTTTGCAAAGCTGGAGTTGACACGCATGTAGGGGCGGGGGTTGTAACTCTGGCAATTTGTCCTTCCCAATTAGATGTGACTGTTCTGCTAGCTTTCCCTTCTTTATTCCTTTCATTTAGTTCATTGTGGGAGTTGGCTTGGGGTTTTTTTTCCTTTTGGTTCCTTGTTTTGATCCTGGAAGGATAGCTGTGCAATTTGGTTTCTTCTGTGCCAACCAACTTTAGTGGCAGAGCTCTTAAAAAAATTAAAAGCTATATCCCTCCATCCTGTCTTGCATCATCTCTCTATGCCACTGCTTCCATTTAAGCAAAGTTTACAGAATTGCTCCACCCATTTGGACACCAGGAAGGGAAGCTGTGAAATGGAGAATAACCTCATTTCCACCAGGTCCTTCGTTCCAGTCGAAACAACGCTAATTGAAACTGTAGTCCAATTTCTATTAAGACAGATGGTCTCTCTCTGAAATCAGGTTTGTTTCTGATTTCATCCTTTCTCTTGTTGTCTTTCAAAAAAAGAAAACCAAAACAAAAAGCAAATGCACAAAAAACAACTCAAAGCCAAACCATTTTTAAGAGCTCTGAATAAAAATGCTTTGCCAATGGGGAATGGGTGGAGATGACTCTGATTTTCTCTTGTGCCCGGCAGCGAAAGGGTTAATGCCTGCTTTCCTCTTTGGTATCTGTTAGTTGCAGCCCATGTTGTGATCAGTCCATGTCCATGTGTGTTTTGTTCCCAAATTTAATACTGGTTAATTAACAAGCAATAAGTGAGCCTTAACAATGACAGTTGTTTCCGATCTTCCTCAGGACACCCGACCTGCCTGCAGTTCACCACAAACATGACTGAGGCTGTTAAAACCTATCAGTGGCAATGCATTGAGTGCAAATCCTGCAGCCTTTGTGGGACCTCTGAGAACGATGTGAGTTCATTTATCTTTTCATGCAAATAAGCATCTGCAATCTGCTCCCATGCCCATCTTTGAGGAGCACGTGGCAGTAGTGTGGGTCATTGTTTTACTGCTACTTCCATACATCTCCAAGGAAAAGCCACCCCTAAGAGCAGAGATAGGCTTCTCCCAAGTGTCCCCATTCAGCCATTGGTCTGAATTTACCACAGGTATCATACAGGGTCACTTAAGGTGGCGATACTTGTAGTTTGTATGCTTATTCAATAGAAGTTAACTGGGGGTCATAAACTCCTGTTGCAGGGCATTTCAAGAGAGTATTATTTTCAATATGGTAGTCAGAAGTAGATGTAAATATGTGATAACCCAAGTATGTTTCTTCTGTCCCTGATTTTCCTTACTTTCTTGGCATGATTTTTTTACATTAAGTAAACATGAAAACATTTGAACTGAGATGGCTAGGCCTCACCTAATCACCTATTCCAGTGATTTCCAAACTATGATCCAGAGCCTGCAGCTGAACAATGTCTCTCTGTGGGGTTTTCAGTTAAAATCTGATGCCAAGGGTCCTTCATGGCCTGTGAGAAACTGGGAGAACTAACAGTGCCTGGAGAACTTTGGAGGACATTAGCTAACACTACATTCCTTACAGCAGAATACATTTGAAGCCTGAGATATTTTTTTTGCTTTTGCAATAAATAAGGAAATCTGAAGCCAGGGAGCTGTTCTGCCTTAAGAATCATGGCATACTTCGGAGCAGATTTTTTCACCCAAAATATATGAAAGAGCTGCAGACCACATGGTGTGGTCATGTTATTCCCATCTGTTTCACAAAGAATTTACTCAGCTGAGTTTTGGAGAACTGTCTAAGTAAAAGTTTTTTTCTGAAGGGATGAGATCCACCACATGGTCACCCTGGAGCCCAGCAAAGCCTGTCCTCTTAGGACAGCTTATCCCTGGCCTAACAGCTCTTTTGCTCCTGCATCATGAGGCCACCTTGGAAGCAAGTCCTCTACTTCTCATGGTGATTTTCTAGTTAGAAACTGAGCTGCCTTTGTGATAAGAAGGGCTTTCTGCAGCTTCTCAGAAATATGGTGGTTGATCATGGATGCACAAATGTGATGCTTGTAGCCTTTTGCACTCCCAACAGTCTCTTAGTCTCTGTGTCGCAGGTCTGCATTCCTAGCTGAGCACTGCTGGTTACCATTCTTATGTTTTCATCTTGGCAACAGACTAATTTACATCATTTTATCTCTTCTCCTCTCTTTCTCTTCCTGTTTCCCTACTGTCTCTTCAACAAACCTGCCTCAGGACCAGCTGCTCTTCTGTGATGACTGTGACCGTGGCTATCACATGTATTGCTTGAATCCACCGGTCTTTGAGCCCCCAGAAGGTAACATATCTTGAAAGTCTGCTTTGAAAATCACAATTAAGTCCTTGTGGAGAAGGGAAGAATTTCAGAAAGGTGATCTAGGCCATGCAGGGTTAAGGAAGCAGTAGCAAAGCAGAGACAAGTAGCACTGGAAAGAAAGAAAATTAAGATGTGAAGGTCTAGTGTGGTCTGTGATATCCTATTCCGTCTTGCCTGGTCTCTACCTCCTCTTACAGGATATGACTCTTTTGTGGGTCATGGGTACCTTGGGATGTCCCACATGTCATTGGTCACCTCAATTTAGTCAACTGAATTGAGGTCCTGTGACTCAGGACTCAATTGTGACTTTGGACTTCCTAAGAAGTCGAAGTCCCAGAGAGAAAGCCCCAGATAGGGAGGTCCTCTCTGAAGCACCTGAGAGTCTGTTGTCAGGAGACTGGGTTAAGAGAAATTACTTTTCTTCCTCTATGATCCGTTTCTGCCTTGGCAGGGTGAGAATTTTACGTATTACGTTTGGTATGTAGTTATGACCTCTGCAGTAAGTTCAGTCTGACTATACTACAACTGGTTGTAGTTTGTCACTTGGCTGTGGAGCAGAGGAATTAGTCTCCTAACATTATAGATCCTCTGGCTAAAATCTGCAGAGAGCAGTAGAATTGGAGAAGGAGATAAGTTAGTGTGAATGACTGCAGTTTACATGAAGGGCAAGACAAGAATAATTACAAATTGATCATGGATTCAGGAGCTAATATTTGTAACTTTGGTAAAAAGGAAGCTAAGTCAGGAGGGAAAATTTTGAAATGAAGCTAATAATAAGCTAAAGGTTTCTATTCCACTGGGAAGTGGTGTATTGAATGCGCACCCCAGCAGCATTGTAGTTTATGCAGAAAGCTTATGGACACAACACCAAGGGAAGCAGAGACCACTTCACAAAAATACAGGCAATTCCAGTATTAGGAATACCTGATATCCTATTCAAGCCAATCTTGACATAAACTCTGAGTGCCTGGATTTGCCGTCATTCCTATAAGAAGGATTTCTTCATTTGCAGGTAGCTGGAGTTGTCATTTGTGCCAGGAGCTGCTCCGAGAGAGAGCATCAGCTTTTGGCTACCAGGCCTGAGGAGCTCCAGCAGTCAAAGAAACACTTTGCTCCTGGTGTTGCCATACCAGCACATGATTCCCATCCAGAACACAAAGACACAACCCACACCAAAATGAATGGACACTCAAATACAGGAAGAGGTACCTGTGGTATTCACTGTCACTAAGGCCATACCTCCTGGGCTCTACTAGAAGGATTGTGTATTTTTCCGATGCTCTGGATGAAATTTCTTCACTGCTATGCATGGTTGCTGCTTGCCATTAACAGGCTCACATACATTACAGAAGGGGGAGGGTTGTTATATCAACAGGGAGAAGTCAATTTTGTGTGGCCTTGTGCTTTCTCTTCAGTCTTTTTGTAAAAGCAAAAGTAGTAAGATATCTCCCAAGGAATTATTGGTGAGTACTTTAGCTAGGAGCAGCACCAGATGCATCTTTTCACAGGCTTGACTGGAAATCTCTTTATGGCAACCACTCTGTATATGAATGGGTGTTTATGAGGGGTGCTCTGAGAATTGCAATTAGTTCAATACTTCCCAGTTCATGAACAGCACATGTTCACCGATCAGAACTTTTTTGGGGTGACATTTTCTCCATTGGATCAAATGCCCTGATTTGGCAGATCTTTAGAAACTTGTCTTTAGTGTATCTGAAGGAAGAGCAGCACCGGTATGTATGCACAAAGATGCTTAGAAAAGCCTACCGTCTTTGGTATTTCAGGATATTCAGGCACACTGTCCCACTGCAATGCCAGCATGCAGTCCAGCCTCATAATTTTTTTTTATTCAGAAAATTCCAAATGGTTATGTATGTAACTGACTTTCCGTTTAGCTGAGAAAATTGAACAAAAGAGAAAATGTCATCTTAAGTTGATCATAGAAAGTAAAATTGTCAATTTTCTGAGCAATCTAAAGTAAGCTGCAAAAAGGAACAACTTTGCCTTAGAGTCAAATGAGGTACTTTTGATTAATTTTTTGAAATTTCTAAGCTAAAATGTTCTGCAACTTAAAATTTCATCTTCTTCTGGGAATTGCCTAATCAGGATTTCCAGCATTTCCAAAGTGTTACAGTTTTTTGTCAAAGTCATTAACAAGGTCTAGCTGAATTTCCAAATAATTTTGCCCCCAAATTCTCTACAACTGCATTTTTTGGCAAATGAGATAATTTGTCAAAAAAACCTTCCCCAACTCTAAAGGAAAGACTAATTTATTGAATCTAATATGAAAAGAAGGATTTTCATAATGATTTTAAAATTTAAATAGAAATAGTTCTACTTTATTTAAACAAACCTCTGCATGTGAAATGAAGAAACATTAAGTAAGTAAGAGCATCATTCGAAAAAAGTTTATTGCAGTTAAGTCTCTTTGAATAATTTAAAACATCACTAGGAGGATGAGTACATCAATAACTTCTACAAGATGCATCTTTAAAGTTAAAAACCTGCCACTCCTTCAACTGCCAAGTAGCCCAGAATAACCATTTTCTTGGGTATGATGTATATTACTTTCTATGCATAGATTTAAGTGGGTTTATAATATAAATTTATGAGAGTCCCAAGCAGCATGTGACTCATGTTGCTTGTAGAAGTAGGTAAGGACACTGAAGATTATATCTGGCATGTTTATTTTGGTTGAAACTTTTCTGCAAAATTAAATGTCCCCGAACACTTGAAAAACATTGTGAAAGAATATTGGTAAGCTATTTTTTATTTCCTTCTCCTTCTAATTACATTTAGTTAGAATGAGCTATAGTGACCTAATGCACTTTCCCTCATTATTTAGATAGTTTCTTCCCCTTTTGTTTTTTGTTCAAAAGTGGCTGTTGTCAGCTGCTGGATTCTCCTGCCTACTGTTGCAGCCTCTTCTCAGGCTGCAGCATTAGTATTTTAACCTGTTAAAAAAAGATTTAGGAATTATTTATCCTAATTGTATTGGACCACATCTCTCTTGGAGCAACTACACTTGCTACCTGCAAAATTCATTCAATATCTTAGGCTTTCCATGTGACAGCTCCTCAGATGAGCTGAGAGCACAAAGAAATGTGAGCATCAGGTGTGGGGAGAGCAAAGTGGAAGCTCATGCACCTGCATTAGGTGTCTGGTGCCTGTTGGGACAAAGCTCCAGAACAAATGTAAAATAAAGCGTCTTCCTTCCAGTCTGGAACTACCCTGGCCCTGGTGAGCACTTGGAGGACACAGCTCATCTGCATGAGCATTTACACCTATCTGTTGGTGTGGTTGAACCTGCTGACCTGGTACTTTGGGACCATCACATGGCTCAGTCTTACACAAAGTCTTGTTGCTGCTGTGGCCAGGAGTGCAACTATGTATTCACCAGAGACACCACTGAGCTCTCTCACAGAAAATGAATGTTTTGGCAAGAGTGACTGGAGCTGAGAAGTGTGCGTGCTGGAGGAAAGTTTTATGGTGGTGCTAGCAGTGGGAGCAGCAGATGTGGATTAGTGTTTGGGCTGGTCCTCAACCTAAGTCCTGCTGGGCTTAGGTCCATCATAAAAATGGCCATCGCCTTCCAGTTTCCTGGTATTTGCATTGACTTTGGGGGAGGAGTAGGACAATGTCTGCATTCTCAAATGGAGAGGAAAATGCATGTTGTTTTAGCCTGTGTGTTAAGCAGACAGTGGTGGCTCATCATGCAAGTCTCAGGTAGCCTAGTTGGTGGGAGTGGCTGGTGCAGAATTTCAGTGGTCTCCATCCTTGTGACGGAGACATTGCTAAAGGAGCTGTGATGTCTGCACACACCTGCTTTCTTATTTTGTGGTTTTGATCCATAGTTCTGACTGTTTTCTCCTTCCACAACCATTCTGCAGCAAAGAGTATCTTTCATGTTCAGAAATACTTTTCAGTGGCCTTGCTGAAGTTTCATCACTAATGAGGTATGATGGAAGGAGAGATTGCTAGATCTTCAATGGCAAAACATTGTTTGCCATCTGAGATCAGTGTGATAGAGTACTTACCCACAAGTGGACCAGCTCAACTTTCCAGCTTTATGCTCTGTAGCCAGGCAGCTCCAGGTGAATTTGGCAGCAGATTAGATGCAAGCTCTCCCCTGCTGAGAACTTCCTCCAGCTACAGCCTCCCTACTTCACTAGCTGGGTCTAAGACAAGGGGCCGGAAAGGCCACTCAGTGTCATCTTTAGAGTGCATTCAGAGCCATACGTCTTGGTGCACTTTAGAAATACTAACTGATCCCCCAAGAGAACAATGCTGTACCAGCTTTACTGAGATGTGGAGAGGCTGTGGCACAGCCATGGGGATTTGGAAGAGGAGGAGTTTAGAAGCTCTGGTAACTGATTCCCTGTCATCTGCTATCCTGCCAAGGATAGTCTTCCTGCATGACTGCTGGGAGGAATGACCCGGGCAACACCATCCGTTGTCAGGCAAATGTTATAGCAGTGATCTGGTCTGGCCAGTAAACAATGTGAGGGCTCTGGCTCATTGTGCTGTTCTCTCTCTCTTGCTATGGCAAGACCTGCAAGGCTGTTGGCAGCCCCTAGGGTGAACGAACTCTGGCATCTTTCAAAACTCCTCTGTGTAGGCAAGGCAAGTAATATTTTAGCACAAATCAGGGCAAACTACCATGAAAGACGGTAGATCCTGCATGCCTTGAAGTTTTCAAATCAAGAACAGACAGATTCCTAGATGTATTTCAATTAAATGCAATCTTAGTTAATCACAGGAATGTCTAACTGAAAAAGGCTTGTGTTATAGAGGAAGTCAGGCTGGATGATGTAATTGTTCTTCCTGGTCTTATTATGAAAACAGATGTTTACTGTGTGAGAGGACATATTTAAATAAAAGCAGTGTCTGCATAGTGGCCTTGAAGTATGTTAGTTAAGCATATGCACCTGATCCTTCTAATTTTTAACTCATTTTGGATAACCTAAAAAAGGTCACTGACAGAAAATCGTCTTTACTGATGCAGTAAATTGCACATTACCTCCTTCATGCCCACAATGGCAGCTACTTTGGTGTTAGCTACCTCAGGCTGTTCCAGAGACTGAACAATTCAGACTACATTGTGTGAAGCCATGGCTTGCTTCTGGCTCTCCCTCTATCACATTTGAGTGCTGTGTTGCCCAGTTTTCTGTCCATGGTGGGAAGACCATCTGGGGAGGGGACCACTTGCAGTGGCAGACTCAGAAACCAGAGGGGTGGAGAAATGGTCTCAAAAGGGGGAGCATCCAAGGGGTGCCACTGAGGAGGTGAACCCATGTTGCCATTGCAGAGCCTCCCCTGTAGTCTGGAAAAGGCAATACCTTTAAGAAACATGAGATGGGTCCTAATCTGCCTCCAAACTACATTTCCATAGTTGTGTCATTGCACTGAGTTTACGGCATTTCTGTAAATGCACCTCAGGCCAGTTCTCAAGCTAGGAAAGTCACTGTTAAGTGTGTTCTTTTGAAGCAAATGCTACTCTAAATAACTTTGAAATCATTACTTCTCATTTCCCTTTAAAAGGAGTATAGTAAATTCTGCCCCAAAGGAAGACTCTCCCGCACCATGCAGTGTTATGGGGCTGTTCCATGTTCTTTACACCTACAGCATGTGTTTTGACAGGGGTCATTTGGGAGGTGAGAGTGGATGGAGGTAGAAAGGAATATTAATTACGCTTGTCACTGCCAGAGGGATCGCGTGCATTGTGGGCAAGAAAATTCCAGGTAGGGCTTGGCATGATTTTTCTGTGTGGAGTAAATTTATTTTTAAAAAATGGGCTTTTGAGAGAACCGTAAATTATTCACATATCCAAGTCCAATCTGGTAAATTAGTTCTACAAAAAATACGGGAGAAATATCGGAAGAGTTGAAAATGATTGTTTCAATCTTTTTAGAATTAATCATTTCCATATTTGAATTTTAAAGTTAATCTAATTCATATTGGGAAAAATCTTGCACCAGTCTGAAAGGGAAGAAAATGCAAATCTTATGGAGGACATGATTAAAAGATGGATTGTCTAGTCAATTTTGTTACGGGAGGCTGTGGGCTGCTCATGAGGAGGTCCCCTGACATTTTAACAGTTGACCAGTTCTCCGTTTCTGTGAAAATAAGTTCTGCAGAGAGGAACAGGCAGACAGGACAGGAAAGCCCTCTCTAACCAGTCTAGGTTCATTATGATCCTAGCATCTCATACTTTTGCATGATATACTGCATGACAGGACAGGGTAAGTATGCAGCTGAGCAGGGTGACCACTGCTGCAGGCGGGTTCTGGCCTAGCCCCCACAACAAGAGGTGTCTGTAAAAACAGCCTGTGGCCAAAGAGGCAGAGGTGCTCACAAACTCATTTTCCAACTTAGACCTCAGCTAACAACAGCTGACCTGAATGGGAGACAGCCTGTACAGCAATGCTGTGAGTTGTGCCGCTGCCTGCTGACATGGACAGTCAGAGCTGCTCTGACTGGGAGCGGGACGTTGCACCCCACCTAAGCAGAGTCATAAAGCATGAGGTTTATTTCTGCTTACAACAGGGATTGCAGCACTGCTGTGGGCAGGTGCTCAAATCTATGACTCGCTTCTGGAGAAAAGGCAGGATGGCAATTCTTAGCTGTTTTTGCAAAGCACTTGGAGCCTACCAACAGTGTGCGAGTCCTGACTACTGTTGTTTACCACAGTGCTGCAGACCCACGCTGCACTGGCAGAGTAAGAAGAACCAGCTCTCCTACACTGCTCCTTACACCATTTATTATTGCCAGCCATGGGCCCATGACACTGCCTGGGAGATAGGAACAGGTGACAAGCCAGGAGTTTAATGCCGAAGGTCGAAGACCCTGAAGAAGAAACCAAAAAAGTTTAGTTATTGTGGCTGGGCTTCTCCTCTGGTAAAAGAGGGCAGGATCTGGGACTGGCAGGTAGCCAAATCCATCTTCAGTGATGAAATAATTACCAGCAATGACCTCCAGCCCCAGTGGTAATTAAATGGCTTTTTGGGGCAGGCATCAAACCTGGTCTGGTTTATATAAGATAAACTCAGCCTTAGCAGGGTAGCAGAGAGGTGTGTCACTGTCCTGTCTCTCCAGTTGCACCACTGGGGTATTTGGCTAGCCCCATCATCACTGTGCATTGAGGTACTTAACTGAGGAAGGAAGGTAAAGAACAGCAAGTACTTCTGGGGGACAGAAGGCTTTTTAGGGTTTACCCTCTTATTGTATGCAAGTGAGAATGCCAGGCAATTTGCAGCTGGAGAATCAAGCCAATAGCTTATTAACATATCCTGTGCATTTCTGCCACACTGGATGAAAATGTAAAGTATTAGTGCATTTAGAATATATGTTGGTACGGTTGTTTTGAAATGAGGAAACTAATATTTTCAGATCAGCTTACTGCCCTTTGTGTGCATGAAGTTAACAATAGAACACTTCATACCTGAAAACTGCTGATTTTTCAGGTATTGATATTTTCTTTCAGACTGTTGTCAGTCTAGTCATCCATCTGATTAAGTTCATTGTAACAAACTATAGGTTTCACCTCCACAGTGACTCAGGAAATATTTTATTTCTTCCTACTTTTCTGGAGCTAGGGAGAGAGAAGGGCAGGTTTTATTCTTTGTATTCTGCAAGACTGATAAAGGATGATACATTCATTTCATGTTCATCTCCTTTCCATGTCTTGAATGATTGAATTGCTTGGCTGGGAAAGCATTCCTGTCTGTAGCAGTCTGAAGGGTCTTTGCTAGCATTGTCTCACCTGTGTATGAGAAAGCACAGTCCAACATTTTGTCCACTTGAATAGGACTCTTCCTGCTATTGTCATATAAAACTTTGAAACTTCTAAGTCTCATCAAGGAACCTTGTGCCTACAGTTCTGAAAATCAAGATAAGGATTTCCCTTTTATTTCTCCAGATTTTCTGCCTGGAAGGCCAAACCCTCTGCCACATATGAACTCTGGTAGAACACAGATCTGTTTCCAGCCTTGACATCCGCTGCTACTGGACAAAGGACTGCATTTTGATGTTCACTATGCACTGCCAGTGCCAAATTTGCCAGCAACACTAAAAGAGAAGTATCTGCTGAAAATCAAACACAAATATTATGCCTAACATACTCTTCCTTCATAGCTCTCCTAGGAGTAAAACACTGGAGATGTGTCCCTGCATCCTTTTGGGAAGGCTATAGCAACTGCGTGAGGAATTTCCAAGTGTCATCTCCTTTGAGCTTTATTACAGAACATCTTTCCTTGTTTATTTCATTTTTTTCTTTTCTTACGATATGTCAGAGACAGTATGTACTAAAACTGATTTGAACGATCTAGAGGAATTCAGAAATAGAGACAAGTCCAAATCAAACCATCAGGTTTTATCTCTCCCTTGGATGTGTTCAACAAAGCTTTGATCATTGCAGGGAATCAAGCTCATGTGTTTATTTAATCCCAGCTCCACATTAAGGTCATACAATAGTTCATATAGACCTTTTAATTTTAAAATGTTCTTTAAAAAGAAAAACAAACCAGGGAGAAACGTTTCCTCTTTTCCTTGATGGCTTTCCATTTTTTGTGCTGCAGCAGACATCAGCAGTCCTGTTTACTTAGACATTCTTCCATCACTGCAGCCTGGATCAGAAGTGATGGGGATAGACCTGGAGATAATTTATTTCATTGAATTTCAGATGTAAAGAGAAGCTCAAGAGCATTTAAGTATATTATCATCTGTGCTAGACAGTCCGATCGCCTAAGAACCAGGAGCTTGTGTACATGTTAATGTATCAGTTCACCTTTTCTTCATTTGCCATTTCAGACTGAATGTGCCACCACTGTACCCTTTTTTTTTTCACTAGAAGTGGTGGCAAAGAAAACATAAACACTTAAAACTGGGGTGAGGAAGACTGAGTTATCATCTTTGCTGTTGATCTTTTATTTGACTTTGGGACAACATTGTCCTCATTATTCAAAAGGAAAATTGAAGGAAGATAAATCTGTGACACCATAGCAGTTCTCTCAGATAAAAGCTCTGTTGTCATCAACTTTTAAGTGCATTTTAAAATGCTGAATAATGATCTCAAAATAGTGGCATTCCCATTAATACATTGGCAGAGCCTTACCTTGTGATGTTATAGTATAGATTTTTAATTAGAAGACTTAAGTTATATATACATATATATACATATATATTTGTGTATCATATTGTTATTTACCATAAACTTTAATCTAGAATAGCTCTAGAATCCTATAATAAGTGTTACTCACCTTGAAGGAGAAGAAGGAGGAAGGAGAAAATCCCAATTGTTTTGAAAAGGTGTGCTAGTATTCTAACATAATAAGGCAAAACATTATCCCTTATAACTTAATCTCAATCCTATTTGAAGCATGACTTATCAACACATGAAAGAGTACCAATGCTTTAAATGGTGAGACTGATTCTCAGCTGCTCTCAGTCTACATTCCTCCATTAACTTTAAGTCAAGAGGTTGGCCTGGTATCCTAAAGAGGCCCAGGCTAAGCAGTCTTAGACTTTAGTATTTATTAAAGTGCTTAATAGTTGAGCACAACCAACACATGTAATAAAATAGTTATTTCTTTCCCAGATGAGTTTGGTCTATTTGTGCTCTATTCTGGCTCAGTCTGGTTCTGGTGATGCCATGTCACAGTTTCCAAAAGAAAGTGAGAATTCTCAGCAAAAGATAATGATGGAGCACTCAGCAACCAAGGAAAATTTCTCTCTGACTTCATGGAGTTTGAGCTTGATTCAGCAGTTTTCAGTGTACTACCTTCTGATTTTCTGTAAACAGCCCCTTACTGCTATATCAGGAAGCAGTGGACAGCAGCACATTTTCCTCTTCTGTATCAGACCTCACCTTGGTCAGCTCCAACCTCCCCTCTCTTACCCCTTTCTAATCAGTTCTAGTCTTTTTGATCTCTCTGTCTCTTCATGTGGAAATCCGTTCCAGCCTCTCTCATTTTCAGCATCTCTCCCTGGAGTCAGTCCTCCTCAGCACCATTTGCTTTGAGACTTGCACCCAGGATACGCCATAGGTTTACCGAGTTGTGTTTAAATCCTCTAAGCTTTAACTCCCTCCCAATGATATGTCCTGACTGTATGTCTTTGCTTTTTAGCTATCCTGTGAGTGAGCCCATCATCACCTCTGGGATATTATTCCTTTGTGGTTACAGCTCATCTCAAAGGAACCAGTGTTACAGCCAAGTGAAGCTATGCAGCCTTGCTGCCGGCACACACTCTCCCTCCTTTCCCCAGTGCTCCAGCTGGGGATGTGGTCAGGCTGCCGGCACATGAGATCACATCCAGCAGGGCTACTCTCTGGAAGCCAAAGTGTTGCTTAGTAACCCACTCATGGAAGTACCAGAAGCATTTTTCAATCTGTCACATTGGCAAAAAACACTGGCTTCTTGATTTAGAGGCATTCTGCTGTGCATGGCAGGGCCGTGCTCCATTATCTTGCATCCAGCACAATCTGCAAGTGAGGAAATGAACCTCCCATTTAATGGAGGTGCTGGGAGAAAATGGAGTTGTGAGGCACAGAAAATATTTGTCTAAAATCATATGCGAAGCTTTTAGCTGGTTCTCCTGGCATCCAGTCTTCATCTTAACTCCCTTCCCGTGGGAGATATTCCCTGCTTATGAAAGTGCACTCCAGGGTCCTATAGCAATTGGCCAAACAGGACCCTGCAGCACCTTCATCTATTATAAGACATTACTGCAATAAAACATGGTGTGTCATACAGAAACTGGATGAGGTATTGCAATATTTATGTTGTAAGCCTCAGTGTCATGGACAATTGCTACAGAATAATGTATGTCTTTTTTTAATGCAGTGGAGTCACAGCAGCTTCACATGAGCACACTGAATACAGACCATCTGCGACTGCATGGTTTCCTCAGTTATTTTCAAATTATTCTGTTACTGAAATTTATATGAAAAACATCCTCTCATTTAAAAATAGACTGTAAAGACTTTTAGGTTATCCCCCCTTTTAAGAATAATTCAATTTGGGATCAAAACATCCAAGAACTGTGTTCTGACTTCAGAGGCTTCCTCCTTTAGCTGGCACTGGTTTATCACTAAAAATGGCCTCAAAAAGTAACTTGAGGGCTTTTATTTGAGGTAACTTATTGGTTTTACTATCACATCTCTTCAGTTTGGAAATGAAAAGGTATTTTAAACAATGTCTAGCTTTGAGCCCTGGGGTCCAACTGGGCTCTTCCCATCTTGTCATCAGAGACAGTAGAACCATAGTCTGTGTCCAGCCACAGTATCATCCATTTCTGTGGCTTGCCTCCTGTTGACAGATTGTGTCCTGGAAGGCCTTTGCAAATAATTGAAGGACTTTTATAAGGGTCATGGAAGGTCCAGAGTGGTCTTAAGACAAGGTTGTTAGACAAGTGTACCCGAGAGGCTCTTTTAGTCTTCAGAGAGTCTCTTACCTGGGATGATGCTCAATGTCACAGTGATGAAATTGTTAAAGTTTGTTTCTTGTGTAAAACCCTTTTAGTGAAATGCACAATAGTTGTGTGCTAAAGCTTGGCTCAGCATAAAGACGAAAAAACATCCCATAACACGAGAAGCTCCTGACTTGATTTCTGAGAACTTTCTGAGGAACTGAGTACATTCCCGTGGTCTATTTCTAGTCTAATAGATAAATTTGGGTATGGGATAAAAAGTCTTCCAAATTTACTGTTTTTTCTTATATTTTTATTTAAGAAATACAGAAAGTGATCAAAAAATGTTCCTGATGACTGGCCAGCATAAGAGCAATTGATCACCTGCTGTGGATCCCAGTACAGAAGTGTCTACATCACAGAAATATTCAGAATGAGCTGGTTTCTCTAGGGGGCAGGGAGTATTTTTGGCAGGGAAGCAAAGACTGGGAAGGCCTGATCTACATTTTTAATTCTTGGAACTGGCTGTCCCAGCTCAGAACTGATGGAAATCTTGCCATTGTGATGCTTTGCTCTGTGAAAAGAGGATTCAGAGAAGCACTAAGTGTACAATGCATTATTTGTTTTAAAAGTATCAGGGTATCTATTTCCAGTCTTCTAATACACTAACCTTGAAGTTTATTCGTAATTAAATAGTCTAGTCTTACCAGTTAGGCATTGAAACAAAAGAATCATTGTTATAAAGACAGTGGACTAGGGAGGAGCAGGTGGACTGGGTAACTTCTAGACAATACTGAGAAAGCACATCCACTCCCTGCATTCACAGGGGAAAGAGTAGCTTTTTCTTTGCACGTACTGCACATTCTGCATCATAAAATTATTTGAGGTGAGAGTCATTTTAGTCATTTTAGACCTACAAAGCAGGGGACATTCTACTAGCATTAATTCTTGTAGCTTAGTTTGTGGGGTTTCTATCTGCTTATTTACTCATAGCCTTCTTTTCAACATTTGAGGATGCTCTAGGTTATGTCTGTCTCAACTAGCTGGGATATGCCTGCCTTATGGAAACAACAAAATATGGGTTGGAAGCTGCCCCACTTCCTGGCTGTACATACCCCTACCTACACATGATATAATGTATGTTGAGTGACTGCATCGTAGTTGCTTTTGTAATGTAATAACTGTGGTGTCAAGATAATGTGGTTGGAAAAAAACATAAGTACTTACAAATTAACATGAATAGAAAAATGAAAGTCACTGAAAAGGCAATACAGCTGAAGAATTCTTACTGTGAGCCACCACCATGTTTTCTACAATATGTCAACTTCTGCATCCCCTAAATAGCCTTTTATACTCTTTGCAGCAGAAGTGAACCTGACTTTTGTGTCAGTACTCTGAGCTGGAGCCATTGGTGTTCAGTCTTTTCATAATGTGCTGATGAATCAAAAAGCTAACCTTGTCATGGGTTTGCAAACTTCTGTACCTTCCCACCAAAATAATCCAATGCCAGTCAGTGTCTTGGTTTAATGACAATATATTCAGGAGGTGAGACCTCCAATGAGATGAACTCTCCTCTGTTGTTTATTTCCCTGCCCCAACTCCCACTATAGACAAGGTAAAAATTATGAGGAGTCTGAATGAAGAAGGAAAAATAATGATTTTACTAAAAATGGAAAGAAACAAAAAACCCCCAATAGCAGAAAATACTACCTAGCTAGCCCCTTCCCCCCTAGGTTAAAACAAAACCTGGAAGGATATTTCATCCAAAGGAAAGTCCTATGCCGCTGAGACAATGGCATGAGTTCTGACATAGCAAACCATGTGGAGTGACCACGGCGGGGCTGGGCTGACCCGGCGCAGTGCTGGGGCTGGGCTGGCTTGGTCTGATGCGAAACACGGCTATGGCTGAGGTGGCAAATGCCACAGCTGAGGCAGGGCAGTCCCTGGGAAAAGGCTCCAAGAGTCTGCTCACTTCAGTGAGCAAAAAAAAAACAGGTACAAAGGGAAAGAATTCTGGTCTGTACCTGCCTTTATCTCCTGTCTCCCAAGTTCCTGGGATGTTTCACTTCAGGAATCCACCTTTCTGGCAGGTCCCAAGAGGCTAGGGGCAGTCTTCCTGGATCCAGCTCAGATGGGGGTGGTATGAAAAAATTCACTAAAAATCCTTCCCATTTAACTAAAACTACAATTGTCAGTGAATAGCCTGGAGGAGTGTGCCATTGATATGGTGGTCTGCAGGGCAATAGTGCTAAGGATGTTTTGTATTGATGCTTGTGAGAAAAACCCAGCAATCTCAGATGAACCCGAATGTCTATTGGTCAAATGGTAAGTACAGAGGCAAGCCAAAACAACCAAGTGAGGGGGAAAGAATAAGGGCTCCTGTCTGAAGAAAACCCTAGATACCACTCACTTCAGAGGAAAAACCTTTTGAATCCTGGGTGGCACATAATTAGGCTCACAAGGCTGGAGAGACACATTTCTGTAGTGTGTTTGTCACTGTCTTTGGTTTTGTAAATGTACCAGAATAGGAGAAAAATGCCTGTCTTTCTTTCAAATCCCTTTTCAGCCATGTACACTACCTCCAGGTTGCCTGTTGCTACACCCTGTGAGGCCTTATTGGAGTTTACACTATGTTTCTTGGAAATCGTTTACTTTTGGTGGCCACAGACTAAGGTTAGAGGTTTGGGAACTGGTACATAATTGTAAGGACAGCTTCTTGTGTTACTTTTTTTTCCCTTTCCCTCCTTTGTAAAGTGTGAACCTTTCTTTTGAACTCTGAAGTGACTGTATTGTTACAATGTGTGTATGTAGAGATTTGTTTTGACATGGCTTGTGTGGAGGACCTTTGCTCTTCTTATCTCACATTCAGTTTTAATAAGTGCTTGATAGCTTTGCCAGCCTTTTGTGGGGGAGGAGAGGTGACAAGGTGGCTTCAAAACTTCGCTTTTTTTGAGGGAAATCTGCCCAGCTTTACATAGAGCATTATAAGAATCCAGGGTGCTCACAACTGTTCTTCAGTCATCCTGATCTGATTGCTTCCTGGAGAAAGAGATTGAAACCCTCAGAAAAAATATATTGCTTAATGCACTAACCAGCACCGACCAAGAAGGCCCATCGGTTTGTCATGCATGGAAACTTGCATGATGTTTCACCCCCATCTGAAGGTGTCTATTGAGCACAAAGTGAATCGTGACAACTCACATTGCTCTGTAGATGCTAATGGAGCCACCATAGCTTGTACCAGCCAAGGATCAGCCCTTCCGTGTTTTGGCGGTTAGGAAACCTGTGAGTGAAATCCTACAGCGGCTTGAGACAAGAGGGCAATGTGTGTTGGAAACCTCTCAATTCAAAGGAATTCTTTGGTATTCATACACATTTGCAAGAATGTATTCCAAGCATCTTGTACTGTTATTAGTAATTTGTAATGTAGTTTGTTAGCTGTGTTGACTACCTGCGTAGCTAATATTCTGTTGCAACTTAGAAAAAGTGTAAAACATTGCAAAAATCAGAAGTTTAGAACTTGTATGTATCTTTTTTTTTTTTTTATATTAAAGCCACTTCAATTAAAAGTACAAGGAAAAATGCTCCTGTAGCCTTCATCGTGCCTTTGTATCTGTTTGGATAACAGACGTGTGGAAAGAGTCGGGAGTGCCCTCTTCCCAAGATCTTCCCTGTTTGCTTTGGTACTAACAAAAAGAGATGATAAAAATTTTGGGAAGAGCTCTGGGTGTTAGAGTTTATTCAGCAAACAGAAGATGCCAGCAACCTATCCAAAAGCCATTAGAATCTTGCAGAGTCCCTGCGACTGAAGCCGAAGTGTCTGAGGGATTGCCAAGCCATCACTAAGTGTTCATTCACACCAATGTGAATCAACATTGGTGAGTATCTACAAAGAGGTTCTAACTGAGGAGCAGTTAATGAATGACTCCACTGTGTAATATGCTAGATTTCTTTTATTTTTATCACAAAGTACCTCAGAGCTCACTGGGAGTCTGTTGATTTAAAAGTGGAGGAAAAACATCCACAGTCCAGGGTTATTTCAGGGGTACTGGTAAGTTGCAGGTTTGGGTACCAGAGGAAAACAGCAGCACATGGGCAACAAATGGTCTTCACCACACATCCCAGAAACTGTTTCTCTCTCCTCCCTGCCTCCCTGCCCCCCTCAATGTGCATATCCAAATACTTTTCTGGATCACATCACTGTGGAATCGGCATGCATAAACAGACATCTCTAAAGCGGCTTGTGATTTGGTGATCTCAGCCCAGCTCTTAGTAGCCAGATGCCCATAATATGAAAACAACCATCAAAACTGTCTCTTTTGCTGGCACTGTTTAATCAAAGGAACAATGGGAGAGAATGGCAGTCTTATTTCTACAAAGAGCCCTTCAATGTCAAATTTGCCATACAGTAGAGTAGCATTCACCTCTGTGGCACAGACCACAGCCATTCCAGAGAGGAACAAAAGCTCTCAGACAGCACGCAATTAATCCAGCATCTATTAAACCAAGCACGGGTAATTTTGAAGGAACGTAACAGATTTCTGCTTTAAATTATTCTAAGCACTATTTTTTTAACTCTAGATGGTATGCACAGCTCAAAGTACAAAACAGAAGGCTGTGTTTCTGGCAGCTGTTGTCTTCCCAGAAGCTGTTTTACATCCCTGGCATCTCATAATCCTGACACAAAAATCAAGTAAAACACAGCAGAGGAACAACATTAAAAAGCCTCTGGCTCTCCTGCTGCCCACTGCCTGCAGGTGCCCAGCACTGGAGCAAACAATTAATTCCATGACCAATGGAACTAATGAAATC
This sequence comes from Chiroxiphia lanceolata, assembly GCF_009829145.1. Classification (NCBI taxonomy): domain Eukaryota; kingdom Metazoa; phylum Chordata; class Aves; order Passeriformes; family Pipridae; genus Chiroxiphia; species Chiroxiphia lanceolata. Next base: position 28,659,069 of record NC_045642.1, read on the forward strand.
TGGTTTCCTATGGATTTATGGCAATATTTTGCATTAGTGCCAGAGACTTGAGGAGTTAGTCTTTCTGCTAATACTTTGAATCCAGATGAGGATTTTATCAGCTGTAGTCTCTGGGAAAGGCTTAATGAACTTTGAAGTGGTGATACATTTAGAAAACAAAAAGAAAGATATATTACATACTACATACAGTGAGAGATGAAATTTAGTGGTAGGAATTTACAAGATAATTAGAATCACAGATCAAAACAAATATAGCTTGTCTGCTAAGTCCTAAAAATGGGACTGCTGCTTGTTTTATTTCTGTAATGTCTGTCCACACTTTTTCCAGTGCAATGCTATTGAATAATAGTGTGATTGCCAGTTTGGTGGTTCCAATAAAAGACACAGAGTATTTGTAGCAGTAGAGCATAAAGGTGTAAATAAACAATATGTTTTTACAGGGGAGGAAAATTACCCAGAGATCTAAGATGGGACGTGTATTTTTTAATCTATTTACAAGTGATTTGGAAAAGAAGATGAAAAGTGAGGTGAGAAGTTTACTGAGAATTAAAAACTATTCTGGGCAGTGAAAACAAGAGTTGACTGTGAAGAGCTGCAGAAGTTTTTCATGATAATAAGAGATTGGGTTATAAAATGACAGCTGAAATCTACTGTTGATAAATGCACAGTAATGCTTCTGGGGAAAAAACCCACCCTAATTATACATGCATAATGAGGGGCTCTAAATCAGCCATCACTTCACGGGAAAATGATCTCAGCATCGTCGCTAATTCTGAGAAAATGACAGGTCAAGGCTGAACAGGTGTCGAAAACACAAGTAAAATGTTAGGAATAACTGTGAGGGGAGGAAAAAAAGGAGAAACCAGAAAACATCATTATGTCCCTGCATAAATCTGTGGTGTGGTCCTGTGCTGCATAGTGCTTCCAGCTTCTCCATGCTCCCACCCTCCCATCCCCACAGCCCAGCACGCATCAAAAAAGCTAGAGGAGGCATAGAGGCCAGAAGAGGCATAGGGAACAGCCAGAAAGCATTGGCCCTATGGGGCAGCTTCCAAGTGAGGAGAGAACAAATGTTCTGGGACTTACTGGCTGTCAAGGGACATGGCAAATGAGAGACAGGTTTGCAGGTTTGCTAGGAACCAGCTGCTGCAGAGAACAAGCTGCACTTCCAGCCCCAGACATCCCTAAGCATCTGGGTCCTTGCAGCTGAGCAGGCACAGCCCAGCTGTGAGGTGCATGCTCTATATACACTTGGTACTCATATTTTGGCCCCCAAACTTCCTTTAGAGGTCATTGTTAGGGAAGGTTATTTCCAGCCAACCCCATACTTTGGTTCTCACATATTGCTTTAATGGAGTTTATCCCTGATATGTTTTCCTACTCCTTTAATACATGTCCACAGTGGGATAAAATCTATTTGACACTTTAACTGTAGTCCTTCTTGAGCAAGTTCAGCTGTGCCTGTTCAGTACAGTTGATAAAAGGTTATCAAACAGCTTGTGGTTCAAGCCTTCACCTTTTCCTGATCCAAACCCTATATGAAATAGCAAATCCAAACTCAGCACACCACAGCTAAACTCAGAGAGCGCAAACCTATCACCACATCAGTAGAGGTTGAACCTCCCATCCACTTCTGTGTGACTGGGATTTCATCTCTAAGTGTAGGAGCTTCCTAAGATACAATGGTGATTGCAAAGAGTGAAGGTGGCTTTTTGTCCCAGCAGAAATTGATTTAGTGGCTTTTTATTATATGCTCCTGAAATGCCCTGGTGCAACTATGTGTTCTGATACCGCAATAGCTCACTGTTGCGCAGCGTCTGCTTTAGTGATTTGTTTACATACCCACCTTATTCCCTGGAAATAAGAATCCATAGAAATTGAAAGAGCCTTCTGTCCAAGGCTGTCTGCCTGTGCTGAATGGAAGAAAGACCTGTCAGTGTCAAAGAGAAGCTACGGAGAGCAAAGGTACCTCCCCGGCAGCCTGACCTTGGCAAGGAGACAGGAGACTCAACATTCACAACAGCCAGCAGCTCCCTTTAATAAATGTTTCACAGCAGAGAACAGCAGACTTGGGGAGAAAATGGAGGGCAGGGTTCAGCCTGTGACGCAAGGTGATGTGACCGGACCTTGTCTAGCAGGGCTGGAGGCCACCTAATTGGCATTCCCATGCCATGCTTACGAAGAGCATTCTGTAGTCCTCTGGGAACACAAAAATAATTAAAAGGCCTCTCAGCACGCAGTGTTGCTAATGGGCTATTGCCTGCCATGTGATGCTTTTGTGCTCAATTAGAGCAACACAGACTGCTAAAAATTCCCATCTCCCTCTGAGAGACACCTGGGTGAACCAAGTCTCCTCTTCTGCTGCACAATGGCTCCTGTGCATTGCCCTGCAGCGTTTGTGATAAGGAGCTAAAGGTAGAGGCGGTGGCTGAGCTTCATGCAGCAGAGTACACATCGCTCTACTTACTGCGCCACAGACTGAGCTCTGGCACTGGGAGCAGAGCACATGGAGCTGGTTGGTTCAGAACAGTCAACCTAGCACACCCAGGCACCTCCATGGTGACCCTGAGCTGCAGAATAACTGGGCATATGGTGTGAAACAAAGGCCCTGGATGTCTTCCAGGCAGGACCTCACTTACATGCTGCATATCTTTGTGGACTTCTGGCTTCTCCTAGCACAGTGTAAGGCTTAGTTGGTGCCAGCTACAGCTGCCTAGCACAGAATTCCTTCAGTATTGACCCCCTTTGTCTGTGCTGATGTATGAGATGATGCTGAGAGACCCATCAACACCTTTTGTGCTTTCTCAGGAGGGATTTGCCCACCTCAAGGCAATTTATCTCTCCAATCTCAGATTTGCCTTCTGTCCAAGCAGAAGGTTTTATTTACCAGCCCTGCTGTGAGCCTAACGCCTTGTTTCTGATGCTCTCACAAGCCTTGATTCATTTTGCAAACCATTGGTGCAAGCCATCAGTGCTTTGCTTGGGCCAAAACAACAATCTGTCTCCAAGGTATGGTTGTTTGAGTATTCATGGGCTAAACTTTAGGTAATTAGCATTGTTAATGTTCTCTGTGTGATATTACAGCTGTGGGCCTCATTAAAATATTCTCCTGGGAGAAGTCAGGTGAAGAGTCAGGTGTCAGCTTTACTTCATATGGAAAAGCCTGCCTGTTATTCTGAGAGAATTATTTGTTTAAACACAGGATTTATACATGATGGTGTATTTAATCCCCAGTGCTTCTGACAGCCAGAGAGCTGGACTGAGCTGCTGAGCAGCATCACAAGGCTCAGCCAGCCAGCCCCTGGCAGCCTCATCTCCAGGAGGATACTTGGCCACAGAGAGAAACTCAGCAGCAAGGATCTTCATCTCTTCTGCCTAAGAAAGGGTCAGGCTCGTGAGCCCAAAACACAGGCAGCAGGTAGGAGTCTGCAGACTGGTCTCCCCTATGCCTACTGTCTCACCTCATGAGAAGACCATGTCAGATCCTGCCCTTTGGTTGGCCAGCCCCAGCAGCTTTGCTGAGAAGCAGGAGGCTGGTGAGCACTTTTAAAAGAAGGGAGAAAGACAAAAGGCCACAGAAGAGCTTGAAGCTGATCTGAACCGAGAGCAGTTCAGGTGATGAGAAGAGAAAGGCTGCATTTCATTCTCTGGGGAGATCTTCTGTTCCTGCTATCTGGGAGGCTCTGATGGGGAGACAGGTGGCAGTTCTTACCACCACAGACTAGCCTCCCTTGACATAGGTCACCACACGACCCTCACAGCAAGGGCCATGCTATCATTTGGCATCTTCCTGGGGCAGCACCAGCCTCTGCTCCTCAGCGAAGGGATAGTACGGCCCAAGGTCACCTTCCCATGGCACCACCAGGAACAGTGATGGTCATCCTAGCCTGTCTTTGTATTTTATGCAAGGAATGGGAGACTTGAGCATATTATCACCCTGGGCAGTAAGTGAATTGTGCCTCAGTAAGAGGTCTGGAGGAGTCCATATGCCTCAGCCACTGGGCACAACACATCTGTGCTCTGCATTTGCTCTGCGACCTTCCTGAGTCCCGAGTCCTTTTCCCCAGGGCTGCCAGCAGCTGCTTGGACAATTATTTATGAACAGGAGTGGAGCTTCTCCAGCTGAAGGAGGTGGCTGTGGACAGATGTCAGTGCAACACATGAGCATGTACCAGCTGTTTGCAGGTGCTGAGCACAGGCAGGCAGAGATGCCCATTAACAAAGAGAGACGTAGAGAGATGCATGCTGGAGCCAGACCTGGTCTGCCGTAGCTGCACAGAATATAAAGCATAAATGGTGGTGCTATTGTTATTTTTTCAGGTTTATTTTATTTTATTTTATTGGTTTGGGTTTGGAGTTTTTAAAATTTTTTTTTAATGTTTCGGTGTACCCCCAGTGTCACTTACTGGGCTGACCTCAGGGGAGCACAGACAGCTGCGCTTGTGCCTGGGGAGAATGGCCACCCATGTGGCTAGGCTGAGTGCTCAGTCCCAGACAAAGCCTTGAGTTTTGAGATGCCACATATGACTGTCATCTTCCCACCATCTGAAACCAACGGCTGCAGCCTCTAGGTAAGTTTCTCCAGCAAGAGATTTTGTTGCTATTTCCCTTGGGGGGCTTGGCAGGCTGCTCATATTGGTAATGACCATGTCTGAAAATCTCCCACTTCCTTTCCATTTTGGCTAGTTAGATGTCCTAATTTCTCATGGATCTTATTTCTGCCAGTGGGAATTGTAGGTATATGGCTGGAAGAGCACAGAGGTGGAGAGATGCAATGGAGGTATCAGGTTCCTGGTGTGAAGAGAAGCTGAGGACATGGGCAAGAAAGAGGGATGGCAACAGGTGAGTAGGAGGAAGCCTAACAGGATGGAAAGCGGGAGAGAAGAGACTGCAGGATGAGGATGGATATGGAAGATTACCTGACTGCAGGGAGAGGATTTTTACAGCGGCATGCTGCTTTGCATCAATTATGCAAATCACCTGTATGTGCTGTACAATGTTTCTTTGGGTTTGCTGTTTTGGTAGAGAAAGGCTGGCTGCTCCCCATGCTTCTGCAGCCACTATCATGGCGGGCAGCACAAAGCCAAGGGCACAGGAGGGTAAATGGAATTGCCTTGGTCAGCTCTTCTGATAAACACATCAGCTGGTTCATACTGGAGTACCTCCACTGAGTCTGCTATGCTGTCTCACACCTGCCAGAAATCTGACCCATCAAATTTTGTGTTGAGGAAAGTGTTTAGTTCTTCTTTCACTAGTAGAAGTGTCATACATCAGCAAAATTACCTGTTATACCAGGCCCTACTTGCTCTTTTAGGAACATTTCACCAGAGCTAGCTAAATCCAGTCAACATCCCTGTTTTTCTGGACCTTCTCAGTGCTAGGAGGAGACTGGAACAGAGGAATCACTCAGTGGAAAGCTCAGGAGGATTCAGTTTTTGTCTTGGACCTGTCCATATATCCATAGTCCATCTTTGTCCAACCCTTCAGTGTTTCGAGAGCTGCACACAGCACTCTCTGCCCTTGTTCTGCACAAATGGAAAAATTTGACTCCTGTAGCCAGGGCATGCAGCCAAGTCAAACTGCAAAATTTGGGCTCACATTTTTTCTGATGTCTGGTCAGGGTACTCAGAGTGTAATTTTACTTTGTCTCATGAGTTGGAGGCAAATAGAGAGGCAGCAGTTCTTGCTGCAAAGCCTATGCCATACCCAGACCTTCGTATACTTGGAGCAGAAACCACGGACAGAAATTCTTCATAAGAATGGGAATCACGTAAGAAAAACAATTTTGTTTCAGGAGAATTCAGTGCAGGTTTTTATACATTTATAGAGGCCAGAACACTGGAATATTGACTACTAATATCTTTACTGTAACACTAACTTTGGAGAATTGCTGGGCACAGGGATTTTATCTCATTTAAATGTAGCTCTCTTGCATTCCTTTGTTGTGAACTTGCAGATGAAACGAAGAATAACTATCTCGCAGACAAGCAGTTCCACGTACCGGAGATTAGCAGAGGCATCGGTGAGGAGCGGGACTCCAGCGGGGTGCTGACATTCCCGCAGCACGGAGCAGAGCCTGCATTCAAATTATTCTGGGGAGAGCCAACTCTTCTGCAGGGGCATCACAAGAAATGCATCAGGGGCTGGGCAAAAGGGTGCTTGTGCCTCCCAGCTCACCAAGCACAGGAGTGTCTGCTCATTATGTGCCCGATGGACTGATGTGTGACTCCTTTCCTCATGCTCTGGTGCACGTGTGTGTTTCCATGGGCATCTGTGTATCTGTTTTGGGGCCGACATGTTCATCTGATGATACATATTTAAATAATGTAAATAATTGACATGCAATAAGGAAATGTGCTTTATCAAATGAAGTGAGACCAGGCAAGGCCCAGCATCAATTCGTATTCATACACTGTGCATTTCCTCCCTGTTTAATCTGTGTTTTAAAGGAACCTGTCCCTACTGGGAATTCCACCACCAGCCCTCACCGGCCTCATTTTGTGCCTAGTATGCCTTCAAAACTAATCCATCCTCAAAGCCAGAGGCTCATGTCAGCTTCATTTTGAGAGTGAGCATTTAATTTCTGCTTGCCCCTCTCCTTTAAAAAAACCCCAACATTTAAGCTAATAAAGGAGAAAGAGCAGGCAGGGAGTAGAGAAACAACAGTCTGACTCTCCATCCATCCATCCGTCCGTCCGTCCATCCATCCGTCCGTTCATCCATCCCTCACAGCTAAAGCCAGTATTTTACTGTGAAGACGAATATCTCCTTGCCCTCTTTCTACCCTGCGTTGACACTAGAACTCTGTGTGAGACTCGTGAGCCCCATTTCTCCTGAATTTAAATTCAATGCCCCTGTACTTTTTTCACCTGCCTTTAAAAGTTTATTCTTCCCTCTGTTTATTTTGTAATGGCAGCATAAAGTTTGACTGACTGAAGAGGTCTTATATTTGTAGTGCCTGCTGATCCTTATGGGAAGTGCCAGGTGAACAGTACAAATCCTCCCTAAATCCAGCATGCCTTTGATCCAGCCATGTGTGTATCCTTTCCAGTCACTGTGCCTCCAAATGTTCCTTCTTTGGTTTTGGGAGTGTGTGGAGAAGCACTTTTATTAATTGTGCTCTGCAGCCTGTGAACAAATTAGCATGTGTGCACAAAGGTGCTCCCCTGGCCACCCTGTCTGTGCTGCTACACTTAATTGGTGTAGGCGTAGCAAGGGAGAAGCCAGCAGGCAGGCACTGCATTTAACTTCCCTCTTTCTTCCCCTCTCACTCAAAAATTCCTCTACATTATTTTTGATTCAGAGTCTCCAGGCATCTTGTTTAATTTATGCTGCAACTTTCTTATTGTCCCTGGAAATTATACTGGAAGGAAAAAATCCAGCAGAGGATCTTTAGGAGAGGGTAAGGGAAGCTGCCAATGGTGATTATGCATGAAGAGTGGCTACTGCCTCTGAACAAACAAGTTATTGGTAAAAAATGGTAGCTTTGATCAATCTGTGTTTTCATTTGCCTCCATGCAACACTGTAAACTTCAAGTCCAGCCACTAAACTCAAGCTGCTTTTCCCTGAAAAAGGACTATGTGGAAAAAATCTTTCTTCCCCTCCACCTCCCCATTTCAGGCTGTTAGGATTAGCACAGCATCTCCAAGCTTATGCCTGGTGTTTCTTCACCTCCTTCTGAGCGTGAGCTTTTGTCTTTGGTTTGTACTGTTTTCCTGTGCTTTGTCCTATTCTCACTTCACATACAGACCATGAAGAACCTGCACGTCTTCAGTGTTTTCAGGGGAGGCTGATGAATGCACTGCTGTCCAGGGAATACGCCCCAAAGAGCAAGATCTGAGCTCTTCAAAACAGCATGAGGCAGCAGTTTTGTGCACTTTGCCTGGGGTATTTGCAAAGCCGCAGTCCAGAGGGAGAGCTTCTGCTGCCTGCACCGAAATGTGTTGCCCACCCTGGCATTTGCCTCCAGGACTCGTGTTTCCTGTGGGAGTGAGAGGAGAGAAGTCTGCAGCCATCCCTCAGCCAGCCCATTACCCAGTATGACCCCTAGCTGGAAATCCTGCCACAGCAGGTGGCCCTGGCACCCCATCCCGCACAGGGGTACAGCAGAGCACCATCCTTTTCCAGCAGCACTGCTTTCACAGAGTCAATGGCCCAGCAGCACTCAGTGATCCATAGGTCTGCAGGAGAAAGGAGAAATTAGCATGCATGTCCCTGTGCCTCTTGGGCCCACAGCATCCAGGTCTCACAACTCCCCCTTTCTGTGTGCTGTCCTGATGCCTCTATTGTTTCTCATCAGCTCTCATTATGTTCATTTAATGTCTTCTGCCTTCCTGGGGCAGAAATAACACTCGTCCTTCCCCTGCATCTTCAAAACAATGCTGTGCAGCTGTGGAAAGTCCTTGAGAGTGCATTAGTGGCAGCTCTGACCCACAACCATCTCTTGCTTGTCTGCTCCAGACTGCTCCAGTCCTACAGACTGTAATGAAAAGATGAATGGGAGACAAGGGTCATTACCTGGGTAAAGCAGAGCTGTCTTGCTCTCTGCAGAGGTGCTGGTTCAGCTTGCCCTTGGTACTCCCACTCAAGTATGTTGAAGACAACTAGAAAAGTTGATTTTGGTACTGTCAGAACAGTGCCAGTTGCCTCTGGGCCATGTGTAAAAGAGCAGGACTCCTCAGGGCACAAAATCCCTGTGAGTTACAAGACTGGCTCCTCCGTGCTGCCTGCTTTTCTGGTGCTGCACACGTGCAATGCAGGGAATACTGCCCAGGCACTCAGTGGATAGAGAAACTGAGGACACTATGGTATATCTCAAGTACACTGAAGGAACAGCAGGTTCAGTTTGTCTTGAATGCACAAACATGTGACTGTCCCAAAGCCACGCAATGTAACAGAGCAGTCATTCAACACAAAGCTTTGGCTCACATGAAATGCAGGACTTGATGTAAAACACTGTCCCCAAGGTCACTGAAAGGTATTGCTGGACTCAACAGCTCAACATTTCCTGTTGAGCTGTTCAGAAGGTAACAAGAAGCTCATTTGAAATGTGGCCTGTGGTCTACTGGGAAGCCAAACTCCAGGCTGAGCAGTCTGCTTTGCCCAACACTCTGGCACAGTGCTGACTGCAGCCTGCCTCCACTTAAGCAGACTTGCTTGTAGGGCAGCCACAGACTCCCTGTCAACCTAGGACCCCTATGAAACATTCATCAGCCCTAGACAGCCTGCAGTTGAGCCTGAGCTTGGCTTTGTCTTGCACAAAGTAAAAAGCCAAGTGTATTTTCCTTGGCTTCGCCATGTCTCCTGTTCGTATCTTTGTCTCTTGTATGCAATGTCACTGCTGTTTGTTTACTCCTAAGGACGAGTCAGACAGGCAGTGTCGTGTCCTGACGTTTCTGAACCACCGAAGTTTTCAGTAGTTTCTTGCAGACATGATCCCAACTCCTCTGGTTTGCAGTTCCGTACACCAGCTTCCCCTTCCCTCTCCCAACTCAGGGCAGACTGAGCCATGAGGGATGATTTTGTGTTGATACTTGCATGAGAAACCCAGTCTAGGAAGTAGAAGCTGTCTGTTTCTGGGCTGGAAATGTTGTGAGTGCAGAAAGCTGGGTAGCCAGGCCTCAGACAAGAGCCACCCTGGTTCCCTGCAAGAAGCTCTTCCTTATTTAGGTTTCTTCCTGGTTGAGGAGGCAGGTGAGTCATGATTTTGAGGAACAGGTATGGGCACAGCGCCAGGGGAGACCAAGAGCAAGCAGATAATGATGGGAGGTCTCATGGGAGTAAGGCCAAAGACAGGAAGACAGAGAAAAGAGGGAGGAAAACTCAGACATAGCCTTCTGCTGCAGTTTCTGGGGAAGACAACTTTATTCCCAGGAATGAAAAGGTTAATTCCCTTGACAACCTCTCCCCCTCCTTCCCAAAGTCTATCTCAAAAATAATCAAAGTATTTAATTAATATTGCACCAGTCCAAATAAGTACAATCATCTTCCAGGAGTATTTACATGTCAGGCTATAATTAGCAACCTCCTTGGCACCAGCCCACATGAGGTGACAGGTCACGGTTTCCATTACATACTGCATTTTTCCATATCATTGCTCAGTCATGAGTGACTATGAAATGAGTTAACCAGACTCAGCAAAGATGAGGGATTGATTGAGCCACGGTGGCAACCAGAAGAGGAGCAAGTGATTTTTCTTGTCAGGAACTTGCTGGCAATCATCAACACCTCAGTTAATTGATAACCTCCTATACTATTTTTTTAAAGTATGCTTTTCAAGTAATCTGAGAAGTGAAATTTCAAGATTTCTTTATTTCCTAGTGATTATGAACCATTTCTACCCTGACTAAACTTCCTTCTCCTCCTTAGTTGTCCATCCTACTGGAAGATGTCTCTTATTCCAACAAAGACAGATGGGTGAAGGAGATACAGCACTTAAAACCCCAAAAATATTCTTGAATGCCTCTTAGTCCTAGACCTTGCTGTTAGTTGCTGAGACATGAGAGGGCATGTAAGGCACCACAATGAAGCTTCAGACCAGAAACGAACCTCTGCCTATGGAGGAAAGATAGGAGGCTGAGTCCTGGAGCACTGGCTTCCTCTACTGCATTTGCTGAGATTTTCCTATTTTTACTATTATTTTGCTCAAAAAAGGAACAAAACATATACATGTATAAATCTACAAAAAATATCAATGAGCAAATTCTCACCTTTTCTCTTACAAAAATGTCAGCATCCTTATTTTGTCACTCAGACATGCATGCTGCCTATTTGTAAGAGCAGCTGGCTGGGCAAAGGCTCAGTGAGGTGAGGACCCACATTGAGGAGAGTCCTTCAGTCTCCTTGGGTGCTTTTTGACTTGCTTCCTGGATCGTCATCCCTACATAACATACAAAGGTTTTGCAGAAATGATGGCTTGTAGTTTGCTATGATGTTGACTTAACTGGCTTTCTGCTTGAATGCCTTTTCTGCATTGCTTCTCACCGACCCACTCAGGAGTCCCATGCTCCATTTTGGTTGAGAATGCAGGAGTATGTTTGAGGGAGACGAGGGAAAGGATGGATGAAGGATTTAGGGTGCCTGCAGATTTCAAGCTGATGCCCTGCCTGGCTGCTGTGAGGCAGCAGGAACATTAATGTTGACCCCCAACTATGGGCTGACTTACAGCTGCAGTGGGACAAAGATGCAAACAAGTAAAAGTGCCTCCTTAGGCAAGAAAAAGCCAGTGAAAAACTAGAAGGGTAAGGAAATATAAATCAGATGGTTTTGCAGTGAAGTGTCCTGCTGAACCTCTTGTCTGGGCCTCCTCTGATGTCTCCTGCATGGCTCCTGCTGGTCCTCCGTGCTGGCGGCAGTGGACTGCCCTTCATGCCTCAGAGCGTGCAGGGCTCAATTATGCACTAACATGTCTTCCTTCCTCAAAACTGGCACCATCTGGACCACCACCTGAATGTCATTTTTTCCTGCACAGCTTCTCACATGATTTGCCAGCTTGTGTTTGTGATTTTGAGGAGGGATGTGTGTGAAAGGTGGTGAGATCTGGCACAGGATTTTTTGCATAAGCAGTGCCGCTGACAGAACTTTTATTTAGGATTTAGTTGACCTCTGCACCTCCTTAGAAACCTGTGCCATTTATTCAGAGGAGCTCTCTAAATCTGTCTCAACCTCCAACTGAGGTAAGTTTATTCCTCTAAAAGAATAAGCACATTAATCAGTCTAAGGACAATCTCAGAAATAATAAGCACCTTCTTGTTTGTAATGCTTCCACAGGGAAGAGAGACCATACCAAGATGGGACTTGGATGGCCGGTGGCTCAGGTAGCAAAGGCACCCAACCAGCATCCTACAGATCAGCTCTCACAACCTGCTCCAGAATGCTCAGGTGAAATTCATATTGCTCCATCATCTAGAGTGCAGCTGAAGTCTGATTATAAAAGTGCCCATAATCACAATCTTCATTTTAGGAATTTGATTTATTCCAGGACACAGACTCCTAAACCAAATTATGATTTCATAAATCTGACAAATCCAGGCCTCTTACTGCATAGTACATCCTTGTACCAATGCTGCCTCCTCTACCAGCCAGTTGCTATATGGATGGCACAGGAAAGTTATGCAAAGACATAACTCCATGTAACTTCATTCACAGAAGCTATACTCAGATGGTACCTAAACACACTGTCCAGCTCTACAGGATCCAATTAGGATCTACTTCTGGGGTGAACTGTAACAAGTACTTTGGTCCACAGGGAGTGAAATTATTTGCATGTACCAGTAAAAAACATTTAATACTGAAACTTTTAAAACACTGATGTTTTAATAGCATTAAATATATTACTTCTTAAAGGGAAACTTGGAAACGAGAGTTCAGTGCCTGCAGCCTTCACAGAGGCCTTGAGGAAATGAGTTGCTTGCATTGCAAGCAATAAATTATAAAATTTCTAGTTATAACTTCTTTGAAATCATGCTTCCTGACAGTGTATGTCAACCAAATAAGGGTTTTAAATGTTTTAGCGTATGCAGACACACAGCCTTGTCAACACATGTGCCATCAGTAGCAAAATAACCCAAGAGTCACACCTCTCTTTGTGGTACCAAAGGCTGTGCAGTTGGCATCACTGTGGAAGCCCTGCAAAGGCACAGTTGTTTTCTAGATACCTGTAAGCCCTGATCCTCAAGAACAAGGAGGTCTAGATATTGCCCCACCAATGAAGTTCAAGGAGAACTGGGAACAATGGAGAGTGGCACTATCTCCAGGTGGAGAGTAGTCACATGGACACTGGGTGACACTTTTACTGGTATGAGGAGGAGGATTTACCATTTTGGTTCTACCTAAGAGTCAATACATTAACAAGTAGAAGTGGCCAGTGTTGGCTCCCATTCTAAGAAGAAGAAAGTGGGTGCCTTGCTGGGTGGGACTCAGGAAAGAGCCTATAGAGGCTATGTGCATACTCTGTAGAGATACTTCCATTTCATATTCTCACTGCAACATGCAATTGCAACAAGTCCTCCAATATGCCCAGGGTAAGGGAAGCTTCAGGAAGACGTTGCCTCCACTGCTAAGGAAATTCTACACCATTCTTTGTCCACCATTAACTCATAGGGGTTTGCTTATATACTTTTCAGTTTGGGGGAACTGGTCACTCTGGGTATACTGCTCCTTTCATTTTTCCAGTCAGCGAGGCTGCATCATTAGCTCTATTGTCTGCACCCTCCACATTTACAAATAAACCAGCTCCACCATGCAACAGACATGTAGTCTGGTGGCCTTCTGGTGGAGTCATTGTAAAAGCTCTCCTAGTTTACAACAAGCATATCTATTTTAGAGACAAAGACAAAAACATTTCTGTTCCTAATTACAGGGAGGAGAAGAGTATATGCTCCTCCACAGGAGGAGCTCGGGTTCACAGCTGACTACAGGTAAGTGGGGTAGAGCTGTAGGTCTGTACTAACAAAAGGATTTGCTATGTCTTTCTGGGAACCAAGCAGGTCTAGGTCAGCCAGAAGAAGCTCTCCCAGGGAAGGGCCATGGGTCTCAGCCTTTTATTTGAAACTTAACTTGATTGCAATAAAAGCTCAGCTGCTGGTTCAGCACAACCCTAATTAAAACTGTGTCTTACGTCCCTTTAATGAATGGTGTAACAAATGGGAGTAGGCACTGATTGCATACCAAAAGTCAGTTAGTTTTGGCTGCTCCAGTAAAACATGAGCAGTACGTACATGTAACTACAAAATAGCTCTTAGTCTGACACACAGATGGATTAGCGTGCATACCTGGAGTTAACTCCAAAGGAACTTAAGGAAAAACATGCTTTTGTTCAAGATGCTGAGAGAAGAGGTCCTTTGCCTTCTTAGGTGACTTAGGTCCTACGTTTGAGTAGAGAATGGATGGAGGGATCGATGGATGGATGCAATAAGACGAGAAATTATTGAAATTCCTGATACATTGCTTGTTTTTAACAGACAGAATACTTTTTGGTTTTCTTTTGTTTGCTTGTTTGACTTGGTTTGGGTTTTTTGTTTTTGTTTGTTTGTTTGTTTGGGGGGGTTTGGTTTTTTTTTGTTTTGTTTTGTTTTTCTTTTCTTTGTAAGAAATGAAATACCTCTTCCATGAAGTTGAGGGTGCCAACAACTGCTCTTTTCCTCCTAAAAACTGAGTGTTGGAGTGATGCCAACTCTCACAGAAATAAAGTGCTAGCCACTGGGAAGAAAATGCAGTTTGATTTATTCTATACTTTTAAAGTGAATGGTAGGCCTGTATATTAAATCCAGCAGCCTTTTAATTATGGATTGGCTATTTCTAGTAGCCCTAAGATACAATTAGCTGTCCAAATGAAAAAACAGCTGGGTGGCAAGGCTGAAGTACTGGCTTGCTGATTTTGCCCAAACAAGGAGATTCTAACAACTTTCATCGAAGTTTTAGCTGCATAAATATTGTAGAAACCTACCCTACAGCTGAATACAACCCCCTATATCACCTATATCGAGCGCACAGTGAATGACACTGACCAGAGTTTCTCAGCAAATACATAAACAATGATTTAGGTTTGACTGTGTTCACCCCCCTCTTCTTTCCAGAAATATTTTGAGTTAGAACTTGACTTAGAAAAATGTTTATGGAAGGTAGAATTAAAAAAAGGGTCAGAGAAAGGTTGAGCAAACCCCACTGTAACAGTGTTATCCATATTTTTGGGTGGCAGAGACAATACTAGGTGACCTGCATGTCCCAGAAAAACTAAACAAAGTTCCTTGCACTTCAACTATCCAATGTCAGTAGCAAACTCTGAGAATGAGCCACAGATCAACAATTTCCCCAGGAACAACTCTCTGGCAAGTAAATATTTGGTAAGTATATTTCAAATAGTGAATAAATCTTGGAGATACTACAATCTACTTGCAGGCAATTTGTTAACACCAGAAGAAATGGAATTTGTCGAAAACATCTTTGCCCAGGAATGACAGGCTGATAGGCTAATAGAAATTAATTTTCCATCTCTAATATTGGGCACTACTTCTGCCTGGTATCACAGACGTTGACAGTTCCTTGGCATGTGACGTTGAAAACAGCCAGTTGCAATTTGTGTTTGGTTTTAAATTTATAATTTAGCCAAGGGTGTAGAAAAATGCTTCCTGTTGAGAGCAAATTCACCCCTCTGTTGGGCCCAAACAGACTCTGCACTGTGCTTTGAAGTTCCCTGAAAACTGTGGAATTGGTGCATGGTCCCATGTGGCCCGGGAGGTCAGCTGGTATGAGAACTCTCAGGATATGACTGGGGCAGGGACAGGTTGCCTTCAGCACATTTGAGGTTAACACCTTGTGCTCTTGTGCTCTGCCTGCATTTGCAGGCATCACTGTTGTGTAGCAGTAATGAGCCTAGTATGGATGAGGTATCCCCCTCTGTGACAATAATAAATTGCATCCCTGATGGAAGTGGTATCTTAAGGAAATGATCCTGTATTCCACGCTCTTATCCAAGCATGCTGGAGAGGCAGGAGATGATGGCCAAGATTTATATGCACAGGAGCTCAGCAGCCTCAAGGGTGATGAGGTGGTGAAAGGGCAACAGGTCAGGAAGATCAAAGGACTTTCTGAGTCACCAGCTCATCAGCTGGGTCCTTGCTTCTAAGGATGGGGACAGAGAAAGCAGGATGGGCTCTTGCTAGGACCTCTTTCTCAACCTCCTCTCCCATGGGGATCTTCCATCAGCTGGAGTGCCTTCTGCCCTGCTGAGATGAAGCTCGTTTGTACCAAGTCAAACTCTGCCCCCTTTGCTGTACATATTGCCAGCACAGATCCCACTGCAGTGGGTGCTCCTGTAGTCCTTCAGGAGAATGAGTAAATTGGATCATTTCAAGTGCACTCCCACACAACTGCTCTGCTGGAATGAGTCACCAGAAGCAGGCTGGTAATACGTCTCATGCCTGGCTGCAGTGCCAGTACAGCACTGATGAGAGCACACAGTATGCGCATGAGAGCTCCTGCAGGGCACACTATAGGAAAAAACACATTTGTCTTATTTTATGGGAACCCTATGCATGGAAAGCCCTACTTGATTTTGGAAATCTCTGGTTTTGTGTGTATCTATGTACTGACCAAGCATGATAGTCAATACTTTATACAACAATGTTGTATAAAGCTTTTTCTTAACATGACTGCAGGATGGTAGTATTACATGCAAACAAAAAAATCTGTGTGGATATTACACAAGCCCTTTCTGTTGAAAAATGATTCCAGGAGTGATGTAGGTGGTTTTAACAGGTGTTTTATTGGAACTGTTTTTAAAAAGACCTTCACTCAGTGCAGCCAGGTGCATTATTTTCCATGAAGACAAATGTGCAGGGTTTTGAGATGGTCATTCATGTCAGTAACAGAATTATTTTCAGATTCTACAGATTTTACAGTTTTAGAGCCTTTGGAGCTCTTTTTGGACTGGGAACAACTGCTGATTCCTCTTGTAGTGTTGGGCATGACCCTTTCCTGATGGGAGTCAGCTCCCCTTTTCAGCTACTGTGACAGAACTGAAAATGTGCCCAACAGGAAAGCTAGAATGGGTTTGGCATTGACTCTGTCTCCCCTTGGCACTCTTGCTGGGGTAAATTTGCAACTGAAATTCCAAATTTGGCAAGAAAAGGAGGAACCGTTTTCCTGGCAGCCCTCCATGGGTACTCAGGAGAGTGGATGGGGGGTGGTAGCCACAGAACAGATGGCAGTGTGGGATGAAGATAGGTAAAGTGGTCAAAGATGTGCAATAAATAGATTTAACAAATATGTAACACCACAACATGTGTGACACATGCGTGTAGTTTTCCACGAAGAGCACAATGCCAGGGTGACACCTCACTTACGCAAATGACTGGGTAATTGTGCCGTATGGACAAGTACAGCCCTTCTGTCTTCACATTATTATGTTTTTCCTGAGTGATCTTTTAAAGAAAGAGAAAGGCAGCAAAATCAATAGCAGTCTTTGAGAAACTGGCATATGAGAAAAGCCTCAGCTGTTATAGTCTGAGGTGGGGATAAGGCTGAAGAGACATGATAGTCCACAAATATCTACACTTTTCATGATGGGGAATGGATGCTGATATAAAGTGCAATAAACTCAAGACAATGCAAAAAAATACATTAAGGGAAATACTCAGGGGGAAAAAAAATCTACTGTGCTGAACACCTTTGCTTTTTGTGGCCTACAGATGGCTCTCAGTGTTTTTAAACCTACTCAGATATGACTTTTTATGTTGTATATCAGACACATTTTTTTCCTTGCAGTAAGAATATTTCAAGTATGGAAGAATGTGTTCCTCAGGGCATCTGCTAAGGTCTCATCCATGGAAGCTTCAGAGGCGTGCTAGATAAAGTAACCTCAGTGAATATTCAGGAGGGAAAATCCTGCTGATTACAGGGAGCAATGCAAGATGAGCTGCCAGGTCTTTTATTATCTATGACTCCATGACTATTGGTAGTGAAGGGAGTTCTTGCATAAAAGCCTTTACTAGCTTTATTTATACCACGGCTGCTTCCAGGAAGGGAGAATCCATCATGTCAGAGATGAATGCAAACACAGAGCTTTCTCTCTTGCCCTCTCTCTCCATTTGGACTGTCCTTTCATCTGACATAGAGACTGTGGTGTTCTGTGTATACTCTGCAACTTGATTTGCTTAAGACTCCCCAGAAACAAAGAGACACTGAGGGCAGGATCACCTTAATACAGTCACTTGACTGTTTTCTGGGAACTGCTTGCTTGGTCAAAAGAGAAAGTCAGGGAGGGAGGCCAAGTCCCACAAGAGCGGGTTGCAGCGATGCCCTGACAGTCAGACAGGGAGCCAAGGGAAAGATGCTGATGTAGGTCCCTCTACCTGCAGCCAGGGCACATAATTCCTGTGACCCATTAGAGACCTCAAAGCCCTGTCAGCTGAGAACAAAGGTCACACCGAAACCACTGTTAGAGTGATGCAGAATTGCCACCATATTCATTAAGTGAATAACACACCAGGTGAGAAAAACCTCACACAACCAATTTAATTTCCTATTTGATGCAGGTAGCTCTAGCACTGCTCTTGCCATTCCTTCCACATTTAGAAGCCTGCAGTTTGCTGTGCTGCTTTTCATAAAGCTCTGACAAATGTCTAATTAAAGGATGGCAGAAGGTGACTAAGCTGTGCCCAGCTCTGGCTGTGAAGGCTGTTTTGCAGAGGGGAAGGCAGGGTGCATCAGAGGAATTCAGCACTATGGCAGAGCATCTCCATGTCCAGAGGCAAGTTGTCAGAGGAGGACAGACATTTTTGAGTAAGGTACCTACCCACCCAAAATGCATGACATGCAGAAGCTCAGGAATTTGGTTACAAGACAGGGCTTGCAGTTTGCAGGTCGCCCACAGCAGATGATCCATCACCCTAAGCACAGAAGGATGTTCTTTTTCCTGTGTGTTGGACGTGTGTGTGTCCCAACAGGGCTGGCTGAGGGTCCTTGCAAGATAAACTTTCTTTAGATTATAGAAAGCTGTAATTAGTTTGAATTGGCCAGACCACGCCCCAAATCTGTCTGTGCCTCAGAATGGAGGATCTAACATATGGTATCAGCCATCAACTGAGGGAAGGATTTGAGGCTTTTCCTGCTACCGTCTGTATAAACAAATATGCAGCTGCATTGACAGACACACATGAAGAAAATCATGTCAGAGATTCCAATTGCCTGGAGGTGACAGCACGGCCAAACAGTCCTGAACACTGTGTTCAGGTAAATGCTACAAACTTGCTTTTGCCAAGGTGCTGCCACTGCCTGAGTTCAGGATGTGCCAGTTCTGCTCACAGGCCAAATTGCACTTGTGGGGTTGAGATTCAAAGAGAGGTGAGCCCAAACCACATACGCAGCTCCTACCCCCTGCTTTTGTAATTTCAGAGCAGATATAGAACTCAGTAGCTTTGTACGGGGCAGCCCTCAAGTATTTCTTTTAGTGAAGAGACAGCCAGCTTACATAGGGAAATGTTAGTTTGACAATCCCTTTAGAAGTTGCACAGAGCAGCCTCTCCAAGAGGGGCTCAGGGAAAATAAGAGTTATGGAAAGGCAGCTGAGAACCACAGATGCTCAAGTGAGGGGATGTGGGGAAGATCCAGTGTAATGGCAAAGTGGTGTCCTGGGAGCACGAGGCGTGCAGGAGCACTGATGCTCAGATGAGTAGAGCTGCAGGATGGCTTGAAGGTAAATAAGCATAGCAAATAAGCCTGTCCTGCAGGACAAGGGACTGCACATTGCAACTCACTCGGTCTGATTCCCAAGACGGACTCCCACGTGCACTAAGCAGGGAGTCTAGTTGAGGAACGTACTGATTTCCCTGGCCCGTACTGGTCTATTCCTGCAAAACCAGCGAACATTACAAGTCCTGCAGAGACAAATGGCAGACAGAAAACAGATGCTCTGAAGGATATAAGCCCAGCGACCTCGAGCTCCCGCAGCTGGGCACAGCGCGGGGATCACAGGCAGGTCTGGGAATCGGCACAGTCCTCGAGCAGGGTCGCTGGCAGTTCACACCTCGGGGCTCTGCAGGCGTGCATGGGCTGACCTGGATGCCGAGAAGAGCTTGGGTTGCAAATAACGCTCGGCTCTGGGACCCTCCAAACCTGAGACCTACAGGTCTTTGTCTCTGAAGCAGCACACACACCTCGCTGATGGGCGGCTTTCCGGTTTGTTTGGGAGGAGCAGAGCCGTTCCTAGGGTGCTGGTGCCAGAGGAAGGGATGAGCCTCACCGAGGAGTGCGTGGCTGCCAACAGCGTGGACGTGGGTTGCAGGGAACCAGGTGCCTTCTGCACCTCCCGGCATGTGACAAAGCACCAAGCTCGGTACGCAGCCTGTGTTGTCGGTGTTTGCTGCGGCTGGAAGGTTCCTCGGGAAGAGTTAACCCCGCGGGCGGGGCGGGCGCAGGCGGGGGTATCCGGGCCCCGCTCCCGCGGCCCCGCAGCGCCGGCCCCGGCCCCGGCGCGGTCCCTCCCCGCGGCGGGCGCAGCTGCGGCCCAGCCTGGCCAGCTGGCTCCCGGCCCTGCCCGCCAGCGTCCCAAGGCGGAATCCTGAGCGGCTCCGTGCCTGTGTGAGGCCAGAACCACTCGGCGGCACTGCCACGTTCGCACCGCGCCGGGAAGGCGGTCGCAGCGGGTTCGCGCGGGGTGCGCGCGTTCCACGGCCCGCCCCGGCTGCCCCCCCAGCGCGCTGCGGGGCGGCACTGCGGGTGGGGCTCCGTGCCCCTTCACGCTGCAGGAGTTCACAGACCCCATCTACCCCCTGGAGCTCTCCTCCACCCACCGCCCGGCTCCTGGCGCTACAGCCATCACTGCTCCCCTCCCCCCGCGGGGCTCCCCTCTACCCTCCCCGGGTCTTGACCTCTGCCGGCAACGGGGCATGGTCTTGTGGAGGAACAGCGAGTGTCTGCTTACCATGGGCAGGTCCCCAAGGACAGGGCTCGCTGCCCTGTGCTGGCTGCTTTCAATCACACCACCGGGGCAGGAGGCCTTCTGAAGTTTTACCTTGCAGAGGAAAATGCCACAGTTCCTCGTTGGGCCCCAAATGACTCCCAAAGAGCAGATTTTAGAATCCCAGATGCTTTTATGGGAAATTATGTGTTGTATAAAGCATAATTTGAAATTTTTATCTGGTGGGCCTTAATCCAAGTGGCATGAGGCTCAGCTGAACCATGGCAAGAAGCAGACACCCATGGTTCTGGGCTGTGAAGCTATGTATCATGCAGGAATAACCTGCATGTGGATGGATGTGAGAAATACTGTTGAGGATCCAAAAGGAAACAACTACTGAAATCTTGGTCCACATGAGGACTTCTAGTCTACCCATAGAAGGTGCTGGTCAGGGCTAGCTGTCACCTACTATTTATGTAAGGATGGCATGGTTTAAGTCCCCAAAGATGAGGAAGAGAAACTCAGTTTATTATCTCTGCTGACAGCAATATCTAAGGAACAATGCCATTGCCCCCAACAGAGCTGTCCTCTGCCACTCGAGATGTGTCAGTGTGTCTTCTGGGTCTCCAGACAGGAATGCATTAGTAAATCCCTGAATTCTTCCCACTAACATCCATCCTCTGTGTGGGGTGAATCCAGAGTTTCTTATTGCAAACATAGAGGGCAACTACGCTGACACTTGTGGCACTAGCCATAAATTCACATTAAAAGGCTTCAAGTAATAGCATTGCTGTGTAAAGGCAGCATTTGAAAAGCTTGTTTCCAAAGCTTAGCAGCAGGATTAGAAGGTTGCTGGCTCTTAGCTACGAGCTTTGCAGATGCTAGGGGCTGGCAAAGCAAAATCTGTATCATGTGAAAAAGTTGATCAGGTCTGACTCTCCCCTGCCGTGAGATTACTTTTCTCACTACAAAGCATTTCTCCTCACCAGTAACTTTAAAGTATGTGCGGGCATGAAGATAGTGTATTGTTCAGCAGCTCACTGTTCTGCTGAGCAGCCACCTCGCTTGTTCTCTGGCTCAGGTTATAAACAGTGCTGAGAAGCTGCAAAATTGCTCACAGCTTAAAAGCCAAAATCATGATAACCTAGCCTATCTTACCCTACTGTGAGCTCTACTGAAATAATCCTGCTTAATCATTAAACCACAATAAAAGCAAGCCAAGGAGTTTAAGGCAAGAGCCAAGCGAAGGTGTATCAGAGCACTGCTCCAAACTTGAACTGAGCAGTCAGCTAGAGAGAGGAAGCCCCATAAAGGGATAGCAAAGTTGTTGTGCAAAGGGTCAGAGAGATGTGGGAGAAAACTCGTACGTGTTGGGATTGTCTGCAGGAGCCACAGTCAGCTGTGAGCTGCTCCTGCTAGTCAAGAGTCTGCAGTGGCGCCCTATTTACATCCTTGTGCAGGAGATCATCTTGTTATCTAGAACACATATGAAATTCAAGTCTTGCTGTTGATGTAGGTGCTTTGGCTAAACCCTTATGCCTGATGATTATTGAGTTGTTATTTTACAGAATGGTTTACCCCCTTTGTACTGAAGGGTACAAAGACAGAAAATAGACAGACCTATTCCTTGCCCACCATGCTGCATATTGTGTTAGAGCAAACTAATTTTTTCTAAGGCCATTTCATACACAGGGTGAGGTTAAATTAAAAAAAAAAAGGAAAAGCAGGAAAGGAGAGAATATTATAAAAATAAAACTTCAGAAGACACACTGCTTCTGTCATTCTGGTGGAGGCACTGAGAACGGGGTTAGGCCCATGGACGTATCAGGAGCTTGCACTGATTCCAGGAGGATTATTCTTGTGTGCTTGAGTGCAGAACAGACAGAACAGATTTGGTCCTTATCGCTTAGACTTTTCCAGGATGCTCAATTTATTTGTGCATTTCAGGAAACAGACTAGTACAGTCAGATGTTCTGTCCCTGGGTTCCCCTTCCCCCACCCAAAACAGAAATAATTTTAGGCTAAAAGCATCACCCATGCCAGAAGATGAGAGAGCCAAATCCTTTCCAAGGCAAAGGACTTACCAAAACCACCAGGGTTTCACATGAGTAGGACTAAACAAAGAACTTCACCATAGTCTGTGACAATTTGGCTGAAGAGACAATGAGTCAATTTTGTATTTTCAGATCAAAATAATAGTCTGGATGGGGGAACACTCTTGCCTCAGCTTCCTTGAAAGTGGGAAATGAGAGGATTGGTATTGCTGAGATAATTGTGCAGAAAACTGATTCAAGTTTTGCAGTCCAAAATGGGGTATATTTTGTCTTCATTGTCTCTCTACCACCTCTTGCAGGATTTGACTGCAGCATGGAAGCATCCTGATATAACTTTACAGTCCATCATGTTGTTGTTACTGTAGTAACTTATTACTAGGACATCATGTGTTATCTTTATTGCTGCAGTACCTGGTAGAATGTACCACTGTTTGTCCACACACAGTTATTACTGCCTTATTCCCCAAACTAATTTACTGCAGCATCCTGTTGTGTCTTATTGCTGCATTATCAAAATGCTACTTTACTGCAGCGGCCTGTGTTACCTTATTGCTACATTTATTCTGGTATTATTATGTCAGCTTACTGTCACTTTTTATGGCTGCCCTGCTACCATTTTATTATAGTACTCTATGGGATCTTAGTGCTGAGTTATACTGAGAGTACATTAATCCATTTGCTTTAGCCTAACACTGTCTGCACAGGCTTGTCAAACCTCCCTAGCGCTTGTCCTGGGTTTTGCCACAATAGCCACAAATACTCTGGATACTCTATTATCCAAATAACAGTGTACAGCCATATTTCACAGCCATAGTCCTGTAAGTATGGGAAGCTTTGTAACTCTCTTGCACTGCATGGACATTGTAAAAGCTTTCCAGACTGTCTTTCCTTGAAACAGTGCCATTTAGAACATAAACAGAGGTGGAAAGCTGATTTCCTAACTCATCTTCAACCCGATGAGGTAGCTGGAAGACATGGGACACTTACTAAGCAGCAGATTACTGCTTGCAATGCTCAGTGGGATACTGTTGGATGTACAAGACTAGGATCACTTGGAATAAGCAATGTCATTAAAAAGCAGTAATTCAAGGATGCGGTTCATGTGGAAGTAGTTACATGTTAGTATCACCATATGTGACGTAAAAGAACAGTTCATATGTGTTCCCAGGAGAAGGTCTTGTCTACTTGCATGTTTATTTTGGAGAAATTTAGTCAGGAAATGAGGAGCAGAGCTTTCTTCCCTCTAGGGAATATGCAGCTCTGTCCGCTCAGCTAGCCATTACTGAGCAGATTAGCTTGCACGAGTGTGCATTTAGATGGCAAGCTGTTCAGCATCCAGGCCCCCTGATGCACACCCATATGCATGCTCTCCGCGTCTCTAAGAATTCCCTCCTTGCACTCAACTGTTCAAATACAGAATATTCCCCATAGGCAAAATACTGTGGCAGCCAACATGACCATCCTGCAGGAATGAAGCCAAGAGACAGAGCAGGGTGCTTTGCTCACAGGGCAGCAGTACATCTCCAAGTTAAATTCTGGCACTCCTGCTCCCTGTGCATGGACCATAACTCAATTTCCACCTGTCCCATCACCTGCCAGCATCCTCCAGTCCTGTCCACATGTGTCCCCAAGCTGCAGGAAACTGAGGAGTACCTCCACAGAGCTACCCCATCCTTCCCCCAGGAGACGACCTCT
Organism: Chiroxiphia lanceolata; assembly: GCF_009829145.1. Classification (NCBI taxonomy): domain Eukaryota; kingdom Metazoa; phylum Chordata; class Aves; order Passeriformes; family Pipridae; genus Chiroxiphia; species Chiroxiphia lanceolata. The sequence goes on from NC_045642.1 coordinate 28,683,217, forward strand.
CCAGTGTCAAGAACTCTATCAGCATAGCAGAGATCCCCTGGAACTCACACGTCACGTATGTAGGATGTGTAAGATGAATTTGGACTGAAGGCCTCAGACAGCAGGCTTTTAAGGTATAGGCATGTGTAAAGAACAAACATCATACTCAATATTCTACTGTACCTTCATGCAGGTGTATGGATCTTAGGTATAATTGATAATAGAAGTTTTCTGGGGAAAAAAAAAGAGGTATCAGAATGAGAACTTTCATAGGTAAAGAGGGAAGGTCCTTCTTCTGAGAGAAGCTATGCTGGCATGTTTTTGTGCATACATAGGCCTTAGATATTAGAATAATACTTGCCTCAGAAGAATGTTGTCAATAGCCAGCTGTCTACTTAGCTAGATGGGTTTGCCTAGGTAGGAATGCAGACTTGTAGCCATGTAGCAATTTCTACCACCTGTACAAAAAGCCAATTTGCCTTGGCATGAGAGAAGAAGACCAAGAAACATCTTGTTATACATATGCTTTACATCTGAACTGCTTGCAAAATACAGGAGATTTTGTGGCACTAAGTCTTGAAATTTTCATATATAGACAATAAACGGTATGTGAATGCAGGCCATTTTCCTATCTGTAGCTAGTATAAGTGGGTTTTTTATTAAAGTCACTTCAGTTCTGTCCTCATCCTAACCTCTATACTCCCAACAATTTGAAAAAAGCTACTGGGTCATCTCTTGCTGTTGCACTGATGGGTTGTAGGTCAGATGAGTTTTAGTGGAAGCTCTTTTCATACTCAGAATGATGCTTCTCAGCAGGGTCAGTTATCTGAGCATGATATCACAGCTGGGTGTGCTGCTGTTTAGGAAGGGTCACCTGGCACCCAGTGCCCTGCCCATTAACACCCTCCCTCTGCTGGTCCAATCTTCATCAATTCCCTCCTCATTGTAGACTGAATTTTGACATCTGCCCACATCAGAGATGCCTTTCCATGTATACTTGTGAGCAGATTTTGGCCCTCTGTGATTGGAGCTGGAGTCCAGTTTGATCTGCTTGGAGTAAAGCTTGAACATCTATCATTGATTAAATATGCATAACCTTAAATAAATAGAAAATTAAGTAAAATATAAAACAACTCACTTTAAAATACCGCACGTGTGTGTATGTTTGTGTGTACTTGTGTGTGCATTGCACATCTAAAACATGACTTTTTGAGCATCAGGCAGAGTCTGATCACATTTGCACTATGCACACATGCAGAGTGATTCCGCTGACATCAGAGGATTTGTACCAGTATCAAAGTCTGACTTAATGGACCAGATCCTTAGGTGACGAAAACCACTCCTGCTCTCCTGACTTCAGCTGAGGATCTGGCCATCATCTCTGGACATGCTACATGCTATTGGATAGAAATGAGTGATGAACTTAAATAATGCCTTTTTTTTTTCATTGCTTTAAAGGAGGAGAAACATAGGAAAGAAAAACAAAGTTAAAGTCAATGGACCTGCAGGAGAAATGCATTTGAGATTTTGTGAGCAGGAGAAGCAGCTTCCAGCAGATATTTTATTGGATCCAGACGGCCACAAGAAAGGGAGCAAGTGAGATTGTGGAGCCATCTATTACAGTCATGTTTGTGCCAGGGAGAGAGGAGATGCATAAAAATACTGGTATCTCTCAACTCTTCTTTCTCCTAGTTGTGGTTGGGTCTGTTTCCTTAAATAATGAGACAACAAGCCCTTGCCTTGTCGACCTCCTGTGTATAGTGAAGTGTGCTCCTCCAAACCTCAGTTGGAAACAAAGTACCTGGACAGAGCTCGGCGTCCTTACGGAGCTGTGCAGGCAGGAAAGTGTAGGTGTAAACTATGAAGAGAGGTGCTCCCCTGGCGTGTGGCTCTCCACTTCCAGTCGCTCAGGCTCTCTCCCCTGCAGGGGACTGCTCTCCCTGAAATGCCCGGTCCCCAGCAGCGGTCCCAGATGTCTCTCCCATGGGGCGGTTGGCTGAAGAAGATGTCAGGAGGACTGCATCAGGCCCGTGAGGCGCTTGCTCGCCAGAGACTTTCCCTGGAGGGAGGGACAAAAAGACAGAAGAGATCCAGAGGTGTGAGTGATGCTATAGGATGGTTTGTCCAAGAGTGAGGAGCAGGGGCCTTCCCTCAGAGCAGGGTACAAGGCCCTGCTGACAGGGAGGCAATCACTTTGGGGTGAGCCTGCCCCCAGCATTTCATGTGCCTGTTGTTTTGCCCCAGGCAGGTGGTTTGGCAAGGAGGGGTTGTGCCTAGTGATGTCCAGTGGCTATTGCTATCAAGCTCACAAGGCTGTGCCCTGAGACACTGTCTAGTGAAGATATTTCTTTTCTCCAGTTACATGGGAACTGGTGAAAGCAAAGCCCTGTGCTACGCTTACTGCTACTTGTCCTGCCCAGTGCTGTCCTGCTGGTGCAGAGCACTACCCCAGCTTGGAGAGTGATGCACAACCAAGGCTGTGGTGAAAGCTGGGATGACTTTCCCACAGCCTGTGAATCAGTATCACATGCACAGTGTCCATCAGAAACAGATCTAGGAAAAAAGTAATTTCAGAAACAGCTTAGCATGTTCCTGCCCTGCTGCCACTCATCTTTGCCCATTCCTTGGTCTCTTTTCTCCTGGGTTGGTGCCTGTTCACTCCTGCCTGTCCTCCCTGTCCTCCCTGTGGTCTCCTCCAAGCTGCCAAGGCAGGACCATGGCCATGGCAGCCTTGCTCATGCCCTGCTGGCATCCTCTTGAGCTTTCCCAGACTGATGGGACCAAGGACCAGGGAGAAGGTCACCTGCACATCTGAACCCCTTCACTGGCTTAAGCCATATAGTGCCTGCTTTTAGGAGCAAAGGAGGACCTATAGCCAGTCTTCTCAATTTGCAGACAGCAGGAAGGGTATATCCCCATAGGGATACTGATGGCTTTGCAATTACTGATGTAACAGTGAAAAATTGTCTCAGATATTGCACCAGTTGCCGTGTTTCTTTGGTGAGCTTTTCTCTTGAAAAATGATGTTTTTCTTAAAGGAAAAAAGTCTTGCTTGAAATAAACATTCAGGGAATACCAGAGAGCTATGGAATACCAGAGAGCTGTAGAATACCTAAGAGCTCTTAAACAACCTCCTCTTCATTACTATATTTAGCCAAGATTTCCTTTGCAATAGGAAGTCTTACTAATTGCTGTTTCAAAGAGACACAAAAAGAGCAAGAGAAACAGATTATACAGTGAAAATGAGTATGTGCAAAATGTTGACAAAATTTGAAATGCAAAAATTAGCAGGTCATTTGAAATAAGTCTTTTTTAACAAGTTAACACTCTAAGAAAAAAGAAACACTTCCCACCTCCCTTTGATTTCTAATCTCTTTCCCTTTAGGGTTGTTCCAGGAGAATGTATCAGTTCCCTAGAGAAGCCTGATTTCATCACTCAGATGTGTGACTTTCACCAAATATTTTGCTCAGATGCAGGAACACACATGGCCTAATCTGTCTGCTTTCTGTACATCAGCAGTCAGCTGCTGGAAACACTGTTATCATTCCGACTGTCCTGCTTGGGACGAGAGACCCACAGTCTGTGCCTCACACACAGGGCTTGGCATAGGAATGGTCAGAGCTATGCAGACACTGCAGCACCACTGCCATTTAAGATATGCATGCCTTTTTTTTTTTCACTATAAATCAAATTCTTGATTATTCTTATTTTTAAATGCACTTCTGTGAAGCTCGGCCCAGTGCTATCCTAGGAGGTGGCCAAGTCTTCTGCAGGGCAACGTGGCAGTGCCTGGGGGGCTACAACCATGGCTGTCATTTTGCTGCTGTTAAGAATTACCAGACAGAGAATGTCTGGTATACCAGACGGAGTGTGAATTATCAGTTCCTAAATCCCATTTGTAGGAAGAAGAAGGTAAAGATGTGTGTGCTAATTCCTGGAAGAATAACATGGCTGAGTTTAGAAAAAAAAAGTTAGTTTCCACCAATATTTGGATACTTCCTTAGGAAAAATAAACAAATAAGCCTCAGGTTTATATAATGACTATTCAGTCAGACTCTTAACTAATCTGTGACAGGCAGCTCCTCTTGTTATCTTCTCACAGGCAGGTGGCTTGGGGCTATGCCAGCTCCCTGCGTCAGGGTCCGGCGGGGCTGAGGAGCAAACACTGTTCCACATCCAGCCCCCATTTCAACATGCAAGTGTTCAAAGCAGGAAGGGGGAAATGTCGGTGGGGGGCCACGCTGAGGACAGGGGATAACTGACAGAAAGACTGTCCTGGAGAAGGTGGTGGGTTGGAAACAAAGCAAATGCCTGTGGTTTGCGCAGAGCAAAATCTTGCTCATGGGTTTCCCAGTGGAAACTGCTTCCCGTTGCAAGGAAAGACAGTGGCCTCCATCTGCAGCTCCCCATCTCATGGGAAAGGCGTTACCCTGGGAACTGCAGCAAACTTCCCGCCTGCAGGCTGGGATGAATCCCCAGTGCAAAGCCCGTCTGTCTGGGAGGATAACTGTTTCAGGGAACAGCCTTGTGCGCAGGGACATGCAAACAGATGGGTGCAAGAAGCTCTGTTTTAAGACAGCGAGAAGCAGGCAGCAATGTTGTCTGCTTGGCTGTTGTGTTCACCTCTGTGCTAAGACAGATGGCAAAAGGATCCCTGAAATTGCATAGATGGATTAATGCTGTGACATTTTTGACTACAAAAGCATTGGGACTGTAAGTGTAATGTTCAGCACACAGCTATAGGCATACTGATATAGAGGATTTTCTTTCAACCAAAGGCAGGGCCAAGTGTCAGCCTCACAGCATGGGTCTGAGCAATATGAGTATCTGTGGGCTGGAGGCAGGTGGGATGCAGGTGTCTGGTTTGGGATTTTCTCACCTTAGACATCCTCATTAAAATAAAAATGAAGAGGATCAGAAAAAACCAGCATTTCATTAGGAAAACTAGTACCTGTTTCCTGTTACTAAAATGAACAAGAAAGGAGCAAAACATTTTGTTACAGGTGGAAAAGCTGGATAGGATCTGTGATCGACCTGCTGATATAATTCAGCATGACTCAGTTGCTTTCACAGAACTGATTTACACCAGTTGAGGGGCTAGTCCATGGCATCTCTGTTTCAGGTTTAGCCTTCCAGGGCTTCTAAGGCACAAAGCCCATCAAGAGACACAAAAGGTTTGTGCTATCTGAGAAAAGCCAAAGTGTAGAACACACAATGGCTCCTTTGGGATGGGGCAGTGGGTCTCTCCCCAGGCAGCCAGCACTCTCCCCAGTATCTCCAAACCTACCTGCCCCCACTTGCCAGGAGGGTGTCCACAGCCAAAGAGTCCAGGATGGCAACAGCATGCCTTAGTGTCATTGCTTAGTGTCCAGAAAAGAGGCATCCAGGTAACCAGGAGAAGGTGGCTGGTGTTCACCTCAAAACGGCAGAGGTGAGACACACCCCTGCATTGTCTGTGATTGCACAACCCCTTCCTGAGGCTGGCATGGTGTCAGTGCCTGAGTCAGTCAGGTGAAAGGCTACTCTGAGAAGCTGGAGATGTCTAAAATAGCTCATAGTTAGGTGAAATACAGGCAAAAAAAGTTCAGATCCAGGATGGAATTCCCTTGGGGACATCTCTGACAGAGCAAGAATGTTTCAGATTATGACTATATGAAAGTATGGCACAAAGAACCCCTGGTTTCTTTAAAAAGGTTCAACCAAAATAAATTACTTTTCCCTTCCATGTGTCTTAGTTTAGCATGAAACCAGTGGCTGCCCCCATATTTCTACCTCTTCTTTCCCCACTGAAAAAAAATGTCAACAACTGCCTTGTTTCCAGGAGAATTTTCATCTAAGCTGTGCTGGCAGGGGATTTGGAAAGCAAATGATCTCAAGGTCAGCACACTTCAGTGCTTTTACTCTGTCGGATGTATATGCTGAATAACTTAAGGAAAGATTAGAGTGGATATAAGGAGTAAACTTTTTACATGGGGTCTAAAGCTTATAAAGAAATCCCCAGTCCTCCAGTTCCAAAATATTTGCCACTACTAATTAGGGTTATGACAATTAAAAGCCCAGGCTGTTGTTGCTCAAACAGCATAGCACAAGAAGGAGGGCATATATTGTACAGCATATGTTGTGTGTCGTCTTGGATGCAGGAAGGCTTTCTTTTCTCTCATGTCCTGCAAGCAGCTGAGCTGTTACACAGCTTACAGGCAAGGTAATTTCCAGTTTTCTCTATGCAGCTGAATCAGTGATATTTTTTTGCCCCTAAACACCAGCATGACAGGAGCCTCAGTTTTTAAAGGCAGTGTAAAATCTGAATTGGAATAATCTAAAGAAAACATCAGGTAATTCTTAATAAACCTAATGAAATTGTCCCTCAGAATCTGAGTCCAAGTATGTGGCCCATCCTACTGCTTGGATACATGTCAGGCAGAGGACTGCACCTCAGCATTTGTGGACCATCAGGACTCACTGAGGCTCAGTGAAATGAAGATTAACCTGTAGGTCACAGGAGATGGTTAGCATCTTTAATGGCTGAGCCTGTGCTGAGCAGCTACTAAACTAAAGTGTAAAATGCAATCAGCAATTATTTTAATGAAGCAAAATTCAGCGATTTAACACAGGCAAGAAGCCAAGTAAGAGGAAAAAAAAGTGTCCGGGATTTGACACAAAAGGAGTTGCACTCCTTTCAAACATCCTGTATGAACCACTAGAGTTTCCATTGTGCTCTTCACTTTTATCTACCAAAACCAGCACTTTGCAGAGTTGGGAGAGAAGGCAAAGGCTGGGAACTATCTTTTAAAAAATAATTTTAAATGGAAGGTTTAGTTTTTTCCAGTGCCTATGGCTTCGCACAATGTTAACGTGTTCCTATACCTAGCATGCAGACATTCACCCCCACTGGCATGCATAAGCCAGCACTCCCAAGCATGTCATCAAAAACTTACCTGAACTCCCAGGCAGGATTTATCTCATAAAGAGCTTTGTGGCTGCAGCAATGGGACAGAGTAGGCACGGTACAGCAGAACAGACTCCTGTTTGCCAGGTCAATACTGACCAAAGTGCGTTCATGCTGACTGCTCAGCTCCACGCTTTCCACCCAACATCTCGGGACTTTGTCTGCTACAGATGGCTCCACTTCTTGCTTTATACCCCTCTTTTGCACTCAAGGCTCTCCTTTTTCCAGTCTGCTGCCCAATCTGCTCCAGCCAGAAGCATCACCTTCCTGAAGGGGAAGCCATCTCCTGGGGAGCACTGTTGCCCCATCCCTCTGTAAGACCCTCAGCAGAGAACTGGGGCTAGTCTGCATCTTCACTGGAGATGAGCAAATCCTAATTCCATCAGGTTCAATCTGAGGTTTTTTCCCATAGTGACAGAACTGCTCAGTTTTCCTACCTTTTAGCTAATATACTACAAGAAATCTAGCAATGGGCAGACAATGTCCTGCAACCACCTTTTACTTCTGAAGAAAGAGATTGCCATGGCCCTAGCCCTACCAGCACTGTTTGGTTTTCAATGTTATATTAGACTGCAGATCTTGGGGAAACTTTATTTTTGTGCCATTTTAAAAATATTCTTTTATTGGATTTTTCCATTAAAATATACATTGCAAATATAAGATAAACATAACATATATTAATGACGTTAAATAAGAAACAGAATTAAAACCATAAACAATACGGGAAAATAACTTAGTTAACACAAAATAAACACGGACACATAAACTACAAACATAAGTAACATAAATTAACACCCAAAATATGGTGGACAACTCCCTGACACAGACTAAAAACAGGAGCTGCAAAGTGGCTGTAGAAGGTAAGCATGGGAGCGGATGCTCCCGGCAAGTGGGATGCTTGCCCATTCTTGGCAGCACGGTCTCATGAGTTACTCCCAAACTCCTGCAGAGTGGGCCCCACTCCTAAGGCTTGACTGACATGTTACATGAGCTTCTCACCGTTACTGCTGATACAGTGAAGCTCAACCATCGTGAGTAAGGTTCCCACAACTGATATTGCTTTTTCCTCTTCTAGCTTATATCACTTCTGGGAACAGTTTAGAACTGCAGTCCAATTAAAACCAGTATAATCTGTTTGCATTTTATATTGTGAGGATTTCCTACACTTTCTAAGTGAGGCATTGCACTTTGCTCTGAGTAATACCAGTACACCACTGCATATGGCACAAACCAAGACCTCTGTATTCACCCAGTCCTAGTACAACTTCATAATGGCTGGAGTTCTCCTCTACTACCCCACCAGTACCATGAGGAAGATCCTCTTCGGTTGTGGAGCAGTCTGGGCTCCTTGTATCTGAGACTGAGCCAATTTTGGCATTAGTTGAAGCTGCCTATGGACTGCAGATCCAGGACCTGTTCCTCCCTTTGCCAAACAAACGGGAAGGCAGAGGTGCAGATGGATTACTGCAGCCAATATACAATGGTGTAGCAGACTGGTTTTTTCAAGCCACCTCAGAAAATGCCCTAACTGTATGTTGCTGGTCTGGCTCTCAGGCAGGGTGCAATTCTGTGCAAAGGGCTCCGTTTGTTCAACTGCCTTGAGCATGACTGAGAGCCAAATATGTAAATATCTTGCACAGAGGAAAACAAACACCACTGAAATATCAACCGCTCTGGACTATCAGAATAAACTTGGCTGAAATCACAGCAGGGGCTAAGCATATCCTACCCACCAAACTACTTGCTAAGGTTGTGGCTTAGTATCTGCAGCTATCAGCTAGAACTGTCTGTAGTGGGAATGTACCAACTTTTATCTTCGAGAGTTTGTGTGTGGCTTGACTGAAATACAGTAAATTAATAGTACGTATGTTCTGAACTCTGTACAGTGCCTTTCATCCAGAAGGATCCTCAAGCACTTCACAAACCGTATGCACAAAGATCACTCACCCACTTTGCCCACTGTGGGCAAAAGGAAACTGCCATCCTGTGCCAGCAGCATTATACAGCAGTGTTTTTAGGAAGGGAAGAATAACTTACCCACTAAAAGCAATGAATACTCATCTTTTAAAGGAGCCTCTGTATATAGAACAGACTACATAGCATACATGTAATACATGCAGCCTACCACTTACCAAACTAGGAAAGGTACTGTGACGATACCAAGAATAGATGGGATGTATTCAAGCATGCAGTAATGAATGAATACATGCCCTGTGCAGGCCATGCTCACGGTCCTCCGCGGCGCTGGGTGTGGACACTGACTGGTTATCACACATCAGAGAACAATCAGACAACAGGCTGCAAACATTGGCTGAATCTCCTTTATGCTTTGGGTACATTCTGATGCTTTTTCTCACCTAAGTAATGCAAGTTCCTTTTCTCAGTAAAAGCCAGTATTTGTTAATGACCAGAGTAGTGGAGCAAGCACATTTTCTTTTAAAGTAAAGTATCTTCCAAAGATAAAAATAACCCTTTTCCCAGATGTCTTTTCCTGATGCCAAATCTAAGAAACTTTGGAATCCATTCCTGTATCCTTCCCTGCTAGCTGTCTGTTCTGATAGCCACTTCACCAGCATCTCAGTATATGACCTTTTTATAGTTTCCAGTTTTTCAACCACTATTTTCTACCAATAATGGCTCAAACCTTTGTCTTTATTGTATTGCAGGCTGTGAGTACTTTCCCTGCCCTCAAATGCTGTTATCTATTTATGCAAGCTGGTAGATCTGGGAAAGTGAAAAAGTGGAAAAGCTGGTAAATATATGACAGTTTTATGAGATTATCAAGGAACCAGTTAAAAAGATGATATCAGGCAGCAATTCCTTCTCTAGCCTTATGCCTTCTTCACTGCATTCATGGTTACTATTTATAATACATCACAGTGACATACAGCTGTGCAAAATATCACACAGTTCACCTGAGAAAGATAAGATCCCATCAACACATTTCATGTGCATGACACCATACTCATGAATTAAGAATAAGACTGAGTGTGACTTGGACTCTGATCCAACAGCACACAAACCAAGAGGACATAACAAACAGCATGAGGCAGTAGCAGTGGCCAAGGGATCAAGCTCATGATCAGGAAGATGGAGAAGTGGTAGCAGGGAAGAACAAAGATAACATGGAGATGGGAGACTACTGAGACCATCAAGAAAGGGATAGCCAGGCAGTCAGGGTAGACACTAAGGCTTTCATAGTTGTCTAATGCAAATGATCAGATACATATGGAACTGAAACTAAACATGTGACTTTGGATTTCTGAACACTGAACTGAGATGCACTTACAGTCCTAAGACAAGAATTGTTCAATACAAAATTACCAAAAGATAGCAGAAAACTAAAGCAGGGGAAATGCTATCACGGAAATGCAAGTTTGCCTCACTGCAAGAAGGAGGAGGGAATTTTAGGCTCCAGATAGAAAGCATCCTGGGCACTGAGCATGACAACTATGTTGAATACAAGATCTCCAGTCCTATTCTTGTTTCTGGAAAAGTCATCCTTGCATGAGAAACCAAGGTGGGGTGCTGGCTCCAGAGCCATCAAGTATGTCATGTGGGACTTTGCCTGCAATGCTTCTGGATGAGAATACAAAACCACCAGGCTACAGCAAGGACTACAGCAACTCCTGCTTACCAGCTTCTCCTGACTACTGCACCTCTGCCTCCTATGTTTAATGAAGCTGGAGGAATCTGTTGATTCAGTTATTCACCTGTGCTTGGGAACTGAGACAATCTTCAGTCTTCATTGACTTGCTGTCCCATACACAATGTTTCATTCATAATGTCCAAGATTATTTAAATAAAAGTCATTAGAAAACTTTCATTCTTACATTCTTTATCTACAGTCTACTTCCCACACAGCTCAAACACAGACCATCTCATCTTTCACTTTATTCTCTTTCAGCACTGAATAGAACTTACCACTTGGAAAAGCTTTGTTCTTCTTCATACCTAACTCCTTGATACATTTCACACCACATCTCTCCTCTGTATCTGATGTCTTCTAGTATGCTCACTTTAAAATAAAATATCCCAAGTCTTTCAGTCTCACTACATACTCACATTTCCTCTAGGACTTATCACGATGGCTGCTTTTCCCATTAAGTATTACACTCTTTATAGACTGTGTAAATGATGAAATATAAAGTACAGCCTGTAGTGTATCACATGCAAGCTGCAGGCAGCCATGGCAAGCCTGTGCACATCACACTTCCACTGTGCTGGACCACTATAGCTAGAGGAAGGAAGCAGGGAAAACACAGGGAAAGGCATTTCCCACAGACTCCAATATTCAACCAGAAGTCTGGCATTTGCATCTTTGCCCTCCACAGTCCTGTGGAGCACTCTCTGGCTGACATTGTTGGTTTAGTCCAGAGCTGACAGGTCCTGCCATCACTTGAGCTGAGTTTCATAAGGGGTTCCGGAGAACAAATGCCTCTCCCTTCTCCCAGGTTGTGCAAGTCTCCTCTCTGTCATCAGACAGTAGAAGAGACACTCAAGAGCTTCTTTGCTTTCTTCAGGTAAAGACCATTTTCAGTCTAGGAAGGTAATGCTTAACAGTGTCCCACATCAGTCAATTCAGCCAGAATTTGTAAAAATTCTGCCTAAACAATAGATCACTGGTCTGTCCACTCTCTTGTCCTGTAAAGCACAAAGACTGAGAACTCTGATCGTCTCAAAAGTGTTAATGTGTGTGTGTGTGCCTTTTGTTCTTAAAGAAATGTCATCTGGGAATAAAATGCAGAGATCTCAGCACTGAGTCACCACCTTGATACTGAGTCAGAAATTTTAACACCTGTTTTCTTACAGGGAAATTCCTTCCTTGAAATATAACCATTTTAGGGAAGTTTGACTTCAAGTCTGAGTATTATGGCCCAGTTAAGTTACCTGTTACCTAAGTTACCTGTTGAAGCGGGTATCTACAGGTTTAATCCCTGTTATTGCTGGAGTACCCATTGCTGCTTTTAGAGATAATACTCAAGATGTAACAAAGGAACCCCCTCCTGTTTCCTCCTTTATTAAATGTAAATGGCTAACAGCACAAGTTAGGCAGAGACTTGGTGGCTTCCTTTGTGAGACAAAAGCAGCAGTGGTTCCCCTAAATGTACACATTAAAATATATTTTCCCTCTCTCTTGGCCCTGAAGGATCATCTCAGCTTATGAGAACTAAGCTTCTGTCTATCTGATTATTAAATAATTTCTAAAGCAGATGGAAAACTACAGTAGTTTAAACAGCTAGGCTGAGACTGCTGAGCTAAAAATAGTATAGCAGGCTCCTTTTAATTAGTACAATGATGAAATATGACAGAAAAGAGAGATGTAGATATATGGATTTGTGTGTATGTGTGTCTTTAAAATTAAGTTACTACCTCAATACTAGGTATTATTTATAACATATATGATACATGATGTCTGATTTTAATGATGCCATTTATCTTCACTTGGGAGAGAAGACAGGCTAACTCTGCTTTCATAATGTCAATCCTTGCTGTATTCAAAAGGAAAATTGTAATAAGATAAACCTGCCACCATGCACAGTGCCATCCTTTTTAAAATGAGGTGGATTAGTAAGTGTTCCGAAGCAATAGACTGTCAGCTCTGCAACTCCACGAGATCGACTGTTCCCCAGGGCACCATAGAGAGCATGGAAGAGTCAGCCTAGCTTTATATCTTTGATTCCACAGCACAAAAGCCTGGCACAGGGCCAAAGGGGTCAGGTACTGTGACGTTTATCCTATCATTGTGCTGCCTATGTGTTTTTTGAGGACTCTTCAAAATTGAACAGAGGAGAAAAGACATCTGCCACCCCTCTGCTACAGCAGTGCTGGGCAGTGCATGCCCTGTAGTGTTCTGCTGCACCGTGCAGATGTGGCCCTTTTATGCTCACTGGATGACTGATGACCATGATGCTGGGTCCACTGGAGCACACAGCTGGTGGCCAGGCTGTGGTGGGGGCCTGCCATGAAGCACACTGACATCACAGCTGCAGGCTTCTGGCAGGTAAGCTGAGGAGGCTGAGGATGCCTGGCCTCTTAGGTGTGGATCAGAGAGATGTTCCCTTGCTCCAAGGGGAAAGCAGACAGGGAGGCACTGCAAACTATGCCCTTTGGTACAGAAGGACCTGATCAGTGGTGGGCACAACCCCCTTTTGGCCATCGCACCAAGGTATCAGCTGCTACTTTGTAAGGACCTGGAATTAAGAGGTGAACAATCACCACAGTGAAAATTTCCCTGTCAAAATCTTGCAGTCAGTGTCTTCCTTAATGCAGATCAGATAGCACCTGGCTTTCAGAGAGATTTGATGCAAAAACTTGGTGCATTCATTAGTCATGAGCTGCCTTCTCCTGGTCAAAAGTATCAAACCAAGGAAGATGAAACAGTGCAGCTTGTAGGAATTGAAGAGTGGTATAAAAAATTATGTAAAACCCTGTTCTTTCTTATTTCCCATTGATCCATGTGAAGGTGGCAAGCCTCCTGCTGGCTAGCAGGAATCCAGAGTGTCTTGCTAAAGTATGTCAAATGGTTCATCTCTGTCTCCTGAGTTATGATCCTGAGATGAGCAGGAGCCCTATGGGTAAGACAACTTCCACTTGCTCTAAATCCACACTCCTGAAGCCTAGATGTACAGCTTTCCACTGGTGCAGATGACCAATTTGGAAGTATTGAAAGATTTTTCAAGGGAGGCATTTAACCCAAGTAAGAGACAAAAAGCCTGTGATACTGTTTGCAGTCCGTCAACAAAGCTTTACTGTTTCTCTTTCTGAAGTGTTTCCTGTCTTCGCCAATCAAGAGATGGTGAGACCCAAGCAACAAGAACAGGCAAACCTAGAGAGTCTGATTTTTTTCACTCAAGTGAAGACTCACTGTCTAAGGAGTTGGGCGTGTCTGGTGTCCTGGCTACAAGCAGGATACAAGGATACAAGCTCTGGTATGGAAAGCAACACTGTAAGTACAATATTATGAGCAAGGAAGGGATCATGAACCTCTAATTCCATGTTCCTGGTCTGGCTCTACACCACCTACAGTGTTAGTGGAACAAAGTTCCCCAACTTCATACAGTGATGCAAAAGCAAACTGTAACAACATTAGATATATGTCTTCCCTGTGTTGCTAATCACAGTTGAAAAGTTATAGCAAAATTAATCAATTTTGTTTGAAGAAAGAATGAGCCAAAAATTATTTGAGGGAGGTTCTCAATTAGCCTGAAGTTCCAGAGCACTACAGGAAACAATAACTGATTAATGCTGGGAGAGAATTTTTAATACACATTTTAAATATTCTTATGACCTTACTAATAATCATGATGATGCAGAAAGAACACACACAGTCAGGCCACTTTATTCCTTGTGGTAAGTGTCTTTGAGGTATTCCTCAACTAATAATTTTCCTGACATTTTTGCAAAATTACACGTCTCCAAGTTGTGTTCTTGAAATCCACATTTAAATCTTGAAATTCAAATGCAATTTACATTAAAATTCATGGTTTTATCCAAAACCAAGTTCTTGGAGTTCTACCCCAAGGTTTGCATTATGTTTCCAATTCCTATACCTTTGGCAGGGTTTCCCAGTGACTACGAAGGTTGTGGGGCACATCTGGCTGGGCAGCCCCCCACCAGGCTGGCTTAGACCTCTGGGAACTGCCCCAGGAGTGAGCGTATCTGTGCATGACAAGGTGTGTGGCACACGCTATGTACTGCTGCTGCAAGGCCAAGCCTTCAAGGACCTCAATTCAATCAGTGACCATGAGATGGTGGAACTCAGGATCCTGCATGGAGGAAGCAAATCAGTAAGCAGGACCAGAGCCCTGAACTTCCAGAGAGCTAATTCTGACCTCCTCAAAGACCTATTTAGAAGAATCCCATGGGTTCTAGAATTGAAGGGGGTCCAAGAGAGCTGGTCAATATTCAAGCATCACTTCTTCTAAGCTCAAGACCAGTGTATTCCATGAGCAAGAAATTAGGCAAAGAGGGAAAGAGACCTGCATGGATGAGCTGGGATGTGGAAAAAGGAACAGGCTACACCAGAGGTCTATAGGAACATCATTAGAGTATGCTGGAAATGAGTCTGGCAAGTCTTTACTTCTGAGGCCAGCCATCAGGAATCCCAGACCTGAAGGGTAAGAGAAGAAACCTGGAGAGAGGCCTCCCCTTCATCATAGAAGATTGGGTTAGAGATCAGCTAGGTAGACTTATCACCCATAAATTCATGGGCCCTGATAGGATGTACCCACTGGTGATGAGGGAGCTGGCAGATGTTGTTGCTAAGCCACTCTCCATCATCTTTGAAAAATCATGGAGAATAGGAGATGTGCCTGATGACTGGAGGAAAGCTAATGTTACTTACATCTTCAAAAAGGGCAAGAAGGAGGATGTGGGAAACTACTGGCTGGTCAGCCTTATCTCCATCCCAGGAAAGGTGATGGAACAAATAATTCCGGAGGTCATTACCAAGTGTGTAAAAGAAAAGAAGGTCATCAGGAGTAGTCAGCATGGATTCACCAAGGGGAAATCATGCTTGGCCAATCTGATAGCCTTCTATGATGGCATGGCAGAATGGGTCAATAAGAGGAGAGCAGCGGATGTTGTCTACTTGACTTCAGGAAGGCTTTTGACACTGTCTCCCATAATGTCCTCATAGGTAGGCTCAGGAAATGTGGGTTAGATGAATGGACAGTGAGGTGGATAAAGAGCTGCCTGAATGGCAGAGCTCAGAGCATCATCATCAGTGGGGTAGAATTCAGTTGGAGGCTTGTGGTCAATGGTGTTCCCCAAGGATCAATACTGGGTCCAGTCTTACTCAACTTGTTTATCAATAACCTGGACAAAGGGATAGAATGCACTCTAAGCCAGTTTGCTGATGATACAAAACTGGAGGAAGTGGCTGATATACCTGAAGGCTGTGCTGCCATTCAGCAGGACCTTGGTAGGCTGGAGAGTTGGGCGGAGAGAAACCTCATGAGGTTCAACAAAGGCAAGTGTAGGGTCCTGTACCTGGGAGGAATAACCCCAAGTACCAGTACAGTTTGGGGGCCGACCTACTAGAGAGCAGTTCTGCAGAGAAGAACTTGGGAGTCTTGGTGGATGACAAGTTGACTATGAGAAATGTGACGTCATATTATTCTGCTTGCAAAATAGGCTCAGTGCTCCCCTGCTGAAGAGAGCCAAACACTGGGGGTCTGTTCCAGCCAAACCTTAACCATACACTTAACTTCATCATGCCCGTGCAGGGACAGCTTGAATATGTGATCCTATAATGAGCAATCACTAAAGCACAGCGGAGCTCTGGGAACATGGGCTGCTGTATTGCTCCACTCCTACACAGCTGGAGACCTGCAGTGCATTTTGGAGAACTAGAGCATGCAGAATTAACTTGATCTTAATTTAGCCCCCTGAGTACACCATAAAGTTCCCACTTTGGTAACGCTGTCTTCCGAGGACATTATAACATGCCAACAAAGTGACTTTTCTCATCTAATGGTAGTGGCAAACTGCCACAATACAAAGTATAAAAAATTTAGACCCTTCCTAGTTGTGGTAGCTACTGTGCCATCAGAAGATGACATTTGATATCTGTATTAAGAAAATGAAAGAAAATGTTTACAGTATGCTAGTCAGTAAGAAAAAAATGAACAAAAGTGCCAACCAATCTACAACAATCTTCTTTGCAGCTACTTACATTTTAATCCTACCATCCCAAACTGAGCTTGTCAAGTTACCCTTCAAATCAAATGCAAGAGAAAAATCCATCCTTGGCTTTGCAACTATAAACCCAGCCAGTCTAGTAAAGTGAGAGTTACTCTTTCATGTATTTGGCAAATCTGGGAGCAAAATTTACCACTTGGTATAAATATTTCTGCATAGTTTCTTTTAAAAAAAAATAATCTTGCCTACTCCTCTTCCTGGCAGACTCTTAGAAAGTAGTAAATATGCAGATGGGTATAATGATATATTTTGTATCAACATATTTTAAATGTGTGCATATGCATTAGCTATATAAATACATTCCCCAGGAAGTCTGCCAGTGGATATACTACAAAGCCTTGTGTGTTACATTTGGGTTTGCTTGCGCAGTAGCACAGCAGCATCAGGAAGAACCGCTCTAGTTGTGTTTGCTCTACGACAGCTCACAGTTACCTGTGCAGTTTCCTGTTTCCATCTGCATGTAAAAATGTTTTAGATTTATATAAATACACATACATACACAAATGAGCAAGAATATCATAGAATCATAGAATGGTTTGAATTGGAAGGAACTTTAAAGATCCCCTAGTTCCAAACCCCTGCCATGGGCAGGTATGACTTTCACTAGACCAGGTTGCTCAGAGCTCCATCCAGCCTGGCCTTGAACACCTCCAGGGATGGTGCATCCACAACTTCTCTAGCCAATCTATTCCAGTGCCTCACAATGCTCACAGTAAGGAATTTTTTCCTAATATCTAATCTAAACCTATTATCTTTTAGTTTTAATCCATTCCCCCTTGTCCTGTCACTAAGTGTTCTCCATCTTTCTTATAGGCTCCCTTCATGTAGTAGCAGGCCACAATTAGGTCACCCCAAAGCTTTCTCTTTTCCAGGTTAAACAATCCCAATTCTCTCAGCCTTTCCTCATACGAGAGGTGCTCCATCCCTCTAATGAACTCTGTGTCCCTCCTCCGGACTCGCTCCAACAGGTCGATGTCCTTCCTGTACAGGGTACCCCAGAGCTGGTTGCAGTGTTCCAGGTGGGGTCTCACCAGAGCAGAGGGGCAGAATCCCCTCCCTCGACTCTGGCCACGCTGCTTTTGATGCAGCACGGGACATGATTGGCTTTCTGGGCTGCCAGTGCACATTGCTGGATCATGTCGAGCCTCTAATCCACCAGCACCCCCAAGTCCTTCTCAGCAGGGCTGCTTTTGATCTTTTCATTCATCCCCCAGCCTGTATTGATACCAGGAGTTGCTCTGACCCAGGTGCAGCACCTTGAACTTGGTCCTATTAAACTTCATGAGATTCCCATGCGCCCATTTCTCCAGCTTGTCCAGGTCCCTCTGGATGGCATCCTGTCCTTCATGTGTGTCAACCACACAATATGCACTGTATATACATATGTCTAATACCTTCATTATAAAGCTGTTATAAAGCCATAACAAAGTCTATGAAGTTTTGGTGAAATATTGCTCTGGGTGATACACGAAGACCATAGCAGTATGTCAAATCCATATGACATATCAAGTTAAATTTTACTTGATAATAATCAACACAAGAGTAATTCCCCACTGACCCAGCTGCTGCGTCTTCAGCTCTAGTGCTGTGCTTGCTCTGTACCACTCCATGCACAAAGCCTGTCCCATCCCATGTATCTGCCCATGTATCTCTGCTCCTCCACTGCCTCTGGTCCTGCACCCTCTCCCTGCTTTTTCTGTTCTCAAGAAAAATTGCTGCACAGACAGATCCCTGAAAGCAAGTGGAACAAGCTAGTCTTGCCCAAGCTCTGGAGTCCTACTGTGGGGACTGGAGAGAAGCAGCCCTGGTCAATGTTCAATGCTGCCCTGTGCTGCAGCATTCCTTCCCAACTGGACCAGCTTCCCCCTCCTGGACTGGCTAGAGGTTGGAGACTAGCAAAGGACAAGAGAGGGAGGACATCTGCCCTTGAGACCCCACCATTCCCTTGTCTAAAAGATTTAACAGTGTTTCATGTCTCTTGCTATTACTGTGCTCCTTTTCTGGTGCTGGTACCATGAGTGAGTCAAAGGGTATTGCACATCACTATTTACTGAGCACTGGTAGGTGGGGGCAACGGAGGAAGCGGCTGCAGTGTGGTGGGTGGATATGTATGTGATGGTATGGGTAACCATGCACTGTGGAACCACGTGGATACTGTTGCAATGGTGCTATGAGAACCATGCTCTTCTACTTCGTTGAGCAAGGAAAAGCTCCAACAAATACTGTAGTGGGAACACAGCAAAAAGACAACTTTGCGTATAATTCTAGACAAAAATCAACTTGCTTTTTCAATGATGATAGGCTGGAATGAGCATTCTCGCATTTCTGCCCCCCACCCCCAATCCCTTCTCTAGAGCTACTATTTAGATGAGCTACAGTATTAAGAGAGAAGCTGCAAAGATGCTAGCTGCAAAAATAAAGGATGAAATAAAAGTCAAGCATCCACATTCCTCCCAACTAAAAATGAAGTTCTGAGGAAACGGAGGAGGGAAAAGAAAAGGAACTTACCACACTGCGAGTGAACTTTTCTAGAGAAGTTCTACGACCTTGCTCATTCTCTGTCTTAACAAGGAAAAAAGTGGGGAGAGAAAAATACAGAAAAACACCCCTTCAGCTTAAATGCAGTCTTTCAAAACAGTAGCAAAATATAGAAAAGCAGCAAGTGGAAAAAGTTGTAAAAAATGTAAAAAGCAGAAATCAATGTTTGCAACAGCAAACATAAGAAATCAAAATGCCTTAAAGAATGAGAGACATCGCTACTTTTATTCTCAGAGAATGTTACCTTTTATCCTGTGAGATTTTTGAATGGCTCAAACAAGTCTGTGCATTGCTGTGTCTTACAGCTATTGGTATTGATTTCTTGTTCACTGAGTTGTCCTTCTGGCTGTTTGAGCTGGGACCTCTGATTCTGGTTAACATCTGCCAAACAGCTGATCAGAGGCTCCCATCTACTTGCTTAGAGTGATGAAAAAAACACAGTAACTTTTACACTATTAAAAGCAATGTGTGAGTGAATACAGCACTGGAAGAAAACCACCACTGGACTCATTGCCAGGGAACCTACACTCTTCTACTTACCCAGAGGGTAGAAGCATATTTCCATTAAGTCTGGCTACATCAAAACAGAAGACAGCATACGCATGTCTTTGAAAGGCCACAAAAAGATAGAAGGCAGATTTGGGACACCGATATTTTTGTACCTGGAGTACAGGACTATTCAAATGCAGGAAGACCTTCAACTGCACTGTCAGAAGACAAGTGTGTGCATCACAGATTTATTAATGTAACCCTGAGAAAGTTGCTCACTGCAGCGCTTCATTCATTTGGCACAAGGGAGATCTAATTGTCACTAACAAGGAAGAACTCAATAATGTATTGGTATGTTTGCTGGAATATCTAAGAGAAAAAAATTGTTACGGAAAAGAGAAGAAACTCAACAATATGAAAGAAAGTCATTGCAGTCAGAAAGCTGTCAGCACTGCTCATTTCCAGGAGAGAAACTTATTTTAAGTTTACTGGTGAGCCAGCAAAATGGGTGTGGTAAGATGGAAGTAAAACTGCTGCAAAGGAGATAAGGAGCTATGTACAAGGGAAAACCACAGCAATGATGGTGCATGAGAGTGCAGTGGAAATAAGCATTGCACTGGAGAGACAATAGCTGACACATACCATCTGCCACAGATTCAGCTGCAGTAACAACCCCCAGAACAAAGCATCAGTGCAAATATCAGATGGAGAAGATGTAAGGAAACCAAAAGCTCAGATAAATAAGATGAGAACTTGTGTAGGTGAGTCTAAGCAAAGCCTTTTGATCCTTCTGCATGTTCATCACAGCTTTCACAGCTCTCTGATGTCTACAAGGTTAGTCTGAAGCATCCCAGGCAAAGATGAGGCAGGTTGTCCCTGCCACATCACCAGAGATGAGACCAAAACATAAGGCCCTTTTAAGACAAGCAATATTCTTTGTCCAGATGAAAGAGTCAAGCAACCTCCCCACTTATAACTGTTTGAGGAAGCCACACCATCAGCTCTGATATCCCAGAAGTGGTATCAAGAGTGAAAGCTAGAGGCATGCCATTTTAGCCCACATGGAGAACAGAGCCAAGGCCCCAAAGCAAGCACCAAGCAACAAAACCGACTTCCTGGCTGACAGGAAGGCAGTGTTGTACCCAGTCCAATGGTCCCTAAAGGAGTATTTAACATGCACTAACCCAAGGGTTAGTTGCCTCTCCTTGCATGTGAGAGGAGGAGAAAGGGGAAAGAAACATCACTCTTCTGCTGAGTATTACAGCAGTGCAAGTGCTCAGGGCATCGCAGATCCCCTCTTTCAAGGAGCCTCAGAGGTGTCCTCACACCCCGAAACAGCAGAGGTGACAGGGAGAGCCTGCAGTCCTGCCACCTTGGCTGAACATGTCTCAGTGAGCAGGATTGAGGACAGGAGTGCCCAGCTGGGCAGCCAAATTAAAGACACAATTTCATTCAGGAGAAGAAATACCTGGGTGAAAGACTGAGTGTTTTGCAAGGATCCCTAGGGGAGCAAGGCACTTGGAGTTTGCAGCATTGCATTGCTGCGGGCTGGAAAAATCAGTGTCTCGCCCAACTGCATTTTGAAGTGAATGTTTGGTGTGCACTGGGGGCAAAAGAGAGTGAGCTGCTGAATGCAAACTGCGCTGTGCCCCTGCACTTGCCATCAAAATTTAGTGCCTCTGCTTTTTCTACCTGCAAGGTGAGGCAGCTTCCCACCCAGAAGAAAGGCAGGATAGTGGTCTTCAAAGATGGTGAGCATGTTGATGGGGTGCTGAGAGCTTGTCTGGTACAGGGAGCCCCCCACAAGGCTGTTTGCTGCCTACCACAACTGAAGATGTGTGGGGAAGCAGCCATGGGGAGCACTGACAGTGTCTTACAGAAGCACCTTGCAAAGCACAGTCTGCAGTCACTCTACACATTTGGCATGGTGGTGGCAGGCTGGGACCAGCTGGATGCATGGAAAGCTCATCCCTATAGCATCCAGCTCTGAGTCAAAGCATGACATTTTCTAGTAAAATAAAAAGCAGCTGAGGCCGGCTGGCTGCAGAGTGATGAGCCGGTTGGAGCAGTTTTAATGTCTGTGGGTGTGGGTGCTGGCTGTATGGCTCATTGGCTCTTCCTGTCTGCTTGCCCCTGTGGCTGGCAGCCTGCTGTGGATGGAACTGCCTGCCCACATCTCTACACCACGGTGCAGAGGTGGGGAGGCTGCCTTGCACAGCAAATGAAAGAAATTTAAAAATAACAAAGTAAAAAAAAAAAATAAAAAAAAAAATAGAAAGACTGAGTCAGATCTGTCTCAGTCCTGGGAACAGACCTGGCGTGTGGACCCTGGAGCCGTGCCTGCTGCAGCACCACAGCAGCATTTGCACAAACATGCACTGTGTGTGCAAAGGGGCAAAGGCAGAGAATGTGCATGCCAGTCATGTAGTCTTCCTAGGTACAAAAAAAGCAAACTTTCCAGTAAACACACCAAGAGACTCTACCAGCTAATGGCAAAGGACATGTGCATTTGGATAAAATATGAAACAACTATCCCTGCTGCTACTGAAAACCTCTCAGCCCAGGTAGATACAGAAAAACAGATTTTGTCACTTAGAAGCCATTCACTGATTATTGAGTTTCTTCTCCAAATTTTCCTTTTCTAATGATTAATTATTTACACAGCCATTCAAAGTTCCTTTGTGTAGATTCTGCTGGCACAGAGTTTAAGCAGAAAAAAATTAAGAAAACCAGCTGACACTGATTATTAAAAGTAATTATGAGAAAAGAGCTCAGCATCTTTACAACATGCAAAGCAAGTCCTGCCACTGAATCAAACTGTCCATGTGTGCCCTGATGGGACTGAGATGGGGGCATAATCTGCATTAGGAACCTTCCTGGACAATATAGAGCAGTCAGCACAGCGATCTGGATAAAAGCAGTGCTTCGAAAGGTGTGTGCAGAAAATGGAGCCTGTCCCTCCTGGCATGAAGGTCCTAACCATTCCCTTGCTGACACTTTTTGCCAGGGATCTGAAAAGGGGTAGAGAAATACATATAAAAACTTGGTCTTCCGAACTTCAGGTCTGCAAAAATCTCTCCCTCCCTCCTTCACTCCCTGCCTCCCTGGGTTTATTTTGTCAGCTATCAAATTCTTCTTTTGGTATGAGACTTTGGGATGTGGGGTGGGGTTTATTTTGAACTTTAACTTGGTGAAAAAGATGTGTTCCAGAGGGAATGGCATCAGATGAAAATAAAGGATAATTACTTCCCTGACCAATGCCCAGGGTCCTGGGCATCTCAGGCAGTCACGTCTAGCTGTCCAAAGTGAGAAAACAAAGGCACTACACCAAGTGACCAGAACAGTATTTTGCATATATTTTGTGTCCATTTGAACAGGACCACGGTGAATTCACACTTCTCTGAACCAGCTGGAGAGGAAAACAATGCTCTAAACCAAGCAAATACCAACCTGCTCTTCCCTCAGTGTGGCAGGGCTTACTCCCATGACTTTGCAGCCTGGCTGCACTGCAGCCGTGGGTGCCTTTCCAGGATGCTTCCCTGCCTGCAGGCAGGGCAGGATGGCAGGAAGCCACCCCATGCCAGGCTGACATGAACACCAGGACTGTGACAGTTCAGCTGACGCTTCAGCTAATGCAGAGATGCCCACCAATGTCATTGTTTCACCTTTACAGTGAGTAATAGAAAGTGCCTCAAGGTCTTTTCTGTTTCTTTCTCTCCCTTCTCCACAAAAATAACTAGCAGGGCTTGTGTCTGGCTGCTCTTTCACCATTAACAAAAGTTCCTGTGCATAACTGATCTACACTGCTCTTTCCCCAGGGAATAAAACTCTGCTCTGCATCCAAGTCACTCTGCCTAAATGCCTCCTTGCCTTGAGTGAGGGTATTTGTCACAGCACTTGTCCTGATGGGTGGCTCGCTGCTGTCTAAGGACATCCAGCCACCATCTTGGCTGCTGTGGAGAAGGGCTGGAGGGCAGTGCAGTGGTGATTACCTGCTGTACGGTACCCTGCAGTAACTTGCATATCAGCACAAATAGCAGCAGGTCGACACTTGACTTTGCACAGCACAAGTGGGGTGTGTTTTGTAGATACAGGAATAAAATGCAGTAAGTTGGTCGGGGATCTCAGCACCATCCAGCCCTTCACTGCTAAACCAGATGCGTTCAGCAGCCCCACGATTTCTACCTGCTGCAGAGAGGGGGATGGGCATGAATGCACAGAACTCAAATTGGGCTGGGCATATGGCCATTCCTCCTGAGGACAGGGCTCCACCCTCATCTCCAGCCTGGCAGGGAAGAGGACTTCTGTTGGAGGCAGAAAGCTACACCCAGCTTTCCCTCTCTGCAGCTCGCTGCTTCCAATCACACCCTTGCTGGAGGCCAACCTCATATTCCCTGCTGAGCACCATGAATCTGCAGGATTGAGGCCAATAATACTGTGGTTATTTGCAATAATGACACTGGGAAGAATGAAGAAAAAAAAATCTTAAATGGATTAACAAAGTATGTATGCCTGGTCTGCATACAACCTATGTCTGCTGTCTTGTATCCGTTAGTGGTGTGAACAGTATGTTCCCCGCATAATTCTGTCATTGTATCTCAATCCTGACCCATAATTTCTTCTCCCTTCTTCCTCTCCATTGCTTTACTCCCAGAGCAGGGGAGGGAAGCTCCACATCTGTGGTTATTGTATAGTGTGGAAGAAAATAACTCTTCAAATTTATAGTATCTTACCAATATTAAAAATGTCGAGCATGTTTGGAATCACTAATCAAGCTTTGGCTTCAAGCTGAGCAGGTCACTATTATTATTGCCATTTGACAAAGAGGAGGATATGAGGCAGGCAAAGTTGAACCTTCTTTTCACCAAGCTCACACAAGAAATTAGGTGGGGGAACCAGGGGAAGCACATGGATTTTTATGGCTCCCAGTCCTGTGCTCTAGCCACACAGTCAATGTTTCTCCTTTTCCTGCCCGCTCAGTTAGCCACAACCCAGTGCCAAAGGGCAAAAGATCAAATAACATAAACTTATCCACAAAATATTCACGTGTGAATCTGAAGCCATAGTTTATTTGCTTAGTGCAAGCAACTCTTTTATCCCATGTCCATCATGCTGTGCTTCTGACAGAACTTATTTTCAGTAATAAAAGTAAGGCTATGTCATACAGTGTGGTATACAGGCAATGTGAAGATAATGTCTTGAGGACAGACACGCCTCAGAGAGATATACTCATCAAGACTTAAAGAACTGCAGTGAATTTCTATTCACATCAGTGAATCCAGGACTTTGTTTGCAGGTTCTAAACCAAATCCTTTTGCCACACAGGCTCTGATATGCCACTGGGTTTCTCTTTTCCTTCCCTCTGCTTTCCAGCTATTTAGAGGAATTTTAAAAGAATACCTCACAAAGCTGCACCAAAGGTCCTCAAGATAGGACCGTGTAGCTCAGTGCACAGAAATTCCTTGTTCTTTCTGTCAGCACTGCTGTACCTACACTCTTTCCAAAACATTCACTTGTCCAACATAATGCAATGTGGTTGCACAGAGCTTTACAGACTCCAGAGTAACACCAACTCCCCTCCCACATCATGTGAAGCTCGTGAACAGCACATCTGCACAGATCTACTCCTGCCTTTTTTTGTGCTTTGATATATTTACTCGCGCATCTACAGCTCTTTCTAAAAGAAACGTGATTCTTACTTTCATGGCTGTGTTAACATGACACCAAAACCTGCTCCTCCGGCAGTTTGCGGGGGAATGAGGATGTCACACTGACACATCCAGGGCTTGATCTGACAGCAAACAAGGACTGCGAAGAAATAAACCTCCAATTTGAATGGGCTTGGCTGGGAGGAGAAAACTCTCCCGGCTTTCAAGCACTCAAACCCTCATGTGTTCAACGGTGAGAGGAACCACAAACTGCTAGGGGTAGGAAGACAGCAGAGGTTATTTTATGGTTTATACCATCAGAAGACTTTGCCTTATACTTCCTTCTTTCCCCACAGCTTCTGAACTCTAAGTCAGGTCTAACCTGCACTGGCTTATGCTGTCATAGACCAGACATTTTGAAACAAAAGGCTGACTGCTGCCCTCCACTACCTTCCCCTAGCCACCTTCCAGTAGTTCTGGCACAGCAGACAGAGACTTGTCTCCTTTTGTCACCATATGCATGCTTTTAGGGCACACAATGACAACCAGGACAAAAATACCACTGGGATTTCATTGTATTGTGTCGATGCAATGTAATTTGGCAGCACACAGAGAATGCAGCAGAAAAACAGCAGGGAAGATGGTGACGGGAAACCACACACTCAGGCTGCAGGAGTCAGGACTCAGTTTACATAGGGTCCTGGAAGCCAAACGTAAGTGGGACACATACACATGTACATGGCATGCACATGCACACAGACAGACACACAGACCTCTGGGAATTAGTCAGGAGGTGCAGGAAGCATTTGAGCACAGCCATAAATGCAGAGATGAGTAGCTTATCTCCCAGACCTCTTAGAAAGAAGGGGCACAGGGACAGGAGTTGTTGTAACTCTGCGTAATCACTCCTTTGCTGCCCTAATCTGGGGGCTCCTGACAGAATCACGGTGCTGGCAGAACTCATGCAGATACTAAAAGGTTAAGAAGAGCTCAAATCCAGATCTCCTGTGAGACAATGTGGTTGGAATTCTTGATTACTACATGTGTTGTAATTATTTCCTGTCTCTGAGGAAAATGACACATCTCTAGGCAGGCAAAAGCAAGGGAAAGGGAGAACAGGAGTATGGAAATCACTGAAGAGGAATTTACAGGTAAGGCATCCAAAGGAAATATCACATGGTGAGGCTAGGCAGGTGAAAACCTTAATGGGTGAATTTTGCACCAGTAATGAATAGATTGATGGGTTCTGCTTCTCATACCACACACCATCTTTTCCATGAGAAAGAGGTAATACAATTTTAATTGCCTACATTGAGTTTCGGAGACAACTGTGCAAGACAAACACCTTTCAATATTATTTTTACCTTGGGTCACCATATTTTCCCCAAAACTCATGCTGAGGCTGTGCACATGGATGCCATACCCTGTGCCCCCAGTGAAGAAGACAAAAGTGCTCATTCCCTTCTTTAAGGAAAAAAAAAAGGAAACAGTATTTTCATTTTCACACTAGCAGCAAGCAGCAGGTGAGAATCAAGAGGTGCTAAGAGATGCAAGCGTGTCCTTTCCAACAGATACCTTCTTCTTCGCCAGCAGTAAGTCCTGGTAAGCACTGGAACGGAGGAAGCGCGCATAGCTGTCACTCTTCATCAGCTTGTAAATGTGCTCCTGTGGGACAGGAGGAAATGAGAGACAGAGAATTGTTATCAAACCTCATTTAGACATCACAGGGATTTAAAACACAGCAAATTAGAAGGAAGAGAGACTGATCAAAGTTCTAAGTAAGGCTGCTGTTATTGATTATCTGTGCTGTGGTAGTGTACGGGAGGTCCATCCTGGGGCAGGATCCTGCTGTGCCTAGGGCTGTATAAACACCAAACAAAGAGATGGCCCTCACCCCAAAGGCTGGCACACATTATTCGATAATCAGTGTTATTCTGCAAAGACTGCAACTCTCTTAAGGCTCCAGATTATAAGCAGGTGCCTAGCCTGTCTGAAGCTACTGGGATGCCTCTAGAAGGAAGAAATAAACACTAGAAACTGTCCCATAGATTAGGTTTCATTTTACCACTCCTAGATACCTGGACTATCACCCAGCATTCCCCTCCTGTTTACAGAAGGGAACCGATACTTGAGACACATTTCATCTCCAATTAAGACATGCATTTAAGCAAGCAAACCTGCTAATATCCTGAAAAAGCCCATACCTCTGGCAACTATGCAGGAGGTTACATGACTAGCTCAGATGTGGATGGCTACATCTTACATTGGGTGAGTTTCTCTTTTGGGTTCTTTCTTCTCCTGTCAAGTCTAACTCCTGTTACCAGTTTGCTCTAAGAGAACCTAATATGTATATATTCAAACTTACAAAGCAGTGTTTCATTGCAGCAGAACTTAACACATACCCTTTTCTAATTTCCTTCCTTAGTTTTACTTTCCTGCTGAGAATCCCTTAACACAGTCAGCTCTTCTCCTAGTTATCCCTAGTTTTGTAATAGATATTATCCCAAACACAAAGACAATAAAATCAAAATACTTTGACCAAATAATGACTGAGAACACACAAAAGGAACTCAAGAGAAAAACAGGCATCCTGGGCATTTCTCTTAGACTTTGCCCAAGGAAGCACTTTTACAGAGTTAATGAGCAGTTTTATCTATACTGATTTATACAACATGAAATATTCTCTTCTATCCTAAAGCCATTGTACATGAAACTTTAGAAGAACCAAACCAGACAGAAGTCGCACAGCTTATTTCAGTGTGTTAACAAGCCAAGCAGAATTCCCTTATCTTCACCAACATGGGTAATTAGCAATGACCTGTCTATACACAGAAGAACTGCTTAATTCAGCTTTCTTACACTATTCGGTGTAGTCCTAAGAGGGGCATAACTGCCACTGGTTTTCCTACGACACAGCATAAATGTATCCTTTGAGCTACAACCTGGTGTGGAACAATTTTTACTGGTTAATTTCCATACTTGCTTTTAGTCTTGACAGATCCTCATTTGTGCAGCACTGTCTAACTGAAGGACAGCACAAGATTTTGCAATAAAAACACTCATATAAAGCCATTTAGCAAATGTCACCCTTCTTGCTTCAGAAAATACACATGGGAGGGCACAGTTTCACACTCCTCACGTACAGCATTGCCATAAGATTTCACATCCAGCTGTGGGACATTTGTTCTATTTATGCAGGATACCATGAGCCAAGTATGCCCTAAGACAAGAGAAGGGAAAATAATATACATCGTGGATATGGTTGTCAAAAGGTTTATATTTCTCTGGTGTGAATAAGGATTCTCAACTCAGTTCTCTCCTAAATACTTCAACTAGCAGAAACTCAGGACTCAGCTGATTTAAACCCAACCAGTTTACCTGTACTGTTATTTCTTAAGGTTTCCAAGGAGACTCCACGTCCTCCTAATGAGTTCTTTATAATTACTGGTGAAAAGTCCCTGCCTAACTATGTGATTTTCCAGGACCACAAGGAGACTGATGAGTAAGTGGGGTAGCCCATCAACAGTAAAGGGCCTGAGGGGTCTCCAGAGCCTTCTTCCTCTTAGTGGTCCTCATTGCAGCAGCCAGCACATGGAGGGTGCTGGTGGGAGGGGGTGCTGAGGTGGGCAGGAAGGTGCTATGGGGCTGAGGTGCTGCGGGGCTGGTGGGTGACAGAGGTATTTTTATTAATCTTTTGCTAGACATGATTAATTTTTTTACTGTCTTTGGACTTGAAATGGTTTCTTTCCCCATGGTCAGACAACTGGGTCTGCTCCGAAACACAATGAACATATTTGGAAAATAACATACAGCTTTCATTGCCACACAGACAGAGGCAAAGGAGAACACACCAGGCTGGCCATACAACCTGCCTGCATGCCAGTGACAACTATCATTCTTGCTCATGTCAAGACAACTTCATGTATTTGACCTTAAAACAGTATAAACTCAGTATCTGGTGGTGAGAATGGGAAAAAATTGATTCAATCCCAAGATGAAATAAACCACAAGGTGACTTCGTAACTGAAGCCCTTCCCTGAAATAGGACTATTGCACCACCACAGCCCCACTGCCACTGCAGTTGGCTAATTGGTTTGAAGCATTTTCTCTGCTTTTCACATCTTGGAACCACTGGTACCTTTCAGCTGTTCACCAAAGATAAAATCAAACAGGCTTTGAATGCTAATGAAGGAAGAAGGTTGGGCATAGGAAAAGGAGGGATATGCATAGCTTCAGAAGCAAACTTTAGTGCTTAATTGTAAGAATTCAAAGGGCTTGCTTTGAAGAAGCTCTGGACTGGAGGCATGAATGATACACGACACTGCATTTCTGAAGCACCTACTGGAAGTCTGAGCCAGTTGCTCAGGTCAGCAAAGACTGCCTTCCAATTTGCAACAGTACAAGACAGCTTGCATTACTGCAGCCAAAATTCCCACTGAGACTGCACCATAAAGATTCCTGCTAAAATCGTGGCTGCAGTGTGTGTTGAGCCCACTTACACAACAAATCTAGGTGCAGGATGGGAAATGCCAGTGGCTGTGACATTTGTTTTAATATTTAGCCTACCCTGTTCTTTGCCACCAAGCTATTTACTGCTATACTTTCTAGAATCTGCAACTTTCTAGGGAGAACCTACAGCTAGGGTTTAGCAGCTCCTCATTTCATAAATACATTGAAAGCTACTGGAGGTCTAGCAACTGGCCATATTCAGTGGAAGTCCGAGCAATGGGCTTATCAACAAAGGTGCAGGTTTGGATACAGTTGCTCTGTGCAACTTGTACAAATTGGCTTGTCCTCCTCTCTTATGGATTTTTAGCTCACTTTGGATCATTGCAACCCACTGGTCTCTCACATTTTATTTTACTGAGGAGCTGCTTTTCTTCCACCTCTTCATCACATGATGGAAAGGAAGGACACTCTTATTAAAGACTGAGATTTCCCAGTGCAGCCAGCAACTCTAGCGATGCACTTCATACACATGCATGATCTCCCTGACATACCTGACACTACTGGCAAGAAATCTGAGCCCTTCCATCCTTATGCTGAAATAACTTTCCATTTTATAACATTTTTTACATGGTAATGAACTCACTATTGCTGGTTCCCTGAATACACAAAGTAAATGCACTACTTGTATAACTTTTAAAAGTGCAGCTGCAGCTCTGGACATTACTTGCGCTGCAAGCAGTCTGGCCAGAATTACCACTGCATCACTTCTTTACAAGTGCCATGGGAAATTCCTGTGCCCCATCTGCACAAGAGCAGGAGAAACACTTCATCTCTAGGCAGTGTAGCCTCTCCCAGCCATTGCTGGATACCACTTCCCAAATAGGGCTCGGACTTGAAGGTCCCTGCTCTAGCCTTAAGACAGCAATCCTTTAGGGAGCCATGTTGCAAACCCAAGAATTTAAGACAATCATCTAACAGAATTGCCCAAGTGATCTATTAAACCATCAAGCTACCAAGGGTAGCTTATAAAGTCAGATAAAAAGCAGAAAAAATAAGTCTGTCAAGATTTAGCCAGGAGTTGACAGGCATCACGTGTCCCACTGGTCTCCCCTGCAGCCTTGCCAGCTATTTCTGAGCAGCAAGCTGCCATCTCAGGCCACTGCAGTGGCAGCTGCACGTGGAGACAGGGACTGACTTGACATGTGAGAGCAAGCCCTGGTGAGTTCGCTTTCTGAGCTGACCAGTCACTCGGTCCCTCACCCAACGTGCTGTTGATAAGTACTGGCTGGACTGATGTTCCCCTGCGACAATAGATGTATGTTTGGAAATGTCAATCTAACATGGAGGGTGACATAAGAACTTGCTTTTGTAAGTACAGTGTATTTCATCTCCAGAAAGCAAACTCTTCCCTTACAAAACTCCTGCAAGCAGTGCAGGTTTGTTGTCAAACACCCCCATGACCGTTGTTTCCCAGTTCTTGAACCAAGTCAACAGAGGCAATGGGATCTACTTGCATCTCTTCTTAAGAACAAGGCAGATTCCTTTTGTGTTTTATGCACCTTAATCACATCTCCTGCATGGTGGGAAGAAATATGCAGTAGTGCTGAGGGCTGTCCAGCTCTGTCAAGCATATTCTCTATACCTAGTCTTCTATCATGAGAATTACACTTCAGACAGCATAACCATTTCACATGCCACCACCATTGCATGATATAAAGAAGAACAAACAGTATATTTTAAAGGGGAAAATGTTGTCCCTTCTAGAAAACAAAGGAACCAATGAGGTAAATCACAAAAAAATTAGTTTCTACACTTATGAGAAACCAAGAGGAAATCCCACCCCTGACAGCTGACAGCTTTAAGTGCAGAGAAATAAACCCCGATGAGGTTCAGCATCTCTTGACTATTTTCCTTCCACAAGCTTTACCTTTGGAAAGAGATGAAGGACAAGCTTTGTAAATTTCTCCAGATGAGAGGGGAAAGGGGGAGGAAAAAATAAAGAAAGTTTGCAATCCAGACGGGAATGTGGGAGGTGGTTGAGATAGCAGAAACTGTCTCAAAGCTGCACCTGTTTCAAATCAATATGCTGCTATGTGATCTGAGGTCTCTCTTTCCCCTCGCAGTCAAAGCACAATAACCTTGGGGAGGGCACTGCTGCCAGATAAGCAAGACCTTGGGAACACTCAAGAAAAATGTGGGAAAAAAACTGATAATAAAAAAAACTCAAACATCTGACTTGCCCAAAGTGCCTGGTAGATCCCAGGAATCATGTTCTCTCTTAAGAATGTTTCTTTTTAGCAGAAAATCTTGGTTCTTCCCTCTGAGTCATGTATATGAGACAAGAAGAGAATTGTTGGTTAAACACCCATTCCTAATCCCACCTGTATCTTACCCACTATGACATTTTGTGACAGGCTTGGGACATTTGGAAGTTGTGAAAGCCAAGCACAATTTTCTCTTGAACTCTGAATAGCAGCTAGATTCCAGAAAGCCCTTAAATTTGAACTTGCTGATATAAATTTTTCCCTGTTTGTGCTTAAAGACAGCTGCAAGCTTTAGATGATGAGGGGGAATAAGAGGAAATGGCAATTTCTTTGCTCACTTCAAGCACAGGTTTCCCATTTAGCACATTTATGAAACAGATCATCTGGAGTGCCATCATACAGCATGTACAGGACAAGCAAAGGATCAGGGCTAGCCAGCACGGGTACAGAAAAAGCAGGTCCTGCCTCACCAAGCTGATTTGCTTTTATGACCAGGTGACCTTCCTAGTGGATGAGGGAAAAGCTACGTAGTCTACCTGGACTTCAGTAAAGCCTTCAATACTGTCTCCCACAGCATTCTCCTAGAGAAGCTGGCAGCCCATGCCTTGGAAAGATGCATTCTTTCTGGGCTAAACACTGGTTAGATGGCTGGGCCCAGAGTGGTGGTGAATGGAGTTACATCCAATTGGTGGCCTGTCACGAGTGGTGTCAGCCAGGGCTCAGTACTGGGGCCAGTCCTGTTAAATGTCTTTATTGATGATCTAGATAAGGGGATTGAGTGCACCCTCAGTCCGTTCACAGATGACACCAGATTGGGTGGGAGTACGAAGGCTCTGCCCAGGGATCTGGACAGGCTGGATAGATGGGTCAAGGCCAATTGTATGAGGCGCAGTAAGGCGAAGTGCCAAGTCCTGCACTTCAGTCACAACAGCCCCATGCAGTGCTACAGGCTTGGGGAAGAGTGGCTGGAAAAAGACCTGTGGGTGCTGGTCAACAGCCAGCTGAACACAAGCCAGCAGTGTGCCCAGGTGGCCAAGAAGGCCAATGGCATCCTGGCCTGTATCAGCAATAGTGTGGCCAGCAGGAAGTGATTGTCCCTTTGTACTTGGCACTGGTGAAGTTGCATCTCGAGTCCTGTGTCAGTTTTGAGCCCCTCACTACAACAAAGACACTGAGGTGCTGGAGTGCATCCAGAGAAGGGCAATGAAACCGGTGAAGGGTAGAGAGAGTAAGTCATATGAGAAGCGGCTGAGTGACCTGGGGTTTTTTAACCTGGAGAAATGAAGGTTCAGGGAAGACCCTATCACTCTCTACAACTACCTGAAAGGAGGTTGTAGCAAGATGTGGATTGGCCTCTTCTCCCAGGCAACCAATGACAGGACAAGAGGAAACAGCCTCAAGCTGCACCAAGGGATGTTCAGAATGGACATCAGGAAGAATTTTTTCACTGAAAGGGTGGTTAAGCATTGGAACGGGCTACTCAGGGAGACAGTGAAGTCAGTATCCCAGGAACTGTTCAAGAAATGAATGGACATGGCACTTAGTGCTATGATTTAGTTGTCATGGTGGTTATCAGTCAAAGGTTGGACTCGATGACCTTGAAGGTATTTTCCAACTTTAATGATTCTATGGTTCTATTCTATGATTTTTAGCTCATTCTGGAGAGTTTACACTATGGTTAGATAGCTGTTGAGATTCACTTGAGCTCCAAGGGTTCACTTTGCCCTTTGTAAACTGGTCATAAACCATCTTGCTGTAGCTATCCCACTAACATCTTTTGGATTGTTTTGGAGCACTCCTTCACCCTGTCATCAGCAACTGGTATTAACTAGTAAGAGCTGATTTGGAGACTCCTCTGTATTGCAAACATGCAGGCACCAGGAGCTGCCCCTCTGGCCAACTGCAAGGGAGATTTGCAGCATGTCAGACAAATCCATTAGAAGAAAAGCCCACAAGCAATGTAAAGCAGTAGATTAAACAACTAAATAAATAACAGCATACTGCAATGAATGTTAATGTTTGTTCTACCTGTATGCTGGGCACTGGGGAGGAATTTACTGCAGATTCACACATGAGAGACTGGTGCCTGAGTGAAGGCCTTGTGTTCTTTGCTGGAAAGGATGGCAACAGATGCCAGCTGAGAACCTGCCTGGGACTGATTTTTGGAAGAGTTGTCGCTATAGCACAAAGAGGACGTGAGTAAGGAGAAAACAGGAAGATGCTTTTCTGAGCACACGGTGTGCGACTGCTGCACCTTCCAATTAGATTTGGCAGCAGCCTAGTGCCTGTCTGTCGGCACCGCCACTCTGCACAGACATCTGTGGCAGATGAGCTGAGGTTAACCCATGCCAGCACACGTGCACACTGCAGTCAGCAACACCTACAATCCAAGGGTTGTTGGAGACATGTCCTGTTCACTGTGTTGTACTGTTCCTAGCTCAACCTCAGGAATCCTGTCTGACCACCAGGACCCCCGACCACACCACAACCAGGATCTTCCAAAAAGCCAAAGAAAGGAAAGGAGACTCTCTAGCAGTTACTTGTGCCACAACTGAATGCAACACTTTTTAGGAGCAATTATGATAAACTGCATTTAGCCTAACTGATGGTGCTAAAATGTACTTTAGAGAAAGCAGGAAAAATTGCTGCACCAGCTCTGGAAACCAAAGTAGTTGATAGTAGGCACAGCTGAGATGAGGCAAGCAGTGAATAAGTGCAGAAGAGACCTTCATATTTGCCCTGACTGAACTTGATAGGAAAACACCAGGGGTGGGGGGAGGAGGCAGGGAAACACATTTGTTTTATTCCAATTCCCCTTAATGTCTCCAAATCCCCACTAAGAATGCTTCTGGATCTGCTTATTCTGGTTCCTGCATTTAGGATTTCACTCTTCTCAAAAATACCGTACGCCTGTTTTGAGCTGCCTGCCTGCATTAACCAGGACGACCTCCTGTCCTGGAGCCTCTCTGGTACCCGGCAGTGCTGCCATCTAGCAGGGCCAGGGGTGACTGGGTGCTCTGACTGCTGCGACAATGCAAGGCTTTCCTTAATTTACAGTCTGGAAAAGAAATGCTTCAGGTTGGTAAAAGGCACATAAGGGTCTTGGCCTAAGCATGAATTGCTCTGGAAAATCTGAGCAATATCTTTTTTTCCACTCTCAAGTATTTAAGGGACACGATAATTTACATCCACAGTTTTAGCTGGTGCCTTTTCTTCATACTCAACCAAGTTACTTCTGCTACTAAAGAAAAAAAAAGATGAATAATTATACTGTAATATAGACTAACCTCCCTGCTAAACTAAAAAGCATAAAACCTCTTTTCAGGCCACAAATGAAATTACACTGGGCTGAAGGCACAGGAACATAGTAAAAAGAACCTGAGCAAGCGGGATAACTGTAAGCAATGAGAGCTCATTTTGAGTAATACACAGAAATCCTTTGTTTAGCCCTGTAGATACATAGTTGGAAACACAGTGTAAATCTTTCATGAAAAAGCGCATTGATAAAATAACACATAAATTTAGCTATGGCTCCTCTGTAAATTGATGAGACAACTGGTTTGCTTCACATCTTCAAACACACAAATGGGAGGGCAGAGCTGCCAGGGGTCCATGGCAGACGCAGTGCAGAGGACTAGAAGCAAAGGGTTGTTGAGCGCCATGCAGTTAAGGGGTCAGCCTGGTACTGCAGGAGGATTTAGTCCTAAATATAGCAAGGGCTATCCTGGGAGACAAGAGTGGGCTGCCGGGAGTCTAACGCCATATGAGCAGCTTTAGGTTTTGAGAACAATGATCGTGGCTAAGAGGCTGATTCTCTCAATATGGGCCAAATCCTGGCTACTGGCAAAAAGCCCAAGTGAAAAGGTTTTGGCTGGGGGGAGGGGACAACCTCCTGTAGCATTTGGGAGACCGGCATTTCTTTTCCAAACAATACAATATGTAGGAGTTGCAGCAACAAAGATGGAGTTTTTCACTCCTATGCATGCTGTGGTACAGCTATGAGATGTAACTACTTAACCTTTTGGCCAACATCCTGACACTTGCAGGCTGTCTGCAGCTTCCTCTTTGTTTTCTCTTAGAAAATCCTGCCAAAAAGATTAACTGTGCCATGGAGAGGAACATGCAGAGTCCCTCATGCAGCAGAAGGAAATTCTATTGCAGTATGTCCCATACGAGATGGTGACAGAGCAGGACACAACCCTACAGAAACAAGCAGGATACAGCTTCTGAGTAAAGGTGGCTATGCTGAGATAGGGAACACCAGCCCTGCTTGGATGCCTACCTAGAGAACACGAGTTGGATATATAAACAGTTTTCTATGCCTCATCAACATCTGGGCTGTAAGATATCTGCTGCTGTATCATTTTGGACTGCCTTTAAATGGTTGAGCTTAAGCTCTTGGAGTCCAAATGTGTATTGAAATCTTATAACTGCCAACGAACTCCATCCTGACAGCCCACATTCATACCTGCTGTGGGCTGAGAAGGGAAGATATGAAATGCATTGCTGATAAATCTTCCCAGGGATTTTTGTTTTAATTTTTAATTAGAAGTGTGAACACTTAAAGAGCTAACAACCCCTTAATACAATTAAAGACTACAGTGTTCCTGCAGTACATAGGTTTGGCAGGAAGGGACCATACCCCCATCCTCCATTAGAATTGGACTCCTGGAGTCCTGG
The DNA here is from genome assembly GCF_009829145.1 of Chiroxiphia lanceolata. NCBI lineage: Eukaryota > Metazoa > Chordata > Aves > Passeriformes > Pipridae > Chiroxiphia > Chiroxiphia lanceolata. The sequence continues at coordinate 28,719,916 of NC_045642.1, forward strand.
CTTCTTGATTAGAAAAGGATGCACTTGCAAGCACTTTCACTTCCTATCTGGGAGAAACAGAATAGCATCAGCAGCTTCCTGACCTGAAGAGGAAATATTCTTGCTCTAGATCTGACATGCAATTGTTTCTTGCTTTCAAGAAGCACAATGCACACTACTGGCACAGAAGTCCCAGAGTCTGAGTACTGAATTCAATTTTTAAGCAAGCTAGGGACTCTCCCGTGTAATCCATTTAAAGTTATTTTTTGGAGGCACACTGAGGCACTGTTAATGCTCATGCATGTAGTTCTAGATAGCTTGGCAGGATCAGCACCCTGAATAACAGGCAGACTATTGTCCTGTGGGAATATGCTGACTGTTCTTGTCACCCCATTCCCATGATCTTTCATTTGGAGAGATCTGCTGCCCTCTGTCACTGTGTGTGCAAGGAAAGAGCTCACCTGTGACTTTTTCCTGACCCTTTTTCTGCTTGTGTGTGACAGAAGGGCATAGCATAGACAGTAGTTTGATCCCTGATGCCTTCAGAGACAGAAAGGTTGGATGTTAGCTGTTTTTCATGTAACATGACTACTAAACCACAAATTAAAATGGAAGGCAAAAGATAAAAGAAGTACGTTCTGATGTGTGGTGCATAGGTACACTTCGAAAAAAACCAAAAAAACCCCAAAACCAAACAGGAAAGTAACAACACAGTGTCTGCTCCTATGTAAACCTCTGCTTCAAGTCTTTTGTTTCCTGCTTTGTGCAGAATCAGACACACCACATAAACCTCCACCATCACCTTCCTGGTTTTGCTCCAGACGCCTAACTGTTCTTCTGGCTTTATTTGTGGGGCTCTTGATTTTAGATTCTGTTTGGTTGTAGGTTGTTTTGTGAAATCCACAAAGGAAGGAGCTTGCATTTTTGCTTCTAAGTGTAACAAATACACAACTGTGAGACTTTGTGTGTTTTCTAGAGTCATCATAAACCAAAGACAACTGGAGTGCAGTGTAAGAACAGGTTTTCTCCTCCAGTCCCACAGAATCAGAGCAAAGGAGAAGAGAATAAAGGTCAAGTCCTTGTGCACTCCCTAACCTCCACAGGAAGGTCCAGGATGTCAGAAGCTTCCAGGACACACCCTGGGCACACCATCCACGTATAAATACTGATGCAGTGCAGCAGTGCTTTCAATTCCCTGTAGCGCAGGTGCCAGCAGTACTGAGCAGTACTGGCTCAGGTGGACTTGAGCCCCCTTTCCAGGAAGAGCACCTGGGTCTGCCCCATACCCCCTTGTTGGCTGCCTGCACTGCCAACCGGAGCTGCTTTGCTGTTATCCTGATTCTCCATGCTTAGTCACCATCCTTTACAGGCGTGCATGTAACTGGGGTGACTGGGAGAAACTTTAAGAAAATAGGAATAATGTTTCATCAAGTTCTTACATGAAAGATGATACAGACACACAATGAACGATTATTTCCACATTTTCCTTCCATGCTGTTATTTTGCTCAAGACTTACAAAGAGTTCTGTATGCCTACTGAATAGGCACCAGACACACACTACTCTACATGCTTGCTTTCACGTCCTGTGCATGCTTGAAAAGACAAAGTCAGAAGAAGAAAAGTCACCCCTCATTTTCCCTTCTTGGTAGAAAATGACATTCCACTTCCAAGAGATCTTTGCTTAAACCTGGAGTTTGGTTTTGAATTCAACAGGATCCTATCAAGTTCTGTCAACACTCCCAGCTTCCTGACCAAACCAGAATGCGAGATGATGACTGCTCACTGATGAATCCTGCAAGGACTCGTATCTCTATCACAGTCCAGAAAAAACTGAACCAACACCAGGGACAGCTGAGAGCATGGACTGGGCCCAAATCTCAAATCTCAGACTATGTTTAAGGAAGAAATTTTTTACAATGAAGGTAGTGAAACACTGGAACAAGTTGTCCAGAGAGGTGGTGGATGTCCCATCCCTGGAAACATTCAAGGTCAGGCTGGACTCTGAGCAACTTGATATAGTTAAAGATGTCTCTGCTCATTGCAGGGAGTTGAACTACATGAATTTTAAAGGTGCATTCCAACCCAAATTATTCCATGATTAATATTTGGGACAGGTACATTTCTGGTTTAAGCTGTCTGCAGTTTGGCATTATAGTCTAAATTTGTTCTGGAATTAGCCAAGGATCTGCAAAGTACAGTTAAAATCCCTAATTGAGCCTTGATTAGAACTGAATTTCTCTGCATCATCTTCACAGAAACATTAGCTGATTAGTTCATGTAAAGGAGTGTCAATCTAAAACTATTTTATTCATTAAAGAATAAAAATAAACAAAGCAAACAGGAAAGCAATTCCAAAGACAACTTACCTTACTCGAGAGTACCTGGGTCTGAAGCCTACCAATAAACGCAGACTAAATGTCCCAAAAAACATTACTAGGAGAAGACAAAATGCATTCTTGTGATACTAGCTCTCAACACCAAGGGACTGAGGAAAGGATTAAACAGACTTTCTGAAGGCAGAAAGACATTTCAGGGGAGGCACGGAGATGCTTGACGGGGGTACAGGGAGAATGGCTAAAAAACTAATAATGTGTTGTACAGATAAGCCATAATTGTCACACTCACAGCTCTATGTTTCCATGTTAAAGATGAATTACTTTGGCTGTCAGCAGCTTCATTAGCCAAAAGAGGCCATTCAGATGGACCCAAACCTATTTACTTTCCAGAGCTGGCGGTGCCTGCTTCATATTGCGGGGCCCCACATTGGTTTTCAGTGATGCTGATAACTCCTGTGGGAGCTTACATCTTGCTAAGTACTTCACTGTTTAATTGAACTGACCTTTCCTGACGGTGCCCCTTGTATTAAAAGCTGCTTTACTCCCCAGCGAAAATGGTTTGATAATCATAATATTTTACTCAGAGGACAGTTGTTTAAGAGCAGAAAATAATCAGCTAAATTGGTAGGCTCCCCTCTGGAGGGGCCCAGCACTAAAATGACAAAAGGTGCTGCAGATCAAGAGAGCTGGCAGAGCTGATGATCAGGACAGAGCTAGGAGCTGTGCTGTGCTGCTTGAGGATAGGGGATGCCAACAAACTGGAGAGCTGGGGGGAGGTGAGCGCAGGTTGAGTCAGTACAGCATGCTCTGCTCAGAGCCCAGGCGTGTTGGCACGGCTTGAGCGGGGCATGGGATGGGCAATGCCACATGTGGGAGACACAGCAAGAGAGACAGTTCTGTGCAAGCACAGACCTGGTGCAGGACTGCGGAGTGCAGCAGCAGTGAGGGACACACAGCAGGGCAAGTATCTTAAGCTGAGACGGGGAAAAGGCAAAACAAACACTTGCTTCTGTGGTACAGGAATCCATCTTAGAGGTCTGTCTGAGATAATAAATGCATATCAAATTCAGGTTTGGATTAGGAGCCCTTTGAGGACTGAGATTTGGAGATGAGATTTTCTTAAACAGAGGAACCATTTGCTTTCAGACCATTAGTGGCCTGGGGACAAAGAGGTTTGAAGTGAGAGGCATGTTTGCCTGGAGCCCCCTTTTCTCCCTGTTTTCTTCTCACTACTTGTCTTACCAGATGGTTGAACAGCATCTGGGAGAGCTTTTTGGGGCTTGCAGCCAAGGTTGTGCTAAGAAGCACATCCATGTAGACGTAGCTGGAAACACAATGTAAATCTTTCATGGAAAGACACAATGATAAAGCACCTGATAACAGACAATTCTTTGTTTTCAACTTACTGTGATAATGCATTTGCTCACCTCAATGTGCTCTGCTACACCTTCTCCTTCCCAAGGACAGCAATGTGTTCATTTCCAGAGCTTTTTATACACAACTGGCATTTTGTGGGTCTCTCAAATCAGGACTAGAGTGCTACATCACCTTCTCCTATTTTTTCACTGCAGGAGTAACAATTTATTTTTTTTAGTTCAGCTAACATTTTTCTTTCCTCTTAGTGTCTCAGAGTTGCAGGCATTCAAAGAATGTTCTGTTGAGTAAACTAAATTTTTTCTTGTTCTTTATTTACAACGACATTTCAGTTGTTTTCCTCTTTGTGCTAAAGCTACACAGGATAGGACAACACTCATTTTCTCTCCAACTGGGAGTGTTTTGACTGGTTGTGTCTGATTGAGTCCCTAGGAATGTGGGATGTGTGGGAGCTCCCATGGGCTCCTGGTGCCAGGTTGCCAAGATAAGGCAGCTGCTGCAGATTTGTAGACAAGAGCCTCCAAGGTGGCAGGGGTGAGCTGGGGGAGACACCAGGACAGTACCTGGGAGATTTAGAGTGCGCTGAGGGGACCTACATTGGGTCCCATGAAGTGGATGTGCAAAAAAAAATTGTCCCCTCTCCTGGATGAGCCAGTAAAAGTCCATATTGCTCCAGCTCTGTCAGGGCACTACATCCTTCAGCAGTGTCCTGCTTCTTCCTGCTTTTGTTAGACAGATTTTCTTGGCTATCTGATCAAGCAGTCACAAACAGCTTGCTTGGCCCTTGGAGATTTACCAGAAGTCCACTGCACATGAAGGTAACTGGGCTCACCTTCCATTGTGCTACCGTCTCTTGGCATAGACTTAGTCTCCAAGACGACCATAGCTGGGTCTAAAGGTCTACCTTTGCCTCATACTTCTGGGTCCGTGAACCACAACAAATGAATTGAGGACATCTGTCAGCATAAAAATCCCCTGAAATAAAATTTACCCAAGGATCTAAAATTGCAGTTTAACTGCAAGGGCTCCAGCTTGATTTTATCAACTTCCCTTTGAATGGCAATTACATTGTGAACTGATCAGTTCAAGCCTAAATGCTCTGTGACTTCTTTTAACTAAATACTCATTGTCTAAATATCCTTCTTACTCTTAGTACTTCGACTTACCAATTTAATAATTTCCCCCATTATTCACCTATCTGCTCAACTCTGCATTTTGCCATCATTATTTTTTTCAGGTGTTGTAAGGAGTTCTTGCTCATTATACTGCCAAGCAAAGAATACATCTTAGTCAGAATGTTTTCATACTCCTGTATTTCTCAGCTTAAAAAGGATATTTAAGTTGCTTGATATTCACAGGGGATCTCCTTGAAACTTTGCATACATTTTTTCTATTCTGGCCCCAAGGAACAAGACTGCATTCAGGAAAATACAGTAAATGATGCTGGTTCGAAAAATTCATTGCCTAACCTTGTATAAGTGGTCCACAACATCTCCCCTGAGATGGAAATATTTTGTTAGTGGAGTATTTTGAAGAACTGCCTTTGAATGCCAATTAAAAAATCCCCAAAAAACAGAACAGAAATTCTTTTCATTTGCTGTTAGTTTTACTACATGCTTTGAAAAAAAATGATTATGAGGAAGATATCTTTTATGTGTGTCCCTGGTAATATTTGTCAAATGATCCCTTCTTCCTTTTTCTTTTACAAAAATTACAAAATTGTATTTTCACTTTCTCAGAAGGTTATGCAGCTTTATCCTTGCTTGTAACAGTTTTTTTCAAATTATCTATTTTCCTGAAGGCATTTTCCCTGTACAGTTTATCTGTAAAATTTCCCTGAAAAATCTGGGGCCCTTAGGAGGGAAGGATTAAGCTCACTATGTTGCCTACTGTCCTATCATTACTCTAAGGCATTGTCTGGTGGACAAATTTCTTGCTGTGTTGGAGGGAGCTGCTGCATTTGGGATTTGATGGGGGAATATAATTATCTATAAGTAAATAAATGATAGAAAAAGAGTATTAGCCAGGATTTTGATATGATATCAGGCATTCTGTAAATATGTCTGAATTCGGTGACAGGGAGTACAGAGAGACAAACTGAACTTTATAGCACTCTTTCATCTATGCTTTTTCTGAGACATAGCTCCAGCTTGTAGTGCCTTGCAGACTTGTAGATTTTGGAACATTTGTTCCCAGAGGAGCATTAGCCTGTTGTAACAGATAGATTCAACGAAAATATCATTTACCCAGCTTGAATAGATATCCTCAAAGTCACTTCAAACTGTGCATCTCCTTTATTTACAAGTGAGCAGTGACAATGTGATAGTGGAATATCACAGTAAAAATAAGAGTAGTTCTATAAAACCAAAATCAAACCTGTGCATCTTCATATGTATATCTTCCTGGGTCTTTGACATTTTGGCTTGTTTTCTCATAGCTGTGGGAATCCAGGTTGATAGCACTTTGGGCCCCAGGAGCTAGAAACTCTTGCCAGATTTCTTCTACTCTGGTGGTTACATCCTGTAGAGGTTGTTTCTTGAGATCTTGGACAGCCAACCAAAACCTGTACAAGGCAAAAATTAAAAGGGCAGAAAAGAGAAAAAGATAGAAAGCTAGGTAAGACATTGTGAATAAGCCTGGGCAGAGTCCCAAAATACAGACACAGAACCTAATCTCGCATCTATCAGAATTCACAGAAGACTCTCCATTTAGCATGATTTCAGGGGGAAAGTGTGGTGTACTTTACACTTTAAGATGTGATACGTTCTTATTCAAAGTGCTCCTGCAGAAATGTCAGATTAGTTATGCAAACAGGAAACCTCCAGAGCCATGCAGGTGGAGTAGGGGAGCAGGCTCTGCCTCCCACAGCCCCATGGCAATGTGCCAATGTGCTGGTCATTCCTGCCTGCAGGATCAGTCATCCCAAGGGGATGCAAAATGCAAAACAAACTTAATATTTGTATCATTTCCAATGTGAAGTTGTAGCAATGGCACTTAGAGAAACCTTTTTTTTGTAATATATTACTCGTAAACTGACCAGCATTCAGATGGATGCCATGGGAAGAGATCAGAGAATCACAGAATATGCTGAGTTGGACAGGACCCATAGATGAATCTTGTTATGGCCATACTCCAATTTTCTTGACTAGGCCATGCTTACGGACTAAAATGAATTCATAAACATTGAGAAGATAATCTCTTTCATGGCTAAGGGCATAATCCACATCTTGATCTGTGAAACCAAAGGCCAGAGAATATTTTTGCAAGAATGACATGCATGTCTTTTACCCTAGGAAAAAGAAAAGGCATTTTGTTGGCAATGCTGATTTTATTTATTGTTGACAGAAATATGCTCTTTCAGATGATTAATTCAGAAGATGCATGGTACCCAACAGCATTTTGTTTTGGTTAACTCTATCTTCCAGCAAGAAGGTATCCCTGGGGGTTATCTGCCGAGGGTACCCAGGTCCTACAACGGGGCTGAACAGGTACAATAGTGCTCTGGAGGGAGTGCTGAGGGCTACAGGGCAAATAGGTACAGAAGGGACCTTTGCAGCCACCTCCAATAACCAGCTCTTTCCTAGCCCCTGGCAAAGAAGCCCATTGTCCAGGGATGACAAGGGCAGGGTTCACCTTGGCTGCCACTGCCCTGCACTGCTCTTATGCACTCACCTCTGCTTGGCAGACTGTGCAGCAGGGACAGGGTTTGTCTGGGTCACTGCTCGTTCAGGGCACCTGCAAGAGCTGCACAACTTAGAAAATCCTGTGTCTCCCTTAAACCAGTTGAACTTTCACTGAAATCCTGATTTCTCACCCCGAATGATTCAATGGCGCCAGCGTGCTGCCACTAAGGCAAATGTTCCTCCATGGTGGAAGGAGGAAGATATAGACTGTCCCAAACAAAAACCCTGATGGCAGTGAGGGTAGGTGGAGAAGCCAGCAGCCTTGTGACTCCTGTGCTGATTCTGACACTCAGAAACTCACTCACTTCCCTACTGACTGAAGGCAGTACCTAACCACCCTGGAAACAGTGGGGTTATCACAATCAAATGAGGCCACGGACCCATGTAGTCTGGTCACCTACATGCAATAGAGGGAAACAGTTGATTGGAGAAAAAAAGACATCCACACTGCATGCAAGGCCAGGCTAAATCCTCCTTGCCTGTCCACTGCTTCTCCCCTACCATAAGAAGGCCTAATGTCACAGCCCTGACCCACCCAAGCCAATTCCTTCATATGGTTTTCCCATCTCCCTGGCAGGCTGTCAATAAAATGGACTGGGGTACACTCAGATGCAGTATCAGTATTGTGGAGTCACGTACTTGTGGTGCTCACATAGTGATATTTGGTTTTATAAACTGAAACAGAGTATTTGGGGTTGGCGCAGGGGTGTGCATGGTTGGTCCTTTTCCATCTATGAGATAAGTGCACCTGGTGTCCTGCCTTGTTGTTTGAACTGTGACACCCCACTTATCACATGCATGCCGAGAGTAAAGAGTAGCACTCGCACTGCAATAATCTGATGGCATATGTGGCTTCTGTTACTTGAAAATATTTTATCATTCAATTTCAGATGCAATGGGAACATGTGAATGTAGAAAAGGCATAGGAGAAAAGATGCTAATCATTGCAGAGTAGCTGGGACACTTCAGACAAACATTTGGCTATAGAGAATGTTTTCTGCTGGCTTATCTACTGCCCCTAGGAAGGCGGGCTGGGAAAGCACACTCGTGAGAGAACTGGGAATGCTGTGAAGTGACAGCTTGCCAGAACAGGAGCACCATCCATTTTAATAACCATTTGGCTCAATCTGAAAACCAACCAACCAGACCAACCTGACAGTAACAAGAACAAGCTCTTTTTACTGCAAGCAATTGAGTTCATGCCCAAGGCTGGATGTCCTCTTCAAGGCAAAGGGGAGTTTTGTCTTGGTAAAAATTTCAAAGCTATTCACTACAGCTGGCATCTGAAAATCAAGGAACATCAAAGAGGGGTACCCAGTCCCACAGCTTCAACTCCGAGGCAAATTCTCTGCCATAAGGATACATGCTGAAGCCAATGCATAAGCAGGGCTCCCTATGGGATTTACAGCATTTAAGAGAGAACCAGGTATTTCTGTCCAGGAAATGAGCAGACACACAATGACTGCGCTGGAATTTCTGCTCAATTATAAAGTGCAAATGCACTCCCTGAATCACTTCTGCAATTTCTGAAGTGCAAGCCCAACCCCAAGATCACAAGGAGTCAGAAGATCCTGCACTGCGCCTCCTCCCCTTCTGTAGGAGACAGATTTCCAGTAGACACCTCTTGCACAGGGCAGGGGAGGATTGAGATGTCCTTGTGTGTCCTCTCCACAGGTGCTCTATAAGCAGAGAAGGACTGGCACAGGGACTGTCTGCACAGAGGGAACAGCAGCATTGATCACATGTTCTTCGTCCTTTATAAAACAGCATGTAAGGTCTGGCAAAGGCTGATAATATGATGTCCTAGTGTTGTCAGTGGCATAAACCATTCCAGCCGCATCCAGCCTGTAATTAAACTGCTGTCACTTGCAGAAGATATCCCATAGTGGCACTTTATCCTCCACAGCTCCCTTAAGGCACAGAGGGCTCCTGAACCTCAGTACACCTGCTCTGCCTCCCAGCAGGGCACTTAGAGTGCTTGGTCACTGCTGTTCACAGATGTCCCTCAGTGAAAAGACTGCTGGGGCAAGACAGGGAAGGTGTGTTTTAAAACAATTAATTTTAAAACCTGATCAAGAGGCAAAATATGGATGACTCCAGAGACTGAGGAACAACTGACAAGATAAGGGCAGTATTGTATCCCCTTCTTGGGGGAGGACATGGTCCCTCTGGCTTGACAGTGAAATCACCAAGTCTCCAATAGGAGGCTGGAATCTGAGCTCACACCTCTCATTGCCTCAGCAGCTCCATGTCAGTATCTGGTGCACCTCCTGTCTTGCACCTCTAGCCATTCACAAACCTTGTTCTCACTTCATTCACCAAGAGAAGTATCTTTTGGACATCTCAGTCGGGATGGGAAATAAATGAAAATAATAGGTATAAATCTACATGCAGCTCAGACAGGGGCAATATTCACATCTTTTTGTTGTTTAACAGCCAGATCCTTGGTACGGTGAGCCTGGCGTGGCCAAGACCAGCAGAAATCTGTCCTCGGTGGGCAAGCTGGGGGCGCAGGGCTGCTGCGAGGTCGTGTGCTGGGGCACAGGAGACTCCCCGAGGCGGCCGCAGTGTCGGTGGGGGCGGGGGCAAGCGTCCCGCAGGCCTCCCCCTCGCCGTCCTTCCTCCCCTGCTCTGCTGTGCTGTGCTCTGCTCTCCTCTCCCAAGCCGTGCACCCAGCACCCACAGTGCAAGTCCCTCGCCCTGCTGCCTGTCCGTTCTCTGTGGCTGGAAAGCCCTTTATTCTCTGTATCTGGGCAGCGCCCTCCGCCCGCGGGCGAGCGAACCCGCTCCCCCTGAGCCCCGGGCCCGGCGCGAGGCCGCCCCGCGCTCCAGCCCCGCGGCCCCCGGCGCGGCCCTGCGGCGGAGCTGCGGCGCCGCCTGCTGGACAGGGGGACCCGCCCGGCCACGGCACTGCCCCGGCACCGGCACCGCAGAGCCGCTCCGGGAGCTTGGGCAGTGCCTGGAAACTGCTCGGGAAACGCTTTTTGTTCAGTAAACTAAGGGCTTGGGGTGTGCGTGTGGGTGTTTACTTAATACACCAGCTCTGCTCGCTGCCTGAACCTCTCTCTTCCTGATGAAACCTGGAAAAAAAGTTATTGGCAACACGTTGTAGCCATTATGAGTCATGTAAGATATAAACACTTTCTTGCAGGTAAAACTCCATTCTGGCTAACTCCCTTTTCAACATATGTTCACAATCAATAAGGCCCAGACCGCCTGCATCCATGCACCACCAGCTCCACAGCGCATTCCCACAAAGCATCAAGTGTTCCCCATTTAGGTCCATAAACAGGTGTGCAGCCTCCTTTTCCTTTGGGTGGAACTCCCATGTCTGATATTCCCACTTTGCTGTGTCTCTTTCCAGCTGACACTCTTTGAAGTTTGGGGGGGGGGAAGGGAAAATCAATCCATCAGTTAGATGAACATCTCAGAAATCTCAAGATGTCCCAGGAGATTCTCAGGTCATAAAAAATGTATAATAACTCTCTGATGCCTTTCCTTTCCCTTTCCCTTCCCTTTCCTTTCCTTCTTTTTAATTGAAGCTTGGAATTTTGTCTGCTTTATTTTGGGTACTTCAAAAATCAGCAAAGTCAAAACAAATTGTAGATGAAAGTTAGCAACTGAGAGGAGATATAAAAGAGAGAAAGGAAAAGAGTTAAAATAAAAACAGAGAGAAAAATATCCAACTGACTGGCTTTCCTGCTCTCCCATAAATAATGGGCAGCCAGTAAATAAGTAAGTTGCAGGGCTCAGGAGACTGGTGGACATGATCCTGCAAGTTTATTAGAACACAGAAACACAGCTGGAAGGAGATCTGGGAGGTCATTGAGTCTAGTCTGCTGCTATATCTGGCAGTGCCTCACCCGAGACCCCCACCGGGACCAATTTTTCTCAGCTAGGAAAATATGGAAATACCCCACCACGATCAGCCCTGTGATTTGGGACTTGCACCACTGGGTATAAGAGCAGAATTTGGTCCTCTTGCTATACTACTGAATTACATTCATTTCAAGGCATTCTCAAGCACACACTTCATGAAGTCTTTTCTAGTGCTACCAGGAATTTCCAGGTTTTCTCATGTGCCTTAAGTTCAACACAGGCTCTGGCCCACAGGGCTCTGGCCAGCGCTAATGAAGATCTCACTGACACTCCCAAGAGATAATACAACCCGGCTGCAAAAGTTCCCAGATCTCTGGATAGTTACTGGGGCAAGACTCCTTAAAAGATTAACTACAAATGTCATTTTTCTAGCAAGGTTCTACATGCTGTGCCCTCAAAAAGCTCCTTACAGCTTCCCAGAGTTTGGTGGGACTATCTCATTTCACTGTAGATGTCTACCATGCAGACACTGTCATTGAATCAGTCTCCCCAGGCTTATGGTAAAAAGAGACAAGCACTTTACAGTGTAATTTAGGTCCTTTTAGTTTTGCTTCCACTTAAAACTGAAACAAATCCTTCCCAGGTGATTCCCTGATTCTTCTTTGGCTTCTCTTGTCTCTCTCTGAATATTGCCTGGATAATACAGAAGAAAGTGTATCCTTCCAAGCTGTAAACTTAGGTGAGACAGATACCAACCTTGCTGCTGAGCGTAACTTAGATTTTCCTTGCATGTTTAAGCATCCAGCAGTTGCTTTCCTTTATGCTGCACACTCCAAATGAGAATTGAAGAGCTTTTTCTGCTTCACCTGAACCCTACAGAGCCACCTTCTTCTCTCAAGCACCACTGTTACCAATCCACCTTATTCCAGTTTTCTTCATTAATATTTCTGCCTTTGCATTCTGTTATTTAAAGGTTTAAGCAGGCTTGCTAATGCTTAGATAATAACGATATACCATGATACCACAACAATGATACCCTAAGAATGATAGCAAAGTTCCCACATTAACTAAGAATGATACCCACATCTTCCACAAGGATGCAGGATTTAACCTCTCTATGCTAGCCTGCTGACTTGCCACCTCCCTTCACTCCAAGCCATCTCAAAACCAAAGAGAATGGACATCAGCAGGAGGAACAGCTCTGACTGACCAAGGGAGGTACATGTTTGCCTTCTCATAATGAAACTTTCTCCATTTGTTTCAGTAGGATGAATGCAGAGGACACCCTCTAGTCATAAAACTTGCTGGATTTCATTGGCACAACCCCAGATATATTTCAGAACACCCATCTTAGGAGTACTTTAATACAGTATATTAATTTTGCACTTCACTACAATTTAATTGCAAATGAGCACCACTGTACATAAGTGCAGTCAGCATATGCAAGTTCAGTACCTTTTCAGCAATAAACTTTCAAGCTCATTTATGTAATTAGTAACACTCCCTTGTTTATTTAACAGTTAACTTTCAGGTTTTTAAAAACAATAAATATAAAAGTGCATTGAGTTTTCACTGTTTTGCTGCTTGCATGCTTTTTGTATTTCCCCTTGGACAGGCAAATCTGATAAATACAGTGGTCAGTTGACTGACTTCATGCTCAGTTCACAGCAGATTTCCAAATCCCAAGAGCAGGCACAGTTCTGCCAGTGAACCTGCAAAGCTCTCTGGCCATCCCTGCCAGTGCTCACTCAGCATTCTGGAACAGGACTGCCTCAAAGGAAGCACAAAACCAGGTCCCTATACCATATACTAAGACAGAACTACAGCACCACAACAAAGCCTCTGCACCATAATTCAGATTCCGTAAAAAAAGTGGGTTTTACTGGATACCGCCATATCTAGGGCAGTCAAATTCCATTACTGCTGTGTCTCTAGGACTAACCAGGGGAACGAGTAGATGAGAACTACTGCAGATAATGCATGAATTACCTCTGACCTCTGTTACCTCAGTTAAGGAGCAGGATCCCACACACGAGTACAAAAGCACAGACTGGCACGCTGACACCAACTCAAGCTTTCCCTTGCTTGCTCTGCTGTTGCTGCTCGTCAGCTTCCTGCTACTGCCCAAATAGATCACCCTTACAGTAAATTGGGCTGTTTGTCACATGCAGGCAAGAGTCTGATCCGTAACCTCAGCCACTAAGTATCATCAACCTCTACCTTTTCAGGTTGCCTCTCTGGCTGGCATGAGCCGTTTCTCATTTTCTTTGGACTTTGCAGCACCCAGCATTGAAGGTAGTATTTAAATACCTCCAATCCTGAACATGAATCCCACTGTTTGCCCCAGTCCCGTTTCAACATAATCCTGGGAATCTCAATTTCTCAGAGCTCACTGTACATGTGCTTCTGCTGTTATGGGACTTGGTGCAGCTTGGTTGTATCTGCAGGATACAACAATACATTAGCTCTCCACAGCAGAAGAGCTGCTTTCCCTAAAATTAACTTCAGGGTTAGGCTTGGAATTAGAGTTAAGATTCAAGACAAGGATGATTAAACCTGTGACTGTATACTGATTAATGCTAGGACAGGAAGGGGACTGATCCTTGCTATGTAAGCATGGCTATGAGTTTAGTTTAGGGTCTATGGGGGATATCTAGCTAGACCTCTCTTTTTCTGTCAGTGTGAGAAGATACTTGGTATCAATAAGGGGAAATGGTTTAATACATTAGTTCTGGGGTATGTAGGGTGACTAATGAATCCTAAGGAGCTGTGTTTAGCTCTTAGTTTTGCAGCTGGAAGGGCTGAAGAGACAGGCATTCTCTGAAGGATTGCTACCTCAGAATGAAGCATGCTGTTGTCAACTTTCAATGTCTTTTCATCAGTTCTGCAATGGGACTTTATCTTGGAGTTATGGACAAGGTCAGAGGGCCTGGATTTTACAGGAAAGGTTTTATCTTCATCTAGTGTTTGTTAGTGGCAACTTACTACTGCTGTTTATTCCTGCTGTAGTTAAAGCAGCAGAATTGTGCACAAGAGTTATAGACTCTCAGTCTGATGTAGTATCACAAGGGTGGCTACATAATGTTTCATAATAAAAGTTTTGTCTTTTTCGTAACTTGAGAAGTCAGATACTCAGAATCCCCACATAGACCAAATGCTATTAAGGTGAGTCAAGCTCTCGAATAGTTAGGAGGTGCCGGAATTAAAAGTAGTTGTTGCAAACCTGTTAGTCAGTGCCAGTACTGCAACAGTGCTTAGCCACATGATCACTATACTGTTTCCCTCACACAGCTGTTGCCACAAATACACATGTAAATCCTATATATTGTTAGGAGGCTTAGTAGCTATATGCTGTGTCTCATCACATTATTTCAACTTTGCAAACCTTTGCATATGATACCTGACAACACTGGCTCTGCTAAAAACTGCTTCTGAGATTACTTACATAGGTCTAGTATAGGCATCTGTAGCAGTGCTATGGGCCAAATCCTACCATTTTCAACTTTATTCAAATGGGTGTTTTTAGCAGTTCAAGATAGACCAAACACTGCACTTCACCTATGCATGGGAGTAGCATCAGTCACATTCATTTAGTTCAAGTCAAAAAAGATTTCACCTCAGGTTTTCTGAGCTGAATTCTGATTCCAGGAAACGAAGGAACTGGTCTCGTCCTACTGGATCCTTCAGCACCTCATCCATGGAGAAACCCCATCTTTTCACACGCTGCTGACTAGGTTCTTTGCTGTTTGGAGAGAGAAGGGAAAAAGCAGATGGAATGTGCATCTCTGCCTGCTGTCTGAGCAGCTGCTGTTGTTTCTGCTAAGCAGCAAAGGGAGGAAGATTATCAGATGAGATGATGGTTTTTTCTCAAGATTTTGCAGAAATACAAGTTAGCAAATAACATAACAAAGTTTTAAAGACCAGGGTCATCATTAAAGCAACTGTACTGTCTGGGTGCTACATACATAGCTACATACATAAGAGAGACAGTGAATTACTTGATTTTCAGAGTAACTTCTGGTAGGTTTCATGCAAAGAACAGCATACCATACTCAAATGATTATTCATTATGCACTGCTTGCATATGTCCTCAAATGTACCTTAGGATTTCTTATATGCCAAGGCAGAAATTTTCCAGCAGTATTCCCTGGGACACTGGTGAGCTCCAAATCATCTCCTTGTGTCCCACACAGTGCTGGCTGGTCACTTGGAACTGGCTTCAGATTTTCAGATCCCCATTTGCATTAAAAAAGCACTTTCACTAAGAAGCAGCGCAGACAAGATTTCTAAAAATGATTACTGGTTTGTGGTCTTTTATTTTTCAGTGCCTCTGATTTTTGCGTGCCTAAGTCTTGGAAGCCTAAAAAGCATCTTCCTCCTACTCTCCACAATAATCGGTGTCTCAGCTGGGACACTGAGATGCAGAGGCACCCAAAATCACTAATAACCTTTCTCTAAGGTTTCACTAGTTTCACTAACACCAACTTACATAAGCTGTTGTTTGAATTGCCAGACATGTTGCAGAGACGCCTATGGGGAGAGGTGGTGCATGGGAACCACAACGAGGATCCTAAAAGACAGTCCGCATCAGAGCGTAATCTGGGCTCACAAAGTGTTTGAAAGGTTCTGGTGTGATGGCGTCATACTATTAGACAACCATTAAAATACAGCTCAGCTGTTCACGTTTGTGACAGTAGAGCCATTGTTAACAGTACATATCTATTAAACTGCATGTCTCGTCATGTCCACAGCGATTCCTAATCCTGGAGCCTTAGGGGACAGTGGCGATCTGTGCTGAAGACAAATAAGCCAAAGGGGTAAATAAAATGCCTGCTTTGATTTCCTCTTGGTGTAAAGGCTAAGCAAAATTGATAGGCATTTCCTCAGTCAAAGTGCAGCACACTCTGGATGGCTCCTCCTGCACTCACCCAGCAGCGCTGCAGACAAGGGTGCAGATGCCTTAGCCTACCTGTTAAGTGAGCCAGCCTGAGCATTAGGACACAAAAGCTATGTTTGTGCAGAGCCATGCATAAGCTAAGCTCAGGGAATTTCTTGCTGAATCCAGAGATCTGTAGCTGTTCTTCTTGCTGCTGCACGATGTTCTAGCACAAAAAAAAAAAAGGCAAAGTGCTGTCTAAAATTGAATGCTTTCTGTGTCATCTCCCAAGTCCTGACTGCCATGAAGGATGAACTGTAGTGGCACAGGGCTGCCCATACTCAGCAGCCAGCCTCACCATCAGAAGTGAGAGGCTCTTTGTTTTCCTGTGCAAGGGCTCTGCTCTCCTAACTGAGGAAACAGCTTTGCAGGCAACACAAGGGGATCTTGGGGATCATTTAATTATTCATGCAAGTTGCAACTAGATGCAGATGCAGGGAGTTCTCTTACAATAGAGAATAAAATGGAAATACAGAGCTGTTTGTTCTTCCATCTCCTAACAATACAACTTTCTCTTTTTCATCGGCAGGAGAATCACCTTCCTTAACTCTGAAATCACAGCAGAAGGCAAGCATTTATTTTAAATTCCTATAAAGGCTGTGACATCAGGTTAATTGTATTCTTCAGGGACACAGACATCTTTTCTGGGATTTACAGCTACCTCAACAGATGCAGAAATAATGGATGCCTGGATTACTTTGTGGGTGAGGGTTTCTGCAGAGCAGTATTTTGCAAGGGCTGTATCTGGTACTAGCCCGACTAGGAAGGATGGAGAAAATGAGAGAAACTAACTAAAAGAGAAATCCGAAATATTAAAATTATGTGAAGAGGGGCAGAGGTTAGGGAACTAATGGATTTCTGTGACTACCAGAGAAGCAGGTGAAAGCATCTTTCACGTCCCAGACCACATGGTTTTTAAACTTCCCCTTTCCTTCCTATGAATTGGCTTTCTTGGACCAAAAGTATCTCTAACTTTAAATTATTATTGAAGAACAGATAGGATTAGATTTAGCATTTTCTTATCAAACATTAGCTAAAGTGAACTCCCTGTTCAGATTCAGTGCCAAATGGCAGCAGCTAAACACTAGGAGAAGCTGCTGAGCCGATGCAGTAGTTGGCCACAGGATGTGATTGAGTACTGAAGGTGATATGGGGCATGGTGATTCCATTCAAACCTGCTGTGCGACTTGCAGTGGCAGGCAGGAAAATTTTTGCCCCTCTGTGAGGGCTGTGGATAGCGTATGATGGCAAGAGATGTAGACACAGGCCAGACTTCCCTTGCACCAGCATCAATTGGGTAAAATATGATCTCCATTGCAGTGCTGTGCTTGGGGTTTTTTTTGGAGAAACTCTCCGAGGTGCAGGGCATTGAAAGTCCTACAATCATTCCTCCTCCTTTCCACCTATTAGACACCATACCAGAGACAAACCAGCTTGTTCGCCAACATGAGAACAACAGAGTCACTTTATCAATCTACTAGAATTCTGACCTGCCAAGTCTCACACATTACATGTGAGCTACATTCCTCTGGCTCCTGTGCCAAATCCACTTCAGCACAGCAGGAATGGCCATTGCCCTCTAACCCATCCTATTCTGCCAGCAGCACCTTTCATGGGATTCCAAGACACAAGCAGGGCTGGAGCATTGCAGCTGGTGAGGAGCAGAGAGCAGGCTCTCAAGCATCAAAGGAGATGTGCTGGAACAAGTATATCTTAGCAGTATCCTATAGCTGTAGGCTCCTAGACCTGAAAGCGTGTGTGTTCTTGAGAAGTATGAGAACATCCGTTACCTGACTTACAGAGTCATACCTGCCATACCTCAAGCCATATGGAAGTGGAAGGGCTGAACAATTCACAAACACAAGTGATAAACTTCAGCTATGTACTTGAATCTTTTAAAGATACAGACATACAACTACCTTTCCAAAGAGGGCAGTGTGAAGAGCATACAAACGAAATGGCAAGAAAACTCTAACATTAGTCAAGACTACTGATTACTTTTTACCTCATTTCAATGTCCCACAATGCTACATCATCACTTATCCAGGGATTGGAAGGCTCAGCAGGAGTTATAAAAGGGTCATATTCCACATACTGCTCTGTGTAGGCTATTAAACTGACAGGTAAAATAAAAAGAAAAAAAAGAAAAAGAAAGAAAGAAAGAAAGAGAATCAGGGTTTGAATGCTCAGTCACATGTCAGAGAGGTACAGTTTTTATTGTTATCCTTTTTTTTTTTTTTGGTGTGCTTATTTTTATTTTGTAGGGATTAGTCAGCTTCTCAACAACAACGGGAGACCCTTTTCCCAGGGATGATGCATGCAAGGATTTCTCTGCCACCAGTTCACTACAGTATTTTCCTCAAGCTTGTCTCTATTAAGATGCCCACAAAAAGCCCAATGAGACAACAACCGGATTGCTATAGTAGGACTTTCCCCAGAGAACCATGAGATGAATAGGAAGTGTGTGTCATACTGTTCATTTGTTGCATGTTACTATTGCCTCTCACCCTTTTCGTTTTTGCAGACTTTTGCACCCATGTAACTTTATGCATTATGGGAAACTCACCTAAATAGGGTCATGGGCTGTAGCTAAGAATACACTTAAATCTTTGGAGGATCACAGTCCTGAGCATCAAAGCTTTGCTATAGATCATTTTTTGGTTGCATTGGTATATTATTTAGTCTAATGGCACTATTGTAAAATACTTTAACAGTACTTTATAATTAACTTAGACTACAGTAAATTATATGCATGTAGGAAAATCACCTGGCCTTTACACTGGCTTGCTTCATGATGAGTCAGTTAAGGCATATAGTCTCTAATCCTCACTAGGATGAGTTTCAAAGAGCTTTCTGGGAAAAGGACTGTGTCTGCTCACATAAGTGATTCAGGAATTCCACTGGGATTGGGGCTAGGGGCACATTTTTACAAAAGAAAGACAGCATATATGAAATAAATCAAAGGAAATTTGTCCTAGTCCATACTGGAAATACTCTAAGGCATTTTTTCTTTTTTTTTGCCTACGTCTGCCAAGTCATTAACTAAGTTAATTGTGTCTCATCATACTGAACAACTAATCTGCTTGCACTGTGATTGTCCACGCTAAACTTTATCTCTGGTCTTCCCCATCTCAAAAAGACAGGAGAATGAAAAGACTCTGTGAAACAAAGGGTCATAGAAGGCAGAAAGTTTCCCTGACCTGCTCTATAGTAATTATTTCTTTTTGTTTGTCCTAGCTGTTATCATGAGGCATTAAAATCATACACTTTTGTAACCACAGCAGGTTCCCATTGCCCCTTAGGGCACTCAGGGCTGTCTCATCTCATTTCATTAATTACATTTCATGACTGCTGTGGGTCAAGGGTTGGAGGAGGGAGCAGCGTCCAATTTCACAGAGCAGCAGCAATCCCTTAGACATCAATGAGGGAGAGGGTTGGTTAAAAGAGAAAAGAAAGCCAAAAAGGATCAATCAGGGGATATCTGCTGTGAAACCTGAATTGCTCCTAATAAAATAATAAGGCATTAGAGGTGCTAGTACAAGTACTAGCAAAAATAAAAGGGGGAAAAGCTAAAATGAAACAAGGGGGAATTGCTAAGCACATTTTGCTGATTCAGTATAATGACAGCAGTGGAATCATTGCCTCATTGTCTAAAGAGGCTACAGGCAGGGGAACTCCTAAGGGAAAGCATTTCTGCCAAAATGAAAACCTGAACTTCTGGCCTTTTGGATGATAAACTGTATATCTGGTAGAAGAGGTGGTGGGAAGAGTTGAATGAAGGGTGCAGAGCTTGCCCTGAGAACCCAACTGTCTCTCAATCAAGGGGGCCTGCTGAGCCTTCACAGTAACTTTGAGAAGCTGAAAGGATAGCACAGATTTTTTTTATCTAGGGAGCTGAGATTCCTTCAGGTAGGAAGATGCTCATTTTTTCCCCAGCTATTTCTGCGATGCCATGTCTGATGAGATTGTACTAACACTGCACAGTGCAGTCAGGGAAAACAGTAGGTAGAATATATTGATAGTTTTGCTCAACAGTACTCAAATCTCAATGTCTAAACCTGACAGTGTGCAGGTCCCAAGTGGGAGGAAAAGATGTGGAAGAAAGACTGTCTGCAAGGTGTGTGGAGCAGCTGAGGGATGCCTGTTCCCACAGCTGGTGCAGATCTACTCCTGGAAGGGGAACAGAGAGGAAGGGGAAGAAAATCTTTAGTAGTGGGCACTTATTTCATGAAAGCTGGGGATATCCTTTGGAGAGCCTTTCTGTTCCTCTTCTGATGGACAAGGGCTACCTCAAGAATAGTGTGCATTAATGGAAAATGAATACATTTGGTCTGTTACTATTGAAACAATTCATATTTTATTGCTATAACTTGTTTCCTCTAGCACTTCCTGCCTTAATTGCTCCTCATTTCTTCCCTTATCCTTCCTGAAGGGGAGCTATACTGAAAAAATGGCAGGTGGTGACACTGTCAGTCTTGGGTGTAGAAGGAAGCATCAGTTCCTGCTCTCTGATCTGCCACACTGTCACTTAAACTGTCCCAAGAGCAGGGTCCAGCCTGAAAAGTGACTTGATAATAACAGCATCTCTGTACACAGTAAATTTGTTCCTAGTGCTTGTATTCAGTGTTTTAATGGGGCTTTCAGGTCGCACAGGTTTTTTTCAGGCAATTGTTCAGCTCAGGTCATCCACATTCATTCTTCCTCACTGGTTCCCCCCCACCCTGCCAAGCCCCTGGACTCATTAGCATTAGCCCCTCTACTTCCCTCCCACCTGCTCTGTGATGCTCCATGTCCAGACTGCACTTCCCACCACTCTCTGCACCAAGTCCCGGGACCCTCCATCCACGCTGCCACTCAGTCATCACGTAACTGAACACCTCCTCACAAGATATAAATATCACAACCATGATTTTAATTCTTCATAATTATTAAGAATTCTTTAAAAATATAAATATTCATTTAGGCTGGATATTAGGAAAACGTTCTTCACCCAGAGGGTGGTTGGGCACTGGAACAGGCTCCCAGGGGAAGTAGTCATGGCACCAATCCTGCCAGAATTCAAGAAGTGTTTGGACAATGCCCTCAGACACATGGTGTGACTCTTGGGGCTGTCCTGTGCAGGGCCAGGAGTTGGACTTGATGATCCTTGTGGGTCCCTTCCAACTCGGGATGTTCTAAGATTCTACAATTTGATTGTTCTCATTTTATTTACTTTTCTCCTGGTTATCAGTTTGCACAGGTTTTGATAGCAACATTTTCTCATGCCATTTGGGAGCAATTAAAAGAAGGAAAAAAAAGCCCTTTCAAATCAGGAAAATTTTCTGTCCAGTTTTACTGAAAACTAATAGGATTCTTTTTTTTTTTTTGCATTGACAACATTACATTTATAATATCAGTAGCTCCTTATAAATGTGAAGAAAAGATGTCTTATGCAGACAGGATTCAATTTTCACAAGTGACTGAGTTTTATTGAGTCCATCTTACTCAATAGAAAAAAATCAAGCAAAACAGATCTGCTTGCTTGTAAATTACCAACCTGGAAAGTATTACTGTCTCAGTATATTAAGGCTATTTTAAGTAAATTCAGTACTTGGGGAGTGAGTTGGTTCAGCTGGTTAGAGCATGGTGCTAATAATGCCAAGGTTGTGGATTCAATCCCCATATGGGCCATTCGCTCAAGAGCTGGACTTGATAATCTTTGTGGGTCCCTTCGAACTCAGAATATTCTATGAATATCTGAAACAGTTTTTTGTTAAAGCACAAATGTATGTTCTTAATTAAAAAGATCCAAAACCCCAAAACATAAATACAGGTGTGCTCATTTGAATCATACAATATAGCATATGAAAGATTTTGGGGAGCCTCTGAATATTATCTATTTAATTGGATAAATTTTCATTACAATTGCTATACTTTATGAGCCATTAGGAGCTTATGTTGGGCTTCCACTGTTTAATTTACTTAGTACACACATGCTAACTACAGGTGCAGGCACTGCAAAGCACATTTCATAAAGTAATCTCTTTTTAATTTGCTTAAATAAAAATTCCTCTATTATTCCTCTAGAAGGAACCAGCCCTTATCACATCACTCATGTTCAACACAGTTTTGCTTTAAAAGCGATGTCACTGAAGAGCATGCCTACCCCTACCTTCATCTCAGTGATTCCCCTGAAAATGTGCATAACTTACAAGTACCTAAGTAAAGAAGCTGCCTTTGTCAATGAAATGTGAGCTTGTTCTTCACCTCTTTATACTCTTCTACCAGAATTAAATATTCTGCAAGTCAAACTGTGCCTTGATTTGCCTCTAAGAGAAATCCACCTCTTAAAATACTGAGTAGTCCAGGTACAATCCCCAGTACTTCTTATAGGGTTTCATATATGTGAAAGTGGGAGGAGGAACTGGCTCTACAACTCCAGAATGAACACAGACATGAACAACCATGTGCAACAGATGCAAACACAGCTCCTTCTTCAGAGCTGTGCCAGACTAAGAAGAGATAAGCACTGAGAGTTCCCCCACAAAATAAAGGGTATTTTCATATTGAAACAGGAATGACTTTTCTATAAATAAACTCTAGAGTTGCAAAGGGGTGGGAAACAAAAGTCCTGCAAGGGTTCTTTCTTTTTTGAATGCTTCTTTTGTTTTTTGCAATATGACAGCATCCTCATTTTCCACCTAGTTTTCCTCAGTCGCAGAGGAACATGTGCAGAAGTTTCAGTGGCCAGCAGACAGCACAGCGGGTCAAGGAGGGGAGAGGATAGATGCACAGAAAGGGGATCAGCCTTTGTACTTTCCTGCCCGCTCTCTGTCTCTAGAAATGCCACACTGGAGATAAGGAAAGAAAGGGAAATCGTGCAAATAGGGACACTCACCTTTCTGCTACTTTGGACATCTTTAAACAGTGTCTCTCTATCTGCATGTTCAGAAAAGTTATCTGAGGAGAGAGATGACAAGGACATTAACAATCCATGAGTTGTACAGCATGCACTGACAATATACCAACATGCTATTGATTTCTCTTTCCAAACAGCTTGAAAATAACTCAGAAGGAAATGGGTCCCTTCCCTAGGTATCAGAAGAAGCTTATTAACTGCTTCCTATAGGAGCAGTTATTTCCAAAGGCAAAGCTCCAGGGGAAGCTTCAGAAGACATAATTAAAAGTAGGAAACGCACATATTTGGGGCTGAGGTTCCTAGACTCAGGATGCAATATGATCTCCTTGTTACAATCACACTCCTCTCTCCCATTTCTCTAACTGATGAGCACCACACAACCAATCAGTTTTAGAGCATACTTGCACTCTGCTATGAACTAGTTCTTCAGTCTATGATAGAAATAAATTTAGTGTTCTGGGTTAGTTCAGAAGACCACCCGAAAACTGTCTGCCTAATAAACATGTTTAAAGCTGCCTTTACTAAAATGTTGACCCAGCAATTCCTGTTTATCCTTCAGTGAAGATTGCTTATTGCAGGAAAGTAATTCTGAGGGAGAGGTCTCTGCGCCAGGGCAAGGATGTGTGAGCTGGCTGGCCATTCTTTGCCATGATTGTGCAAATAACTTTTTCCCAGTTCCCTAAAAGCTCTGACTGTACAATCTAACACTTATGTACTGAATGATGCCTTTCCTCACCACCAGTTCCCAGCCTGTGCCTAAGCATGCTGGCTTCTTCCCTAGCCTTTGTCACTGCTCACTTTTCAGACATCCTCAGTGAACTGGAAACTAATCTGTCTACTGGTCCACAGACAGAGTAACAGTAGATTCAAAGGTCAGTATTACTCATAATACATATCATCATATAACTACACTGCTCAATGGATACTTACTACTTTACATAAGTAAGTGAAAATCAAGGACAGGTAAAGCATACAGGTAAAGTTGGTTTTGCTGATATCTCCATAACTTTACATGCCTTTTTTTCAGGTAACAGTTCTCAGAAGAGTTGCTATACAGCCACCCACTTACTTGCTTCCGGAAGTCCTCCTTTGTAGTTTTGCGTACCGGCTGGGATGGCAAGTGTACAGGGCTTTGGGGCTGAGACTCCTCTGTAACCCCATATACCGACTGTGAGGAACCAAAAAACATACAGAAGGGATTACAGCATTTGTCTCTGTTATGCAATGAGGAACAGTGTGGTATGCAAAGCAGTAAGGTAATAAGCCAGCTATTTCCTACTGTTTATACCCACACAGGTCAATAATCATTCAGCCTGGAGCAAAATTTACAGATCAGACCACACTTGCAGATGTCTGCAGTTGGAAGGTCTGTAGGCATGTTGAGAAAAGAGTTTGTTTTAAATGTTAAAATGCTGATAATTTTTAGGAGCTCTGAAAGCTGTGTGTGTCAACACTAGCGGGATGAACACTGGGAATGTGTTCATTGTGATGAACCAAGTGACAAAAGAAAATAATAGCAAACAGGCTCAAGTTGCACCAGAGGAGGTTTAAATTGGATATCTGAAAAAATTTCTTCATTGAAATAGCTATCAAGCACTGGAACAGGCTGTCCTATTGAGTCAATATCCCTGGAGGTATTTCAAAGATGTAGATGTGGTGCTCAGGGACATGGTTTAGTCGTGGACTTGGCTGGGTTAAGGTTTTGCGTCACTGATCTTAAAGGTCTTCTTCAACCTAAATGATTCTCTGACTTCAGATACACAGAAGAACTTAAACTTGCTGGAAGTCAAAGACACCCAAGTTGCTAATGATCCAGCCTTTGAAATGATTAAGGCAGGTAAACAGTATTATCTGTGCCCAGATAATTTCGGAAAATGGGACTTAGGTACTTTTGCCAATTGCTTTTAATTTTATGGGAGTGCAGAGTCATCAGACTTTGGGGACACAGAGTTCCTTAATGACCTTTTCAGTTCTACCCATCACCCAGTCTGTACCACTCTGCTGGTAAAACTGAAATAATATATTCATCAAGCAGAACAAACAGAACTGATATTATCAAAACTCTTTTTTTTGGGTTCCTGTTGGGTAAATCTGATATACTGAAGGTGTTGAGCATGACTTACATTAAAAAATAACCAAACCCAATGAATCAAAAAAACTCCAAGCAAGCAAAAACCAAAACCAAGAACTCAAACTGACCTTTTTCACTTTTTGTGGATTTTTCATACGGCGACACTTTCTAATGTCCATTTCTGTGGTGTTCACACAACCTGGCTGAAAAGAGATGGTAATTGTGTTACTCCTCTGTTTACAACCTTCATGCTACCTTATCTTTCTAAAATATACAATTAGATCTTGTCCAAAACTCTTTTCTGAGGTTTGTGTCCCATAAACTATTCTTGCTAAACAAGAGACTGCATATATCCAATGCCATCTCAGCATCCAATCCATTTACTCCTAACCTTGGCATCAAAAGGAAATAGATAAGAGGGAAGCTTTTTCTAGGAAGTCTGAGCCAAACTCGGTAAGCTGCTTTTCTTTCATAAGCACAGTAAATAATTTTCCAAACTTCACATATTTCCAAATCAATAGTTCCATACATGCACAAGCTCAGAATGTCTAAAATAATCTTGTAGACGTTTGGTGTGTTTTGAACTGCAAGGAAAATCCACGCGGTGACTTTAAAGGTGATGTCTTCATGCATAGCACAGTGTTTACTAGTATTAAAAGTTTCCCATCAAAACCTGGAAAGTCTCATCGTTTAAAAGAGCTTTACCACAGGCCTGTGCACATCCCAGAATGCTCTTTCCTGGCTGTCCAAAATCTTTCTTTCTGTTTTATCCTTTTTCCTGTCGATTCTGAAAAAAAAGCATAAATGTATGAGTCAATGTAGTAGTCATGCTTTCTTCTTTGATACAGTTCCTAGATGGGGTTTTTAACCCCACAACAAAAAAATTCAGGAATCAGCTTTCTTTTTTTCGTACAGCAATGTCACACTCGCACTTGCAAGGCCATATGCCATGAACAAAATAACGCTGATGTTTACTCCAATATGGATCAAAAGAGATTCTCCTATTAATGTGAAAAATTTGACACCTGTTTTTTCATCTGTTGAGGAAACCTTTCCTGATACTCTGTCCCTAGACCTTGATTTGACAGGCTAGGGAAGTCTGTGGCTTTGTCTGTGTCAGGAGACCCACCAGAACCTGTTTGTTCCAGGTGAGGCTCTTGACTGGTGCTGGACTGAGGTCCTCATCAGGAGATCTCATTGCACCCCAGTGGCCCAGCAGCACCACTGGCATGACTACAAACTGCAAAGGATCCTGCAGTGGGATTTTTTGGGGTTTTGTTTTGGGCTTTTTTTTTTTTTTGCCTTTTTTTTGTTTGTTTGTTTTGTCTTGTTTTTTTTCCTTTTTCTTTTTTTAAGTTAACTTAGAGCTGTGAATTCACTGTGAACTTCATCCCTTCCTTTTTGGAAACCTGAAGACTGAACCATCACATGAAACGGAAACCAGAAGCTGAAACTAGCTTCTAACTATCAAAAAACGTTGATAATTGCCAGTTCACGCTTAAGTTTCAAAGAAAACAGGATGGAGAAAAGATGAATAAGCAACAGTGATCATAAAGAATCTGATATTTACATTTCTTTCTTAGGTAATAATTATATGTTTTAGACAGAATGCAGAATTTTGTCTTAAGACTTTTTTTTTCATCTTGGCAATAGCCTTTAAGTAACTGAAAGTACAACTGGTATCATAACTTCTAATTTTCTCTTCCAAACAGAACACTGGTATTCTGGTTGGAAAAAATCCCTTAACTACCTTGTAATTTAAAAGATAACTATCATGTATTTAAATGTAACACAATTATAATGTTACTAAGCAAAGAATTAATCAAAATTCCAAAGGTTTAATCAAAGATAGAGATGTATACCTCAAGCCACACCCTCAAGAAATTATATTCCTTAATTTTTTAGCATCTAATGCTGAAAGTGCAAGTTCCTTCTAGTGGTACAGAGTATCAGTACTGGTGTTCTCATGTGCCATCTACACCAGCCCTTCTACTTTATAGGTGACAACTACCCGCACAGAATGGACACTTAGGAGTTTTAGATACTAGTTTGTTGACACTAGTAGGCAAACCCTGGACCATATCCATTTTCCAGCAATAATGAATATATGCTCAAAATATTAAGAGGCTTCAAACTGCTTCCATAAGGGAAGACGAGAAGAAAAGCAGATTTCAATTATGAGCAGAGGTTAGGAAAAACCCAAATACTAAATATGAGTAGATTTCATGTAAGTGGTACCCAATTCTCTATGCTAATTTAGT